>NW_026775578.1:71597694-72835194 GCF_030987335.1 Cornus florida
GAGTAGCCGGAATTCTAGCCTCATCAAGCATTGAATTTATTGCGTCGAAAGGTGGATGGCCCAAACTCTAGGTTAATAATTGAACTTGCTTGAAAAAAAAAAAAAAAAAAAAAAAAAAAAAAACAAATTGCAAAAGCAATAAAAAAGTAAGGACTTCTCCCAAAAGGTGAGCAGTGGGAAATGATTGCGGTTGTTTTGATTTGTAGCCTAGTCGATCTGAGCTTGTAAGTCCTTAGGGGTGTTTGAACGCCTAATGCCCTAAAGACGTCTGGTTTGGGAGTCATTGACCTAACGCTCGACCTCATGGATCGCTAGAAAGCTTAATAGATCAACACATTGCACTATGCTTCCATCTTTGATCCTTAGGGTAGTTTACAAAAAATAAATAAATTCGAGTGAAAAGAATAAGCACACCTAGAATAATAAAGCTTTAACAAAAGGTCCACTCTTTGTTTTGATGATCGGTACTAGATTTGTGTGCTAGTTTGAGGGTAAAGATGTGATCATTTCTCTAGTTGGCTTAGATAGTAACATATTTGATGCCGGTCCACTCAAAAAGGATTCTAGAGTTGTTTTCATTTGTATGATCATTTTCTTGATGTGTGGAGGACCATACTTGCTTGTTTGATGTTGAAATTTTGGGAGATTGCTTGGAAAAGGTAGAAAAATTGCATACTTGAGGTAGTTTTCTCCCAATGCTTGTTTACAATATTGGTGCCTCTTTTGTGAGAATGAGCTTAATGTTTGTGGTTATCATTTCTGGAAACCTTTACGAGACTTCACTCGTCCACTAAGGGTAAACTAGGGGTTTAAAAGGCTTGTTGGATACGCTAAATGCAATCATATTCCCTACGAAAGTGGCGTTATCCATTTAGTGCTTTCTAGTTCATAGTTGTACAGTTGTTCATTTCATTCCTTTACTTTGTAGTTCATTGCTAGGGACTAGCAATATTTAAGTTTGGGGGTGTGATGAGCGCTGAAAAGTGCGCATTTAAACCCCTTAAGCTTAGGTATTCTAGGACTTTTATCTATCTTACTTTCCCGTTTTAGACTAATTTTGTGTTATTGCCTATTTTAGGTGCTTATCCCCAAAATAAGCTAATTCAGCCAAATAAGAGCTTAAAAGAAGCTAACTCAAGCTAGATGGAAGAAAGGAGAAAAATGGAAGCAGATTGAAGCAAAGTATAGAATTCAGCAGGTTCGATCGATCACAAGTATATTTCGATCGATCGAATGTTCATCGATCTAGACATTTCAAGATGGATCCAAGCTCTTTTGTCCTTATCCAAAGATCCGATTAAGTTCGATCGATCGATCCAACAATTCTCAAATCGATCAAAAAGATTCCATCTTATGTTGTTGTACCACCCCATTTATCACTTTTGTCTCTTTCCCTAAAATATCTCAGATCTATCCTTATCCAAAAAGGCGCCGCCATGGGGGGATTGATCCAGCCAAAATTTGATAGATCTCAGCCATGTTCGATCGATCACAGCACAAGTTCGATCGATCGAACCCTCTCAAATCTGAAAAAAAATATATTTCCAACTCATTAAAAGTTATCTCATTGTGCAATCATTGGAGAAGCCCTTGTGTACGAGCCTAGACCATTGGGTGTGACATTTGAGCTACCTATATAAGGAATATGAGTCACTTTTACACATATGTTTTTAGAGATATGCTTTTGGTAAATAGTTTTTAGACACAATTCTTAGAGAGGAAGAAACGAGAAGAAGAGACTAGCGACATTCTTGAGAGGTTTTCCATCTACTTCAAGAAGAGGAACATTTCTACCATGGAGATAGCCCTTGAGGGTTGGAGGACACCATCCATGAGTGGCTAGACATTCTCTTGGGGCTAGAGTTAGCCCAAAGCATGCTTTCTTTATCTTGATTCATGTATTTTTGAGGGGATTTGTGTTGTAATACATGTTTTGATATATTTATATACATAAATTTTGTTTCTTCAATGATTTGTGTGGTTTAATTCTTCCAAGTAACCATTTCATTCTATCTATATGTCTATGTATGCTAAAATAGATGTTCATATGTTTATCTCTATTTCTTGTGTTGTTGATGCATGTCTATGTGTATTAATGCTATAAATCTAGAGATTGTCAAGACATAGTGCTTAATATAATGCTCTTGTGGTTTATTTGATGGTTCATACTCATTTCTTGATGGATTGTGCCTCTCCCTTAGTCTAATTAGTTTAATTTTCATGTCATTAGCTTAGATGTAGTGTAGTTACCTTAGTTGTTAAATGGGAGGACAATCCATACTTGTTATTTGATGTACCACACTTATTAATGCAAGTAGTATATTTCTCTAATTTTGTGATGTGTTTAGATTGTGAGATTAAAGAAGGATTAATGACTTACTTTGATATATTGTACTATTCATTGTGTTGTTTAGACAATATACACTTAATTGGTCATCCATGCTTGTTGAAACAACCACACACACTCACTCTTGTTGCAACATATGTCTTCCCCTCATTAATTGTGAATTGAGTGTAGAGAAAAGTGATGCTTAGTGGTGATCTCTACGTTCCAAGACCTCTCTCTCTTGTTCTCTCTATCCTTTAATTATTTCTTTGATATTGATCTTGTTTAGTTTTAATTGTTGTTTAATCAACCAAATAACCTACCTTTAATCACTCGACCTACTAATCCTAAGTCTTGTTTCCACTAATAGTGCACCATCAATCCCTTGGGACGATCCCTGCTCACCCTTGCTATATTTTTAGTTAGTGGTAGTAATGGCATTTATAAATGTAAAACTTCACCACACTATTTTGCACAAATTTGGTTGCACACCACGACAGGCACACCAATATGCTTCGTTGCACCAAGATCTTTCATTTCAAATTCACTAGACAACTACTTCTTCAATTTATTGATTTCGATCAAAATCAGAACATGCCATTAATATGTCATCAACATAAAGTAAAAGGATAATATAACTCGACATAAACCTCTTTAAATAATAACAACGGTCAGTATTGCACTTGTTGTAGCCATGTCTCTGCATAAACCCATCAATCTTCTTGTACCACTACCTTGGGGCTTGCTTCAAACCATATAAGTTTTTCTTAAACTTGCACACAAGTTTCTCATTCCCTTTGACTGAGAATCCTTTGGTGGTTGCATGTAATATCTTATTCGTGATCGCCATGGAGGAAACCAGTTTGATATCTAATTACTCAAGATGCAACCCCTCTGCTACAACAATGCTAGTAATTGAGCAAATGGTACTCAGTATCACAAATGGGGGAAAAATGTATGTGTACTCAATCCATTGCTTCTGCTGAAAAGCATTTGACCACCAATCCCACCTTGTATCTCTTGGAACAATCATGTTCCTCTTTGAGCCTATGCACCATTTGTTATGAAGAGGTTTTTTTCTTATGGATAACTTGGCTAGTTCCATTGTCTTGTTAGAGATAAGGGACTTCATCTCATCTTCCATTTGCAACCTCCCACTTGCTAGCATTCTTAACCTAATATGCTTAATCATAGCATTCAGTCTCACCACTATCTGTGAGAAACATAAAATCCATATACCACTGATTTGGTAAATGAGGACGCGTGTACGTTTTGGATGTAGGCATAGAAGTTGGATTATAATACTCTAAAATCTATAGAGGACTAGTTGATTATGCTGCATCCTATCCTTGGACATCACATTCTCATTGAAAACCAACTATACTTCTAATGATCTTTTTTTTTGGTCATCCCAAAGTCGATAACCAAACTTATCTACATAGCCTTATACATCACCTTCTCATTGAAAACCACCTCTACTTATAATAATCTTCTTTTTCTGGCTATCTTAAAGTTGATAACCAAACTTATGTCCACCATGCCTAATGATGATGCATTTTAGTGACTTAGGATTGAGCTTTCCCCTAGCATGGTTACTAATATACGCATATGCAATACAACAGAAAACTTTTAACTATGAAAGATTTACCTCCTTGCCACTCCATACCTCTTCTAGTATCCGATGCTGCAAAGGCACCAATGGTCCACGATTATTTAGGTAGGTTGTTCAATTGACTGCTTCTACCCAAAACTATTTAGGTAGACCCGAATGTATGATACCGCCTTACCAAGAAGATAGAATAAATTATATCCACAACAATATTGAAACGAAATAAGAACAAAAAACAAGAGAATGGAGAATTAAAATGCAAACTATATTTGTTGTAAAATAATTCTATGCAATTCTAAAACTGATCCAACCCCAGAAATTACAAAGCTTTATATTAACCTAAGACTAGCTAATTACCATATAAGACTAGCTAAATACCATATAAGTCCAAATCGAATAGGAAAGTTGTTGAAAATTTAAAGCTGCCGAAAATCAAATATGAACAAATCAAAACTTTCTAAAAATTCATGGTTATCCTTGTCTTCCCTCCACTTCTTTCCTAGTCTGGATGTTCCTTATGTTTTAGGAAACTTTCTGCTGGGTCCACAGCTACATCAGTCCCCCCGTGTTGGAGAGAACTTGCCATCGAGTTATCAGAATCCTCATCAGAATAATAGCTCTTGTAAGGAACTAAATGCTTGACATTAAAACATCTGATGTGCGAATATGACTTGGTAACTTAAGCTGGTAGGTTTTATCATTAATCTTCTTAATCACCTCGAATTGACCAATCTTTCTATCCCTCAACTTGTTGTAAGAATTGGGTGGAACTCGATCTTTTAATAGGATTGCGTAACCATAATCTTCAACTTCAAAAATCATCCTTCTCTTGTGACAATCTGCATTAGCCTTATATTTCGCATTGGGTGCTTTAATCTGTTGTTTCATTTCAAATGAATTTCTTGCATAAGAGCAACAATGTCTTCTGCCGTAACATTGACCTTCTTTGAAATAGGAATTAGACCCAAATCAAGTACACTATTTGGTTTTGCACTATATACAACCTCAAAAGGAGAAAGAGTTATAGTACGATTATTTGATGAGTTATAGGCAAACTCAGCAAAGGTTATCCCAACTCTTATGATTGTCACCTATTAAGTATCTTAACAAATTACCCGAACTCCTATTGATAACTTCTATCTGCCCATCGGTTTATGGATGAAAAGAAGTGCTAAAATCAAGCTCCATTCCAATATTCTTCCATAAAGTCCGCTAAAAGTGACTAACAAACTTGGTGTCTCTATCTAAAACAATAAAATGTGGAACACCATGTAACCTGTAAATCTCTTTAAAGAAAATATTAGCAAAATTAGAAGCGTTCATAGTCCTTTTGCAAGGGATAAAGTGCGCCATCTTTGAGAATCTGTCAACCACCACCACAATAGAGTCACACTTCCTTTGAGTGAGAGGTAACCCAAGCACGAAATCCATGCTAATGGCCACCCAAAGGATGATTAGGTACTGGTAAAGGCATGTAAAGGCTTGCATTAGTTGCAACCCCTTTGGCTCTTTGACACACATGTCAACGTTCCACATGCCTTGCAACATCCTTTCTCAAGTTAGGCCAATAATACTCATTTCCAATCTGCTCTGGGCCTTTATCTCTTCCAAAACGTCCCAAGTTGTTTTGCTCTATTATGATTTTTTCGCATAAGGAACATTTTGGAATGCATAATTTTAAACCTTTGAAGAGACATCCCTCTTGCAAGAAATAATCCGATGGCTTCCCAGATTTGGCTTCTTTCAAAATAAGCGCAAATTAAGGGTCATCTACGTACAAATCTCAAAAAGAATCAAATCTCACAACTTGGGTACGCATAACCATAAGCAGAGAAGATCTTCTAGTTAAGGCATCCATTACACGATTGATTGTACCAGCCTTATGCTTTAAAGTAAAAGTAAATTGCTGCAAATAATTCACCCATGTAGCATGCCTTGAACTCAAATTGCATTGACTGTTGATGTATTTAAGAGCTTCATGATCCGAACGCAAGATGAATTCCTTATAAGAAAGGTAATGCCACCAATGTCGCAAAGCTTATACAATGGCATAAAACTCTAGGTCATAAGTTGAATATATACCTGAGCTTTCCACCAATAAGCTTATCTCTAAAATATGCACTAGGTTTTCCTCGTTGGCTAAGGATAACACCAATGCCAATGCCTGAAGTATCAAAATCTACCTCAAATACCTCTTCAAAATTCGGCAGAGGAAGAACTGGTGCTTCTGTTAGTTTCTGTTTGAGTGCTTGAAAACTCTTCTCTGCCTCTTGGGTCCATTGTAAGGATTTTTTTCCAATGCAATCAGTAAGTAGGGCAGCAATACTACTGAAATTATGAATAAAACTCCTACAAAATGTCGCCAAACCATGGAAACTCCTCACATCACGCACTGTGGCAAGTGTGTGCCACTCAAGAATGGCTTTTATCTTGTCATCATCTACCATAATACATGTAGAAGAGACCATATAACCCAAAAATACCAATCTGTTCACTGCAAAACTGCACTTCTTCAGGTTAGCATATAAGTATTCTCTCCTCAATATATCAAAAACTGAACAAAGGTGTTATAGGTGTTCATCAATGCTATGACTGTACACCAAAATATCATCAAAATAAACAACTATGCACCTGCCAAGAAGTGGTTTCAGCACTTGAGTCATCACACGTATGAAAATGTTGGGGCATTAGATAATCTGAATGGCATTACTAACCACTCGTACAATCCATCCTTCATTTTAAAATCTGTTTTCCATTCATCACCTAGCCTAATATGGATTTGATGATAACCACTCTTTAAGTCAGTCTTTGAGAAGATTAAAGAACCCGTAAGCATATCTAGCATATCATCAAGACGAGGAATCAGAAACTGGTACTTGATGGTTATTTTGTTGATAGCTCGACTATCCATGCACATATGCTAAGAACTATCTTTCTTTGGACTGAGAAGGGCTGGGACATCACATGGGTAATGCTCTCGTGAATAAATCCCCTATTTAATAACTCCATAACCTGTTGATTCAACTTCTCATGCTCTTTTTGACTTATTCAATATGCTGCTTTATTGGGAAGACTTGTGCCAGGTACTAGGTCAATACAATATTGAATATCTCTCATCGGTGGTAACTCCGATGGTAGATCAGTAGGAAACACATCCATATATGCTCCCACCAATGGCTCCATAATGGTAGGAATAGATGGAGGTGCAACCTCTTCTTTTGCAATCAAAATGTAAAGTTGTCCACTTTCCTCGGCCTCTTTCATTAAGCCATTCATGGTAAGAAATTTTTTTTCTTCCCCTAATTTAGGTTTGGGACCAAATTTCTCACGCATAGGGCCTAAAGTAACTTTTACGTTATACTTCCAAAAAGTGTACATGTTCTTTCTACCATGATGCGAAGTATCTCTGTTAAATTGCCAAGGCCTCCCCAACTATATATGGCATCCATCCATTGGTACTACATCACACCAAGTATTATTAAAGTACTTGTTTCCAATAGAGAAAGAGACCAAGCAGCATTGTGAAACTGCTACCTTATTCCCTTTACGAAACCAAGAGAGTAGGGCCTTAGATGCCTCTCAGCGTTGAGTTTTAATTTTTCTACAGCTTCTTGGGATATCACATTCTTACAACTACCGCCATCTATAATCATGTTGCAAACCCTTCCACCAATAATACAAGTGGTATGGAAAATGTTAGTGCATAACCAATCTTCTTCATCCTCATATTTTGGAAGTAAAAATGACTTTCGCATAACCAAGTATTCACCCACATCACCATATAAGATGTCATCATTTTCTTCCTCTAGATAGTCATCATATTTTGGCTCGTCCTCCAGAATTGCATCATCTTCTTCGATCAAAAGTTCTTTTCCCTATTTTCTACACTCTACCGATTTATGTCTAGGCTCTCCACACTTATAACACCTCATACCAAGGTCTCCACCTCGATTTTGTCTTACTGTCCTTCCATAATTTTGGTGGTTTCCAACATAGGCAGCCTACTCTTTAAGTCCACCAACATGTGGCAGCTACTATCCCCATTTTGGGCCCCGTTTCTCACTGTTGTAGGGGCTGATTCTCCCTTATAAGTGGGCTACAATCTGGCAGAACTGCTATTAAAGAGCGAGAATGGCTTGTTTTTTTGCTTTTCTACCACCAATGCGAATGTAAAAGTAGGACCTCTTGTATACTAGGCTCCACTTATGTAATGTGCTACGAGCTATTCATCACTCCGTGATAAATCATTGCATGCAATTAGATAATAGAATTCTTCGGTATAATCATCCACATTGTGAGTCCCTTGCCTTAAATTATGCAAACGCTGATACATCATTTGGACATAATTATAAGGCAAAAATTGTTCTTTCATTTTTTTCTTCATCTTCTCCCATTCTATGATCTTTGGCTTACGTCCTTACACTTTCGAGTAATCCGTAGTTGTTCCAACCAAGCCGATGCCCTTCCTTTCAAATGAATAGCAATGAGGTTAACCCTTTTGTGCACAGGTAGCTTATGGTATTCAGAGATATGTTCAATTGTATCTAGCCACTCAATGAACTCTTCATGCTTCAAGCTTCCCAAAAACTTTGGAATCTCGATTTTGATATATGACTACCAACGGCGATTAATATGCTCGTTGGGAGATCTATGGCGACGTAGAACATAAAAAGGATTTTCAGCGATAGTCCCAGTGCTTGACATACTGTCATCTACTGGAATATTGTCATCAACAGGCAGTTCGTTGTTAATTGGAAGGTTGATAACACACTAACTCAAGTGTTGAGTCAACATCTCAACTTTTCTCCGCAAAAATTCTATCTCGTTTTGCTATTATTGGGACAATCATTTAGTCGAACCCACGATTTTCTCCTCTCGGTTGTTGTCGTGGAGGCATGACTGAGCAACCGAAAAGCCGAACCTAAGCTCTGATACTAAACTGATGCCGCATTACCAAGAGGATAGCATAAATCGTCTCCACAACAATATTGAAACAAAATAAGAACAAAAAACAAAAGAAAAGAGAATTGAAAGGCAAACTATATTTGCCGTAAAATAATTCTCTGCAATTCTAAAACTAATCCAACCCTAGAAATTACAAAGCTTTATATAAACCTAAGACTAGCTAATTACCATATAAGTCAAAATCAAATAGGAAAGTTGCTGAAAATTTAAAGTTGCTGAAAATCAAATAGGAACAAATCAAAACTTTTTATAAATTTTTGGTTCTCCTTGTCTTCCCTTCATTTCTTTCCTTTTCTTGATGTTCCTTATGTTTTAGGAAAATTTCTGCTGGGTCCACAACTACATCAATGTATGTGCATACTTCTGGCTCTCTCTGTTAATGTTTGGTTCATCCTTTTTACCACCTCATTCTGTTGTGGAGTTCCTTGCATAGTTCTCTCCAATCTGATCCTATTCTCAAAACAAAAATTCTTAAATCCGGTGTCTATACTTACCACCGTTGTCTGACTTCAATCTCTTGATCTTCAAACCTGTGTCATTCTCCACCATGGCCTTGCACCTCTTGAACGCATCAAATACCTCAAATTTGCGCTTCAAAAAAGAAACTCATACCTTCCTCGTGTGATCATCAATAAAACTCATGAAGTAGGATTTCTCGCTAATTGATGAGACTGAGGCTGAGGCTGCC
Organism: Cornus florida; assembly: GCF_030987335.1. Lineage (NCBI taxonomy): Eukaryota > Viridiplantae > Streptophyta > Magnoliopsida > Cornales > Cornaceae > Cornus > Cornus florida. The sequence goes on from NW_026775578.1 coordinate 71,607,283, forward strand.
CCTAGATATCTGTGTGAACTTGCTCAAGCACTTTCTGAGATCTTTGCCACTTTTTTTAAAACTGGCCCTCTACTGCTTGTGTATTACATAACTCTCATATTAGTTAATGTCAATTACATGTATGCCCAGTAGTTTCCCATTTGAATGCAAAATCTTGAAACCCCTTTCACTCATATGACCTAATCTCTGGTGCCAAAGATCGTGATCCTCTTTGTTTTCTACAACTGTTATTGACCCACACGTACTGGTAGTCATGTAGAGAGTTATAGTCTTCTTACCACCTGCAACTGGCATACCACCTCTAAAAACCTTCCATGAATCTCCATTGAAGGTTGTAATAAAATCTTTATCTTATAACTGTACCACCAAAATCAGAATCTTCCTCAAGGTAGGATGTACCTCATATCGTTCAATCTCCCTATAGACCCATTTAACTTGATATACACTTCACCCTCACCAACCACGTTACAGGGCTAATCATCACCAATATACACCTTGCCAAGGTTTCTCGGTATGTAGCTATCTAATAGTTCTCTGCTTAATGTGGCATGAAATGATGCGCCAGAATCCAAAACCCCTGACACCGCCTTTCTCTCCAAAAAGCATCTCAATGCATCATCTGATTATTCTGAGATAACGTTTGCTTCAATTTTATCTCCGGTATTCTTCTTCCTTAGAGCTTTGTAATCAATTCAATAATGACCCTTCTTGTGACAATTCTAGCCCTCGACATCACTGAGGCCTGTGCAATTCCTGGGATTTCGAGATTATGACATTCTATTCCTTTACTTGGATCTGCCTCTATTTCCATTACCACTATCTTTCTTCTTGTTTGAACTCCTGCCCTGCTTTCAACATTCAAAGTCAAACCACTGGTGAAAACTCCTGTTGTTTGCTTCTGATTTTTTCATTCAGAATTATGCTAACAACTTCTTCAAACTTCATTTTGGTGTTCCCTGTAGAGCTACTGATCTCTGAAACTATGCCACTCCAACTCTTGGGTAACTGCCCTAGAATTAGCAGTGCTCAGACCTCGTCTTTAAAGTCGATCTTAACAGGCTCTAATTAGTCAACAATCTCGTTGAAGGCATTTAGATGCTCGTTGAACTTCCCCCTTCAGCCATCTTCAGGTTGAACAACTTATTGATCAAGTGCACCTTGTTCACTTTAAACGACTATTCATATATACTAGAAAAAGCTGTCACGAGAGATCTTGTCAACTTCTCGTTCTTAATGTTGAAGGCGATTGACTTTGATAATGTCAATTTAATGATGTCAAGAGCCTTCCTTTCAAGTAGTTCCCAATCCATATCTTTTGGCTTCTCTCCCAAAGGTTGATGCAGATTCTTCTAAAACAATAGATCCTCAATTTGCATCTTCTAGAAACTGAAGTTTGTGCCATCAAACTTCTCGATTATAGATATGGATGTCTTATGTTCTAATGCCATTACTCCCACTCGAACAAACAAGTCAGATACGAAAGACTTCACTAGAATTTTGTCAAACACGTTATATATCCAAGGTTCTCAACCAAAGGCTCTGATACTAGTTGTTAGCAAAAAAATCAAACAATCGAATGCTCTGATACCAGTTATTGCGCGCGGAAACCCAAAAACAATGATGTCCGAGGAGTAAAACAAGCAATCACAAAGAACAAAAAACAATCACGCATAAGAACACAAGATATACTTGGTTCACCCTAAACTTAGGACTACGTCCACAGAGCGCACCAAACAAATTGCACTATGAAAAAGATGAAGGATTATAATGGAGAATTTCTTCTCAATCTCTCTCAATTGCTCTCTGTTGTGTAGGCACAAATCAATTCAATCATTCACACTTTACCCTAAAATTTTATTAGAGTTGGTATAAATAGTCCTAAACAAAGTAACACAATTTGCGTCACAAGTTTTGCCGATTTGCATGTGATGTAAAAAAATAAGTATAATGTGATACTAATATGTATGACACACTCTTTAGAGCAAAATAATCATTTATAAATTTTTTATTTATCAAAGATAATTACTTATTTTTTAAGAAAAAAGGGCCAAAATTTTGAAAAATTATTAAATTTGGAAGCTTGGAACACTATCTACAAATTATTTTTATAGATCTACAAAGAAATAATATGTTTATGTTAGATCTAGGAAAAATAATGCAAAATAAGTCAAATTTTTTTAAAATTCATTATTATTTCAAATTTTGCAAGCCTAAGATTAATTCTTACGGTTAGATCCAATGGCGGATTTAGGGGAGGGCTGGGCTGGGCTCCGGCTCATCCAATTTTTTTTTTTCTTTTTCCTTAATTACTATGGGTAAATTTAACCCAGCCCAAAAAAATAAATAAATTAGTATTAGTATTAGCCCACTCAAACAAGTCCAAATCAGTTAAGCCACAATACTAAAATAAAGGCCCCAGCCAAACAAACCCTAATAAAAAAAATTTACTAATTTATGTTTAATTTTAACTTACCCCATTGACAATTTCTGAATCTTCCCTTAGTTAGATGCCAAGTCTTGTGTGCCTTTGTTGCAAGATTTTACATTGGGAAGGAAAAAAGGCAACAAACTGAGCCTAATGAACTGTTTTTGAAGTCTAAATTTGGAAGTAAGTGCATAAAATTTAATATTGGAGTACTTTTTTTTAACAAATAAAAAATAATAATAAATAAAAAAATAAAAATACTTGAGGTGAAGTAGTTAGTAAGCAAATGAGCAGCAGCAGCACATATATATATTCGCACATAATATATATATATATATATATATATCCACTTTTTTATAATTTCACTTCACTTTTTTTTTTTTTTTTTTTTAAAATGATAAAAAAATCCTTAATTTCATCAATACATCATCTCTAATTTTATAATATCATAATTACCCTTTCATTATAAACATTAATTTTTTTTACGTTCATTACTTCTAGTATTTTCTCCTCTTTTTTTATTTTTTTGTGACAAAAAAAATACTGTAATTTATTCACCCTAAATAAACATGCATTGTATTAGAGAATCAGAAGAATATGAAGTACCGTGCTCAAGGCCAGCAATAATGTGGCACAACAGACGAGACATGAGCAGAAATTGAAGAAAAAAGTTTTATGGATGTGTCTTCTAATTGTCCAAAGGGGGTCATGGTGCATTTGAGTGGAACATACTGATCTGTGTGACTTTTGTCTTCACATTGGGTATGTTTTTTTTTTTCTTTTTTGTTAATTATTTTCATATAATTGGATAGAATTAATTAGGAACGTTTTTACCAACTTATGGGCTCAAAAGGGATATGAAGTGAAATTGTAAAAAAATGGAGTCCAAATGCTACTGAATAACTATTTTCTTTGGGATCCTTTATTTGTTGGCAACTATGGAAAGTAAGGATTGAATACCATCTTTTAGGTCACGGTCACTTATGTAATCACTTGTGATATGTTCGTGATGCATATTTATTCATCGCAAATAAATATGTGCTTGCGTGATATATATATATTTGTACATATCATATGTCGTAGTAACAGGCATCGCCTTAACTTAAGCCATGCACAGGAGTAACTCGTTCATGTACTCAATTTAATTGTATGTGTACATAATATAAATTTGTTTCAGACGTGCATATTGAAAAAAATAAATAAATTTTTATTTTTCAAAATACCATCACAAATATATAAAAACTTAAATTACAATGTAAAAAATGGACCTGCAAATAAAATTCCAACAATTAATATTTACCAGATTTGCTTGCCAGGGGGCAAAACTCCATTGTTTTTCAGTTTAAGTAATCTCTCTCTCTATATAATATATATATATATATATGAACATATGCATGGTGAGGAGTAAGTGAAAAGGACTCTTACGATGAAGTCGTAATACTTGATGTTGCCTTGAGACGTGCAGATGAGTGTCCAACTGAGAGTAATCAGAACCAGAAACTCCAACTTCAGCAGCCCCATCTTCTCTCTCTCTACAGTTGTTGTTTTTCTTGGTTTCCAAATATTTATTTCGGAGAACCCAACAATATTTTTTATTTGCTCCCTTTGAAATGCAAGCACCAAATTAATTTGTCTAACCTTCAGTCAACTTGTAACCATTGACGTACGGATGAGGTATTTTCCTTTTCACTTGAACCTTTCTTTACAATTGTTGATATATTGAAATGTATACAAATACAATTGGAGGAGAAATATTATGTTTATTTATTTTATTTTTTCGAATGTAGAAAAGAGAGCATGCTGTACGTCTTTTGATGCGTAGATCATGATGTCCAAAGGGGGTTTTTGCCTATCTATACCATTATTTAAAGTATAAGGGGAGTGAAAAAATATAAATTATTATTAAAAATAACTAAATAATAAAATAAGTTATCAATTAAAAGTTATCAATTATATTCAGAATTCTTCAAGACTATAAAACAACTAAAACAAGTTACCAATTAAAATAAAATAGGTAATTGTTGAATAAAATAATTTATCATATAATAAAACAAGTTACCAATTAAAATAAAAAAAAAAAACGTAAATGTTTAATTGAAAATTAATCTTTACATTAGTGTAAACTAAACCATCATATTAAAAAAAAAAAAGAAGAAGAAGAAGAAAGAGTTACCAATTAAAATAAAATAAGTAATTGATTAATTAAAAATCAATCTTTACCAACTTTTAGATTAATAAATATAGATTAAAACTTAATAATTTTAATTATATATAGAAATTGTAATACATGTATTATAGATTATAAATTAATACTTGTTTGGTAAAAATTCTTCTACGAATTTAATTTTAGTACGAAGAAATAGAATTAAAAAATATTACATGTTTGGTAAGAATAGAGGAAAGTGATGTTTCTACATATTGAAATAAATAATGTATTATAAAAAAATTAAAAAGTCTAGAGATAGAATATACAGTATTGAATAAGGAAATACAATTGGAAAGAGAAATTGATTTTTTATTATATGTTTTACTTTTACATCTACTATCTCTTTGTAATTGGTGTTTATATCGGGTAAGTTAGATAGGATTATGATTTTTTTTCATTAGTTTTTATTTTTATTTTTTCAGAAGCATCATGAAAGTATTTTTATTTTTTATCTAGCGCATGTTTTATTTTTTATCTAGTGCATGTTTTATGTTTGGTTGGTGACAAATGACAATAATGGTTGATCTTGTAAATTTAGTTTGCATTGTGATTTATTTTTTATTATTTCAAAAGTTTCATTAAAGTATTTTATTATTTTTTAATTTGTATTTTACCTCCACTATAGCTGCTCATTTTTTCTTCGTAATTAGTGCTCAGAATTTTCTCTCAGAGGCGGCAATCGTGCTTCAAAAAGGATATTAATATCAATAAGAACAAGAAACCGAGGAATTGAGAAGTACGGAGTAAAAGATTTAGATTTGTTTGACAAACAAGAAATAGTGGAATTGAGACACAAAAAGATAATTTTAACTTTCAAAGGGTAAATGTGGTATTTAAAAAATAAAAATAAAAAAATTTATTTACCTATAAAGTTAAGATTAGAAATATCACTTCTTTTAAGATTAGAATGAAATTGCAAGAAAATGGAGTCCGAATATCCTCCCTTTATATATTATGCGTTATCCTGCATGGAAACAAATTTGAATACAGCTTGCAGAGATGTGGAATGCTACTGAATGGTTATTTTCTTTGGGATCCTTTATTTGTTGGCAACTATGGAAAAGAGGAATGAATGCTAGGTCACAGTCACTTCACTTGTGATATTAAATTCATGATGCATATTTATTCATCGGAAATAAACATGTGCTTGCGTGATATATATATATATATGTTTGTATATATATATACACCTATTTATATATTATATGAATTAGGCAATTTCTTTTTATACAAAAAGTCTTGAAATGCCATCTCTTAGATGATTAAGGCCTGATAGATATAAATGCACATATGATGTCGCAGTAACAGGAATTGCCTTAACTTAAGCCACGCGAGCAACTCATTCAAGTACTCAATTTAATTACATGTGTGTACATAATAGAAATTTGTTTCAGACGTGCATATTGAAAAAAATAATTTATTTTTTATTTTATAAAATACCATCACAAATATATAAAAACTTAAATTACAATGAAAAAAATGGACTTGCCAAAAAATATTCCAACAATCAATATTTACGAGATTTGCGGGGCAAAATTCCATTGTTTTTCAGTTTAAGTACTATATATATATATGAACATATGCATGGTGAGGAGTAAGTGAAAAGGACACTTATGACGAAGTCGAAGTACTTGAAGTTGCCTTGAGCCGTGCAGGTGAGTGTCACTTCAGCAGCCCCATCTTCTCTGTCTCTGCAGTAGTTGTTTTTCTTGGTTTTCAAATATTTATTTTGGAGAACCCAACAACATTTTTTATTTGTTCCCTTTGAAATGCAAGCACCAAATTAATTTGTCTAACCGTTTGTCAACTTGTAACCATCGACGTACGTATGAGGTCTTTTCCTTTTGACTTGAAACTTTCTTTACAATTGTATATATATATTGAAAAATGTATACAAATACAATTTGATGAGAAATATTTATGTTTATTTTTATTTTATTTTATTTTTTCCCGATGCAGAGACAAAGAGAGTATGCTGTACGTCTTATGATGCGTGATCATGATCTTTAAAGGTTTTTTTTTTTTTTTTTTTTTTTTTTTTGAGAGGTGAATTTCAAACTTTATATATATAAGAAACAATGTACAAGTCCTCAATGCAATAGCGCGTGAACAATAAGCCCAGGCTTGAAATAAGCCAAGCTATTATAAATGCAACAGAGCGGGAACAAATAAGCCCAGCCCAATGGCCCCAACCCAAGATGGGCTAACAGAAAAGGAAACCGTTGTTGGATCCAACAAATCTAGTGACAACATGGGTGAAACTCCTCCGCTGATGAAATCGCTAATCATTGATCAGGTGGTTCCGCTAGTGGTCGTATAACAGAGCTAGCTAGGCAATTCCCATTCACCAGCAAACCTTCTTGCATTAGTTGAGTCTTTGATGGAGGTTGACATAAGCTTAGATCGCACTGCATCCAAGGTTTGGTGGAGGACTACGTTTGCTGAAAGCAGTTTTTTTTTGGGAAAATCCTCCTATTCCTCTCTGTCCAAATGTTGTAAAGGAGGGATGATAGAGCCAGTTTAGAAACCGATTTGCTGTGAATGGAGGAGTTCCCTCTCCAATGGTGAGCCATCCATGCAATTAAGTTTCCCCAATTTGGTGGCAGAATGTGAAACCCAGAAGCATTTGTTAAAATACAAGGGATGTTAAAATTACAAGGGATGTTAAAATTTTCAAATCATCATTAAAAATAAATAAATAATAAAATAAGTTATCAATTAAAAGTTATAAATTATACTCAGAATTCTTCAAGACTATAAAACAACTAAAACAAGTTAAATTCAGGGGTAATGTCTACAATTGTATATATATTGAAATGTATACAAAAGTTGAGGCAGGTTTGTTTTGCTAGTTTACAACTGCAGAAACAAAGTTTCTATATATATTACTGGTGTAGTTTATTTTTGTGTCTCATACCTATGATTAGTTGCTATTTTCTGGTTTAAGCCCTCTGATATGTGCTCATATATTTGATATCTTGCTGTGAGTTGCATCTCTTTCATCTAAGTATGTTTACATATCTGATTTGAGGCTGTTCAAGTTGAGATTTGTCCAGAAAAATGACCATTGCAATGTTTGGTCTTGTGAACCTTCATAACTAGGGTTTTCAACTAAAATAAGGCCTATTGAGTACTGTCATTGCTATACCATGCTTCTTCCATTGTAATCATCATCTGAGCATGTGCATATGGTTAATATAAGGCTGTGAGAACAAGGTTCTGGTTTGAATTGACACGAAATTCCCCTTTTACCCTTGAGACCATTAGAATTGCAGAAACAAACCCTATTGTGTATTGACTGTGATATATCTTGCTACTAATTTTGTTTTTCATTTGAGCAAGAATATATAGTGGATATAAGGCTGTAGAAACCATGTTGTTGCTTATATTGAAGCTGCATTAGAGAGTGACATCTCAAATCTAGACAGTTGTGTTTTCTGGTGCACAGACTTCTGTTTTGAGCTTTATATTTTGTTACCTTGCAATATTCATCATCCTTATCATATGGACAAGTGTATATTGATATTAAGGAGTTTTGTTAGCCATTCGTTGGACTGTGTTGTGGTCACTACTTGTATTCATCCTTGAGACCTAGTCAGTGAAGGCTTTTTGCTAAATGGATTGCTCTGTGTACTGAAGCTACTTTACCTTGTTTTGGTCATTATGATTGTCATTGAAACAACTGTATTTTGTTGAGTAAAGGCTATGAAACTCAAAGTTGGGTCTGTGGTGAAGCTGCATTGTGAATTGACATCTCAATCCTCATATTATACAGATGTTGAATGTGAAACCCCCTAATTTCAGAGACATGGGTTGATCAAGTCGACGGTCATAAAACCAGAGGATATCAAAACAATATATATTTAACAAGCATAGAATACAAAGATGAATAATAAATAACAAATAAATCGCTGTATAAAACTAATAAATAATAATTCCATTAAATAATAATTCTCCAAAAGTTACAACTCGGGCGTCCCGTAACTCAAGAACCCTTTAACCAGAATCCACTATCCATAAATCCATAAATACTAAAGTCAAATGACATAATAATATCCTACTTTGAAATAAACAAGAGTACATGATAAATAAGCCTCCAAGTTACGAATCCTCAACCTCGAGACTTGAACTTCTAAGAACTTGAAAGATAAAAATAAGGTGGGTCAAACCCACGAGCAAGTTCCTTCTAACAAGCCCCTGAAAACCAATGAATAATACATCTCTAACAACAACTATCCTAATCCAATTTTAGCCTTTAATATATAGTGATAAATAATAATACATGACATCACCAATATTAATTAATACCTCCATAATCCTAAATAGTGGATTAATAAAAATAAATATATGTTTATATATATATATATATATATATATATATATATATATATATACATGACCATCCCTAATATAAATTGTTCTCATCTCATAAAACTCCCTTTACCCAAAACTAATCCAAATGGTTAATTAACTATTAATAATATCATTCTCAATTCTAGGAGTGTTACAATTCCTCCCATACACAAGACCATAGCCATAGATGTTTAACTAACCATCTAATTTACATAACATTTTATTCATAGTTTGGCAACTCATCCATGCCTCCACGAGTATATTTTATTTATACTTATCCCATAGCAAATAATTTATGTTTTAGCAACTCATCCATACCTCCATGAGTACATTTTATTTATACTAACCAATGACTTTCCAATTATATCCTAGCAAATAATCCATGCCTCCATAAGTATGTTTTTGTCCATACTAAAGCTTAGCAATTTATCCATCCATCCTTTGTATGTATTTTATTCATACCACTAATTAGGCAATCTATTTATGCCTTTGACAATTCATTCATACCTCCAAATCAACTATATTCTATAAACATATTTTAAAAGCACAAAAAAGCATACAATAAGCAACATACACACAATACAAACATGCACAAAAATTATAAAATAATCCATTAAGCTTTCCATCCCAAATACAGCATGTCAACATATGATAACTATCATAGAATAACTTATTAGTTGATTAACACATGCTTCCAAACCAATAGCTATGTAAATATACCAAATTTCCTTTAAATTAATTTAATTATTTCTTTTGCCAATCCATTTAGCGTTCTTATTATTTCTACGCATTCCAGTACTTAAATAGGTCTAATAAAACCCCAAAACTCCATTAAAACACTTGGGAACAATTATGGAATTAACAAAACTCGAATCCAAGTAGCAGGGAGAAGAAGTTGGCTTCACTACCAAGCAAGCTTTTTCTCTAACTAAGTCGGCTCAATTGCTCTAGATCGTTTTCTTCCTCGCAACTACAAATTCCAGCCTCTGATTGCGCGAGATTTGGAGGCGGCAGTAGGACGTTGTAAATAGTGGAACTCGTACATTAGAGTTTTCCTATCAGGAAACGGTTGTTTGGGATGTCTTCCATATAGGAAGCAATGTGCTTTTAAGAGGAAGGTTCAGTTTTTACGTATTAAATTGACTTTTCACTGATTATGTTTACTAATTGAGGCAGTAGCCTACAGCTTAGCATTACCAACTAGTTAGCGCCGGATGCATAGAAATTTTGTGCGTATATTCTATGGACCTTGGAGGAATAGGGATCGTTACCCTTAACTAAATATTGAATAAGATTGGGTCGTTGTTAGATACAACCTAAGAGTTGTACATTTATGGTATTTCTTAAATATAGGAACCTTGTATATTGTTGGATGCGTTGGAATTTGGTGGAGCCCATATAAAGAGGTTATGTCACACGAGAACGGAAATGAATTTTTAAAGAAACTAATTCAGAGTTTCGTGAATTCCGAGGATGGAATTCCTTTTGTTAGAGGGGAAGAATGTAATACCCCTAATTTTCAAAAGGATATAATTGAAATTTAATTTTTATTTCTTGTGCCTTTTACTAGATTATGTAGCTATATTGTTATGTGGCTTGTTGGTATGTATTTAATTATTTAGTTGAATTTAAATTTTATTTCTTGTGCCTTTTACTGGATTATGTGGCTATGTTGTTATATGGCTTGTTGGTATGTGTTTAATTGTCTAGTTGAATTAATTGTTTTAATTTTAGTTATATGCTTATGTGGAATTGTATTATATGTTTAAAATATTTTATTTGTTATTTGAACTTATATGCTTATGTGGATTTTTAAATTAATTGTTCACATTAGACGTTTATTTTATATTAAGGAGTCGGGCATGGATAGTGTGGATCAATTGGATAGGATCAATGGACCGTGGATGGATATACATGTATATATGGGTATATATGTATCTTGGGTTAGGTTAATTATTAATAATTGTTAATAATTCAATTAGTCTCATTGTTTTTATATATGTAATATAAATTTTTAGGGTTTTATTTATATTCATTAAAAATTACAGACTTAGTTAGTTTTATTTTATTTTCTTTCTCCTTCTCTAAGTATAATTAAAAATAGGTTAATTAACGTTGCCTATATATATAACTTTATAAGTCTGCCAAGGGTTTAGAACACTATTCACGTAACAATGGAGGCAGAGAGAAAGAATAGAGAGGTCTGAGAGAAAACAGAGAGAGGGAAACTTAGGGTTTAGCTAAGGCTAAGGCTAAGCCAAGGAGAGAATGAAGGGTTGTTACTCGTGGGTTGAACCAAGGGGTAGTAGAGGAGTTAGAGTAGTGAAGGATTGCCAAAAAAGTTAGGAAGACGACGTTAAGGTTTCAAAACTGAAATCAGAGGCAAATTTTATTTCTTACTCTTTTCCTTTGACCTGTGTTCTGTGCAGACCTAAATATTCTCTAGGATTAAATTGGACTTTAAAACTGTTGTTGTATGTATGTAATTCAGACTTTAAACTTTATATGATGTATTGATTAATTGAAATTTAAATGTTGATCAAAGTGTTTCGTATTCTGTTTAATTATTGTCAAAGTTGCATACTATGTTTTAAAAAGTTTCTGGGATAGTTTTGGAGCATGGACGGACCTCTAGGGACCTAAACGAAACCTTATAGAGAGTTTTAAGCATTGTCAGAGATGAAGACGACGATAGGAAATAGGGACAGAGCCGGCTCCCAAGGGGTTGGAGCCAGCTCCCTAATTATTTTTGGCCACGGTTCTCTGTGAGAGAGAGAGCCGGCACCATGGGATTAGGCAGCCAGCTCCCTAGGTCACAGAACCGGCTCCCAAGGTAGGGGAGCCAGATCCCTTGTGTGGGAGCTTGCTCTCTCATTTCTGAGAGCAAGCTCTCTTGCATAGTTACTTACTGGAATTTTTTTTAAATCACGGTTTTGATTTTTTTTTAGATTTCAAGACTGTCTTGGGTGGGTAAATGGGATACTAAACTATTTTCATGACATATTAGGATCCTATGATGCATAATCTTTATCTATATGCTATTGTTTTGAACAGTATGAGAGTTTAAACAAGTTCGCATGTTGTTAACGGATATAAGGGATTTAAACTGCTTCACTTTATTTTAGCAATTTAATGAACTGTAATATGATTTTTAAATCTGTATTGCATGTATAATAGGGTCATGTACTTATTAGATTTTATTATGCTTATTTTGGATTTTAATTGATGAACCATTAAATGATGTTGTGTCAATTACATGGATGTTTATTCTGAATTTTTAATTGATGAACTATTAAATTCTGTTCTGTCAATTATATGCATGTTATTCTGGATTTTAATTGACGAACTATTAAATTCTATTCTGTCAACTACATGGATGTTGTTTTGGATTTTAATTGATGAACTGCTTATTCTATTTTGTTAATTACGTGGATGTTATGGATTGTATACACCGGTATGGAACGGTGGCATTCTAGGGACGGATTAGTTTCAAATACTAAGTCCTACCTACTCTGAAATAAGGGAATGGATTATAAAAATTAAATCCTACTTATATTTAAGTCAGATCAGTTACATAAACTGAATGACTAACTGGATTTCTTTATATTTATGCTAAGTCAAATCAGCTGCACAAGCTGAATGACTAACTAGATTATTTGATGTTTATGTTAAGTCAGATCAGATGCTCAAGCTGAATGACTAACTGGATTACTTATTACTTAAGTCAGATCAGCTGAACAAGCTGAATGACTTACTGGATTTCTTATGGATGGATATGATAGGATTTTTAAATATATATTTATGGTACCGTGATATGAGCTTGAGTCTCAAGATCAATGGTTAGGGAGCATATATGCATTGGGATGCATAACTGGCTATGATGGTAAAGATATACCCTATTAGGTCTAGGTACTCATGCCCACCTGCGTTTTGCATGATGCCTTTTATTCAGGTTGAGACCCCCTTTGTAGTCCAGTGAGAGTCCCTTAGTGTGGATATATATATGTATGGGCTAGATAGATATTGTTGAGATATCTAGGTTGTATCTGCGTATCGGGTCTCTGTTTAGATTGTAGTTAGGATAAAACTTGTTCGTGGGCCTGACCCACTATCATTTTTTCAGGTAACGGATAGTTCCAGTCTTAGAGCTTGTTCATGTTGAGCAGAGACGGTCACTCATTCTTCCGACGACGTAAGATTTCTCTTCATGGTTTAGCATTAGATTTTCTTCAGTTGTTCGTTTTTCAATGTGGGATTTTTTAGGGGTCCACCAGATGGATTCCCGAGTTGTATTAGTAATGGAGAAATTAGATGTATTAGAATATTTTCTTATTTATAAAATTTTATTCTGATGATTTCATTAATGAATCATCGTTTTAGTTTTCATTCAGCAATTTTATTTATTTCTTTTTATCATATTTGTATTCTGTGTTCGATTATTACCAGTTGTTTTTTATATCCTCAAGTATTCGGGCGTGGACCTAGCCAACCCGTATCCGGAGATCCGGGGGTATCACAGTATCTCTCCAATGTATCCGTTAATAAAATCAAGGTTAAATTGTGCAACCCTTGTTTTCATTTCAAACCAACAGGTAAGAGGTCTGCACTAAATAATATACAAACCACAAACATTGTCACGCTAACCTCCTTGGGCCAACAATATGACAGACAAAAAAAATCTAGAAAGCGAGTTAAACACTTCCAATTATCCATAAAAACCTAGGGTGTATATCCCAAGCATATCCTCCATGATTAAACTTTATGTTCTCGATTAAATCCTCCGTTTAGAGATGTTAAGCAAAACTGTTACTCCAAAATCCTTATAAAGCTCCTTCTAAATAGAAATTTCTATCCATTATAATGGACATCCACATGCTATAACACTACGATCAGTGCGATGCAGAACTAATATAAAGCCCTAAAGTGAACACTACTTGAACAATGTCCGTAAGAGAACCTGTTCAATCCACCATTCTTTAACCTATATGGAATTAAAATTCCAGTTCAATGTCGATAATTCCTACCGACCTTCCAGTCTTGATTAGTCCTACCCCCAATTTGAGATAAAAAGTGGCAAAAATCCCCAATGATATCCGATTATCAATTTTTTCACCTTTCTAATAGGTGTTACTCTTATAGACAGTTAGGTACATGTACCTACCCAAACCTGTTCACTAGAATTGACATTCGATGTCTTGATATACCTTATAACCGTCTGAGTGCATCGAGAAAAATTTACAAATGTTACATCTCATTCATCCGACATCATTTATAGAAACTACTAATCCTCATCCAATACTTTAATCTCTATCTGAGTAAGGTAACACCTCCACTAAGGTCAACTCCGATATTTGAAGTTGACCTCCTCAATTTCCTTGCTAATAGCAAGTGTTATTATTATACAAGCTAAAATCTTCAATTGGTAACTCAACAACTAACCAAAAGATTTAAATATCATACCAATTGTTGAGAACGTCCACTTCCATATTTCCATCCACCAGACATAACTTAATGCAAAGTGTGAATCACCACTTCTATCCATCTAAGCCATCTCGTGATCCATTCTATTTGTACGAACTGATAACTTACTAGTTCAAAATAGACAAAATGAAACTAATTTAATTTATCAGTCAACCAATGTCCCAACCAAAATCCTGACCCTTGTGGAAAATCAGCAATCTCTCAACTAAATCCGTGGAAATGACTGTAAGGATCTAGTGATCTCTGATGGTCCATCTCGATTATCTAATAAACATTAGAATTGGAGACAAAATCACTTTGTCCCTCCTCTTGCCTATCCTCCAAACATCTGCTTCATACTGTGAAGCATCATGTTTTCACCAGGTTGCTCAAAACTAAGAGTTGTGAAACTTAGTCCTTACATCCTCCTTCTAATTTGTCTACAGAAAGTACCGTTAGTCTGGTACCACCAGCTTGCGTCTGCACTCATTGTTTAAATTGGAGCATCTTCAAAAGCTAACTCTGCAACTAAATTCTTACATACTAATCCGTGATAAACCGACCAATATGGAAAATCAATCGGTAAATCCATTTATCAAAAGTCAACTAGTTATGACTTTTCCACACACACCGTGCACCTCTTCCTTATTTAGGTGTTCGGTCTCACCTTTATGTCTTTGACACATCCTACTTCTCTAACACCAGTAAGTGTCAATCTGACTTCTTATCTAACTTCAAATGAATATGGAACTTCTCCATCATCCAAACAAGTCATCAATTTCGTAGCAACAGCTCATTGTTGCGAATTATGACCCTAAAAAATTTTTTTTTTTTTTTTTTTTCCATATTTTATACAGTGTAGAAACTTTGGTTCCTCCTCCAATTGCAACACCGGCAACTCTTCCAAATGACACACTCGTGAATAGTATCTTGGTTAAGAATAGACTAATGAAGATTTAGTCAGTCCACTATCCTCTCTCGGTGTCATTCTAATAAGTACCTAAACCAGCACGAAATCCTCCTTCCGTCTTGGTGACAACTTCTGGAATGTCCAAAAAGATGTTCAGCAATTCCAACACCTCTGATAAATCATCGTGGCGTTAAAGTATATCAAACTAATCGTACTAGATTATTTTACTTGTAATAATGGTTTAACTATCCCATCTCAATTAACGTACCATAATTATGCATGTCTAGGTCCAATAGATTGGCTAGAATTATGTATATCTATCAAATCCTATGACCACATGCTCACAATCCTAACGCAAATAGCGCTATTACTCCATGTTATTAAAAACAATAGTTGGTTGATCACATACTTGTGTCCCTAACTAAACCATATTCTAAATCCTGAATAATTAATGAAAAAAAAAAACGCATATGACAAAACATAATAACACAAAATATAATTCGACTTATGACATCGTCCTTTCTAGAAAAGAAATCCTCCTTTGAAAACAATTTGCAAAATTGTGTCACAAAAATCTCCTTTTATAGTTTCTTAGGTAATCATCCAACCTTGAAACATATCCTTAAACATAGCTTAAAAGTAACATTTGTTTGCCTAAGCAAATACTAAAGGGCTTAAAATCTCCTTATATGCGGAATGTAACCCTTCTAACGTGGCTTTATAAAACAACTTAGAACGTCACAACCTAATCCCCATACTCTTCGGAACGTGATATAAAATCATTAATTTCATTCTGATAAGAACTCCATCGAATCCCCAAACTCTTGAAGAGTACTTTTTATCTTCCTCTTTTAAAGATAATACGAAGTTTTAACTATATGTAGATTGATCCACCCCAACTCTACTAGTATTATTCACTATACTACTAACGAATAAGATCACCCTTGTGCGATCCTTCCTCTTCAAGATTTAGTATCCTCTTTCTTGGATACATTGAAATCTCCTCTATTAGGACCCTCTTTAGACCCTACCCCTCAATTGTTTCCTTTTTGAGATCAACTGAAGTCATGTTAGCCCCGATATGCGGTGACCTAACACATATCTAAATCCTTCTTTGGCTTATACATTTAAAAGTAGAGCCAACCGAAAACTAAACCTTCGATTCCTAATTCTGCCTTCTGGCAAAGAAATTGATAACATACTCCTTTACTCCTTTGGGTCTCTATCGCTTTTGCCTTGGACCCCATCATCTTCCTAGTGTCAACCATTCTGTGACTACAGAATATAATTAACATTAGCTCATCCTAATGAACCGTAGATAGAGTACTACGAATCCTAATATGGGCTCTAAGTTTTAAGAGACGCAACGCGGAAATCATATAACGAAAGACACTCTTAAGGACACATGAACCTGGAGTACTCTGATACCAACTGTGATACCCCCGGATCTCAGGATGCGGATTGGCCAGGTCCACGCCCGAATACTCGAGGATATAAAAAATAAATGGTAATAATCGAACACAGAATACAAATATGATAAAAAAGAATAAATAAAATTGTTGAATGAAAACTAAAACGATGGTCCATTAATGAAATCCTCAAAATAAAACTTCATAAATAAGAAAACATTCTAATACATCCAATTTCTCCATTACTAATACAACTCGAGAATCCATCTGATGGACCCCTAATAAATCCCACACTGAAAAACGAACAACTGAAGAAAATCCAATGCTAAACCATGAAGAGAAATCCTACGTCATCGGAAGAATGAGTGACCGTCTCTACTCAACACGAACAAGCTCTAAGACTGGAACCATCTGTTACTTGAAAAAATAATAGTGGGTTAGGCCCACGAACAAGTTCTATCCTAACTACAATCCAAACAGAGACCCGATACGCAGATACATCCTAGATATCTCAACAATATTTATCTAGTCCATACATATATATATCCACACTAAGGGACTCTCACTGGACTACAAAGGGGGTATCAACCTGAATAGAAGGCATCATGCAAAATGCAGGTGGGCATGAGTACCTAGACCTAATAGGGTATACCTCTACCATCATAGCCAGTTATGCATCCCAATGCATATATGCTCCCTAACCGTCGATCATGAGACTCAAGCTCATATCGCGGTACCATAAATATATATTTAAAAATCCTATCCTATCCATCCATAAGAAATCCAATCTATAAGAAATCCAATAAGTCATTCAGCTTGTTTAGCAGATTTGACTTAAGTAATAAGTAATCCAGTTAGTCATTCAGCTTACGCAGCTCATCTGACTTAACATAAACAGCAAATAATCCAGTTAGTCATTCAGCTTGTGCAGCTGATCTAACTTTGCATAAATAACAAGAAATCCAGTTAGTCATTCAGCTTGTGTAGCTAATCTGACTTAAATATAAGTAGGATTTAATTTTTATAATCCATTCCCTTATTCCAAAGTAGGTAGGACTTAGTATTTGAAACTAATCCGTCCCTAGAATGCCACCGTTCCATACCGGTGCGTACAATCCATAACATCCACGTAATTGACAAAACAGAATAAGTAGTTCATGAATTAAAATCTAGAACAACATCCATGTAATTGACAGAACAGAATTTAATGGTTCATCAATTAAAATCCAGAATAACATCCATATAATTGACAGAATAGAATTTAATGGTTCATCAATTAAAAATCCAGAATAAGCATCCATGTAACTGATAGATTAGTATTTAATGGTTCATCAATTAAAATCCAAAATAAGCATAATAAAATCTAATAAGTAGATGACCATATTATGTATCTAATACAGATTTAAAAATCATATTACAGTCCATTAAATTGATAAAATAAATGAAGTAGTTTAAATCCCTTATATCTGTTAACAGCATGCGAACTTATTTAAACTCTCATACTGTTCAAATCAATAACATATAGATAAAGATTATGCATCACAGGATCCTAATATGTCATGAAAATAGTTTAGAATCCCATTTACCAACCCAAGACAGTCCTGAAATCTAAAAAAAAAATCAAAACCGTGCTCTCAGAAAGTAGAGAACAAGCTCCCACACAAGGCAGCCGGCTCTGTGACCTAGGGAGCCGGCTCCCTAATCCCATAGAGCCGGCTCCCTAATCCCATAGAGCCGGCTCTCTCTCTTATAGGGAGCCGTGGGCAAAAATACTTAGGGAGCCAGCTCTGTCCTGTTTCCTGTCATCGTCTTCATCTCCAATAATGTTTAAAACCCTCTGTAAGGTTTTGTTTAGATCCCCAGAGGTCCGTCCATGTTCTAAAACTATCCAAGAAACTTTTTAAAACATAGTATGCAACTTTGACAACAAGTAAACAGAATACGAAACACTTTGATCAACATTTAAATTTCAATTATTCAATACATCATATAAAGTTTAAAGTCTAAATTACATGCATACAACAACAGTTTTAAAGTCCAATTTAATCCTGGAGAATATTTAGGCATACATAGAACATAGGTCAAAGGAAAAGAGCAAGAAATAGAACTTGCCTCTGATTTCAGTTTTGAAACCTTAACGTCGTCTTCCTAACTTTTCCAGCAATCCTTCACTTCTCTAACTCCCCTATTACCCCTTGGTTCAGCCCACGAGCAACACCCCTTCGTTCTCTCCTTGGCTTAGCCTTAGCCTTAGCCAAACCCTAAGTTTACCTCTCTCTGTTTTCTCTTAGACCTATCTGTTCTTTCTCTCTACCTCTATTGCTACGTGAATAGGGTTGTAAACCCTATGCAGACGTATAAAGTGATATATATAGGCAATGATCGGTTGATCAACTATACATCAACCTTCGCAATAGCACGAATCATTGTAAAATAGGGCTATTGGTCGGGTAAGTCGAACCACTGGGACTGCGCTAGTTTAAGGCAACCTAAGCGTCTAGAATCGTTTTAGAATGATAAGGGGGAATAGGGTGTTTGCTTGGTTTGTCACTAAAGCTATGAAATTAAGATGCATAAAATAGAACTTGCAAGAATTTAAAAGAGATAAAATATCGGTAAAAGAGACTAGGGAAGTAACTTCACCACCTACAATATAAACATGCTAGAATATGATTCATTCGGGGAAAAACAACATAAATATGTGGCTATGATAAGTAGTTACTCATGGTTACTACATTACCTGCAAAGGATTCATGGAATCAATAGGCAAGAACAATTTATCAAAGATTTTACATGCTCAATTACCTAAACTAAAGTGTAATTTAAGACATGTTCACTAAGCTAGAAATTGTCAAACCATCAATCACATGATAAGAGCACATGAAGCTAAGAATTAAGAATAAGCCATCAAAGGAAGAACCTAAGCTATGGCCTATCAAATCTCTCAACAACATGCCATTAAAACCATTCCAAAAATCTCATCTTCATTGTCACCATGAAAATGTAAACCATACAACCATGAAAACATACATTCTAAGACAAGAAAGTAGGTCCAACATGATCATTAAATCAAAATCAATTCATTACATCAAGTAAAAGTTCTAGATTATGGAATCACCACAAAAATACATTATTTTTCCCAAACTAGAATAAAAAATAAAGCATGCTTACAATGAGGGGTTCCATTACCTCCCTAGAGGAGGAGTTAGTTACACATGGGAGCCTTAGAATGAAGAAGAACCATGGATCCTCCTTCCATTTTCGAGCTCCCCTTTCTTGCTCCAAGAACTCTCCTCCCTTTGCTCTCTTCTCTCTCCTCTAATCTTGTAGAATGAAGCCCTCTCCTATTGTGTGGCTCATATCCCTCTTATCTACCACCAAAAGGCCACCAACCAACATCTCCAACCACTTCATTAAAGAGGAAAGCAAAATGAAGAAACCAAGGTGCAGGTGGGCTGAAATGAGCCATTTCCGAAGGGCATTCTGCCTAAAATTCGAGCACTCTAAGCAAGGCCTCGAGCACTCGAATTTAGTGTAAAAAGCTCCATGCTTCACTTGCTCCGCCCAGACCTACTTTGGTTAAACAGCCATAACTTTGCGCTCTGAACTCCGAATGATGAACCGTTTAAAGATTTAAAAAGCTAATTCCGAGCTCTAAATATTTCATGTTTTAGTGGAGATCCAATTCTCAAGGATAGTTGGTCGAAAATGAAGATCAAGGCAGAATTTCATTGCTGCCAGGCAGTTCTGCGCGCCTCTGGTAACAAGGCCATAACTCTCTGCTCCGAGCTCCGAATGACAAACCGTTTGAAGATTTGGAAAGCTGATTCAGAGCTCTAAATCTTTTACGTTATGAGGGAAGTCCAGTTCTCGAGTTTGGAAGGTCAAAATGGCGAGCAAAGTCCAGGTTCTACTGCTGCCAGAATTCAGCATTGGCACCTTTTGTTGCTCAAGATTCCACAAGGCCTTATTCTTGTTCCATTTTGGCCAATGAACCTGAAAATGCATAAAAACATAGAAATGAAGATAATCTACATAAATTAACATACAACGGACTTTACTAATGCAATTTAGGGTGCTTGAATATACAATATTCGGCGCTTATCACACCCCCAAACTTACATTTTGCTAGTCCCTTAGCAAAATTACAATGAAAAATTTTATGAAAAGACAACCATGGGCTTGCTACTACAAAAATATCATCCATGGTAAAATAAGATATATACATTGCTCAAAAATAACTTGAAATAGAAAAAGAGCTGGAGATGGGGTCATTGGGAAGACTACCTTGCATATATGAAGCATTGATACAAAAATTGGCTAAATACATTTCCACATACATGCATCAACATCAAAGTCTATATAAATAACTCAATTATCATCTCTTGAATGGAAATCAACTCTAGCTTCAGTGAAAGTGAATTAGATTCTCAACATGCGGCTTTTACTTTCTTTTCCAATTCCAAAGCACAAGTTTTCAAATCATTGAATTCCCCTTTAAATGAGGTCCCTAAGGCATGATTTTATTTACAAGACAACTTTTGTTGCTTGTTGACAATTTATTGTAACTCAGAAGCGAAACATAGAATGGTTGTGCAATGCTGAAGTTCCTTAAGCTTTCTAACCAACCTATGTAGCAAGCGTTAGGCCAACAACTCCCAAACCAGATGGCTTTAGGGTGTTAAGTGTAGAGACACTCCATAGGGCTTAATAGCTCAAGTTGGAAAGGCTACGAACTCCAACGAACCATGTTTATTACCAGTTTATTTTTTTTTGAATGACCGTGCAATGTTTAAGTCCCTTAAGCTTTCTAACCAACCCCTGTAGCAAGCGTTAGGCCAACAACTCCCAAACCAGACGGTTTTAGGGTGCTAAGTGTAGAGACACTCCTAGGACTTAATAACTCGAATTGGAAAGGCTACGAACGTCAACTGATCATTATTTTCTTTCTTTCTCAGTTTTTTTTTTTTTTTTTTTTTTTTTTTTTTTTTTTTTTTTTTTTTTAGGTCCATGCCAAAAGTATTCATCCATTAGGTTCATCAAATCAGATTAACTAGGGTAAAGTCAAGGTCAATCAAGTTGCATGCCTCACAGTTAAGTTTCCAATGTGCATCTGTGCATTGTGAAGCTTAAAAGAGTGTCAAATCTAGCGAGAATTTAATTGAGACATTTATACAGACTAATTTGAATCTACATGATCATTTCAACTCAAATTTTCTTTATTTTCAAAAATATCAGCTGCTTCTATGCACAAAGTATTAAACATATGTTTCATCTCCAACTAGTGTCAAGTTATACTATCATTGCTTAGCAAAAATGCAAAACCAAAAATGTCCTATTGCACCCCCAAACTTGAATGTCACATTGTCCTCAATGTGTGAAGACAAGTGAAACAAAATAAGAGCAAAGGGGGGAAAAGAACAATAATACCAAGTGGAGTGACGACGGCGTAGATGTTCAGCCATGTGAGTGTGCAAATGCGTCCCCCAAACTTGGACATGAAGACCTATCATAACACAACTAATGTACACAGGTAAAACTCAAAACATAAATAATAAGAAAAACAGGACTTATTTATTTACTTTTATATAGATATATATATATATTTTGTTATAATATTATTATTATATATATATAGTATTATGTTTTTTTTTTTTTTTTTTTTTTTTTTTTTTGGAATGAATGGCATGCATGAGTTTGTGGTGAGTGAGAAGGTGAGGTGGGTGAGAGTGGATGCCGAGGGTGAAGGGGATAGAAGCCAAGGTTGGTTGGTTTGGGTAGGGTGGCTACATGGTTGGCAAGGTTGGCGTGCATGATGGGAGGTTAATGTGCCGAGAGGGAGAAGGCTGGTGTGAGGGTTAGTTGGTGAATGAGAGAAGGGTGAAGGTTGGGGTGGTGGTCGGTTTGGTTGGTGTATGCATGGTGTTGATGTGAATGGTTGGGATTATGTTGGGAGGGTGGCCGTGGAAGACATGCATGGTTGAGGGTGGGGAGCATGCATGGTTTGCATGCTTGGGTTGTGGAGTTGGTAGAGGAGAGGGGTTGGCAGCCGAGGAGAGGAGATGAGGTTGAGTGAGAGTGGTGGGCTGTGGTTTTAAAAGGGAGAGATAGAGAGGCTTGGTTCGAGCACTCGAAGGGTGCTTTCGAGTGCTCGAAATGGGGGCAGTGGCCTCAGTTGGTTTGCATGAGAGAGCCCGGGCAATGGCGAGCACTCGAAACTTGGGTTCGAGTGCTCTAGAAATCGGCAGAGGGCTCGGCTGTTGAGTGAGAGAGCTTAGGTGAGGTTGAGAGGGGGTTCGAGCACTCGAAGTTGGACTTCGAGTGCTCGAAAAACTGGCAGTGGCTGCGGAAGGAGAGAGAGATGCCGAGAGTTGGGTTGTGGGGATGGTGGCATGATTGCATGCATGGGGAAAGGTTGGTGGGTTTGTGTTGATGTGGTGGTATGCCGAGGGTAGGTGATGGTTTGGAGTGTGGATGAGTTGCAGGCATGGGGTTGTGGGTTGCTGCTGCATGCTTGAGAGGATGAGGGATAGAGGAAGGTGGTTGCTGCTGGGGTTGATTTTCGAGCACTCTAAGCATTGAAGTAAAGTGCTCGAAGATGGGACAGTAGGCTTGGGGTTGAGTGAGGAGAGAGTGGGGTGTAATTCGAGCACTCGACATGGGGTCTTCGATTGCTCGAATTAGAAGCAGTAGGCGCGGAACTGAGGTAGGCAACTGCAAGCACTCGAAGCTTGGTCCTCGAGTGCTCGAAATTAGGACAGTGGTGCAAGCAAGATTGGAGGCAGCAGCGAGCACTCGACAGGGAAGGTAGATTGCTCGAAATCATAGCAGTAGTCTCAGGATATTTGGTTTCGAGCACTCAACTGGACATCTTCATTGTGGGTTGACAATGGGCACTATTGCATGCATTGGATGCATTTTCATGCATGGTGTGCTAGCAATATTCTTATGCATTGCATGAATGCATGCTATGGAATCATTAAACTGGACTACAACATTGAGATGGAAATTGTAAACCTCGCATGGCATTAGAAAGTGGCAACTTCATTCCCATTAAGGTATGCATTTTGAAAATGTGGCAACATTTTTCCATGAATGCAACCTTCCCATGCATGGAAAAAATTTTGAAAATTTTTGCATGTCATTCCATGTAATGCATGGGGAAAGTTTTAAACTTTGCATGCGGCAACCTAAATTCAAGCTATGCATAGAAAAATTTTGAAGCTTTGCATGGCATTCCCATGCATAGAAGAAAATTTTGAACTTTTGCATCGCAACATCATTCCAATTTTAATGTAGGGAAAATTTTTGAAGCTTTGCAAGATAATTCCAATCCAATGCATGGATGGAAAATTTTTGAAACTTAGCACTTTATCTCTAAAGCATGGAAAAAATTTTAAAATTTGCAAATTCAGTCCATTCCACTGCATGGATGGAAAATTTTTGGAAAAATTGTCAAATTGCTCAACATTTCTAATGCCTAGATGAAAAATTGTCAAACTTTGCATTTCATCTCCAATGCATGGAAAATTTTGGGAAACCATGATCCAACAATGCGTTGAAAATGAGAGGTTGTGCACATGAGTTGCATGCCAAAGATCCTATGAACTTGCTCGAAAGCGATGGAAATTTCCGGGAATGAAAATTAGAGCTGAGAAGGTCTAAGAGGCCGGTCTAAAATTGCGGAACGCAACTGAAGACCATTTCAGAAAAATCAAATTTTTGGCTTTTCTAAACCATTTCCCAGAAAATTTCAAGGCACGAGCAATTTGAGAAGGTAGGGGGAAGCTTGGAACATCGAAAGAATTTCTTCCCTTGCTTTGCTAAATTTAATGTCGATAGCTAGACGAACCAGGATCAGGATCCATTGGAGAGATGGATCCTTAACGCTCCGTATGCAACTTGCCTCCTTCATATGGTCTCAAACTTGGATCAATGAATGGTGAGGGATATTGATCCTTCCGAAGAGAAACAAGTTTGGCCTTAGAGGATTTGAGCATCGCTTTTAATCTCACTTCTTTTCTTTTCAGATTTAAGCAAAGGTGTTGCTTGTTCGAGATTATGGAGGCTCGTTGAATGTCATTGTTTTGACTAACAATGGTAGGATCATGACCTTTCATATTTGCAATCTCCAAGTCATATACCTCATTGTACGCAAATGGTTTGTTCACAGGTTGAGTATCATGGACAATGATTCTAGATTGGGCTGGAATGATTGGAAGAATTTTTAGCAACTTGTCAACATTCTCCTTACCTTTGTCTGGTGGTTCACCCTCAAAATGTTGAGGTAACTCCGGTGAAGAAATGGAAGGAGATGGACAATCCCACGATAGAGATGGATTTGGTGCTTCCCATAAAGGAGAGGAAAATGGTGATGGAATATCAAGCAAGGAGTTGACTTCCCGAATGGATTTGTCCACACCAAAATCCTCAAAATCAAAAGGGACCAAGCAAGCATGTAGGGGATCCTCCGTTGAAGGAGGTGGGATTGGATTTTGAATGTGTTCCTCAGCAATAGTGATTTCAAAACACTCATTGTCATCTGAAGGAAGTTGCACAGCATTGAAGATATTGAGCTTAACATTCATATTCCCAAAAGAGATATCCATCAATCCGGATCTACAGTTAATGGAAGCATTAGCTGTAGCTAGAAAAGGACGTCCGAGAATTATGGGAATGTGTTTTCTTAGATCATGGACTGGTTCTGTATCAAGAACCACGAAGTCTACCGGGAAGTAGAATTTGTCCACTTTTATGATCACATCTTCAATAATTCCCCGTGGTTGCTTAATAGATCGATCAGCAAATTGCAACACTATCGGAGTTGGCTTTAGATCTCCCAAACCAAGTTGTAGGTAAACCGAATATGGAATCAAATTCACACTAGCTCCTAAGTCAAGGAGGGCCCTCTCGATTTTGTTGTCACCAATGACACAAGAGATTGTGGGGGCACCCGGATCCTTATACTTCGGAGGAGTGCTGTGCTGAATGATCGCACTAACATTTTCGGTTAACCTCACTTTCTTTGGTAAATGACTTCTGGAAGTGCGCTTTTGAGTGCACAAATCCTTAAGGAATTTTGCATAGGGAGGAATGTGCTTGATAGCATCCAAGAGAGGAAGATTGATCTTTACTTGCCTAAAGACCTCCCACATGTCTTGAATTTTGCAATTCTTATTCCCAAAATGTGTCGACTCTTGAAGACGTTGAGGGAACGGAGCTTTTGGCTCATAAGTAGTTTCCACATTTGGGGTGACATGCGTGGGACTTCCGTGAATGGTATTTGGACAAGAAGAACTTGGATTTGGACTTGAAGAGCTTGAATTTGGATTTTTCAACGGAGGGTTTTTCTCACTTGTGTCTCCATCAACCTTGTTGTCAACCACTCTACCACTCCGAAGGGTGGTGATAGCTTGAACTTGTTCATGAGTTGGCCCACTCGGAGGAGGGGTTTCATCAATCACATGCATTCCTCTAGGATTTTCAAATGGTTGAGCGGGAAGCTTACCCTTGTCTTTTTGAAGAAGTTGGTTCACTTGGTTAGCTATTTGTCCCATTTGATTTTCGAGCCTAGCTATGGATTGAGTATGGGAGTGAACCATTTGGAGAGTAGGTTGCAAGGATGTCAAGAGATGCTTGTTGGAATCTATGATTTGCTTGTTTAATGATTCCATCATTTGCACATTTAATGATTCCATCATTTGCTTGTTTGCAGCCACTATCTCATCAATTGGATTCACAGAAGGTTGAGTGGAGACATTTGGATTGTATGGAGGTTGGTAGCTTGAAGAGGCTTAAAAAGGCCTACCTTGATATTAAGAAGAGGGCTGATTTTGAGGCCCTTGATTTTGAAGTTGGGAATTTTGTGGGGCTTGTTGCCTCCACGAAAAATTCGGATGGTCTCGCCAACCCGGATTGTAGGTGTTGGAATATGGATTGTTCCCGGGCCGTGAGAACATGGCATTAGCTTGCTCTTGGTTGGGATTGGGAAATTGCTCCGGTGTGGGGCAATCTTCCGAGAGATGAAATGGACTATTACATGAGGCACAAACCGAACTTGCCGATTTTGAGACAATGAAGGAGGAAGATGTGGTGCCATCAATTGGTAGAATTTATGAGCTATAGCATCCACTTGAGATGATTCCTCCCTTATTGATTTTTGTTGACAAGGATTGGTGTTCTTTGGAGTGGTTGAGGTCAGAGCCTTACGAGAATTGTGTTGAAGTGAATTTTCACTCAAATTCTCAAGTAAGGTCCAAGCCTCATCCGCATTCTTGGACATGAACATCCCACCACAAGAAGAGTCAACCATAAATCTATGGGAGTCGGTCAAACCGGCATAGAAAGCTTGCACTAATTGCCATTTTGGGATCAAATGATGAGGACATTTTCGAAGAAGATCTTATAGCCTTTCCCAAGTCTTGTGGAGTTGTTCTCCATCAACTTGAGAAAAGCTTAGAATGGAACGCCTCATTTGGTTGGTTTTACTCACCGGATAGTACTTCTTAAGAAATTCTTGTTGCAATTGAGCCCAAGAAGTAATAGAGTTGGGAGCGAGGGAGTTCAACCAATATTTTGCCCTATCCTTTAGGGAGAATGGGAAAAGATGGAGATGAAGTGCATTGTCCGGAAAACCTCTCAACCGGATGGTCGAACAGATTTCAAGGAACTCATCAAGGTGCTTATATGGATCTTCATTATCAAAGCCATGAAATGATGGAAGCATTTGAATGGTACTAGACTTGATCTCATATTGAGCTGCATCGATGTTTGGCATCACTATACAAGAAGGAGAAGCATAGGTGGTAGGAATGAAATGATCTCTAAGAGTCATTGGTTCTACATTAGGAATTTCAGCCCTTTCATTCCCCGGATTTCCTACGTTATCCCCCATTATATTGAATTCAGTTTCAAGGTCCCTTGTAAGAGTGGGTTCCCTAAGGTTCCGTCTAAGAGTTCTTTCAAGAGAATTGATATCAATGGGCGAATCGATTGTGGGTAGAGAGAGTGACCTACGACCGAACATCAACAGCACAGCATATAATCAACAAAGCAATTCATTATCCATAACTCCACATACGATGTTCCCTTTCTCCTCAATTATCAAGACAGAAAATAAATGGCCACGACAAGGACCGATGCTTATACACAGAATTCAAACAATAATATAGCCTCAACAAGGGCTTGCAAATAAATTAACTACTTCTAAACTTAACACATGCACAATATCTTACAATGTGAAACTAAAAGGTCAAGAAACTTACCTGGGGTCCTCTAGACTTACGCTTTGCTAGCATTCCCACAGCGAGATTCAAGTCCCTAGGATCTCACTTACAACACTTAAAACATTGAGATGGTCAAAACACACAAGAAATATTCACAAGACACAATATTCACAATCAAACTAAAATTAACCCTAGAACTTTGGTCGCTAAACCGTTTGCAGTCCCCGGCAACGGCGCCAAAAATTGATCGGTTGATCAACTATACATCAACCTTCGCAATAGCACGAATCATTGTAAAATAGGGCTATTGGTCGGGTAAGTCGAACCACTGGGACTGCGCTAGTTTAAGGCAACCTAAGCGTCTAGAATCGTTTTAGAATGATAAGGGGGAATAGGGTGTTTGCTTGGTTTGTCACTAAAGCTATGAAATTAAGATGCATAAAATAGAACTTGCAAGAATTTAAAAGAGATAAAATGTCGGTAAAAGAGACTAGGGAAGTAACTTCACCACCTACAATATAAACATGCTAGAATATGATTCATTCGGGGAAAAACAACATAAATATGTGGCTATGATAAGTAGTTACTCATGGTTACTACATTACCTGCAAAGGATTCATGGAATCAATAGGCAAGAACAATTTATCAAAGATTTTACATGCTCAATTACCTAAACTAAAGTGTAATTTAAGACATGTTCACTAAGCTAGAAATTGTCAAACCATCAATCACATGATAAGAGCACATGAAGCTAAGAATTAAGAATAAGCCATCAAAGGAAGAACCTAAGCTATGGCCTATCAAATCTCTCAACAACATGCCATTAAAACCATTCCAAAAATCTCATCTTCATTGTCACCATGAAAATGTAAACCATACAACCATGAAAACATACATTCTAAGACAAGAAAGTAGGTCCAACATGATCATTAAATCAAAATCAATTCATTACATCAAGTAATAGATCTAGATTATGGAATCACCACAAAAATACATTATTTTTCCCAAACTAGAATAAAAAATTAAGCATGCTTACAATGAGGGGTTCCATTACCTCCCTAGAGGAGGAGTTAGTTACACATGGGAGCCTTAGAATGAAGAAGAACCATGGATCCTCCTTCCATTTTCGAGCTCCCCTTTCTTGCTCCAAGAACTCTCCTCCCTTTGCTCTCTTCTCTCTCCTCTAATCTTGTAGAATGAAGCCCTCTCCTATTGTGTGGCTCATATCCCTCTTATCTACCACCAAAAGGCCACCAACCAACATCTCCAACCACTTCATTAAAGAGGAAAGCAAAATGAAGAAACCAAGGTGCAAGTGGGCTGAAATGAGCCATTTTCGAAGGGCATTCTGCCCAAAATTCGAGCACTCTAAGCAAGGCCTCGAGCACTCGAATTTAGTGTAAAAAGCTCCTTGCTTCACTTGCTCTGCCCAGACCTACTTTGGTTAAACAGCCATAACTTTGCGCTCCGAACTCCGAATGATGAACCATTTGAAGATTTAGAAAGCTAATTCAGAGCTCTAAATATTTCATGTTTTAGTGGTGATCCAATTCTCAAGGATGGTTGGTCGAAAATGAAGATCAAGGCAGAATTTCATTGCTGCCAGGCAGTTCTGCGCGCCTCTGGTAACAAGGCCATAACTCTCTGATCCGAGCTCCGAATGACAAACCGTTTGAAGATTTGGAAAGCTAATTCAGAGCTATAAATCTTTCATGTTATTAGGGAAGTCCAGTTCTCGAGTTTGGAAGGTCAAAATGGCGAGTAAAGTCCAGGTTCTACTGCTGCCAGAATTCAGCATTGGCACCTTTTGTTGCTCAAGATTCCACAAGGCCTTATTCTTGTTCCATTTTGGCCAATGAACCTGAAAATGCATAAAAACATAGAAATGAAGATAATCTACATAAATTAACATACAACGGACTTTACTAATGCAATTTAGGGCGCTTGAATATACAATATTCAGCGCTTATCAGGCAACGCTAATTAACCTAATTTTAATTATACTTAAAGAAGGAAAAAGAAAATAAAATAAAACTAACTAAGTCGGCAATTTTTAATGAATATAAATAAAACCCTAAAACTTTATATTACATATATAAAAAGAATGAGACTAATTGAATTATTAACAATTATTAATAATTAACCTTACCAAAGATACATATATACCCATATATATATGTATATCCATCCATGGTCCGTTGATCCTTTCCAATTAATCCACACTATCCAAGCCCAACTCCTTAATATAAAATAAACGTCTAATGTAAACAAATAATTAAAAATCCACATAAGCATATAAGTTCAAATAACAAATAAAACATTTTATACATATAATACAATTCCACATAAGCATATAACTAAAATTAAAACAATTAATTCAATTAAATAATTAAACACATACCAACAAGCCACATAACAACATAGCCACATAATCCAGTAAAAGGCACAAGAAATAAAAATTAAATTCAACTAAACAATTAAACACATACCAACAAGCAACATGACAACATAGCCACATAATCCAGTAAAAGGCACAAGAAATAAAAATTAAATTCCAATTATATCATTTTGAAAACTAGGGGTATTACAGTAACTCACCCGTTTCGCCTCCGATTCGTGTAAGAACAATTCTAATTAATTCTAGGATGATCTAATACATGATTACACATCTATATATCCATTATAAACATGATGTAGCATGATTTCATTCAAAACAATCCATTGAAACATAGTACATACCAATATTTATATACACATACATATAACCAGTTTTCTTCCATCCTTTTAACCCTATGTCTAGGTGATTATCATGCAATTACAGTTTAGATTATGATACCCAAGGTGTATAACTCATGGGTTCTAAGAGGAGAGGTAGAGAATAACTTGCCTGAAGTTTCAAAACGAAACCAACGCCGCAAACTTCTCAATTTTGATCTGTCCTGCAACTCTGGCCGCCTCGCCGTCATTGTCCTCTCTAGTTCGGCCTCCCCTCTGGTTCGGCCTTCCCTTTCTCTTCTATCCTTCTTCTTTTTCCTTCTCGGTTTCTCTCTATTTCTCTCTGCAACTCTCTATTTCTCAGCTGCCTTTTTACCCTTTTTTTATTCTCACGTAAAACCTCTCTTGCCTTTATATAGTCTATATTTATATATATATAAGCAGGAATACTAACCCTAGTATGACAAATCCACATATGACAAATCCACATAAGTATATACGTAATATATTTATATATATATATATATATATATATATATATATAAACATATATTCCATAATATATATATACATAAATTATTCCTACCAATTACAGTACAACAATATGTTTACCTATATATACAAAACTGCCAATCCTAAACCTTATAGGGTTTGACTATATTAGTTATACATATTAATATATTTAAGTAAATTATATATCTCTATTTATAGCTATATAAATCACATAATATATATATATATATATATATATATATATATATATATATATATATATATATATATATAATCATACATCCATGAGCCGTTAACCATCTCAAATCCTTTAAGGCTTCCTTCTCTAACCCAAGACCAAATCCTTTAGTCCAAGCATTCCAATCCAATCCATTAAAATTAAATAAATAATTCAACAACTAATTACACATAGTTTCTACACAACAAGAATCACAAAAACAAAGTCATTCCATACAAACAAAGTCAACATGCCAACAAATTAATCAATAATCAAGCACATACACACACACAATCATCTTACCAATAAATCAAATAAACAAATAAATTCATTTAAAACAAATAAATTCATTTAAAGGCATTAATTTAATTAAATAATTCCTCCAAAATATAGGGTTATTACATTCTTTCCCCCTAATAAAAGGAATGTCGTCCTCGGAATTCACGAATCCTTAAAATGAAAACTTCGATTATTTATCCCAAATTTTCATTTCACCTTTTCCCTTTTTCCGTGTGGAAATAATATTTGTTGCATTTATTTGCAACCTAACCTTACCATCTTATATGCATTGGTAAATATCCCCATTGTTGTATTCTATTACAGCAAAATACATAAAAATCCCGTTTACACATATAACGTGAAATATATAGTAATGCCAAAAATAGGTTATTGCCTAATAAATCAAAACACAAAATACCCACTGACTGAGGTAACAATCCTCCCTCCTTACCAAATCACCATACTCTATTTATGGGAGACAATTTTAACTAATAACTCACTTCCTATTCATGAACTCTAATATACGAGTTTACGCTAAACACAACCATTCTGCTCATTCTAGTAGTGAATGTAAGACCTCTAATAAGAGTATCTCTCACCGATGTGTCCTTAAAATATATAGGACCCAAAACTTCAGTACTATCCAATCATGTAAATGATTAATCATCCAAATCCTTAAACTTTGCTATAACAATAATCTTTTCACGACCATTGCTATAGTCAAACTATGGAAGCTTATTTATTGCTCTCCATTATCCCTGCCATTCATGACTCATTCCTGTCATATCCACTTTTTGTAGCCGTGGATACCCTGACTTGGTCCTACTCTTGACCTTGACTAATATGGAATTAGAATCCTAATGAAATATCGGTAATCTGCTAATGTAATTTACAGATGTACCTTCCTTTATCCACTTTAATGTTAATAAAGTGGTAATACTTTTACCCTTTGAACAACTTCCATCCTCCACAATAGTTAATAACTGACAGTTAGTACTTCAGTCATTGCCACCTTCTTTAAAATTGTTACTAAGACACATTAGTCCTCCCATGTATCTCATTCCGTATCAGATTTCAGTAAATAAAATGAAATGTCTCTGAGAGTCAACATTAAATCTAGGTTGACCCCAAAATTCCTCGACAAATAATAATGAGACCAGAAGTTATAACTTCTTACATCTCTGTTATCCATCCTTCCTCATATTTATTTCATATATGTGGACGTATACTGTAGGACTTTGTATTTTGGCCCTTATAATATGATATCACAGTAATTACCTCTATTTATATGAGGCAAATACACCACTACCACTCCATTTCGCGGATTTGTACAAAATGGTCATGGTAATTAAACTTCCAAGATCCACCAAAAAGGAAAGTCGTTCCTTTTGTCATTCATATCTTGACCCTTACAGAGATTTATCGGTTAATACCGATTTACATCAATGCTAAGTGTTAACCAACCCTTTAATTCATTGTAAATTATCTATACAAAATCCTCTCATACAACCGTACACCCTGTTTATCATGAGAGTGACTAGTCCCACATTATTAGGAACTTATTTGCTAGATAATTCGAAACTACACTCCCCTTTTATTAAGGTTATAACTAATGTCATTAATGGTGACATTATAACCTGACCCATGCAAATACAAATCTCTTTGAGATAATTGCATGCTCCCTTCCATTAAAATACCCCTTTCAACAATTTCCTTAAGGTCGGTATCAAAATTCATCTTTGACTCAATAGCAACCCTAAAGTTTAGAAAAAAAATTCTCAGAATTAACGAAACATTAGTACCTAATTATTTGTCCTTTTTATGGACTCCTTATCTATAATAAACTATACACCAATCCTGAGACTAAATTGATGATTACGTCCTAATCCTTATCCCTCATCAAAACATTTACCCAAGCTAGATATCCAGTCTGTAAATATCTATGGTAACGTGCCTACAATTAATGCATAGATTGCGCTAACACCTACCTCAATTAGTGTGAGGTGCCCATGCATCATATGGTGCAACATTGTACACCCTGCCTTGATGCACCTGCTGTATAGGTTGCCCCTGTGG
Organism: Cornus florida; assembly: GCF_030987335.1. Taxonomy (NCBI): domain Eukaryota; kingdom Viridiplantae; phylum Streptophyta; class Magnoliopsida; order Cornales; family Cornaceae; genus Cornus; species Cornus florida. The sequence continues at coordinate 71,641,071 of NW_026775578.1, forward strand.
TGGCGATGGTGCTGGCAAAGCTGGATAAGCCTAAGCCTGCACACGTGGAATCTATATAGCCGGTAATGGCTGTTACCCAAGCTGTATCTGGGCTATCATGGGACAACGTTTGGTCGAATGCCCATATTCTCCACACTTATAGCAATGACCTCTAAAAAGGTCGATCTGCCCCTGTTGTTGATTACCCTGTACGTGACCCTGTCCAGTCTGAGGTGCCCCAATCTGCTGTCTTTGAGTAAGAACTCTCTTTCTCTCTGAACCTTTGAAGTCCCCTTGTGCTTCTTCCAAGGCTAATTTCCCTGGAATCCACCATTATCTTTATTTCTAGCTCCATTGCCCTCATTTTTCTTAACAAATTGATTAGCAGAGTCTTTATCACTCTGCTTCTCATCCCTAGATCACTTGTAATCCTTCCTAACTTCATAATGCTGCAAAGCTGTATCTACCACCTATGAATATGTGGTGTATGTTAGACTCCCCAAAATGACCTATTTAATAGGCCAAATCAACCCATTTAGAAAGCAAGCTCTCTTCTTCTTCTCGGTATCCACTTCCTCTATTGCAAATAAAGACATGTTTGTGAATTCCTGCTCATACTCTGCAGCTGTTCTCTCCTCTTGCTATAGGTTAAGGAACTCCTTCTTCTTAGCTATTCTCACCACATACGAAAAATATTTGTCGTCAAAACGAGCCTAGAATTGAGCATATGTCAGTGCGGTCCTCTCCTCTATAATGGTGATAAATTCCCACCATTGTAGCGCATTTCCTACAAGCTTGAATATGGCAAGCATCTGTTTCTAAGTTTCGGTGCACTCCACCATACGAAGATGGCTCTCGATATTCTTGTTCCACTGATGTGCAGCCTTCACATCTGTGGACCCTGAAAACTCCGGTAGACTCACTTTAGTAAAAGAACTCCTTGCTTTCTCCCAAGCACTTAGATGTCCCATTAGTATAGAAACATATGCTTGTGGAAGAAACTGGTGATTCTGAATTGCAGTTGCCATTGCTGCAATAACAAGCTGAGTGATGACATGAACTATATTAGGAGAAATCTCTTGATCTCTCCTTTGGTCATCATCCCAATATTGATGCTCCTGAACAACCATTTGGTCACGCAGACGATTCTGATGCCTACGCTCTTGCCTCCTTTGATACCTCCCAAATTGGTGTCCTACCATTTTCAGATAAGACAATAATGATTTAGTACTAGAACGCACTAATGGATCAAATATAGAATACAAAGAATCATATTACTGAGGCCCTAAACAAAAACACGTAACGCGAAAATCACACAACGAAAGAAACTCATAATTACACTTGAACCTGGAATGCTATGATACCAACAGTGATACCCCCTAATTTCAAAGACATGGAATGATCAAGTCAATGCTAATAAAACTAGGGGATATCAAAACAATTAACATTTAGTAAGCACATAATACAAAAATGAATAATAAAGAATAAATAAATTGCTATAGAAAACTAATAAATAATAATTCTCCAAAAGTTACAATTCGTGAATCTCGTAAGTCAAGGACCCCTTAACCAAAATCCACTATGCAGAAATCCATAAATACTAAAGTCAAATGACATAATAATATCCTACTTTGAAATAAACAAGAGTAGATGATAGATAAACCTCTAAGCAGCAGATCCTCAACATCGAGACTTGAAATTCTAATAACCTGAAAGATATAAATAAAGTGGGTCAAACCCACGTGTAAATTCCCTCTAACAAGCCCCTAAAAACCAATAAATAGTACATCTCCAACCACAACCATCCTTAACCAATGTTAGCCTTTAATATATAGTGATAAATAATAATACATGACATCGCCAATATTAATTAATACATCCATAATCCCAAACCATGGATTAATAAATAAATAAATATATATATATATATATATACATGACCATCCCTAATATAAACTGTTCCCATCTCATAGAACTCCCTTCACCCAAAACTAATCCAAATGGTTAATTAACCATTAATAATATTATTCTCAATCCTAGGAGTATTAAAATTCCTCCCATACACAAGACCATAACTATAAATGTTTAACTAACCATCTAATTCACAAAGCATTTTATTCTTGCTTTGGCAATTCATCCATGCTTCCACAAGTATATTTTATTTATACTAATCCCATAGCAAATAATTTATGTTTTAGCAACTCATCCACGCCTCCACGAGTATATTTTATCTATACTAACCAATTGACTTTCCAGTTATATCTTAGCAAATAATCCATGCCTCCATAGGTATGTTTTTGTCCATACTAAAGCTTAACAATTTATCCATGCATCATTTGTATGTATTTTATTCATACCACTAATTAGGCAATCTATTTATGCATTTGACAATTCATCTATGCCTCTGATTCAACCATATTCCATAAATATAATTTAAAAGCACAATAAAGCATACAATAAGCAACATATGCACAATACAAACATGCACAAAAATTATAAAATAATCCATTAAGATTTCCATCCCAAATATAGCATGTTAACGAATGATAAATATCATAGAATAACTTATTAGTTGATTAACACATGCTTCCAAACCAATAGCTATGTAAACATACCAAATTTTCCTTTAAATTAATTTAATCATTTCCTTTGCCAATCTATTTAGTGGTCTTATTATTTATATGCATTCTAGTACTTAAATAGGTAAAATAAAACCCCAAAACTCCATTAAAACACTTGGGAACAGTTCTAGAATCAACAAAACTCGAATCTAGGTAGCAGAGAGAAAAAGTCGGTTTAGTTGCCAACTAAGCAGGCTCTTTCTCCAATTGAGCCGGCTCAGTCACAAACTGAGTCGGCTCAGTTGCTCTGGATCTTCTTCTTCCTCATAACTGCAGATTCTAGCCTCTATAACTTGCCTGTTTCGCCTCTAATTCGTGTAAGAACAATTCTAATTAATTCTAGGCTGATTTAATACATGTTTACACATCTATATATCCATTATAAACATGATGTAGCTTGATTTCATTCAAAACAATCCATTCAAACACAATATATACAAATATACATATACACATACATATAACCAATTTTCTTCTGTCCTTTTAACCATATGTCTAGGTGATTAGCATGCAATTACAGTCTAGATTATGATAACCAAGGTGCAGAACTCATGGGTTCTAAGAGGAGAGGTAGAGAATAACGTGCTTGAAGTTTCAAAACAAAACCGACGCCCCAAACTTCTCAATTCTGATTTGTCCTGTAACTCCGACCGCCTCGCCGTCATCGTCGTCCTCTCTAGTCTGGCTTCCCCTTTGGTTCGGCCTTCCCTTTCTCTTCTCTCCTTCTTCTTTCTCCTTCTTGGTTTCTCTCTCTTTCTCTCGGTAATTCTCTGTTTCTTTGCTGCCTCTTTACCCTCTCTTCTATTCTCACGTAAAACCTCTTTTGCCCTCATATAGTCTATATATATATGTAAGAATACTAACCCTAGTTTAACAAATCCACATAAGTATATACATATATATACAAACATATATTCCATAATATATATATATATATATATATATATACATAAGTTATTCCTATATATATATATATATATATATACCTATATATACATAACTCATAATCCTAAACCTTGTAGGGTTTAACTATACTAGTCATACAAATTAACATATTTAAATAAATTATATATCTATTTATAGCTATATAATTCACATAATATATATATATATATAATCATACATCCACAGGCCTTTAACCATCCCAAATCCTTAAGGCTTCCTTCTCTAGTCCACGACCAATTCCTTTGGTCCAAGCATTCCAAATCTCGTCCATTAAACTTAAATAAATAATAAACAAAATAATTTAACAACTAATTACACATAGCACCTACATAACAAGAATTATAGCAACAAAGTCATTCCATACAAACAAAGTCAACACGCCAACAAATCAATCAACAATCAAGCGCGCACGCACACATAATCATCATACCAATAAATCAAATATATTAATTAATTAATTTAAAATAAATAAATCCATTTAAAGGTAATTAATTTAATTAAATAATTCCTCCAAAATATAGGGGTATTACATTGAACTAGGTTTCAACTGTTTTCATCTTTAAAGTTGTATTAACTCTTTTCTTGTTATAACAGCTAGTATAAGATGTGTTTGGTGTATTTGACACCACATAGTGTATTGTGAGAAGCTATTGGGAGCTTTGAGGGTCCAAATAGGGGTACTTAGGAGATGATGAGTGTTATTGAGCATATTATTGATCAAGGATGTGTGCGTAGTGAGTGAAAGAGCTACTTTTTTAACTTGTACAAGGGTACGTTCAGAGTGTGTATCAGCTTGTAACACAACTAGTGGACTTACATTGGCTGAGGCCAAGAACCAAGGTTTTTGATCCCTATTTAGAGGGGTTTTCCTTGTAACATCTTGTGTCCTTGTGATTAATCTTGTGGTTCAAAGAACTTCATAGTTATTGTGATAATAACATTTTATAAAAGGGCAATAACTTAACTAAGTGTTGCTACAAGTTACAAGAACCAATTCACCCCCTTCCCCTCTTGGTTCGATCATTAGGAATGCCAACAGATGCAAGGGAATCCATACACTACTTAATGACTGCTTCCTCAGTTGAAGCTAATAGAGGGTCCTTGTAAGTGCTGGGAGGGCTAATCTCGAGCTCAGTACCACAGGAGTCCGGACCATTGAACACCCTTTTAGGACTTGCAAGAAGGGGAAACCAATTCCTGTAGTCGCTCGTGTACCTTAGGGCCATTGAACGGGTAAAACAGACAAGAAGGGCATCAGCTCCTCCTTTAACTTTGCTAATCAAGCTAAGTAGGTAAGCCCGCTCACCAATAGCTTAATCTAGTTTGTTCTCAATAACAGCCCGAGCTGCTCTCTCTGCCTCAAGGGGATGACTCCAAATCATCCCATTTTTGCTCAGCTTCAGCTCATCTTTGCTCAGCATCATTACACTGAGCCTTCACTTTCTTGAGCTCATCCACCATTTTATTCTTGTGAGATGTGAGACTAGCGATCTTACTATCGCCATTTTTAATGGCCCTCTACATAGCGGCTATTCCAAACAGCATCTGCATAAAATAAGAAAGGAATCTGAAGTGTTAAGATAAGAAGCAACAACATAAACAAGCTAAAATCAATAAAAGAAAAATATACTAAGGAACAAACTTCCATGGCGTAGATTGGGAAGTGAATGAATATATCTCGTTTATCAAGCCTCTCTGAACTTGAAAGTTCATGGGAGTCCACATGTTTTTGTAATAGGCAAAGGTTGTTCCCCCATTCCTAAACATGGTCTCCTCGGGAGTAAAAAATAAGCCATCACCTTTCAAAGGTTGTGGGAGCCAGGGAGCGATTGGATATGGTGGACCTCTAGCTATAGAACCAGAACTAGTCGCCTGGGAATTATAAACATGATTAACAGAGCTGGGAAAACGAACCCTCCACTATTAAGCCAAGGGAATGTGGTCTTCATCATCAGAACTCCCATCTCGACAAGCCTCTTTTCCTGGGACCTACCCTGGATGGACTACTGAGCCTAAGCAGCTTATTGCACTTGAGTGGTTAGAAGCTAGTCTAGGGCCACTGATTGACAGCCCCCTAAGTTGTTGCTCTCCTACCAAATGAAGGAAGTTGGTAGTTCTCCATATAAACGGCCTCAAAGGCAATGCTCCTAAGAAACTCGAGAATGAGGATGAAAGGATACAAATGGACTCTCCACCGCACCCTGTGTTGTAGATAAGATAAACTCCTATTGCAGATAGGATAATTCAATGAATTTGTAAAGATACCAATAGAGTGGCAAATAAACCTGTAAAAGCGAAGAAGATAAATGTCACACACACACTCATACTTGTGATTTTTGTAAGGCTTATGTGCTTGGAGTGAGCATTCCCCAAATTGAATAAGGATTAGGTATAGGTTAGAAGCACTAGTTCTCCAATTTCCCTAAACTACAACTCGATCATTCCCCCATCCATTTTCTTAGTTAGGGTTATCGGTGTAAATCGTACGATCGGGAATGGAAAAGAAATGGTACCAAACGCTTTTTTGACCCGACCGACCTGTGTGACAAATCTTAGCAACTTTATAATAAAATAACAGGTCAAGTAAAGTGAGATCTAGATCCTGTTTCTGGTTTAGGACATGAAGCACGTATATGATTCTAAAAACGTTTGGGTTGACTTGCAAGGGGGCAAGCCTGAGTTTGTTTAGTACGGAGTGGTGCAGATGGTACAGAGGGAATCTAAAGGCCTCTAAGTACACGACGGAGAAAACCATCTTGTCGATGCCAAGACCTTCCCCAACTTCAAAGTTTGCATTGATGGGATAATGTCTAAGGTAGACGTCACAAGGTATTTGCCAACGAATACGAAAAACTTCTAGATTGACCACCACAATAAGGAGAAGGAAACAGAAACCCAGAAACCCCAACCCGAAAGGAAATAAGAAGAAAAGGAAAGCCAAAGTAGAGAAGAACTGGCCTCAAAGTTGCAAAGAAACGGCCTAGAGAACACCGAAGAGGAAGATTTAACCAAATCTGGAGAAGTAAAAATAAAATCTCAAGAGCAGGGATGATTGCGTAAGTAAAGTAAAAGTGTCACAGTTGGATGTGACGCACTCTTATATGAGAGCCACACACTACGTTTGTAATGTTTCTAATTTTTCCTATTTTCCATTTTTGAGGATTTTTTTATTTTTTGGGATTTTTTTTCATACCTCGTTTTGCGTATTGGACACCGTAGGGTGTGCCGGGTAAATCTCGAGAGTTGGTTGGGACATTTTTTTGAGTTTAGGACTCTTAGAAATGCATTGTTGGCCATTTTGGTATTTTTTTAGTTTTTCGCTGGGAGGTCCCGGGCAGGACCTGTAACTGGTATTGTTGTGCACGGCAATTATTTTTCGAGCATACATTATTATTTGTTGCATATTTATGTGACTATGCGTTTAGACATATGTTATGTTATGTTTAGTGTACGTACATGTGTATATTTTTATATAAAGGTTAAAAATGAGATATTTGATGAGCACTAAAAAGTGCGTATTTAAACCCCTTAAGCTCGAGTATTCTAGAACCTTTATCTATCTTATTTTTTTATTCTAAACAAACTTCATGTTATTGCCCTTTTCAGGCGCTTATCCCCAAAATAAGTCAATTCAGCCAAATTAGAGCATAAAACAAGCAATCTCAAGCTAAATGGAAGAAATAAGCAAAGTGGAAGCAAAGTGGTGGAAAATAGCAAGTTTTGATCGATCAGACCAAGCCCAGATCGATTTCACCAAGCCCAGATCGATCTCATAGTGATCGATCCAGCCTCACCAGGATGGATCAAATCCCTTGTCCTTATCCATAAAAATTTCCATCTTCGATCGATCCAACTTTCCTTCAGATCGATCGAACTTTTTTGATCTTATCCCCACCTACCACTTTTGTCTTTTTCCCCCAAATATCTCATATTTTTCCAATTCCAAAAAGGTGTTGCCAAGGATTGATCGATCTGGTCATACTCTGATTGATCTGGCCATAGTTCGATCGATCAAATCTCCTCAAGCTCAAAAAAAAAAAAAAAACAGAGTCCAGCTCATTAAAAGATGGCTCATGGTGCAATCATTGAAAGGGCCCTAGTGCACGAGAACTGACCATTGGATGTAACACTTGAGCTACCTATATAAGGATTTTGAGCCATTTTACACATGGGGAATTATATACAATCTTAGATAGAGACACACAATCATGGAAAGGAGGCTAGATATTAGAGAGATATACACCATTTGGGAGTTCTTCCATTCATCTAGGGTTTCCATCAAGAAGAAGATCATTCATACCATGGAGATGGCCCTTGAGGGTTGGATAACTACATCAATGAGTAGCTAAACATCTTCTTGGGGCTTAAGTTAGCCCTAAGCATGCCATCTAGATCTTGATGTTTTGTATTTTGGGGGGATTTGTGTTATAATCTTGTCTTGACATTTGATTTATATATGAATTTTGTTTTCACAATGATTTATATTGTTTAATACTTCCAATTGATCATTTTATTCTACTCATATGTCTATATATGCTAGAATAGATGTTCATGTGTTTATCTCTAGGTTTTGTGTTATTAAAGTATGTCTATGTGTGTTGATGCTATAAATCTAGAGATTGTCAAGACATAGTGCTTTAATAGAATACTCTTGTGATTTGTTTGATGGTTCATACTCATTTCTTGATGGATTGTGCCTCTACCTTAGTTTAATTAGTTTAATTTTCATGTCATTAGCTTAGTTGTAGTGTAGTTGCTTTACTTTCTTAGATGTGTGGACAATTCATGCTTGTTGTTTGATGTTCTATGCTTAAGAATACAAGTAGTATAATTCTCTAACTTGTTAGTGTGTTGATTGTGAGCTTAAAGGAAGAAATATTGGCCAAGTTTGATATATTATGATATTCATTAGGTTGTCTAAATAATGTATACTTAATTAGTCATCCATGCTTATTGATTCAATCAATCACACCTCCTTGTATTGTAACACATATTTCCCCTTATTCATTACACATTGAGTATCTAGAATGGTGATGTTTAGTGGCGATCTCTAAATCCCAAGACCCTTCTCTATTGTTCTCTACCCTTTATTTACTTTAGTTGATTTGTATTTTTTTTTTTTTTTTTTACATTATAGTTTAATTAACTAATCAAACCACCTTTTGATCACTCGACCTACTAATCCAACCTTGTTTCCATTTCAAATACGCAACTAATCCCTTGAGCCAATCCCTACTCACCCTAGCTATATTAGTAGTTAGAGGTAGTAGTGGCATTTTATAAATTTAAACTTGGCCACACTTTGTATGCAATTTGGGTGTACCGCGACAGACACGCACCAAGTTTTGGCACCATTGCCGGAGATTAACGGTTTTGTTGGAATTAAACTAGACAATAGTGTTCATTAGATTGCTTCTATTTTTTTTTTTTTTCCATTGTATATTCGTTTCTCATTCTTGACATTATTTGTTCAATTAGGTGCTTGACTACAAAAAGGCAAACTTTGGAACTTGAAGCAATCATTGGAGCTTAAAGCTAGCATTGACCTTTGTGAGCATTTTTGGAACTCTTGTATTTTAATTGTTTCACTTCTTTACATGCTTGTGATAGCCCTTGTTGAGGCTCATTATATTGCTTAAATTTTTGTCCAAGCATCGGCCCGTGTGGAAGCCATTATTTTATTTTATTTTTCTTTTTCATTTTCCACAAAAAAAAAGAAAAAAAAAATTATTATTGTTTCTTTGCATTCTTTACTTCCTTATATTTTTACTTCTTACATTTTTATTTACTTGCCTTTTATTTTTGTTTGTGTACATATTTGTTTTTTCTAAAAAAAAAAATTAAAAAAATAAATAAAAACACCAAAAATAAAAAACAAAGTAGCATTCTATCTTGTTAGAGACATTAAACTTAGCACCCACATAACACATTGTGTCTTTTATCTCTTGTATCATACATGTTCATTTTCATTTTTATTTCTTTATTTTCCTTACATTTTGTATATACATACTTTCATAAAAAGAAAACTATAAAAACTTTTCACCATCTCTCTTGCATCTTGTGTTATATTGCCATAGAATGCTTGATTTGGTTATCTTTATCCCATTTGATATTTGATGTGAGTTTGCTAGTGTGGTTATTCAAGTAGGTTGTTGATTCCAAGTTTGGGGGTGCACTCTTTCTCAATAGATCACTACCGAGTTTCATGTCTTTGCCACCACGGTATATTATTTCCATCTTTTCCATTATTCTCATTGCACATTGAGAACAATGTGCGGTTTAAGTTTGGGGGTAAGGTGTCTTTGTTGCATTCTACTTAGATTTGAGCTTTAAATGAATGATTGATATGGAGATCCATGTTAGCTATGATTTTGATCTTTTGAAGACTATATTGCTTAAAATTTAAAATTTGCTTGACTTGAGAGTCCAATACTTCTTGTATGCCTTGTGGATGCCATTTATGGGTAAATTTTTCGAAAAATTAAATTCATGCTTGCATTTATGGTCCACATCATCTTGATTTTGTGATTGCTTTAAGATTCACTCTATGATTCTACATTAGCACAGGCGCACACTAGTATTCATTTATAGGGTACATGCTTTGTTGATTATTGATTTGGTTATATCCCAATTGAGCTAGTAGTGCATTGAAAGCTTTCATTCTTGATAAAGGTGGATAACAAACAATTTTGATTGAGTAGTCGGGATTCTAGCCTCATCAAGCACTAATTTCTCGCGCCGAAAGGTGGCACATATGATTATGATTGGTTATTAGATGATAGTATTTTGAATTGAATGACGTGGATTGTGATTTTGATAATTCCCTGTGTATGATCCCGACTTCTTCTTCCCGTTCTTTGGGTTGTTGGCTCAAGGGAGTCCAAAACCGATGTTTTAGGCATTTCCTATTGAGCTTTTCAATTAGGTGCTTGACTACAAAAAGGCAAACTTTGGAACTTGAAGCAATCATTGGAGCTTAAAGCTAGCATTGACCTTTGTGAGCATTTTTGGAACTCTTGTATTTTAATTATTTCACTTCTTTACATGCTTGTGATAGCCCTTGTTGAGGCTCATTATATTGCTTAAATTTTTGTCCAAGCATCGGCCCGTGTGGAAGCCATTATTTTATTTTATTTTTCTTTTTCATTTTCCACAAAAAAAAAAGAAAAAAAAAATTATTATTGTTTCTTTGCATTCTTTACTTCCTTATATTTTTACTTCTTACATTTTTATTTACTTGCCTTTTATTTTTGTTTGTGTACATATTTGTTTTTTCTAAAAAAAAAAATTAAAAAGATAAATAAAAACACCAAAAATAAAAAACAAAGTAGCATTCTATCTTGCTAGAGACATTAAACTTAACACCCACATAACACATTGTGTCTTTTATCTCTTGTATCATACATGTTCATTTTCATTTTTATTTCTTTATTTTCCTTACATTTTGTATATACATACTTTCATAAAAAGAAAACTATAAAAACTTTTCACCATCGTGCCCTTATGTGTAGTCATGCTACTTTCATATTTTCTATTGGGCTTGCTCTCTTATCTCTCTTGCATCTTGTGTTATATTGCCATAGAATGCTTGATTTGGTTATCTTTATCCCATTTGATATTTGATGTGAGTTTGCTAGTGTGGTTATTCAAGTAGGTTGTTGATTCCAAGTTTGGGGGTGCACTCTTTCCCAATAGATAACTACCGAGTTTCATGTCTTTGCCACCACGGTATATTATTTCCATCTTTTCCATTATTCTCATTGCACATTGAGAACAATGTGCGGTTTAAGTTTGGGGGTAAGGTGTCTTTGTTGCATTCTACTTAGATTTGAGCTTTAAATGAATGATTGATATGGAGATCCATGTTAGCTATGATTTTGATCTTTTGAAGACTATATTGCTTAAAATTTAAAATTTGCTTGACTTGAGAGTCCAATACTTCTTGTATGCCTTGTGGATGCCATTTATGGGTAAATTTTTCGAAAAATTGAATTCATGCTTGCATTTATGGTCCACATCATCTTGATTTTGTGATTGTTTTAAGATTCACTCTAGGATTCTACATTAGCACAGGCGCACACTAGTATTCATTTGTAGGGTACATGCTTTGTTGATTATTGATTTGGTTATATCCCAATTGAGTTAGTAGTGCGTTGAAAGCTTTCATTCTTGATAAAGGTGGATAACAAACAATTTTGATTGAGTAGTCGGGATTCTAGCCTCATCAAGCACTAATTTCTCGCGCCGAAAGGTGGAGGGCCCAAACTCTAGGTTAATAATAACTTTAAAAAAAAAAAAAAAAAAAAAAGAAAAAAAAAAGAAAAAGAAAAGGTAATGACTTCTCTCAAAAGGTGAGAAGTTGGAAATGATTAGATGCAGGTTGTTTTGATTTGTAACCTAGTTGATTTGAGCTTGTAAGTCCTTAAGGGTGTTTGAACACCTAATGCCCAAAAGCCGTCTGGTTTTGGAGTCATTGACCTAACGCTCGACCTCATGGATCGCTAGAAAGCTTAATAGATCAACACATTGCACTATGCTTCCATCTTTGATCCTTAGGGATACAAAAAAATAAAAATAAAAATAAAGAGTGAAAAGAATAAGCGCACCCAAATCAATAAACCTTTAATAAAAGGTTTACTCTTTGTCTTGATAATCGGTACTAAATTTGTGTGCTAGTTTGAGGATAAGGATGTGATCATTCTTTAATTAACTTAGATAGCAACATACTTGATGCTGGTTCACTCAAAAAGGATTCTAGAGTTGTTTTGATTTGCATGATCATTTTCTTGATGTGTGGAGGACCATATTTGTATGTTTGATGTTGAGATTTTGGGAGATTGCTTGTAAATGGTTGAAAAATTGCATACTTGAGGTAGTTTTCTCCCAATGCTTGTTTGCAATGTTGGTGCCTCTTTTGAGAGAATGAGTTTAATGTTTGTGGGTATCATTTCTGAAAGCCCTCACGAGACTTCACTCGTCTACTAGAGGTTTAAAAGGTTTGTTGCATAAGTTAAATGCAATCGTATTCCCTATGAAAGTGGGGTTATCCATTTCTTACTTTCTAGTTCATAGTTATATAGTTGTTCATTTCATTCATTTACTTTGTAGTTCATTCCTAGGGACTAGCAATATTTAAGTCTAGAAGTGTGATGAGCACTAAAAAGTGAGTATTTAAACCCCTTAAACTCGAGTATTCTAAAACCTTTATCTATCTTATTTTCTGTTTTAGACTAATTTCATGTTATTGTACTTTTCAGGTGTTTATCCCAAAATAAGTCAATTCAGCTGAATTAAAGCATAAAAAAAGCAATCTCAAGCTAAATGGAAGAAAGGAGCAAAGTGGTAGAAAATTGCAAGTTTCGATCGATCAAACCAAGCCCAGATCGATCTCATAGTGATCGACCCAGCCTCACCAGGATGGATCAAACCCCTTGTCCTTATCCTTAAATATTTCCATCTTTGATCGATCCAATTTTCCTTCAGATCGATCAAACTTCTTTGATCTTATCCCCACCTACCATATTTGTCTTTTTCCCTAAAATATCCCAAAAATATCTCAGATTTGTCCTATTCCAAAAAGGCGCCACCAAGAATTGATCGATCTGGTCATACACTGATTGATCAGGCCATAGTTCGATCGATCTCATCAGAATTCGATCGATCTCATCTCCTCAAGCTCGAAAAAAAACAGAGTCAAGCTCATTAAAAGATTGTTCATAGTGCAATCATTGAAAGGGCCCTAGTGCACAAGACCTGACCATTGGGTGTGACACTTGAGCTACCTATATAAGGATTTTGAGCCATTTTATACATGGGGAATTATATACAATCTTAGATAGAGACACACAATCTTGGAGAAGATGCAAGAGATTAAAGAGATATACACCATTTGGGAGTTCTTCCATTCATCTAAGGTTTCCATCAAGAAGAAGATCATTCCTACCATGGAGATGGCCTTTGAGGGTTGGATGACTACATCAAAGAGTGGCTAAACATCTTCTTGGGGCTAGGGTTAGCCTTAAGCATGCCTTCTAGATCTTGATGTTTTGTATTTTTGGGGGATTTGTGTTGTAATCTTATCTTGACATTTGATTTATATATGAATTTTGTTTCTACAACGATTTGTATTGTTTAATACTTCTAATTGATTATTTTATTCTACTCATATGTCTATATATGCTAGAATAGATGTTCATGTGTTTATCTCTAAGTTTGGTGTTATTGAAGCATGTCTATGTATGTTGATGCTATAAATCTAGAGATTATCAAGACATAGTGCTTTAATAGAATACTCTTGTGATTTGTTTGATGGTTCATACTCATTTCTTGATGGATTACGCCTCTACCTTAGTTTAATTAGTTTAATTTTCATGTCCTTAGCTTAGTTGTAGTGTAGTTTCTTTACTTTCTTAGATGTGAGGACAATTCATACTTGTTGTTTGATGTTCCATGCTTATGAATACAAGTAGTATAATTCTCTAACTTGTTAGTGTGTTGATTGTGAGATTAAAGGAAGAAATATTGGCCAAGTTTGATATATTATACTATTCATTAGGTTGTTTAGACAATGTATACTTAATTAGTCATCCATACTTGTTAATTCAATCAATCACACCTCCTTGTATTGCAACACATATTTTCCCTTATTCATTACACATTGAGTATCTAGAATGGTGATATTTAGTGGTGATCTCTAAATCCCAAGACCCTTCTCTACTGTTCTCTACCTTTTATTTACTTTAGTTGCTTTGTATTAAATTTGTTTACATTATAGTTTAATTAACTAATCAAACCACCTTTTGATCACTCAACCTACAAATCCAACCTTGTTTCCATTTCAAATACGCAACTACTCCCTTGGGACGATCCCTACTCACCCTAGCTATATTAGTAGTTAGAGGAAGTAGTGCCATTTTATAAATTTAAACTTGGCCACTCTTTGTATGCAATTTGGGTGTACCGCGACAGACATGCACCAATATTTTGTTTTGAATGGGCCCCACAAGATTAAGGCCACTAAAAATCAGATTTTTGGCTACCATTTCTTTTCTTCTCCAAAAAGCAGCTCTCTCTTACCTATTTTTTTTTATTATTTTCTTTTTAATCTTTAATCTTTCTCTTTCATTTTCCAACTGATCGGATGGGTTTCTAGCCTTGGTTCCTTGACAAAAAGTGTTCGTCTCACCATCATCTATCACATTGTTCAAGGGTTTAATTTTTAGAGGAACGATGATTATATTACAAATTTTTGCAAATTTTAGATCTAAAACTTCGGAGGGGGTTTTGAGTCACTTTTGAGCCAAATTCGGGAGACGTTTCTTTGGGGCAGTTTACTCTTCTCGTCAGCTACATTTCCACTAAACAATTTTTCATTCGGCCAATATTGACCGGCGTTGACTTTTCGGCCTGGGATGCCTTTTAGCTGCATCTTGAGGTAAGGATGTCTAAGCCATTATGTTTTGACTTTGGTTGAGTTCTTTTGCTTAATTTCTTGCCAAGCATGCTTAGAATAATAAAAATTGGAATTTAAATGTTGGTTATTTGTTTATGTGTTTATGTGACGATGCATGTTCAAGATGATGTTGAATGTATATATAAATATATATGCTTGGTTGCAAAGTTATTTAATGAGCATGCCTAGCGTTAAATTATTTTCTTGAGGTTATATATATATACATGATGATGATGGGTATGCATGGCTAAATTGATAAAGTTACAAGCATATACATGTCGATTTCATTCATGCATGATTCCATTCATGTGGCATGGTTTCGGGAAAAAGAGGTTGAAATGATTTTTAAGAAATATGTTTGGAAAGGGTTGTAAGAAAAGGTTTTGTAAATGAAACCAGGTTTCGCAAGCTCGGGGCTAATTCGACTTAGAGGGAGCACGGCTCGGTGTAGGGTATGAAAAAGTTGATACTAGGCCCCAAATGGTTGCTGGATTTGGAACCCAATATAGTTATCAATCTCGCCTCGGTAAAGTCAGTTAGCGATTTTCGGTATTCGTTGTGTTGAGCTGGGACTGTAGTCGGAAAGGCATTGAATTTCATGGCATATTGGCACATATGATTATGATTGGTTATTAGATGATAGCATTTTGAATTGAATGACGTGGATTGTGATTTTGATAATTCCTTGTGTATGATCCCGACTTCTTCTTCCCGTTCTTTGGGTTGTTGGCTCAAGGGAGTCCAAAACCGATGTTTTAGGCATTTCCTACTGAGCTGTTGAGCTCCCCTCCCCCCCCCCCCCCCCCCCCCTTTTCCTTATTTTACCATTTTCATGAAACCGGAGGAAAAAAGGGCGTATTACTCGCATTCACGGACTTAGACAGCACTAGGATTCTTTATAGTGTTTGAACGTTATATTTACGGCCATGGCAGCCTCATTTATGTATTTAAATTCATTGAAAATCATGTAAATACCATTTGTATAATTTGATTATTAATGATGTATAATATGATCGTTTAATGGATGTATATATATTAATCATGTATGTTTTGGGGCAGGTTTAACCATTTGTAAGGCCCCAATTGAAGCCGTCATTCTTCCATATATTTATAGCAGTTCTGCAAATGTTGAAGAATTCTCAGAGTCATTTCGGACGACCGAAATGACTATTTCGGTTGATCGGTTTCTTTTTAGCCAAATTCTAGTAGCCAACCTAGTGTGTGAGTCACAATCGGCAAACCGGTTGGGCTATTTCGGATGACCGAAATAGCCACTTCAGACGACTGGTTTCTGTTGTGGTGCAGTTTACTTGTCTTCTTCCTTTGGGCTACATTTCCAACCCATTTGATGATGTCATGTAATGCTACAAACCCTAGAATGATGTATTACTTGTGTCTTGATATTGGAGATGACCGTAGTGCCCATAAATGACCTCAAGTTCTGGTAAGGACCTGGTTAGCAATTCGGACCCCCGGGTTTGGGTCGTTACAAATTTGATATCAGTGCCAAGGTTCGAATACCTTTCGGATGATGGGTAGTGGCTTATCTAAATGGGATAAAGGGTTCACTTGCGTTGATTGCATGCCTTGTGTTTACGTGTTTACCGTTTTAAGAGCATGCTTACTTAGTTACTTGCTTATATGTTTACGGTTTTGAAAGACATGCTTGCTTGCTAAGTGTTCGCATGCTTATGTGTTTAAATACTAAAATACGTGTTACATAGCCATGTATGCGAAATAATTATATGATCTAACCATGTAAATGAAAGATGTATGTAATTTGAAAT
This sequence comes from Cornus florida, assembly GCF_030987335.1. Taxonomy (NCBI): domain Eukaryota; kingdom Viridiplantae; phylum Streptophyta; class Magnoliopsida; order Cornales; family Cornaceae; genus Cornus; species Cornus florida. Next base: position 71,657,855 of record NW_026775578.1, read on the forward strand.
GTATGTTTTATGGAATAAAATGACAAGTAGTGAGTATGAGTTATGACAAGTATGTTGTGTATGGTAATGTGATGGACAATCTAATACGGATTGTGTAAGTGTGTATTGTATGGAAAGATGATGAGGATGAACAGGATGTTTATTTTCACATAATGCTTTGATGGACACGTTATTTAAATTAATGTGATAGGACACAGTTGTGTCAAAGTTTATGTTCTGGTTATTATATATGTATACGTGTATAGGAGTATGCAGTTGAGTATGGGATAGTTACTAGTACGGTAGAGTACTTGTTATAGTATAAATGATTGTGTGAGTTATGACTTGAGTAGGCGAGGAGCTCAGTTGCTCCAGGGTTGTTGGGGTCAGTTCTTATCGAACGAAGGGCATGGATTTCTAGCTCATGGATTAAGCTATTCGGTGTGCGGTTATTTTAGTCCTTCCATTGTTTTTATAGTGTAGTACTTGGGGCACGACTTTCGAACAATTACATGTGGCACAGTGCGGTGTCTAGGGTGAAACATATGAGTTTCATGTGTTAGTCTAGGGGTTTTGTGACCGGAAAGGTCTGGTGTATGAAGTGAGGGTTTCATGGGAAAAAAGGTATGACTTTAGGAGGTTAGTGGTTATGACTTAGGTTATGGTTTAGTATAAGATTTTTTTAAACCGATTTGTGATAGATGTGATAGAGGTTATTAGAGTCACGAGTGTAGTCTATGGGTTATAGACGTATATTTCGGGTATTCTGGTACTGTTTAAAGAAACGTGTTGGTTATGGTTATTAAGGGGATTTGTTGGACTCTATAAGTCTAGGATGGCGTAAGCATTGACTAGAGTTATGATAGTGCCGGGTGACCGACTGTTAGATGTGGTTCATTTTGTGATCTTGTAAGAGTATGTTTTAGAGACTGGCTAGTCGAGTGTGATTCCCATTTCGGGGAACTATAGGAGTGTGTTGCGGGTGATTGACTCTCGATGAGTTGATTACATGGCTCGATTGATGAGGTGGGTCATATGTTGGCACGATTTTCGAGAGTCTCGAAGTGGGGGGGCACATAAATTAAATTCAGGGGGGGCGCAATATAAAAAAATAATAATTTAATAAAGATGACAACAAATATAAATTCCTCATATCAAGAGGTAAAGAATAAAAAATTAAGAAAATTAAATGAATTTAAAGACTAAAGAGAAAAGATATAAAAGCTTAAGGAGATAATTTTAAAAAATAAAAATTTTAGGGGGGAGGGGGCATTATATGATTTTTTATATATATACATGAAAATAAAATTAAATTTAGTGTATATATATAGTAGATGGGGTCAGGCCAAGGGCACCTACCCTCATTGGGCATACACCGTCTCCGCCCTTGTGGCCACATGCATTGGGCCACAATCACTGCATACCACATTACCGTCCCAGATGAAGCGTGGATTGAACTGATCGAGAGGTATTGGGCCCAAACCAAGCAAGGACCGAATCGGCCCACCACAGCAAGGGCCCATAGCTTTCAACCTTGACGAACGAGAAAAGAAAATTAGGGCAAAGGAAAGAAGATATGAAAGAGGAAAGGCTCCAAAAGGGAGGGTGTGTGTTGCACCGGAAAAAAAAAAAAAACTTTCTAATAAGAGACGGGATAATTCTTGTACATACAGTTTTCATCTTTTTCTCATAAAGTCGGCACCTCCGCATTAGTTATTTATTTTTTTAGTTGAGTAAGTACCGGCCACGTTAATTATCTTTATGTATTTTATATTTTCAATCTATCTTTAAGATGTGAAACGAGGAGAGATAGATAATTGAAGACTTCTTAAGCCAGTCAGAAAAATCTGTAATAGTACTTTTTTTTAACTTAATCTCTCTTTGTGAATAAAAAATTCTTTTTAAGTATAAAATAAAAGAACAAGAATATTTTAACATGAATAGATTGATATTTTTGTGAATTGGTATTTCAAATAATTAAAATTACGAAAAGTTTTATAATTTACTTAAATTATTTCATATATATATATATATACACACACACACACACAATTATTAAGAAAATTTCAAAAATGTAAAAATAGGTCGTTGAATGAAAATAGAATTAATTTAATATTTTATTTTTAGTAAAAGAAACAATTATCTTGACATTATTCAACATTCGACTAAATTAAATTTTTAAGCTAACACAAAAATTGTGAAAGTATCTAATTTATTCATTTTGAGACAGGTCTCATATGCCATAAAATATTAAAAGTTTAAAACTAGATTTATAAGTTTGATAATTGATAATTCATTAAAAACAGTCGGTACAAAAAGCAGTTAAATGATATTAGTATATTAAATTATGCACTGAAATGATATTCGTATATTAAATTACTCTATCTATTTTACAAAAAGGTGTTTTTTTTTTGGAATCTAATTTTTTAATATGATAATTTTATTATTTTTTGAGCAATGATATTTACATCGATCATTTAGGCAGAATTGTTAATTTTACTATATTTGATGAGTCAATGCATGCCAAATATAAAAAATAGGACCCTCTACTTTCTTATCTTTTTATTATAATGGTAAATCTCATTACCCACATTTTTTTTATAATGGTAAGAAATGAATTTTAAATATATCTTTTTTATGTAATTGTTTTTATTACTCCAAGGAAATGATAAGTTTTTAAAAATAATACATTAAGATAGTCAAAATGAATAGAACATTTTTGTGGACGAAGTAGTATTAAATTGACCAAATAATCATGTAAAAATAATTCTACAATATTAAATTGTTAATTGTTTTACTTTAAGTGGGTCCCACGAAATGAGTCACCGGGAAATAAAGGTACTCAAAGTTCACATATAAAAGTTATTCTGGTCAATCCGAATCACAGATGTCGGTAGCAAAACGTCAAAGATTCACACAAATATAGTGTGTGAAAACCACAAATATTGTAACATATACATTTTTGCCAAACCTATCCTTTGATTTACGCCTGATTGCATTTCTCACTATTGCATATTCGCCAAACCCATCGACAGGCTCCAGTCTTCACACTAAAACCCACTTCAAGTGGGACCCGAAAAAGCACGAGATAAGCCCCTCACGCCCTCTATAAAAGAATCACACACCCCACTCGAGACTCTTATGCAACCTTGAACTATCTCTATTCAACTACCAATCCAAACAATGGCAAAAACCACCCTCATTGCTGCCACTGATCCTCTCCCTCCTGTACATTTCCGGCACGGTGGACTCGGCCGCCTCGGCGAACTTCATCAAGGCCTCATGCAGTCTCTCTCGGTCATCGCCACCACCATCCAGAAAAGCCCCCGCCAATTGGCCCAGACTGCATTGTCCTTGAGCCTAGCCCGGCCTTAGTCCACCAAGTCATTTGTGACAAAGCTAACAAAATTTAAGGGATTGAAGGCCAGAGAATATGAAGCAATCAAGGACTGTTTGGAGGAGATGGGTGACACCGTTGACCGGCTTAGCAAATCGGTTCTGGAGCTCAAGCGGGTTGGCAAAGCCCGGGGTCCGGACTTTTTGTGGCACTTGAGCAATGTGGATACTTGGGTCAGTGCTGCTATAACTAATGGGAACACTTGCATGGACGGGTTCGCGGGTCGGGCCATGGATGGTAGAATTAAGACCTCGATTAGGGCACGGGTCACTAATGTTGCACAGGTCACTAGTAATGCACTAGCTTTGATTAACCAGTTTGCTGCCAAGTACAAAGGCACTTGTGTTTTTTGTATTTTGTTTTTATGTGATTACTCATTATGCTTCGTTTGGTTGGAAGGATGAAAAAGATAAGAGGTGGGATGGATGAAAAATCCCTAGGGAAAGGAAGGTGTCTTTCCCATTTTATGTTTGGTTGAATGGAATAGATAGTAGAAAGGATGAATGGAGTGATACTTTTTTCTTGTTTGGTTAGAAGGAAGGGAAGGAGAATTTATATATTATTTTTACCAATATACCCTTTTATATAAAATTATAAAAGGTATATATTTATTTCAAAATTTTTGAAAAGGTTAAAATTGTAAATTACCAATTCATAGGTAGTTATGCCTTCTTTCTCTCTTCCCTTCCCCCCAAAAGTGGGCAGATAGAAAAACATAAAGAAAGGAGGGATGAAGCATCCCTCCTTGTTTCCTCCCTCTCTTCCCTTCCCCCCAACCAAACACGAAAATATTTATCTATCCCTCTCCTCATCCATTCCCCGTCAATCCTTCCCACCAACCAAACATAACATAAAAGATTTGTAATGTTTAGAAGAGTTAAAATACCAATCTTAGTTTGAGTTGGCTTTTAATTCTGATGTAATGTACATCTTATATGATGTTTTTATGTGACATTAATATTCAGTGAATCTTTGTTTTAATTTCGTGTTTAATATGATTGAAGTTCAGTTTACTATTGTCACATCACCGGTGAATCCAAATTTATTTCATTATTGCGCACTCGATTGTCAAATGAGTAGTTGTTGTAGAAGAGAGTTGTTATCGACAGTGACTATGGCTGTTATTTAAGATTTTGGATTCACACTATTGTACTGCGCTTGGCTACTTGATGAGTCCAACTGATGAATTTCTTTTGTCAATGGTTAACATTATTTTTTTAATTTTTCACATAAAAATGCAAATTGAAAGTGCTGAAATAATTTAAAAAATGTGTATGGTTGATTTAAATTTCTTATAAGGGGCGGGAATTTGGTTCAGGGGCATGTTAACACTGACAATATATATATATATATATATATATATATATATATATATATATATATATATTTTAAAACAGGCCAAAAATATAACAGCGTAACAATAGTACATTAGAATAAGTGTATAAAAAATGAATAAGAAGAAAAAAAAAAAAAAAGTAAAAAAAAAAAATGTTATTGCATATAAATTATGCATAAGCTCAAGAAAAGAAAAGAAAAGAAAAATAAAATAAAATAAAATTTAAGAAGAAAAAGGAAATCTTTCAGAAAAAAAAGTAAATTTTCAAGAAGAAAATGAAATAAAAAGGAAAAAAATATGGGAGAATTTTGAAAGAAAAAATAGGTTTTAATTGTAGAAAGATAATGCAAAAGATTTTGGAGATAACAAAAAGAAATTTGAAGAATACAAAGGAAAAAGAATAAAGAATTAAAGACGTTTTTACCAATATATAATTTTATGGTGGTATTTTATAAATATTTACAAATTATACGCATAAAATAAAATAAAATTTAGTGAATTTTGGAGCAGAGGGGCCATTTTATTAATTTTAGGGGGAACATTTTATCAATTTCTACAAATTTATGTATAGAAAAAAAAATATATCTAGTGAGCCAGCATGGGGCAGGGGGGTTAGTTGCCCCTTGGGCACATATATGCTGGCTCTGCACTGCTTATAGCAGTTTTTTATTTTTTGAAAACTAAAAATAACTTGAATTTTGAAATTTACTATTCGGCCATTTAGAGACCGGTTCTTTTTACTGTTTTTATTGGTTTTCTTTTTTCGTTACTATTTTCTTCTGAGTTCGAGTTTTCGTCCAGTCAGGTTCAGTCGAGTACTCGGGAATAACCCCTGAGACTCCGTGCTTTCATGATTATGCATTTTACCTTTTTAGTTTGATACTTGTGCATTACATTGTATGCTTGTTCATTTCATTTGTTTGTCGTTTCCTTTCTCGAACCTTAGGGTTTTAAGAAACCGAGTTAGGGTTTTGTGCCCGATTTCATTTTTCGACATCACATGCATTTACTTCACTTTATTTCCATGAAAAACATAGCTTTACTTTTGTGAGAAAGCATGCTACTTGTTTACTTTTACGTAGGGGTATGGATGCATAGTTTCTTCAGAAATATTTTCATTTCTCGGGGTGTTTTTCGTAATTATCTTTTTTTAGATATTTTGTCTTAAAGACCTTTTTGCAGATATTATTTGAGATATTTTGGAAGAGGGACTTAGTTGCAATTTTTGGAAATATGTGACAAGTGTCACACTTTCCTTGGGGACACTTGTCACCTTTTTGTAGAACCACTTGGAGGTTTATAATGGTGACAAGTGCGGGCTTGAGATTAAGCTTTGTGTGAGGGCATTGGATGGTGACATGTGTAGGGTGAAGATTTACCCATTTGGTGGCATTGGATTAGTGCACTTGTTGGCTTAGGATGAGGGCAAGTGTAGGGCTAGGATTTGGTCTTGTGAGGAAGCCTCAGATTGTGACAAGTGTAGACTTTGGATGAAGTTTTGTGAGGGTATGTGAGATTGTGATAAGTGGAAGGGTGAGATTAAGTGTGTGTGTGTGTGAGAGAGATAGGTAGTGTTAACTTAGGGTTAGTGTGTGTGTAACCTTGAGTTAGTGGAAAATCTCTAACTTTTCTACTAACTCATCTTCTTCCTCACTTTTCTCTCTAGCCACCTCCATTATCAACCAACCTTAGACCTTGATTTTGATCACTTTCCCTTTATCTTCTCACCTCACCATAGAATGATTGTATCTTCCTTGGAGCTTCATCTTGGTGACCTCACTCTTGGATTTTCCATTGCTCACTTTCTTGAGGATTCTAGAGCTTGTTTACTCTAGCAAGGTAGGGGATGAACTATAGTTATATTCTATGTGTATTATGTGCTCTTTGTAGTTAATATAAGTTGTATGCATGATTAGTGATATTCTAAGGTTGTATATAGATGGAACTTGATGTTATCTAACCTAGGGTTTCACTTTTGCATAAGACTTGTACGTGATTATAATTTTATATAGTTGTAGTTTCATTTTGTGTAAGAATGGAATCTAGAGATTTCTTGTGATATGCTTATGAAATTCTAGTATAATTACTGCCTTGAATTTTGTTGAGAAACCTATGCTATATTGTTGTCTAAATAAAGGTTTTAAGTTTACTATGTTGTGAATGGAATTCCTTGTTTAGCAACCTTGTGATAGTATAGTGGATATTGCATTGTAAACTTGATATTTCACATGCCATTGTAGCTTGGAGACTTAGAGCATGGTTGTGTGTGATTAGCAAATGTTGGTTGGGTATGGAAAGTGTTTAACTTGCATTGTAACACTTGTAGTTGTTGTGACAACTTGTTGATTTTGGAAATACTTGGGGCAAAGAAAAAAAAAATGAAATGGCTAGGGTTTGGCTCTAGTACGGGAGGTACGAGTTCTCCCTACAATATAGTGCGCACTTAGGTAGTTCCTTGAGTGGTAATGCCCTAAAACAACTTGTAATGTCTTATGTTGTGAGTTCACAACCTTGTTATATGTTGTGAGCTCACATCGGACGCTGCCTTTAAGTTTTTCACTTAGTATGTGTAGATGCTTAAAATTTGTGATGCTCTAATCACCGTTGGATCGATTAAGAAGTCAAATATTTCTTGATTAATTAAATCCCACAAATACGGGTTCCATGAATGGATACGTGTCAAAATCCTAAAGGTTCAAACTTTTGAAGAAAAGTGCAGTTAAATTCAAATTAATTTGAATTTGAATTTGAATTGATTTCAATATAAAAGGAAACAAATCATTTATTTGATTTCAATATAAAAGTAAACAAATCATTTATTTGATTTTCATATAAAGGGAAACAAATCCCTTATTTATGGAAAAATTGCACAATATTGGGGAGTTTCCAAATTGAACAACCCACTCTTTAGCCTATAAATACAAGACCACCCCTCACATTTTGAGGACACACCTACAGACACACAGACAGATACTTGAGAGACAGACGAACAGAACATCAAAGCTCTGTCGAAGCTTTGACTCAATACAAACTCCAAAGTTTCTAAAGAAGAACAACAACAAGCATGTCACATCTACGCCGTTCTTCATCAAAGGCCTTCAACTCACCGTCCGAGATCAAGCCCTCGCTGGCCCTCATTCGGAAATCCGTTTGTCTTCTTCAACCTTGAAGAATTCAAGAGAAACTCAACCATCAGTTCAAGATCAAACTATTACATCCCTTGCACCGACTTTTTCAAGGAGATTTAATCAAAGGAAGATTCTAGTTATAGTAGAATTGAACATAGAGGATTGTACTCCATTTTTCTTGATTATTTAATAAAATTATTATTTGTGGCATTTATTTCCCTTCCTAGGTTTTCCAGAATCAAAATTTGTGTGTACAGTATGATTTCGCATTTATTTTACAAGTTGATATAACTTAGGGTTATAACTTGTTGTATATCATGGATTATCCCATTGTATTAGATTGATGTACCAATTGTGGACTGCTTTCAATATTGTGTCAAATATAGTTTAGGACGTTGCCTTAGCTTCCCCTTGAAAAGTAAACGTTAGGGAGCATAATCCACTTGAGTACGTTTTATATTATGTAAATAAAGGCCATTAAAACTTTAGGGTATATGTGTGGAGGGAAAAATCCCCCTCTAATGAAAGTCACCCACGTAGCCACAATAGAAGCTTTGTTTTTATTTCATTAATGGGCCGCAAAAATCCAGCCCTGTTCAAGCCTAGTACAGATGTCAAGAGCCCATGGTCACTGTTGTTGAACTTCCGGGTCGTTGGCCGAGTCGTTTGGACCAAGCTGCATTCAACCCAGTTTCATTAAAGATGGACCAATTTTGTTAGGCAAAAGATTCAACAAAGAAGGCAAGTTTTGTGCAAGGAAAGTTTTGCATAAAAGGAATTATAATAAGGAAATAAGTCTAATTGTAAAGAATGTTGTATAAGGAATGATTTGGAGGACAAGCAAGGCGAGTCCTACTATAATTCTACCACCTTGTTTCATATAAATAGAGGCCTAGACCTCCAATAAAGCCATCGAGCAATTTACACTTGTCTTTGAGTATTATAATTGCTTGTTCTAAGTGAGTTATATTTTTCTTTTTATTTCTTTTAAATAGAGAGAAATTTTGCACCTACACTTTGGCGCCGTCTGTCGGAAGCGTATAAAAATATACTCCCACTTTTGTTTCAAATTGTTTTTATTACTACGATCTGGAATGTCGAACGGAGAATCTGCAATAGCGGTTGATCAACAGATGGAGTTAATGCAAAAGATGCGAGATGAATTCTTGCATCAGTTCGGAACACTTTGTCAGGCGAACGAAGCCAGTGTAGCTCAGATTGCATTGCTTCAACAGCAAAACGACACCCTTCAAACAATGATGGCTCAGTTGAAATCACAGCCACCACTAGTTGATGTGACCGTAACCCCCCCAAACCAAAAGGCTCCTCTAGTTAACGACCCTTACGTTAATGGGGCGCAGCCTAATGAGGCTTGGCCCAATGAAGTTCCGCAAGAGCAGAGGACAAGGTCTGAGGCAGTTGCTTCGAACAATCTTCCTCGTCCCACGCAGGATGAACAAGCCAAGTCCAGCCGTAAACTTATGGTATGGTCCAATAGCATTCCAGATGGCGCAGGCATACAGGAGGCCTTTGACGAAAAAAGACTCCTAAGGATTCAGACGCTCGCCGAGATGGCCAGAGAACATAAGAACTAGTTAATGAAGATTCCGTTCACCGACGATATATACATTGTCGAAAGACCGAAGAAGTTCTCTATGCCTTCCTTCACCCAGCTCGATGGCACGGGGGATCCTTCTAGTTATCTCGATCATTACGCACAAAAGATGGCTCTGGACGATCACAACGATCCGTTCATGTGTAAGGTTTTTCCGACCAGCCTGACAGGAGCTGCATTGGAGTGGTTCAGAAACAGGCCACACAAGTCTATCCCAGACTACGAAACTCTTTACACTATGTTCCTAGCACAGTACTGCGGAAACAAAAAAGTAAAAGAAAAGTATTGCTAGCCTTTTTACCATAAGGCAAAAGAAATGAGAAACGCTGCAAGATTTCTTATCCAGATTTAACATGAAGGCCTTGGAAATAGCGGATTGCCATCCTGCTAATGCAATAGAAACATTCAAGCTTGCAATGATCCAGGGAAGCAAGTTCCATACCTCCTTAGTCAAATATTCCCCTCCGGATATGCAAACTCTCAATGTTAGGGCACAGATCTACATCCGACTTAAGGAGAATGTAGCCCACCGAGCGAAGCATGCCACCCTCGTCATAGTGGAGAATAAGCCTCGGGAAAGGGCGTCAAATTCAAAAAGTCAAAGAAGCCAACATACTTCAGCACCGGCCATTTAGGTACTAGAGAAGAGGCAAAAGACAAAGGAAAGGTTCACACCTTTCCGCACCACCTAGGCTCGACTATTCCAAGAAAATAAGATGAAATTCACAGCCCCTCAGCCTATGAAGTAACCTTTGGAGCAGAGGGACAAAAACAAGCACTGCGCCTACCATAGAGATTACGGGCATACAACCAATGATTGTAGCTCCCTTAGACGGCAAGTGGAGAACATGATAATCAGAGGTGAGTTAACAGACTACCTTACAACAAAGGAGTACATGAAGCCTCGGGAGGCCAACCATCGGAGAATAGAAGGTAATCAAGTAAAAGTCATACATGCAATACATGGGAGATCAAATGATGACCAAGAATTAGAAGAAGTATATAGATCCAGACTGAGAACAGCCCATAAACTAAGAAAGTTGTCCTCGATGAACACTATCACCTCGGGCAGCATCAGTATTGGATTCGGCGATGCGGATTTATCCTGGGTTAAACTCCCTCATGAGGATCCACTAGTCATCAGCCTTCTAGTGGCAAACTGCATGATCAAAAGGGTTCTAATAAACCCAGGTAGTAGCGCCAATATTATTACAAATGTTGTCTTTGAGCAGCTAGAGATCCCATCATTATCAATCTGGTGCACCTCCAGTCCCTTGATGGGGTTTGATGGAACGAAGGTAGACCCCTTTGGGGTTATTGATCTATCTGTCACTGCAGCGAAAAGAATGTTGAAAAAGAATTTTGTTCTAATAGAGATACATCCTTCTTATAATCTCATTATGGGAAGAGGCTGGATCCACCGAATGAACTGCGTCCCGTCTACCCTTTATCAAGTGATGCGATGCTTGTCTCCGGACTGTAAGGAAGTTATTAACCTTTGGGGAGATCAATTCGCTGCCAAAGAATGTTATATGTTGACATAGAATGAGGCAAAGAAGATGGTCAAGTAGTCCCAACCAGTTGCAACTCTCGGAAGCATGTCCAAATAGCAATTACAGAGTCCTCTGCCCAAATATTTGAAAGCGTAGGATGAAGCTGAAGTTACAAAACTTACCGAGGAATCTCTCGAGGCTGTTGAAGTAATCCTTGGCGATCCCCAGAAAGTTACCTATATAGGCTCTTCCCCCACAACCGAATAAAATGAAGTGTTAATTGATGTCATTCGACGAAACGCATATACATTTGCTTGGGATCATTCGGATATGGTAGGTATCAATCCTTCAGTCTCATGCCATAGCCTGAAGGTAGATCCAGCGTTTAAGACAGTTAAGCAAAGACACAGAAGGTTCATGCTTGAGCGCAATCGAATTATTGCTGAAGAAGTAAATAAGTTGGTTCAGGAAGGCTTCATCCGAAATGGCTCTCTAACGTAAAGAAGTAAATCAGTTGCACTATCCACTATGGCTCTCTAATGTGGTAGTGGTTCAGAAGAAGAATGGAAAATGGAGGGTGTGTATAGATTTTACCAATCTCAACAAAGGTTGCCCCAAAGATAGCTTTCCACTACCCAAAATAGACCAGATGGTTGATGCTACCACTGGTTTTGAGCGACTCACATTCCTTAAAACGTATTCCGGCTATAACCAAATCCCTATAAATCCAGAAGATGAAGAGAAAACTGCCTTTATAACAGAGAAAGGCACCTACTGCTACAGAGTCATGCCCTTCGGACTCAAGAATGCTGGTGTAACTTACCAATGCATTGTTAACAAGATCTTCGACGAGATGTTGGAAAAGACGGTCGAGGCCTACATTGATGACATGGTGGTTAAAAGTTTGAAGAAGGGGGAACATCATAAGCACCTTCAAGAAGTCTTTGACACTTTGAGAAAGTATAACATGAAGTTGAACCCTTCGAAGTGCTCTTTTGCAGTTTCTTCAAGGCAGTTCCTTGGCCATATTGTCAACAAAAGGGGAATCGAGGTAAGTCTGGCTCAGGCTCAGGCCCTAATACAAAATCAGGAACCAAAAACTCGCAGGGAAGTACAGGTTCTAACTAGCCGAATCATAGCTCTTAGTCGCTTCATTTCTCGGTTATTAGACAAATGCAAACCGTTCTTTGATGCAATAAGATTCAAGAACAAAGATATATGGGGACCTCAACAACAAGCTGCTCTTCACCAACTGAAATGTTACATGGCTGAACCTCTAATTCTGTCAGCTCCGAAGCCTGGCGAGACTCTCATTATGTATTTGGCAATCTCCTGCAAAGCCACAAGTGCAGTACTGATCAGAGAAGAGGGGAAGAATCAGTATCCAGTCTTCTACACAAGTAAGACAATGTCAGATGCTGAAATACGATACAGCAGAGCTGAGAAGATTATACTAGCACTAGTGTATGCAAAAAGGAAGCTTTGACACTATTTTAAGTCACATAGCATCATAATCTTAACCAACTACCCTATACGAGTTATTTTTCCCAAGCCAGACTTGTCTGGAAGAATAACTAAATAGGCAATCAAACTCAGTTCATTCGATATATCTTATGAACCGAAAGTGTCACACAAAGGACAGGTATTGGCCGACTTCCTTCTTGAGTATGAAGATAAGCCCGAAGAGCCAGACCCCGCTGAACCATAATAGGAGCTTCGGGTAGATGGTTCCTCAAACCTAGTTAGCGCCGCAACCGAAGTCGTTATCATAACTCCTGAAGGCACCAAGCTGCAACAGTAAATCCGTCTGACTTTTCCAGCTACTAACAACAAAGTCGCATATAAGGCCTTGCTTGCTGGGCTTCGGTTGGCAAACCAGCTCTAGGTAAGGTGTCTAAGGTTTTTAGTGATTCCCAACTTGTTGTGAATCAGGTGATACAAGGAGGCTGTGGAGGGTGCTACACGAGGATTTGATCAAATTGAATTTCATCAAGTGCCTCATGATGAGAACTCTAAAGCAGATCAATTAGCTGCCGTAGCATCTTCTTCAGATGAATATTTGGTCCGGATAGTACTAATTGACGTCTTTGAGGAACCTAGCATAAGCCCTCGGTAGGAAATAATGGTGATCCCAGAAATTCCACGAGAATCATGCTGGATGGATCCGCTGGAAGCTTTCCTCAAGCACAGAACACTCCCGAATCAGAAAGCTAAGGCGCGAAAACTCAGGCTCATCGCAGTCAAATACTCTATCATCAATAATCAATTGTATCGGAAGTCATTCTCAGGTCCTTACCTCAATTGTTTAAGTCCCACTTAGGCCCTCATGATTCTGAAGCAAATCTATGATGGGGATTGTGGCAACCATTCCGGGGGCAGATCCTTAGCACAAAAGGTCCTTACTCAAGGTTATTTCTGGCTGTACTTGGCTCGGAATGCCGAAGAATACGCTCGGAGATGCGACAAATGCCAGCGACATAGTCCAATGAAACACCAGCCTGCACAAGACTTGTATGCAATGGAGAATCCATAGCCATTCGCACAATGGGGTATTGACATGGTTGGACCATTACCCAAAACTGTGGAGCAGAAAGAATACGTGTTGCTAGCCACGGATTACTTCACAAAATGGGTGGAGGTAGAGGCTTATTCAAGTGTGACCCACGAGTAAGTAAAGAGTTTTCTATGGAACAACATAATCTGCCGATTTAGAGTACCAAAGGTTATCATAATGGATAATGGTCCGAACTTGGACAACAGAAGCACCAGAAAATTATTTCCCGAGCATGGAATCAGGCAGAAGTTGGCCGTAGTTAGCCATCCGTAGGGGAACGGGCAGGTTGAAATAACTAACCGAACTATTTTCAGCTGCCTAAAGAAAAAGTTGGAGAAGCTCAAGTCAAAGTGGTATGAGAATCTGCCTCAGGTACTGTGGGCATATTGAACTACCCTGCGAAGGCCGACAGGCGAAAACCCCTTTGTTATGGCCTACGGGTCTGAAGCTATCATCCCTACAGAGTCAGCAGTTCCTACTCTTTGGACCCATTTGGTCCTCGAAAGGAACAATGATCAGCAGCTCAAGCATAGCCTCGATCTCTTAGAAGAAAAAAGGGATGCTACAGCAATTAGGCTCACTTCATACCAACAACAGTTACTTAACAATTACAATAAGTGAGTCATGTTCAAAAGTTTTGTGGAAGGTGATTGGGTACTGAAGCAAGAGACAACCCATGTTAAAAAGTTACAACCCAATTGGACTGGACCTTACAGAGTCACAGAAGTGGCAGGAAAAAGAGCTTACTGGTTGGCTAAAGCTGATGGGCGTCCGATTGCACATCCATGGAATGCAATACACTTAAAAAGGTACTATCATTAGGCGATATAGTCTGCTTATGTTTCTTTTCAGTTAGACAATATATTTGTTTTTCTATAAATATGGTTGTTCTTGACCCATACAATAAACTCTCATATTGTTGAGTACGTCTTCTCTCTTTTAAGTGTGTGTTACTTTCCGTAATTAATAACGTTGGATACACGTGTGATCAGCAATCCTGTAAATTTCAAAATCATTAATATTCAGTGTGGGATGTCATTCGGTTCATGTTTTTATTTCTTTTCGTAAAAGGGGGCAAGTCTAGTACCCTACTATGAATTGATGTTACGACAAGAAAAGTAAAAGCAAAACACACAGCAAATGAGAAGATACAAACGGGCACAAAGTCAACGATTGTTTGTGTTTGTTTGTAGAAACCATCTTCAATAGGACACAACAGCTGTTCATAGTTTTTACATAACAACTTACTTTTACTGTTGTCCCACATCGATAAGAAAATACCTTTATACATTCATTTATATAGGGAAATATTAAAGTATTTGAGTGCATTGCAAAGAGGGCCCACTGGTAACAGTAACGGCCTAGCCCAAATTGTGTTCAAAGCCTTAGTACCGGTGGGCATTCTTTACAATAATTCTTTTTTCAAACACTCCAAGTATTTGGCCCATATCAAGTTCTATTCTTTGTCCCACATCGAATAGGAGTACAAGAGGTGTATAAATAATATAGAGTTAGCACACCACATTTGGTTGCCACAAAGAGAGTCTCTGTGGAAGAAAGTTTCCTGAACAAATGTACGAGAGACTTCTCAGTTATAGTTACTCTCTTTCTTGGCCTCATGTTATTTTTGAATCTTTGGCCAGTCTTGTATACTTGGTAAGTTTTCAAGATCCGGCCTCGAACCTCAAGAGTCCGGCAAAATATAGTTCCTTTTGGGCTCATAGCTAAGGAACATATCGCTTCGGACCTCAAAAGTCCGGCACAATACAGTTCCTCTCGGGTTAATAGTCGAGGAACACATCACTTGGGACCTCAAAAGTCCGACACAATCCAGTTCCTCTTAGGTTAATAGCCAAGTAACACATCGCTTCAAACCCTAAGAGTCCGACACGATCCAGTTCCTCTCGGGCTCATAGCTGAGGAACATATCGCTTCAGACCTCAAGAGTCTGGCACAATGCAGTTCCTCTCGGGTTCATATCTGAGGAACACATCGCTTCGGACCCCAAAAGTCCGACATAATTCAGCTCCTCTCAGGTTTATAGCCGAGGAACGTATCGCTTCGGACCTTAAGACTCCGACACAATCCAATTCCTCTCAAGCTCATAGCCGAGGAACATATCGCTTCAGACCTCAAGAGTTTGACATAATTCGGTTCCTTTCGGGCTCATAGTCGAGGAACACATTGCTTCGGACCTCAAGAGTCCGGCGTAGTACTCTCTCAAATTCATAACCAAAAAGTGTATCGCCTCGAACGACTCAAGTCTGAGGCTACATTGATAGGGTTTTGAGCCTAGGTGAAGGCAAAAATTCTATGTGGCTGCCACACCTTTAGGCCCTTATACTTGGCCCAATAACAACTTACGCTTGAAAATTTTTATCCCACATCGAAAGTAAATAAAAAACATGAGTGCAATATATAGTACAATCCCGCACTCATAGTTCGCTAAGAAAGATGCCCCTTGATAAATAGATCTTCAAATGAAAATCAGAAAATCAACATATCAAGGGACCCTCTTTCTTGAGCCAATCCTTTTCAAAATCTTCAAATCACATGATACAAATACTGAATTGAAAGGTTGAAACCCTCAGAGCATATTCTTCCAAGACAAGAGACTCCGTGTCTCAGACACAAAGAATCTGAGTACAAGGGATTGGGAAAAATCCCAAATGAATCAGCAAAAATCTAAGTAGATGTTGCTGTATTCGTTGACATTTTATCCCCAGGATCAACAAGTCTAGCTAAGACAATTACTAAGTCAATTACTAAGTCAAGTTAAGTAGATGTTGCTGTATTCGTTGACATCTTATCATCTTTCTTGTTTTTGCTTCGGATCACAAGGGGAACGAAGCCCTCAGGCAACAAAACTTCCTCAAAGATAGGAAAACATTACTATTCAGTGATAATGTGAAACTCAGAAGCATTCACAGACATACAAATCACTTCAAAAATAAATTTTATCATTACAGTACCAGGAGCAAAAATATATTATTTTAAACAGCCATCAGTTCAAAATTAGAAATTACGCGACCCTACTTCCTTTTCAGATTAAAAGGAGTAGAGTCGAAGGCATCAAACACATTCGGGTTGGAAGTAGTTTTTGAAGGGAGTAGAGGCTTTGGAGCTGGCAGACGAGAAGAACTTGGAGCTGGAAGGTCCTTCTAATAAGATTTCACTATCTCAGCAAATAGCACCTCAGCTTCTTGGGATGGTGGACCCTCAGCATAGGAAAAGACACTTCCATATCAGCAAAAGGCATCAAGATCATTTGCTTTGTCACTAGAGCCTTGGTTGAAGCCGTACTTGAAGGCCTTCGCACTGGATAAGTGCACCAAAGTGGTGTAACGTCCTTGCATCTATTTTCCAGCGATGACATAGGTGCCGATCACATCTGTCAAACACTGGACCTCAGCTTCCAACGTCTTCACTTTAGCTTCAAAAGTGGCTAGACAGTTCTTCTAGATATCCCTCGCTTCAGAAGCAATCTTTGCATTTAAAGCAAACCCGAGGCTTTCTTTTCAGTATTGCTAAGGTCTCTTTCTAGTTTCTTAATAGATAGAGACTGAGCCTCAGCAGTGGCGCATAGCGCCATTGTTTGGTACAAACTCTGCATAGTCAACAATGACAATATCAGTGAATATTGAATGAAAAGAAATCAGAAGAATTAACAGAAAAAGGAAAAAGAATAAACCTTCACAGCATCAACTGGGGTAGACGGTAGTAACTGATCCAACCCCATGTTCCCAATGATCTCTTCATCTTTAGGAAGTCACATCCCCCGGGCAACCGCCAAAGCAGTAGAGGGATCAGAGACTATTGAATCCCCAGAATGGAGAATTGACTTGTCAACCTTTGAGAAGATAGGTCTTCAAGGTTCTCCAGATTCAGCTTGGACATAAGCTCGAACCTTTTCTCCCCAACCTTCTTCCCCCTGCCCTTGGGGACACTTTTGCCCTTACTGGTAAAAGAAGGATTCGACCTTATCTTTTTTAGAGGAGGTTCATCAACCTCCTGCTCATGCTTAGTGGATCTAATGACTGCCAAAGGCTGTGCTTCAACAACTCTTTTCTTTATAGCTTCAGCTCTCTGTTTTTCTTCCTCAGTCAATGGGAAGCTGTCGAAGGATGGAAACGCCAAATCCATCAGGTCTGCAGCTACAGCACTGAAAGCAATTTCTTGGAGATTGGACGAAGTGAGCAATTCCTCAACATATGGAGGTTCGCTCCACACTTGTTCCTTAAGAAAGGAGAGCCTATTCTTAGCTGCAGAAAAGGGAAATGTTGCTGAAAAAACACCAAGAAACTCATAAGTATAACGAAACATTAAGACTTGACAAGGGAAGCAGCCAGAGCACTTGGTATGAAGGGAGGGTAAGCATTCTATACCTAATTTCCCGAACTTGTGAGGGATTGGGAGTGCATTCGATTGAGGCACAAACCATTTCCCTTTAACTACAATCATCCTCTATTTCCATTTCTTCTTGGAGGAAGGGAGGTTCGTGCATATCCTTTACTGAACGTTAGAAGTAAAATAAAAATGATCAGGCTCGGTCCTATGCCTAGATATGGTGTAAGTAATTAATAGATCGGCAAGAGTCAGATCAAGACTCTCAAGCCTTCAGCGAACCAAGAGTGCCGAGATTATCCGGAAAAAGTTAGGGTTTACTTGAAGGGAGGCTAGACCTAACTTATTGAAAACCAAATGGTAGAAGGGGTGAAGAGAAAATCGAAGGGCGTTAAGATGCCTAACTGAAAGAAGTAACTCATTCCCTCCGGCACCCTCACCTGAACTGAAGTCAGCCGTCCACGGGTATTTAACAATCTCCGCTCCCTCAGGGATTTCAAATTCTTCCATTACCGAATTAATGGTGAACTTAATACGACAAACAGACAAAATTGTCTCTTTCTCTTCCTTAGAAAAGATGTCATTCGACCCACGAATCATTTACAGGCTCTAGAGGATTAGAAACCCTAGGGGGAGGAACCCTAATGAGAGTAGGGGAGGATGAAGGTGTGGATTCAGAATCTACAACTTCTACGATGTCGTGAGTGATTGAAGTGCTCATGATGCAAAATAAGAAAAAAGATGAGGAACTAACCTGGTGATATGACAAGATGAAGAATGCAGTGAACGAAATAAGCGCAGCAAAGGCAAAGACAAGTCTTGAGGAAGCTCGTAAGTCAGAATAACAATAGACACTCCTGGAAACCGTCTCTTGCAAAAGTGGCAGCCGTGCAAATTCAATTCCCTTTTAATTAGGAGCCGTAGTCCAATTAAAGAGGGAATTGGGGGCAAAGTGTGGAAGGAAAAATCCCCCTCCAATGAAAGTCACCCACGTGGCCTCAATAGAAGCTTTGTTTTTATTTCATTAATGGGCCGCAAGAATCCAGCCCTATTCAAGCCCAGTAAAGACGTCGAGAGCCCATGGTCACTATTGTTGAACTTCCGGGTCGTTGGTCGAGTCGTCTGGACCAAGCTGCATTCAGCCCAGTTTCATTAAAGATGGATCAATCCAGCTAGACAAATGATTCAACAAATGTAATACCCCGATATTGTAAAAAGGATTTATTAATTAAATTAATTTATATTATATTAGTATTATTATTATTTTTAAGTGATTTGTTTTATTTAATTAGGTGCTTGATAGTTGTGATTTGTTTTATTTAATTAAGTGCGTAGGTAAATTGTATTGTTTTAATTAAATTATATATTTTGTAATTTTATTTGTTAAATTTATACGGTGTTTGATTTGTGGAATGCTAGTCAGTGAATTGTTTATTTGATTTGCGTGATTTTATGTTGGTGTAACTTTATTTAATTTCATTATTTTAGGTATTTAAGTTATTTGGGTTGGGATTAAAGGAAGTTGGACCAACGGATGTGGTATTGGGCTTGAAGGAAGCCTTGTTGGGTTAATTGGTAAAAGCCCGTGGTTGTGAGGATATTTAATAATTATCTTTGCATAATTATACCTATATAATTACATGTGTATATTAATTCATTATTAAATCATGTGGAGGGGTATATATGTCAATATAATTATATATTGATATATATAGGTATATATAATTTATTTAACTAATGGTTATATATGGAAGGTAATATATATATGTTTATAGTAAAATATATGTATGTATATATATTATTTAAAAGATAAATATTATTTATTTTATATGATAATCCTAATGGGAAAAGGATTTAGTTTTTGTATGTATATAAATAGACACATAAGACTTTAGGGTTAGGAGTTTTTCCACGTTAGAAAAATAAGAGAATTAGAGAGAGAAGAAGAATGGCTAACGAAGATGAGGCCGGATCAAAGAACGTAAGAGGAGACCGGATTTGGAAAAGAAAAGGCGAGTTCCTCTCTACTTCTCCTCTTAGAACTCATAAACTTATCACCTTGATTATCGAAATTATAATTTTATTTTATTAAATTAAATTATTATTCAGATTGGAGGAGCATATTTATTCTTTACAAAATTATAGAATTAAACATGTGAATATATGTATGCATTGTTCTGATAATTTAGATCTTGTATGTGAGGTTAGGTTAATTAAATTTTATTTTTGCTAAAATTTTTATATTTTGCGTTAACCTTGTGTAGCACGATTAATTAAATTAAATGGATTTTAATTTAATTGTATATGTTCATTTATGCCCAAAATAATAAATAGAGCTTTTGGGATTTTTCTGAGATTTCTGAACAATTTCTGAAATTAATTTATATTTTTAATGTTAATTTAGAAATTGTTATATATATATATATATATATATATATATATATATATATATATATTAAATTGTTTAACAAACACACTGAAGGCGGCTAGTATTTGCGCATCAATAGGATTTTTATCCAGTGTGGTCGCGTACGTAGGAAAAGGGTGCACTCGTTGATCTAGGCCATAGGATTAATTTAATTTAGTTGGATTGATCTGGTGTGATGCGGTCCATTGTAAGTTGATACACATGCGGCGTCAATGGTTAGATGTAGTTGATTAAGGGAGAGGATCCAGTGCATCGCGGCTTACCAAGAGCACCAAACAACAACCAATTAGGAGCTGCCAACACGCGCCGAGAGTGGCTCAGGCGCGTGAGGGCGCGTGCAGGCGCGTGGACGCGCCTGCCGGTAAGGGGAAGCGCGTGGAGGCGCGTGGGAGTAGTCTAGGGGTATGTGGCGGCGCGTGAAGGCGCGTGGGGATGCGTGTGAGGTCCTGGAAAGTTGCTTGAGACTCCGGTGAAGTTCTAGTATTTATCTTAAGCTTGTTAGGGTTAAAATTAATCATTAGAGGGTGTGTTCTTGATATTTTGAGAGCCTCAGAGTGTTACTAAGATACCTAGTAGCATTTAGTGGTATAAATATAATTAATTAAATATTTTTGCAATGAAAGGAGGTGTATATATGTGTACATATATGTAGATATGATTTTAAATAGTCAACGATTGGTATGGAATGTATGATACACACATATATATATATTATAAAATATATGTGTATATATATATTATTTAAGATTATTAAATATTATAAATCTTGTTTGGTATGACTTGATTCGTGTATGGTATGGTTGATTTAAAATCGTAATAGATACACGGTTATTAAATTAAGGACATGCTTATTATATGCATGTGAAGTCTATGTATAATTATACCTAGAGTTAAGTTTAAAGTTAATACATGGTTGAATTGTAGGCATGGATGAGTTGCCAAAGGCTTTGATATACTGCCTTATTGGTTATGAATAAATTTCATATATGGGAAGCATGGTTGAATTGCTAATTAATTGTAAAAGTAAATATATTGAAGGAAGCATGGTTGAATTGCTAGTATATAAATAAATATATTTATAAATGGTATGGTTGATTTGCCGGTGCATATTTAAATTGCTATATGTGTAGATGACTAAATTACTGTTTAGGATGGAGTTAAGGTGAGTGTGGTTTACTTTATGAGAAAATTATAAAAGGGGGGGCTTGGTCTAGGTATGACTAATAATTAATTATTGGTGAGTGGTTTTGACAATTTAATGCCCTATTAACTGGTAGGATTCTTGCACTATATATATAAGAATTTATATATATTTGTAGCATCGTATATTAAAGTTAAAGCTTAATTAGGGATGGTTTTGGTAAAGATGATCTGTTTATTGGTTTTCAAAGGCTTGGTAGAGAGAACTTGCTCGTAGGGTTTAACCCGCGATTTATTTTTCAGGTTGTAGAAGGTCAAGTCTCAAGATTGAGGATCCGCAGCTGGAGGACTTATCCATTCCTTCTATTTACTTAAAAGTAGGATATTAGTTTTGTTTCAGTTGATATTAGTACTTATTTGGTTGAAATTCTAAATAGTAACTTTTGGTTAAGGGGTCCTTGAGTTACGGGATTCCCGAGTTGTAACCATTTGGAAGTTATTAATGGATTTACTATTAATTGGATTTCTTCAGCGTTTTATTTTATTCTTTATTTCATTTTGTAATCCGTGCTTGTTTAAATACTTTAATTGGTTTGATATCCCCTGATTTTGTGCGCGGACTTGATCAACCCGTGTTCCGAAATTAGGGGGTATTACAACAAAGAAGGCAAGTTCTGTGCAAGGAAAGTTTTGCATAGAAAGAATTGTAATAAGGAAAGAACTCTAACTGTAAAGAATGATGTATAAGGAATGATTTGGAGGACAAGCAATGCGAGTCCTACCATAATTCTACCACCTTGTTTCATATAAATAAAGGCCTAAATCTCCAATAAAGCCATCAAGCAATTTACACTTATGAATAGACCCATTTAAATCATGAAAGTACAATATTAACCTTTTATAAGTTATTTGATTAGACCAAAATGGCCCTTAAAAATAAAAAATAAAAATAAAAAAAACTCCACCATGGCCCTTGCAAATTTTTTGCAAAACACCAAAGGATCAAATGACCCAGCGATATCACCCTTTCTTCCCTAAAAGTGGAGGTCGGGGTTCCAACCTCAGTGGAGGTAGGGTGTGTGTTAATTGCTTTAACTTCCAAAGCAAAACCTTATTGTAGTATTAAATTAAAATTATTTATGGTAATGTTTTACATAAAAATTAAAGTTAGCCCCCTCAAATTTTTTGTAATACTTTAGTTATGGTACTAAATCATAGATACTAATAGTTGTTTTCTATATAAAAATTAAAGTTGGTCTTTCTATTTTAAAAAAACTATATAGTTCCCTGATATTAAATATAGTTTAATAATGAAATTACTTGTAACCCTTCAAATTCCAACAAACCTCTTGTTATAAAAGATCAAATTTAGTTAAAAAAATTATTAATTATTATGGTAATCCTTATAAAAGCATACTATATTTCCACACATATATATACATATTATTTGTTATGAATTAGAAAAAAGAAAAAAAAAAATTTATTCACTTGACAACAATAATGATTCAATCGACAACTTTTCCCTTCAATTTTATTGCATATTATTTATAGACACATTTTAACAATATACATTAAACTTGCAAAAAAGAAAAATTCTTACAATGATTTTATTTTATTTTAAAATTTTAATTTTATATTTCTAGTTTGGCCTGACCAATTAAAAATTCCTGGTCCACCCCTGTCTGTATGCATATGGCATTGGTAGCCACAGTGGTGGAGTCTGATCTTTTTTTTTTTTTTTTTTTGTTAAGGGTCATTTTGGTCAAATTAAAAAATCTATAAAAGTCAATATTGTACTTTAATAATTTAAATGGGTCCATTCAAAAATTAAAGAGTAATTAGGTAATCTTATTATGATTGTTGTTCAAGTTTACAAACTTGATAGAGTAATTGAATCATACTCTTTTTAATTTATATTTACCTTCTTTATTAAAAATATGGGATGTGAGTATAAATTACCCATATTTTTATTACTTCAAGAAAAGGATAAGTTTTAAAATATACTACGTAATGCATTAATAATATCGTCAAAATGAATGGAACATTTTTGTGGACGAAGGAGTATTAAATTGACCAAATAATCTATGTAAAAATAATTCTACAATATTAAATTGTTAATTGTTTTACTTTAAGTGGTCCCACGAAATGAGTCATCTGGAAATAAAGGTGCTCAAAGTTCACCTATAAAAGTTATTCTGGTCCAAGTGGGTCCCACGAAATGAGTCATCTGGAAATAAAGGTGCTCAAAGTTCACCTATAAAAGTTATTACGGTCCATCTGACTCACAGATGTCGGTAGCAAAACCTCAAAGATTCGCACAAATATAGTGTGAAACCCACAAATATCGTAACATATACATACATAAAAATTCATGCCAAACCTATCCTTAGAGTTATGCCTATTGGTGCATTTCTCACAATTGCATATTCGCCAAACCCATCGACACGCTCTTCGCACTAAAACCCACTTCAAGTGCGACCCGAAAAAGCACGTGATAAGCCCCTCACGCCCTCTATAAAAGAATCACACCCCCCACTCTATACTCTTATCCAAAATTCAATGGCAAAAACCACCCTGTCATTGCTGCCACTGATCCTCTGCCTCCTGTACATTTCCGGCACCGCCGCCTCGGCGAACTTCATCAAGGCCTCTTGCAGTGCCACCGCCTATCCGGCCGTGTGCGTCCAGTCTCTCTCGGTCTTCGCCACCACCATCCAGAAAAGCCCGCGCCAATTGGCCCAGACGGCATTGTCCGTGAGCCTAGCCCGGGCTCAGTCCACCAAGTCATTTGTGACAAAGCTAACAAAATTTAAGGGATTGAAGGCCAGAGAGTATGAAGCAATCAAGGACTGTTTGGAGGAGATGGGTGACACCGTTGACCGGCTTAGCAAATCGGTTCTGGAGCTCAAACGGGTGGGTAAAGCCCGGGGTCCGGACTTCTTGTGGCACTTGAGCAATGTGGATACTTGGGTCAGTGCTGCTATAACTGATGGGAACACTTGCATGGACGGGTTCGCGGGTCGGGCCATGGATGGTAGGATTAAGACCTCGATTAGGGCACGTGTCACTAATGTTGCACAGGTCACTAGTAATGCACTAGCTTTGATTAACCAGTTTGCTGCCAAGTACTAAGGCACTTGTGTTTTTCTGTGATTAGTCTAAAGGTTTTGTAATGTTTAAAAGAGTTAAAATGCCAATCTTAGTTTGAGTTGGCTTTTAATTTTGATGTAATGTACATCTTATATGATGTTTTTATGAGACATTAATTTTCAGTGAAACTTTGTTTTAATTTCGTGTTTAATATGATTGAAGATCACTTTATTATAGTCACATCACCTATGAGTAGAAATTTATTTCATTATTGCATACTCAAGTGTTAAATGAGTACTTGTAGAAGAGACTTGTTATCGGTGGTGGTGGTAACCAAGACTGTTGTTGTTATTTTTGATTTTGGATTCATACTATTGTACTGCACTACACTACGTGTTTATTTGTCTTACATTGGATTCAGATAGAAAAGTGATTCGGTATAAATGAGTAGATATGCAGTACTATTCAATAGTGTAAGTTTTTGAGTAAATAAGCAAACGCTTACAAATTACAGTTGGCCGGTATCAGAGATAAACTCAGTCCTTGATTCGGTATCATGTTTAGCGCCCGACCGGGAAGACGTCCAGGTGAGCCAGCCCGGGTAGGCATGGTGACCCGAGCAGTAACGAGAGCGTTACGAGTTTGGGTGAGAAAAAATGTAACAAGGGTCATTTATCCTATATCAAATCCAGATAGAGAAGTGATTGAGTATAAGTGGGTGTGTATGCAGCATTACCCAATAGTTTGAACTTTTAGATAAATGGGTAAGCGCCCACCCGTTATACTTGGGTACTAGAGATTCCAACTGATAGCATAAAATAACTTGAATTTTAAATTTTCTTTTGCCAATGGTTAACATTATTTTTTAATTTTTCACATAAAATTGCAAATTGAAAGTGTAGAAATAATTAACAAATACGTATGCTTGATTGAACTTGAAGTGTAGAATTGATTAAAAAATAGGTCTATTTAATTTAATTTTCTAATAATCCTTTGTTATTTTTCGAAAAGCTCTCCTTGATTGAGGGCTACTATTCGGCAAAGCAAATATTTCTGACGGAGAACACCACAAAATTAGGCATTTTTTAGTTTCGCGGGAGAGAAGCGTTATCTACCGGTTTTGTTGACAGAGGCGGATGGGATAGACATGTCACAATCTAGAGCTAACTAATTGAAACTTTAAAAACTGTGCAAAAACTTGGTGGCATGCTCAATTAAAAAAATAAATAAATAATTGTCCGTTTATTTTCAAAGACCATTTTGTATTGTTATCTAAAGATACTCTTTGATTTTTTAAGTTCTTCAGAATTGTTTCCACAAACTAAATAGGTCTAAATAATTTTGAGTTTAGTAAAATAAATAATAATAATAATAATAATAATGATACATAAAAAAGAAAACTTATTTAAAATATGAATATACGATTGTCATCTCAAATCTAGGGGTAGAATTTCACACCCTAAGTATGAAATGAATATAAAATCTAACCACACCCTGCAAAGAATCATTTAATTAATTTGCTAAAACTTATTCTAGTTTAGAAGCTACCAATGTGGATTTGGACTGATGTTAGGTTATGGTTGACCATACCATGTGATAGGTCCAACTGATGATTTTTCTTTTGCCAAGGGTTAACATTATTTTTTAATTTTTCACATAAAAATGCAAATTGAAAGTGTTGAAATAATTAAAAAAAATGATTATGCTAGATTTAATTTTCTTATCGCAGTTTTTATTTTTTGAAAACTGTAAATAACTTGAATTTTGAAATTTCTTTTGCCAAAGGGTAACATTATTTTTAAATTTTTCATAAAAAAATAAAATAAAATAAAAATTGAGCGTGAAGTGTAGAATTGATTAAAAAAATAGGTCTGCTTAATTTAGTTTTCTCATAACACTTTTTTATTTTTCAAAAAGCTCTCATTGATTGAGGGTTACTATTAGGCCAAGCAAATATTCGTGATTTGATCTTACCAATAAGTCAGTGGTCTAACCGTATCAGTTTCTTACTTTCTAAAGGAATGTTAGGGGTTCAAGTCTCAAAAGAGACTAATGTGTATGAGAATACCAATTAGGAATATATATATATATATATATATATATATATATATATATATAATATTTCTGATTTTACTGTGCTAGGGAGAACACCACAAAGTGAACCATTTTATAATTTCACGGGAGAGAAGTGTTAATTATCGGATTCATTTGTAGAGGAGAATGGGATAGACATGCCACAAGCTAGAGCTAACTAATTAAAAATTGTACAAAAATTTAGTTCATGCTCAATTACAAAAAAAATTCTTGAGAATTGTTTCTACAAACTAAGTAGGTTTAAAATCTAACTAATTTTGAGTCTAGTATATATAATGAAATTACAATTATAAATAATAATAATAAATAATAATAATAATAATAATGATAATAATAAAAGAAAAAACAAACTTATTTAAAATTTGAATATATGATTACCATCTCAAATCTAGGAGTAGATTTCACACCCCAAGTATGAAATGAATATAAAATCTATCCACACCCGCATTTAATTAATTTGCTCAAAGTTATTCTAGTTTAGAAGCTACCAATGTGGATTTGGACTGATGTTGGGTTATGGTTGACCACACCATCTGATAGGCCCGACAATAGAAAGAAAAAGATTAATACACACACCCACACATATATATACAGAGAGAGAGACAGAGACAGAAGGGGGTTGGAAGGAAGCAGTGTTGTGTCATTGGTTGTGAAAGCTGACACAGAACGCAGACGATGGGGACTACAGGCATGAATTTGATAATGAAAGCTGGCGAGAGTCACATGGATTTGGTCGACAAATTCAAGGAAATAAATAGCAACAGTGAATGGGCCCTACCTTAATCACATTTTCAAATCTAGTGGGCATCTAGAAGGGAATTATGCTTCTTAATTCTTCAATTATGCAGGGAGTAGGGAGTTGTTGTGATTGAGGCAACTGTATTAATAAATGAAGTACGCTTCTTTTAGAACCCTTCATGACAACATGCATGAGTTTTTTTTAGTTGACTATAGTGTTGAAATAGATTTTTTTGAATTTGAGATACATAAAAGTCAAATTAATCAAAATTTTCAATTCATTGTTTAAATAAGAAACCTTACCCTGAGGGACTATTGGATGTGATATATCATTGACATATGTCACTCCTTAATTAAGTAATAGGGTGCAGTGCATTAAATCCTCATTTTCAATTTGTGTTTTGCGCTAAATATTTTTTTTAAAAAAAAAAAAAAAAAAAAAACCTTCAATCATCCAATGGGGCTAACTTAACTGATGAACTTTAGCTGAAAGGAAACTATTTGGATATTAAACTTTTTAATATATAAATAATGCCTAAATGTTTTCTTTTTTATTTTTATTTTATTCTTATATGTTTTTTTTTTTTAAATAGTTTTTTTTCCGTAAAGAATCTATTCATTCCATGTGACTAACTGGGGGCATATTATAGTATTGTATACCATAGTATTTATTTACAATATAATGTATATGCATATAAGTTAATATTTATTAGTGTGTGTATATATATATATATATATAGAAAGAGATAATGATATTTTTAGAATGAAATTAATTTAAAGATATAGAATATAAAGATTAAGGAAACAATTTAGGAGAAAAAAAAAATGAAACATATATAGAATTCTATGAAGAATGAGAAAATTTAGGAGGCACTTTCCATATTTTCATTAAAATATATATATATATAGTATTATAAA
The DNA here is from genome assembly GCF_030987335.1 of Cornus florida. Lineage (NCBI taxonomy): Eukaryota > Viridiplantae > Streptophyta > Magnoliopsida > Cornales > Cornaceae > Cornus > Cornus florida. Next base: position 71,686,109 of record NW_026775578.1, read on the forward strand.
ATATATATAGAATATAAGAGAAGAAGAAAATCCAGGGAGGCACGTGGCCCCATGTTCCTTAACTACCTTCGTCCTTGTGACTAACGTGAACTTAACTAGCGTGCTGACATTATTTTGAAACTATTTAACTCATGTTTTTACAAATAAAACATAATTTGTTTTTAATTGAATAAAAGACTGCTTTCAAACCATTTTATTTTTATTTTTATCTTCTCAACAGCTAAGTTACATAATTCGCTCAAACCACTGATGCTCTATCGCTTTGTGCGCGAATTAGCATTTTAAGAGCGAATTCGGCAAAAATTCACGCTCTCATGTTTATGAATTCGCGAATTCATAATTTTGAATTCGCTGGTTTTAAAAGTTCTATTCGACGAATTGTGTAAAATAAAATCGTGTATTTTGTTCAAGAATTCGACGAATTTTGACAATAAATTCACGAATTTAGTGTGAATCTTGATAAATTTTGATTTTACCCCAACTTAAATAGACCAAAAAAGGTTAATTATGTCAAAAAGTAATCAATTTAATTTAATTTAATTAAGTAAATTATGTCCTTTATAGGTAAAAATCAAATAATGTAACAATATACTTAATATTTAATAATACTTATTTATTAATAAAGAAATAAATAAATGAATAACTTTTCATATTCTGATTGTGATTTTTCAATTTTCTCTCTGCTATTAAGTGTTCGGTTCGTGATTCTTAAACTTTTTTCACTAGTAATTGACTCTTGATTTACTCTTTTAGTCTTATTCTCATTCCATCATTTCATATTCTCTATGCTATCTCATATACTTTTCATATACTTTTGAACATTGCTATTTCAAAGACAATGATTAGAGTTTAAAGTAGGTTAAATGTATAGAAGACAATGTTTTTGAACATTACTTTTTCTATTAAGCCCTATTCACTATTATGTTTTTATTTTTATAAAGTAACTTGTTTGATTGTCATGTTTGTTAATTTATGCATTTTTATAAAGCATTATATTGGTTGTAATGGACCCATATTTGATTCACTATTTTGTCTTTTTATTTGCATGAATTGAATTTAAAACATATATTTACTATTATAAATTAATATTTTATATATTTATAATGCGGCGCTCTAGTGGCGCTCCCGCTCTAAATTTTTTTGGAATATGCCACTCTAGCATTCCTGCTCCCGCTCTATGTGATTTAGCTCATCAGTCTAGTAAACTGATAAAATATTAAGAAAAAAAAAATATATAACTGTTAATTTCTATAAACAGCTTAGGGTATTTTAGTAACTTTTTATTTTAATTTCCTTTCAACCAACATCTGTCTGCTAAGTTACCCCTTGATTGTTGAGGAAATTTTTTGGCAAAAAAGAAATTATAAAGGAAGTTCAGTACAAAACACAAATAAAAAAAAGGGGAGAAGAATAATTCCAAATGTTGTGCTAGCTGTCATGAAGTTTAAATTGTTGGTCTTGATTGTTTGGGGCCTTTGGTCATCAATTTACAGGCCATAATGTCTGGAATTGAAATTCATAAGGTCAGCATAAAATACGGAATGGAAACAGATGGTAGGTGATTCGTTTGGTTAACCACGGGCCCATAATTTATTATAATTGCACATATTTAACCTTTTTTGTTTTTTTTGTTTTTTTTCCTAATAAAACGATTAAAGATAAACATTAAATTAAAAAAAAATTATGTAAATGAAATAATTTTCATAATCTATATAACATGTAAAACACTTAATGTGGGTATTATATGATTCAATTAAAAATGCCGGTATTACTCGTTAAGTTTATAATTTGTATCGAAAAGAGAAGTTATTTTAAATGTTTGGAACTACTAGACTTTAATACCCTTTTAGTAAAGGAAAAATTAATATTAGATTGATTTTAGGAGTTGTAAATAATAGATTGGTCTATTTTAAAATTTTAATTTCTTACATTGATTAAATTTAAGCAAGGGAATGAATATTTGCACTCCTTTTTCTATAGAGTAGTGCTAACTCGCAAAAAGTCTAGAGAGCTCGCACTTATAAGCCATATAATTTCTATATTTACTGATAGAATTAATTAAGATAGAATTATTCGCAATTAAGGAAACAAATCACGTTCTCTCTTAGTTAACACCCTCAAATAATCTATCTCTTTCTCTTTCTTGGTTAACCCTCAAAGAATCTGTTTCTTTCTTTCTCATAGTTAACATTTTGTATCAAAGAATCTCTCTACCTGCATTACATCCTTCCTCCCTGACATACTAGGTTTTCATAAGTTAAACTTTATCTATCATGTTTGTGACACTAATTCATTCTATTTGAGAATTTATTTTTTTTTTTTAATTTTTTTTGAGCTTTGGAATAACCTTATCACAAAAATTTTAGGTGTTGTTTAATTATTATTATTATTATTATCTTTTTTTGAGCTTTGGAATAGCTTTATCCTAAAAATTTTATGTGTTCAAGCTAAGAGAGAGAAATAAATAGATTGGTTGAGGGTTAACCAAGAGAGAGAATGAGAGAACTCTTTAAACTTTTTGCGAGAGACTCTTCCAAATCTCTAAAAATAGAAAAGAGAGAAAAAACTTAATTTGTTTCTTTACTTGCGAAGGATTATTTCTTAATTAATTATCTCTCCTAAATCCCTAAAAATAGAAATTATGTGACTTACAAGTTTTTGCGAGAGAACTCTCACAATTGCATTACTCTTTCTATAATTGCCCTCCACTTGTCTTTATTTTTTTATTTTTTTATTTTTATAACATAAATGAGGTATCTAAAGTCATTAATATATCATTCTTTATTTTATAATAACATATTCCTTTTCATTATATATATATTTTTAGATTCCTTACTTCTTATATATATATATATATATATATATATATATATATATATATATGTATGTATGTATATTCGGTCCAATTAAAAGAGATAATTTATTTAACAAAAATAACTTTTTTTTTTGGTGCACTACACTATATTTTTTGGGTCCTGTAACGTAGATAACTTTTTTGAGGTCATTTTTATTTTGGAGTCATGTAAAAATAGATAATTTATTTAAAAATATATAATTTTTCTTTTATTTTTTATTTTATTGTCTTGTAAAAAGAGATAATTTATTTAAGAGAGATTTTATTTGAATCTTGTCAGAAGAGATAATTTATTCCAGAGAGATAACTTTTTATTTTTCTTTTGGATCCTATCAAAAGAGAATGAAAACATTAAAGATTCGAGACAGGGAGGGAACGAAAATGTAGTTAAATATCTAAAAGTGTAGTTGTGTAATTTGAAAAAAAAATTTAATTAGTGAATATCGTTTCCTTTAAGGAAAATAATTATACATGCATTGAGAATCATTGATCTGGATTCAAAATATTCTCTAAACTCTTATTACAAAATACCAAATTATCCTTCTTGAATCAAATAATTTCTCCACAAATGGATTTTTATATATTTTTTTCTTGGCCAAGATGGAAATTATATATAATAAAATATACTCACTCCTTGTCCACCGTTGATATTATAACATTTTAGGAACCCACAATTAATGCATTATACGCTTTTTAAATTATCATGTTGTCCTTTTAAATTTTAAAAGTGTATCTTACCATGTTAAGAGATATTTAAAAAATTCAAAGGATAATTATAGAAAAATAGTTTTTTATTATTATTTTTATTTATTAATTTTGACTTGTGAAATGAGGCCACTAATTTGAGACACCCTAAAATGGAATAGTAGATCCAGGGTCTGTTTAACTTGATGTTTAAGTTTTAAAAAGAAAAAAGCTTTTGAATAAAAGCTAAACATCAAGTTAAAGAGACCTCCTTTAACTTAAAAAAATAATAAAAAAAAGTTAAAGAAACCTCGGTCTACTACCATTTCGACAAAGAGGATACCATAACATTTTATGGCAGTGGACGTACTATTATAGAATTCCATACTGATTTGAACTTAAAGTCAGCATTCCTCCATAAAATTGTGTCATTTCCTTGTTGAAGCTGAGAAATTCAATCAATTAACTTTTTATATATTAGTAGATTTCTTTGTGAATTTTCTTCTAGTTTGTGGATTCAAACTACACCACCTTGTGAATTTAAGGTGCCACCTTGTAGATTCAAGGTAATCTGTTTCTCGTGAACAAATTTATCGCTTCCGCTACGTTATGATCAAAGAAACATTGAGACGCAATTAGTAAGTCATTTGTGTAGAACAAGTGTGAAACTTTCAATCTGTCAGCAATCTTTGGAACCTTAATAAGGCCTGCATTAACCTTAATTATGAGACATTATATTGGAGAAATATTCAGTAACAAAAGTAAAAAAGAAAAGGTGAAAGAGGAATGCAAACTCTCTATAACCCATTTAATCCATTTTTCACCAAATCCCAGGAACCTCATAACCTCCTGTAGAAACTCCCATATCACAGAGATCAATTTTTAAAGCTAATTTTTTTTGACCCATTTTTCATTGAGAAGCCTCTAATCAATTCATGCGACATAATAATACGGTCTTGAATCACTCTCCCTTTGAAAAAATCAGTTTGCTCCTTGCCTACCAACTTTGGAAGAAACTAACGAAGTCTATTAGCCAAAATTTTTGTGACCAACTTGGCACCTTGTAAATGACATTACTTAAACTAGGTCGTCTAAAATTAGAGGGTTTTGCAGCTTAACCTTTCTTAGGAATCAAAGTAATGAAAGTACTCTGAGATAACCTTAGGTAGATAAGAAGATGATAAAAAATAATTAATTACATTTGTTAAATTCATACCAATAATATTTCAATGATGCTGAAAAAGTCTAGCAGGATAGCAATCTTGCCCTAGAGACTTGTTAGCAACCATGGACATCACAATATCCTTCACCTCCTGATAGATGACATGAAGTTCGAAAGAAACGGCTTCACCACTAGAGAGAACTGCTGTAGAATGCAGTAAATTGAGAGAATCAGAATTAGAAAAATCAGTAATAAACTGATTTTTGTAATAGTTAACCAGCATTCCTTTAAATTTTGCTTGTTCAATAATCCATATATCATAATCATCATGAAGGGATAGAATTTGTTGGGGGGAGAAATCCACGCGATCCGATACGACACCGTTTTCCTACAAAGAAAAGAGTAGAAGATCGATGAATCTTGACAGCACCTGTGTGGTGCCTGCCAAGAGCTCTTCGACGATCAAGTCAGTCACCGGGGGTCTAAAAGAAAGGTAAGGATTTAATAATCGTTTTTTGTTGTACCTTTATTGGCTGGTATGATCTCATTCTTATAGTCGCTCTCCTTTAGTTCATTTGCAGGGTCAAAGGAGATCCGCTTGTGTGAGATTAGAGGAGATCCGTTTGTTGCCAGATTTATCGGGGATATGATTTAACCCTTTTGACTTCCTCAAATTGTGCCAAGGTTATCCTTACTTTGTTGAACCACGTCATCTTTCATTAACCTTGATAATGAAATATTATCATTCTTATCTAATGGAAATATCATCGTTTGAAGTCGTTTGAAAGTCGAAGAGGTCTGGCGGCTGGTCAACACTTAGTTGCCTCTATCGTTAGGTCAAGGTAGATTAGGTTTATTTTTCTTTATCAATTGCCCCCCATTCCCAAGCTTGCTCGCCTAGTTTTGGGAATGTGAATTTTTTTTTTTTTTTTTTTTTGCCCTTGGCACTATTACCTCGGGAATAGTACTGCGAGTACTGTTCACTTGAACAGTATTTTTTTTTTCCCCCTTGGCACTGTTCCCTTGGGAATAGTGTCATGGGTACTGTTCACTTGAACAAGTTTTTTTTTTTTTTTTTTGGTACCTTTGGGAACTCTTCCCTTGGGTAATGTGTCCTTGGGTACTCTTCCCTTGGGTGATGTTCCCTTGGGTACTATTCCTGTGAGTAATCTTCCCTTGGCTACTTTTCCCTTGGGTAATGTTCCCTTAGGTACTATTCCTGTGAGTACTATTCCCAATGGTGGAATTAATACAGATACCAAATCAAGATTCTGTTTTGGAAGTGTGATGAGCACTGAAAAATACGTATTTAAACCCCTTAAGCTTGAGTATTCTAGGAACTTTATCTATCTTTTCCCGTTTTAGACTAATTTCATGTTATTACTCTTTTCAGATGCTTATCCCCAAAATAAGTCAATTTAGTCAAATTAGAGCATAAAAGAAGTATTCTCAAGCTAAATGAAGAAAAGAGCAAAGTGGTGGAAAGCAGTAAGTTTCGATCAATCAGACCAATCTTCGATCGATCTCACAGTGATCGATCCAGCCTCACCAAGATAGATCAAACCCTTTGTCCTTATCCTTAAGAATTTCCATCTGCGGTCGATCCAACTTTTATTTCGATCGATCGAACTTCTTTGATCTTATCCCCACCTACCACTTTTATCTTTTTCCTAAAATATTTCAAAAATATCTCAGACTTGTCTTATTCCAAAAAGGCGCCGCCAAGATTTGATCGATCTGGCCATACTTTGATCGATCTGGTCATACTTCGATCGATCTTGTCAGAATTCGATCGATTGAATCTCTTCCGGCTCAAAATAAAAACAGAGTCCAGCTCTTTAGAAGATGGCTCGTGGTGCAATCATTGAAGGGGGCCTTAGTGCATGAAACTTGACCATTGGGTGTGACATTGGAGCTACCTATATAAGGATTTTGAGCCATTTTTACAAGAAATATCATCATATAACAATAGAATAGAGGAGAGAGCCTAGAGATTAGAGAGACACACACACCATTTGGGATTTCTTCCATTCATCTAGGGTTTCCATCAAGGAGAAGAAGATCAATCCTACCATGGAGATGGCTCTTGAGGGTTAGATGACTACATCAATGAGTGGCTAAACATCTTCTTGGGGCTAGAGTTAGCCCTAAGCATGCTTTCCAGATCTTGATGTTTTGTTATTTGAGGGGATTTATGTTGTAATTCTTGTCTTGACATTTGATTTATATATGAATCTTGTTTCTACAATGATTTGTGTTATTTAATACTTCCAATTGATCATTTCATTCTATTCATATGTCTATGTATGCTAGAATAGATGTTCATATATTTATCTCTTGGTTTTGTGATATTGATGCATGTTTATGTGTGTTGATGCTATGGATCTTGAGATTGTCAAGGCATGGTGCTTTAATGGAATACTCTCGTGGTTTGTTTGATGGTTCATACTCATTTCTTGATGGATTGTGCCTCTACCTTAGTTTAATTAGTTTAATTTTCATGTCCCTAGTTTAGTTGTAGTGTAGTTGCCTTATTTTCCTAGATGGGAGGACAATCCATGCTTGTTGTTTGATGTTCCATGCTTATGAATGCAAGTAGTATAATTCTCTAGTTTGTTAAAGTGTTTGATTGTGAGGTTAAAGGAAGGAATAATGGCTTAGTTTGATGTATTGTGCTATTCATTAGGTTGTCTAGACAATGTATACTTAATTAGTCATCTATGCTTGTTGATTCAATCAATCACACATATTAGTGTTGCAACATATATTTCCCCTTATTCATTACACATTAAGTATCTAGAAAGGTGATGTTTAGTGGTGACCTTTAAATCCCAAGATCTTTCTCTCTTGTTCTCTACCCTTTATTTACTTTAATTGCTTTGTATTGAATTTGTTTACATTGTAGTTTAATTAACCAATCAAACCACCTTTTGATCACTCGACCTACTAATCCGACCTTGTTTCCATATCAACATTGCTCCCATTCCCTTGGGATGATCCCTACTCACCCTAGCTATACTAGTAGTTAGAGGTAGTAGTGGCACTTTATAAATTCAAACTTGGCCACTCTTTAACACATTTTAACTTGTTGGTTCACGACGATACCAAGTTTTGGCGCCGTTGCCGAGGATTGATTTGGCAATGCCGTGTTTTAGAAACAATTAGGAATTAGTATTCATTTGATCGTGCCTTTAGTTTATTTTATTTTGATTACTTATTGTGTTTGTTCTTGATTGGCTAGGTGCATTGAGAAAGGAAGTGAAGCAAATGAGAATTGAAAAGTAAGGAGCTAAGCTAAGCATAAAAGGGCAAAATTCTAAAAAATTGCAAAGCATAGCAAAACTTGAAAACTAAATTGAAGTTGCTTAAGGACCCTTCGTGAGCTTTTTCTAACTAAATCTCTAGTTAAATCGTCGGCCTGCATGGTGGCAAGTTCTTAAATTCTTAGATTGATCGTGAGCTCGCGTGGAGGCAATTTAATTTTTCTTGCATATTGTTGAAAGCATGGGAGTATGAAATCAATGTATGTGGAGGATGTTTGTTGATTGATTTGTTGTGGAGGTGAAATGATTGTTACTTTCTTGTTGCTTGTTTTTGTTTTGTTTGTGCATGCATGATCGTAGATCATTAAATCCTACTCTTATCCCACTTAATTTGAATCTTGAATCCATTGTTCGTAATCCTAGGGGAAGGGGTAGCTCTCATCACTACATTTTACCAATAGAGGAGCAATATGACGACCATGTGGAGGACCTTGGTCACATAGACCAATAACGTATCCTCCACCCTAATGCGCATCATGACAATATTCAAGTCCCATTAGGCATGCCAAGACCATTCATTCCACCACAACAACAAGGCCAAGTTCCATTGGGAATGCCTCGGCCAATTTTTGCTCCACAACCTTCCATTATGCAAGGCCATCAAGGTGTTCGTGTAGCACCACCGGTTGTGAATCCTCCCATTGCTTTGCGTGATCATTATGTGCCAAATGAATATAATGCACCTACATACATTTAATTGCCCTTATTTAGAGCACATCACTATGAAATTAAATAGCAAACTATTCAAATGCTTCCTAACTATCATGGACTTCCAAGTGGAGAACCTTACAAGTATTTGGATGAGTTTCATAAAGTTTGCTCCACCGTGAAATACACGGACATGCTGGAAAAGGTTTTGAGACTCAAACTTTTTTCTTTTACCCTTAAAGACAAAGCAAAATATTAGTTCAACAATCTTAGGCCTTTTTCAATAACTTCTTGGGCAAAAATGCAATAAGAGTTCTTGAAAAAGTACTATTCGGTATCAAAGACCAATGCTATGAGAACTTCCATTCATGAATTTTCTCAAGGGGATGGGGAATTGTTTCATTAGGTATGGAAAAATTTTTATGACTTGCTTAGGAAGTGTCCACATCAAGACATTCCTAAGCGGCAATTAGTCCAATACTTCTTTGAAAGTTTGCCGGATAATCAAAAAGGAATGGTAGGCGCATCCATGGGTGGTTCTTATCTTGATAAACATGAAAATGATGTTTGGCAATTGTATGAAAGTATGAGTGAAAATTCTATGCATCAATCTTTGTCATAAAAAAATGGTAGAATTCTAGGTGGAAGGAAGAATGTTGGCTTATATCAAGTCGACAATTCCAATGACATAGCCACTGAGGTGAAATCTTTAACTCAAAGGTTCGATCAATTTTTGATCAACCAAAATTCGGTGAATCAAGTGTCTTCCTCCCCTAATCATGTTCATTATCCATTTAATGAAATATGCATGACTTGTTCTAGTGTCTTACATTCTACTTCCAATTGTCCACATGGACATGTGCAAAGTGAGCATCATGAACAAGTTAATGTAACATTTGTCAACCAAGGGAATAATCCCTATGGCACACACTACAATGCCGGATGGAGGAACCATCCAAACTTCTCTTCAAAAAGTTAAGGGGAAGGCTTAAACCCTCCCAAAGGTGGTTTTCAAGGAAAGTATGTTTCACTTCCAATGCAAAGCCAAGGTTCCCAAGGTTATATATCATCTTTTCAATTACATGGAAACCAATTTTCAAACTCTTATTTCCCTAATCAATCGTCTTACTCTCAAGGAAATTCTAGGAGTCCCGTTTTTGAGGAAAAAATGTTGACCGCTTTAGGTACTCTAGAGGCAAACACTCAATTATTTCATTCCCATTCTCAATCCATTGCTAAGCTAGAAACCCAAGTCGGGCAAATAACTAGTACTTTGAATGCTAGAGAGAAAGGGAAGATGCCTCTAAATGCCCCACCAAAACAACAATTTGTTGTGGAGACCAATTCCTCCTCGGAAGGTCACACCATTGAACATGTTAATGCGGTGACAACGTTGAGAAATGGAAACATTTTTGACAATCAAGTTAGTGTTTCCAATGAAGAGAGTGAACCGGTGCAACCAAAAGTTGACACCCGTCACGTTTCACATTCTATTCATCCTTTATTGCATGTACGTGATCATCTTGTTGAGAAAGTGGTGAAAAATGATTCGAAAAATGATTTGAACAATGATTTGAAAAATTCTTGTATTAAAGATGTTGTGAAGAAAGATTTGGAAAAGGTTTTTGAGCCAAATGCTCCATATTCGGATGTCTTGAAAGGATCCATCTCTATTGAAAAACAAAATACCAAAGTGAATGAAATCATTGAAGTGTTTAGGCAAGTGAAGATTAATCTTTCGCTTTTGGATGCAATCAAACAAATTCCGGCTTATGCCAAATTCTTGAAAGATCTTTGCACCCAATAGATGAAGAACAAAAGTTAAGTACCAAAGAAAGTGGTCTTGACCGAGCAAGTAAGCTCTATTTTGCAACACAACATTCTCCCAAAGTTTAAGGACCCCGGTTCACCTACTACTTCTTGTGTCATTGGTGACTATGTTATTAATAGGACTCTTCTTAATTTAGGAGCAAGTGTTAACCTTCTTCCGTACTCGGTATATGTTAAATTGGGCTTAGGAGACTTAAAACCGACGTCGGTAGTACTTTTGCAACTTGCTGACCGATCCATCAAAAAGCCTCGGGGTATTATTAAGGATGTATTGATCAAGATTGATAAGTTCTTCTTCCCGGTTGATTTCGTTGTCATTGACATAAAACTAGTTTTGAATCATAAGAGCCAAATTCCCGTTATCCTTGGCCGTCCTTTCTTGGCAACCGTAAATGCCAACATAAATTATAGGACGGGGATAATGAAAATCTCATTTGGCCACATGAACCCCGAGTTCAAAAGACAAGCATGAAGAAGCATGTGTTATGGAAAAGTGTATTGACAATGAATTTGATAAAGTTGAGTTGTTGCTTGAAAATCGTATTTCCAAAGGTTTGCCTTCTAATTTGATTTCAAAGAAAGTTGTTTCGAAAACAAAGTTTGGAAGGGCATGGAACAATTTGTTGGGTGGGATTCAAAGTACTTTTCACCCCGTTAAGGAGGGGATGCACAACAAGATCTTCGATCCGGGCTAAAAGTGCCCAACGTCTTGCTAGAGACATTAAACACTGGTGCTTCGTAGGGTTTACAACCCTATTCCTCCCTCATTTCTATTTTACCTTTCATTTCTTGCGAGGTCTGGATATATTCTGGGTTCATACACATTGCTAGGGACTTTAATTGAGAATGCATGCATTATCATTTTTGAATTAAGCATTTTGTGCCTATTCAATCGATCTTAAAAGAGGTTCGATCGATTGAACATCATCTTTGCATCCAATAATCTCTTTGTCCCATCGTGCGAATATATCCTCCATATTTCAGCTCTCTGTGTATCGTGCGAACTTTATGTTCGATCGATCTGAGTGTTCGAAGATTGATCTAGATTTTCCTCAGATCGATCAGTGCCCCATACTTAGAAATTTTTTGAAACCATGAAAAATCACCTCTCTGTGTGATCGTTCGAACATGTCTGCAGGTTTCTCACCTGTTGGATTGATCGAGCTTCGATTGATCTATGTTTGATCGATCTGGGTGCTCCTGTTAACCTTTAACTTCTTGTTGAATTTAAATTTATTTCAAAAAAAAAAAAAATCCAAAAATATTTTTTAAATTTTATTTTATTTTACAAAAATTCAAAAATATTTTTAATTCACCTTTTAATTTTAAAATAAAATAAAAATAAAAATAAATAACAAAAAAATAATTTTCAAAAATACTTTGTCGTTTTGTGGGTTTGATTGATCTGAGTTCCTTCATGGTTGATCGGAGTTCTATCGATCTGATTCCCAAGTGATCGATTGAACAGGTCAGAAACAGTTTTTAAAAATATGGCCCAAGGGTCATTTGGATCGATTTCCCCATTGATCTTGACCCTTCCTTCTCTCCCACCACTGTTTCACCTTCTTTCCCACCTCCGGCAAACCTCCAGTGACATCTCAGAAGCTTCAAATCTTTCTCTCGCCCTCGATCTCATCTCATCTCTCTCGGTCCACTTCTCACTTCGTTCTTTGGTAAGTTTTGGGTTCTATTTTTAATTTTGAGCTTCAATCTCGAGTTTTAGATGTTGCCATGTTTAGATCTACACTCTCCATGTTGATTGTTGCCATTTTTGCCATCTTTGAAGCATGTGTATATATATATGTATATATTTTATTCCGATTTCGATTTAGGAGGTCACGGGCCTATATAAGTGACCAATATTGACTTGTTGAGGTATAGAGGGGCATACGAGCTTGCTCGGGTGCCCCCGTGTTGTCCACATCACAGATCTGTGACTGTTCATGTTTTTTACAGAGTTTGATCGATCGCACTCTTTCTTTGATCAATCGAAGCTTGATCGATCTTATCCATGTCCTGATCGATCCAACCTGGATCGATCTCATCTTTTTCATGATCGATCAAACTTTACTATCTTGCATATCATTTTTTGTGTTTCATGCTATCTAATTTATGCCCAATGCCTGTGTTTTCCACATTGGATGCATTCTATACTTATCACGTTCAGCATGTTTCACTCTATTTGAACATTTGATGTCTATACCTAGCAATATTATCACTTGCATAGATTCATGTAATTTATTCTGAGTTGTCTATCTTAACTTGACAAACATGTTTCTATATGTTGTGGTTCAATTATATATTTCATACCTATTACTGACTATAATTGCAAGTGTTTTCTTTCTTTTGCAGGTTATGGCTCGAGTCAAGACTGTTGCCAACCGGCAATATCACCGCCGACTGAGACCGCGTATAGAGGAGACTGAGGAGCTAGCTCCAGCTCAGTTTGAGCGCTCCACCTCTTTTGCATCCACATCCTTATCTTCTTCATCGGCGGATGAGACTAAGCATATACCACCTCCGTCACCACCACTGGCACAGCCCGGCCAGGTCTGAGACAGACCTACCAGGAGATATTCACGCCTTTCAGTGGCGCATGAGTCTATCTTTGACACTGCTTTCTTCTCCCGGTCGATTCTGACCAGGGCAACCTATGATGAAATTGAGCGGTACGACATTTCAGTTATTCTTGCCCCGATAGCCTACCCAGTTTACCCGCAGCTCGTCTGGTTGTTTTACCAGAACCTCCGGCTAGCCCCGAGCAATCTATCAGAGTTGCAAATTACTATTGATGGCCATCTCATCCGCATCACAGTCAAGACACTGGCCATGATAAGCGCCGAATATTACATATTCAAGCGTCATTTCTTGCATTAGTTAAATCCATTATTAGAGGATAACGTTCAATTTTAATTCTATTGTGTATTTCTTTCTGATTTCAGGTATTTTTCCTAAGAATGATCAAAGAAGCGGTTTTGACAACTTTCTGTTGAAATACATGCGCCGTGTCGGGGAGTCATCTTTGGGACCTAACCTCTTCAGTCACCGTTTTTATGAAGTTCGTGGCTTAATGTTCATAGTGGAAGTGTGTCTTTGCTCTAGCCTGAAGAAGATTGCATAAAATTTAAGCTTGGAGGAAGTGCAGCTGCAAGGCCCCGCGGGCGCCCGCCAATTCCCTCATCTCTCTGCCCCATTTCACGGGGCCTTGCTGAGCCCCCGCGGGAGCCCCTATCGCGGGCGCCCGCCAAACACGCCAGTCCCCCACAAGCCACCGCGGGCGCCCGCCGATCTGCAGAAGGTAGCTCAACTGCCCCTGAATTTCAGCATCTTAGTCCCCTTATCCTTCTTTTGTGTGGTCTAGCTTCATGCAGAGGGGGGAGCTCGGGATTTTCAGTATGGGGAGTTGGTTTTGAGTGTATTTTAGAGAGGGGAAGCTCATTATGAAGGAGATCTCTCATTTTTGTAAGGTTCTAGAGAGAGAAAGGAATGTTCTTGAGAGCTTGGCTTGTGGGTGGCTCCTAAACATGAAAATGGAGGGGGTTTTCATCTCTTCTCCTTCTTCTCTTGCATCTATGAGCAACTAACTCCCTATCCTAGGGAGGTGATGAAGCTATTCTTTGTAAGTATGCTATAAACTTGTTTTGATTCGGGGAATGAAGTGTTTATGTAATCTTTTCATAATCTAGAGACTTACACATGTTGTAAATATTCTTCAATTCAATAAATGATTATGTTAAATGTATTATCTTGTCTTATATTGTATGTTTTCATGATTATAGGGCTTACATCTCCTTAGTGAGAATGGAGATGAGAATATGAAATGGTTTTAATGGCATGTTGTATGGAAGATTTGATAGTCCATAGCTCAGGGTCTCTCTTTTGATGGATTATTCTTAGCTTTTGACTTCATGTGCACTTATCACACAAATTGAGGACTTTGATGGTTCATAGCTTAGGAAGGATATTTCATGCTATACCTTAGTTTAGATAGATGAATTATACCAACCTTTGATGGATTATACTTAATTCTTGAATGTGTGAACTTCTTGAAGATATTGTAGTTGTCTTGCATTCCTACATATTATAATTACATGTATATTTTGTCCCCCAAGTTTTTTGCAAGCAAGCATGTTTACATAGTTGATGGTGAATTCACTTCCCTAGGCCTCTTTTTCTAGATTTCTTCCTGTTAAATTCTTTTCATTTATTACTTTAAGCACATTTCAATTCTAGTGACTAAGTGACAAACCAACAAAATTCTATATCCCACTTTCATCAAACTAAAAGTGATTTTAAACACCTTGGTTGCCATAAACTAGCAATCCCAGTGGTTCGACTTACCCGACCAATAGCCCTATTTTACAATGATTTGTGCTATTGCAAATAGGGTTGAATTATAATTGATAGTCTAGCCTTCGATCAATTTTTGGCGCCGTTGCCGGGGACTTGCACACGGTTTAGCAACCGAAGTTCTAGGGTTAATTTTGGTTTAATTGTCAATATTGTGATTTGTGAATATTTCTTGTACGGTTTTGACCATCTTGGTGTTGAAAGTTGTTTGTGAGATTCTAGGGACTTGATGCTTGCCAAGAGCAAATTTGTAAGTCTAGAGGACTCCAGGTAAGTCTCTTGGCCTTTTAGTTTCGAAATTGTTAATATTGTGTATGTGTAAATTTGGTGATAGTTAAGTTGTGAAGCCCTTGTTGAGGCTATTTGCTTGTTTATTTTCAATTGCAAAGCATCGGTCCTTGTTGTGGCCATTTAATTTCTGTCTTGATAATTGAGGAGAAAGGGAACATCGTATGTGGAGTTGATGGTGATGATTTATTATATTGATTGTGGGGTGTGTTGTTAATGTTTGGCCATAGATCACTCTCCCTACCAACTCTAGAATCGCCAGTTGATATAAATTCTCTTGAAAGAACTCTTAGACGAACCCTTAGGGAATCTTATAAAATAAGAGAGCTTGAAACTGAATTTAACACAATGGATGAAAATGTAGGAAATGTCAGAAATGAGGTGATTAATAATGATAGGGTCAAAATTTCAAATGTGGTTCCCATGACTCTTAGGGACCACTTCATCCCTACCAGTTATGCTTCTCCCTCTTGCATAGTGATGCCAAATATTGAGGCCGCTCAATATGAAATCAAATCTAGCACCAACCAAATGCTTCCATCTTTTCATGGCTTTGAAAATGAGGACCCTTATAAGCACCTTGATGAATTCCTTGAAATATGCTCTACCATCAAGTTGAGGGGTTTTCCTGATAATGCTCTCCAATTGCATCCTTCCCATTCTCATTAAAAGAACGGGCAAAATATTGGTTGAACTCCCTTGCTGCCAATTCCATCACCACATGGGCTCAACTGCAGCAAGACTTCTTAAAGAAATATTATCCAGTGAGTAAAACCAATTTAATAAGGCGTTCCATTCTTAGCTTTTCACAAAGCGAGGGGGAACAACTCCATGAGACTTGGGAGCGATTTCAAGACCTCTTAAGGAAATGTCCGCACCACTTAATTCCAAAATGGCAATTGGTGCCTTCTATTCTGGGTTAACCAACCCACATAGGTTCATGGTTGACTCATCCTGTGGAGGGATGTTCATGTTTAAAAGTGCGGATGAGGCATAGACCTTACTTGAAAATTTGAGTGACAACTCATTGCAGCATAACTCTCGTAGTGGTCCAACTTCAACCAATTCAAAGAACACCAACCCTTGTCAACCAAAAACACTGAGGGAGGAATCTTCCCAGGTGGATGCCATAACTCATAAATTTTATCAATTGATGGCACCACATCTCTCCCCCTCTTTGTCTCAAAATTCGGCAAGTGTGGTTTGTGCATCTTGTACTAGTCCATTCCATCTCTTAGAGGATTGTCCCACACCGGAACAATTTCCTAATTCCAATCAAGAGCAAGTAAATGCAATGTTCTCAAGGCCTGGAAATAATCCATATTCCAATACTTACAATCCCGGATGGAGAGATCATCCGAATTTCTCGTGGAGGCAACAAGCCGCACAAAATTCAAAATTTTAAAATCAAGGGCAACAAAATCAGCCCTCTTCTCAATTTCAAAATAGGCAATCTTAGGCCTCCTCAAGCTACCGTCCTCCATACAATCCAAATGTCTCCAATCAACCCCATGTGTTCCCAACTGATGAGATCGTGGCTGCAAACAAGCAAATGATGGAATCATTGAATAAGCAAATGATGGATTCCAACAAGTAACTCTTGACATCTTTGCAACCCACTCTCCAATGGTTCATTCTCATACTCAGTCCATAGCTAAGCTTGAGAATTAAGTGGGCCAAATAGCTAACTCCATGAATCAATTGCTCCAAAAAGACAAGGGTAAGCTTCCCGCTCAACCATTTGAAAATCCTAGAGGGATGCATGTGATTCATGAAACCCCTCCTCTGAGTGGACCAATTCATGAACAAGTCCAAGCAATCACCACCCTTAGGAGTGGTCGTGTTGTTGACAACAAGGTTGATGGAAACAAGGATGAAAAAAATTCTCTTTCGAAATATCCAAATCCAAGTCCCAACTCTTCTAATCTAAATCCTACTCATGAAAATCCCAAGCTTGTCACCCCAAACGTGGAAACTACTTATGAGCCTAAAGCTCCGTTTCCTCAACGTCTCCAAGAGCCGACACATATTGGGAATAAGAATTGCAAAATTCAAGACATGTGGGAAGTTTTCAAGCAAGTAAAAATTAACTTGCCTCTCTTGGATGCTATAAAGCAAATCCCTCCCTATGCAAAATTTCTCAAGGATTTGTGCACGCAAAAGCGCACTTCCAAAAATCATTTGCCAAAGAAGGTGAGATTAACTGAAAATGTGAGTGCAATCATTCAACACAGTGCTCCCCCAAAGTATATGGATCCGGGCGCTCCAACTATCTCGTGTGTCATTGGCGATAACAAGATAGAAAGGGCCCTCCTTGACTTAAGAGATAGTGTCAATTTGATTCCATATTCAGTTTACTTACAGCTTGTGTTGGGAGATCTAAAGCCAACCTCCGTGGTCTTGCAGCTTGCCGATAGATCAATCAAGCACCCACGAGGCATTCTTGAGGATGTCATTATCAAAGTGGACAAATTCTACTTTCTGGTAGACTTTGTGGTTCTTAACACGGAACCGGTCCATGACCCAAAGAAGCATATTCTCGTGATCCTCGGTAGGCCATTTTTAGCTACGGCTAATGCTTTAATTAATTGCCGAACCGGGGTGATGGATATCGCCTTTAGAAATATGCAAGTCAAACTCCACATCTTCCATGCAACTCAATATCCTTCCGATGAGGATGATTGTTTCCTTATTGATGTGGTAGATAAAGTGGTCGAAGAATCTCTCACCTTCATTCTAAGCAAAGATCCTTTGGAAACTTGCATGTCTCATTTTGACTTCTCAAACTTTGATATTGACCAATCAATCCAAGAAGTCAATTCCTTACTTGACATTAATACTATCATGGATACTCCTCCTTGGAAAATTCCAAAAGAACCGCTTGCTCAACTTTCTTCTACTCCTTCGGTCCCTTCCTTGGAGTTTCCTCCACAACTTGAACTAAAGCCGCTCCCAGCTCACCTCAAGTATGTATTTCTTGGTGCAAATCAAACTCTTCCAGTCATCATTGGTTCTGAACTTTTAAAGGATCAAGAAACTAGCCTTTTAGCGGTGCTATAAGAGCACAAAGAAGCTATTGACTGGGCAGTGGCTGATTTAAAAAGAATTGACCCTTCTATTTGCATGCATCGCATCCATATGGAGGAGGACGCTAAACCTTCCAGAGAGGTGTAGCGCCGGTTGAATCCCAACATGAAGGAAATGGTCATGAAAGAAGTGATCAAGCTAGTGGATGCAGGAATCATCTACCCTATCTCTGATAGCAAATGGGTGAGTCCCACTCAAGTTGTTCCTAAGAAATTCGGCCTCACCGTCGTTAAAATTCCGCGGGAGAGCTCATGCTACAACGCACCACCACCGGGTGGCATGTGTGCATTGACTACCTGAAACTTAACTCTACCACTAGGAAGGATCATTTTCCACTCCCATTCATTGATCAAATCCTAGAGAGGTTAGCCGGCCAAAGCTTTTATTGTTTCCTTGATGGTTATTCCAGCTATAACCAAGTGGCAATTGATCCGCAAGATCAAGAGAAGACCACATTCACATGCCCCTTCGGAACCTTTGCTTATAGACGCATGCTTTTTGGGCTATGTAATGCACCGGCCACGTTCCAAAGATACATGATGTCCATATTTTCGGATATGGTTGAAAAATTCTTGGAGGTATTCATAGATGACTTTTCCATCTTTGGATCCTCTTTTGACTCGTGTCTCCAAAATCTATCTCTTGTACTTCAAAGGTGCAAGGAAACAAATCTCATTCTAAGTTGGGAGAAAAGTCATTTTATGGTCCAAGAAGGCATTGTTTTAGGACATGTCATTTCAAAAAGGGGAATTAAGGTTGACAAAGCCAAAGTGGAGTTAATCTCTAATCTCCCTCCTCCAAATTTGGTCCGTCAAATCTGTTCCTTCCTTGGACATGCCGGTTTCTATCGTCGCTTCATCAAAGATTTTAGCAAAATCTCTCGGCCCTTGTGTAATCTTCTTGCCAAGGACGTCCCATTCAATTTTGATGAAGCTTGTATGGAAGCTTTCGTGAAACTACGCACTCTTTTCTCATCCGCCCCAATCATGAAACCGCCTAATTGGTCTCTTCCATTTGAGATCACGTGTGATGCATTTGATTATGCATTAGGTGCGGTTTTGGGCCAACGTGTGGAAAAACTTCCATACGTCATCTATTATGCTAGCAAGACTCTCTCCGATGCTCAGTTAAATTACACCATCACTGAGAAAGAATTGCTAGCTGTGGTGTATGCCTTGGATAAATTCCGTTCCTATCTTCTTGGATCCAAGGTTGTTGTCTTCTCGGATCATGCTGATCTTAGGCATTTGCTCGCTAAAAAAGAGACCAAACCCCGTTTAATTCAATGGATACTCTTACTTCAAGAGTTTGACATTGAAATCTGGGACAAAAAAGGGACCGATAATGTTGTCGCAGACCATCTCTCTCATTTACTCATTGAAAAGTCTTCTGAATTTGCTGCAGTCCGTGATTCCTTTTTGGATGAGCAACTTTTTCAGATTTCCCATTCTAGTCTCCCTTGGTATGCGGATATTGTCAACTATCTAGCGATAGGCAAAATTCCATCGAATTGGTCCAAACAAGAAAAAGACCGGTTCTTCTCCCAAGTTAAGAATTTCTTTTGGGAAGATCCGGAGTTGGTCAAATATTACCCGGATCAAATCATACAGAGATGCATTCCCGACAGTGAAACCACAAATGTCTTAAATTTCTACCACACTCTTGCTTGTGGGGGACACTTCAGTGCCAAAAAGGCCACCGACAAAGTCCTTCAAAGCGGATTTTATTGGCCATCCTTGTTTCGGGATGCATACAATTTCTGTAAATTTTGTGAGCGATGTCAACAGCTCGGATCCATGTTCCGGAGGGACATGATGCCCCTCACTCCCATCTTAATCATAGAAATTTTTGATGTGTGGGGGATTGACTTCATAGGACCATTTCCATCTTCTTATGGCTACAAGTACATCCTTGTAGCGGTGGATTATGTTTCCAAGTGGGTTGAAGCCGAAGCTACCAAAACCAGTGATCATAAAGTAATGATCAACTTCATTCAGTCTAACATTTTTAGTCATTTTGGTACGCCCCGAGCAATCATTAGTGACCATCCTCAAACGAGTGGTCAAGTGGAAGTATATAATTGGGAGATTAAGCACATCTTGGAAAAAATGGTTCGATTGGACCGCAAAGATTGGTCATTAAGACTAAACAATGCACTTTGGGCTTACCAGATAGCTTATAAGACACCCATTAGCATGTCGCCATATCGACTTGTCTTTGGCAAGGCGTGTCATCTCCTCGTTGAATTAGAGCACCGTGCTTATTGGGACATAAAAAGGCTCAACTTTGATCTTAAACAAGCCGGCTCTACTCGTAAATTGTAACTCAATGAACTTGAGGAACTTCGAAATGATGCGTATGAAAGTGCCAAAATCTATAAGGCAAAGATTAAAGCTTTTCATGACAAGCACATTGTCAAAAAGTCTTTTGCCCCTGGACAAAAAGTTTGGCTTTTCAATTCTAGATTGAGACTCTTTCCGGTAAACTCTGTTCATGGTGGGATGGTCCATATGTCATCGCCGCCGTCTTTCCTCACGGTGCAGTCGAAATCCAAGATCCTACTAATGGATCTCTCTTTAAGGTTAATGGCCAACGGCTTAAGCCTTATATCGATGGCATAATCCCTTTTCGAAAAGTTGAGAAAGTCCTATTGACGGACCCAATCTACGAGGATTAGTGCGCCATGCAATGCCTGGTTCGTCTAGCTATCGACAATAAATTTAGCATTCATGGAAGAAATTCTTCCATTTTCCGAGCCTTCTTCTTCCAAGTGCCTTATCTTTCAAGTCTAGCGTTTTTGAAAATGCGCTTCAATTCCTGTTCCGCAGGTTCTACGAGGTGTCACGGGTCCTTAGACACTTAAATTTTCAATTCCAATATTCTCCGACCTTGGCCCGGGCCTTGCAAGACCATGTTAAGCTGCACAAGACAGCTACAGAGAGGCCCACGGGCACCTACCGCGCCACCGCGGGCGCCCGCCAAATGAGGTAGTACCAAACCAACCTCCGCGGGCGCCCGCTGCCTTCACAGGTAAGATTTTAAATGGGCTTTCATGCTTATTTTTCCCTCTTTTATACTCCCTTCAACCCTTTTCCCTCTCTACTCTCGCCCCCATCCCTCTCAAACCCTCAAACCATCCCACTCTCTCTCCCAATTCCTCCCTAATCCTCTCATCCAGTCATCTCACCCATCATCATCCTCCAATCTCCATCTTCGTCATCCATCATTCAAGCTTGAGGAGATTGAGTCCTATACCTTGGGTAAGTGTTTCTACCTTTCTTTTTCTTTAAATTTTTGCACTAAGGAGGAGGGGATTCTTGTTCTGAGGGATTGGTGATTGTTGGGTTGTGATTGAATGTCCATTACAGGTTAAAATTTTGGGGTTTTTGCATTTCTAACCTTATTTCTGCTCTCTTCCCAATTCTGCAGCACGCCAGGTGTTCGTAGAAATTCCCGAACCAGTTTTCTTCATTCTAATGGCTCCTAGGGTTATTTCCAAGCGTGCTCGTTCATCTGAGGGCCCCTCTAATGCTCCTACGACCCCAAATTGGGCTGAATGGCCAATTGAAACCGAAGCTAGATTCGACATTGCAAATACTTTTGAGAACAATTTGGAGACCGCATGGTCCGTCCGCGAATTAAGGGCCCGTGGCCTTGCCTCTCTTTTCAAACCACGCACTCATTCTTACTTCATGCGTGTGGTCCGTCTATTCTATGCCAACATGGTCCACTCATGTGAGGAACCGGACAAAATCAAAACCACCATTGATCGCTATGATTATGAATTCGACCTTGATGACCTTGCTATGGCTATGGATTGCCCCTTGGTTTCACCGGTGGATGAGGCAGGCCTCGCCCTTTATATTGAAGGTCCCGATCAGCTTACCTTAACGGACATTGTGGGAGAAATTTGTCATGGTCAATTCACCGGCTACAGAACCATAAACACCAATAAATATTTCTTACCATGCCGGCTGTGGTTTATTCGGTCCTAGCCAAGAACGTCCTACCCGTGCCAGGCCATTCTGAGCGAAAGGGGGATTTTCTGAAAACCCTCTACTATGCTGAAAAGGAGTGTTGGTTTTGTGTCCCACATCTTGTCTGGGACCAATTCCTAAAAATCTACAATGAATTAATCTTGGTTCAGTCGCGCACCACCTGGGCATTCCCATTTCCATACCTTATTACAAGGTTGCTCAAAAAAATGGGGTTCCGAGCTCCCTGTGGTGAGTAGAAAGAGAAAGATGTGTTGAACTTCAACCTTGGGGTCTGGAAGTCCAGCACAGCTCAGCTTCAGACGTCCCGTCAGGCCCGCATTGGTGACAAGTTGGATTGGGGTGCTCCGGCCTCCCCTGTGGCTCCTACTCCTTCTACTCCTGATGCCCCCGCTTCTCCAGCTGCCTCTTTTGTCCCGCCGCCAGATGTCATGACTCGCACCGACTATCTCGCCTTGGATGCTCGTCTTGATGCCTTTTCCTTGCGCTTTGATGCTATAGAGGGTGCTGTCCAGAAGACTCAGGAAAATCAAGAGATTCTACAGGCTATGTTCCAGTCATTGATTGACCGTGCACCTGGCCCACCTGGTGCCTCTTCCTCTACTCCAATGGTGGAGTGATTTCATGCTTTTATTTTTATTTCCCTTTTCAGTAGTACTTTTTAGACTTATTTTGGGCCGCGTTTGGCATTTGCTTTTCAATTTTTCTTTTGCACTTATAACTGCATCACTTTTGCTACTTTGCATGGCTTATAGTCTTTAGTTGAATAAATTGCAATTATTTTCATTGAATTTGGATTCATATGATTCTTGCCTTGTATAGATATCTTTTGACACGTTTTTGAAACCAAGTTTGGGGGCATGCTCCTAGAATTCACAAGCTGGCATATATTTGCACCGCCACTCCAATCCTCTCAACTTGGTACTATTGTTCCTTTCCCCTTTTGTCCATTCTCTTTGCTTATCCCTTGTCTTCTCATATTGGGGACAATGTGACATTCAAATTTGGGGGTGCATGTGCATGCTATTACATTTTTGGTGCATGAGCATGTTATTGTAGTTTTGATATTCTTTGCTCATTTGATATTTTTGCTCATTTTTTATGCTCGTAAGTTAATAAAATCATTTTGTTTAAAGGGAACTTTTTGAAGGATGAAGCACGTGCTTAATACTTTGTGTATAGAAACCAAGACAATTTTTTTGAAATAAAGAAACTTTTGAATTAAACATGTTGATTCATAATAGGTTTGTATAAAAACTTCAATTAAATTTTCATCGGATTTCAAACTCTGTGATGCTTTACATTGCACATTTGCACACCGGAAACCTGATTGTGAGGTATGCAACCCAAATTAACCCTGATCGGGACTTAGTGATCTGAATTAATGACCCTAATGAATGGATATCCTTGGCATGAGTTAAAAAAAAAAAGAAAAAAAGAAAAAAAAAAATGAATGACTAGTTGAAGTTCGTAGCCTTTCTAACTCGAGTTATTAAGCCCTAGGAGTGTTTCTACATTTAGTACCCTGGAGCCATCTGGCTTAGGAGTTGTTGGCCCAACACTTGTTACATGGGTTGGTTAGAAAGCTTAAAGAACTTAGACATTGCACGGTTGTTTAAAAATAAATAAAGATGGTTTGTCGAAATTCGTAGCCTTTCCAATTCGAGTTATTAAGCCCTAGGAGTGTCTTTACACTTAGCGCCCTAAAGCCATCTGGCTTGGGAGTTGTTGGCCCAACACTTGCTACATGGGTTGGTTAGAAAGCTTAATGAATTCTCGACATTGCACGACCATAGTAGGTGATCTTTAGAGTTGATCAATAAAATTTTCAATAAGCAACAAAAGTTGTTCAGTTAATAAAGTTATGCCATGGAGACCTCATTTTAGAAGGAGATTTAAGGATGTGAAAATGTGTTCTTAAGATTGGAAAAAGAGGGTAAAAGCCACATATTAGGAAGCCGGCTCACTTTCACTGAAGTCAGAGTTTATGTTATTCAAGAGATGACAATTGAAGTGTTTATATAGACCTTGATGATTGATGCATTTAAGTTGAACTTGTTTTGCCATTTTGTGTTAAGGCTTCATATATGCAAGGTAGTCTGCCTAATGTCTATCTTCAAAATTTTTTGTGCTCTAAATCATAGTTGAGCTTCATCGATATTTTTGTTTCATGATTGATGCATGTGTTAGCATTTCATTGGTCGTCATTTGCATTAAGCTCTTTGTCTTGTTTTGTTAAGGGACTAGCAAAATGTAAGTTTGGGGGTGTGATAAGCGCAGAATATTACATATTCAAGCGCCCTTTCTTGCATTAGTTAAGCCCATTATTAGAGGATAATGTACAATTTTAATTCAGTTGTGTATTTCTTTCTGATTTCAGGTATTTTTCCCAAGAATGATCAAAGAAGCGGTTTTGACAACTTTCGGTTAAAATACGTGCACCGTGTCGGGGAGTCATCTTCGGGACCTAATTTCTTCAGTCGCCATTTTTGTGAAGTTCGTGGCTTAATGTTTATAGTGGAAGTGTGTCTTCGCTCCAGCTTAAAGAAGTTTGCATAAAATTTAAGCTTGGAGGAAGTGCAGCTGCAAGGCCCTGCGGGCGCTCGCCGCACCACCGTGGGCGCCCGTCAATTCCCTAATCTCTCTGCCCCATTTCACGGGGCCTTGCTAAGCCCCCGCGAGCTATCGCGGGCGCCCGCCAAACACGCCAGTCCCCCTCAAGCCACCGCGGGCACCCGCCGATCTGCAGAAGGCAGCTCAACTGCCCCTGAATTTTAGCATCTTAGTCCCCTTATCCTACTTTTGTGTGGTCTAGCTTCATGCAGAGCGGGGAACTCAGGATTTTCAGTATGGGGAGTTGGTTTTGAGTGTATTTTAGAGAGGGGAAGCTCATTATGAAGGAGATCTCTCATTTTTGTAAGGTTCTAGAGAGAGAAAGGAGTGTTCTTAAGAGCTTGGCTTGTGGGTGGTCCTAAGCACGAAAATAGAGGGGTTTTCATCTCTTCTCATTCTTCTCTTGCATCCATGAGCAACTAACTCCCCATCCTAGGGAGGCGATGAAGCCATTCTTTGTAAGCATGCTATAAACTTGTTTTGATTTGGGGATTAAAGTGTTTATGTAATCTTTTCATATTCTAGAGACTTACACATGTTGTAAATGTTCTTCAATTCAATAAATGATTGTGTTAAATGTATTATCTTATCTTAGATTGTATGTTTTCATGATTATAGGGCTTGCATCTCCTTAGTGAGAATGAAGATGAGAATATGAAATGGTTTTAATGGCATGTTGTAGGGAAGATTTGATAGTCCATAGCTTAGGGTCTCCCTTTTGATGGATTATTCTTAGCTTTTGACTTCATGTGCACTTATCACACAAATTGAGGACTTTGATGGTTCATAGCTTAGGAAGGATATTTCATGCCATACCTTAGTTTAGATAGATGAATTATACCAACCTTTGATGGATTATACTTAGTTCTTGAATGTGTGAACTTCTTGAAGATATTGTAGTTGTCTTGCATTCCTATATATTATAGTTACATGTATATTTTATCCCCCAAGTTATTTGCAAGCAAGCATGGTTACATAGTTGATGGTGAATTCACTTCCCTAGACCTCTCTTTCTAGATTTCTTTCTGTTAGATTCCTTGCATTTATTACTTTAAGCATATTTCAATTCTAGTGACTAAGTGAAAAACCAACAAAACTCTATATCCCACTTTCATCAAACTAAAAGTGATTTTAAACACCTTGGTTGCCATAAACTAGCAATCCCAGTGGTTCGACTTACCCGACCAATAGCCCTATTTTACAATGATTTGTGCTATTGTAAAAAGGGTTGAATTATAATTGATAGTCCAGCCTTCGATCAGGCCACATCTTCTCGGTGCCCACATGTCTGCCCTCCTAACCTTCAGTATCCTATTCTGAGGAGGCCATCTAACACAGACATGGCCGTTGCCCTGATTGACCTTTACAGTGATGGCGAGACATTCGCCATCTGGATTTATTTGCTCGATGATTTATGGTTCTTCAACTCGGTTTTGTACCGAAATGTATTTATGGTGGGCCATAAGATCCAGCGACGTTTAGATTTTCTTGCTGCCCTCTACGCCTTCTATACGGGCCATTGGTTTTCTGTTCCTGCACTTTACTGGAGTGTTATGATGAGACTTTACTCGAGCTACATCAGCAAGGCCAAACCTGGGCGCGCCACCTTCCTTCCCTTTGCCCACCTGATTACTCAGATCCTTAGAGACCAGCACTACCCTTTCCATTCAGAGGAGCAACCTGATTCCGGCGCCTGCCACTATGGCAAGAAGGACTGGGACAAGAGTTACAACGGTTTTATTCAAAGTCTAGAGGATGAGGCAGCCTTGGCAGCTGAGGAGGTAGAGTTAGCAGAGGAAGAGGTAGCAGCAGTAGCACATGATCCAACATACCCACAGGTGGCTACGGACGCACATATGGAGATTGACTTAGAGTAGAAGCCTCCAGCGGAGTCACCACATCACTTTTCGGCAGGGTCACCAGTACATTCTTAGGAGCAGAGTGAGGATAAGCATCAGTCTCCTGACCCAGTCATCCCTGACGCTTTAGTTCAGATACCCAGCTTAGGAGAGTGTATCCAGACCTTGGAGGACACAGTAGTCTTTCTTTGAGCAGATATGGCCTCCCTTAGCATTGATGTAACTACTCTCCGTGCGGATGTCTTGACTGCGCTGCAGGACTTATCTAGAGATATCCGGGGATCACGCCCTGCCAGATTGACTTCATCTGCCTGACCTCTCTTTCTCTCTATCTCTATCATTTTATATATCTGTGATACTTTACTGTTCCTTTGATACTATTATTATATTTGTGCGGCCAGTCTGTTGGCCCAGATACTGTGTTATACCATACATTGCTTTTATTCTCTCTATTTTATGCATGATATTTTTGGATGTTAGGTTATTATATTGATATATTTATCTGTGATTGACTCCATTATCAGGTACATCCCAATGACTTCAGTGAGAGAGTGCTGCCCAAAATTTTTCAGGAGAATCCTTATTCCTCTCTCCTTAGTTCAGTTATTATCCCATGTACACTTACATGTCCAATGTGTATTGTTATTATCCCCTTTGTTATCTGATCAGCTTTTATTACAGTGCCATCTTTTCAGGACCAGAGTCAATCCCAAGTTTGGGGGGGCTATACCACCCACTTCGGATACTTGTGTCCCGGCCATTCTTTGCCATAGCTGTACTGGTATACTCTTTCCTTTTGTTCTCTTTGCACATTGAGGGCACTGTGCCATTTACGTTTGGGGGTAATAGGTGTTCTTTGCAGTGTTTATTTTCAATTCAAAATTTTGAGCATGACTTGTGTATTTGAGGGATTTTCTATGATTTTTCCATGGCTAGCTATGATTTTGATCTTTTGAGGACTATATTGTTTAAAATTTAAAAATTGCTTGACTTAAGAGTTCAATACTCCTTGTATGCCTTGTGGATGCCATTTAGGAGTAAATTTTTTGAAAGATTGATATCCTGCTTGCATTTGTGGTCCACATCATCCTGACTTTATGATTATTTTAAGATTCACTCTAGTATTCTACACTAGCACAGATGTATACTAGCATTCATTTATAGGGTACATGCTTTATTGACTATTGAATTGGTTATATCCTAATTGGGCTAGTAGTGTATTGAAAGCTTTCATCTTGACAAAAGTGGATAACAAACCCTTTTCATTAAGTAGCCGGAATTCTAGCCCCATTAAGCACTGAATTTCTCGCGCCGAAAGGTGGAGGGCCCAAACTCTAGGTTAATAATTGAACTTGAAAAAAAAAAAAAAAAAAAAAGAAAGAAAAGAAAAGAAAAGAAAAGTTACAAAAGTAAATAAAAAAAGTGAGGACTTCTTCCAAAAGGTGAGAAGTGAGAAATGATTAGATGGAGGTTGTCTTGATTAGTAGCCTAGTTGATTTGAGCCTGTAAGTCCTTAGGGGTGTTTAAACACCTAATGCCCTAAATTCATCTGGTTTGGGAGTCATTGACCTAACGCTCAACCTCGTGGATCGCTAGAAAGCTTAATAGATCAACACATTGCTCTATGCTTCCATCTTTGATCCTTAGGATTAGAAAAAAAAAAAAATGAGTGAAAAGAATAAGCGCACCTAGATCAATAAAACTTTAATAAAAGGTCCACTCTTTGTTTTGATGATCGGGACTAGATTTGTGTGCTAGTTTGAGAGTAAGGATGTGATCATTTCTTTAGTTGGCTTAGATTGCAATATACTTGAGCCGGTCCACTCAAAAAGGATTCTAGTGTTGTTTTGATTTGCATGATCATTTTTTTGATGTGTGGAGGACCATATCACTTGCTTGATGTTGAAATTTTGGGAGATTGCTTGGAAATAGTTGAAAAATTGCATACGTGAGGTAGTGTTATCCCAATGCTTGTTTGTGATATTGATGCCTCTTTAGTGAGAAAGAGCTTAATATTTATGGATATGATTTCTGGAAACTCTCACGAGACTTCACTCGTCCACTAGGGATAACCTAGGGGTTTAAAAGGCTTGTTGTATGTGCTAAATGCAGTCATGTTCCCTACGAAAATGACTTTATCCATTTATTGTTTTCTAGTTATAGTTGTTTAGTTGTTCATTTCTTTCTTTACTTCGTAATTCATTGCTAGGAACTAGCAATATTTAAGTTTGGGGGTGTGATGAGCATTGAAAAGCACGTATTTAAACCCCCTAAGCTCGAGTATTCTAGGACCTTTATCTATCTTATTTTTTCGTTTTAGACTAATTTCATGTTGTTGCCCTTTTTAGGCGCTTATCCCCAAAATAAGTCAATTTAGCTAAATTAGAGCATAAAAGAAGCAATCTTAAGCTAAATGGAGGAAAAGAGCAAAGTGGTGGAAAACAGCAAGTTTCTATCGATCAGATCAATCTTCGATCGATCTCACAGTGATCGATCCAGCCTCATCAAGATGGATCAAGCCCCTTGTCCTTATCCTCAAGAATTTCCATCTTCGATCTATCCAACTTTTATTTCGATTGATCGAACTTCTTTGATCTTATCTCCACATACCACTTTTGTCTTTTTTCCAAAATATCCTAAAAATATTTCAAACTTGTTTTATTCGAAAAAGGAACTGCCAAGGTTTGATCGATCTGGCTATACTTTGATCGATCTGGTCATACTTCGATCGATCTCATCAGAATTCGATCGATCGAATCTCTTCAGGCTCGAAATAAGGGGGCCCTAGTGCATGAAACCTGACCATTGGGTGTGACATTAGAGCTACCAATATAAGGAGAATTTGATAGATCGAATCTCTTCAGGCTCGAAATAAGGGGGCCCTAGTGCATGAAACTTGACCATTGGGTATGACATTGGAGCTACCTATATAAGGATTTTATGCCATTTTTACAAGAAATATCATCATACAACAATAGAATAGAGGAGAGAGCCTAGAGATTAGAGACACACACACACCATTTGGGAGTTCTTCCTTTCATCTAGGGTTTCTATCAAGGAGAAGAAGATCAATCCTACTATGGAGATGGCCCTTGTGGGTTGGATGACTACATCAATGAGTGGCTAAACATCTTTTTGGGGCTAGAGTTAGCCCGAAGCATGCCTCTAGATCTTGATGTTTTGTATTTTGAGGGGATTTATGATGTAATTCTTGTCTTGACATTTGATTTATATATGAATCTTGTTTCTACAATGATTTGTGCTGTTTAATACTTCCAATTGATTATTTCATTCTATTCATATGTCTATGTATGCTAGAATAGATGTTCATGTATTTATCTCTTGGTTTTGTGATATTGATGCATGTCTATGTGTAATACCCCTAATTTTATAAGGATAGCCTCAGTATTTATTTAATTATTTTATCGCATTTTAATTGAATTACTTGATCGCATTTTAATTGAATTACTTGATTATTTGATTTCGTGGCCATTTGTAAATGTGTTTTTATTTTTATATTTTATAATTAATTGTTATATTAATTAGATGTGTTTTTATTTGAATTAATTGTTATAGTAATTAGATGTTTAATTGTTGTATTAATGGTATGTTTTAAATGTTGTATTAATTAGATGTATTTATCGCATTTTAATTGAGTTACTTGATTATTTGATTTCATGGCCTTTTGTAAATGTGTTTTTATTTGAATTAATTGTTATATTAATTAGATGTTTAATTGTTATATTAATGGTATGTTATGTTGTATTAATTAAATGTTTAATTATTGTATTATTTTTATTTGAATTAACTGTTGTATTAATTTTATGGTTTATAAGTTGTATGGTAAAACATTATATTAATTAAGTATTTAATGGTTATAAGTTATATGTTTAAAAGTTATATGTTTAAAAGTTATATTAATTAAGTGTTTAATGGTTGTTTTAATTGTATGTTTAAATGCTTTATTAATTAAGTGTTTAATGGTTGTTTTAATTGTATGTTTATTAGGGGTATTTAATTTAATTAAATACTATTTTTTGGTGGATTCATATATGTATATAATTCTATATATATATAATATAATATTGTATAAACTAAATTACGTATTATCAGATTTAAGTATATATGTATATATAGTATATTTATTTTTCTTTTTTCATTTAATTAATTCAAAGTAATTAGAATTGGGAAGGGAAAAGGATTATAAGATATTAGTATATTTATATAAGTTGTATGTCTATGAAAGGGTTGAAAACCCTATGCATGCAGACACTAAGGGAGGTAGGAAAACAGAGGGGTTTGAGAGGGAAGAAAAAGAAGGGTTGACAAGAAAGAAGGGTTGAACCAAGGAGGGATCGAAGGGGCTATTCTTAGGCTATACTAGAAGTAGCAGAAGGTCGCCAAGGCAACTAAAGGGGTCACCGGATTTAGAGAAGAAAGGAAGGAAGAGATTTGGGGTTTTAAATCTAAAAATCCAAAGGCAAGTTCTATTTCTTCTCTTCCTCTTTGACTTGTGTTCTATACAGACTTAGATCAATTGTAGGAGAATTAATTGGATTAAAACAAACTTTTTACATGTTTAAAGTCTGAAGTTACAATGTAAATATGTATGTAATGGGTTTGTATATTTTTTTTTATGATTTGATAAATTGATGCATGATTTGTGTTCTAGATTGTTTAAAATATGTTCATATGATAAATATTGGGTATTAGGACATTCTGGAAAGAGGAATCAAAACTTTAAATCACCAACAATGGAGGTTTGAAGAAGAACCCACAGAAGAAGATGATAAGCAGTGCCGTTTCGGCCGACCAAAGGAAAGGTTCGGTCAACCGATATGTTGTAGAGGGTTTGGGGATTCTTACTGTTCATGTTAATAATTGTTTGGATTTGTTTTAATTATTTTAAATTGTTAAAATAAATTCATGGAGGTTATGGAATGCATGATTATAATTAATATGCTAAGGTATTGAACAATCAGAAATTTTAAATGATGTTGCATGTTGTTAATGAAGAGTATAATTGCTTAAATTTAATTTAACAATTTAATGTGGTGTATATATGATTTTAATCATGTAGTTGTAGCATATTATGATCATATACATGACTAATTTATATTATGCTCATCTCGGGATTTAATTGATGTGATATTATATTTATTTTCATCAATTGTGGATTGTGTGATGAAATGCACCAGTATGGGATGGTGGCATTCTAGGAATGGATTAACTTATTAGTTAAGTCCTACCTATTTTGTATAAGGGAGTGGATTAACTAAAATGTTAAGTCCTACTTATATTCAAGTCAGGTCAGCTAAACAAGTTGAATAACTTATAAAAGATTACTTATAAAGGATTAATTATAGTTGGATAGGATGGATTATACATATATATAATTATGTGCCATGATATGAGCTTAAGTCTCAGGATCAGTGGTTAGGGCGCGTATATTGCCAGGTATGTGTAGCTAGATATAGTGTAGTTGTGTATCCTGGTAGGTCTAGGTACTCATGCCCACTATATGTGCGTTTTGCATGTTGCCTTCTATTCAGGTTGAGACAGCCCTATAGTTTAGTGAGGTTCCTTTAGTGTATATATATTTATACGGACTATATAGTTATTGTTGGATTGACTAGGATGTATACGTGTATCGGGTCTCTGTTTGGGATGTAATAGATTAAAACTTATTTATGGGCCTGACCCACTATTATTTTTCAGGTGTTCGTCAGATCCAGCCATAGAGGTGGTTCGTGCTGAGCAGAAACTATCCATTCACTCTTCCGATTCGACGTAGGAGTCTTCCTTATGTTTTAGTTTTGGTTTCATTTATTTTCCATTATTTAATTTCAGTTGGATTATGGTTAGGGGTCCACATGATGGATTCCCGAGTTGTGATGTTATCAGATATTTTGGATATTGTCATTTAGAGGATTATTTAATAAGTCATTTAAGGAGTTATGATGACGATTATTATTATTATTATTATTATTATTATTTTCCGTTCCTCTTATTTATTTATTCTTAATTCTTCTTATACTCTATGCTTATTTGGTATCCCTCGGATCTGTGCTCGGACTTGATCACCCGTGGCTCTAGAATTGAGGGGTATCATACTATGTGTGTTGATGCTATGAATTTAGAGATTGTCAAAGCATGGTGCTTTAATGGAATACTCTTGTGGCTTGTTTGATGGTTCATACTCATTTCTTGATGGATTGTGCCTCACCTTAGTTTAATTAGTTTAATTTTCATGTCCCTAGTTCAGTTGTAGTGTAGTTACCTTATTTTCCTAGATGGGAGGACAATCCATGCTTGTTGTTTAATGTTCCATGCTTATGAATGCAAGTAGTATAATTCTCTAGCTTGTTAAAGTGTTTGATTGTGAGGTTAAAGGAAGGAATAATGGCTTAGTTTGATATATTGTGCTATTCATTAGGTTGTCTAGACAATGTATATTTAATTAGTCATCCATGCTTGTTGATTCAATCAATCACATATATTAGTGTTGTAACATATATTTCCCCTCATTCATTACACATTGAGTATCTAGAAAGGTGATGTTTAGTGGTGACCTCTAAATCCCAAGATCATTCTCTTTTATTCTCTACCCTTTATTTACTTTAATTGCTTTGTATTGAATTTGTTTACATTGTAGTTTAATTAACTAATCAAACCACCTTTTGATCACTCGACCTACTAGTCCGACCTTGTTTCCATATCAACATTGCTCCCAATCCCTTGGGACGATCCCTACTCACCCTAGCTATATTAGTAGTTAGAGGTAGTAGTGACACTGTATAAATTCAAACTTGGCCACTCTTTAACACATTTTAACTTGTTGGTTCACGATGACACCAAAGGGCATGGATTCAAACCCATGGTCAATGACTCTAAGTGATGTAAAACTGGATTTTTCTTTTGAAAATTCAATATACTAGTTGTAAACTTTATGGGTTTCAGTAAGCCCATCCCTTTGGCAAAGGAATAAATTTTATGAGCTTTACTCAACTTGTCACTCCTTTAATAAGGGAACGAGCTTCACCCAGGTCGTCCGTTTAGTAAGAGAATTAAATTTTACAAGCTTCACTTAGCTCGTCCCTTTAGTAAAGGAATTAGGTTTTACAAGTTTCACTTAGATTGTCCCTTTAGTAAGGGAATTAGATTTTTGTCAAGCGTCGGGAATGCCAAGTCCTACTAAGCTAAGCATTCTTGATGATTACTTTCTTGCCCCTTTTAATAAAGGAAGTAGATTTGCTCGAGCGTTGTGAGCTCACCCTTTAATAAGGGAGTAGTTAACCCCTCGTCTCTTTACTAAGGGAAGAAGATGTAGTTGACCCTTCGTTCCTTTATGGGGGAAAGAGGTACAGTCTGAAGGAGGGTGACCCATTTAATACTAGAGGTAGTCGTCTCGTCTCTCTAGTAAATGAATGAAGCTTTTATTATCTCACCCTTCTGTGTAGAGGGAGTAGTCGGATTCTTGTCCCTTTAATGAGGGAAGAATGTGTTGTTGGCCTTTGGTCCCTTTAATAAGAAAACCTTTAATAAGGTGTAGTCGGCCTCTCGTCCCTTTAATAAGAGAAGTAGATTAATACAAGTTTCACTTAGCTCACCCTTTAACAAGGGAAGTAGAGTACTATGAGCTTAATATTACCACATAGGTAGGTAACTAAAAATATAATATTTTATTGCATAAAAATTGAGGGTCATCCATCTCATTGGTGATGGTGACTTTATTGGAAAACAAAATAACACGCGAGGGAGCTACCTTCCATTTAAAATGATGAACTGAGATGCCTCCAGTCTTTATTTTGAATGACTTGATAAGGCTAATTCTAGCTGTGAGACAATTGCTAGTCGGTATACTTATCTGAGTTCTTCTCACGATATGTCCTCTCGCTTTTGCTGAAGAATGATCTCTTATAGTTGGTATCTTTTTCATCCCTGGCAAGAGGGGCTGACCTCTTTCTTGTCCTCTCCTTCCTTTCCTTTTCGTGCATTCATGACGTTTTCAGCGTTCATATGTTTCTGCGCTCTGATCAACAACTTTGCCATGCTGGTGGGAGGTTCTATTGATAAGGAAAATAAGAATCTGGAGGTTTGGAGTCCTCCTATGAAAGCGGTTAAAGCCACCTTGTCGTCCACCTTTTCTACCTGCAAAATCTCTATGTTGAATCGGGTGATGTATTCCCAGATCGACTCTCCCGTCTGTTGCTTCACAGTAAGCAGGTAGGTGGCCGGCCTCCTATGCCTCTGACTTGCAATGAAGTGGCTCACAAATTGCTTACTCAATTCTTCGAAGGTGTTGATCGTTCCTGGCTTCAACTTGTTGAACCAAACTCTTGCCGATCCCTTAAGTGTAGTGGGAAAAACTTGGCACATGATTTCATCTGGCACGGCGTGTAAATGCATAAGAGCTTGAAAGGTCTCCATGTGATTGAGGGAATCTTTGGTCCCATCAAAGCTTTCGAACGAGTGTATCTTGAACTTGCTAGGCAAGGGGCACTTCATAACGGCGGGGTTGAATGGCAAGTTGGTCCTCTGTACTGGGTTATCTATGGCAGCAGGACCTTTCCCTTTTATAGCCTGCATTATAAAGAGCGCTGAATATTGCGTATTCGAGCCCCTAAATACGCATATGTTAAGACCTAAAGTGATATATCTATCCTATTTTATACTGATTTATGTTTATTTCATGTTTTTAGGTGATTTTCCAAAGAAGCGGTTAAATTCGAGCTTTTATGCTGAAAATAATGATAAAAAAGTTTATCGAGTCGTTGCCGGTCATTCAAAGTAAGCTGAGAGCTTAAATGGTGAAGTTTGGAAGAAGTCAGAATCCAAAGCTCGAGCCCAAGGCATTGAAGCTCAAGCCTTGCACCTTCAGGCTTGAGCCTGAATAAAGGGTGCTCGAGCTTTGACCCTTAAGCTCAAGCACAAGGCGTCGGAATTTGAAGGAATTGATTTCCAAGCTCTCAGACCTCATGCTAGACCTTAGGGATCGAGCACTAACACTTAGAGCTCAAGCCCATAGCCCCAAAACTTGAGCCCAACACCTTGGGATCGAGGACCATGAAGAGAGGATCGAGCACCATCAATAAAAAGACGTTCCGGAACAATTTTGCTCCCAGAGCTTGAGCTTGAGCTTTAAGGCTCGAGCCTAAATCAAAAAGCTCGAGCACCACCACTTCGGGCTTGAGTATAGCTGAAAACTCTAAACCCACTTCAGTATTTTGGCCATAACATTTGATTCGGGACTCTAAATTGAGCAAACTTAGCAACTATGGAAAAAAGACTCGAAGCCCTATAGTTTTGTCTCTAATAACCATCTCAATATTCGCACTCTAAATGGGTCAAAATAGCGTTACAAAGTCAGAACAATTTGATGGCAGGTGATGCTCGAGCCTAAACCCAAAAACTCGTGCTTGAACCTCAAAGCTCAAGCCTGGGACTTTAAAGCTCGAGCTTGGACATCCTGGAAGTCATAAATACATGCGTGAATTACCGAAAATCATATTTCTTTATTTCTTTATGGGCCCAATTGTTTCCAAAAGCCGTAAAACCAATCCAAAGGGGATTGAGACTTGTTCTCCACTATAAAAGAAGAGGTGAAGGTCACATAAAATAATCTCTAATCTCTTCCATTGTTATATTTCTCTGTCACGGCGGGTTTTAGGGTTTTGAAAAGAAGATCCAAAAAGAGTTTTGGCGGTCCATGGCGAAGAAGACCACAACAACACAGATGATATCTTGCGTCGTCATGAGTAACTAATTCCTCTCTTAGGGCATTGATGTAGCCCGAATCCGAATACTATGGTTTGATTGTTCTGTACTTTGGGAATTTAATATACTATGTATTTTGATTGTATGATTCTGGACAATTGCTTGATTCAATTGGTATTTTAATTATTAAATAGATTTTGAATGATTAATACCTTGTTTTAGATTTAATTATTCATAAATTATATTCAACCAATTCTTATTGGACGATATCTGGCGGAGCCTTGTCGGACATAAGAATAGAGATCATGCAATGGTGTTCAAACGTTTTTGATGAATGAATGTTTTCATAGTTTATGCCTAGGGAAGACGAGTTATACTACAAAATTGATTTGAAGTAGGTAGGTAGATAATTCGTGCCAACCGAAGATAGGTTATTATTAACCGAAATTCATGAAACACCTTTCTTTAAATTTGAATTAAATTAATGTTATTGAGTTTAATTCCATATTATACACAATTTTTGAAATCCCAAGGTTGAACAGTTGACCATAGTATGAGGTTCGTGGTGAAGTCAATCCCAAAGTATTTCTTCTATTGATCTCAATCCTCTTATTCCGTTTATTTTCTTTTATGTTATTGAATTGCAACACATCACACAAAAGCAAATCCTCTTTCTAAATTAAAATAGTATTAATTGAAGATTTGATAAACCACTATAGTCCTTGAGGTTCGACACCCTCAACATAGCCCTATCCTACAAGGATTCGTTCTATTGCGAGTGGTGAATTTATTATTGACACACATCAATTTTTGGCGCCGTTGCCGGGGACTGTGTCACGATTTTATTAAGTTCAAGATTAGTTCTGTTTTAATTTGTAGATTAGGACTTTGTATATATTTTTCTTTTAATTTCTTTTTGGTTTTCAGGTGCAAGATTTTAGACGCGGGAGTAACAAAGCAGAAGGAATAGAATTTTCTAAACCTTTTATGAGTTTATCTTACTCTTATCCTTGCACTTATTTTTATTGTATATTATTATTATTATTATTATTATTTTTAGGTTGAAGAGGATTGAGCGTGAATGGAGGAATTTTTAGATACTGGTTATAAGGACCATTACGTCTCTTCTACTTATAACCCTCCATCATGTTTTATTCCTTATGAAATTGAGTCCAATTCATTACAAGCATCACCATCTTACTATGGACTTGTTTACTCTTTTTATCCTCCTTATAACCACTACCCTCCCTAACAATTCTATGATGAACCAACTCTATCACCTTCTAGGTACTCGCTTGGGTTTGGAGATAAAGTATTAAATGCTCTTGCTAAGCTTAATGCTCAAACCCAACTTCTCCATTCCCATTCTCAAGCCCTAGCTAATCAAGAAGTTCATGTTGAGCAAATAGAAGTTGACGTTAATCAAATAATGAATATTCTGTCTTGTTAAGAGAAGGGGGAAGTGCCTAGTCTGCCAATGGCCAATCCAATAGAGCACAACATAATTGATGAGGATATTCCTTGTACTTTAGATCATGAATTTATTCAGGCCATTAATACCTTAGAGAGTGGGGAGAAGGTGATTCATTTAGAAGAAGAGAAAAATGATGAAAAGAGTGAGTTTCCTAAATATCCAATTGAGTCTTTGAAAGATTTCGTCTTGCTAAATAACAAAGGAAGTAATTCTTTCAATATATTTAAAGAGCACAACAATGATGCAAGGCAGACCACTATTGATTTTGTTTTCAACACCGTGGATGAAGGGAACGATATTAAATCTTCCATTTATTTTCCTGTTATTCCTTTGGAAGATGATTTCAATGTTGTAAGTGAGGAGGTAATGAGAAAATTGATAAGAGGTTAAATGTGGATGTTCTGTATCCTGTTTTTGATAGTTTTGACTAGCGAGTTACCCCCACGTCTGCTAGAGACGTTAAACTTAGCACTTGTAGAATAGTTTATTTTTATTTTTATTTATTTTTTTTACAGGTTATTGTTTAGTTATTTTTCTTTTAGATTAATTTATTTTTATTTTTATTCTTTTTAGTTTTTATAGTTTTTTAGTTTATTTTTGTATTTTTCTTTTATTTTTTCGATTAGGTTAGTTTAGGTTAGTTTTTATAAAAAAAGAAAAAGAAAAAAATAGGTTAATTTCTTTGTGTATTTTTCTTTTATTTTTAGATTAGGTTAGTTTTGTTTTGTTTTGATTAAAAAAAAATTATTAAAAAAATTTGATTGACTTGTACATAATGATATATATTTGTTTTACTCCATATACTTGATACTCTGATGAGTGCTGTGGAGTATTATTGTTTTGTTAGGTACAAAGGACTAAGTTTGGGGGTGCGGTGACGATTTCATTCCTCCGAGCTATCAATTCTTGATCCTTGTTGGTTCTGCGTATTTGGTAATATCTTTCTAACTCTACATCTATTTTCACACATTGAGGACAATGTGCATCTTAAGTTTGGGGGTAAGGCACACACATCATATTACATCTTCCATTTTTGCCTTGAGATCCTCGATCTATAGGTCGAAATAGGTAACTTTCTCTGTCTTTTCCTTAACACAGAAGGTTGTGCCTGTTTGTGGCTGGGGATTCTGCGGAGGCGGGGAAGGAGGTTCTTTGTGTCGGTTTCTGACTTAATTTATTCTGCCTTGAACTTGTGAGAAGGATCATTTTCTTGGTCCTTCTCGTGTTGTCCCCTATCATTCAGATTGGGAGGATATGGGTCAGACAATTCTTGTTGAGGTGGTGGTCCCGCTAGGATAAGATGTTGCAGGATCTCTGCATTTTGCTGGATCAACTAGTCTATACCCTGATTCAGAGTTTGGACCTGTAGTTCTAACGCTGCAAGCCATTCCTGGTCATTCGGGATGTTTGGGTGTTCACCCGACCTTTCTCTTTGACTGGATCCCTGCAATGATATTTCTTTTCCAGTTATCATACCGGACTGCAAGTGCATATACCCAACCGAGTAATTTATCGATTTAAGGAAATTATCGTTTCCCACAAACGGTGCCAATTGTTGGGGGATAAATCCATGCGGTTCGTTACGACACCGTTTTCCTACAAAGAAGAGAGTAGAAGATCGATGAATCTTGACGTCACCGGTGTGGTGCCTGCCAAGAGCTCTTCGATGATCAAGTCAGTCACTGGAGGTCTAAAAGAAAGGCAGGGATTTAATAATCATTTTTTATCGTACCTTTATTAACTGGTAGGATCTCATTCTTATAGTCACTCTCCCTCAACTCATTTATGGGATTAGATGAGATCCGCTTGTGCGAGATAAGAGGAGATCCGTT
The DNA here is from genome assembly GCF_030987335.1 of Cornus florida. Classification (NCBI taxonomy): domain Eukaryota; kingdom Viridiplantae; phylum Streptophyta; class Magnoliopsida; order Cornales; family Cornaceae; genus Cornus; species Cornus florida. Next base: position 71,725,825 of record NW_026775578.1, read on the forward strand.
TGATGCCAGATTTGTCGGGGATATGATTTAACCCTTTTGACTTCCTTAAATTGTGCCAAGGTTATCCTTACCCTATTGAACCACGTCATCTTTCATTATCCTTGATAATAAAATATTATCATTCTTATCCAATGGAAATATCATCGTTCGAAAGTCGAAGAAGTCTGGCGATCAACACTTAGTTGCCTCTATCGTTAGGTTAAGGTAGGTTATGTTTATTTTTCCCTATCAGATGATCAAATCAAAAAAGCAGACAGATAAGCAAGGCAACCAACAAGATTTGAGCTAGCTTGTGGGTAACCGGATGGGTAATAGGTGCGAGAGTGTTTTGTACTTGTACTCTTCGATTTCTAATCTGCTTGATATCTTTAATGAACATTTATGCATCTATCTCTATGGTGCTTACTATTTGAATTTAGATCCCCAAATTATAGATCTATTACCACCTTATCTAACCGGCAGTGTTTGAGATCGGCGATAGAGATACCAAACCTCCTCTCCACTATTGCACAACTGTGAATACTACATACCTTGATTATTCTATAAATCTCAAAAATTTAGAAATTGATGTGTTCTTTAGTAAAACCGAATTCAATTCTTTGCTAGTGAAAACAACAGTGAGATTCAATAAAGCATAGGCATCACAACCCTCTAACGCCGCCATTGCCCGTCGACAATGGTGAGAGAGAAGGAAGACGTGTATGGGTGGTGAGAGAGGAATGAGAGAGAAAGGGAAGTGTGGAACTGTGAGGGGAGAAGTGGAGGCAGAGGAAAGTTTTTTAGGAGTGCTAGAAAAGAGAGACGGTGGAGGAAGACGGCTGAAGGAGGCGGTAGCAGGTTGTCTTGGAGGTTTGGTGAGTCATGTGTGAAAGAAGTTTTTAGGTTAGACGTTTGGTTTTATTTTTTATTTTTTCAATTTTACTTATTTTTTATTTTAATTTTTGTTGGGAATGGAATGACCTTTCCTTTGGTCAAGAAGAGGAATGATCATTCCAACTTCTTGATGGATTGAGCATTCTCAGGGAATGAGTTGGAATAATCATTCCACATTTAAAATGGTACACCAAACAAGGGAAAAGAAATCAGAAGTTGGAATGGTCATTCCATTCCAGCCCATTCCAGCACACAAAACTATCCCTAAGGGTGTGAGTTGAAGAATAAATGGGTGAAAACCAAATGTAAGGGCATTGAGTTAAAGAATAAATGTTGTGAATAAGATTTAAGAAGGTTGAGTTGAAGAATAAATGTGGTGAGGACCAAATTTAAGGACGTCGAGTTGAAGAATAAAGCTATGAGAATAAGATTTAAGGGCTTTGAGTTAAATAGTAAATGTGGTGACCGCTAGTTTTAAGGGAGTTGAATTGAAGAATAAATGTGGTGAGGGCTAGATTTAAGGGTGTATGAGTTGAAAAATAGACGTTGTGAGAATAAGATTTAAGATCGTTGAGTTGAATAATAACTATGGTGAGAACCAAATTTAAGGGCGTTGAGTTGGATAATAAACGTAGTGAGAACCAGATTTAAGGGCATTGAGTTGAAGAATAAAAGCTGTGAGAATAGGATTTAAGGACATTGAGTTTAATAAGTGTGGTGAGAACCACTTTTAAGAGCGTTGACTTGAAGAATAAACGCGTTGAGAATCAAATTTAAGGATGTTAGAGTTGAAGAATAAACGTGGTAAGCATTAGATTTAAGAGCGTTGAGTTAAAATAATAAATATTATAAGGTTGTGAATGTTGTAAAGATGATTGAGAAAAAAAATTCAAAAGCTTTATTTTCTTTAGCTATCAAATATTTATTGATGGAGAAGTTAGAGCAATGACTCAGTATGCATGTGAAAATGAGTCAACATGTTCTTTCACATTCGCAACCTTACCAAACTCCAGAATAACATTCTGCACCAAATTTCACCAAAAAATTGAAGATTATAACAAATTTTAATTTGTTTTCTGAATTTGAAAATCCAATATACTAGTTGTAAACTTTATGGGTTTTAGTCAGCCAATCCCTTTGGTAAGGGAATAAATTTTATGAGCTTCACTTAGCTCGTCATCACTTTAATAAGGGAAAGAGCTTCACTCAGCTCGTCCCTTTAGTAAGAGAATGAAATTTTACGAGTTTCACTTAGCTCGTTCCTTTAGTAAGGGAATTAGGTTTTACGAGCTTCACTCAGCTCGTCCCTTTAGTAAGGGAATTAGATTTGTGTCAAGTGTTGGGAATGCCAAGTCATACTAAGCTAAACATGCTTGATGGTTACTTTCTTGCCCCTTTTAATAAGGGAAGTAGATTTGCTCGAGTGTTATGAGCTCACCCTTTAATAAGGGAGTAGTTAACCCCTCATGTTTTTACCGAGGGAAGAAGATGAAGTTGACATTTCATTCCTTTATGGGTGAAAGAGGTGTAATGTGAAGGAGGGTGACCTTTTTAGTACGAGAGGTAGTCGTCTCGTCTCTCCAGTAAATGAAGGAAGCTTTAATTATCTTACCCTTCTGTGTAGAGGGAGTAGTCGGATTCTTGTCCCTTTAATAAGGGAAGAATGTGTTGTTGGCCCTTGGTCCCTTTAATGAGAAAACCTTTAATAAGGTGTAGTCGGCCTCTTGTCCCTTTAATAAGGGAAGTAGATTAATACGAGTTTTACTCAGCTCACCCTTTAATAAGGGAAGTAGAGTACTGTGAGCTTAATATTAACACATAGGTAGGTAACTGAAAACGTAATATTTTATTACGTAAAAACTGAGCTCATTGGTGTTGGTGACTTTATTGGAAAATAAAATAATGCGCGAGGGAGCTATCCTTCACTTAAAATAATGAGCTGAGATGCCCCCAGTCTTTATTTTGAATGACTTGATAAGGCTAATTCCAGCTGTGAGATAATTTTTAGTCGGTATACTTATCTGAGTCCTTCTCACGATATGTCCAATCGCTTTGGCTGAAGAATGATCTCTTATAATTGGTATCCTTTTCATCCCTGGCGAGAGGGGCTGACCCCTTCTTGTCCTCTTCTTCCTTTCCTTTCCGTGCATTCATGGCATTTTCATCGTTCATGTGTTTCTGCGCTCTGATTAACAACTCTGCTATGCTAGTGGGAGGTTCTTTTGATAAGGAAAACAAGAATATGAAGGTTTGGAGTCCTCCTATGAAAGCGGTCAAAGCCACCTTGTCGTCCACCTATTCTTCCTGTAACATCTCTATGTTGAATCGGGTGATGTATTCCTGGATCAACTCTCCCTTCTGTTGCTTCACGGTAAGCAGGTTGGTGGCTGGCCTCTTATGCCTCTGACCTGCAATGAAGTGACTCACAAATTGCTTACTCAGTTCTTTGAAGGTGGTGATGGTTCATGGCTTCAACTTGTTAAATCAAAGTCTTACCAATCCCTTAAGTGTAGTGGGAAAAGCTTGGCACATGATTTCATCTGGCACCGCGTGTAAATGCATAAGAGCTTGAAAGGTCTGCAGGTGATCGAGAGGATCTTTGGTCTCATCGAAGCTTTCGAACGAGGTCACCTTGAACTTACTAGGCAGGGGGCATTTCATAATGGCAGGGCTGAACGACAAGCTGGTCCTCTGCATCGGGTTATCTATGGATATGGGACCTTTCCCTTTCATAGCCTACATTATTATGAGCTCTGAATATTGTATATTCGAGCCCCTAAATTCGCATATGTTAAGACCTAAGGTAATATATCTATCCCGTTTTATACTGATTTATGTTTTTTTTTTTTCATGTTTTTAGGTGATTTTCCAAAGAAGAGGTTAAATCCGGGCTTTATGATGAAAAGAATGATAAAGAAGTTTATCGAGTCGTTGTCGGTCATTCAAAGCAAGCTAAGAGCTTAAATGGTGAAGTTTGGAAGAACTTAGAATCCGAAGCTTGAGCCCAAAGCATTGAAGCTCGAGCCTTACACCTTCAGGCTTAAGCTTGAATAAAGGGTGCTCGAGCCTGACCATAGGGTACTCGAGCCTTGACCCTTAAGCTCAAGCACAAGGCGTCAGAATTTAAAGGAATTTATTTCCAAGCTCCCAGACCTCGTGCTAGACCTCAGGGATCGAGCACTAACACTTTGAGCTCGAGCTCACAGCCCCAAAGCTTGAGCCCAACACCTTGGGATTGAGCACCATCAATAAAAAGACATTTTGGAACAATTTTGCTCCCAGAGCTAGAGCTTGAGCTTTAAGGCTCGAGCCCGAATCAAAAAGCTTGAGCACCACCACTTCGGGCTCTAGCATGGCTGAAAACTCTGAACCCATTTTAGTATTTTAGACATAACTTTTGAATCAGAACTTGAAATTGAACAAACTTAGTGGTTCTAGAAAGAAGACTTGAAGCCCGATATTTGTCTCTAATAGCCATCTCAAAATTTGCACTCTAAATGGGTCAAAATTACGTTACAAAGTCGGAACAATTTGCTGGTAGGTGATGCTTGAGCCTGAACCCAAAAGCTCGAGCCTCGGACTCTAAAGCTTGAGCCTGGACGTCCTAGAAGTCGTAAATGCTTGCGGGAATTACCAAAAATCATATTTCTTTATTTCCTTATGGACCCAATTGTTACCATAAGCCGTAAAACCAATCCAAAGGGGATTAGGACTTGTTCTCCATTATAAAAGAAGAGGAGAAGGCCACAGGAATAATCTCCAATCTCTTTTATAGTTATATCTCTCTCTTACGACGGTTTTAGGGTTTTGAAGAAGAAGATCCAAAAGTAGTTTTGGCGGTCCATGGCGATGAAGACCAGAACAACACAGATGATATCTTGCGTCGTCATGAGTAGCTAATTCCTCTCTTAGGGCATTGATGTAGCCTGAATTCAAATACTATGGTTTGATTGTTCTGTACTTTGGGAATTTAATATATTATGTATTTTGATTGCATGATTTTGGCCAATTGCTTAATTCAATTAGTATTTTAATTATTAAATAGTTTTTAAATGATTAATACATTGTCTTATATTTAATTATTCTTAAATTATATTCAACCCATTCTTATTGGACGATATCTGGCGACGCCTATCGGACATAAGAATGGAGATCATGCAATGGTGTTCAAACATTTTTCATGAATGAATGTTTTCATATTCTATGCCTAAGGAAAACGAGTTATACTGCAAAATTAGTTAGAAGTAGGTAGGTAGATAATTCATGCCAACCGAAGATAGGTTATTATTAACTGAAATTCGTGAAACATCTTTCTTTAAATCTGAATTAAATTAATGTTATTGAGTTTAATTCCATATTATACATAATTGTTGAAATCTCAAGGTTGAATAGTTGACCATAGTACGTGGTTCGTGGTGAAGTCAATCCCTAAGTATTTCTTCTCTTGATCTCAATCCTTTTATTCCGTTTATTTTCTTTTATGTTATTGAATTGCAACACATCACACAAAATCAAATCCTCTTTCTAGATTAAAATAGTATTAATTGAAGACTTGATAAACCACCACAGTCCTTGAGGTTCGACACCCTCAACATAGCCCTATCCTACAATGATTCGTTCTATTGTGAGAGGTTAATTTATTATTGACACACATCAATTTTTAGCGCTGTTGTCGGGGACTGTGTCACAATTTTATTCAGTTTGAGACTAGTTCTGTTTTAATTTTTAGTTTAGGACTTTGTATATATTTTTCTTTTCATTTCTTTTTGGTTTTCAGGTGCAAGATTTTAGGTGCGGGAGCAATAAAGCAGAAGGAATAGAATTTTCTAAACCTTTTGTGAGTTTTTCTTACTCTTATCCTTGCACTTATTTTTATTGTATAGTATTATTATTATTATTATTATTATTATTATTTTTAATTTTATGTTGAAGAGAATTGAGCGTGAATTGAGGAATTTTTAGATACAGGTTATAGGGACCATTACATCCCTTCTACTTATAACCCTCTATCATGTTTTATTCCTTATGAAATTAAGTCCAATTCATTACAAGCATCACCATCTTACTATGGACTTGATTACTCTTTTTATCATCCTTATAACCACTACCATCCCCAACAATTTTATGATGAACCAACTCCATCACCTTCAAGGTACTCACCTGGGTTTGAAGATAAAGTATTAAATGCTCTTACTAAACTTAATGCTCAAACCCAACTTCTCCATTCTCATTCTCAAGCCTTAGCCAAGCTAGAAGTTCATGTTGAGCAAATAGAAGTTGACGTTAGGCAAATAATTAATATTCTGTCTTGTCAAGAGAAGGAGGAAGTGCCTAGTCTGCCAATGGCTAATCCAATAGAGCACAACATGAGTGATGAGGATATTCCTTGTACTTTAGATCATGAATTTATTTAGGCTATTAATACCTTAGAGAGTAGGGAGAAGGTGATTCATTTAGAGGAAGAAAAAATGGATGAAGAGAGTGAGTTTCCTAAAGATCCAATTGAGTCTTCGAAAGATACTGTCTTGCTATATAAAAAGGAAGTAATTTTTTGAATATATTTGAAGAGCACAACAATGATGCAAGGAAGACCACTATTGATTTTGTTTTTAAGACCGTGGATGAAGGGAACGATATTAAATCTTCCATTTATTTTCCTATTATTCCTTTGGAAGATGATTTCAATGTTGTAAGTGAGGAGGTAATGGAGAAAATTGATAAGAGGTTAAACGTGGATGTTCAGTATCCCGTGTTTGATAGTTTTGACTAGCGAGTCACCCCCACGTCTGTTGGAGACGTTAAACTTAGCACTTGTAGAATAGTCTATTTTTCTTTTTCTTATTTATTTATTTTTATAGGTTATTGTTTAGTTATTTTTCTTTTAGATTAATTTATTTTTATTTTTATTCTTTTTAATTTTTCTAGGTTTTTAGTTTATTTTTTTTTTCTTTTATTTTTTCAATTAGGTTAGTTTAGGTTTGTTTTTATAAAAAAAGAAAAAGAAAAAAATAGATTAGTTTCTTTGTGTATTTTTCTTTTATTTTAGATTAGGTTTGTTTTGTTTTGTTTTGATTAAAAATAAAAAATTTGATTAACTTGTGCATAATGACATATATCTGTTTTACTCCATATACTTGATACTCTGATGTGTGCTGTGGAGTATTATTATTTTGTCAGGTACAAAGGACTAAGTTTGGGGGTGAGGTGACGATTTCATTCCTCTGAGTTATCAATTCTTGATCCTTGCTGGTTCTATGTAGTTGGTAATTTCTTTCTAATTTTACATCTATTTTCACACATTGAGAACAATGTGCATCTCAAGTTTGGGGGTAAGGCACACACATCACATTACATCTTCCATTTTCGCCTTGAGATCATCGATCTGTAGGTCGAAATATGTAACTTTCTCTATCTTTTCCTTAACACAGAAGGTTGTGCCTGTTTGAGGCTAGGGATTCCACGGAGGTGGGGAAGGAGGTTCTCTGTGTCAGTTTCTGACTTGGCTTTGTTCTGCCTTGAACTTGTGAGGAGGATCATTTTCTCGGTCCTCCTTGTGTTGTCCCCCATCATTCAGATTGGGAGGATATGGGTCGAAAAATTCTTGCAGGATCTTTGCATTTTGCTGGATTAATTGGTCTATACCCTGATTCAGAGTTTGGACCTGTAGTTCTAACGCTGCAAGCCATTCCTGGTTATTCGGGACATCTGGGTGTTCACCCTACCCTTCTCTTTGACTGGATCCCTGCAACAATGATTCTTTTCTAGTTACCATACCGGATCGCAAGTGCATATACCCAACCGAGTAATTTATTGATTTAAGGGAATCGTCGTTTCCCATGGATGGCGCCAACTGTTGGGGGATAAATCCACGCGGTCCGATACGACACCGTTTTCCTGCAAAGAAGAGAGTAGAAGATCGATGAATCTTGACAGCACCGGTGTGGTGCCTGCCAAGAGCTCTCCGGCGATCAAGTCAGTCACCGGAGGTCTAAAAGAAAGGCAGAGATTTAATAATTATTTTTTGCCGTACCTTTATTGACTGGTAGTATCTCATTCTTATAATCGCTTTCCCTCTATTCATTTGCGGGATCAGAGGAGATCCGCTTGTGAGATTAGAAGAGATCCGTTTGTTGCCAAATTTATCGGGGATATGATTTAATCCTTTTGACTTCCTCAAATTATGCCAAGGTTATCCTTACTCTGTTGAACCACGTTATCTTTCATTATCCTTGATAATAAAATATTATCATTCTTATCCAATGGAAATATCATCGTTCGAAAGTCGAAGAGGTTTGGCAGCTGATCAACACTTAGTTGCCTTTATCGTTAGATCAAGGTAGGTTAGGTTTATTTTTTCCTATCAGAATATATAGCATCTATAATATGAGCCATCTTTCTATGGAATAGCTTTGTTGATCTATCATTGTCTCTCAGCCATAATATTCTAGATTTTTGAGCAACTAAGGTCTCTTCATTTTGTAAAGCAGCTTCTAAATAAACAACACATCTATTTTCAATATGAATTAGATTTTCATTCAAAGGTCCGGACAACAAACCTTGTTGAATTGAATCCAAAATTTTCTTGGTTTGCACAACTTGATTTTGAATTAAACCAAAAGGAACTTATTCAACTGCTTAATAGAGGACTTCACCAGCTTAAGCTTCTGAAAAAATTTATGATAAGGATTTTCAGCAACTTATATTCTCCAAATCTCTATCACTATATCCTGCACAACATGCTGTTTATGCCAAACCATGGTCTCTAGCAATAGTAAAATCAGAGGAGACTATAAGAGCATAATGATTTGAAATTCTTACAGGACTCAAGGCCACTTTACTATTTGGAAAGCTAGTAAACCAATCCAAATTAGCAAAGGTAAAGGCCCTATCTAACTTGACACATATCTTATTTCCTTATTTATTACTCTCCAGGCATCATTAATAATAGAAATATTAGAAAATCCATCGCCATCAACTTTATAATTAAACTCATTTAACAATCTTTGAGGAATAGATGATCTGTGATATATTTCTATCAATGATAAACCACTCGTAATAGAACGAATCCTTATAGGATATGGCTATATAGGGGGTATCGAACCTCAAGGACCATGTTGGAATTATTAAGTATAAAACTATTTCTGAATTTGATTTAGGAGAAAATTTTGGTTTGTCTTCTATTTCTACTTTGCAATAAATGTAAAAACTGAAATTAAACTAAGTTACGAGATAATAGGTATCAAGAGAAGGGGAACTTAGGGATTGACTTCACCACTAGCCTCATAACATGGTCAATTGTAGTAATTTTTTAGAAAATTCATATTTATATATATCTCGGAATCGAGTGGCATCACACTCACTTCGAATTCAATTAGAAAGATATATGTAAACAAACACTAAGCATAACTCATCTTCGGATGGCACAGCCTATATATCTACCTAACTACTATAATCTATGATGCAATACAACCTGTCTTCCCTAGACATGAATTATTAAACTATTCATTCATATATTCGTTAAGCACCATTGCATGATCACTACTCCTATAATCATAGAAAATAAAAGAAGTTTGAATTCGATTAAAGCAAAATTAATTCTAAGATAAGATAAAGATTTTAGTAAAACTAGTTATAATTATTAAATCCCAATTACTTAGTACAACTAAGTTAATTGTTCTTAACCAGACAATCAATATACATAATCCAGAGAAGATCCCCAAAAATAGGAACAATTCACACATGTTACTTGGCTAGGACTACCTCAATGCTGTAATACCCCTAATTTTTAGAGCGTTTATTTATTTAATTTAATTGCAATTGATTGGATTATTTGGCTATTTATTTAAGTGATTAAACTGTTTAATTGTTTAATTTTATTTTATTAATTACTTGTTTAATTGATCGGTATTTACTTGTTAGTTCGTATGTGATAGTTATTATTTGGATTTGATTGTTTAATGGATTTAATTGTTAAAATTATTATTTATTTATTTATTTATTTTGTTTAGAAGTAATAGATTGGGCTTAAGTTTACTTGGGCTAGTTGTGTTGGCTTTGAAGTTGGAGAAGGAAGTTTAGATGGGTGTGGACCATGGTTGTGTGTATATATACATATATATATATATATATTATTTATTTATTTATTAATTCTTATTATTATTATTATTATTATTAATATTGTTATTTTCATTGTCACACTAAAACTGGTATTAGGGTTATAACTTAGAGAATCTATGTCTTGTGTGGTATTAGAAATTCTAATTATACTAAATTGCTATATTTAGTTGTTTTCGTACTTTAGATTTCAAGTTGATAACTTTGAGAATCTATATCTAGTTGTTTTGTATAGCATGCTTCTATATTGGTTAAATTGCATAGATATTGCGATTTGTGTTTTATTGTTTAAATGTAGCTTAGAAATGATCCTATAGTTTCATTTGGAACATAGACATTAGGTGGTATGACCCACTTTTGTCGTTTTCGTATCTTAGATTTCAAGTTGATGACTTTGAGAATCTATATCTTGTTGCTTTGTATAGCATGCTTCTATGTGGTTTGAATTGCATGAATGATGCGATTTATGCTAAAAATGTTCTAAGGTAGATTAGGATGCTCCCTGAGTCTTATCTTGACATAAACGTTAAGTGGCATGAGCCCTTTAATATGTTTCACCTTAAGGTGATAAAATTGTAAAATGTTATGTCGATGCATGCAATGTTGGCTAGAAATGCCATTTGTAGCCTTATTTGTCGAATGTGTATATTTGATTCTAAACTTGTAATATGAGCCTAAGCACACTTTTTGATTCTCATTTTATGTATATAACATGAGGCTAAGGGCCAAGCTTCTTTTGGAATTACATTTATGTCATGGATGTTAAATCTTGCCTTTAATGAGAATATATGAAAATCATGTGTTTTAGTATGTTATTTTGCACTGGAGCGTGCATTGTGTATGAAATTCATCAATTAGTATTCATTAACCATGTATGAAGTGTGGCCAATGACCAAACCATATTTTGAAACCGTTTCATAAGTTTGAGTTTCAAGTTTTCATTTCAAACTTTATTTTCGTCATTTTAGCCGTCAGGGGGTCGTATTTTACATCGGTGATATTTTTAAGCCACGGACCATTGTAACACGTCCTATTAGGTAAGTTACGTTTGCGTGCTTGATTGTTTTCAAGAAAAACTTATTCTTTAGTGAAATGAGCCTCCTATGGACTCATTTTGCATTTTTAATATATAATCTAGTCTAAGGGCATTTTGGGGTTTTCCTTCAGGAAATAAATTCTGGTCTCAATATGGTCACTTAGAAAATGTGATTTTAGGGGGGGTTTCTTCTTTATGTTTTTCCAGAAAAAGTTATTCTGGTACCGGAAATCCATTGGAAAGTTCAGATTTCAGTTTTGCATTTTAGCAGCTTTTTGACCCTCATGACTTGATTTCATGGAGGGGCATTTTGAGCATTTCACAGTGACTTTTTTTATTTTTATTTTTATTTCTTTCATGTTGCTGAGGAGAAAACTCAATTTTGAGGGGGGTTTCTTCTTTGTGTTTTTCTAAAAAATGTTATCTTGGCCATCAGAAACACAATTTTTTTTTTTTTTCCAGAAAAAACCCATGTTGCCAGGTTTTTGCTGAGTTGTAGTATAAGTGTGCGAGTAATAACCTTCTCATAACCAGTTAGATGACTTGGGCAGATTTACGAACCTTCTGTTTTTTCCTTCTAACTAGTTAGGAAAGCCTTGTAACCGGTTAGATTACCTTGGGTTGACTATTTTGACCTTTTTACCCCTATTTCTTCCGTTAGCCATATCTTCTTCATCCGGACTCCGAATCAAGGGATTCTTGAGTCTAAGTTTATTGATTTTTTGTTGTCTTTCCAATGGTGTATGTAACGACCCTAGATTTTTTAACTTAGTATGTCCTGTGATGACCCGAATTGGATCCAAGATGTGAAAGCTAAAAATAAGACAACGGTCTCTCAAGGCACAACACACCTCTAAGACCCTAAGATGACCTTCCATGAGGTCACGGAACCCAAGGGATAAGTGTGGAAGCAAGAGATCGGAAAGATAACAATTAAGCCCCCAGGGGCAAAATAGTTATTTCAAAAAATATAGATTCAGGTGCCACCGAGTACACCACTGGAAAGAAAATGAAAAACTAATCAAGATGGACTCAAGAATCGCATGATTCGGAGTCCGGACGAAGGAGAAATGATAACACGAAGAAAAACGAGCACTTAAGGCTAAAAGAGTAAAACAGTAATTCCAAACTGAAATGAGTACCCCCGTGTACACCATTGGATAGAAAATGAAAAATTAACAAAGATGGACTCAAGAATCGCATGATTCGAAGTCCGGATGGCAAAGATATCATGTTCTGAAGTCGAAGAAAAGGAAACCTTATCCCGGTTCGAACCAAATTCTGACACTACTTTACCAAAACTTGAATAACTTGAGGTACAAATGGAATATGAAGCTTTAATTGGTACCATTGGAAATTTTATTTTGATGCCGTCAATTTAGACTCACGAACGGACCAATTCGGAGTTAAAATAAAGGAGATACGATAACTCAAAGTTGGAGGTGCAGAGTCCAGAAGCAAGGCGAGCACCCGCCCAAAACCCGCAGGTGCCCGCCAAAAACCCACGGGTGCCCGCCCAAATGGGCAGAACCGTGGGAAATGTACGGGGCCCCGCAGGTCCCTTGTGGGCCCCCTCCAGGTGCCTCATCGGGCCTTATTTGACGGTGCACGGGCTGAGTTCTAAGGCTACGGATGCTTCCTAATTGACCCGGACAAGTTTTAAAACATTCTCTAACCTCATTCAAGCATCCAAAGCATGCTAAAACAAGGGGAAACTCAAAATGACACCCCATGCATGAATTTTTCAATATTTTCATAGTATTTCATGAAGTCAAAATTTACATTGGATGCAATATAAATGCCATTGGCCTCCGGCCTCATCTCATACATATCAAATACAGTATAAAAGGTGTACTTATGTACACTTTACATATATGAAATAAAATATACACATTTTGACAAAAAGACTATAAGTGGCATTTCAAGCCAACCTTTACAAGAGTCATGAACAAGAATACACTTAAGGAACTTCAATTCATCGCAACGATCCCGGAATATTGTGCATCCTACACCAAGGCATCCGTACCTGACGAAACCCCCAGTATCTTCGGGGTGAGTAAACAAGTTAACTCTTAGAGAATGAGCATGCATAGACTCGATATTCTTATAGATTTTTAGACTAACATGAAACGATTCAAAAGGATCATTCCACCTAACGTCTATGTTAATGGTGAGACTCAGGGATCATCCTAAGCTACTCATGCAATGGAAAGGAGATACATGAAATACATGTATATTGATTATAAGTGTACTAAATGAAGATGAATACATGCGAGATAAGTGTACAAAACATAGGTATACTAAAGCGAATCAGAAACACACAAGGCAAGTATACAAGACACGAGTATACTAAATGGAGTTCTAGATACAAGAAGTAAGTGCACGGTTTCAAGTGTGCCAAATGAGATAAAAATACATGAAACAGGCATAATGTCTATGAAATTTAGCAAGTTAGGAAATACTCCATACAATCACGACAAGGTTCTTAGATCTTCAAGAGATAACACCAGAAATCTAAGGGTTTAAAGATTACGCTTGATAGTATAACCTATTACATGTGATCCATGCAACCTAGAATCTAAGTCAAGATGCTTATATAGGATCATTCCTAAGTCATATTAACATGAAGTGACATAAGTCATGATGTTTATGAAATTGAACAAGGTTGGGATAATCTAAAGAACATGACAAGTTTATAAATTAACATGAATTACATTATCAATGCAATTAGCATGATTGGAACATTCCAGTTAACACGGCAAGAAGAATACATGAAGTCCAGGATAATGCATATTATCTATGCAATTGGACAAGGTAGGAACAATTCATATAACACGAAAAGAATTACATGTGAAATCAAGAACGAGGCATAATATCTATGCAAGTGACCAAGATTGGAACATTCTAATTGGCACGATAAGAGTTATACATGAAATCAAGAGCAATGCATAATATCTATAAAATTAAACAAGGATGGAACATTCCATGGAACACGAAAAGAGTCTTAGATCTTTAAGGAATAGCACTTGAAATCTAAGGAGTAAAATCATGAATGAAACATAAAGTCTATGCAATAAAACTAGATTGAAGCATTTCACATACACAACAAGGTTTAAATCTTCAAGGAATAACAACTTGAAATTTAAAGAGTGAAATTAACCAACGTGGAAACTCGGATATTGCCCGGATTAAAACCGTACTCTTGGGATCACTTTTGGGCTACTAACCCATGGGTACCTCCCACTAGTGCACACTATAATGTAGGGAGCTCTCTATCTCCCGTACTAGAACCAAGTCCTAGCCATGTCAATTCTTGATTGATATCCCAAGTTCTAAAATCAACAAGTTATGCAACCAAGAGTGTATTAAGATACAGGTAATGCATTAAACCATATTCCATGCACAACCAAGATTTTGGAACACATAAGTCATGCCCTAGATTCTCAACTATGATGGCATGTGAAATGTCAAGAAATCATGGTATGCATCTACATGGACTACAACCAAGATATATATATATATATATATATATATATATATATATATATATATATATATAGCATGGAATCCGTTGATGTAAGTATGCAACTAGTATAAGATTAATGATTCAATCATTTGTTTAACAAAACTTGAACAATTAAATCATTCCAATGCAAAGGTGCAAGTTCATTGACTACATTAATGAAGCTAAGTTGCAACAAGTTATGATACATGCTAAATAGGCAAAAGCCCTATGAAATAGATGTCCAAATTATTAGAACACTAAGTAGAAATTAATTAACCTAATTAATTAATTTCTCTTGAAATCAAAGTTGTCCAAAAATTCTCAAAATAATATATATGATTGACCATTCCATGGCGATCGCGAATATTACCTCAATTTCACAAAGTGAGCAAGATATAATCATGTGGAATTTAATGAATCTAAATTAATTAAATCTCTAGATTTCAAAGTTGTTCAAATGATCTTAATTTAATATATAACAAGGATTAAGTTATGGTCATGCCATATATCATATCAAAAATGGAAAACAAGCAAAACACAATTTACTAAAATTTAAATTAAATTAAATCCATTTAATCTCTAGATTTGAAAACTCAGTCAAATGGCTCTAAAAAAAATTATACAACAAAGATCAAGTGAAGGTCATGACATATACCAAGTCAAAAGTGAGTTATATGCAAGTTACAACAATCCTCAATTTCTTAAATTAACGAAAGACATGCATACAATTTGTATTTCATATAAAGGCAATTAAAAGCACTTGGAAAATAAACTATAACATCCCCTACCTCACAAGAGGATTGTTCCTCTTGAATCCAAAGACAATTAACACAAAATGGCAAACCCTTCAAGGGTAATGAAGAGGAGGATGAGGGGAACAAAAAATATTCCCAATTTCAAGCTTGGAAATCAATGGAAGACTCTCAAAAATCAAAGTCTACGTTTAAGGCTCTAAGCTTCATCCATGGAGTATAGGGTTTTTTTTTACAAGGGAGGGAGATAAAGAAATCAAGTATGATGGAATGTGAGTGGAGGAAATAGAAATCCTCCACTCACTATGTGGTCTTACACCATGGTCAACACACACAAGTCTTGATCAATTGCACAAAAACCCTTCTTTAAAACCATAATCCCAAAGTGGCCCAAAAGTAATTTGGAAGACTAAATTGTGAGCCTACACTTGTCACTAATTAATGGCTCATTCCTACGCTTAATCTCAAGCCTACATTTGTCAACCATCTAAGCCAACAAGTGCACCAATCCTAGGCCAACAAGTGGTTGAATCTCCACCTTCCATGTGTCATCATCCAAGGCTCCCAAGGATAACCAATGAGGTGGCTACGAGGGGGCCAATCAGAGTGTGACACTTGTCACACTTTCCAAAAATTGTAAAAAGGTCCTTTCTGAAAATGTCTTCCAAATTAAATTGCAAAATGGTTCTTTTTGAAAATGTCTTCCAAATTAAAAAGCAAAATGGTCCTTTTTGAAAATGTCTTCCAAATTAAATTGAAAAATGGTCCCTAAGACAAAAAATAATTACTTTAAGTAATTACAGAAAAAACCACAATAACAAGAAGTTTCCAAAGAAAGTGTGCATCCACACCCTTAAGGAAGAAAGTGAACAAATGGCCTTCTAGGAAAGTAAAAATAGAAGTCTTTAAGAAATCATAAATCATGAGAACCTGCAAAAGTGGAAGTAAAACCGAACACGAAAAGTGAGGTTGTGCCAACAAAATGACAAACGGGAAAAAGACAAAAGGTGAATAGTGTCCGAAAAGTGAAAATGTGGAAATGACTTGGTCCTCAAAGGAAGTTGTCAATCCAAATGAAAGAGTCTCAGAAACCAATTCCAAGCACTCGAAATGACACTAAGTGACAAGAAACAGAACTCGGAATAGAAAATTTATGTGGAAAAAATTTATCCGTAAAATTTGAGAAAAAGGAAAGGGAGGAAAATGACCGGGTCATTACAACCCACCCTCCTTAAAGGAATTTCGTCCTCGAAATTCGGAACATACCGAAAAGAATAAAACAAGGACTGAACAAAAGGTCGAACTAAGGATAGCTCATAAAGCACTGAGGGACAACTCTAGAAGTCTCAAGATCAACTAAAGGAACGCGAAACCATGAACTGAGACAACTTCCAAGAATCGGTACATTAACGCAATGTCAACCACCGAGAGAATCCCAAGACAACGAATTTGTGACGGCCCTGGTTTTTAGGCCAGTGCGTCCTAAGATAAACCTAATGTAAATCCAATGATGAATCCGGAATGCGAAAGCAAAAGGTGTAACAATGGTCTCTAGAAGTACTACACATTAATAAAACACCAATGTGATCCTCAATGAGGTCACAAAACCCAATGAAAATGAATGCGGAAACGACGTCTCAAAAACGGACAAGAATGAACCTAGGGGCAAAATGGTTATCTCTAAAAATATAGATTCAAATACTACTAAGCACACCACTGGAGTTATAATAACAAAAAACTAATCAAGAAGGACTCAAGAATCGCATGATTCGGAGTCCGGACGAAGGAGAAACGACAAGACGAAGAAAAACGAGTACTTAAGGCTAAAAGGGTAAACTGGTAATTATCTAGGAATATCTGGGTGCAACTGAGTATAGCATTTGATAGATGATGAAAAATTAGTCAAGTTCAAAAAAAAATTTCACTCGAATTGGAGTCCAGACGAGGAGAAAGGTCAAAAACAAAAATGACCACGAGCATGGCGCAGCTGGCAGCAAGGGTTTTCTTCCGAGTTTCCAGAACTGAGGCTTAAAACGGACCCTTAAATGAAATTTTCTGGAAAAACACGAAGAAGAAACCCCCCCCCCCCCAAAATCAAGTTTTCTACCCGACATAGTGGATGAAAACCAAAAAAATGCACTGTAAAATGCCCAAAATACCCCCAACAAAATCTGGTCAAGAAGTGTAAAATCTTTCCGAGCTACTGCCTAAGAAAAGGAAATAGGGCTTCAGGAGGTTTTTAAATTGCCTAAATTAAAACTGCAATATTAAAATACACCCTCAAGAGCCCCGGAAGTTTCGGATCAGTCGTCACACTTTTCAAAAAAAAGTCGATGAATAGTACCAAGTACACTTGTATTAAAATTCAACAAAAACCTGGTCGCAAGGATTTTTCAGAAAAATATGGGTTTTTGAGGGCCAAGATTACCTTTTCCTAGAAAAACATAAAGAAGAAACACCCCCCCCTCCCCCAGAAATTGACTTTTCAACTCGGCAGCGCGGGCCAAATTGAAAAAAACACATTGTGAAATACCGGAAATTCCCCTGGAACAGAATAAAGTAAAAACTCAAAAAAATGCAACCTTAAGTTTTTATTTCATCAAGAATGGTATTGTATGCCAAAGTAAACATGCAAGCATACGTAATATGATAAAGTAGACGTAATATAATGGCCTACGGCCTTATGACATGTTGTATGTAAAATATGACCATTCAACGCATGAAATCTCCTAACTTCCATAAGCAATAATGAAGTTAAAAATTAGCATACATATCACATAAGTGTCTTTGGCCCTTGGCCTCATTACATACATATCTAAGGAGTCTCAAAAAGTGCACTTAGGTGTATATTACATGGCTTGAACAACAAATACAAGTTTTTATACAATACACCAAAAAGGATCATGATATGCTAACAAGTGCATATTTAATGTCACCAAAAGTACTCCAAGAGTTCTAACAAATCTAAGAGTGTTGTGCATCCCACAAAAAAGCTTCTTTACCTGAAAAACACCCAGTAACTTCGGGGTGAGTAAACAAGTTTACTTATAGGGAATGAGCATGCATAAGTTTAACTTATTACTTACAATTCAATAGAATTTAGTCCATGCTATTAAAATGACATTGGAACTTTTAACATGGCACAATGAGATATAATATCACATAGTTATCAAGTTTGGAATTTAAATGCGAAATCAAACCAAAGTGGGTACTTGGACATCACGCAGAATCAAACCGACACCATAGTTACTTTAGGGTTACTAGCCCATTGGTAACCTCCTTATGTGCGCACTAGACTTGTAGAGGGACAATCCCCCATACTAGAACCATGCCCTAGCCTTAGTCTTAACAACAACATCCCAAGTTTCCAAAATCAACAACTTGTGCTATAACATATATATATTAACATAACATATATATATACAATGTAAAGCCATTAACCATGAACAAACCAATTTTGGAAACATAATACATGCCCTAAGTTCACAACTATAATGACATGAAGAATGTTGAATAATTATTATGCAACTTGTTGCTCTTTATAACAATGTCCATCAATATTAAGAATATAATCCCACAATTATAGTATAAGCCTAGAATTATGATTTAAACATGCAATTAGCATACAATACATACTCAAATCATTAATACAACAAGGATATAAATTAATTAAACAAAACAATTAATTTCTCTAATTTTTATTTCTCATCTAAACATGCTCAATTTAATATATGTTCAAAAACCTATCATGATCATTACATATATCACTTCAAAACTTGATTTAAGTCATAAGTACACATAAATGAAAATTAATTAAATTAATTAACTAATTCCTCTAGATTAAATGACTTCAAATTAACATAATTAAGTTATGAATCAAGTCATGGCCATTCCAAAAATCATGTCTTAGCTAAATTTCATGTAAGTTATCATTGACTATCAATTTAAAGATTTAGATTAGAGACATGTATTCCATTTGTATCAAGATATTAAAACATATAAAACATCAAAGACATAATTTAGAACACCCCCTACCTCATAAGAGGATTGTTCCTCTTGAATCCAAGGAAAGCAAAGGAATTTCAAGTTTTCCTTCTAGGGTTATGAAGAGGAAGATGAGGCAAGGATTTTGTATTCCAAGCTCAATGATCTAAGGTGAGTGGAAGGTGGTTAAAAATGAAGTCAAAGCCTTAAACAAAGCTTGTCTTCAATGGTGGCTAGGTTAGGGTTCTTGAGAGGAAAGAAATGAAATGAATAAAATGAAATGAAAACCCTAAGTTAAATTTGATGGGGTTCTCCACTCACTAGGTGCTCTTGCACTACCTCTCACACACACACTTGCAAGACTAAATGTGAGGCCTACACTTGTCATGAATCTAAGTAAGCTTCCTAAATTAAATCCTAAGCCTACACTTGTCAACCATCTAAGCCAACAAGTGGTCCAATCCTAGGCCAATAAATGGGTGAATCTCCACCATCCATGTATCATAAGATTATGCTTCCAAGTGGTTCCACCACAAGATTAACAAGCGGCACCATGAGAATGTGACATTTGTCATATTTTCAAATAATTACAAAAAGGTCCTTTTGAAAATATCTTTCAAATTTAATTGCAAAATGGTCTCTAAGATGAAAGATAATTACTTTGCATAATTACACTAAAACCCCAAAAGTTTAAGAAAATTACCAAAAGTTATGCATCCATGCTCTTTATAAGAAAAGTAAACATTTAGCATGCTTTTATACAAAAGTAAAAATGTAGATATCATAGAAATTAAGTATCATGGATGCATGCAAAGCTGGAATCGAATCCGAGCACAAAAAGTGAGGTTATGCAACAAAAGGGAAACCGAGAAAAGACAAAATAAGGAAAAAAATGAAACAGGAAAAAGACGAAAATGAAAAAAAAAACGAAAAAGAAAATTGCCAAAAAGGAAAATAGAGAAAAGACCGAGTCTTTACAGAAACATTAGAACACAATAGAAAAAGAGAGTAACAAGGCAGTACAAACAACGACTAGAACCTGCCCACACTTACTCGTCAGTAAGGTAGCATGACAGTATAAGGCACTAGTTCATGACATGCCCCCAACCGGTCAATTCTAGAAAAACCTATCGATATGGATGACATCAATGTCGGAAATGCTCATCACCAAAAGCACTGCGGGAACAAGGCATCTGTGAGAGTTGGGGTAGCTAATCCCAAAACTCTGACAACAATGACACTGGCACCATTATGCTTAAGGCCTTAGATCTAGAAGCCATAAAAGAAAAGGAAATGAAACAGTGCCGCCCTGGCCCACGTCTCACTCCACCAGACAAGAACTGCGATTCAACACTCACATGAGCCTTACTCGCATCAACCGTCATACTAAGGTCTCGAAACACCCAACCAAGAAAACAGACAAGTAGGTTCCCAACATGGGTCTTTACAGAATGAAATTCTCCTATCTAAGGAAGAAACACGTGAAACAAGAATGCATCCAAGGGATGCAACGATCCTAAGAGACAATGTCAAAACCAGATATAAAAGTAAATAACTAGCATGCAACATCGCAATAGGCTATCTACTCAAGGTGCCACATAAGCAAGCAGACATGTTATCAAACCAAAACATGTTATCAAGAAGCACGTAAATACATGGTATGACAATACATGTGAATGAAAAACGTAAGGTATGCCAACATACGTCGCATACAGTCATGTTAACACAAGCACGTAGACATGATATCACACCAAGACATGATAGCAACGCAGATATGGTCTGGGTCTCATGTTATCAAAAGCATATATATACACATAAAGCATGCCTAACAAATAATAAATGTCTCAAAACACCTGAGCATGTGGACATGTTATCATACAAGACCTGTAGTCAAACAAGACATGTTATCAAATAAGACACGTTATTAAGACACAAATGACATATCAAAGTAAAACAACGTGAGCATAATATGCACCGAAAACCTGTCGTCCAAGGTATTCGAACCCGGACGCTCTGATACCACTTGTAATGACTCTGGATTTTTTAACTCAGTGTGTCCTGTGATGACCCGAACTAGATCCAAGATGTGGAAGGTAGAAACAAGACAACAGTCCCTCAAGGCACAGAACATCTCTAAGACCCTAAGATGACCTTCTATGAGGTCACGGAACCCAAGGGATAAGTGCGGAAGCAAGAGATCGGAAAGATAACAATTAATCCCCCAGGGGCAAAATAGTCATTTCTAAGAATATAGATGCAGGGGCCATTGAGCACACTGCTGGATAGATAATGAAAAACTTATTATGATGGACTCAAGAATCGCATGATTCGGAGTCCAGACGAAGGATAAACGACAAGACAAAGAAAAATATGCACTTAAGCCTAAAAGGGTAAAATGGTAATTCCAAACTGAAATGAGTACCCCCCGTGTACACCATTGGATAGACAATGAAAAATTAAAAAAGATGGACTCAAGAATCGCATGATTCAGAGTCCGGATGGCAAAGATATCATGTTCTGAAGTCAAAGAAAGGGAAACCCTATCCTGGTTGGAACCAAATTTTGACAACTTTATTAAAACTTGAATAACTTGATATATAAATGGAATCTGAAGCTCTAATTGGTACCATTGGAAAGCTTATTTCGACACAGTCAGTTTAAACTCAAGAACGGACCAATTCGGAGTTAAAACAAAGGAGATACGACAACTCAAAGTTGGAGGTGCAGAGTTCAGAATCAAGGCGGGATCCCGCCCAAAACCCGCGGGCGCCCACCCAAATGGGCAGAACCGTGAGAAATGTGCGGGGCCCCACCGGTCCCTTGAGGGCCCCCGCCAGATGCCCCCTCGGGCCTTGTTTGACGGTGCGCGGGCTGAGTTCTAAGGCTACGGATGCTTCCTAATTGACCCAAACAAGTTTCAAAACATTCCCTAACCTCATTCAAGCATCTAAAGCACGCTAAAACAAAGGGAAACTCATAATGACACCCTATGCATGAATTTTTCAATATTTTCATAGTATTTCATGAAGTCAAAATTTACATTGGATGCAATATAAATGCCATTGGCCTCCGGCCTTATCTCAAACACGTCAAATACAGTACAAAAGGTGTACTTATGTACACTCTACATATATGAAATCAAATATACACATTTTGACAAAAAGACTACAAGTGGCATTTCAAGCCAACCTTTACAAGAGCCATGAACAAGAATACACTTAAGGAACTTCGATTAATCACAACGATCTCAGGATATTGTGTATCCTACATCAAGGCATCCGTACCTGACGAAACCCCTAGTAACTTCGGGGTTAGTAAACAAGTTTACTCATAGAGAATAAGTATGCATAGACTCGATATTCTTGTAGATTTTTAGACTAACATGAAACGATTCAAAAGGATCATGCCATCTGACGTCTATGTCAAAAGTGAGACTTATGGATCATCCTAAGCTACTCATGCAATTGCAAGGAGATACATGACATACATGCATACCGGTTATAAGTGTATTAAATGAAGATGAAAACATACGAGATAAGTATAAAAAAACACAGGTATACTAAACAAAATCAGAAACACACAAGGCAAGTATACAAGACACGAGTATACTAAATGGAGTTTTAGATACAAGAAGTAAGTGCACGGTTTCAAGTGTGCCAAATGAGATCTAAATACATGAAGCAGGCATAATGTCTATGAAATTAAGCAAGGTAGGAAATACTCCATACAATCACGACAAGGTTCTTAGATCTTCAAGAGATAACACCTGAAATCTAAGGGTACAAAGATTACGCTTGATAGTATAAACTATTACATGTGGTCCATGCCACCTAGAATCTAAGTCAAGATGCTTATATAGGATCATTCCTAAGTCATATTAACATGAAGCAACATGAGTCATGATGTCTATGAAATTGAACAAGGTTGGGATAATCTAAAGAACACGACAAGTTTATAAATTACTATGAATCACATTATCAATGCAATTAGCATGATTGGAACATTCTAGTTAACACGACAAGAAGAATACATGAAGTCCAGGATAATGCATATTATCTATGCAATTAGACAAGGTAGCAACAATTCATATAACACGAAAAGAATTACATGTGAAATCAAGAATAAGGCATAATATCTATGCAAGTGAACAAGATTGGAACATTCCAATTAACACAATAAGAGTTATACATGAAATCAAGAGCAAGGCATAATATCTATGTAATTAAACAAGGATGGAATATTCCATAGAACAGGAAAAAAGTTTTAGATCTTCATGGAATAGCACTTGAAATCTAAGGAGCGAAATCACGAATGAAACATAAAATCTATGCAATAGAACAAGATTGAAGCATTTCACACACACAACAAGGTTTAAATCTTCAAGGAATAGAAACTTGAAATTTTAAGAGTGAAATCAACTAATGTGGAAACTCGGATATCGCCCGGATTAAAACCGTACTCTTGGGATCACTTTAGGGCTACTAACCCATGGGTACCTTCCCTAGTGCGCACTA
Organism: Cornus florida; assembly: GCF_030987335.1. NCBI lineage: Eukaryota > Viridiplantae > Streptophyta > Magnoliopsida > Cornales > Cornaceae > Cornus > Cornus florida. The sequence continues at coordinate 71,749,603 of NW_026775578.1, forward strand.
TAGTGTAGGGAGCTCTCTATTTCCCATACTAGAACCAAGTCCTAGCCATGTCAATTCTTGATTGATATCCCAAGTTCCAAAATCAACAAGTTGTGCAACCAAGAGTGTATTAAGATACAAGTAATGCATTAAACCACATTCCATGCACAACCAATATTTTGGAACACACAATTCATGCCTTAGATTCTCAACTATGATGGTATGTAAAATGTCAAGAAATCATGGCATGGATCTACATAGACTACAACCAAGATATATATACATATCTAGCACATGGAATCCATTGATGTAAGTATACAACTAGTATAAGATTAAAGATTCAATCATTTGTTTAACAACACCTGAACAATTAAATCATTCCAATGCAAAGGTGTAAGTTCATTGACTACATTAATGAAGCTAAGTTGCAACAAGTCATGATACATGCTAAATAGGTAAAAGCCCCATGAAATAGATATCCAAACCATTAGAACACTAAGTAGAAATTAATTAACCTAATTAATTAATTTCTCTAGAAATCAAAGTTGTCTAAAAATTCTCAAAATAATATATATGATTGTCCATTCTATGGTGATCGCGAATATCACCTTAATTTCACAACGTGAGCAAGATATAATCATGTGGAATTTAATTAATCTAAATTAATTAAATCTCTAGATTTCAAAAGTTGTCCAAATGATCTCAATTTAATATATAACAACGATTAAGTCATGGTCATGCCATATATCATGTCAAAAATGGAAAACAAACAAAACACAATTTACTAGAATTTAAATTAAATTAAATCCATTTAATCTTTAGATTTGAAAATTCATTCAAATGGCTCCAAAAAAAACTACACAACAAAGATCAAGTGAAGGCTATGCCATATACCCAGCCAAAAGTGAGTTATATGCAAGTTACAACAATCATTAATTTATCAAATTAACAAAAGATATGTATACAATTTGTATTTCATACAAAAGTAATTAAAAGCACTTGGAAAATAAACTATAACATCCCTAACCTCACAAGAGGATTGTTCCTCTTGAATCCAAGGCAAATTAACACAAAATGGCAAACCCTTCAAGGGTTATGAAAAGGAGGATGAGGGGAACAAAAAGTATTCCCAAGTTCAAGCTTGGAAATCAACGGAAGGCTCTTAAAAATCAAAGTCAAAGTTTAAAGCTCTAAGCTTCATCCATGGAGGCTAGGGTTTTCTTTACAAGGGCGGGAGATGAAGAAATCAGGTGTGATGGAATGTGAGTGGAGGAAATAGAAATCCTCCACTCACTATGTGGTCTTACACCATGGTCAACACACACAAGTCTTGGTCAATTGCACAAAAACCCTTTTTTTAAAACCATAATCCCAAAGTGGCCCAAAATTAATTTGCAAGACTAAATTGTGAGCCTACACTTGTCACTAATCAATGGCTCCTTCCTAGGCTTAATCTCAAACCTACACTTGCCAACCATCTAAACCAACAAGTGCACTAATCCTAGGCTAACAAATGGCTAAATCTCCTCCCTCCATGTGTCATCATCCAAGGCTCCCAAGTATAACCAATGAGGTGGCTACAAGTGGGCCAATGAGAGTGTGACACTTGTCACACTTTCTGAAAATTGTAAAAAGGTCCTTTTTGAAAATATCTTCCAAATGAAATTGCAAAATGGTCCCTAAAACGAAAAATAATTAGTTTAAGTAATTACAGGAAAAACCCCAAAAACAAGAAGTTTCCAAAGAAAGTGTGCATCCACACCCCTAAGGAAGAAAGTGAACAAATGGCTTGCATTTCTGGGAAAGTAAAAATACACATTTCTAAGAAATCATAAATCATGAGTGCTTGCAAAAGTGGAAGCAAAACAGAACACGAAAAGTGAGGTTGTGCCAACAAAGTGACAAACGGGAAAAAAACAAAAGGTGAATAGTGTCTGAAAAGTGAAAATGTGGAAATGACTTGGTCCTCAAAGGAAGTTGTCAATCCGAATGAAAGAGTCTCGGAAACCAATTCCAAGCACTCGAGATGACACTAAGTGACAAGAAACAGAACTCGAAAGAGAAAATTTAAGCAGAAAAAATTTATCCGTAAAATTTGAGAAAAAGGAAAGGGAGGAAAAATGACCGGGTCATTACAGTGTGCACGGTGGCACCCACTTTCATATTGGAAATGACCATTTTACCCCTAGGTTCATTCTTATCCGTTTTTGAAACACCGCTTCCGCAGTTGTTTTCTTTGTATCTCTAGAGACCATTGTTTCATCTTTTGCTTCTATATTCTGAATTCGTTATCGAATCTACATTCAGTTCATCACTGGACGCACTAGTCTAAAAACCAGGGCCGTCACACTAGTGAGGTTCCTTTAGTGTGTATCTATATATATACGGACTATGTAGTTATTGTTGGATTGACTAGAATGTATTTGAATTTTGATTCTCTGTTTAGTATATAGTAGATTAGAACTTGTTTGTGGGCTTGACCCACTATTATTTTTCAGGTGTTCCTCAGTTCCAGACTTAGGGATTGTTTGTGCTAAGCAAAGACAATCTATTCACTCCTCTGACTCTACATAAGATTTCCCTCTCTATGTTTTAGTTTTGAATTTTAAGTTTTTCAGTTGGATTCTGGATTAGGGGTCCACATGATGGAGTCCCAAGTTGTAATTTTAATTAATTACTGGTACTAGATGATTTAGTTAATTGAGGATTTTTGTTGGATTAATTAATGAGGATTTGTTATTTAGTATTCTTTCAGTTTTATTCTTTATTCTTATTCTTTTTGTATTCAAATGCTTGTTTAAATATTAATTGTTTGATATCCCTTGTATTCTGTGCTCGGACTTGATCACCTATGGCTCTAGAAACGAGGGTATCACAGAAATCCTAAAAGCCGCCACCATAGTATCAGTCTTCTGAGTAATACGAGAAAAATGATTTCTTCTATCAAGGCCTGTGCCTTCTTTTATAGAAGAAAATAAAGGTTTGGTGGTCTTTTAGGTCTTCTGGCCCATCTAGAATGAAATACGACTTAGAAAAGAAAAATCCTATAACATTAAATCTGATTTGTTATGGAAGTTTGATCTATTATGGAAGGCTTGAGCTTTAGGAAGTAGAGCTCGAGCTTTGAGGTTCGGGCTCGAGCTTCATTGAGTTATTGCTTAAGCTTCAAAGAATGGTACTCGATCTTCACTTTTACACTCAATTACATTTCTTCAACTATTTTTCGAAGCGTCTTTTCCTTCAACACTTAGAATATTTTGGGATTCTTCTCTTTTAACATTGCTTGATCCAAGCTTCATAGGGCTCGAGCTCTAGGTACCAAGCTTGAGCTTTAGGTACTCAAGGCTCGAGCTTTGAATGATGGTGCTCGATCCTTGAGGTTTGGCACGAGGCCCTGAGAGCTTGGTTCTTCTTTTAAATTAACTCTTCAAATTTTGATGCCTCATATTCGAGCTTGAGGGCCAAGGCTCGAGCACCCTAAGGTCAGGCTCGAGCACCATTGAGTAGGGCTTGAGCTCTAAAGGTACAGGGCTCGAGCTTCAATGCCTTGTTGATTTTTCCTCTTTTTCTTGTAGGGCTCGAGCCTCAGGACTTGGGCTCAAGCTTTGGTTCTTGAATTCTTCCAAACTTCACCATTTAAGATCTCAGTTAGCTTTGAATGACCGACAACGACTCTGAAAGCTTCGGTATCAGTTTTTTTATTATAAAGTCCCAGTTTTAACCGTTCCTCTAGGAAAGTACCTAAAAACACACATTAAACATAAATCAATCTAACAATGGATAGAAGTATCACTTTAGGCCTTAGCATACGTATATTTAGGGCTTGAATATGCAATTTTTAACGCTCATCACACCCCTAAACTTACATTTAGTAGTCTCTTAGTAATATAGAACTAAAAAGCCGCTTTCGTGGGAATCACAGTTACATTTAGCCTATGCAACAAGCCTTTAAACCCCTAGGTTATCCCTAGTGGACGAGTTGTAGTCTCGTGAGGGTTTTAAGTGATGATACCCACAAACATCTCAAACAGTACCTTAATTGCACAATAAGCTCATTCAAGCCTATTTTCAAATCATAATATCCCTGTAGTTCATTAATCAATCAAATATAGCAAGTACAACCAATTATATTAATCAGAAAAACTTTCAACTTTCAATTTCAATTTAGCAGCAATGGTCCCCATATGTTAGTTTAATCATTTCTTCAACAATCTTAATCTCCAAAACCCTTTGAAAGTGATCTTATAATTAAACATGTGGCTTACTGTTCATGCTTGCATTTATTCCTTGCTATTCCTCAGTTCACAAGCAAACTTTTCAAATTCCAACTCTTAAGGCATTGTTATTTTTTTTCTATAGATAAGCATTTTTCAAAAAGGATACTGTGTAATGTTCAGGTCTATTAAGCTTTCTAAATCACCCATGTTACGAACTTTCAGCCAATAACTCTCAGACTAGATGGTCTTAGGACATTAAGTGATAAAGTACCCCTCCGGACCTAATTGTTCAAGTAATATAGGTAACCTAAACCCCCTATGTAACAAGCTTTCAGCTACTGACTCCCAAACCAAATGGTCTTAGGCATTAGGTGTCAGAACACATCCCTAAGGACATTATTGCTCAAGTAATCTAGGTACAGACCTGAACTTGACCCTTTTTAATTTATTGCATACATGCCTTTTTATTATTATTATTATTTTTTTTATGCCTTGGTTATCAAAATTATCAAATCCACCTACTCATCTTAGTTTAACTCAAAACAAAATAAGACTTCTAGTTTTAACCCCATAGAATTCATGCAAGTGTGAATATGTGCAAAGTGTAGCATCTTAGAGATCGATATCATTAAACAATAATTGTCCCAACAAAGTAGACCATAGGCCACCAACTGATTTCAAAAAATTTCAAGAATCCCTTTTCACAATATTTTGGCATACAAACCATTTCTAACCAACATTAGATTGTAAGCAGAATATATGACAATCAACAGACTGAAAATTATGCTTATAACATCAAATATCATGACCTAGTATTATAAAAAATTTTGAATTTCCCTTGAAATTTCCTTACCCCTAAACGTAGTGTGAACATTGTCCTCAATTTGTGAAAACAAAAGAGAGTTTAGAAAGATATTACCATACAACCTCAGACTAGCAAATATATGCCAACAAGAAGTACGGAAGGCAAATGAGAAGTGACCCCCAAACTTGGTCTATAGTACCTGGTAATATCAGCAAACCCCAACACATATTAGAGTATCAAGTATATGGAGTAATAACATAGAAATATCACATGTAGCTGAAATATCAACACAAGTATAAGATAGGTAAAAAGCATGGCTATAAATGAACAGAATTAGTACAATGCTTTGAAATAACAGACTTAGTGTAGAAATACAGCATAAAGAAATAAATACATCAAAAATACTGCTTTAGTCTCCAAAAGTGCCTAACTAATAAAATAAAATACAGAAAAGCCCTAGACAGCTAATCTATAGGGGATGGAGGAAGATCGGTAGAAGTAGAAGGGGCAGACAGAGTGCGGCGTAATAGCTCCTCAAGAATGCTCTGCTATGCAGTCAGCATCTATCTCAGTACTGTCTGTCCGTCGAATAGCTCTGTCACCCTGGCTTGTAACTATCTAATCTCAGTATGAGAAGAACTCTCAGGTTATGCTATAGGAACTGGCCTTCTCCTCGGTGGGGCCTAGTATCAAAGGTATCCATCTCATCCGCTGTGGCCTCATCAGCATCCTCTGGCAGCCTAGCAGTAACTGCTATATAACCGTTATTGCCAAACTCCACTACGCTGCTGCAATGTGCCGGCATATGTGTCCACACCTTATTCCATTCCTTTATTCCAAACTTTGGAGATTCATCATAAGACTCCTCTTTTTTACCTACCACAAAACTATAGCTCTAATAGCCTGGTAATCATTTATGAAAAAGGTAACATATGGGTAGGAACATTTTTATGTTGTCTAATCTTTGACCAAAACTCCAATACCTGTTAGAAAATCATCATAGGAAATGAATACCAATGCTCAAACTGAATAGCATAAAGTGCCTGAAGAAAATCAGTATTCCGAATATTCTTATGCCCAAGAGGATGGACATTAGCAGAGATAATAGAATCTAGAATCCATAACCTCTTTAGAATTTTAGCCTTGGTAGTACTACTATGTTTTCTCCTGGCGAATCTACCATCACACAGATTTTGAATCAAATTTCCTACAATTGGTACCCTAGGAAAAGGTGTGAAAGTAGGACAACTACGCCTCTCATCTACCACCTCAAGAAGTGTATGATAACATTCTAAAGCTGTAACAATAATACAAGGATTAATAATCAACTTATGCCCATTAATCATAGTCCTAAGCTCCTACGATCATCCTCACTATAAACAAGATTGAGATAAAATAAATGAACTAGGCGAGGATAAACAATCTTAGTAACAGGAACCATAATATGTAGAAAATGCTTGTAACTAAAGGACTTCATAGCCCATTTAGTTCAAGGATCAGTGATGAATGCCTGATAATCGAAGGTCGTTTCATAAAAAATTAGAATTGTCTTCCAAGCACTTGGCAAAATATCTTTAGTCACCCTAGCACGCTTAGAAGGAGCAGGACAAACCATCTCAATTTTCAATTAATAGTATCGTCCAAGAAAATCCCAAAAATCACCAAAGTTCTCCAATATCTGTAATCTGGAAACTGAGGCTTGAACTTAACCTTATAGGCTTGAATTTGAACCAATGCTCGAGCTTAGAGTTGTAGAGCTCAAGCTCTACCTGAAACTACACCAACACAGATCCCAGAAATCAATACACAGATCAACCAAAGAGTCTTTTTATAATCATTCATCCAAAAAAAAAACTCATGCTTTCCTACTCCAGATCTAGAAATTTAATCAACTAAGGAGGAAGCAATGGAAAGAAGATGAAGATGAAGAGTTTTAACTGATTAGCATCTACAAATTTGGCAAAAGAATGTCAAATATCATGGTGAATTAGTATGGAGAGAAAACTTAGATAGAAACTTCCCAAGAGAGATGTATGATATAAAGAATAAGGATAACTCATGCTTTTAAAAACTTTCAAAACCCATGGCTTGAGCTTCAGAATGAGAGCTCAAGCCTATCGCTAAGAAAACTAAAGTTAGCGATGGAGAATGGCTCGAGCTTAATGTATGCAAGCTCGAGCTTTAAGGACAAATTTTTGTATTTTTGTATTTTTTTGTTTTTTCAATTTTTATTTTCTTTTTCTTAATAAACCTAACCTAAACTAAACTAGAAATAAAATAACAATAAAAATAACTAAAACCTAAAAATTAAAGCAAAAACAAATATAAAACTAAAAATAAAAATAAACTACAGTACAACATACAAATGTTAAGTTTAATGTCGATAACTCGATAGCATGCTAAGTTTAACGTCGATAGCTCGATAAAAACTAACCTCTCTAGTCCAAATAAATAGGATCATAAAGTTTTACTGCCTCCACTGTGCCTTTCTGCACTCTACATTCTATGTAGGGTTTAAGTCTCAGTGCATTGACTTTGGACGATTGTCCAGTCTTACAATTTTGTATCTCTATTGCACCATAAGGTGTAACAGAAATAACTATATATGGAACTTCCCAACTTGACTTCAGTTTTTCAGGAAAAAGTTTCAGTCGTGTGTTAAACAACCAAACCTTTTTCTCGAGCTCAAAAGTCTTACGCAAGATATGCTTGTCATGAAATGCCTTAGTTTTTTATTTATAAACCTTAGCACCCTCATAACAATCATTACGCAATTCTTCGAGCTCAGTTAGTTGAAGCTTCCTGTTAGAACCAGTAGAGTTCATATGAAAATTGAGCCTTTTTTATGGCCTAGAAAGCTCTGTGTTCTAATTCTACAGGAAGATGACACCCTTTACCATAGATGAGATGGTAAGGTGACATACCAATTAGAGTCTTAAAAGCTATTTGATAAGCCCACAAAACATCATTTAGTCTTAATGACCAATCTTTATAATCTGGCTTAGTCATTTTTTCAAGAATTCTTTTAATCTCATGATTGGATATTTCAACTTGGCCACTTATTTGGGGAAGATAGGGAGTAACAACTTTATGAGTGATGGAGTATTTTTGTACCAAAGTACATAAATACTTATTATAGAAATGAGCACTCCTATCACTAATAATAGCTCGTGGCATACCAAACTGACTAAAAATGTTTGTTTGAATGAACTCAACCATGACTGCGTGATCGGCAATTTTAGTAGCCATTGCTTCAACCCATTTAGACACATAATCAATAGCCACAAGAATATATTCATTTTGATTTAAATGAACAAAAGGACCTATGAAATCAATACCCCATACATCAAAAACCTCAATGACTAAGATTGGAGTTAAGGGCATTATATTTCTTCTAGAAATTGATCCTAACTGCTGAAATCGAAGGTATGACCTACAGAACAAGTATGCATCCCGAAAGAGTGAAGGCCAAAAAAAACCACACTGAAGAATTTTAGTTGCAGTTTTCTTTGCACTGAAATGACCTCCATAGGCTAAACTGTAACAGAAGGTCAGAATACTATGAAACTCACTCTCAATAACACATCTACGAATGATTTGATCAGCACATTACTTGAAGAGGTGGGCATCTTCCTAATAGTATATCTTAATCTGAGTGAAGAATCGATCTTTTTTCTGCTTTGACCAAAACAAAGGAATTTTGCCTATTGTGAGATAATTCACAATATCAGCAAACCAAGGAAAATCCGTATGAGAAACCCTAAACAGCTGTTCATCTGGAAAGGAATCACAAACTCGAAGTGAAGTTGAGGTATCCTCAATCAGAAGTTTAGAAAGATGGTCAGCCACTACATTCTCTGACCCTTTCTTATCCTGAATTTTTTTTTTTCCTGGATGGGGTCTTTTTTATTTATTTATTTTTATTTAATAAATAGAACTCAAAGAGTACAATTACAAAAGGAGTGAAACTCCAATACAGCAAGAGGGATAGATTTCTTATCCTGAATTTCGTAATCAAACTTTTGAAGCAAGATGATCCATCAAATCAAATGGGGTTCGATTTCCTTTTTGGAGAGAAGATGTTTCAAAGCAGAATGATCAGAATAGACCACTACTTTGGAACCCAATAAATAAGATCTGAATTTGTGTAAAACAAAGACAATTGGAAGCAACTCTTTTTCAGTAGTGGTATAATTTAATTGTGCATCTGAAAGAGTTTTGCTCACATAGTAGATAACATGAGGAAGTTTATCTACTCATTGTCTCAAGACAACACCCATCACATAATCAGATGCATTACACATGATCTCAAATGGAAGAGCTTAGTTTGAAGGATTCATGATAGGAACTGAAGAAAGAAGAGAGTGAAGCTTATGGAAAGCTTCTAGGCATGATTCATCAAAGACAAAATGAGTGTCCTTTGAAAGTAGATTACACAAATAACAAGATATTTTGCTGAAATCTTTAATGAAACGTCGATAAAACCCGACGTGTCCAAGAAATTATCACACTCCTCTTACAGAGGTAGGAGGAGGCAATTTAGAGATCAAATCTACTTTTGCTTTATCAACTTCAATACCTCTCTCTGAAATGATATGCCCTAAAACAATCCCATCTTGAACCATAAAATGGCTCTTCTCCCAACTAAAAATAAGATTAGTTTCCCTACAACGCTGAAGCACTAAGGACAGATATTTTAGATAGTTTTCAAATATGGACCTGAAAACAGAGAAGTCAGCCATAAAGACCATGAGAAATGTTTCAACCATGTCTGAAAAGATAGATATCATACACTTTCGGAATGTTGCTGCCACATTACACCATCCAAAAGGGATCCGTCTAGAGAAATATAAAATGAGATCATTAACCATTCAATTAAACCACAATTAGTACACACACAAATATACAGAGAAATGTACTTCTTGCATTCATAAGTGTAGAACATCAAACAACAAGAATAGAATGTCCACCTACCCAAGAAATTAAAGCAATTACACTACAACTAAGCTAATGACATGAAAATTAAGCTAATTAAACTAAGGATGTGACATAATCCATCAATATATAAGTATGAACCATCAAATAAATCACAAGAATAATCAATTAAGCACCATGCCTTGACCATCTCTAGATTAACAATATCAACACACATAGACATGCATCAATTTCATTAAATCTAGAGAAAAACACATGAACATTCATTTTAGCATACTTAGACATATGGATAGAATTAAATGATCAATTGAAAGCATTAATCCATACAAATCATGTAAAAATTACAAGATCTATATTTATTCAACGTCAAAACATCAATTATAATTAAAATCCACAAAAGACACAAAAGCTAGCTTTAGGAATCAAGCCTAGGGGTTATCTCTAGCCCCAAGACAAGGATTTAGCCACTCATTGTAGTGGTCATGGAACCCTCAAGGGCTAGCTTAGAGGTTGGCATCATCATCTTCATCCTTGCTTTCTTCCCAAAACCCTAGTTCTAGAGAGGAAAAACTATATGATATTTCTTCTACAATATGGTTTAATAAATCTATTACAAGCCTCTTTAAGTAGGCACCCAGTCAGAAATGCAGCCTATAATTGGAGAAAATTCACAGCTACATAAGTTAGGTAGAGTTCGGTGCGCTCGGGAATTAAACAGTTCATTGCCAACAGTCACTTCGATAGATCGAATAGGACTTCAATCGATCCAACGCTTTCTTCAATCGATCGAAGTTGACGTGTCATTAAAAATATCTTCTTGGCCTTATCCACTTTGCTGAGCTAGCACCGCCTCATTTTGATCGATTGTAGCCATCTTCGATCAATCGAGACTTCCTTCGATCTATCGAAGCTCCTCTGGGGCAATTTTCTTGGCTTCTTTCCAACTTTGCTCCTTAGCTTCAAAATTGAGCTAAATAGCTTTTATTAGCCTGTTTGAACTTTATTGACCTGAAATAGGCAAAAACATAAATATGTACGAAGACATAAAAGTAAGATAGATGAATGGGCTAAAATACCCTAGCTCAGGTGCTAAAATGCATCACATTTGAGCACTTATCATAAGGTTCTTCATTGGGTAGCCCATGATAATTAGGAAGCATTTGAATTGTTTGTGGTTTGATCTCATAATGGTGTGCTCTAAATGGAGGGAGTTGAATGCCTGTTGGTGCATTATACTCATTTGGCTTATAATGATCTCTTAAAGCAAGGGGAAGATTCACCACCAGTGGCTCTACATAAGCCCCATGATTTGCTTGAACAACGGGAGGTAAAGGTGTTGGTGCAAAGAATGGCTTAGGTATTCCCATTGGAACTTGGCCTTGTTATTGTTGTGGAGTGAATGGTCTGGGCATGCCTAATGGTACTTGAATGTTACAGTGTTGATGATGCACATTAGGAGGAAGAATGCCTTGTTGGTCAATGTGACTAAGGTCTTTAACGTGGTTTTCATTTTGGACATCCATTGATGAAATGGAGTCGCTTGAATTACCCCTTCCACTAAGATTATGAATAACCGATCCAAGATGAAAATTCAATGGGATAAGAGTAGGATTGAATGACCTATGACCATGTATGCATAATCAAAACAAACAACAACAACTAAATAAATATCAAGTAATAAGCACTTCTACTTCGCAACAAGTCAATCAACAACAATCCTCCACATACATTGATCCCATACTCCCATGCTTTCAACAAATGCAAGAAATAAATTTCCTCCAAGCGGGCCGATGATCTATCTAATCAAATAATAATTGCCTCCACGCAGGCCAATGATTTAACTAAGTAAAGAGAGTTAAGAAACCTCACAAAGGTTCCTTAAGCAACTTCAAATTATTTTTAACTTTTTGACTTGCTTTGCAATTTTTATTTTTATTTTTATTTTTTAGTTTTTTATACTTTTTGCTTTGCTTAGCTTAGCTTGCTTCTTTACTTTGAAGTTTCTTTGCTTTGCTTTCATTGGCTCCAAGTACCTAGCTAATCAAGAACAAATACAATAAGTAACCAAAACAAAATAAAGTAAAGACAAGATCAAAAGAGTATTAATTCCTAATTGATCCCAAAATATGGCGTTGCCAATCACCGGCAATGGTGAAAAACCTTGGTGTTGCTGAATACCAAAGCTCAAAGTGTGATGATGTGTGGCCAAGTTTAAATTTATAGAATGCTACTACCTAGCAAGAGTGAGTAGGGATCGTCCCAAGGGAAAGGAAGGGTATTTTGGAATCAATGTTAGACAAGTAGATTGAATGATCAAAAAAGGGGTTTGATTTGATTAAACTAATGGTTCAATTAAAATAATGCAATTAAGTGACAATCTAGAAATTAGAGAAAGTAATATGAGAGAAAGGTCTTGGGGCTTAGAGTTCACCACTAAGCTTTACTTCACCAAACACTAGCAATTGTAAATTAATGGGGAAACTCATGTGGTAAAAAATATGTGTGTGTGTGTCACCAATTTAAAACTATGCATAGATGGCAAATAAGTATAGATTGTCTAATCAATCTAGTGAGTAGCAGAAACTATCAAATGAGACTATTAACCATTCAATTAAACCATAATTAGTGCACACACAAAAATCTAGAGAAATGTACTTATTGCATTCATAAGTATGGAACATTAACCAACAAGAATGGATTGTCCACCTATCTAAGAAATTAAAGCAATTACACTACAACTAAGCTAATGACATGAAAATTAAGCTAATTAAACTAAGGATATGGCAAAATCCGTCAAGAAATAGTATGAACCGTCAAATAAACCACAAGAGTAATCAATTAAGCACCATGCCATGACCATCACTAGATTAACAACATCAACACACATAGACATGCATCAATTTCATTAAATCTAGAGAAAAATACATGAACATTCATTCTAGCATACATACACATATGGATAGAATTAAATGATTAATTGAAAGCATTAATCCATACAAATCAAGTGAAAATCACAAGATCTATATTTATTCATAATCAAAACATCAATTACAACTAAAATTCCCAAAAATATACAAAACCTAAGTTTAGGAAGCAAGACTAGGGGCAATCTCCAGCCCCAAGAGAAGGATTTTGCCACGGTTAACTTAGAGGTTGGCATTATCATTTTCATCTTTGCTTTCTTTACAAACCCTAGTTCTAGAGAGAAACAATTTCTATAATTGGTAAAAAATCTCCTTTTGTAACCTCTCTAAAATTGGTTCAATTAATCTATTACAAGCCTTTTTGAGTAGGCAATAAGTCAGAAATATTGCCTTTGATTGGCGAAAATTCGTAGCCACAAAAGTAAGTAGAGTTTGGGCGCGCTCGGGAATTAGACAGCACACTGCCAGTAGTCATTTTGATCGATCAAAGGATTTTTGATCTATCCAACACTTACTTCGATCGATCAAAGATGACGTGTCATGAAAATATCTTCTTATCCTTATCTAAATTGCTGAGTTGGCACCGCCTTGATTTCGATCGATTGTAGCTTTCTTCGATTGATCGGGACTTCCTTCAATTGATCGAAGATCCACTGATGCAATTTTCTTAACTTCTTTCCAGATTCACTCATTGGCTCCAAAATTGAGCTAAATGGCTCTTCTTAGCCTGTTTGAACTTTATTGACCTGAAATTGACAAAAACACAAATAAGTACTAAAACATGAGAGTGAGATAGATGAATGAACTAAAATACCATAGGTTAGGTCCTAAATTCATCACATTTGAGCACTTATCATGTGTCCTCCAATGGTTAAGAGGTGATTGATATCTAAGGAGGTCAGGAGGCCATGAAGGAATGTTACCACACCACTATCAAGATTAAAGATAATGGCAAGCAACCGATTAAATAGTAATCATAGCACCCTTCGGACCCCAAATCAAAGAAGGAACCGAAGAAAAGGGTCCCAAACAAAGAACCCTTAGAAATAGTACAGATTATTCATAGTGATCATAAGAAAGTAATTTACATCAATTCACTCTAATCACCTAAAGAGAAGACAAACCTGATAGAAGTCCTACGTCAGAATGTAGATGTTTTCTCCAAGAGTCATTTGGACATGCCTAGAATCGATCCACAAACAGCTTGTCATAGCCTAAACATTGACCCGAGTTTCCACCTGGTGAAGCAAAAATAAAAAAGTTCACCCCAAAAAAAAAAAAAAAATCATTGCAGACGAAGTCGAACGGCTTCTCGGGGTAAGATTCATTAGGGAAGTGCAATATAAACAATGGTTGTCCAATGTGGTTGTGGTCTAGACAAAGAATGGAAAATGGATGGTCTACATCAGTTTTACTAACTTTGGTAAGGCAAAGGCCCGAAGAGCTGAACGCCATATCAAATTTTAGCAAAATTTGGCTAAGTGCAAAATAGTCAAACGGACCCAAGTGCTGATTGCACCCAAAGGCAAAGGCCCAAAGAGCCAAACACTATATCAAATTTTAGTAAAATTTGTCTAAGTCTAAATAAAACCGAACGATCCCAAGCATTGATCACACCTAAAGGCAAAGTCCAAACAAAGCCGAACGGTCCCAAGCATTGATTGTACCTAAAGGCAAAGGCAAGAAGGAACAAACGCTATATTAAATAATTTTAAAAAATTTGGAAAAACCCAAATAAATCCGAATAGCCCCAAGTGCCGATCGCACCTAAAGGTCGAGGAGCTGAACGCCATGTCACATTTTCAAAATTTGGAGAAGCCAAAACAAAGTTGAAAGATCTCAGGGACCGAGCATATCACGGGGCCAAGGAGTCCAACAAACATGTATGTAAATATACGCATGAGACAACAAAATTGATGAAGATTATTAAGGGTTTAGATCATTACAAAAAAAGTAATAATAAAAAAATAAATAAAAAATGGAAAGAGAGAAAAAATCTTTCATTTCTTCTCCCCATTGGGGTCATCCATATGAGGAGCTCCACCATCCTTATTGAAAGTTGATGAGTGCTGAAAAGTATGCATTTAAACCCCTTAAGCTCGAGTATTCAAGAACCTTTATCTGTCTTATTTTCTCATTTTAGACTAATTTCATGATTATTGCCCTTTTTTGGCACATATCCCCAAAATAAGTCATTTAAGCCAAATTAGAGCATAAATGATGAAATCTCCAGCTCAATGGAAGAAATAAGCAAAGTGGAAGCAAAGAGGTGGAAAACAACATTATTCGATCAATCAGACAAAACTTCGATTGATCTCACATTGATCGATCCAACCATGCTAAGATGGATCGAGCCTCTTGTCCTTATCCTCAGAAAATTTCCATCTTTGATCGATCTACATTCTTTCGATCGATCGAACTTCTTTGATCTTTTCCCTACCTACCACTCTTGTCCTTTTACCAGAATATCCCGAAAATATCTCAGATTTGAAGGCGCCGCCATGGTTTGATGGATCTCACTAGACTTCGATTGATCGAACCCCCTCAAGTGCAAAAAAAAAAAAAAAACAAAGTTCTAACTAATTAAAAGGTGTACTCGTGGTGCAACCATTTGGAGGTCCTAGTGCACGAGGTATAACCATTCGGTGTGACATTTGAGCTACCTATATAAGGATTTTAAGCCATTTTACACATATACAATCTTGGAGAATCATATACACAAGAGAGGTTAGAGGAGTCTAGAGATTGGAAAGATGCACACCATTTGGGAGTTCTTCCACTCATCTAGGGTTTCCATCAAGGAGAAGAAGATCATTCCTACCATAGAGATTGCCCTTGAGGGTTGAATGGCTACATCAATGAGTGGCTAAATAACTTCTTAGGGCTAGAGTTAGCCCTAAGCATGCTTCTTAGACCTTGATGCTTTGTATTTTGAGGGGATTTGTGTTGTATTTCTTGTCTTGACCTTTGATATATATATAAATCTTGTTTCTATCTTGAGTTGTGCAGTTTAATACTTCCAATTAATCATTTCATTCTATTCATATGTCTATATATGCTAGAGTAGATGTTCGTGCGTTTATCTCTTGATTTTGTTACATTGATGCATGTCTATGTGTGTTAATATCATGAATCTAGTGATGGTCAAGGCATGGTGCTTTAATAGAATACTCTTGTGACTTGTTTGATGGTTCATACTCATTTCTTGATGGATTGTACCTCTTTCTTAGTTTAATTAGTTTAATTTTCATGTCCCTAAGCTTAGTTGTAGTGTAGTTGCCTTACTTTCCTAGATGGGAGGACAATCCATGCTTGTTATTTGATGTTCTATGCTTATAAATACAAGTAGTATATTTTTTAGTTTGTTGATGTGTTTTGATTGTGAGCTTAAAAGAAGGAACAATGGGTTAATTTGATATATTGTGCTATTCATTAGTTTGTCTAGACAATGTATGCTTAAATGGTCATCCATGCTTATTGATTCAATCAATCACACACATTAGTATTGCAACATACAATCCCCATCATTTATTACACATTGAGTGTCTAGGAAAGTAATGTTTAGGGGTGACCCCTAAGTACCAAGACCTCTTTTTCTTATTTCTCTATACTTTATTTACTTTAGTTGTTCTACATTGCTTTCATTTAATTTAAAATTGTAGTTTAATTAACCAATCAAACCACATTTTGATCACTTGACCTACTAATCCAACATTGTTTCCATATCAATGTAGCTCATTTTCCCTTAGGATGATCCCTACTCCCCCTAGATATATTTAGGAGTACGAGGTAATAGTGACATTTTACAAATTCAAACTTGGCCACTCTTTAACACGTTTTTACTTGTTGGTTCACAACGACACCAAGTTTTGGCCCTGTTGCCGGGGATTAGGCAACGTCGTATTTTGGAAACAATTAAGAAATTGTACTCTTTTGATCATGTCTTTACTTTATTTTGTTTTGGTTACTTATTGTGTTTGTTTTTCATTGGCTAGGTGAATTAAGCCAAGAGAAGTGAAGCAAAGGAGAATTCAAAAGCAGAGATCCAAGCTAAGTTAAGCATTGAAAGTTAAAATCTAAAAGAATTGCAAAAGCAAAGCAAGGCAAATAAAGAAAAGAAATTTTTTTTTTTTGAAGTTGCTTAAGGACCCTTTGTGAGAATTTTCTAACTCAATCTCTAGTTAAATCGTCGGCCCGCGTGGTGGCAAGTCTTTTAATTCTTAGATAAATCGTGAGCCCGCGGGGAGGCAATTTACTTTTCTTTGCATATTGTTGAAAGCATGGGAGTATGGGATCAATGTATGTGAAGGATGTTTGTTGATTGATTTGTTGCGGAGGCGAAGTGATTGTTACTTGCTTGTTGCTTGTTTGTGTTTTGTTTGTGCATGCATGGTCATAGGTCATTAAATCCTACTCTTATCCCACTTAATTTAAATCTTGAATCCATTGTTTGTAATTCTAAGGGAAGTGGTAACTCTAATCATTCCATTTCATCAATGAAAGACATCAATGAGGACCGTGTGGAGGACCTTGGTCACATAGACCAACAAGGTATCCTCCACCCTAATGTGCATCATGACAACATCTAAGTACTATTAGGTATGCCAAGACCATTTGTTCCACAACAAGAAGGCCAAGTTCCATTGGGAATGCCTCGGCCAATTTTTACTCCACAACCTCCCATTATTCAAGGCAATCAAGGTGCTTATGTAGCACCACTGGTTATGAATCCTCCTCATGCTTTGCATGATCATTATGTACCAAATGAATATAATGCACCTACATGCATTCAATTTCCCCCTTTTAGAGCACACCACTATGAAATTAAACCGTAAACTATTCAAATGCTTCCCAACTATCATGGACTTCCAAATGAAGAACCTTACAAACATTTGGATGAGTTTCTTGAAGTATGCTCCACCGTAAAATACATGGACATGCCAGAAGATGTTTTGAGATTAATTTTTTTCCTTTTCACCCTTAAAGATAAGGCAAATTATTGGTTTAGCAATCTTAGGCCTTTTTTGATAACTTCTTGGGCGAAAATGCAACAAAAGTTCTTGAAAAAGTACTATCCGGTTTCAAAGACCAATGCTATGAGAACTTCCATTAGAGAATTTTCTAAAGGGGATGGGGAATTGTTTCATGAGGCATGGGAAAGATTTAATGATTTGCTTAGGAAGTGTCCACATCATGACATGCCTAAGTTGCAATTAGTTCAATACTTCTTTGAAAGTTTGTCGGATAATTAGTTCTTATCTTGATAAGCATAAAAATGATGTTTGGCGTCTTTATGAAAGCATGAGTGAGAATTCAATACATTGATCCTTGTCTTCCAAAAATGATAGAAATTTAGGTGGAAGAAAGAATGCCAGCTTGTATCAAGTTGACAATTCCAATGACATAGCCGTCGAAGTCAAGTCTTTATCTCAAAGGTTTGATCAATTTTTGATCAACCAAAATTTGGTGAATCAAGTATCTTCCTCCCCTAATCATGTTTATCATGTTCATTGTCCATCTAATGAAGCTTATATGACTTGTTCTAGTGTCTTACATTCTACTTCCAATTGTCCCCATGGACATATGCAAAGTGAGCGCCATGAACAAGTGAATACCATATTTGTTAACCAAGGGAATAATCGCTACGACACACATTACAATCCCGGGTAAAGGAACCATCCAAACTTCTCTTGAAAAAGCCAAATGAAAGGCTTAAACCCTCCCCAAGGTGGTTTTCAAGGCAAGTATGTTCTGCCCCCATTACAAAGCCAAGGTTCCCAAGGTTATAGATCATATTTTCAATGACATGGAAATTAATTTTTTAACTCTCATTTTCCTAATCAATCATCTTATTCTCAAGGAAATTCTAGGATTCCCGCTTTTGAGGAAAAAGTGTTGACCACTTTGAGTACTTTAGAGGCAAACACTCAATTACTTCATTCCCATTCCCAATCCATTGCTAAGCTAGAAACCCAAGTTGGGCAAATAGCTAGCACTTTGAATGCTAAAGAAAAAGGGAAGATGCCTTTAAATGCCCCACCAAAGCAGTAATTTGTTATAGAGACCAATCCTTCCTCGGAAGGTCACACAACTGAGCATGTCAATGTGGTGACAACCTTGAGAAGTGGGAAAATTGTTGGCAACCATGTTGGTGAATCAAATGAAGAGAGTGAACTGATGCAACCAAAAGTTGACACCTTTCTCGTTTCACACCCTACTCCTCCTTCATTGCATGTGCATGATCCTTTTGTTGAGAAAGAATTAAGAAATGATTTAAAAAATTCTTATGTTGAAAATGTGATGAGAAAGGATTTTGAAAAGGCTTTTGAGTCAAAGGCTTCAATTCTGGATGCCTTGAAAGGATACATTTCTATTGAAGAGCAAAAGACCAAAGCCAATGAAATAATTGATATGTTTAGGCAAGTGAAGATCAATTTTCCGCTCTTAGATGCAATCGAACAAATTCTGGCTTATGCCAAATTCTTGACAGATCTTTGCACCCAAAAGAGGAAGAACAAGAGCCAAGTACCAAAAAAGGTTGTTTTGATCGAGCAAGTGAGCTCCATTTTGTAACACAACACTCTCCTAAAATTCAAAAACTCTGGCTCACCTACTACTCCTTGCATCATTGGTGACCATGTCATTAATCAGGCTCTTCTTAATTTAGGAGCAAATGTTAACCTTCTTCCATATTCGGTGTATGTTCAATTGGGCTTAGGAGATTTAAAACCTACGTCGGTAGTTTTGCAACTTGTCGATCGATCTATCAAAAAGCCCCAGGGTATTATTAAGGATGTCTTGATTAAAATTGATAAGTTTTTTTTCCCGGTTGATTTCGTTGTCATTGACATGGAATCAGTCACAAATCCCAAGAGCCAAATCCCAGTTATCCTTGGCCGTCCCTTCTTGGCAACCACTAATGCCAACATAAATTGTAGGATGAGGATAATGAAAATTTCATTTGGCCATACAAAAGTGAAGTTGAACATATTTAATCCAACCCTGAATTCAATAGATAAGCATGAAGATGTGTGTGTTGTGGAAAAGTGTCTCGACAATGAATTTGAAAAAGTTGAGTCTTTGCTTGAAAATGGAATTTCAAAAGGTCTATCATCAAACTCAATGCAAAGGAAATTGTTTTGAAACCAAAATTTGAAATGGTATGGAAGCCCAAGAGTTGCATTGACAAAGGACAATCAATCTCTTTTGAATTAAATCCAACAAGTTCCCTAGGGAACAATTTGTTGGGTGGAACTTAAAATGTCATTCACCCTGTCAAGAAGGGGATGCATAACAAGAATTTTAATCCGAGCTAAAAGAGCCCAATGTCTTACTAGAGACGTTAAACACTAGTGCTTCGTAGGATTTACAACCCTATTCCTCCCTCATTTCTATTTTACCTTTCGTTTCTTGCGTCGTGTAGATATGTTATGGGTTTATACACATTGTTAAGGACTTTGATTGAGAATGCTTGCACTTTCAGTTTTGAATTAGACATTTAATGTCTGTTCGATCGATCTGAGAAGAAGTCAGATTGATCGAATGATCATCCCTGCATCCAATCACCTCTCTGTCCCATCATGCGAAAATTTCCTGCATATTTTAGCTCTCTGTGTATCGTGCGAAATTTAATTCTGATCGATCCAAAAATTCCAAGATCGATCCAGTTTTCCCTTGGATCGATCTTCATTCCATACTTAGAAATTATTTTAAAACTTTGAAAAATCACCTCTCTATGTATCGTTTGAAGTCGTCTGCAGGTTTTCACATTCTCGATCGATCTAGCTTAGATCAATCATTCTCAGATCGATCACAGCCTGGACCCTTTGACTCTTTGACTTTTGCTTTATAATTTTTTTTAGTTTATTTTATTTTTAATTTTCTTTTACTTTTATTTACATTTATTTTTTTAAAAAAAATCTAAAATTATTTTTAATTTGGAAATTTGTTTTGGTTTATTTTATTTTTATTTTTATTTTCCAAAAATCCAAAAATATTTTTAATTTATTTTTTTAATATTTAATTTTTAATTTTTCAAAAATACCTTGTCGTTTTGTGGATTCGATCGATCTGAGTTCCTTCATAATCGATCGGAGTTCGATCGATTTGGTCACCCAAGTGATCGATCAAACAGGTCGAAGACAGTTTTTGAAAATATGACCCAAGGGTCATTTGGATCGATTTCAACATCGATCCAAAGCCCTCCTTTTCTCTCGCCGCTGTTCATTCGTTTTTTCTACCTCTGGCGAACCTACGACGACCTCCCAACGCTTCCACACTCCATTTTCGATCTTCTTTCTCTTCCTATATCTCTCAGACCACTTCTTTCCTCTCTCTTTGGTAAGTTTTTTGGGTTCTCTCTTCTTATTTTCAAGTTGATCTACATGTTTTAGATGTTACTATGTTTAGATCTTAAGCTTCCTATGATTTGTGGTTCCATTTTGGAGTTATTGAGCATGTGTATATATATATATGTACATATTTTGTTTCTGATTTTGATTTCGGGGGTCACGTGCCAACTTAAGTGACTATTCTTGACTTGTTGAGGTGTATAGGGGCTTACGAGCACATTCGGGTGCCCCCGTGTTGTCCACGTCATAGATCTGTGACTATTCATGTTTTTCTATAGGATTCGATTGATCATAGTAGTGCTCTAATCGATCAGAGCACAATCAATCTCAACCATATCCTGATCGATCCAACCTAGATCGATCTCATCTTTTTCATAATCGATCGAACCTCACTATTTTGCATACCCTCTTTTGTGTTCCATGCTATCTCAGTTATGCCCAATGCCTGTGTTTTCCATATTGGTTGCATTCTGTTCTGTTATCTAGCATTTTTCACTTTATTGGAATAGTCACTGTTTATCCTTGGCTGCATTATAACTTGCATAGATTCATGTTTTTTATTCTGAATTGTCTGTCTTAACTTGACATGCATGTTTCTATCTGTTGTGCTTCAATTCTTCATTTCATGTATTATCACCTTTTACTAACTTCATTTGCAAGTTGTTTTTCCTTTTTGCAGACCATGGCTTGAGTCAAAACCGTTGCCCACCGGACATATGAGCGTAGCGTACAGCAGCGAGTAGAGGAGCCTGAAGAGCCAACTCCAGCTCAGTTCAAGTGCTCCTCCTCTCTGCTTTTGTATCCTCATCTTCTTCACCAGCTGAGGAGGCCAAGCAGACACTGCTTCCCTCACCTAGTCCACCACTAGTACTGCCCAGCATGGTCCGTGACCGAGTTGAGCGTAGATATTCGTGCCTTATAGTGGCGCATGAGTCCATATTTGATACTACTTTCTTCTCCCCGAAGATTCTAACGAAGGCAACTTTTGATGAGATTTACCAGCGCAGCATTTTATCTATTCTGGCCTCGGTGGCCAATCCGATTTACCCGCGGCTCGTCCGGTTGTTCTACCAGAACCTCCGGCCAGCCCCGAGTAACCTGGCGGAGTTGTGGACCTCCATTGATGGCCATCTCATCTGCATTACAGTTGAGACACTAGCCACATCCTCTCGGTGCCCACACGTCTGCCCTCCCGACCTTGAATATCCTATTCTCCGGAGGCTATCTGATGCAGACATTGCCGTTGCTCTGACTGGCCCTGCCAGTGCTAGTGAGACATTTGCTACTCGGACTTATTTGCCCAATGATTTATGGTTCTTCGATTCTATTTTATACCAAAATGTATTTATAGCGGGCCATAAGATCCAGCGGCGTTTAGATTTTCTAGTAGCCCTCTATGCCTTCTATACAGGCCATTGGTTTCTTGTTCCTGCACTCTACTGGAGTGTCATGATGAGACTTTACACGAGCTATATCAGCAAGACCAAACCTGGGTGGGCCACCTTCCTACCCCTTTACTCATCTGATTACCTAGATCCTCCAGGACTAGCATTATCATTTCCATTCGGAGGAGCATATTAAGACAGGGGCTTACCGCTATGGCAAGAAGGACTGGAATAAGAGCTACAACGCTCTTATTAGGAATCTTAAGGGTGAGGCCATCTTAGCAGCCGAGGAAGCAAATGAGTTAGAGATAGCAGAGTTAGAGATGGTAGCGGCAACAGCTGCAGATGATCCAGCAGATGCACCGGCGGCTGCAGATGCGCATATGAAGATTGACTTAGAGCAGCAGCCTCCAGAGGAGTTACCACATCATTCCCCGGTGCAGTCATTATTACATTCTCAGGAGCAGAGTCAGAATGAGCCTCAGTTGCTTGACCCAGTCATCCCTGATGCTCCAGCTCAGATAACTAGCCTAGGAGAGCGTATCTAGGCCTTGGAGGATGTGGTAGTATCTTTTCGAGCATATGTGGCCTCCTTAAGCACTGATGTGACTACTCTTCGTGCGGACATACTGACTACGCTGCAGGGTATTTCCACAGACATCCGGGGATCACGCCTCGCTAGACTGACCTCCTATGCTTCATCTCTTTCTCTCTCTCATTATTATATATCTGTGTTACTTGATTGCTACTTTGACACTTTTATTATATTTTTGCGCCCAGTCTGTTGGCCTGATACAGTGATATACATTATACTATTTTTATTTTCTCTATCCTATGCACGCTATTTTGGATGTCAGATTGTTAGATTGATATATCTGTTGTTGATTGACTCCACTATTAGGTACATCCCAGTGACTTCAAGAAGAGAGTGCTGCCCAATTTTTCAGGACCACCTTTATTCCTCTCTCTTTACTTCATTTACTATCCCATTTACACTTCAATGTCCACTGCGTACTATTATTATCCCCTTTGTTATCTGATGAGCTTTTATCCCAGTGTCATCTTTTCAAGACCACAGTAAATCCCAAGTTTGGGGGGGTTGTACAACCTATTTCGGATGCTTGTCTCCCGGCCATTCTTTGCTAAAGCTGCACTGGTATATTCTTTCTTTTTGTTCTCTTTGCACATTAAGGACACTGTGCCATTGAAGTTTGGGGGTAATGGGTAATCTTTGAAGTGTTTATTTTCAATTCAACATTTTGAGCATGCCTTGTGTATTTGAGGGATTTTCTATGATTGGTTCATGGCTAGCTATGATTTTGATATTTTGAGGACTATATTGCTTAAAATTTAAAAATTGCTTGACTTGAGAGTCCAATACTCCTTGTATGCCTTGTGGATGCTATTTAGGAGTAAATTATTTGAAAGATTGATATCTTGCTTGCACTTGTGGTCCACATCATCCTGATTTTTTGATTGTCTTGAAATTCACTCTAGGATTCTACACTAGCATAGGTGCACACTAGCATTCATTTGTGGGGTACATGCTTTATTGATTATTGAATTGGTTATATCCCAATTGAGCTAGTAGTGCATTGAAAGCTTTCCTTCTAGATAAAGGTGGATAACAGTCCCTTTTCATTGAGTAGCCTGGATTGTAGCCTCATCAAGCACTGAATTTCTCGCGCCGAAAGGTGGAGGGCCCAAACTCCAGGTTAATAATTGAAGTTTCTAAATAAAAAATAAATAAAAAAAAATTAAAGAAAGAAAGAAAGAAAGTTACAAAAGTAATAAAAAAGTGAGGACTTCTCCCAAAAGGTGAGAAATGAGAAATGATTAGGTAGAGGTTATTTTGATTTGTAACCTAGTTGATTTAAGCTTGTAAGTCCTTAGGGGTGTTTAAACACCTAATGCCCTAAAGCCGTCTAGTTTGGGAGTCATTAACCTAATGCTCGACCTCATGGATCGCTAGAAAGCTTAATAGATCAACACAATGCATTATGCTTCCATCTTTGATCCTTAGGGTTAATATAAAAAAAAAAAAATGAAAAATGAGTGAAAAGTATAAGCGTACCTAGATGAATAAAGTTTTAATAAAAGGTCCACCATTTGTCTTGATAATCAATACTAGATTTGTGTTCTAGTTTGAGGGTAAGGATGTGATCATTTCTTTAGTTGGCATAGATAGCAATATATTTCATGCTGATTCACTTAAAAAGAATTCCAGAGTTGTTTTGATTTACATGATCATTTTCTTGATGTGTGGAGGACCATACTTGCTTGGTTGGTGTTGAAATTTTGGGAGATTGCTTGGAAATGGTTAAAAATTTGCATACTTGAGGTAGTTTTCTCCCAATGCTAGTTTGCAATATTGGTGCCTCTTTTATGAGAATAAGCTTAATGTTTGTGGGTATTATTTTTGGAAACCCTTATGAGACTTCACTAATCCACTAGGGGTTAAAAAGGCTTGTTACATGCACTAAATATAATCGTGTCCCCTATGAAAGTGTTGTTATGCATTTATTTCTTTTAAGATCAAAGTTGTATAGTTATTCATTTCATTCTTTTACTTTGTAGTTCATTGCTAGGGACTAGCAATATTTAAACCCCTTAAGCTAAAATATTTTAGAACATTTATCTGTCTTATTTTCCCATTTTAGATTCATTTCATGATTATTACCCTTTTTAGGCACTTATCCCAAAAATAAGTCAATTTAGCCAAATTAGAGCATAAAAGATGCAATCTCCAGCTCAATGGAAGAAAGTAACAAAGTGGAAGCAAAGAGGTGGAAAACAGCATTATTCGATCGATCAGACAAAGCTTCGATCTATCTCACATTGATCGATCCAACCATGCCAAGATGGATCTAGCCTCTTGTCCTTATCCTCAGGAAATTTCCATCTTCGATCAATCTAATATTCTTTTGATCGATCAAACTTCTTTGATCTTATCCTCACCTACCACTTTTGTCCTTTTCCCAAAATATCCCGAAAATATCTCAGATTTGTCAGTATTCCAAAAGGTGCCACGATGGTTCGATCAATCTTACCAGACTTCGATCAATCGAACCCCCTCAAGTGCGAAAAAAAATAGAGTTTGAGCTAATTAAAAGGTGTGCTCATGATGCAATCATTTAGAGGTCCTAGTGCACGAGGTCTGACTATTGGGTGTGACCTTAAGCCACCTATATAAGGTTTTTGAGCCATTTTACACATATACAATCTTGGAGAATCATATACACAAGAAAGGTTGGAGGAGTCTATAGATTAGAGAGATACACACCATTTGGGAGTTCTTCCACTCATCTAGGGTTTCCATCAAGGAGAAGAAGATCATTCCTACCATGTAGATGGCCCTTGAGGGTTGCATGACTACATCAATGAGTGGCTAAACATCTTCTTAGGGTTAGAGTTAGCCCTAAACATGCTTCCTAGACCTTGATACTTTGTATTTTGAGGGGATTTGAGTTGTAATTCTTGTCTTGACCTTTGATATATGTATATAAATCTTGTTTATATCTTGATTTGTGTAGTTTAATACTTCCAATTGATCATTTCAGTCTATTCATATGTCTATATATGCCAGAGTAGATGTTCATGTGTTTATCTCTAGATTTTGTTACATTGATGCATGTTTATGTGTGTTAATATCATGAATCTAGTGATGGTTAAGGCATGATGCTTTAATGGAATACTCTTGTGGCTTATTTGATGGTTCATACTCATTTCTTGATGGATTGTGCCTCTTCCTTAGTTTAATTAGTTTAATTTTCATGTCCCTAACTTAGTTGTAGTGTAGTTGCCTTACTTTCCTAGATGGAAGGACAATCCAAGCTTGTTGTTTGATGTTCCATGCTTATAAATGCAAGTAGCATATTTCTTAGTTTGTTGATGTCTTTTGATTGTGAGCTTAAAAGAAGGAACAATGGCTTAATTTGATATATTGTGCTATTTACTAGTTTGTCTAGATAATGTATGCTTAAATGGTCATCCATGCTTGTTGATTCAATCAATCACACACATTAGTATTGCAACATACAATTCCCCTCATTTATTGCACATTTAGTGTCTAGGAAGGTGATGTTTAGCGGTGACCTCTAAGTCCCAAGACCTCTCTCTCTTATTTCTCTATACTTTATTTACTTTAGTTGTTCTATATTGCTTTCATTTAATTTAAAATTATAGTTTAATTAACCAATCAAACCACCTTTTGATCACTCGACCTACTAATCCAACATTTTTTCCATATCAATATAGCTCCTTTTCCCTTGGGACGATCCCTACTCACCCTAGCTATATTTAGTTGTTAGAGGTAGTGGTGGCACTTTACAAATTCAAACTTAGCACTCTTTAACACGTTTTTACTTGTTGGTTCACGATGACACCAAAAGTCTCAAGGAAAACATCAATGAGTTTAACTCCAGTAAGACCCTAGGAGGAAAGGGTTGCATCAATAGCCGAGATAGGCTCAACAAGGGAAGTAAAAGGGTACTAGATCGGAGGCAACATTTCCGGAGTAGAGATACCTTTGAGAAGCTCAGCAAGCTCCTTCTCATTAGACGTAGCTAAAGGCTCAATATACTCTCCAATGAGTTGAAGGCCCTGCTCCACATCATGTTCATTAGTATCGACATACTCCCTCTCCTCAGCTTAGATGGAGCCCTGAGAGAACCCAAGGCGAAACCCCTCGGCATAAGAAAAGTCAACAATGTGAAAGAAACACTGAAACATCTCCAAACATTCTTGCATATCTAAAGCTTGGAGTTAGCCTAGGCGAGCCACAACTCCAACTCGGTAGCCTTGTTCTCGATCTCCTGGGCTCTTTTACCAAAGTACTCAGCTGTCTAACGGCTCTTTTTGCTCTCCATCTGAGCATTTTTGTACACAAGCCTCCAAAGAGTCAATCTTTTTCTGAAGGGCTCCAGCTTGATTGGCCTGAAGAGAGTCAATAGAAAGTTTCTTCAGGAGAGTGAACATTATAAAAGAACTATGTAGAAGGAAAACATAAAACATAAGAAAAAAAAAAAACAAACACACATTTAGATGAATAGAAAGTTACAAAAATTCATAATCTCCGAGTCCTTAGCCTAATCGCAATGCCATGAGCCTTTAGCATTTTGGGAATCCACTTTTCTTTGGACCACGCGAAATCATCGCCAGCGAAAGCAATGACGCCAGAGAGAGAGCCTTTTTTCTCTGAAAACCCCAACTATGAGTTTAGGGCACTTCGGATTAGGGGCATTCCTTAACAGCTAACATTTTGACACCAGCGAAGACGAAACCCCCTTCAACTTTTGGGAAGAAGGGGAATTCTTAGCCTCAATGAGCCCATTTTTTCGCTCCCAAGCCAGTTTCATTACAACTTCTCTTTTTTTCTTGGAGAAAATCGCCTTTGGAGGAGGAATTTCCAATGTAGATGTGGAAAGGGGGGAATGAATAGAAGAAATAGGTTCTAATTCAGAATCGAAGTCCCCAAGTTTAATAGGCTCTTTCGGATTTTGTGGAGAAAACGGGGGATCTTTGGAGAATATATCAAATGAAGAAGAGGACAAAAGGACTCTCGTTAAAGGAATGTTGTCCTAAATGTTCACTTGAAGATACTCGAGCCTCAAGTCTGCAAATTTAAAGGGAAACAAATCAGTCTTATGACCTAGAAATTCATAAATAAAACAAAAAAAGGTTGACTACACAAACAAAGCAAAAAGACTTGCCGTCATCATCAAACAAAGGGATGGAGGGGGTATGAAAGCTTGACCGAATGGGAAATTCCTAAAGAGATGGCACCCCCAACCTTAATGATTTTCTCTTTCCATTCCTTGTCAGAAGAATTATGGTAAGAGAATAAAGCACGGTCCGTGCGAGTATGAAAGTGATGACTCCTTTCTTTATCCCTAATCCTATTGAGCGATTAACAAAAGAGAATGTCGGCCAAATTTGATGATAGCCTTCTAACCCAATTCAAAGTTAAAAGACATGAAAGAATGCAGAATAAATTTCACCTGAAGTGTAATGACCCGGATTTTCACGGATATATATATATATTTTTTTCCGTTGTCTTTCCTTTCTGAGTTCAATTCCTCTTTGCTTAGTGTCGTCTCGAGTGCTCTGGAGTGATTTCTGAGACTCTTTTATGTGAATTGACAACTTCCTTTGAGGACTGAGTCGTTTCCACATTTTTCATTTTTTGACACTATTCACTTTTCGTCCTTTTATCTATTTCGTCATTTTCCCTATTTTGTCTTTTCCCTGTTTGACACTTTGTTGGTGTAACCACACTTCTTGTGTTTGAAGTTGGTTTTTGACTTCATGTATCTCCATCTTGAGTGGTTTCCATGAAATACGTATCTTTACTTTTGCAAGAAAGTACTCTGGTTGCTCCCGGTGTCCATAGGGGCTGGATGCAAAGTTCTTTGAAATTATTTTCTTTTCTTGGGGTATTTTTCGTAAATATCTTTTGAAGATATTTTATTTTAGGGGTTTTTAAGAAAATATTTTTGGAAGATATTTTCATTCTGGGCTATTAGTGTAGTTTTCACTTTTTGGAGGGGCCATTGTGCAATTAATGAAAGTTATTGCTAAATGCCTTATTTTGAGCCTGGATCCTCGTACGGGATTCATTTTCACTTTTCGTCGGGTCGTGTACTCTTAGAAATTCCTTCTGGTCATTATTTTCCAGTTTCAGGGTTTTTTGGCTCTAGTTAGCGCCAAACTTGTTTGGGGCATAACTTTCTGCTCGGGACTCAGTTTTTTATGGCATTTCTTCTGTTATTCATATTTTCAATTTTTAAATCTTTTTCATTCATAGAGTTTTGTCATTTGAGCGCGTCTGCTCAAATTTCATTTTTTGAGATTTTTATAAAAGGGAGGTGAGATATTTTATTTTTTCATCTTCCCCACTATCTTGCACGATCTGAAGCTTCCATGACAGCCCAAGGGAGGCTGCCACCTTCTCTCTCCTCTTTTGAGCTTCATTCCTTCGTCAGAACATAGAAGGGCCTTTGCGTTTAGTGTTCGTGTTGACTACGCACTTCTTTCACCCTTATTGGAATCCATTTCTGACCTTTCTTTGAGTTTGGGTTTGAAGTCAAGTTGTGATTTTGATGGGGCTTCCTTGGGGCTTATGTGCATGGTGTAGTCCCCGACAAAACCTAGAAGTTTCGTCGGATTCGGAGCGGTTTCCATTTGGTGGCTTTTGAGATTTTCATCTCAAATTGTGGTAGGGGATATTCTAGGCTTTTGTGTGTGTTATATTGAGTGTTTAGCATGATTATACAATTTAATTGCATGCCTTGTATCAATTCTCAAAAATTAGTATTAATTATTTCTTTGTATGAAATTTAATTCACAAGGATATGTATAACTTAGAATGGAATTGTGGTATGTTAGAAAATCATGTTTTAATATGTTTGCTAATATATATTAAATTGGGATTAATTGAATAAGAATTGCATTTTTAATTTAAGATTTATCTTTTGTGAAAGATTAAATCCCATGGCCGTACCTAGCATAAAATTGACTTATGATATGCTTTTAAATTATGTCTTGGCATGTTGTTTAACATACTTTAATTTGAGAGCATTTGGACAAGTATGAAAATCTAGAGATTTTAATTAAAATGATTATTTAAAATCTAATTATGGGTTCCATGGGCCTAATTAAGTGTTTAACTTGATATTTGTGATAACTATGACTTATGTTCTAGCATATGTTAATTTGGAACCATTTGATGTTGTTTTAGAAGTTAGGGATTTGATTATCATGATTTAATTAAATTCCACTTTATTGTTCTTATGGCCTAATCGAGTTTTGATGTGGTGTATGTAATGACCATGCTATATTTTTTATTATGTATTAATTGGAGGCCATTTGATTGAGATTTGAAACCTAGGGAATTTAATTAGTTTATTGATTAAATTCCGTTTCTATTGTATTATTGATTAACTCATGTATTTGACATTGATAGTATGTTTAAAGCATGACTTTTGACTTTTAATGGATTTATGAGTTATGTTTCAATATTGGATTATATTGTTATAGCGCGTAATGAATTACGCTCTGAAGATTCGACATGTTATGTTATTATAGCGTATAACGAATCGCGCTCTGAAGATTCAACATTGTCATTCTATAATAGTTGTCGATTTAGAGCATGTGTTGTGTGGTTTCAGCCTATTTATGCATGAAGGTAGTTTTGTGTACTATTCAATATGTATATAAGTTGTAAACTTATCTATTTATTTTGGAACCACTTGGGACATTGCAAGATGGCTAGGGTTTGGCTCTAGTACGGGGACAAGAGTCCTCTAAGTCAAAAGTTCGCGTGTTGGGTAGGCTACCTGGGGGTTAGTAGCTCCAAATTAGCCCAGAAAAGTTTGTGCGTTGGGTAGGCTACCTAGGGGTCAGGAGCTCCAAACTAGCCCTATATCGGTCTCATCCGACTGATGTCCAAGTCTTCCACTATTTGTTTTCGCATTCAATTCCAAGTTATCAATCATGTTTATATTGTGACTGTGGTTTTGGCTATTGGCGATTTGATGTTGTTAAGTACATCCATACTAAATTGCTATATTTAGTTGATTTAGCATTTAGATTTCAAGTTGATAACTTTGAGAATCTATATCTAGTTGCTTTGTGTAAGCATGTTTCTATCTGGTTGCTTTGTGTAAGCAGGTTTCTAACTAGTTGCTTTGCTTATATCTTGTTGCTATGTGTAGCATGCTCTTGTGTTGTTGAAATTGCATAAAGGATGTGTTTTATGCTAAAAATGATCTTAGGTAGTTAGGATGCTCCCTGAGTCTCACATTTGATATAGACGTTAGGTGGAATGAACCACAATGATTAAATCATGTACACATGTAAAACGTAGGTCGATGCATGCTCATTTCTTACGAGTAGCTTTATGTTACTCACCTCTACGATACTGGGACATATTTTAGGTACAGGATACAAGATTGGAGATTGCAATTGCTTAGGTGATTTGCTGAGTTGAGCTTCTTTAGAAGCATTCTTGTTCACATGCAAGTGTTAGCATGTTCATGATTTGTATATGAAATGTAATTTTTCTAACTTGGAGGTTTGACATGTCAAATGTTGTAAATGTATTGTAATGAGGCGATAGGCCATTGTAGCACATCTATTTTATCATATTACATACATTTGCATGCTCACTTTGGCAAACAATACCTTCCTTAATGAAACAAAAACTCTAAGTAGCATTTTTAGGGAATTTTACCCTATTCTGTTCCAGGGGCATTTCAGGTATCTTACAATGCGTTTTTTTCATTTTTCCTCGAGAGTCATGTAGAAAGCTCAATTTTGAGGGGGTTTCTTCTTTGTGTTTTTCCAGAAAACATCATCTTGGCCCTCAAAAATCAATATTTTTCCAAAAAATCCTTACTGCCAGGTTTTTGCAAATTTTTAGTACAAATGTAGTTGGTACTATTCATCGACTTTTTTTTGAAAATCGTCACGACCGATCGAAAACTTCTGGATGTCTTGTGGGTGTATTTAAGATTGGATTTTCAATTTAGGCAATTTAAAAACCTCCCGAAGCCCTATTTCCAAAACTTGGGCCGTAGCTCAGATTTTTTTTTCTTCCTCTTGACTTGATTTTCTTGGGGGCATTCTGGGTATTTTACAATGCATGTTTTTTTGTTTTCGTCCGCAATTTGAGTAGGAAACTTGATTTTAGGGGGTGTTTCTTTTTTAAGTTTTTCTAAAAAAGTTTGTTTAGATGCCCGTTTTTACTCTCAGTTGCAGCAGTGGTGGGTTGTCCTCGTCGGGCCGCCACGACATCATTTTTGTTTTTGACCTTTCTTCCCCGTCCGGACTCCAAATTGAGTAAACTTTTTTCTTGAACTTGACTAATTTGTCATTCTCTTTCCAACGGTGTGCTTGATAGCACCTGAATCCACTTTTTGTAAAATGACCATTTTGCCCCTATGTTCCTTTTTGTCCGTAATTGAAACGTCATTAACGCATTTGTTTTCCTTTGGGTTCCGTGACCTCATTGAGGGTCACATTGGTGTCTTAGCGACATATGGTATCTCTAGAGACCGTTGTTTCACCTTTTGCTTCTGCATTTCGGATCCGTTATCGGGTCATCTTTTGGTCATCACTAACGCACCGAGTTCACAAAACTTGGGCCGTCACACGAAGATAAGCCAAATTAAAAACCGAAAGAACCCAAAAGTAGAAGGGATTCAACTGAAACCTAAAGGTAGACACATGGTGAGCAAAGAAAAGCAACTTACCCTCCTCTAGACCCTTACTGGTACTAAAATTCAAGTCATGAAGGTACTCCTCAACGTCTACATCTTTGAGAATTTTATTCTTCTTCCTTGTTTGAGGAATGGAAATGGATTTCCATTCCCCAAGTCAACGAGAAAAACAATCAGGCCCTTAGCCACTCATGATAACCTCAAGCACCCTTGACTCAAATTCAAAAACCCTAGCACTAAGGGTTCGACTGCTGCTTCGTTGACTCATGACTTTGAAATCAAAAGAGAATGAAAAATGAAATAGAAAATGAAGAAGACTAAGCTTCAAGAAATAGATGATATTGTTGTAAGGCAGAAGTCTTTCACAAATGCAAAATTTCTCTCTTAATGTATAGTCCAAGAATGATGATGTATCATATATATAGACACAAAGGTGGAAAACATGTAAGAAGGAAGAACGGCCACATGAGATGCAAAAACACAATCATTGAAAAAAGGTAATGATGAACATTAAAATTTAGAAACCGCCCAACTTCCAAAGATAGTTACAATTCCTTATATGAATCAAATTCATAAAAGACATTAGGGGCAAAGTGTGAAGGGAAAATTTCCAACCACTCAGGAGACGCCACATATCAGTAAAATAACCAAAGAAGCCCAGCTGAATAAGCAGCCCAAAAAGATAAACCCATAACATGAAGGCCCAGCAGGTAGAGGCCCAACACTCGAAGAGATCCTAAGATTGTGATTTGCCCCAAAAGGCCCAATAAGGAAAGGCCCGACACCTGAACCACTCCCAAGATTATGATCCGCCCCATCAGGCCCAGCTTAAATAAAAACCATATACATCTAGCAATAACGCCTAGAGATAAATGATGTACAATTACAGACATTCAAGGCAATGTATGTAACGGTCCGTGATGGCCCCAAGGAATCCTGATTATAACAAGTATAAATATAATGGACAAAACAGAGAGAAAATCATCTGATTCCCATTGCAATTAGCTTTTCTCTCTTTTTCTCTTTATCAATATTAGTTCACGTACTTTCTTAATTAAGTGTTTGGAGTGTTGATCTTTCAGGCCGAATCTTCATATTCGGGTTGAAATTTTATACACCTATAATCATTTATCCTTCTAATGCCAACCCCCCCCCCCCCCATTTCTTGGTTTTCTAACCATATTTTATTTTAAGGTATGAAGCTTCTTGTAAGATTTATTCGAGCCCTAAAGAAAATTCCTCACTTTCTTCTCCAAATACTGAATATCAGATTTTGAAAGCTTGCAAATAGAACACCATAAGCACATTAAAGATAAGTTCATCTCATTCCATACACTTATCCCATTTGAAACTTATCAAGAAAAGTAGTACAATGACTTCTTTTCAAACAGTAGTTGATCAGAAGGAAACCCAGATATTTAATTGGGAATGGTCCATTTTTACATTGAAACAGATCCTTAAACCCCATCCTTCTTCTTACTACATTTAAGAAAAATAAAGTCTTATTCTCTCTACTTACCTCTAGACCATAAGTGTCAAGGAAATGTAGCAAAGCGACAACAAGATTTATAAGAGTATAATACCTAACCTGAAGTATACTAGTAAGCCATAAAAAATAAAAAAATAAAAAATAAAAAAACACACACACACACAATTCATAGCCAAATCTTCTATGTGAAATATTTTGTTACTAGAGTAAACAATAGTGGAGAGAAAAGGAATCCCCGTCTAAGTCATTTTCTAGGTTAAGAAATCCATGTGGAGATCCGTTAATTAGGATAGAAAACCAAGTAAAGGAAATGCATTCAATTATTAACCTATCTAGATCTCCCCAAAACCATATAATTGTAATAGATTTTTTTAAGAATCCCCACTTTATTGAATCATAAGTCTTCTTGAGGTCCATCTTCAAAGCAAACAAAGAATTTGATCTCCTGTTTGAGAAACCCTTAACTGATTTAAAGCAACTATAATATTTTCTTAGATCATCTTCCCTCTTATAAATGCAGATTGTTCAACACGTACAATTTTAACAAGGACTCTATTTAACCTAGTATCCATCAGTTTTGTACTGATTTTATAACCCACGTTTCATAATGCAATTGGCCTGTAACTAACAACTTTAGTACAACTACCTTTTATGGGATGAGAGTCAATGAGGAACTATTGTGATACCCCCCAATTTCGGAACACAAGTTGATTAGGTCGGCGCACAAAACCGTGGGATTTCAAATTGATGATAAACAAGTACAGAATACAAAAGATAAATAAAGAATAAACAAAATGGCTGAAAAGAAAACTAAAATAATAATCTATTAATTAAATCCTTATATTAAATTCCATTAAATAATAACTATCTCTGATACCATTAATCCTCCAAAATAAAAATTAAAAATATATACCATGTGGATCCCTAATAAAATCCCAACTGAAACAACAATAGTAACTATCTAAATCTGAATACTAAAAATAAAAGTTAGAATCCTACATAGATGACTGGAACAATGATGATACTAGTCTCTGCTCTATATAAACAAGATCTACACCTACTATTGGGGACGACCTGAAAAATAAATAGTGGGTCAGGCCTACAAAGAAGTCCTTTCTACTATATCCTAACAGAGACCCAATGAATGAATACATCTTAGTCAACTCATGCAATAGTTACATAGTCGGTATACATATATAAATACACACTAAAAACTCTGATTGAGAACTCATGTTCATATCATAGTTCACACACACACACACACACACACACACACATATATAAGGCCATATCCAATAAAGTGAAAATTCTATATACGTCATCCATATCCTGATAATGGCATAACAAAGGAATGAGTCTAAACTTATTAGCCAGCTCGTCCTTAATATACAACTATATCCTGACAATGGTGTATAAATCAGAAACCATATTCTGATAATGGTTCCCACACAATCCAACAAATAATAGATAAAGATCAAATTTATATATAAGATCACATAATACTGCCATAATCATGATTATAATCATTAAAAGCATCCATTGTAATAGTTATAACAATTTAAAGCAATTTTAACATCATATAAACAACTTATAAGCCATTTAAAGTCCATTATGTCTAAATCCTTAGCATATTAATGTATATTATGCATTTTAGGAATTTACTAAGTCCATTTAAATCAATTAAATCCATTAATATATGCTATAGTTTCATCTGCAACTCAAAAATATTAAATCTAATCACAGGCCAACTGAGTCAGCTCATTCTAGAATGAGTTGACTTAGTTCACAATTGAGTCGACTTCTTCCCAAAGAAGTCAGCTCATTCAGCAACTGTTCGACTAAATTCTAACTGAGTCAGCTTAATCAAGTCATCTTCTTAGTCTCCGGCCACTATAAAAACCTTTGTAAATCCTCCGTTAAGGGTTCTTATAATCCATTCTAAGTCTCATACGTCCCTAATAATTTATTTAAGCAATTTAACATGTATAGACCAAGTTTAAACAAGAAATCATGCATCAATTTACAAGATCATATAAAACATGTAAACATATATTTCAACGTATCAACTCTCTATTTTTAATCTGATTTAGCATGGATAGAAGTTCATTAATCTTGTTTAATCATCCTAAAGCTACTCTAGACATGTACTGGACACTAAATCAAATGAGAAGAGTTGGACATAGAACCTGCCTTATAGATTTTGGATCAAAACCTTAACTCCTTCTTCTCTGGCCAATTCCTCAACTCCGGCCGCCTCTGGTTGCCGTCATCCTCCTCTGCTACCTATGGTCTACACACACAAACAACCTTCCATCTTCCTCTTCCTTGGTTCGGTTTGGCCTTCACTTCCAAACCTCACAATCTCTCTCTCTACGTCACTTCTCTTTTCCTTTCTGCCTCTTTCTATATTTCACACGTAAAAGCCTTCTACAGACTACTACTTATATATATATATATATATATATATATATATATATATATATATGCTACATAATACCCTAATCCTAGTTATAATATAAGTCTTCCTTGCAGATTAAGAAAAGGAAAATAAAATCAACTATTAATAACTATATTAATAATAACCATAATATAAAGTGTAGCATTCAGAAAATAATAATAATAATAATAATAATAATAATAATAATAATAAATAAATAAATAAATAAATATACATATATATATGTATCACATATGTATATAACTATTCATACCCATGGGCCATAATCCTTACCCATCTAGACTATTTTTTTTTCTGGAATGGTGTATTTTTGTTTTATATATAATGAAAAAGTAGTACAATTACAAAGGAGATCAAATCTTCAGCAGAAACTAAAGAAAAAAGAAATGGAACTAAGTCCAATTATATAACATAGCAAACTAAACCTAAACAGACTAAAAACTAAAATTTTCAGCCCATTATGAAGGCCTGAAAACCAATTGCTGCACTTAAAATCTTGTCACAAAACAAAACTTGTGTCATGACCTTTCAGTCCATCTGAACTCAACCTATTTGCACATCCAAACTTCTGTCAGCAACAATGCCACACTCTTTACAGAGACCATGAAATAAATCTAGACCATTCCTAAAACAAGCTAATAACTAGCAGTAAAAACATTACCCCACATCAAAGATAGCGAGCATATCAGCAAGTCCAAGAGAGAAGAAGCTTACAACTTCCTAAACAATATCCTTCGGAACAACAGCAGATGAATCCTTACCCATTTATACTTCCTATGCAAGTAGTCCATGCGACCCATTTGGTTGGTCCATTACTATAAACCCAAATCCATCCCTTTAAATAAAATAAAATGTAATAAAATAAACATTAAAACCTAACAAATACACACACAATTAAATAAAATAATTCACAATAAACAATTTAAATCAAATAATGACAATAAACAATTAAATCAATTAATCACATCAACACATAGCGACATAATCAATTAAATAAAATAAATCCTTTGAAAATTAGTGGTATTACATTCTTCCCCTCTAACAAAGGAATTCTATTATCGAAATTCGCCTTTACCTTACTCAAAAAATTTTGGAAACTTTGAACGGACTTCATCTTCCCGTTTCCTAATAGACTCAGCCTCATTATGATAACTCCATTGAACACACACAAGAAGAATAACCTCATTGTGAAGAACCTAATCCATATGGTCAAGAATATATATGACATGGTGGCTCTACATATGTTGCATGTTGTTGTAACTTAATCTCACCAACATCAATATGCTGATAATGATCCTCATCTTGCAGAATTTCTACAACATGGACATATGAAAAACATTAAGAACACGATATAAATGTTCTAAAAGTGATAACCAATAAGCTACAACTCCTATGCAATCCCTAATCATAAAAGGGCAAACAAAACATGGTGACAACATCCTTTTCTTCCCAAATACGTTATTCCCTCCATGGGAGACACTTTGAGCAAAACTTAATCTCCAACCTGAAACTCTAATGCACGAGTACGACGGTCTACATAGCTCCTCTGCCTACTCTGGGGAGTGCGCATGTGATCTCGAACAAAAGCGATCTTCTCAGAGGTATCCTTAATGAACTTAGGACCCAAAATTCTTCTCTCTCTAACTTCCATCCAATAAACAGGAGATCTATATGGTCGGCCATACAATGCCTCATAAGGTGCCATACCAATAGTCTTCTGAAAACTATTGTTATATACAAACTCTACAAGTGGTATATAGTCATTCCAATTACCCTTAAAATCAAGGACATAAGCTCGACGCATATCCTCCATGATCTGATTAACCCTCTCGGTCTGTCCACCAGCCTGGGGATGGTAAGTAGTGCTAAGATGTAACTCTGTACCTAAAACCTGCTGAAAGCTCTCCCAAAATCCTAATATAAAGCTTGAATCCCTATCCAGTATAATAGATATTGGTATGCCTTGTAACTTCATAATCTCTATAATGTAAAGTCTCGCCAACTGTTCTGAAGTGAAATCTGAATAGGCAAGAAATGAGCTGATTTAGTTAACCTATCAACAATGACCCAAATGAAATTATGACTCCTATTGGAATTAGGGAAACCCTCCACAAAATCCAAAAAAATGCTCTCTCATTTCCACTATGGTATAGGTAATGGTGGCAAAGAACCTGATAGTCTCTGATGATCAACCTTAACAATTTGGCATGTAGCACACTTGGAGATAAAGATAGCAATGTCCTTCTTTATACCTGTCTACCAAAATTGTAGCTTCATGTCTTGATACATCTTATCTCCACCTGGATGGATAGAAAACTCATATTTGTGAACCACAGTCATCACATCCTTCCTCAAATCATCAGCAGAAGGTACTATTAGATGTCCCTTGTACCTCAAGCCTTCATCTGTCCCAACAGAAGAAAATGGAACATCTCTAGAAGCTAACTCTGTAACTCTATCAATGCACTGCTAATCTGTAAGTTGTGTTTTATGTATTTTGTAAATGATATAAGGTGTAACTACCATACACGCCATAAAAACATTGGATAAATCATCAGCTGTCTTTAAAGTATCCCACTCTATGGCAAATAATGCAGAAAGACTAGCATAATGTTGGCCAATGAGTGCATCTGCCACCATATTCACTTTCCCTAGATGATACTCTTTCATAAACTCTAACCACTTGCGCTGTCTCATATTCAGCTCCCGCTGAGTGAACAATTACTGTAAACTCTTCTGATCGCTAAATAGTCTAAAGGACTCTCCCAATAGATAATGTGTAATGACCCGAGTTTTGATTAAACCCGGTACTACAGTGATAAACCAAAGATTGACCCGGTAACGGATCCAGATGCGGAAGTAAGAAACAAAACAATGGTCTTCTAAGTCATAAAACACTTCTAAGACCCTAGGATGACCCTTCATGAGGTCACGGAACTTAAAGAAATAAGGTGCGGAAGCAAAGGACCGGAAGAATGACAATTAAGCCCCTAGGGGCAAGGTAGTCATTTATGAAAGTATGAATTCAAGTGTCACCGAGCACACCACTAGAAAAACAATGAAAAACTAATCAAGATGGACTCAAGAATCGCATGATTCAGAGTCCGAATGAAGGAGAAACAACAAGATGAAGAGAAATGAGCAAAACCCTTTAATCAAGAACAAAGTGGTCAATTGACAATTAAAAAGGGAGATTTGACTCTAAACAAGTCAAATGAGGTCCACACAACCTAATCCAATCATTTCACAACATTGCAAGAGGTTCTACGAACTTTGGACAAGAATCCTACGAAATGCCCCTTCCCGGTTTAAGTAAAAACTGACACCCTCTCACTAAAACCTGAATAACTCTTCCTGTAGTTGTATTTTTACTGTATGGTTAGCATCATTGGAAAGTTGACTTCAAGCTTATGAATTTAGGCTCAATAATCAACCCATTTGTGTTAGAAATGAAGAAGTTATGGCCATTTGAAGTTGGAAGATCAGTGCTGAAACTCAACAGAAGCTAGTCTCGGGATCTAGCTATTTCGGTTGACCGAAATGACCCATCAGACGACCAAAATGGACAGAATTTGTGTTGAAATCAAGTTTTCAAGGCTTGGTTATATCAGTAGACCAAAATGAACCATCAGTCGACCGAAATAAGCCATCGATCGACCGAAATGGTCCTGAACAGTGAAAATGGCTACAGGAAAGTGAGGTTTTGATGTTCAAATGAAAACCAAAAAGCTTCAGTCGACCAAAATGACTCGAGAAAGTACAAAAACTACCTGTTATGCACCCAAAGCTGAAAGTCTACTTGGAATCCCCCATGGCATGATCAATTTGCATTCAATGCTATTGTGTGATGATGTGAACATGTACGCAAGTGTAATATGATATTTAAAACATGTCACAATGGCCTACGACCTCTTTATATGTCATTTACAAGATTTGACATGTCAAACCTTTAAAGTTGGAAAAAATTACATTTTCAAACAAAATGTGGTGTCAAAGGAATACAAGAGCAAATATAAACATGCTTGGACCTTGGCCTCATGTCATGCATATCAAATACATTTAAAAGAGTGTACTTATGTACACTTTACATACATAAAATCAAAGAATACAAGTCTTGTCATGAGGAGATACAAATCACCCAAGGCAAATGGAATCTTTAAGTCTTGATTCCTGTACCTGAAACAGCCCCCCAGTAACTTCAGGGTGAGTAAACAAGTTTACTCGTAGAGAATGAGCATGCATGACTCAATTTCTTTAGAGATTTTTAGACGTGCATGAAGTAGTTCAAAAGGGATCATGCCACCTAGGGTTTGTGTCAAAGGTTAGACTCAGGGATCATCCTAAGCTATCATGGTGACATATCAACACGAATCATGGGATATTTATATACATATATCGAACAAATCAAGGTTGGGACAATCCAAGAACACGATAAGAAGGATGCTTGAACATAGATTAACATGAATTGCATTATCAATACAATTAGGCAAATTTTGGAATAATCCAACTAACATGACAAGTTTACAATTTAACATGAATTACATTATTAATGTAATTAAACGAGCTTTGGAACATACCAATTTAACAAGACAATAATACACATGAACTCAAGAACCTGGCATAATATCTATGTAAGAACATTGCATAAAATCTATGCAAGAATATGGCATAAAATCTATGCAAGGACAGGGCATAAAATCTATGCAATTAAACAAGGATGAAGCATTTTCTATAACACGAAGGAATTTTAAATATTCAAGGAATGCAACACTTGAAATTTAAAGAGTGAAATCAAACAATGTGGAAACTTGGGTATTGCCCGAATTATAACCGTATTCTTGGGATCACTTTAGGGTTACCAACCCAAGGGTACCTTCCCCTAGTCTTGGGATCACTTTAGGGCTATCAACCCAAGGGTACCTTCCCCTAGTCTTGGGATCACTTTAGGGCTATTAACCCAAGGGTACCTTCCCCCATTCTTGGGATCACTTTAGGGCTATTAGCCCAAGGGTACCTTCCCCCGTTCTTGGGATCATTTTAGGGCTATTAACCCAATGGTACCTTCCCCTGTTCTTGATTGATATCCCAAGTCCCAAAATCAACAAGTTGTGCAATCAAGATTGTATCAAATACAAGAAATGCATTAACCACGTTTCATGCACAACCAAGATTTTGGAACACACAAGTCATACCCTAAGTTCATCAACTATCATGGCATGTGAAATGTCAAGAAATCATAGTGTGCATCTATATAGGTTAGAACTAAGATATATATAGCACATGGAATCCATTAAAATAAATATACCACAAGTTTAAGATACATGATTCAATTACTTACAAAATAACACATGCATAATTAAACCATTCTAAGACAAATGTACAAGTCTATGAAGTACACTAATGAAGCCAAGATACAAAGGGGTTATGATGCTTGATAAAAAGATACAAGGAGTCATGATTAAACCGATAGGAGTATAAACGAAAATTTAATCTATTTAAGGGATTAAATTGTCAAGATTACAAGACAAGTTCAAGTATTCTATGAATAAGGCATGTCAAGGATCATGTCAAGGATAAGTTCAATATCATGTTACAAGGTCATTTCATACAAGACACAACCATGTGAATTTAATTCCAGACAAAAGAAAATAATTAAATGTAAGTCTGAAAACTTATCTGATTATTCTCGAATGGATACACGTGAAGGAACTTGTCAAGAAAATCATGAATACAAGGTTAGAAACTTAATCTAGCTCATGGAACCATTGAATGGATTTTAATTAATTCTTTTAATTAAAATCTCTAGATTTTGAAACTCACCCAAATGGTTTCAAATTAATATATATTATACAACTTGTCAAGACTTGATTTTAAGACACGATACAAGTACATTTCATGCAAGGTACGGCCATGAGTATTAAACTCTAATACTAGAAAAATAATAAATGAAAGGTTTCAAAACCTAATCAAATATTCTAGATTTAATATATGTGAAACCATATGACA
The DNA here is from genome assembly GCF_030987335.1 of Cornus florida. Lineage (NCBI taxonomy): Eukaryota > Viridiplantae > Streptophyta > Magnoliopsida > Cornales > Cornaceae > Cornus > Cornus florida. Next base: position 71,792,372 of record NW_026775578.1, read on the forward strand.
TGCATATCAAGAATATCAAGTCGGAATTCAAATGGAGTGAATAGTACACTCGGAATAAATTAGTTAATCAAATTAATTAATATTACTAGATTTCAAAACATCTCCGATTAAGCTCAAATTAATCTATGTTGAAGAGCATGCTAGGGCCTAGTTTAATATGCTAACACACATTGATTTGAAGCTAGTTAAGGCCACATGATTTAATATTTTATCAAAGATAAATACTAAATAAAATCTCCATTGCTTATCAAAATAACCTAGATTTAATATATGTTGATGAACATATCAAGGGGTAATATTCTATCATGCCACATGTTTAAATCAAACTATGGACAACCGGGAAAATTAGATCTTACATTAAGAAATAATAAATCAAAGTTTCTAGATTTGATACAATGACATGTATATGAAGTATATAAGCATCACAAGCATGCTATATAACAAAAAAATAAATTATAACATCCCCTACCTCAATTTGAGATGAAATCTCAAAGGCCCACCAAAATAAAAGTGTTCCAAATTCTACGATACCGAAGGGTTTTGTCGGGGACAACACGATGAACAAGAATTCGAAGGAAGCCCCATGAAAATCACAAGTTGACCTCAAACCTGAACTTAAGAAATGGTCAAAAATGAGTTCTAATAAGGGTTAAAGGTAGAGCACGTCAAGGAGAACAATAAACGTTAAGACCGAAGACTTTCCATCAAGGAAAAGTGGATCAAAAGAGGAGAGAGAAGGTGGCAGCCAAGGCTGCCATGGATTCCGGCGAGAAGAGAGGAGAGAGAGAGAAAAATATGATATTTCTCTTAAGACCCCCTATTTATAGAAAATCTCAAAAACTGCCCAAAAGGGTCCTACCGGGTCTAGAAAAGCGGATTTTGAGCATACGCGCTCAAACGGCAAAACTTTTTTAACAAAAAAGATTCTAAATTAGAAAATATGAACAACAGAAGAAACGGCGTTAAAAATAGAGTCTCGAGCATAAAGATATGCCCCAAACAAGTTTGGCAGCAACCGGGGTCCAGAAACCCTAAAACTGGAGAAAAACGACTAGACGGAAATTCTATGAATTTATGAGTCGACGAAAAGTGGAAATGAATCCCATACGAGGATCTAGGCTCTAGACGAGGTATTTAGCAATAACTTTCGTTAATTACACATTGACCCCTACAAAAAGGGTTAACTACAAAACTGACCCTGAATGAAAATATCTTCCAAAAGATATTTTCTTAGATACCCCTAAAATAAAATATCTTCAAAAGATATTTATGAAAAGCACCCCAAGAAAAGAAAAGAATTCCAAAGAATTGTGTATCCATACCCCTACGGACACCGGGAGCAACCAGAGTACTTTCTTGAAAAAGTGAAGATACGTATTTCGTGGAAACCCCTGAAGATGAAGACACGTGAAGTCAAAAACCAACTCTGAGCATGAAAAGTGTAGTTATTCCAAAAACTGACAAACGGTGAAAAGACAGAATAGGGAAGAAGACGAAATAGGGAAAATGACGAAAGTGAATAGTGTCCGAAAAGTGAAAATGTGGAAATGACTCGGTCCTCAAAGGAAGTTGTCAATCCAAATGAAAGAGTCTCAGAAACTATTTTTGAGCACTCAAGACGACACTATGAGACGAGGAACTGAACTCGGAAAGGAAAATTAAACGAAAAAAATTTATTCGTAAAATTTTAGAAAAAAGGAAAGGGAGTCAAATGGCTGGGTCATTACAATCTACCCTCCTTAAAGGAATTTTGTCCCTAAAATTCGGAACATACTGAAAAAAGAATAGAGCAAGGACCGAACAAAAGGTCAAACCAAGAACAGCTCATAAAGCACTGAAGGAGAACTCCAGAAGTCTCAAGATCAACTGAAGGAATACGAACCATGAACTAAGGTAACACCTCAAACGAATCGGCACATTAACTCGACATCAACTACCGAGAGAATCCCAAGACAACGAAATGTTGAAACACGATGAAAGAAGAGAGTGACAAGGTAGTACGAACCGTGACCAGAATTCGCCCATACTTACTCGTCAGCAAGGTAGCATGACAGTATAAGGCACTATCTCATAACATACCCGGAACCAGGTCAACTCAGAAAACCCATCAATACCAATGACATCAATGTCAGAAATGATCATTACCAAAAGCACCACGGGAACCAGACATCTTTGAGAGTTGGGGTATCTAATCCCAAAACTCAGGCAATAATGACACTGGCACCATTACGCTTAAGGCCTTGAATCTAGAAGCCGCGAAGGAAAAGGAAATGAAACGGTACCTCCCTGGCACACGTCTCATTCCACCAAACAAGGTTTGCGAACCTACGCTTATATGAGCTTTCCCGCATCAATCGACAGACTAAGGTCTCGAAACACCCAACCAAGAAAACAGACAAGAATGTTCCCAACATGGGTCCTTACAGAATGAATTTCTCCTATCCAAGGAAGAAACTCGTGAAACAAGAACGTATTTAAGGAATGCTACTAATCTTATGAGACAATGTCAAAACCAGACAAAAAGGAAACATCTAGCATGTAATCATAGCATAATTATCTACGCACACAAGTAGTAAACAAGTTGCCACATAAGTAAACAGACATGTTATTAAATGAAAACTTGTTATTAAGAAGCACGTATGTACATAGTACGACGATACACATGAATGAAAAACGTAAGGTATGATGACATACGTCGCATACGGTCATGCTAACATAAGCACGCAAACATGATATCACACCAGGGCATGATAGTGACATAGACTATGTTATCAGGAATCATATAGACACAAAAAGCATGCTTAACAAGTAACAGATATCTCAAAACACCCGTGCATGTGAACATGTTATCATACAAGACATGTTATCAAGATGCATTTAAACACGTAGAGCATGGCAACTCAAACATGATATGCACCCAAAACCCGTCGTCCAAGGTATTCGAACCAGGACGCTCTGATACCACTTGTAACAACCCGAGTTTTGATTCAACCCGGTACTACAGTGATGAACCGAAGATTGACCAGATAACGGATCCAGATACGGAAGTAAGAAACAAAACGATGGTCTTCTAAGTCACAAAACACTACTAAGACCTAGGATGACCCTCTATGAGGTCACGGAACTCAAAGAAACAAGGTGCGGAAGCAAAGGACCGGAAGAATGACAATTAAGCCCCTAGGGGCAAGGTAGTCATTAATAAAAGTATGAATTTTGGTGTCACTGAGTACACTACTAAAAAGGCAATGAAAAACTAATCAAGATGGACTCAAGAATTGCATGATTCGGAGTTCGAACGAAGGAGAAACAACAAGATGAAGAGAAACGAGCAAAACCCTTTAATCAAGGGCAAAGTGGTCAATTTACAATTAAGAAGGGAGATTTGACACTAAGCAAGTCAAATGAGGTCCACACAACCTAATCCAATCATTTCACAATATTCTAAGAGATTCTAAGAAGTTTGGACAAGAATCCCACGAAATGCCCTTTCTCGGTTTAAGTAAAAACTGACACCCTCTCACTAAAACCAGAATAACTCTCACTACAGTTTGATTTTTACTACACGGTTGGTATCATTGGAAATCTGACTTCAAGATTATGAATTTAGGCTCAAGAATCACCCCATTTGGGTTAGAAATAAAGATGTTATGGCCATTTGAAGTTGGAAGATCAGTGCTGAAACTCAACAGAAGCTAGTCTCGGGATCTAGCTATTTCGGTCGACCGAATGACCCATCGGACGACCGAAATGGACAATATTTGTGCTGAAATCAAGTTTTCAAGGCATGGTTGTATCGATAGACCGAAGTGAACCATCGATCGACTAAAATAAGCCATCGGTCGACCGAAATGGCCCTGAATAGTGAAAATGGCTACTGAAAAGTGAGGTTTTGATGTTCAATTGAAAACCAAAAAGCTTCGATCGACCGAAATGACTCGAGGAAGTGCAAAAACCACCTGTTATGCACCCAAAGCGAAAAGTCTACTTGGAATCCCCCATGGCATGATCAATTTACATTCAATGCTATTGTATGATGATGTGAACATGCACGCAAGTGTAATATGATATTTAAAACATGTCACAATGGCCTACGGCCTCTTTACATCTCATTTACAAGATTTGACATGCCAAACCTTCGAAGTTGGAAAAAATTACATTTTCAAACAAAATGTGGTATCAAATGAATACAAGAGCAAATATAAACATGTTTGGCCCTTGGCCTCATGTCATGCGTATCAAATACATTTAAAAGAGTGTACTTATGTACACTTTACATACATAAAATCAAAGAATACAAGTCTTGTCATGTGGAGCTACAAATCACCCAAGGCAAATGGAATCTTCAAGTCTTGATTCCTGTACCGGAAACAGCCCCCTAGTAACTTCGGGGTGAGTAAACAAGTTTACCCGTAGAGAATGAGCTTGCATGACTCGATTTCTTTAGAGATGTTTAGACGTGCATGAAGTAGCTCAAAAAGGATCATGCCACCTAACGTTTATGTCAAGGGTTAGACTCAGGGATCATCCTAAGCTATCATGATGACATATCAACAAGAATCATGGTATATATATATACATATATCGAACAAATCAAGGTTTGGACAATACAAGAACACGACAAGAAGGATGTTTGAACATAGATTAACATGAATTGCATTATTAATACAATTAGGCAAATTTTGGAATAATCCAATTAGCACGACAAGTTTACAATTTAACATGAATTACATTATTAAGGTAATTAAACGAGGTTTGGAACATACCAATTTGACAAGACAAGAATACACATGCACTCAAGAACCCGGCATAATATTTATGCAAGAACATGGCATAAAATATATGAAAGAACATGGCATAAAATCTATGCAAGGACAGGGTATAAAATCTATGCAATTCAACAAGGATGGAGCATTTCCTATAACACAAAGGAATTTTAAATTTTCAAGGAATGCAACACTTGAAATTTAAAGAGTGAAATCGAACAATGTGGAAACTTGGATATCACCTGGATTAAAACCGTACTCTTATGATCACTTTAGGGTTACCAACCCAAGGGTACCTTCCCCTAGTCTTGGGATCACTTTAGGGCTATCAACCCAAGGGTACCTTCCCCCGTTCTTGGGATCACTTTAGGGCTATTAACCCAAGGGTACCTTCCCCTGTTCTTGATTGATATCCTAAGTCCCAAAATCAACAAGTTGTGCAACCAAGATTGTATCAAATACAATAAATGCATTAACCACGTTTCATGCGCAACCAAGATTTTGGAACACACAAGTCATGCCCTAAGTTCATCAATTATCATGGCATGTGAAATGTTAAGAATATCATAGTGTGCATCTATATAGGTTAGAACCAAGATATATATAGCACATGGAATCCATTAAAATAAATATACCACAAGTATAAGATACAAGATTCAATTACTTACAAAATAACACATGCGTAATTAAACCATTCCATGACAAATGTACAAGTCTATGAAGTACATGAATTCTGCCAAGATACAAAGGGGTCACGATGCTTGATAAAAAGATACAAGGAGTCATGATTAAACCGATAGAAGCATAAACGAAAATTTAATCTACTTAAAGGATTAAATTATCAAGATTACAAGACAAGTCCAAGTATTCTACGAATAAGGCATGTCAAGGATCATGTGAAGGACAAGTTCAATATCATGTTACAAGGTAATTTCATATAAGACACAACCATGTGAATTTAATTCCGTACAAAGGAAAATAATTAAATGTAAGTTTCAAAACTTATCCGATTATTTTCGAATGGATACACGTGAAGGAACTTGTCAAGAAAATCATGAATACAAGATTAGAAACCTAATCTAGCTCATGGAACCATTGAATGGATTTTAATTAATTCTTTTAATTAAAATCTCTAGATTTTGAAACTCACCCAAATGGTCTCAAATTAATATATGTTATGCAACATGTCGAGACTTGATTTCAAGACATGATAGAAGTACATTTCATGCAAGGTACGGCCATGAGTATTAAACTCTAATACTAGAAAAATAATAAATGAAAGGTTTCAAAACCTAATCAAATATTCTAAATTTAATGTATGTGAAACCATATGACATGCATATCAAGAATATGAAGTCGGAATTCAAATGGAGTGAATAGTACACTCGGAATAAATTAATTAATTTGATTAATTAATATTACTAGATTTTTAAAACATCTCCGATTAAGCTCAAATTAATCTATGTTGAAGAGCATGCTAGGGCCTAGTTTAATATGCTAACACACATTGATTTGAAGCTAGTTAAGGCCACATGATTTAATAATTTATCAAAGATAAATATTAAATAAGATCTTCATTACTTATCCAAATAACCTAGATTTAATATATGTCAATGAACATATCAAGGGGTAATATTCTATCATGCCACATGTTTAAATTAAACTATAGACAACCGGGAAAATTAGATCTTACACTAAGAAATAATAAGTCAAAGTTTCTAGATTTGATACAAAGACATGTATATGAAGTATATAAGCATCACAAGCATGCTATATAACAAGAAAATAAATTATAACACCCCCTACCTCAATTTGAGATGAAATCTCAATGGCTCACCAAAATAAAAGTGTTCCAAATTCGACAATATCGAAGGGTTTTGTCGGGGACAACACGATGAACAAGAATCCGAAGGAAGCCCTATGAAAATCACAACTTGACCTCAAACCCAAACTTAAGAAATGGTCAGAAATGAGTTCTAATAAGGGTGAAAGGTAGAGCACGTCGAGGGGAACAATAAACGTTAAGACCGAAGACTTTCCATCAAGGAAAAGTGGATCAAAAGAGGAGAGAGAAGGTGGCAGCCATGGATTCCGACGAGAAGAGAGGAGAGAGAGAGAAATCTAATATTTTCTCTTAAGACCCCCTATTTATAGAAAATCTCAAAAAGTGCCTCGAAAGGATCTTGTCGGGTCTAGAAAAGTGAATTTTGAGCAGACGCTCTCAAACAACAAAACTCTGTGAATGAAAAAGATTTCAAATAAGAAAATATGAATAACAGAATAAACAGCATCAAAAATCGAGTCCCGAGCATAGAGATATGCCTCAAACAAGTTCGGCGGCAACCGGGTCCAGAAACCCAAAAACTGGAGAAAAATGACTAGAAGGAAATTCTATGAATTTACGAGTCGACGAAAAGTGGAAATGAATCCAATACGTGGATCCAGGCTCCAGACAAGGTATTTAGCAATAACATTCATTAATTGCACAATGACCCCTCAAAAAGGGTTAACTGCAAAACTGCACCTGAATGAAAATATCTTCCAAAAGATATTTTCTTAGATACCCCTAAAATAAAATATCTTCAAAAGATATTTATGAAAAACACTCCAAGAAAAGAAAAGAATTCCAAAGAATTGTGCATCCATGCCCCTACGGACACCGGGAGCAACTAGAGTACTTTCTTGAAAAAGTGAAGATACGTATTTCGTGGAAACCACTGAAGATGAATACACATGAAGTCAAAAACCAAATCCGAGCATGAAAAGTGAGGTTGTGCCAAAAACTGACAAACGGGTAAAAGACAGAATAGGGAAGAAGACGAAATAGGGAAAAGGACGAAAGTGAATAGTGTTCGATAAGTGAAAATGTGGAAATGACTCGGTCCTCAAAGGAAGTTGTCAATCCAAATGAAATAGTCTCAAAAACCAATTTCGAGCACTCAAGATGACACTATGAGACGAGAAACTAAACTCGGAAAGGAAAATTAAACGAAAAAAATTTATCCGTAAAATTTCAGAAAAAAGGAAAGGGAGTCAAATGACCGGGTCATTACATAATGCCTCAAAATTTGTAATACAAAGACCACAACTACTAACTCCAAATCATGTGTTGGATAATTGTGCTTATGAAGCTTAAGGTTACGAGACCCATAAGATACTGGTCACTCTTCCTACATCAAAACACATACAAGACCTTGCAAAGAAGCATCTATGTAGACAAGATACTCTATCCCGCTCTATGGAATAGCTAGAACAGGTGAAGAAGTCAAATTGTTATTCAGCTCATCAAAAACTTTCTGGCAGTGTTCATCCTATACAAACAGTACACCCTTCTTAGTCAAATGAGTTAGTGGTCCTACTATCTTCAAGAAACCCCAAAAGAACCTATGATAATATCCTACCAATCCCAGAAAACTCAGAATCTCCGAAGGTGAAATAGGCTATCTCCATTGTAAAACCACTGAGACCTTTGCTGGATCTACCGTTATCCCCTTCTCTGACCCCACATGACCCAAAAACTTCATTTTTCACTGCCAAAAGTCACACTTCTCAAACTTAGCATACAACTGATGTTCACAAAGTGTCTATAAAATTGTGCGAAGATGTCTAACACGATCATCCTCTGACTTATAATAGACTAAAATATCATCATTGAATATAATGACAAGCTGACCTATGTAAGCCCTGAAAACCCTATTCATTAAATCCATAAAGACCACTGGCACATTAGTCAGCTCGAAAGGCATGACACGGAACTCATAAAAACTATATCTAGTGATAAACGTTGTCTTAGGAACATTTTGCTCCCTAACTCAAAGTTGATGATAGCCAGAATGCAAATCAATCTTGGATAAATAAGTAGCTCCCCTAAACTTATCAAAAAGATTACCGATCTGGGGCAAAGGATACTTGTTATGAATAGTAACCTTGTTTAACTCTCTATAATCTATACATGATGAGCACTGAAAAGTGCGCATTTTAACCCGTTAAGCTTAAGCATTCTAGTACCTTTATCTATCTTACTTTGCCGTTTTAGACTTATTACGTGTTATTTAAATTTTCAGGCACTAATCCCAAAATTTAGCTAACTCAGCCAAATAAGAGCTTAATTGAAGCAATCCTGAGATAAACCAAAGGAGGGAGCAAAGTGGAGAAAGAAAGGAGCAAAAAGGAATCAAGTTGTGCAGCTGAAAAGTTCGATCGATCCAACTTAGAGTTCGATCGATCGAACATCTATGATCGATCACAGTACTTCTCGATAGATCCAACCTTGGCCTTTGCTGAAATTCCAAGTTCGATCGATCGAACATCACCTTCGATCGATCGAACCTTATTTTGTCCTATTCAAATGATTGATCTTATCCATAGCTGTACGCCTACCAACCACTTTTGTCTTTTTCCCCATAAATATCTTGAAAATATCCCAGCCTTGTCATTATCCGGAGGAGTCAGACCACTTCGATCGATCCAAGATGCAGTTCGATCGATCGAACCCATTTTCGATCGATCCAAGTTAAGGTTCGATCGATCGAACTTCCTCCAGCGAGAAAAAGTTAAAGTCCAGCTCATTTATTCCGTCCTTCATCCAATCATTGGAGAATATGCCTTGCACGACCACAGCTCATCATGGGGTGTATTTGACCTACCTATATAAGGAATATGATACACTTTTTGAGGGAATCTCTTGTCACACATTGAAAATTGATCTTAGAGGCTATTCTTGGAGAGGAGGAAGGAGGGAAGCTAGAGCACCATTGGAGGAGATCTTCACCAACAAAGAGCAGCCATGGAGTTAGCCCTTGAGGGTTGGATCATCACTTCCATGAGTGGCTACACATCCTCTTGGGGCTAGAGTTAGCCCCAAGCATGCTTTCTATACTCTAATCTTGTGTATTATTGAGGGATTAGTGTTGTATGATACATCTTGATATTCATGTATATATAAATCTTGATTATTTCATGGTTTGTATGGTTTAATGCTTTCAATTGACTATTTCATTCTATCCATATATCTATGTATGCTAGAGTAGGATATTCATGTGCTTATCCCTAGATTTAGTGTTTTTGATGCATGTCTATGTGTATTAATGCTATAGATCTAGAGATTATCAAGATGATATGCTTAATGAATGCTATTTTGGTTCATTTGATGGTTTATGCCTATTCTTGGTGGTTTGTGCCTCTCCCCTAATCTAGATAGCTTTATTTTCATGCTAGTAGTGTAGATTTAGTGTAGTGGTAGTGTAATGTTAGATGGGAGGACAATCTACTCTTGATGTTTGATGTTCCATGCTTGTGAGTCCAAATGGCATATTCCTCTAATATTGTGTTGTATGTGGATTATGAGCTTAATGAAGGATTAATGACTTGTTTTGATCTATTGTGCTATCTCCATGTTGTCTAGACAATATATGCTCTATTGTTTAGATATATTGTACTATTCACATGATGTTTAGACAATACTTGCTTGATTTGTCATCCTTGCCAATTGAATCAACCTAATGCACACACACCCTTATCATATTGCAACACATCCATTACCCTCAATTGATCACTTGTTAGTAGTATACAAAAGTATTGCTTGGTGGTGATCTCTACACCCCAAGACCTCTCTCTCTCTTGTTTACTTCATATTATTTTATTTAGTTGAATTCAATTTAGCTTAATCAACCAACTAATCAATTGTGTGATCACTCGACCTACTAACCCTAATTACCATAGTTTCACAATTTGATACACCTTCAAATCCCTTAGGATGATCCCTACTCGCCCTATCTATATTTTATATAGAGAAAGGTAGTAGTGGCTTTCTATAAATATAAAACTTGGCCACCTCCTAAATTCACAACTCTTCAAGCTTGACTTGGTATTGCAACCCTTGTAAAGGACCGGTCAATACACAGGCGAAGTGAACCATCATTCTTCTTCACAAACAAAACTAGCACTCCCCATGGTGAAGTACTCATGCGAATGAAATCCTGATTAAGAAGCTGTTAAATTTGATCATTCAACTTTCGCATATCCATCGATGCCATCCTATATGGAGCTAAGTCAATCACAAAGCCAATCACTCGACTAAGTGGCAATCCTGGAATTTCTTAGAATACATTCAAAAACTCCTGTACAATTGGTATACTATCAAGTGATACAGTAATCTCCTCCTCAGACTCCTCCTCAATGTAGAACAAGTGTATGTTAGAACCCCTATTAGAATGCGGCGTAGCGGTAACATACATGTCTTGATCTGGTATAGCAAAAATAACTCCCTTGTCGTGACAATTAACCTGGGTATGGTAATATGATAACCAATCTATCCCTAATATCATTTCATAAGAATGAATTTCCAAGACTAATAGATTGGCTAGAATTGTGAGTCTATAATATCTAAAGTTACATGCCCACAAATCTTATACAAAATAGAACTAACACCCAATGGTGTATCAATATTATGAGCTGATCACACAATTGAGTCGCCATCCCAAACAATGCACCAAAAAAATGGGATATAAATGAATGTGTAGCACCTGTATCAAATAAGACACGACTATATCTACCGTACATCAAAAAGGTACCCTATATAGCTTGAGGAGTCTAAATGTCCTGTGATATGATGTTATATACTCTGCTATAATGCAACTGTTGTGGTGCATGTCCCTATGGCGGTGGTGGCACTGGTAAAGCAAGGAATGTATAATCACTGAACATGCAGAATCTATAAAGAAAGTAAATGTAATAATGCCCTATATCCCTGGTGCACCTGATATCCCTGTCTAGCCTTAGGACAATACTTGGATGTGTGTCCAAACTCTCCACAATTATAGCAATTACCCTTGAAGGTACCAAACTGTCTCCTCTGTTGGTTAGCCTATGGCAGACCCTGTTTTGCCTATGGTGCCCCATTTTATTATCTTTGAATCGGTGCACCATCCTTTTGAGCATCGAAACTACCCTTGTGCTTCTTCCAAGGCTGTTGTCCCTAGAATCTATCTTTGTCATTCTGTCTGTGCCCATTACCATTTCCTTTCATAGTTGGCTGATTAGTAGAGTCTCTGTCACCCTGCCTTTCACCCCTGGACTGTCTGTACTCTCTCCTCATCTAGCAATGATGCAAAGCCGTGTCAATTACCTTAGTATAAGTAATGTAGGCTGAGCTACCAATGATGATTGCTTAATAGGCCATATCAACCCATTAACAAAGCAAGTACACTTCTTCTCCTTGGTATCCACCTCATCTGAAGTAAATAGTGATAAATTGGTGAACTGTTGCTCATATTCTACAACTGTCCTGTCCCCCTATTGTAAATCGAAGAACTCCCTTTTCTTAGCTACTCTAACTGCATATGGAAAGAATTCTCATTGAAGCGGCACCAAACCAAACATAAGTCAATGAAATCTTCTCCTCTGAGGTGGTAACTGACCCCCACCACTGAAGTACATCCCTAACAAGCTTAAAGGTAGCACGCATCTGTTGTTGAACCTCCATATACTCAACTATGCGAAGATGACGCTCTATGTCTTTCTTCTATTGATGAGCTACTTTTACATCAATGAAGTCTGAAAAGTCAGGTAGGCTCCCCTTTGTGAAGAACTGCTGGCCTTCTCCCAAGGATTAGTCTAAACCACTTGTAATTGTATAAGTGCCTGCTGAACATGTGATTGATTCTGAAGTGCATTTGCTACGTCTGCTACTATACCCTGAGCAATGATGTCAGCTATCTGAGAAGGATACTCTTGATCCCTACCCTATTTATAGCCCTAATCCTGAGATTCCTGATACTTCTATTCTTCTTCATAAACTATAGGCAGCTGTTCCTCCTCCTGCTGGAACAAAAGTGTCTGCTGCTCTATTATAGCTTACTGATGTGTAGGAAATTCTGACGGTTTCGCTCCACCTTCCTTAGCTTCTTTTCCTTGCGAATATGCTCCCTATCCCTTTTTCTTCCAGCGTTAACCATTCTATTAACACAGTGAGATGAAAATCAGTAATCAATTTAATGGACCATATAAAAATACAATGGACCCCCCTAAAACTTGTAAACCATTCTATTAACACAACAAGATGGAAATTAGTAAACCATTTAACTGACCATATAAAAATACAATGAACCCTAAAACTTAAGATCTAAACAAAATATTACGATACACGGAATTCGATCTACGGAAGATCCCTAAAGACACTTGAACCTAGAGTACTCTGATACCAAGTGTGATACCCACAAATTTTGGAACACGGATTGATCAGGTCTGCACATGAGACCAGGGGATATCAAACAATCAATATTTAAAATAAGCACGGAATACAAATGATTAATAAGGAATAAACAAAATGATGCTGAAAAGAAAACTAAAATAAAAAATAAAATCCATTAAATAATAACTATCTCTGATACCATTAATCCTCCAAAATACAACTCGGGAATCCATACCATATGGACCCCTTATAAGATCCCAACTGAAACAACAATAATAACTGTCTAAGTTTGAATTCAAAAAATAAAAGATAAAATCCTACATAGATAACTGGAAGAGTGATGATACTGGTCTCTGCTCTGTACGAACAAGATCTACACCTCCTAACGTTGACCTGATAAATAAATAGTGGGTCAGGCCCACAAACAAGTCATTTCTACTACATCCTAATATAGACCCAATGAACGAATACATCCTAGTCAACTCATCCAATAGCTATATAGTCGGTAAACATATATAAAGACTCTCACTAGATTATAGTGTAGAACACACAATCATATATATCTAGCTACGCATCCCAGGTGTAATATAACCTTTCTAACCATCGATCCTGAGAACTCATGCTCATATCATGATTCATATATATATATATATATATATATATATATATATATATATCCATATCCATTAAATGAAAAATCTATATCCATTATCCATTACTTGACAATGGCATGACAAAGGAATGTGGTGTGTCCGTCGTCAAGCACCCAAATTAGCACAAAGTTGTGTGAAATGTAGTATGGCCAAGTTAGAATTTATAGAATACCACTACCACTACTAACTATTAATGTAGCTAGAATAAGTAGGGATCATCCCAAGGGAAAGGAGCGGTATTCTTAGAATCAATGTTGGATTAGTAGATCGAATGATCAAAAGATGGTTTGTTGGTTGAATTATACTATACTTTAAACTAAAGAAATGCAATGTAAAACAACTAAAACAAATGAGGTGTAGAGAATATAAGAGAGGAGTTTTGGGTCATAGAGTTCACCATTAAGCATTACCTTTCTAGACATTCAATATTTGATGGATTAGGGGGATTGTGTGTTGTAAATGAAAGTGTGTGCCATTAATTGAAATATTAAACATGGATGGCCAAGTAAGCATACATTGTTTAGTTAATCTAGTGAATAGCACAACATATCAAATTAAGCCATTAATCCTTCCATAAGTCCACAATTAATGCATACTCGTTAAATTAGAAAAATATATTACTTGCATTCATAAGCATAGAACATCAAACAACAAAAATGGATTGCCCACCTATCTAAGAAAGTAAGGCAATTACATTACAACTAAGCTAGTGACATGAAAATTAAACTAATTAAACTAAGGAGGTAGCACAATCCATCAAGAAATAAGTATGCACCATCAAATAAACTACAAGAGTAATCCATTTAAGCAACATGCCTTGACCATTAGTAGATTTATAATATCAACACACATAGACATGCATCAATTTCACAAAATCTAGAGATAAATACATGAACATTCATTCTAATATACATAGACATATGGATAGAATTAATGGTGAATTGGAAGTATTAAACTACCCAAATCATTGTAGAAATAAGATTTATATATATAAGATGTCAAGACAAGAAATAAAACACAAATCTCCATTAATTATAAAACATTAAAGTATAGGAGGCATGCTTAGGGCTATCTCTAACCCCAAGAGAATGGTTTAGCCACTTATTGATGTTATCATCCAACCCTTAAGGGCTATCTCCATGGTAGAATTCATCCTCCTCTTCTTATGTTCTTGGTAGAAACCCTAGTTGAGTGGAAGAACTTTCCCAAATTGTATGTTTCTCTCTCTAATCTCTAGCCAAGTCTCTATCTCTAGCTAACCTCTTTTACTAAAAATGGCCAAAATCCTCATATAGGTAGCTCAAATGTCACACCCAATGGTCAGACCTCATGCACTAGGACCTCCAAATGATTCCACCACGAGCACACCTTTAATTTGGCTTGAACTCTATTTTTCACGTAATTTGAGGCAGTTCGATCGATCACATAGTTGCTCAGATTGATCAAACCAAAGCGGCGCACTTTTTGGATAAGGACAAGGATGAGATATTTTTAGAAAAAGGATAAAAGTGGTATATGAGGCTAAGATTAGAAGGGTTTGATTGATCGAATAGGAAATTTTCTTGAGGATAAGGATAAAGGGCTCGATCCATCATGGCCGGGTTAGAATGATTGATAAGTGCTGAAAAGTGCGCATTTAAACCCCTTAAGCTTGAATGTTCTAGGACCTTATTCTATCTTATTTTTCCGTTTTAGTCTAATTTCATGTTATGTCCCTTTTCAGGCACTTATCCCCAAAATAATTCAAATCAGCAGAATTACAGCATAAAAAAAGAAAAAAACAATCTCAAGCTTAGTGGAAGCAAAGAGGTAAAAAGAAGCCTTCTTTGATCGATTGAATCAATATCCGATCAATCACACTATGATCATTCCAACTGATCGTGTCTAATTTTACCACTCGCAATAGGACGATTTCGTGTAGAATAGTGCTATGGAAAAAGACGTTGAACCCACAGGGAGATGAGATTTATTTTAGTCTTTAATTTTGTTTTATGGTTTACAGGTAACTTGGTTGGAAAGTTTGTTGGTTGTCACGATTAAAAACAAACTAAAATTAACTTGTAATATTAAACTAAGTAATCAGAGAGAAAAAATCGTAGGGCTTTGACTTCACCACAATTATCATACTATGGTCAACTGCTCTAACTTTGGGAATTTAACGATTATATTTTTCAAATGAATTGAACTCAGTAACATTCGTTCAATTCGGGTGTTTAAAGAAAGATGTTTTACAAAATTCAGTTAACTATAACCTATCTGCGGTTAGCGCGGACTATCCACCTACCTACTCTAATTACTTTATAAATAATCCACCTTTCCTAAGCATAGACTATGAAAACATTCTTTTGCAAAAACCATTAGAATACCATTATATGACCTCTATTCTTGTGTCCGGCAGGGCTCCGCCAGATTCTGCACAACAAGATAGGCTGAGAATAAACAATAAACCATTACATCTAAGACATGGGAATAATAGTTTATAATCAATTAAAGCATGAAAACCAATTGAGTTGTCTTAATTGCTCATAGTCATATAATTTAGAAAATATTATATATTAAAATAATCCCAGAGTTAAAACAATCAAACTATAATATCAGATTGGGTTACATCAGTGCCTTAAGAGAGGAATTAGCTACTTATGATAATGTCAGATGTCATCTGTGTTGGAGTTGTCTCCATCGTCACGGATGACACTTCTCTTCTCAGGATCTTCACTTTCAAGGTTATAATCGCCACGTTACCAGCCTTCTAAATAACATGGTAAAAAGAGCTTCAAAATTTTAGACCTCTTCTATCAAGGCTTACACCTTCTTTTATAGAAGAAAATAAGGATCTAGTGGGCTTTTAGGCCTTCTGGCCCATCTGGGATAAGATATGGCTGACAAAGAGAGCAATCCTATACTTTAAATCTGACATGTCATGGAAGGCTTGAGCTTTAGGAACACAGGCTCGAGCTTTAAAGTTCAGGCTCGAGCTTTAGGAATAAGGCTCGAGCTTCTCTAGATTGATGCTCGAGCTTCAAGAATTGGTGCTCGATCTTTACTTTGATACCTAGCTAATTTTCTTCAACTATTTTTTGGAGCATCTTTATCTTCAACACTTAGAATATTTTTGGGATTGAAATCTTTTAACATTACTCAATCCAAGCTTTATGGGCTCAAGCAGTAGGTATCAGGCTCGAGCATTTGGGACTCCAGGCTCGAGCTTCAATAGATAGTGCTTCATCCTGAAGGTAAGGTACGAGACCTGGGAGCATAGCCTTTTAATTGAAATCCACTCTTCAACTTCCGACACCTCATACTCAAGCTTGAGGGTCAAGGCTCCAGCACCCTTAGGTAAGGCTCGAGCACCCTAAGTTAGGGCTCGAGCACCAACCTACAAGGCTTGAGCTTTAATGCGTTGTTGACTTTTCTTCTTTTATTTATTGTGATGCTCGAGCCTCAATACTTGGGCTCAAGCTCTGGGGCTTGAATTTATTCAAACTTCACCATTTAAGCTCTCGGCTGGCTCTGAATGACCAACAATGACTCTGTAAGCTTCGATATCATCATAAAGTCCCAGTTTTAATCATTTCTCTGGGAAAGTACCTGTAAACACACATTAAACATAAATCAGTCTAACTATGGATAGAAGTATCACTTTAGGCTTTAACATACGTATATTTAGGGGCTCGAATATGCATGTATTCAGCGCTCATCACATTCCCAAACTTATATATTGCTAGTCCCTTAGCAATACAGAACGAAAAAGCTGCTTTCGTGGGAATCACCGTTGTATTTTGCTTATGCAACAAGCCTTTAAAACCCTAGGTTACCCCTAGCGGACGAGTTATAGTCTCGTGAAGGTTTCTAGTGAAGATACACATAAACTTCTTAGATCAGTGCTTTAAGTGCACAGTAAGCTTATTCAAGTCTGTTTTCAAATCATATCATCCCTGCAATTCATTAATCAGTTAAATACAGCAAATATACTAATCATGTAATCAGAAAAACTTTTAACTTCTAATTTCAATTAAGCAACCATAGTCCCAACATATTAGTTATATAATTTATTCAACAATCTTAACCTCTAATATACTTTAAAAGTGATCATACAATTCAATGTGTGGCTTATTGTCAAAGTCCGATTCCTAAGGCATTTATTGTGTTTTTTTTTTCTTTGTTTTTTCAAGATATGCATTTTTTCAAAAAGGATACTGTGCAATGTTCAGGTTTATTAAGCTTTTTAAATCATCCATGTAATAAACTTTCAGCCAATGACTCCTAAACCAGATGATCCTAGGGCATTCAGTGTTAAAACACCCCTGAGGACTTAATTATTCAAGTAATCTAGGTAATATAAACCCCTTATGTAATAAGCTTTCAACCAATGACTCCCAGACCCGATGATCTTAAGGCATTAGGTGTCAGAACACACCCATAAGGACTTAATCACTCAAGCAATCTAAGCACAAACCTGAACTTGATCATTTTCTACTTCTTTTCTTTTTCATCCAGTTTTTTCTTTTTCATTCACATTGGTGAAGAATCTTTTTCTTTTATTGTATTACATACATACAAATTTTTTCTCTATTTTTTTATTTTATTTTATGCCTTGGTTATCAAAATTATCAAATCCACCTACTTATCTTAGTCTAACTCAAAACAAAACAAGACTTCCAATTTCTACCCCACAGAATTCATGTAAGTGTGAATATGTGCAAAGTGTAGCATCTTAGAGATCAACATCATTAAACAATAATCATCCTAACAAAGTGAACCATAGGCCACCAACTGATTTCAAAATTTTTCAAGGAATCCTTTTTCACAGTTTTTTTAGCATACAAACCATTTCTAACCAACATCAGACTTCAAACAGATTACATAGCCATCAACAAACTCCAACTCATGCTTATATCATCAACCATCAAAATATGCCCTTATATAAGCCAAAAATTTTAAAAATTTCACCAACACAACCTTACCCCCAAACTTAGTGTGCACATTGTCCTCAATGTGTAAGAACTAAAGAGAGTTAGAAAGATATTACCATACAAGCAGACCAGCAAAGATATGACAAAATAATGCACAAATGGGTAAAAATGAGTTCCCAGCATCGTCTCCTTCAACATAGTGGTTTCTCTCAAAACCACTTAATGGTGCTGTTAGGTAAATCACCCCCAAACTTAATCTGTAGTATTTGGCAAAATCAATAAACTGCAACACATATTAGAGTATCAAGTATATGGAGTAAGCATAGAGATAAATCAACACAAGGAGAATATAAGCAAAAAGCATGTATATATATCAAAAATTAGTACAATGCTTTTGAAAGAAAGACTTAGGGCTGGTATACATCATATGGAAATAAATACATCAAAAAGACTGCCCTAGTCAACAAAAATACATAAAAGCCCAAAAAAGCTAATCTATAGAAGGTGGAGGAGTATTTGTAGAAGTAGATGGAGCGGATGGAGTGCGGCGCAGTAACTCCTCCAATATGCTCTGCTGCGCAGTCAGTATCTACCGCAACACCGTCTGACCATCCTACAGCTCGGCCACCCTGGCCTGTAAAGCTCTAATCTTATCCTGAAAAGAACTTTCTAGTTAGGCTGCAAGAGCAAGCCTCCCCCTCAATGAGGGCTGGCTATTAGAAAGATCCATCTCCTCCTCTATAGCCTCATGATCTGCTCTCTTAGCAGCAATTGCTATATATCCCTCATTACCAAACTCTGTTGCATCTCTCCGATGTGCCGGCATATGTGTCCATACTTTATTCCATTCATTCATCCCAAACTTTAGAGGCTCATCGAATGACTCCTCTCTTGGACCTACCACAAAACCCTATAGCTCTAGCAACCTGGTAATCATGTATGGAAAAGGCAGCATGTGGGTAGGAACAGTTTTGTGTGGTCCAATTTCGGACCAAAACTCCAAGAATTGACAGAAAATAATCCTAGGGAATGAATACCAATGCTCAAACTGAATAACATACAGTGTCTGAAGAAAATCAGTATTCCTAATATTCTTATGTCCAAGAGGATGGACATTAGCAAAGATGATAGAATCTAGAATCCACAACCTCTTAGGAATTTTGGCTTTGGTAGTACTACTACGCTTTCTCCTAGCAAATCGACCATCACATAGCTTCTGAATTAAATTCTCAGTAATTGGTACCCTAGGGATAAGTGTGAAATAGGACAACTACTTCTTTCATCTACCACCTCAGGGAGTGTATGATAACATTCTAGAGCTACAACAAAAGCATCAGGATTAATAATCAACTCATGCCCATCAATCTTAGTCCTAAGCTCCCAAGGGTCATCCTCACTATAAACTAGATTGAGATAAAACAAATGAACAAGACGAGGATATGCAATGTTAGTTATAGGAACCATAAGATGTAGAAGATGCCTGTATCTGAAAGACTTCATAGCCCATTTAGTGTGAGGATCATTAATGAATGCCTGATAATCAAAAGTAGTTTCATAAGAAATTAGAATCTCTTTCCAAGCACTTAGCAAAACATCCTTAGCTACCCTAGCACGCTTAGAAAGAGCAGGACGAACCATTCCTATCTTCAATGAATAGGATCTGACACTAAAAATCCCAAAAATCACCCAAGATCCCCAAAATTCTGTAATTTGGAAATTAATGCTCGAGCTCGAGCTTCTGGGCTCGAGCTTCAACTAATGCTCGAGCTATAAATATTAAGGCTCGAGCTTCACCTGGACTTCACCAAAGCAACTTTCAGAAATCAGTGTGCAAATCAATCAACAAAAGTTCATTAATCGAATCAAGCAATTATTATAAGCCAAAGATGTACTCTCATCAAAATCATTCATCCAATTTTTGAACTCATGCTTTTCTCACTAGATCTAGAAATTTATGCATCTAGGGAGGAAATAATGCAAAGAGGAGGAAAAAGAAATTTACCTCTGTATGTTTCCAGCAGATCTGTGACAAAAATATAACGCTTCACCGGACACAAGTATGGAGAGAATGTGGAATGACCTTATAAGAGAAGTGCATCCTTCATGTGTAAGAAGATGGAATACTCAGTTTCTTGATTTTAAAACTTTTAGAACCTCAGGCTCGAGCATGAAGGATTCGAGCTCGAGCCTGCCAACACAAATCCTTATAATTCACGATGATGGAAGGCTTGAGCTTGAAGTATTGACGCTCGAGCCTGTAGTAACTGATGTTCGAGCCCTAACTTTCAGGCTCGAGCATTGAGATATATTTTTGGATTTTTCTCAATTTTCAAATTTTATTTTCTTTTTCTATTTTATTCAAACCTAAAGTAACCTATACCTAAATGAAGACTAAAATAAACCTAAAACCTAGAAAAGAGAATAACTAAATCGAAAACTAAAATAACAAAATAAAACTCAAAATAAAGTACAGTATAACATAAAAATGCTAAGTTTAACGTCGACATCATGCTAAGTTTAACGTTGATAGCTCGACGACAACCTAACCTCTCTAATCCAAGTAAATAGGATCATAAAGTTTTACTGACTCCGCTATGTCTCTCTGTACACTACCCTCTACGTAGGGTTTTAATCTCTGTCCATTAACCTTGGACAACATTCGAGTCTTACAATCTTGTATCTCAATTGCACTGCAAGGTGTAACAGAAATAACCATATATGGACCTTCCCAACATGACTTTAACTTTTCAGGAAAAAGTTTCAGTCATGTATTAAACAGCCAAACCTTCTTCCCATGCTCAAAAGTCTTATGCAAGATATACTTGTCATGAAATGCCTTAGTCTTAGATTTATAAACCTTATCACTCTCATAAGCATCATTACGTAATTCTTTTAAGCTCAGTTAGTTGAAGCTTCCTATTAGAACCAACATATATCATATCAAAGTTGAGCTTTTTTATGGCCCAGAAAGCTCTGTGTTCTAACTCTACAAGAAGATGACACCCTTTACCATAGATGAGACGATAAGGTGACATACCAATTGGAGACTTATATATCATTCAGTAAGCCCACAAAGCATTATTCAGTCTAAAAGAGCAATTTTACTATCTGGCTTAACCGTTTTCTCAATAATTCTCTTAATTTCACGATTGGATAGCTCAACTTGGCCATTTATTTGGGGATGATAGGGAGAGGCAACTTTATGAGTGACGGAGTATCTTTGTACTAAAGTACAAAAATACCTATTACAGAAGTGAGCACCTCCATCGCTAATAATAGCTCGTGGCATACCAAGCCGACTAAAAATGTTGGTTTGAATAAACTCAATCACGACTGCATGATCGACGGTTTTAGTAGTTACTGCTTCAACCCATTTAGACACATAATCAACAACCACAAGGATGTATTCATTTTTATTGGACTGAATAAAAGGACCTATGAAATCAATACCCCAAACATCAAAAATCGCAATAATTAAGATTGGAGTCAAGGGCATCATATTCCTTCGAGAAATTGATCATAGCTGCTGATATATAAGGCATGACCTACAAAATAAGTATGCATCCTTAACAAGTGAAAGCCAAAAGAAACCACATTAAAGAATTTTAGCTACAATTTTCTTTGCACTAAAATGACCTCCATATGCCAAACTATGATAGAAGGTCATAATACTATGAAACTCACTCTCAAGAACACATCTACGAATAATTTAATTAGCACAATATTTGAATACCTGGGGATCTTCCTAATAGTACATCCTAATTTGGGAGAAGAATTGATCTTTTTCCTGCTTTGACCAAGACAACGAAATTTTACCTATTGCGAGGTAATTCATAATATCAGCAAACCAATCCAAATCCTTATGAGAAACCTTAAACAGTTGTTCATCCGGAAAGGAATCACAAACTGGAAGTGAAGTTGAGGTATCCTCAATCAGAATTCTAGAAAGATGGTCAGCTACCACATTCTCTGACCCTTTCTTATCTCAGATTTCATAATCAAAATCTTGAAGCTAGAGGATCCATCGAATCAAATGGGGTTTGTTTTCCTTTTTGGAAAGAAGGTGTTTCAAAGTAGAATGATCAGAATAGACTGAAACTTTGGAACCTAATAGATATGATCTGAACTTGTCCAAAGCAAAGACAACTGCAAGCAACTCTTTTTCAGTTGTGGTATAATTCAATTGTGCATCTGAAAAAGTTTTGCTCGCATAGTAAATAACATCAAGAAGTTTATTTATTTGTTATCCCAAGACCGCACCCATAGCATAATCGGATGTGTCACACATAATCTCAAATGGAAGAGCCCAGTCCAGAGGATTCATTTTAGGAGCTGAACAAAGAAGAGAGAGAAGCTTTTGGAAAGCTTCTAGGCATGACTCATCAAAGATAAAAGGAATGTCCTTTACAAGTAAATTACACAAAGGACGAGAAATTTTGCTAAAATCCTTAATGAAGAGTCTATAGAACCCAGCGTGCCCAAGAAATGATCGCACTCCCCTTACGGAGGTAGGAGGAGGCAATTTAGAGATCAAATCTACTTTAGCTCTATCAACTTCAATACCTCTCTCTGAAATGATATGTCCTAAAACAATACCCTCTTGAACCATAAAATGGCTCTTCTCCCAACTAAGAATAAGATTGGCTTCCCTACAATGCTGAAGCACTAGGGAAAGATTTTGGAGATAGTTTTCGAATGTGGACCCGAAAACAAAGAAATCATGCATGAAAACTTTGAGAAACTTTTTAACTATGTCCGAAAAGATGGACATCGTGCACCTCTAGAATGTTGCTTGCGTATTACATAATCTAAAAGGCATCCGTTTATATGCAAACGTACCGAATGGACAAGTGAAAGTAGTTTTCTCTTGATCCTTAGGATCAATGGCCACTTGATTATAGCCGAAATATCCGTCTAAAAAATAATAATAACTCTGGCCAGCCAATCGCTCTAAAATTTGATCAATGAATGGAAGTGGAAAATGATCTTTTCAAGTAGTGGAGTTGAGTTTCAGGTAATCAATACACACACACCATCCAGTGGTGCTGCGCTATGGAACTAATTCTCCCCCAGAATTCTCAACTACTGTAATACCTATCTTTTTAGGTACTATCTAAGTAGGACTCACCCACTTTAAAACTACCTCCTTCATATTAGGATTCAATCTTTGTTGGAGTTCTCGAGATGTTCGAGAATCCTCCTCTAAATGAATCTGATGCATGCAAATTATGGGGTTAATTCCTTCCAAATCAGCCACACTTCACTCAATAGCCTCTTTATTTTGCTCAAGAACTTGTAAGAGACTACTTTTTTGGGGACTTGTAAGATTGGAAGCAATGATCACCGGGAAGGTGTCATTTAAACCCAAGAAAGCATACTTGAGCTTTTCCGGTAGTGGCTTAAGCTCAAGCTTAGGTGGAGACTCTAAAGAAGGAATAGGTGGAGTACTAGAAAGTGGTGGAAGAGGTTCTAACCTAGGAAAATCTGTGATAGTAGTGGAATTCAGCAAGAAATTCACTTCAGCTATGGAAGAATCGATATTGAAATCTTTATAATTAAAGTGATTTAGACAAGCTTCTAAAGGATCCTTGGATAAAATGGTTGGGAGTGATTCCTTAACCAAATAATCAATAGCATCAAGGAAGAAGCATTCACT
Source organism: Cornus florida (assembly GCF_030987335.1). NCBI lineage: Eukaryota > Viridiplantae > Streptophyta > Magnoliopsida > Cornales > Cornaceae > Cornus > Cornus florida. The sequence continues at coordinate 71,816,548 of NW_026775578.1, forward strand.
ATCATCATGGGGATGATGAATAGCATTGAAGATGTTTAACTTGACTTTCATATTCCCAAAAGATAAATCTATGGCTCTAGTCCTACAGTTAATACAAACATCTGCTGTGGCTAGAAAAGGTCACCCAAGAATTACTGGAATATACTTTTTGGAATCGTGGACTAGTTCTGTATCAAGCACTAGAAAGTCGACCGAAAAATACAACTTATCCACTTTTATGAGTACATCTTCAACAATATCTCGTGGTTGTCTGACAGAATGATCAGCAAGCTATAGAACAATTGACATAGGTTTTAACTCTCCCATACCTAGCTTTTCATATACTGAGTAGGGAATAAGATTTACACTTGCTCCAAGATCAAGAAGTGCTCGCTCTATCACATTGTTTCCAATAATGCAAGAAATTATAAGAGCACCAGGATCTTTAACCTTAAGAGGAGTATTATACATAAGAATAGCGCTGACTTGCTTGGTGAGACAAACTTTCTTAGGAACTTGGCTTCTGGATTTTCTCTTAACAGTACACAAGTCCTTTAGAAATTTGAAGTAGGCTAGAATTTGTTTTATAGCATCAAGCAGAGGAAGATTCATTTTGACCTGTTTAAAGACCTCCATCATATCTTGAATTTTCTCCCCTTATTTACCAAAGTGGAAGGGTTTCTTGAGATGTTCAAGATAAGGCACTTTTGGCTCATAAGCTGTCTCAGGGGTAGGAGTAGATGAAAAAGTGACTCCACCTTCAACTCATTTTGTGGATTATGGAATAGAATTTGAGGAAACATCCTTGGGATGTGGATCATAAATGATAGGAACAATGAAAATCCTAAGCCTTTCTTTTTCCTCCTGTCCTTTTTCAACTTGGTTATCAACCACTTTTCCACTTCTCAATGTAGTGATAACCTGAACTTGCACATGATGAATACCTGAGGAATTGGTTTCATCAATCATGTAAGTCTGCCCTTTCGGGTTGGCTATTGGCTGACTAGGAAGCTTTTCATCCTCTCTTCGAGATAGAGTATTCTCTATTTGCCCAACTTGTGCCTCTAGCTTTGCTATGGCTTGAGAATGAGTATTAAGAAGTTGGGTATTGGCTTTAATATCAATAAGAGCATTGAGTACTTGTTCCTCAAAAGCATAATTACTAGATTGGTTGAAAGAATTATTTTACGGCATAGGATTGGATGAATTTTGATACTACCTTTGTGACTGAGGAACAGTGGTTCCTTGATTACGCCATGATAGATTAGGATGATCTCTCCAGCCAGGATTATATGTAGTAGAATATGGATTATAAGCTGGTCTAGAGAATACAGCATTCACTTGCTTCTGTGGGATCTCAGATGATTATCCCAGCATAGGGCAAGTGTCATCAAAATGAATAAGATTAATATAAATTGAACAAACCTCCTTTGGCGAGGTAGTTTATGGATTAACAACAGGAGTAAAGCCAGAAGATATGATTTGATCGAACCTAGGTTCAAGGCTTCTATTTGAGCGTCTAACTCACTAGATTTATCTATCTCATAAAGTTTTTCGACCTTATGCATTCTAGGTGAAGACCTAGACCTAGAGGAAGAAGCATGTTGCACTGAGTTTTCACTTAGGGCCTCAAATAGTTCCCAAGTGTCAACCGGACTCTTATGCAAAAAAGCTCCATTATTGGATGCATCTACTATGTTTCTATAAGAATCTATAAGACTATCATAGAAAATCTGTATTAAGTATTATATATCTCCTATGCATCATGGAGCTATTCTCTTGGGATTTAGGAAAATGCCATGATTTTTCTTCTCATTTGTGTGGTTTTACCCACAGTGTAGTATTTCTTCAAGAACTCCTGTTGCAACATGTCCCATATAGATATGGAATTTGTTGGAAGGGATTGCAACCAAGTTCTTACTTTGTCCTTGAGAGAAAATTGGAAAAGATGCATTCTGAATGAATCATTAGTAAGGGTGGTCAACTTGGTAGTTGAACATAATTCAAAAAACACATCCAAGTGCTTATAAGGATCATCTGTTGCATACCTATGGAAGGTAGGAAGCATTTGGATCATAGTAGGCTTAATCTCAAAATGGGTTGCATCAGCATCCAGAAAAACAAAGCACGAAGGGGAAGTGCATATGGTAGGAATGAAATGGTCCCTCAATTGTGGTTGTGGTGGAGGAACAGGTGGATCCCATTCTCCATTACCATTACCATTATTACCTGGTGTGTTACGATGTTTAGCCATGTTATCAGAGGAACTATCTATATTATTCAAATGCTTTTTAAGTTTTCTTAACTGTTTAAGAGTTCTCTCTATTTCAGGATCATACACTAAAGGTGTTGACCTAGTTTAGCGAGTTAATATGCACTTATTCCACTAATCCTAATAGTCACAAAAATAAAGTATTCCAAATAACAAAAAAAACAGTAAAAACTCACAAAAGGTTTAATACACCGAAGCTTGTTATCCCTTAAGCATCTTTATCCTCATTGCTACTTCTTTTTACCTTAAAAGAAAAAGAATTAAGGTGAGATATCAGAAAGTTTGAAGACTGGTAAACTAAAATAAACTAATTAAAAACTACACAAAAACTAATCTCCCTGGCAACAACGTCAAAAATTGATCGTGTCTAGTTTTACTAGTCGCAATAGGACGATTCCGTGTAGAATAGTGCTATAGAAAAAGATGTCGAACCCACAGGGAGATGAGATTTATTTCAGTCTTTAATTTCATTTTATGGTTTACAGGTAACTTGGATGGAAAGTTTGTTGGTTGTCACGATTAAAAACAAACTAAAATTAACTTGCAATATTAAACTAAGTAATCAAAGAGAGAAAATTTTAGGGCTTTGACTTCACCACAATCATCATACTATGGTTAACTGCTCTAACTCTGGGAATTTAACAATTATATTTTTCAAATGAATTGAACTCAATAACATTTGTTCAATTCGGGTTTTTAAAGAAAGATGTTTTACAAAATTCAGTTAACTATAACCTATCTGCGGTTAGTGCGGACTATCCACCTACCTACTCTAACTACTTTGTAAATAATCCACCTTTCCTAAGCATAGAATATAAAAACATTCTTTTGCAAAAAATGTTAGAATACGATTATATAACCTCTATTCTTGTGTCCGGCTGGGCTCCGCCAGATACTACATAACAAGATAGGTTGAGAATAGACAATAAACCATTACATCTAAAACAAAGGAATAACAGTTTATAATCTATTAAAGCATGGAAACAAATCGAGTTGTCTCAATTTCTTATAGTCATATTATCAAGAAAACATTATATATTAAAAAAATCCCAGCGTTAAAACAATCAAACTATAATATCAGATTGGGTTACATCAGTGCCTTAAGAGAGGAATTAGCTACTTATGACAATGTCAGATGTCATTTGTGTTGGAGTTGTCTCCATCGTCACGGACAACACTTTTCTTCTCAGGATCTTCACTTTCAAGGTTATAGGAACCCTAAAAATCACCACACTACTAGCCTTCTTTATAACACGGTAAAAAGAACTTAAAATTTTGGACCTTTTCTATTAAGGCTTACGCCTTCTTTTGTAGAAGAAAATAAGGATCTGGTGGGCTTTTAGGTCTTCCGGCCCATCTGGGATGAGATACGGCTGATAAATAGAGCAACTCCGTACTTTAAATCTAACATGCCATAGAAGGCGCGAGCTTTAGGAATAGACGCTTGAGCTTTAAGGTTCAGGCTCGAGCTTTAGGAACGAGGCTCGAGCTTCTCTGGATTGATGCTCGAGCTTCAAGAATTGGTGCTCGATCTTCACTTTGACACTTAGCCAATTTTTTTCAACTATTTTCTGAAGCGTCTTTTTCTTCAACACTTTAGAATATTTTTGGGATTGAAATCTTTTAACATTGCTCGATCCAAGCTTCATGGGCTTGAGCACTAGGTACCAGGCTCGAGCATTTGGGACTCTAGGCTCGAGCTTCAATAGATAGTGCTCGATTATGAAGGTAAGGAATGAGACCTGGGAGTATAGCCTTTCAATTAAAATCAAATCTTTAACTTCCGACACCTCATGCTAGAGCTTGAGGGTTAAGGCTCGAACACCCTTAGGTAACGCTCGAGCACCTTAAGTTTGGGCTCAAACACCAAGGTACAAGGCTTGAGCTTTAATGCCTTGTTGACTTTTCTTCTTTTCTTTGTTGTGATGCTCGAGCCTCGATACTTGGGCTTGAGCTTTGGGGCTTGAATTTCTTTAAACTTTACCATTTAAGCTCTCGGCTTGCTCTGACTGACTGGTAATGACTCTATAAGCTTCGAAATCATCATAAAGTCCCGGTTTTAACCATTTCTCTGTAAAAGTACCTGTAAACACACATTAAACATAAATCAGTCTAACTATGGATAGAAGTATCACTTTAGGCCTTAACGTATCGCTATAAGAAAATAGGTCTTTAGTGACAGTCAAATCCGTCACTAAAAGCCCTTAAACAGTTACTAAAAATCAAAATCGTCTGTCACTAGTTAGAGCATCGCAAAAGATCTTTAGTGACTGCAAAATGTGACGACCCAGGTTTTTAGGCCAGCGTGTCCTGTGATGAACCAAAGGTTGACCCGATAACGGATCCGATAAGCGAAAGCGAACACAGAAAACAAGACTCTAAGAAGTCAAAGTGATCTTTCATGAGGTCGTGGAACTCAATGAGAACTGATGCGCAAGCAAAAGGTCAAAAATATGACAAATAAGCCCCCTGGGGCAAAATAGTCATTTTTGAAAAATGTGGATTCGGGTGCCACCGAGCACACCGCTGGAAAGACAGCAAAAAATTAGCAAATCTAGACTCAAGAATCACTTGATTCAGAGTCTGGATAAAGAAGATATGAAACTCCAAAGTTTCATAAAAACTAACTTTTGGGTTTCAAAACAGTGCGGCAAAGGTAATTGACAAGGGGTAAAATGGTCTTTTTAGACAAAATTGGATGCAACTAAGCATACTGATAGATAGACTAGGAAAAATTAATGAATCTAAACTCAAGAATCACTTGATTCGGAGTCCGGATGAAAAAGATATGAAACGTCAAAGTTTCAAAAAAACTAACCTTTGAGTTTAAAATCAGTGCGGCAAGGGTACTTTACAAAGGGTAAAATAGTAATTTCAGATAGAATTAGATGCAACCATGAATACCGTTGGATAGACAAGCAAAAACTAATAAACTTAGACTCAAAAATCACTTGATTTGGAGTCGGGACAAAGAAGATATGAAGCCTCAAAGTTTCAAAAAATTAGACTTATTTTTCGGATAAGAAATCTGGGCAGGAATAGTGTTTTAACCGCAAGCACCAATTAAAATTTTTTTTCTAGAACCGAGGCTAAAAACGGACCTTTAAATGAGTTTTTCTGGAAAAATACGAAGAAGAAACCCCCCTTAAAATCACGTTTTCTACCCGACTATGGACAAGAAACCAAAAAAAATATGATGTAAAGTCCCTAAAATGCCCCTTGAACAGCCTAGGTTAAGATGGACCCAAAAAGCTGCTACAAGCATTTTTTTCCAGAAACAGCCAGAACAGAGAGTAAAAACGGGCTTGTAGATGAATTTTTCTGGAAAAATATAACGAAGAAACCCCCCTCAAAATTGAGTTTTCTACGTGACTTGCATCAGAATTAAAAAAAAAACGCAATGTAGAATACCCAAAATGCCCCTCCATGAAATCTAGTCATGGAGGTCCAAAAAGCTACTAAAAAAAAAACAAAAAGCTGAACTTTGCGATCGATTTTCAGCACCAAGACGACATTTTCTGGAAAAACACAAAAAAGAAACCCCCCCTAAAATCACATTTTCTATTCAACCATATTGAAAGAAGGAAATAAAACTGAATTAAAAAGTCTAGAATGCCCCTAGATCAGAATATGCAACAAAAACGCAAAATGAATTCGTAGGAGGCTCAAAACACAAACGATGAGGTTTTGCCCTGAAACGACTATGCACACAAATGTAACTTACCTATTTAGACGCGCTACAATGGTCCATGGTGTAAAAATATAGCCGATGCAAAATCTGACCCCCCAACGGGCAAAAAGGCAAAAATGGACTTGAAATGAAAAACATGGAATCCAAAAATGTAAAATGGAGTCAAATGACCATTTGGCCCTTGGCCACACTTCATACACGATTAATAAGACCTTATGAAAGAATGAAAATGGAATTCCCACACCCGATGTAACCATGGTGAAGCAATGACTTGCGATTTTTCAAGGTTTTCATAATATTTCATGAAGTTAAAAAGTTGTATAGAATACAATACACATGTCATTGGCCTCCAGCCTCATCTCATACATGTCAAATACATTGAAAGGAGTGCACTTATGTACACATTACATACATGGAATAAAAGAATACAAATTTTACTTATAAGTCTACAAAATGACATTTCCTGCTAACATTTGCATGAAATGGAAACTTGAAAGCTACACGACATCCAAGGAATGCTAGGCATCACGAACCAAGTCTTTGTACCTGAAATATGCCCCAGTATCGTAGGGGTGAGTAACATAAAGCTACTCGTAGGAGATGAGCATGCATCGACCTAGCATTTTACAAATTTATCACCTTAAGGTGAAACATGTTATAGGGGTTCATGCCACCTAACGTCTATATCGAAATGAGACTCAGGGAGCATCCTAAGCTACCTTAGAGTGTTTTTAGCATAAATTACATCATCTATGCCATTTAAACAATATGGAAGCACGTTATACAAAGCAACAATATATAGGTTCTTAAAGGTATTAACTTGCAATCTCGAATACAGAAACAACTAAAGTGATCATGTCACCTAACGTCTATGTTCTAAATAAGTCTAAGGAATCAACCTAGGCCATGCTGAACAATCAAAACGCAATTTACAACTTCAATGCAATCTAACCACATAAAAGCATATTACACAAGGCAACAAAATATAATTTCTTAAAGCTATCAGCTTGAAATCTAAAGCACGAAAACAACAGAAATGGGTCATGCCACCTAACGTCTAAGTTATAAATGAATCAATAGGATCAATCCTAAGCTTTGTTAGAACGTCAAAACACAATTTTCAATATCGATGCAATTTAACCAACATTCGAACTTCCAATACAACGCATAAAGTGCAATTTCGCAAAGTTAACATCATGTAACTTAAAATGGAACGACAAATAAAAAACAACAAGTTACAACATCATTTAGTTATTAACTTGAAAATGAAATGCGAAATCAAACAAAGTGTACACTCGGACGTCACGCCGGATCAGACCGATAACATAGTTACTTTAGGGTTACTAGCCCATGGGTAACCTCCCTATGTGTGCACTAGACCATATAGAGGGACTATCCCCCGTACTAGAACCACGTCTTAACCATAGTCAAACAACGACATCCCCAAGTTTCCAAAATCAACAAGTTGTGCAATAACGCATATATCAACAGGAATATGCAAGATAATCAACTATCTACTAAGCACAACCAAATTTGGAAACCTATACAATACATGCTCTAAATCCACAACTAATATGATATGATGAATGTCAAATCTTCAGTGTGTGATTCGTTACATGCTATGCATGAAAGATGTTAAACACGAAGTGTGCAAATCATTACACAAGGCAACAATATATTCAATAAGGAAAACATATTATCACGAATACAAACATATCAACTATGTTATCCAATATTCAAAACATAACCAAATGAATATACAATAAATTTAAGTCCATTATTTGAATATAGAAACCACTTCTAAAACACAACTAGATCATGGAGCAAATTGATAAAATTAAAATAGATAAACACAATTAAATTATCTAGATTTCTGATTCAATTTCAATTAACCTCAATTTAATACATGTTAAAGGGCATGGCAAGGTCATCACCTATATCCATTCTAAAACTCAATTAGGTTGTTAGAACAACAAAGTAGAACTTTAATTAAATCATGCTAATTTAAATCCCAATGTTCTAAAACAACTTCAAATAGTCCCAAATTAATATATACTAGTAAACAAGTCATGGCCAATACAAATATCAAGTTAAAACCTTAATTAAGCTAATGGGACCATAAAATAGATTTTAATTAATTCTTTTAATTAAAATTTCTTGATTTTCAAGCTTAACCAAATGATCTCAAATTAACCTATGTTGGAAAGCATGCCAAGAACTAATGTAATATCACATTACAAGTTTATTTCATTCAATTTAAGACCATGTGAATTAAACTTTCACTAAAGTTAAATATAAATTAAAAGTTGCAATTCTCATGCAATTAATCCTAATTTAATATATGTGAACAACTATACCTAAGCTTAATTTTCTAGCATGCCACAATATAATTCCAAGTTGTATATCACCATGAGGATTAAATCTTAAACATGGAATTTAATTAAAAAAAAAGGTTTCAAAACCTAACCGAATATTATAAATCAAATATATGTGAAGCTATATGTCATGTAAATCAAGAATATCAAGTCGGAATTCAAATAGAGTTAATAGTGCACTCGGGGCAAAATTAATAATTACTAATTTTCAGAACACCTCCAATCATTTTCAAATTCAACTATGTTGGAGAGCATGCTAAGGCCTAATTTAATATGCTAACACATATTGATTTTAAGCTAGTTAAGGCCATATGATTTAATATTTTATTCAATATAAATATTAAATAAAATCTTTAATACTTGTTCAAATTCTCTCAATTTAATATATGTCAATGACCATATTATAGAGTATTATATTACCATGCTACATGTTTAAAACAAGTCATAAGCAACCGAGAAAATCAAATCCAATACAAGAAAATTAAATAATAAAATCTTTAGATTTCATATTTAAGCATGCAATCAAGTTGTATAAGCATCAATAACATGTTATATAAAAAGAATTAAACCTATAACACCTCCCACCTCAATTTGAGATGAAAATCCCAAAGGCCCACCAAAATAAAAGTGCTCCGAATTCGATGATACCGAGAGGTTTTGTCGGGGACAACACCGTGAACAAGAATCCGCAAGAAGCCCCATGAAAATCTCAACTTGACTCCAAACCCGAACTCAAAAATCGTAAGAAATGGATTCTAGTAAGGGGTAATGGTAGAGCACGACGGGGCGAACAACAAATACTAAGGCCGAAGGATTTCTACCAAGAAAATCAATTGGAGGAGAAGAAAGAGTGAAGGCAGCCCCTTGGGCTCCCATGGCTGCCAGCCAAGAGGAGGAAAAAGGTCTGAAAATCTGATTTTAAAAATTAGGGCAACCTATTTACAAAAATCTCAAAAAGTGCTCCGAAAGGGCCCCGCCGGGTCCAGAAAAGTGGATTTTGAGCAAACGCGCTCAAACGGCAAAACTCCATGAACAAAAAAGATTTAAAATAAGAAAATATTAACAACAGAAGAAACGGCGTCAAAACTGAGTCCCGAGCAGAAAGTTATGCCCCGAACAAGTTCGGCGGCAACCGGGTCCAGAAACTCTGAAACTGGAGAAAAACGACCAGAACGGAATTCTATAAATTTACGAGCTAACAAAAAGTGAAAATGAATCTCGCACAAGGATCCAGTCTCCATATGAGATATTTTGCAATAACTTTCGTTAATTGCACAATGGCCCCAGCAAAAAGGGTTAACTGCAAACTGCCCAGAATGAAAATATCTTCCAAAAGATATTTTCTTAAATGCCCCTGAAATAAAATATCTTCAAAAGATATTTATGAAAAACACCCCAAGAATGGAAAGGATTTTAAAGAATTGTACATCCATGCCCCTATGGACACCGGGAGCAACCAGAGTACTTTCTTGAAAAAGTAAAGATACGTATTTCGTGGAAACCACGCAAGATCAAGATATATGAAGTCAAAAACTAACTCCGAGCACAAAAAGTGAGGTTGTGCCAAAAACTGACAAACGTGGATAAGACAGAATAGGGAAAAGGACGAAATAGCACATAGTATCAAAAAACGAAAAATGTGAAAATGACTCGGTCCTCAAAGGAAGTTGTCAATCCACGTGAAAGAGTCTCAGAAACTAATTTCGAGCACTCGAGATGACACTAAGTGACTCGAAACAAAGCTCAGAAAAGAAAATTAAACGAAAAAAATTCATTCGTAAAATTTCAGGAAAAAAGGAAAGAAAGGCAAATGACCGAGTCGTTACACAAAAAATGACTGTCACCAAAAAAATAGGTCTTTAGTGACAGTCGTTATTGTCCCAAATAATGATTCACTAAAAGTTATTAGGGACGGAATATACCGTCACTAATAAGTTATATATTAGGGACAGTTTTTAAACTGTCACTAAAACATAAACTTTTTGTGACAATATTTACCGTCCCTAATAATTTTTTTTTTAATTTTTTTATCACAATTGTGGCAACTAGAAACCGTCCCTATTACCCCTTTTTTTTCTTCTTTTTTTTTCATCAATGTTAGTATGTGTTTTTTTTTTTTTTTTTTTTTTTTTTTTTTTTTTCTTTTCAAATTCTTTATAGAAAAAACTCAAACTCTCAACTGGAAATAACTGCATAGTAACCCACAAAATACTATACCACATGCACCATAGATAAATATCAAAAGCATGACATGTAGAATATAAAAATAAACTTTAAACCTCTTCCAACATGTTTAAAAATCAGAGCATCATTTTAAACTAAATGTAAAGACATCCAAATACAACCCAACATAATCTGTAGTTTAAAGACAAATGGACTAGATATCAGCTAGTCATAAGAAAGCTTCAAAATTATGTGGTGGCAGCTATTGAAGGTGAGAGTCTGGTGGTGATGGATGCTGATACCCACTTTATAAGATGAGGATGCACGTTGACAGCTTGGAATCATGAAACCATGTCAGAACCCACGGGGATATCCTTTCCTGATACTGACTTGGTTTTGCACTATCTCAACATCATTTTTCTCACTGGACTGGTGTGACACCCCTCGGATCCGAGACACGGGTTGATTAGGCCCGGGCCCAAACCCGAGGGAATATCAAACAATTAGTATTTAAAATGAACACAGATTATAAAATGAATTAAGAAGAAATAAATAATAACGCTAAACGAAAACTAAATAATAAAATCCTCAATCGTTAATCATTAAAACCAAACTTTCCAGAACTTCTAATCCATACAACTAGGGAATCCATCCAGTGGACCCCTTAATAAAATCCCAAACTAAAACTAAAACTATTGAAGTAGAATTTAAAACTAAACATAGAAAGTAATCCTACATAATCGGAGGAATGAGTGTCTGTATCTGCTCTGCATGTCCAAGCTCTAACCCTGGAATTGATGAACACCTGAAAAATAAGAGAGTAGGTCAGGCCCACATGCAAGTCCTATCCTACTACAATCTATACAGAAATTCGATACGCAGATAAATCCTAGATAGCTCAACAATATCTAGAGTAGTCCATATATGTATCTATTGCACACTATAGGACGCTCGCTAGTCAAATAGGTCTGTCTCAACCTGAATAGAAGGCAACATGCGAAAACGCACTCAATAGTGGGCATGAGTACCTAGACCTACCAGGGAACAACATCTATGTCCAATTATCCATCCTAGGCGATATACGCACCCTAACCATGATTCTGAGACTCAAGCTCATACCATGACACCATATCATAAATATATAAAGTCCGTATACTCCAAATATAAAATATCATCCATCTAGTATAATGGTCTGATATATGTATAACAATCCATCTTGAAACCAAAGTAGGTCATACAATTATTTTATTGACATGACACAAGTAGGAGATGAATTTAACCTTTATGGTTAATTCATACCTTAGTCCCTAGAATTCTACCGTCCCATACCAGTGCATTAATCCATCTAGTCCAACAAATGAGGCAACAAAATAATAACACGTCAATTAAACCAGAAATATTATGATACAAAATTAAACCATCCAGTCCAATAAATGATGCAATATAAAAATAATACATCAATTTAATCTACAGATAATATGATACACATCATACAGATAATTATTGCATTTATTTAAGCAATACCACAGTTTAAATAGCATGCAACTAACTTACCCTCCAAGTCACTAACATACATCTCAGACAAACAAATATAACGTTTCATGAACATTGTTTAATCCATTTAAACATTAATTTCAATTGGCCGAGCAATTAAATTTACCCTTCCATCTGATCTAAACAACATATATGTTATTTAATTTCTAAATCATCCACCTTCTTAGCATATATAGATATAAGATGCATTCTAGGATCTTCCTAAGTCCATTAAACCCATTTAGATTAATTAAAATAGGTTTAGAAATAATTCTGGGCAATTAAAACCAATATTCAGGTCACAGTCCAACTAAGCAGGTTGAGTTGCCAACTTAGTCGACTGAGTTGTTGCTGCAGTCGTCTTCTTCGTCTGTTCATCCTCTGTAAACCCTAAAACTTCATTGTTAAGGCCACTAAGCTTCAACCTAAGTCTCATATGTCCATACTAAACTATTTTAGATGTTTTAACATGCAAAGATTAAACTTAAACATCAATTATGCATTAAGAATTTCCAAAATCATTCAAAACAGAAATATGAAAACAAAATCATACACCCTCTATTTTAGTCCAACTAAACATGCATAATTACTCAATTTTAGCATTCATTACACCCCTGGAGTCTAGCTAGGCATGCACAGAACACAGATTTATGGGAAAAAATAGAACTGAGACTTGCCTTTAGTTTTAGATTTTGAAACTCTGAACCATCGTCTCTGAGTTTTCCGTCAACGTCCTAGTCTGCCGTTCCACCCCTCCGGTGCTCTTGGTTTAACCAAGAAGAAAAACGTTCCTTTCTCCTTGAACCTCTCTGTAAATCTCTCAAGGTTCACTCTCTGTTTGTCCCTAATTTACTCTCTGTTTCTTTCTGCCTTATTACGTGAATAGGGTTTGTTTGTAACCCTTATACAGATGTATAATAACGTATTTATAGGCTTTACTTGAAAACCTAAATCAAAACCTAAACCAACTATATGTCGGCTAAATCCCACAACATGATAAAACATAAAAACCTATTAATTATTTTATACAGTTAAAACCATTAATAAAACTAATTTAACCAAATAATGCATATAAACAAAATAAATAATACAATTACACTATTAAGCAAATTAAAACAATTAATTTAATTAAAGAAAATAAAAACACAATTAAATAAAATAAATCAACAAGCAATTCAAATAAAAAGACAAACAAGCACATAATCAATTAAGTCCAATAATACAAGCAATTAAACAACTAATTTATTAAAAATGCACATAAATAATTAAATTAAATTTCAGGTCTGTCCTTTTAAAATTAGGGGTATTACAACTGGTACCATCAGAATTTTGAAAAATCTGGGAAGACTTATCCATCATTTCATCCTGCAATTGACATATAAGTCTTAGAATTGAGAATTGAGATACAAGATAAATATATATCACATACATTGCTTTAAATAAGTTATAGATTTTTTATATATATCACATAGATTGGGTATCAGGGGCTAGTTTATCAAATCATGTGGAGAACAAGATTTTAAAGAAGCATGTATTGGAGCTAATTTATAAGGGGTAAAAAGAGAGAGTAATGTTGTTTTTTCATCAACCAGCTAGCCTTATGTTGTGCACATATAACTTGTTCAATTTTAATATGCAGACATTTAATTATAGTTAAAAAAATTTAAGATTAATTGCATGTATGCAATTTAAAATATGAGGAATAATTAAAGTCCATGTGACAATTAATTTGAAGATCACAGTTTCTAATCGTAATGCCTTAGTTTTTTTTTTAATTTAAACCCCAAAATATATAATTCCCTGGAAGACAATATTTTTCTTAAGAAATACTATTTGTCTTTAGCTAGCCTGAAACTCTTTTACAAATGATCAAAAATCTGTCATGAGAAATTACAGAGAAAGAAAAATATGTCAGGTGAATTTATGAGCTTCTAAATAAAACGAGTTATAGCTCTAAAATTGGTGTAGTAATAAAGATCCTTGCAGTTAGAGTGTTGTAACTTATAAGGTAGATAGCATGGTGAAAACAACATAAACAGGTACATGGATTACCGAATTTCACTTCATTATGTTATTATTGATCAGCCCAAGAAAGAAACAAAAACATAAAAAAGCTTCAAAATTTTCTCTCACCTGCTTGTTTTTCCCCCTTTTGCCCAGATATTTTCTTTCCCAATATTAGCAATTTCTACATTCACTGCATCTATTAATGAGTTTGAAATCCAGAACCATTTATCTGCGAAAAAGAGTTAGAAAAAATCATCTGTGAGAGTTTATTGATAGGTCTTTATACCAATCACTCAACACAGCCATATAATAATGATATATGAAGATTTGCCTTCAATAGGATCAATGCTCATGCAGCATCATCAAGACTCTCTCTCTCCATATATATATATATATATATATACTTATAAACAAACAAATTTGGTGAATTACATGGTCTGGCAGGTTAATATTTTGCATCATGCTACTTAGTCCAAGGTTTCCTTTCTGTACTTGAACCAAAGTTTGCAGGATAATAAACTGAATTGGGTTATTCCAAATAGATGTTTCATGTGAATAAATATTGAGATCATGGATTATATTGTCCTCCATTGTTTATTTTTTAAAGAGGATGAGGATGTTTTTTTTATGCCAATCTAGTATCTGTTTGGTTTTCTCCAAGAAACATTTTTTTACCTTTCTAGAGGATGCTAAATCAATTATAGTTATAGATGTAAAAAAGTCATCTAGATATAGGACTCTCTCTCTAATGTTCTGTGTACATGTATTGGAAGAATGGAATAAAAGTATCTACAAGGAAGAGGTTTGTGTGTTTTTACAGTTAAATATTTTCTTAAATATATTAACATTAGTAGGGGACCATATTAAGCAAACTCATTAGATTTTCTTTGTCTAGATTCTTATTAACCAATATATGTTTTGCGTAAGTGTATTGTCCTACATTTCCTTTAATTATATTTGTTTTCAAGGAAAATAAAAAATACTTGCAACATAAAAAATTAAAATTAAAAATTAAACTAAATTAAAAATAAAAACTACTTTTGATAGTAAAAAAATCTAGAATGCATAACAGAAACTGAATTGTTAAACAATCTAGTATGGATCCCCTGCTAGCACTTATGTCTTGTCAAGCACAGGATTCCATAGCTTTGGAATAATCCAGATAACAAGAAATAAATAAACTAATCATAAACTACTGTGGCCAAAATTGAAATGAATCTGCATATAAGGAATGTTTTGATCTAAGATGCAATACTTGAGCACAGAAGAACACAAATACGTGTTTGCACCCAGAAACCTGGAGATGACAAGACCACAGATATCATTCAAGACAAACTCGGAAATAATGATTTAGTCAACCCTCACTGCTTGAATGATTATTAAACATAAACCATGTAAAGAACTCCTATATGTCTAGTTAAAGGAATCCCTGATTGTGTCAAAACTCCAAGCTAATTGCATGATAATTAAAGACAACCTTAAAATGGATTGCATGCAACAGGTAATTAACACAAAAAGTGTAAGAATAACATATTGAAAATACACTAGTGCATAAAAGTTACTATAAAGACATCCAAGGGTTGAGGATATGCTGCGTAAAGTTTGGATCAAACCCTTAAGGCACTATACAAATTCAAAAATAGTGAAAATATGTCATTACACTTGCAAATGAATTCCCACAAGGCTGTCAATAAAATATTGATACCTAATGGTTCCATCAAATACCTCTAAACTAAATCCATTACAACATGATTTAAATGCATCCCCATCAGATTCTTGTAATCCTTCTCCATTTCCACCTAACATAAAATAATTAATCTCTTTGTTGTCTTGAATCAATGCTTTCATTTTATGAAAGTACTCCAAAATTTTGTCCCACCAACAAAAGCAATGTAGGAAGTGAAATAAAAAAATGGAAAAATAATATAAATGTATGTCCGTGTGTGTGTGTGATAACTTTAGGGGGGAAACAATATATATATATATATATATATATATATATATTACACTCAGAAAGGGGAAAAAATAGAAAGAACTTTATTCTAGTTTCAATCCACTGAAGAACAACAAGAACTCTATTATATCAATCCTATTCACTATGTGGGCACTTCCTTAGCGAGGATCAGTTTGTGCAAAAATTGAGAAAATTATTTTGGGACTACTACCAACTTTAAAACTTAAATGTTGAGTGGCATAATTTTATTTAAATACATGTCCAATAATGCACCGAAAGACCAAATGCCTGCATAAAAATTACTCAACAAAAACCTCATATTCTAATAACTTGGGGCAAGGTGCTGATTTCCCCTAGTCCTTTATTTCCATTGAGAGCTCATTTGCTTACTAGTTCAGGGTCAACGATGCATCAATTAATTAAGCAATTCCAAGATAATTAATTTTGACAATGAAGATTCACTATCAAAATTTTCAGTAATAAGGACATCAGAGTACTTCAACAAGCCACATCGATGTTTGTTATCAATCTAATAAGAACAATAGCCAAAGTAACATTAGTAGTATATATAAACATATTTTGCTCTATACTGTGTTTTCTTAGCAACCAAACAGAGTGATTATGGGTTTATTGAAGAGTGTTAACCATATAACAAGCAAATATAAAACTCAAGGAGTATAAGCATCACTATAAGAATACTTCTACACATAAATATATATATATATATATATATATATATATATATATATATATATTTTACATATATACAACTACATATATGGCTATACATATGAATTATACACAAACATATACATATATTAAGGGATAATAATACCGGCGGTGACGAATAGTCCATTGTATTGCATGCGTTGTGAGCCCTACCACGGGGCTTCTTCTTCTTGTCCTACTTGGCCACTTTCGGCATTTTCCCTCTCACCTTTCCAGCATGAGCCAGTGATCCATGAACCTTTCCTGCATAAATACTCGCCCCAAACCCATTAATCAACCAGATCAAACACGCATGATAAAGAATTAGAAGTGCAAAATTGGAAACCCTAGATTTAATTGTACCGAGAGATCCGAGTATAGAAGGTGTCGAGCTTACCCATGGCTGATTGTTACTTTTTTGAGTTTCGACGGCGACTGGTGTATTGTCTTCGATTGCTTGCTTTAGGCAAGAGCACGATGACCAGAAAAACGTTGGTAATCGAAGAAATTTGCTACTGATTTCCCTCGACAATTCAGACGACAAGCTCTCGATTCAAATGGCAAGTTCTCTCTACAATTTCTCACTTCGATTGTTGGGGCTTTTGGCAAATTTGAAACCTTAAGAACATGTATTTGTGTTCTTAAATCTAAATAAACCAGCGAAAGATATAAAATAAATAAATAAATAAACAAATAAACAAACAAAGAAATGAAATAATAGATAGATGAGATCGAAGAAGTCAATCCAAGATGAGATTAAAGAAGGACTTGATTAGTGCATTAAAGATCGATGTCAAACCATGATGGGTTCTCTGAAGAATGAATCGAACGTGGGGTTATCTGTGGAACCAAGCCCTAGCACCTGAAAACTCTCTGAAGAGCATAAAATGGATGAAGAATAATGAAAGTGTTTGGATTTATACAAAACCTATACTAAACGACGTAGTTTAATATACCCATTTAATGTTTAGTCAAAAAATTAAAATTAAAAAATCATTGTGTGCTTATGTGTATGGTCCTGATGCCGCCACGTGCATTTTCTCACCCAACCAAAAACATAACAAAAATTTCTAGCGCCTAAATTTTGCCACCAGAAAATTTCCACCGCCAATTATTAGGGATGTGGTGACGGTCAATAGGGATTTGGTGACAAGTTAAATTTACTGTCCTTAAATGCTGGGTATTAGTGACGGTAACATATGTCTGTCCCTAATAATAGGACCTTTAATGACAGTAACATGTGACTGTCTCTAATAATAGGACCTTTAGTGACAGTTTTTTAGTGTGTCACTAAAAGACTATCCCTAATAGCCTGATTTCTTGTAGTGTACGTATATTTAGGGGCTTGAATATGCATGTATTCAATGCTCATCACCAACCATGCCATGATGGATCGATCCTTTTGTCCTTATCTGTAGGAAAATTTCCCTTTCGATTGATCCAACTTCTTCTACGATTGAGCTAACATTTTTTATCTTATCTTCACTTACACTTTTGTTGCTCTACCAAAATATCCCAAAAATATCTCAGCTTTGTCATTATTCAAAAAGGTACTGCCATAGCTTGATCGATTTAAGCACCCTTGTGATTAATCGAACTTCCTTTAAGTGTGTGAAAAATAGAATTCCAGCCAATTAAAAGATGTGCTCGTGGTTCAATCATTGGGAGGCCCTAGTGCACGAGGTCTGACTATTAGGTGTGACATTTGAGCTACCTATATAAGGATTTTGGTTATTTTGGATATAAAGGAGGAGAATAGAGGTTTGGAGAAGGCTAGAGCTTAGAAAAAGAAATACACCATTGGGGAAAATTCTTCCACTCATCTAGGGTTTCTACCAAGAAGAGGATGATCATTTCTACCATGGAGATAACCCTTGAGGGTTAGATGACAACATCAATGAATGGCTAAACCATTCTCTTGGGGCTAGAGATAGCCCTAAGCATGCCTCTTATACTTTGATGTTTGGTAATTAAAGAGGATTTGTGTTGTAATTATTGTCTTGACATCTTATATATATATAAATCTTGTTTCTATGATGATTTGGGTAGTCTAATACTTCCAATTGATCATTTAGTTCTATCCATCTGTCTATGTATGCTAGAATGAATATTCATGTGCTTATTTCTAGATTCTATGACATTGATGCATGTCTATGTGTGTTGATATTATAAATTTAGTGATGGTCAAGGTATGGTGCTTAAATAGATTACTCTTATGGTTTATTTGATTGTTCATACTTATTTCTTGATGGTTGTGCCATTTCTTTAGTTTAATTTTTATGCCACTAGCTTAGATGTAGTGTAGTTGCTTTACTTTCTTAGATAGGTGGACAATTCATGCTTGTTGTTTGATGTTCCATGCTTATGAATGTAAGTAGCATATTTTTCTAATTTGATGAATGTGCATTAATTGTGGACTTAAAGGAAGGAATAATGGCATAATTTGATAAATTGTGCTATTCACTAGTTTGGCTAGACAATGTATGCTTACTTGGCCATCCATGCTTGTTGATTCAATTAATGGCACACATTTTTATAACAACATATAATCCCCCTAATCCATCAAACATTGAATGTCTAGGAAGGTAATGCTTAGTGGTGAACTCTAAGTCCCGAGACTCCTCTCTTACAATCTCTATACCTCATTTTACTCTAATTGCTTCATTTTGCATTTATCTAGTTTACATTGTAGTCTAATTCAACCACCAAACCAAATTACTAATCCAATGTTGATTTCCAAGCTTAAATACACCCCATTTTCCCTTAGGACGATCCCTACTCACTCTAACTACGTTAATAGTTAGTAGTGGTAGTGGCAATCTATAAATTTAAACTTGGCCACATACACTCTTTCTTGTAACTAGGTATTGACCACACCAAGTTTTAGCGCCGTTGCTGGGGATTTTGGCAATGTTGTATTTTGAAAATCAATTAGGAGTTAGTACTCTTTTGATCTTGTATTTATTTCATTTTACTTTGGTTACCTATTGTATTTGTTCTTAATTGGCTAGGCATATTGAGTCAAGGGAAGTAAAGCAAAAGGATTCTAAAACAAAAGGAGCAAGCTATGCAAAGCTAAGCAAAAACACAAAAAGCTAAAAATCTAAAAATTGCAAAACAAAGCAAGCCAAAGCAAAAAGTGAAAATAAATTTAAGTTGCTTAAGGACCCTTTACGAGATTTTCTAACTCTATCTGTAGTTAAATTGTCAGATCGCGCAGTGACAAGTCTTTAATTTCTTAGATAAATTGTGAGCCCGCATGAAGACAATTTACTTTTTTTGCATATTGTTCAAAGCATGGGAGTATGGGATAAATATTTGTGGAGGTTTGTTGATTGATTTGTTGTGGAAGAGAAGTGCTTGTTACATACTTGTT
Source organism: Cornus florida (assembly GCF_030987335.1). Taxonomy (NCBI): domain Eukaryota; kingdom Viridiplantae; phylum Streptophyta; class Magnoliopsida; order Cornales; family Cornaceae; genus Cornus; species Cornus florida. Next base: position 71,836,606 of record NW_026775578.1, read on the forward strand.
GTTGACTTATTCTTCTTCTTTTTATAGTGCATGCATGGTCATAGATCGTTGAATCCAACCCTTGTCCCACTTGATTTGAATCTTGAATCCATTGTTCATAATCCTAGGAAAAGGGGTAATTCTTATCACTCCATTTCATCAATGGAGGACATTAATAAGGACCATGTGGAGGACATTAGTCACATTGACCAACAAGGTATCCTCCACCCTAATGTGCGCCATGACAACATTCAAGTACCATTAGGCATGCCAAGACCCTTCATTTCACAACAACAAGGCCATGTTCCATTGGGAATGCTTCGGCCAATTTTTGTTCCACCTCAACCTCCCATAGTTCAAGGAAATCATGGTGCTCGTGTAGCGCCACCGGTTCTGAACCCTCATATCGCTTTGAGAGATCATTACGTGCTAAATGAGTACAATGCACCAATATGCATTCAATTACCCAATTTAGGGCACACCATTATGAAATCAAACCATAAACTATTCAAATGCTTCCCAATTATCATGGACTTCTAAGTGAAGAACCTTACAAGAATTTAGATGAGTTTCTTGAAGTGTGTTCCACGGTGAAATATGTGGACATGCGGAAAGAATTTTTACGGTTAAAACTCTTCCCTTTTACCCTTAAAGATAAGGCAAAATATTGGTTCAACAATCTTAGACCTTTTTCGATAACCTCTTGGGTAGAGATGCAACAAAAGTTCTTGAAAAAGTATTATCTGGTTTCAAAGAACAATGCAATGAGAACTTTCACTCGAGAGTTTTCTCAAGGGGAAGGGGAAATATTTCACGAGGCATGGGAGCGCCTAAATGACTTGCATAGGAAGTGTCCACATCACAACATTCCTTAACAGCAATTGGTCCAATTTTTCTTTGAAAGTTTGTTGGATAATCATAAAGGAATGGTAGATGCTTTCATAGGTGGTTCATATCTTGATATGCATGAGGACGATGTATGGCGTCTTTATGAGAGCATGAGTGAGAATTCAATGCATCGATCCTTATCTTCCAAAATGGTAGAAACCTAGGTAGAAGGAAGAATGTTGGCTTTTATCAAGTTGTCAACTCCAATGACATAGCCGCCGAAGTGAAATCTTATCCCAAAGGTTTGATCAATTTTTTATCAACCAAAATTCGGTAAAGCAAGTGTCTTCCTCCCCTAGTCATACTCATCATAATTCCAATGAAGCTTGCATGACTTGTTCTAGTGTTCTACATTCTACTTCCAATTGTCCCCATGGATATGCGCAGAGTGAACACCATGAACAAGTGAATGCCGCATTTGTTAACCAAGAGAATAATCCCTATGGCACTCATTACAATGCCAGGTGGAAGAACCATCCTAACTTCTCTTAGAAAAGCCAAGGGGAAGACTCAAACCCTCTCCAAAGTGGTTTTCAAGGCAAGTATGTTCCGCCCCCAATGCAAAGTGGTGTGTCGGTCGTCGCACTCCAAAAGTTTATGCTTATGTGGCCAAGTTTTACATTTAGAAATTGCCACTACTACCTTTTACTAAAAATATAACTAGGGTTAGTAGGGATCGTCCTAAGGGATTGAGTGTCGTACACATGACATATGGATAGAATGAAATGATCAATTGGAAGCATTAAACCACATAAATCATTGAATAAACAAGATCTATATATATATAAGTGCCAAGACATGAATCATAATACAAATCCCCTCAAAAATACATAAATCAAGAAGTAGAAAGCATGCTTAGGGCTAACTCTAGCCCCAAGAGGATGTCTAGCCACTTATGGATGATGTCCTCCAACCCTCAAGGACAAGCTCCATGGAAGAAATCTACTCCTTGGTTGATAAAGAGTCTCCAATGGTGTCTCTAACCTCCTCATTTTCCATGCTTCCTCCCTAAAAATTCCCTAAGGTATGATATGATATTCTATCCTGTGATACAAAAAGTAATCCTTATCCTTATATAGGTCGGTCAAATGACACCCAAAATGAGCTGGGGTCGTACAACAAATATTCCCCAAAGATTGGATAAAGGACAACTTTTTGTGAGCTGGAAATTTAACTTTTTCACATTGGAGAAAGTTCGATCGATCGAACCTTGGACTTGGATGGATCGAACATGGCTGAGATCTATCAAACTTAGGCTGGATCGATCCTCAATGGCGGCGCCTTTTTGGATAAAAATAAATTTGAGATATTTTGAAGATATTTTTAGGAAAAGGACAAAAGCAGTTGGTAGGGTGGTACAACTGGATAAGATCAATCATTTGGATAATGACAAGAATGTTTAATTGATCGGAGAAGGAAGTTGGATCAATCAAACTTTTGAGATCTTTGAACAGGAACAAATATGGCTCAGATCCATCTTGAAGTGCTGAGATCGATGAAAGTTGGATTGGTCGAACTTTTCTTGAGATCGATCGAAGTTGCTGAAATTCCACCCTTTGCTTCCTTTTGCTCTAGTTTGTTCCTTTCTTTGAATCATCCCAGAATTGCTTTAATTATGCTCTTATTTGGCTGAGTTAGCTTATTTTGGGGATAAGTACCTGAAAATGGAAATAACACGAATCAATACAAAATGGTAAAATAAGATAGATAAAGGTTCTAGAATACCTAAGCTTAAGGGGTTTAAATACGCACTTTTCAGTGCTCATCACACCCCCAAACTTAAATATTGCTAGTCCCTAGCAATGAACTAGAAAGTAAAGGAATGAAATGAACAACTATACAACTATGAATTAGAAAGCGATAAATGGATAATGCCACTTTTGTAGGGAACACGATTGCACTTAACATATGCAACAAGCCTTTTAAACCTCTAGGTTACCCCTAGTGGACGAGTGAAGTCTCGTGAGGGTTTCCAGAAATTATACCCATAAACATTAAGCTCATTCTTTCAAAAGAGGCACCAATATTGCAAACAAGCATTGGGAGAAAACTACCTCAAGTATGCAATTTTTCAAACATTTCCAAGTAATCTCCCAAAATTTCAACATCAAGCAAACAAGTATAGTCCTCCACACATCAAGACAATGATCATGCAAATCAAAACAACTCTAGAATCCTTTTTGAGTGGACCGCATCAAATATGTTGCTATCTTAGTGAACTAAATAAATGATCACATCCTTACCCTCAAACTAGAACACAAATCTAGTACTGATTATCAAGACAAAAAGTGGACCTTTTATTAAAACTTTATTCATCTAGGTGCACTTATTCTTTTCACTCAAGTTTTTTTTTTATTTTTTTTTATTTTTATTTTTTTATATAGGATCAAAGATGGAAGCATGGTGCAATGTAATGATCTATTAAGCTTTTTAGCGATCCATGAGGTCGAGCGTTAGGTCAATGACTCGCAAACCAGACGGCTTTAGGGCACTAGGTGTTCAAACACCCCTACAGACTTACAACCTCAAATCAACTAGGCTACAAATCAAGACAACCTCTGTCTAATCATTTCCCACTTCTCACCTTTTGGGAGAAGTCCTCACTTTTTTATTACTTTTGCAACTTCTTTTTTTTTTTTTTTTTTTCATTGAATTCAATTATTAACCTAGAGTTTGGGCCCTCCACCTTTCGGCGTGAGAAGTTCAGTACTTGATGAGGCTAGAATCCCGGCTACTCAATGAAAAGGGATTGTTATCCACCTTTATCAAAGCATGTACCCTATAAATGAATGCTAGTGTATGCCTGTGCTAGTGTAGAATACTAGAGTGAATTTCAAAACAATCACAAAATCAAGATGATGTGGACCACAAGTGTAAGTAAGATATCAATTTTTCGAAAAATTTACTCCTAAATGGCATCCATAAGGCATAGAAGGAGTATTGGACTCTCAAGTCAAGCAATTTTTAAATTCTAAGCAATATAGTCCTCAAAAGATCAAAATCATCGCTAACATGGATCTCCAATCTCAATCATGCATTTAAAGTTCAACTTTAAGTAGAATGCAACAAGACACCTTACCCCCAAACTTAAACTGCACATTATCCTTAATGTGCAATTAGAACCATGGAAAAGATGGAAAGACTATACCGTGGTAGCAAAAGCATAAAACCTAGAAATGATCTAATTCGAAAGACGTCTCCCCCAAACTTGGAATCAACAACCTACTTGGATAACCACACTAGCAAACTCACATTGAATATCAAATGGGATAAGAATAATCAAATTAAAGAATGTATTCTAAGGCAATGTAGCATGAGATGAAAGAGAGATATGAGATCAAGCCCGATAGAAAAGTAGCATGACTACACATATGGGCATAAGAGAAAATTAATTTAAAATTTTTTATTCTTTTAATTTTTTTTTTTTAATAAAACAAGATGGAATTCAAGAAAGTATGAACAATGATTGCTAAGTTTAACGTCTCTAGCTAGACATAATGCTGTTTTGAATAAATAAGATCGAAATCCAAAAAGGGAAGAAAAAAGTCAAACCCAAGATGCTCAGATCGATCAAGGCAGATCAATCACAAAAGATGTTCGATCGATTAAACATGCATAAACCTATAGAAAAGTTTGAACGATGAGACAGAGAGGTCATTGGATGCAGGTGGATGCAGGCGAAAAAATTTTCTAAGTGCTGGAAGTCAAGATCGATCAAACTTGAAGGTTGGATCGATCTTAGGACTTATGATCGATCTGAGAACAAATTCGATCGGTGGGACAGAGAGTTGAAATATGCTGGTTTTGCTTCGAATGATTGGACATAGAGGGACTTGGATGCAGGCATGATGTTCGATCGATCGAACTTTTATCGAGATCGATCGAACAGACAAAAATTCTTCCATTTGCATTGCATTTTTAGATATCTTCATACACAGGATCTATTAGATGTGCAGCTTCCAAATGTCTTTGGAAGACCAGTCCCTCAATGTTAGGTTTTGGTCTCTGTCCATTAACCTTGAAAATGTTCCCCTTTTTTAAATTTTGAATTTCAACTGCCCCATGCGGTGCAACAGAGATGACTTCATAAGGACCCTCCCATTTGGTTCTCAACTTCCCCGGAAAGAGTTTCAGTCTAGAGTTGAAGAGCCAAACTTTTTAATCGGGTTCGAAAGACTTCCTTACAATATATTTATCATGAAAAGCTTTAGTTCTTTCTTTGTAGAGTTTGGCATTGTCATAAGCATTATATCTCAACTCCTCTAACTCACTCAATTGTAACAACTGGTTCTCTTCGGCCTTATCAAGATCAAGATTCAGCTTCTTAACTGCCCACAAGGCTTTATATTCCAGCTCACCCGGAAGATGGCAAGGCTTTCCATATACAAGTCTATAAAGAGATATGCTCATGGGAGTCTTATATGCCATCCGGTAGGCCCATAAAGGATCATTTAACTTTCGTGACCAATCTTTCCGGGTGGTGTTAACCATCTTCTCAAGAATATGCTTAATTTCCCAGTTAGACACTTCTACTTGCCCACTTATTTGAGGATGGTAAGGAGTGGCCACTTTATGAGTAACGGAGTACTTAAGAAATAAATGCCTTAGGAATTGATTACAAAAATGCTTTCCTCCGTCACTTATCATAGCCCTAGGCATACAAAAACAAGCAAAGATATTGGACTTGATGAATTGAATAACCATAGAATGGTCATTTGTTTTGGTAGCACATGCTTCCACCCACTTAGAGACATAATCAATGGCAAGAAGATTGTATTGAAAATCATAAGACATAAGAAATGGACCCATAAAATCAATGCCCCATATATCAAAGATTTCTACAACAAGAATGTTGGTCAAGGGCATCATATCTCTTTTCGATATTGAACCCATCTTTTGACATTTTTCACCTGACTTGCAAAAATTGTAGGCATCTCTATGGATAGTGGGCCAAAAGAGCCCACTTTGAATAACCTTCGGTCTTCTTTGCACTAAAATGCCCACCACATGCAAGTGTTAGACAAAACACAAGGACACTTGGAATTTCGCTCTCTGGAATGCATCTCCTCACAATTTGATCCGTACAATAACGGTACAAGATAGGATCTTCCCAATAGTAATTCCGGATGTTGGCAAAGAAACGATTTTTTTCGTTCTTTCACCAAGAAGTTGGAAGTTTGCCAATTGCCAAATAATTCACAATGTCGGCAAACCAAGGCATTTGTCTATTAGAAACTTGGAAAAGTTGTTCATCCGGAAAAGAATCATGAATTAGTGGACTAGGGAAAGGTTCTATTGATAACCTAGAAAGATGATTGGCAACCACATTTTCAGTGCCTTTCTTGTCCTTGATTTCAAAATCGAATTCCTGAAGAAGCAAAATCCTAATCAATCTAGGTTTTGTTTCTCTCTTTGTCAAAAGATGTCTCAAGGCAGCATGATCAGAGCAAATAACCACCTTAGAACCTAAAAGATGGGAGCGAAATTTATCAAGAGCATACACTACTGCAAGTAATTCTTTCTCGGTAGTGGAGTAATTCAATTGAGCTCCCGAGAAAGTTTTACTTGCATAGTATATGGCATAAGGAAGCTTTCCTACTCTTTGGCCCAAAACCGCTCCCATGGCTTAATCAGAAGCATCACACATAATTTTAAATGGCAATGACCAATTGGGAGGTTGCATAATAGGAGCAGATGATAATAAATCACGTAATTTATGAAAAGCATCTAGGCATGCTTGATCAAAGACAAAAGGAGTTTCCTTAGCAAGGAGATTTCACAAGGGTCAAGCAATTTTGCTAAAGTCTTTTATGAATCGGCAATAGAAACCGGCATGACCTAGAAATGAGCAAACATCTCTTACCGTTGAAGGTGGTGGCAATTCAGCAATAAGCTCCACTTCCGCTTTATCTACCTCAATCCCCCTTCTTGAGATGACGTGACCCAAAATGATACCTTCTTGAACCATAAAATGGCTCTTTTCCCAACTAAGAACAAGGTTTGTTTCACGGCATCTCTTAAGAACTAGATCTAAATTTTCGAGGCATACATCAAATGAAGACCCAAAGACAAAAAAATCATCTATGAACACTTCTAGATACTTTTCCAAAATGTCCGAGAAAATTGATATCATACACCTTTGGAATGTGGCGGGGGCATTGCACAAACTGAAAGGCATCCATCTATAAGCAAATGTGCCAAATGGACAAGTAAATTTGGTTTTCTCTTGGTCCAATGGGTCAAGGGCTATTTGATTGTACTTCGAATAGCCATCAAGGAAGCAATAGTACTGTTGTCCAGCCAATCTTTCTAAAATTTGATCAATGAATGGTAAAGGGAAGTGATCTTTTCTAGTGGCAGCATTTAATTTGCGGTAATCAATGCATACACACCATGAATTTGCGGTACGCTTAGAGATTTCTTCACCCTTTTCATTCTCAACCACGGTAATCCCCAATTTCTTGGGAATTACTTGAGTTGGACTCACTCATTTGCTATCGGAGATTGGGTAAATGATCCCGGCATCTAAGAGTTTGATAACTTCCTTTTTGACTACCTACTTCATGTTGGGGTTAAGTCTCCTTTGGGTATCCCTAAAGGGTTTTGCATCCTTTTCCATAAGTATACGATACATACAAATAGAAGGGTCAATTCCCTTAAGATCCGTCACACTCCATCCTATAGCTTTCTTATTTTCTTTAAGCACATTTAAGAGAGCGTCTTCTTGGTTTTTTTCAAGACTCGAAGAAATGATAACTGGAAGAGTGTCTTTTGGTCCTAAGAATGCATACTTGAGATTGGAAGGTAGAGTTTTAAGCTCAAGAGTTAGTGGAGAAACTAAAGATAAGACCGGTGGAGTGCTAGAGAGTGGAGGAAGAGGTTCTATTGGTGTTTTCCAAGATGGAAAATCCAATCTTGCAATAGATTCAATGAGATTGCTTACTTCATCCATTGATTTTTCATCATTAAGACCATAATTTCAATACATTTCAGGAAGACAAGAAGTAAGAGGATCATCAGATAGAAGAGATGAAAGGTTATCCTTAATTGATTGTTTCATGACCATGGTAGGAATTGATCCCTCAACAATCTCATCCAACACATCTACAAGACAACACTAGTCTTCATCCACGGGATGTCGACTTGCGTTGAAAACATTAAGCTTGACCATCATGTTACCCAACGAAAGGTCCATAACCCCGTATCTACAATTGATAGTCGCATTTGCGGTGGCAAACAATGGCCTTCCTAAGATGATTGGGATGTGATAGGTGGGATTGGCAACCTGTTTGGTATCAAGAACTACAAAATCAACCAGGAAGTAAAACTTGTCAACTTTGATGAGGATATCCTCAACCGTGCCCCTAGGTGTTTTTACGGATCTATCGGCCAATTAAAGCACTACCGAGGTTGGCTTCAACTCATTCAAACCTAGTTGGACATATACAGAGTAAGGAATCAAATTAACATTTGCACCTAAGTCAATGAGAGCTCTAAGAACTTCATGGTTCCCAATCACACATGAGATGGTCGGAGCACTGGGATCTTTGAACTTAGGTGGAGTGTTTTATTGAATAATGGAGCTCACTTGCTCTGTGAGGAACACTTTTTTAGGGCTTGGCCCCTTGCTCTTCCTCTTTTGTGTGCAAAGGTCTTTCAAGAATTTTGCATAAGGTGGAATTTGCTTAATGGCATCCAAAAGAGGAAGATTGATGTTTACTTGCTTAAAAACTTCCATTATGTCATGTATTTTCCCTTCTTGCCTTCCATAAGGTAAAGTTTCTTTTAAAGTATAAGGGAACAGAGCATTTGGCCCATGACACTTTGCAAATTGAGGAGACGATAGAAATGATTGAGACTTCCGGTTAGGAAGATTTTCATTTAAGGAAGTAGGAGTGGAATTAGGAATTGGATGGGTGATAACTTTAGGTTGCACCGGTTCACTATCTTCCTTTGGTAGTTCAACCCTATTGTCCATTTGTTTACCACTTCTCAAGGTGGTGATAGCTTGTACTTTAGCTTGGGAAGAACACCCCGATGTAGGGTTCGCTTCCACATAAAATTGGGCTTTTGGATTCCTCTCGGGTTGACTAGGTAATTTCCCAATTTCTCTTGCATTCAATGCATTAGCTATGGTCCCAATTTGGGATTCTAGCTTTGATATTGATTGAGAGTGGGAATGCAACAAGTTGGTATTCCTTTCTAAGCTACCCAAGGCCACCAAAACCTTATCTTCAAATGTAGAATTGCTAGAAAGCGCATGAGGATAATAAGAGCAAATTTGTGAATCATACATTTGATGATGTGAAAAGTGATTGGTTCTTTGATGAGATGAAGAAGAAACAAATCCTTGGGAACCTCCTTCCCTTCTATGAGGTGGAATATATTTGCTTTGAAATTTTCTAGCTTGATGGAAATTCAAATTTTCATTCCACATTGGAACATATGCACTTGAGTAAGGGTGAGCGAACGTAGCATTAACTTGTTCAAAGTGCTCATTGAATGCATGTCCATGGGGACAATCGAAAGTGGTATGTAAAACACTTGAATATGTCATACATGGCTCACTAAGATGAGAAGTATGATGAAAAGAAGGTGATTTTATAACCGGTTTTTGACTCAACAAGAATTGATCAAGTTTTTGAGAGAGTGTCTTAACCTCGGCTACAATCTCTAATGGATTCTCTATTTGACATACTTGCAAATCTCTCTTCTTTTCTTTTGAACTATGGTCAAACCGAGAAGCATAATATTTTTGCAAAGATTTTTCACTCATTTTCTCAAAGAGGTGCCATATATCATCTTCATGTTTTCCAAAATATGATCCTCCATATGATGTATCGACTATGTCCTTATGAATGTCGGTTAGGCTCTCATAGAAATATTGAACTACTTGTTATTTCGGAATGCCATGATGTGGACATTTGCTTAGCAAGTCATTCAATCTTTCCCAAGCCTCATGCAACCACTCCCCTTTCCTTTGAGAAAATTCTCTAATTGAAGCACGCATTACATTAGTTCAATTTATCGGGTAAAATTTTTTCAAAAATTCATTTTACATTTGTACCCAAGATGTTATTGAATTTGCCCCCAAAGTATTGAACCAATGTTTTGCTTTGTTTTTGAGTGTGAAAGGGAAGAGAAGTAGCCTAAGAACTTCCTCCAGGACATCCATATATCTTACGGTGGAACATATTTCAAAGAATTCATTTAAATGTTTGTAGGGTTCCTCATCATCTAAGCCATAAAAGAGTGGACACATTTGAATAGTCTCGGGCTTGATTACATATTGATTTGCTTCAAAATTAGGCAACACAATACAAGTAGGTGCATGATAGCATTAAGATTGTAATGATCATAAAGGACCATTGGAGGAATTGGAGCTTGAACTCCGGGGCCATGTTGATTAAGAGGTGGGTCTAAGTAGCCAAGATTACCCTTTAGATTTTCCATGTGAATACGTAGGACGAATGATAGAACAAGGATTACCCAAGACTTCTAGTGACACACGAAACACAACAAAATAAGCAAGCACTTCTCCTTTACAACAAATCAACAATCTGCAAACTTCCTCCACATACAATGTTACCATACTCCCATGCTTTAACAATATGCAAGAAAAGTAAATTACCTCCACGCGAGCTCACGATTTATCTAAGAATTGAAATACAAGCCTCCACGCGGGCTGACAATTTAACTAAGGGATGAGTAAAGAAAAGCTCACAAAGGTCCTTTAGCACTTCAACTCCAAATTTTTAGCTTAGCTTAGCAATTTTTAGATTTTTAGCATTTTTCCTTTGCTTGCTTAGCTCCTTTGCTTGGAATATCCTTTGCTTGCTTCCTAGCTCAATGCTCCTTGTCAAACAAGAACAACCACAATAAGTAACAAAAATTGAAAATAAAGTAAAGACACAATAAAAAGAGTACTAATTCCTAATTGATTCCACAAATACGACGTTGCCAATCAATCAATCCCCAGCAACGGTGCCAAAAACTTGGTATGTCGGTCGATGCAGTCCAAAAGTTTATGATTATGTGGCCAAGTTTTACATTTTGAAATTGCCACTACTACCTTTCACTAAAAATATAACTAGGGTGAGTAGGGATCATCCCAAGGGATTGAGTGTCGCACTAGGTTGAGGAATCGAAATTAGGGTTAGTAAGTCGAGTGATCAAAATAGTGGGTGGTTGGTTGAATTAAACTAGATGCAAATTAAACTAAAGTAAACAATAATGCAATAGAGAGAATAAAAGAGAGAGAGGGTTTAGACATCACCACTAAGCATAGCTTTTCTACACCTTTAATGAATGATTAATGAGGGGAAGAACATGTATTGCAATATAGAGTGTGTGTGTGGTAGTTTCATTAAGCATGGATGATAAATTAAGCATATATTGTCTAAACAACATGGTGGATAGCACAACATATCAAATTAAGCCATTAATCATTTCTTTAAGCTCACAATCCAAACGCATCACAAGGTTAGAGATTCATGTTACTTGTTTTTCATAAGTATGGAACATCAACAACAAGTATGGATTGTCCTCCGATTTAACAACTACACTACAATTAAGCTAATGACATGAAATTAAACTAATTAAACTAAGGGAAAGCTACAATCCATCAAGCAATGAGTATGAACCATTAAATAAACCACAAGAACATGACATTAAGCACTATGTCTTGATAATCTCTAGATCTATGGCATCAATACATATAGGCTTGCATCAATAACACAAAAAATAGAGACAAACACATGAACATCTATTCTAGCATACATAGACATATGGATAAAATGAAATGATCAATTGGAAGTATTGAACCACATAAATCATTGAATAAACAAGATCTCTATATATAAAAGTGCCAAGACATGAATCACAATACAAATCCCCTCAAAAATACATAAATCAATAAGTAGAAAGCATGCTTAGGGCTAACTCTAGCCCCAAGAGGATGTCTAGCCACTTATAGATGATGTCCTCCAACCCTCAAGGACAAGCTCCATGGAAGAAATATGCTCCTTGGTTGATAAAGAATCTCCAATGGTGTCTCTAGCCTCCTCCTTTTCCATGCTTCCTCCCTAAGAGTTCCCTAAGGTATGATATGATATTCTATCGTGTGATACAAAACGTAATCCTTATCCTTATATAGGTAGGTCAAATGACACACAAAATGAGCTGGGGTCGTACAGTAAATATTCCCCAATGATTGGATAAAGGACAACTTTTTTGTGAGCTGGAAATTTAACTTTTTCGCACTAGAGAAAGTTCGATTGATCGAACATGGCTGAGATCTATCGAACTTAGGCTGGATCGATCCTCAATGGCTGCTCCTTTTTGGATAAAAACAAATATGAGATATTTTAAAGATATTTTTGGGAAAAGGACAAAAGCGGTTGGTAGGGTAGTACGACTGGATAAGATCAATCATTTGGATAATGACAAGAATGTTTGATTGATCGGAGAAAGAAGTTGGATAGATCGAACTTTTGAGATCTTTGAATAGGGACAAACATGGCTCAGATCCATCTTGAAGTGTTGAGATCGATGAAAGTTGGATCGATTGAACTTTTCTTGAGATCGATCGAAGTTGTTAAAATTCCACCCTTTGTTTCCTTTTGCTCTATTTTGTTCCTTTCTTTGAATCATCCCAGAATTGCTTCAATTATGCTCTTATTTGGCTGAGTTAGCTTATTTTGGGGATAAGTACCTGAAAATGGAAATAACATAAAATCAATACAAAATGGTAAAATAAGATAGATAATGGTTCTAAAATACCTAAGCTTAAGGGATTTAAATACGCACTTTTCAGTGCTCATCACAAAGCCCAAGGTTCCCAAGCTTATAGATCATCTTTCCAAGCAACACTTGGAAACCAATTTTCAAACACTCACTTTCCAAATCAATCTTCATTCTCTCAAGGGAATTAAAGGAGTCTCGTATTCGAGGAAAAAGTCTTAACTGCTTTAGGTACTTTGGAGGCAAATACCCAATTATTTCATTCTTATTTCTAATCTATTAGAAAGCTAGAAACCTAAGTCGAGCAAATAGCAAGTACATTGAATACTAGGGAAAAGGGGAAAATGCCTTTGAATGCACCACCAAAGTATTAATTTATTGTGGAGACCAATTCCTCTTCGGAAGGTTACACAATTGAACATGTCAATGCGGTGACCACTTTGAGGAGCGGAAGAATTGTTGATAATCAAGTTCGTATTCAAAATAAAGAAAGTGAACCGGTGCAACCAAAAGTTGACACCCATCCCGTCTCACATCCTATTCCTCCTTCATTGCTTATTAAAGATGCGTTTGTTGAGAAAGATTTTAAAAATGATGTGAAAAATTTTGTGTTGAAAATGTTTCGATAAATGATTTTGAAAAAGTTTTTGAGCCAAAAACTCCATTTCCAAATGCCTTAAAATGATCAAATTCTCTTGAAAAGTAACAAGGCAAAGTAAATGAGATAATTGAAGTGTTTAGGCAAGTGAAGATTAATCTTCCTCACTTAGATGCAATTAGACAAATTCTGGCTTATGCTAAATTTTTTAAAGATCTTTGCACCTTTAAGAGGAAGAACAAGAGCCAAGCACCAAAAAGAGTTGTTTTGACCGAGCAACTAAGCTCCATTTTGCAACATAACACACTTCCAAAATTTAAAGAGCCCCATTCACCTACTAATTCTTGCATCATTGGCGATTATGTCATTAACCGGGCTCTTCTTAATTTAGGAGCAAGTGTGACCCTTCTTCCATATTTAGTGTATGTTCAATTGGGCTTAGGTGACTTAAAACCGACGTCGATAGTGTTGTAACTAGCCGACCCATCCATCAAAAAGCCCCAGGGTATTATTGAGGATGTCTTGATTAAAATTAATAAGTTCTTCTTCCCGGTCGATTTCGTAGTCATTGACACAGAACTGGTCGCGAATCGCAAGAGCCAGATCCCGTTATCTTTAGTTGTCCCTTCTTGGCAACCACTAATGCCAACATAAATTATAGGATAGGGATAATGAAAATTTCATTTGGCCATATGAAGGTGAAATTAAACATTTTCAATCTAACCCCCAATTCATTGGACAAGCATGAAGAATTGTGTATTGTCGAAAAATGTCTTGAAAATGAATTTGACAAAAATGGGTCATTGCTTGGTATTGAACAATCAAGTGTTTTGCCATCTCAAAAGTCTTCAAAAGGAAATATTTTAAAACCAAATGTTGTGTGATGGCCCAAGCTTTTCAACCCAGTGCGTCAGTGATGAACCGAAAGATGACCCGATAACGGATTCGAAATGCAGAAGCAAAAGACAAAAATACGGTCTCTAGAGACACAACACATCCCTAAGACACCAATGTGACACTCAATGAGGTCACGGAACCCAAGGGAAACAAATACGGAAGCAACATTTCAAAAACGGACAAGAATGGACCTAGGGGTAAAAACGTCATTTCTAGCTTAAAAGTGGGTGCCACCGAGCACACCATTGGAAAGACAATGAAAAACTCAAGAATCACTAGATTCGGGTTCCGGATGAAGAAGATATGGCTAACGGAAGAAAAATGGGCAAAACGGTCAAAAAGTCAACCCAAGACCATCTAATCGATTAGGAGATCTTTCTAATCAATTAAAAGACCAAAAATCAGTGACCAACTCACAGCCCACGCTCATCTAACCGGTTACGAGATTCACCACCCGTACACTTGTACTACAACTCAGCAAAAACCTGGCAGTAGGGATTTTTCCCGAAAAAATGGGATTTTGAGGCCCTAGATGACATTTTCTAGAAAAACACAAAGAAGAAACCCCCCTCAAAATTGAGTTTTCTACATGAATTTTGAGAAAAATCAAAAAATACTCACTGTGAAATGCTCAAAATGCCCTCCAAAGAAATCTGGTCCAGAGGGTCGAAAAAGCTACTAAATGGAAAACAAAAAGCTAAACTTTACGATCGATTTCCGATACCAAGATGGCATTTTCTGGAAAAACACAAAGAAGAAACCCCCCCTAAAATAACATTTTCCAAGTGCGAATGTAAAGAACGGAATTTATTTCCCAAAGAAAATTCCCAAAATACCCTTAGGTCAGATTATGCAACAAAAGTGTAAAATGAGTCCGTAGGAGGCTCATTTCACCAAAGAAGAAACTTTTCCCGGAAACGACCATGCAAGCAAATGTAACTTACCTAACAAGATGTGCTACAATGATCCATGGCTCAAAAATATGGCCGATACAAAATATGACCCCCCCAACGGCCAAAATGACAAAAATGAAGTTTGGAATGGAAACTTGGAATTTAAAATCATGAAATGGTTTCAAAATACCATTTGGCCTTTGGCCACACCTCATACATGATAAATGAATGCTAATGGATGATTTTCATACACAATGCACACCCTGGTGTGAAATAGCATACCAAAACGCATGATTTTTCATATATTCTCATTAAGACAAAATTTAACATCCATGATATAAATGTGATTCTAAAGGAAGTTTGGCCCTTCGCCTCATGTCATATACATAAAATGAAAATCAAAAGTGTGCTTAGGCACACATTACAAGTTTAGAATCAAATATGCACATTTGACAAATAAGACTACAAAGGCATTCCAAGCCAATCTTCACAAAATGAAAATCTTCAAGTCCACAAGTCATCCAAGCATAATGAGAGTCTCAACTTTAATTCTTGTACCTAAAATATGCCCTAGTATCGTAGGGGTGAGTAACATAAAGCTACTCGTAGGAAATTAGCATGCATCAACCTACGTTTTACAAGTTTGCATAATTTAATTATTGTGGTTCATTCCACCTAACGTCTATGTCAAAGGTGAGACTCAAGGAGCATCCTAGCTACCTAAGATCATTTCTAGCATCAATCACCTCATTTATACAATTTTAGCAACATAGGGTCATACTTACACAAAGCAACAACATAGGAGTATGCTTACACAAAGCAACAACATATAGATTCTCAAGGTTATCAACTTGAAGTCTAAAATGCAACATCAACTAAATATAACAATTTAGCATAATTAGAATATCTAATACCACACATCAAGACATAGATTGTCTAGGTTATCAACTAGAAATCTAAAAGTGTGAAATCAACTAAATATAGCAATTTAGTATGGATGTACTTAACAACATCAAAATTGCCAATAGCCAAAACCACAAGTCAACAAGGTAAACATGATTGTCAACTTGGAATTGAATGAGAAAACAAATAGTGGAAGACTTGGACATCACGTCTCGGATTTTCATCGAGAACAAAATGGTTGTTCCGGGCACTAACCCGCAGGGAAAACCACCCTAAGTGCGCACTATCTCAATTGGGGAAAACTCATACCTCCCGCACTAAAGCCGAACTTTAGTCATATCACATGTAACAACAATATCCCAAGACTCCAAAATAAACCAAATAAATTCATAACTTATACATATTACTACTACATAGTAACAAGTTAGCAATATAACTCTCAATTGTGCATAATAAGCATTTCATATCCATAATGCTATGAAATCACAAACCAACAATATATTCATATTAGAAACATACTCTCATGAATATAAATTTAACAACAATGATCTTCAATGCATATAACACAACCAAGTGAATACATCACAAGTCTAAATCCATGCTCTCAAAATGGAAAAAATTTCTAAAACATGATTAGATCCACGGATAAACAAGGTAAAATTTAATTACATCAAAATAATTAAACTCTCTAGATTTCAAATCATTTCCAAATGGCCTCAATTTAATATATGATGAAAGACATATCATGGTCATTACATATATTCACACAAAAGCTTAATTAGGCCCATGAAACCACAAAAATAAATTTTAATTAATTCTCTTAATTAAAGTCTCTAAATTTTTAAACTCAACCAAATGCTCTCAAATTAAAGTATGTTAACAAATATGCCAAAACTCAATTTAGAAGCATAATACAACTCAATTTCATGCAAAGTACGGCCATGAACTTTAATCTTTGACAAAAGATAAATATTAATTAAAAAGAGCAATTTTTATTTAATTAATCCAAATTTAATATATGTTAACCAACACATTAAAACAAGATTTTTTAGCATGCCACAATTCAAATCCAAGTTACACATCATCATGAATTTTAAATCTTATACAAAGAAATACAAATTACTAACTTTCTAGATTTGATATAAGGCATACATATATGTTATATAATCATGGTAAACACACAATACAACACACAAATAATCCTAAAACATTCCCTACCTCCATTTGAAATGAAATCTCAAATCCCCTCCAAATCCGACGAAACTCCTAGGCTTTGTCGGGGACAACACCACGAACATGAATCCCAAGAAAGCCTCATCAAAAACACAACTTGACTTCAAACCCAAACTCAGGAAATGACCAAAACGAGATTCCAATCGGTTGGAATCGAAGGCCTCGCCGAGGGGAACAATAAACATAAAGACATCACCACTTTTTAGTGAGGTGAGGAGGCTCAAAAGAAGAGAGAGAAGATGGCAGCCATGGCTGCCATGAGATCCGGACAAGAGAGGGGGGAGAGAGAGTGAAATCTGATTTTTTTCACTAAAGACCCCCTATTTATAGAAAAACTCAAAAATGCCCCGAACGGGCCTCGCCGGGTCCGAAAAAGTGAAATTTGAGCAGACGCGCCCAAACGGCAAAACTCCATGAACAAAAAAGATTCCAAATGAGAAAATATGAACAACAGAAGAAACGGCGTCGAAAACTAAGTCCCGATCAGAGAGTTATACCCTAAACAAGTTTGGCACAAATCGGGGCCAGAAACCCTGAAACTGGAAAACATCATCCAGGAGGAAATTCTAAGAGTTCACGACTCGACGAAATGTAAAAATGAATCCCGTACGAGGATCCAGACTCAAAACAAGACATTTGGCAATAACTTTCATTAATTGCACAATGGCCCCTCTAAAAAGTGAAAACTACGAAACTGCCCCAGAATGAAAATATCTTCCAAAAGATATTTTCTTAGATATCCCTGAAATAAAATATCTTCAAAAGATATTTATGAAAAACACCCCAAGAAAAGAAAAAGTTTCCAAAGAACTTTGCATTTATGCCCCTATGGGCACCGAAAGCAACCAAAGTACTTTCTCACGTAAGTAAAGATACGTATCTCATAGAAATCATTGAGAATGAAGATACGTGAAGTCAGAAACCAACTCTGAACACAAGAAGTGTGGTTACGCAAACAGAGTGACAAATGAGGAAAAGACAAAATAGGGAAAAAGACAAAATAGGGAAAAGACAAACAGTGAATAGTGTCGAAAAACGAAAAATGTGGATATGACTCGGTCCTCAAAGGAAGTTATCAATCCAAAGAAAAGAGTCTCGGAAATCACTCTAGAGCACTTGAGACGACACTAATCGACAAGAAACCAAACTCAGAAGGGAAAATATAACGGAAAAAATTTATCTGAAAAATCCGAGTCATTACATGTTGCAAGGGCATGGAAGCCCAAAGATTTTGTTGATCAAGGACCGTCAATCTTACTTGAATCAAACCCAACAATTTCCTTAAGGAATAGTTTATTGGGTGGGGTTCAAAGTTTTTTTTCACCCCCATTAAAGAGGGTATGCATAACAAGATTTTTGATCCAAGTTAAAAGAGCCCAATATCTTGCTAGAGACTTTAAACACTAGCATTCGTAGGGTTTTCAACCCTATTCCTTCCCCATTTCTATTTTACGTCTTTTCTTGCGTCGTTTTGATATACTCTGGGATTATACATGTTGTTTGGACTTTGTTGGGAAATGTATGCTCTTTCATCTTCAAATTGGGCATTTAGTGTATGTTCGATCGATCGCAAGAGATATTCGATCGATCGAACATCATCTCCGTATACTTTCATCTCTCTGTTCTATCGTGCGAAGATTCTCTGCAGAAACTATCTCTCTATGTATCGTTCAAACTTTCCATCTGATCTATCCAAGTATCCCTCAATTGATCCAGTTTTCCCCTAGATCGATCTCAGTTCTATACTTATGAAATTTTTGAATCTCTGAAAAAATCATCTTTGTGTATCGTTCAAAGTTTTCTGCAGGTTTCCACCTCTTGGATCTATCAAGTTTCAATTAATCATTCTTCGATCGATCTGTGTTCTTTGATGAGCGCTGAAAAGTGCGTATTTAAACCCCTTAAGCTTACGTATTCTAGAACCTTTATCTATCTTATTTTACCATTTTGTATTGATTTCGTGTTATTTCCATTTTCAGGTACTCATTCCCAAAATAAGCTAACGCAACCAAATAAGAGCATAATTTAAGCAATTCTAGGATGAATCAAAGAAAGGAGCAAAGTAGAGCAAAAGGTAGCAAAGGGTGAAATTTCAGCAACTTCGATCGATCTCAAGAAAAGTTCGATCGATCCAACTTTCATAGATCTCAGCACTTTAAGATGGATCTGAGCCATGTTTGTCCCTGTTCAAAGATCTCAAAAGTTCGATCGATCCAACTTCCTTCTTTGATTGATCGAACATTCTTGTCCTTATCCAAATGATTGATCTTATCCAGTTGTACCACCCTACCAGCCACTTTTATCCTTTTCCCAAAAATATCTTGAAAATATCTCAGATTTGTTTTTATCCAAAAAGGTACGGCCATTGAGGATCGATCCAGCCTAAGTTCGATAGATCTCAGCCATGTTCGATCAATCCAAGTCCAAGGTTCGATCGATCGAACTTCCTCCAGTGCGAAAAAGTTAAATTTCCAGCTCACAAAAGTTGTCCTTTATCCAATCATTGGGGAATATTTATTGCATTATTGTTTACCTTAATTTAATTTGCATCTAGTTTAATTCAACCTACTAACCCTAATTTTGATTCCTCAACCTAGTACGACACCTCAATCCCTTAGGACGATCCCTTCTCACTCATACTACAAAGTATAGGTGTTAAGCGATTTATAAATTTAAAGTATGATGCCCACTTGACACTAATTTCCAAACTCAAAGTATTGTGCATTATTTTGTGCACACGCTCAGGTGAGTCATCATTCTTTCATTTGACTTTAACTTTTTAAATTTCAATTTTCAAATTTCAAATTTAAAAAAAAAAAAAAAAAAAATTCATAAATCCAAAAATATTTTAAATTTTCAAAATTCAAAAATATTTTGTTATTTTGTGGGTTCGATCGATCTGAGCACCTTCATGATCGATCTAGGTTCGATCAATCCATTGACCCATATAATCGATCGAACAAATCGGTTCCAGTTTTTTAAAAAATGACCCAAGGGTCATTTTGATCGATTTTTACATCGATCCAAAGCCCTCTATCTCTCTCTCGACGTCTTTCCTTCATCTTCCCCACCTCCAGCGAGACTCTGGCGACCCCAAAGCTTCATATTCCTCCATCTCTGACCACGATCTTCAGTCTCTCTCTCTTTCTTGGTCCGCTTCTCTCCCTCATCTTTGGTAAGTTTTAGTTTTCTTTTCCATTTTCGAAGTTGATTAAGATGCTTTCATGTTGCCATGTTTACATTCAAGCCTTCAATGATTATTTCGTTACTATATTTAGACTTGCAAGCTTGTGTATATATATGTATATATGTGTATATATATATATTTTTTTCTGAATTTGGTTTGGGGGTTACATGCAGTTTCAAGTGATCAAATTTGCATTGTTGAGGTGTATAGGGGGTCACGAGCCTTGAAGTGACCATTTGGACTCGCCCCGTATCTTCCACGTCACGAACGGGTGACTTTTCATTTCTCAGCAAGTTCGATCGATCACACTAGTGCTCTGATCGACCAGAGTATGATTGATCCAATACATGTCATGATCGATCCAACTTGGATCGATCACATTTTTTCTCTGATCGTTCGAACTTCACTGTTTTTGCATATTGATGCTCCTATACCCTTATTTGTGTCTATGCTATTATATTTATACCCAATGCCTGTGTTTTCCACATTGGTTGCATTCCATACTTGTCATGTCTAGCATGTTTCACATTTTTGACCATTCACTGTCTATACATGGTTGCATTACCACTTGTATAGATAGGTTCATGTGCTTATATTCTGAGTTGTTTATCTTAATCTGACAAGTATGTTTCTATATATTGTGCTTTCAATTCTATATCTCATATTTTGTTTCTTGTTACTGACTACAATTGCAAGTGTTTCTTTCTTTTTGTAGGCCATAACTCAATTCAAAACTACAGCCAACCGGACATATGACCGGCGGGTACAGCAGAGAGTAGAGGAGCCGGAGGAGCCAACTCCTGCTCAGTCCAAGCACTCCTCATCTTCATCATCTGCCTCTTCTTCTTCATCATCTCAGGAGGCCGAGCGCACTCCACCTCCTTCACCTATTCCAGTGCCACCACCGGCACAGCCCGGCATGGTCCGCGACTGAGTTAAGCGGAGATATTTGCGCCTTTCAGTGGTGCACGAGTCCATTTTTGATGAGGCATTCTTTACCCGATTGATTACGACCAAGTAGTCTTACGATGAGATCTTCCACTGCCATATCTCTCCTATTTTGGCCCCAATAGCCAATCCAGTTTACCCGAGGCTCATTTAGTTGTTCTACTAGAACCTCCAACCAGCTCTAAGTAACTTGGCTAAGCTGTGGACTACTATAGATAGGCATCGCATCCGTATTACAGTCGAGACATTATTTACAGCTTCTCAGTGCCCACATGTCTGCCCTCTAGGCATAGATTACCTGATTCTTCAGAAGCCCTCATTTACAGACTTGGCCACAGCTCTTCATGGCACTGCCACTACCACCGACACTTACTCCACCCAGACCTACTTGCCTGACAACCTATAGTTCTTTGATTTGGTTTTATACCAAAACATTTTTATGGCGAGGCACAAGATTCAGAGGCGGGCAGATTTCTTGGCAGCTCTATATGCCTTCTACACCGAGCATTGGTTTTCAGTTCTTGCACTCTACTGGAGTGTTATAATGAAGCTATATACAGATTACATCAGCAAAAGTAGACCAAAGAGGGCCAAGTTCCTCCCCTTTGCACACTTGATCACACAAATCCTCTAGGACCAGCACTATCCATTTCACCTGGAGAAGCACACTGAGACTGGGGCTTGCCACTATGGCAAGAAGGACTACAATAAAAGCTATAATGCTCTTATTAAGAGTCTCAAGGTCGAGGCCGCCTATGCAGCCAAGAAAGCAGAAGAGGAGGAGGAGACAGCAGCGGCAACGGAAGATGCCGCAGACATCCCGGTGGCAGAGGTTGCTTTTATGGATATTGACTTGGAGCAGGAGCCTCCAGAGGAGTCACCACATCGCTCTCCGAAGCAGAGCCATCATGCATAGAACCAGGATGAGCATCAGTCTTCTGATCCAGTCATTTCTGGCGCTCCAGCTCAAACACCCAGCTTGGGGGAGCGTATTCTGACACTGGAGGATACAGTCGTCTCCCTCTGAGTTAATGTGGCATGTAATGACCCGGTCATTTTCCTTCCTTTCATTTTTTTGTAAATTTTTTTTTTTTTGTCTTTTCCCTATTTCGTTTTTTTCTCGTTTATCATTTTTCCTTGCATAACCTCACTTTTTGCGCTCGGATTTGATTTTGGCTTTGCATGCATCCATGATATTTGATTTCCATGACATTTTTATTTTTACTTTTGTAGAAAATACATTCTAGTTGCTTACTTTTTTGTAAAGGGCATAGATGCATACTTTGTAAATATTCTTAATTTTTGGGGTTTTAGTGTAATTATGTAAAATAATTTTTCGTCTTGGGGACCATTTTACAATTTTATTTGTAAGATATTTTGGAAAAGGACTTTTTTGTAATTTTTGAAAAGTGTGACAAGTGTCACACTCTAATGGAGCCACTTGTTGGCATTTGGGTGGGGAGACTTGGAAACATAATCTTGTGACATTTGGAGGGTGGAGATTCACCCACTTGTTGGCCTAGGATTGGTGCACTTGTTGGCTTTGATGGTTGACAAGTGTAAGCTTAAAAATTAAGACTAAGAAGGAGGCTTAGATTTGTGACAAGTGTAGGCTCACAAATGAGTCTTGCATTAGTGTGTATGTGAGAGGTAGTGTAAGAGCACATAGTGAGTGGAGGAATACTAGATCCTCCATTCACCATTTTCACTTTCATCTTTTTCATTTCCTTTGTTCTTCAAAACCCTAACCTAGCCACCATTAGAGAAAAGCTTGGTTAATAGCTTATTTCTTCATTTTGGCTTCCTTCCACTCACCTTAGACCATAAACCTTAGGAGACAAAAGTTTCCTCTCACTCTCTTCTTCATAACCCTAGAATTGTTTTCCATTTTGAGCTTGGTTGCTTTGGATTATAGAGATTCAATTCTCTATTGAGGTAGGGGTGGTAGTATGTTTATATTTTAAGTGTTTTATAATCCTTTGGGATTTAATATATATTGTGTACATGCTTTTAGAATTGTAGTATTGCATATTATAGGAAATCCTTATGATTGACTTAGGGTTTATTGATTTAAGCATGTATGTTGTGTATGTATCTTATGTAGGGTTATTAATGTTGTATAGAACTTTTATTGACTTGTATTACTATATTATTGTGGTGATAATTCTACATTCTAGTTGATTACTATTGGTAATTATAGTTATTTTAGAAGCTTAATACTATAATGTTGTAATCTAGTAATAAAGCTTATTGTTGAGGCATGGTTTAAATTGATAAGTTGGTAGTATTGTATTACACATTATATCATGTTAAGGACTTGTCATTTATTATGCCATTTTAGACTTGGAACCCTAAGATATGGTTTGTGCTGTTTCAAATATACTTGTGCATGGAAGGTGGTATATATGCCTTAATATTTATGTATAAGTTTTGAACTTGCTATATTTTAGATTCTCTTGGGACATTGTTACAAGTGAGATGGCTAAAGTTTGCCTCTAGTGCGGGAGTTATGAGTTCTCCCCATTTATAGCGTGCACTAGGGTGGTATTCCCAGTGGGTTAATGCCCGGAATAACCGTTTAGGTCTTGGCGTTATCCGAGATTTGATGTCCAAGTTTTCCACTATTTGATTTTGTATTCAATTCTAAGTTGACAACTAATGTTTAATTATGACTTGTGATTTTGGTTATTGGCAATTTGATTTTGTTAAGTATATTGGTATTCATAGTATGTTGTGATGGAATCATTGCATTAGCATAAGATGATCCCTTAAAACACCTTGAACATAAACATTAAGTGGAATGCTCCCTTGTATTCATCTATATTGATCTTGCAATGATATCGAAACTTTAGGGTATACGCATATGATTCTTCTTACGAGTAACTTGATTACTCACCCTAGTTGTGTGGGTTATTTTACAGGTAAGCAGACAATGTTCTTGGATGCTCATCATCCTTAGGGGCTTATGAGCAATTTGAAGCATTTTTGTATATTGACATGCAAATGTTTAACATGCTTTACTTTTGATGATATATTTTGTATACCATGGGTGTATGGTATTTTAGAAACTAATGTAGTTTCCTTGATGTGTAATGATATTTTATTACTTACTTTTGACACTATTATCATGTATGTAATGAGGCCAAGGGCCAAACATGTTTACTTTTGCACTTGTACTCATTTGGTGCTATATTTTGCTTCAAAAATATATTTTAACCAACTTGGGAGGTTTGCCGTATGAAATTCTTGTAATTGGCATGTATGAGGCCATGAGCCATTGTTTTACTTTCAATTATTCATATTAAGTTTGTTGACATGTTCACATACTCACATCTCCTTGAAAATCAGCTTTAAACCTTTGTTTTTGAACCAATTCATGAGGGGATTTGAGGCTCGGGTTGAACCTTAATGTTTTTGACATGTAGCAGGTCATATAGCATTCTTTCGAGTCATTTTGGCTGACTGAAATGTCATTCGGTCAACCGATGGCTTTTAGGAATTTCATTGCACAGTAAAACACACATTCCAGTAGCCAAAATCACTGTTTGGGTCCATTTCGATTAACCGATGCCTTCTTTCAGTCTATCAAAGTGACCTTCCCTCAAAAACCAGCTTTTAGGAAAATTTCTATTCATTTTGGTTGACCGAAATGCCAGTTCGGTCAACCTAAATAGCTCACATGCACCAGCCTTCCAGATTTTGTTTTAGCAATGTTGTTTCGACTTCAAACGGTCATAACTCCTTCATTTCTAATCCAAATAGGGTGATTCTTGAGACTAAACTCAAGAATTTTGAGTTAAATTTCCAATGTTACCAACTCCATTCTCAGATTCCAATCACAGTGGGAGTTATTCATGTTTTAGTGAGGTAGTGTCAGTTTTCGCTTAAACCGGGAATGGGCGTTTTGTGGGATTCTTGTCCAAAGTTCCTAAAACCTCTTAGAATGTTGTGAAATGATTAAATTAGGTTGTATTCACCTTGTTTGACTTGTTTAGAGTCAATTTTCTCTTTTTATTTGTGAATTGACCATTTTGCCCCTTGACTAACAGATTTTGCCTATTTTGACTAACATTTTCTCTTTCGTTCTCCTTATGTTCCGTGACTTCATGGAAGGTCACATTAGTGTCTTAAGGATGACTTCTATCTCTAGAGACCTTGGTTTATATTTTACTTTTGTATTTTGGATTCTTTACTAGATCAACTTTCGGGTCATTACTTACACACCGGGTTGCAAAACTTGGGCCGTCACATGGCCTCTCTCAGCACCGATGTGACTACTCTCCGCACAGATGTCATGACTGTGCTATAGGGCATTTCCAGAGATATCCAGGGTTCACGCCCTGCTAGACTGACTTCATTTACTTGACCTCTCCCTCTCTTTTTATCATTTACATATGACTGTGTTTTTGACTGAAATTATGATATTGCTAGTATATTTTTGCGGCCAGTCTGTTGGCCTAATTTCTATGATGTACATATTATTGTTTTTATTTTTTGATATTATGGATAGATCTGTTGTTCATTGACTCCATTATCAGGTGCATCCCAATGACTTCAGTGTGAGAATGCTGCCCAAATTTTTCAGGACCATGCTCATTCATATCTCTCTTTAGTTCATTTACTATCCCACTTGTACTTGCATGCCCACTGTGCACCATTATTATCCCATTTGTTATCTAATGAGGTTTTATCCTAGTGCCATCTTTTCAGGACCACAGTTAATCCCAAGTTTGGGGGGGTTATACCACCCACTTTGGATACTTGTGCCCCGACCATTCATTACCATAACTATACTGGTATACTCTTTCCTTTTTCTTTTGTTCTCTTTTCACATTGAGGACACTATGCCATTTAAGTTTGGGAGTAATGTGTGTTCTTTGCATTCAATTCAAAATTTTGAGCATGACTTGTGCATTTGAGGGATTTTCTATGATTAGTCCATGACTAGCTACAATTTTAATCTTTTGAGGACTATATTGCTTAGAATTTAAAATTTTCTTGACTTAAGAGTCCAATACTCCTTGTATGCCTTGTGGATGCTATTTATGAGTAGTTTTTTTGAAAGATTGATATCATGTTTGCACTTGTGGTCCATATCATCTTAATTTTGTGATTATTTTGAGATTCACTCTAGGATTCTACATTAGCACAAGCACACACTAACATTCATTTGTGGGGTACATGCTTTGTTGATTATTGATTTGGTTACATCCCAATTGAGCTAGTAGTGCATTGAAAGCTTTCATTCTTAATAAAGATGGATAACAAACCCTTTTCACTAAGTAGCCGAGATTCTAGTCTCATCAAGCACTGAATTTCTCGTGCCGAAAGGTGGAGGGCCTAAACTCTAGGTTAATAACTTGACCAAAAAAAAAAAAAAAAAAAACAAACAAACAAAGTTGTTACAAAAGTAAATAAAAAAAAAAATGAGAACTTCTCCAAAAAGATAAGAAGTGGGAAATGATTAGATGGAGATTATTTTAATTTGTAGCCTAGTTTATTGGAGCTTGTAAGACCTTAGGGGAGTTTAAACACCTAATACCCTAAAGCCATCCAGTTTGGGAGTCATTAACCTAACGCTCGATCTTATGGATCGTTAGAAAGCTTAATAGATCAACACATTACACCATACTTCCATATTTCATCCTCTAGGTTAGTAAAAAAACAAAAAATTGAGTGAAAAGAATAAGCACACCTAGATGAATAAAGCTTTAATAAAAGGTCCACTCTTTGTCTTGATGGTCGGTACTAGTTTTGTGTGTTAGTTTGAAGCCGGATGTGAACATTTCTTTAGTTGGCTTAGATAGCAACACATTTGATGCCGATTCACTTAAAAAAAGATTCTAGAGTTGTTTTGATTTACATGATCATAGTCTTAATGTGTGGAGGACCATACTTGTTTGCCTGATATTAAGATTTTCTCCCAATGCTTGTTTGAAATATTGGTGCCTCTTTAGTGAGAAAGAGCTTAATGTTTGTGGGTATCATTTCTGGAAACCCTCACTAGACTTCACTCGTCCACTAGGGGTAACCTAGGGGTTTAAAAAGCTTATTGCATATGCTAAGTGCAATCGTGTTCCCTACGAAAGTGGCATTATCCATTTATTCCTTTCTAGTTCATAGTTGTATAGTTATTCATTTCTTCTTTTTCTTTGTAGTTCATTGTTAGGGACTAGCAATATTTAAGTTTGGGGGTGTGATAGGCGCTGAAAAGTGCACATTTCAACCCCTTAAGCTTAAATGTTCTAGGACCTTATTCTATCTTATTTTCCCATTTTAGTCTAATTTCATGTTATATCCCTTTTCAGGCACTTACCCCCAAAATAAGTCAATTCAGCTAAATTAGAGTATAAAAGAAGAAATCTCAAGCTTAGTGGAAGAAAGGAACAAAGTGGAAGCAAAGTGGTGAAAATAAGCCTTCTTTGATCGATCGAATCAATCTCCAATCGATCACACTGTGATCATTCTAACCATGCCATGATGGATTGAGCCTTTTGTCCTTATCTGCATGTGACAACCCTAGATTTTTCAACCCAGTGTGTCCTGTGATGACCCAAAATGGATCCAAAATACGAAAGTAAAAGATAGAACAATGGTCTCTAACGAGACAACACCCCTCTAAGACACCAATGTGACCCTAAACGAGGTCACAAAACCCAAAGGAAGTAAATGCGGAAGCAACATTTCAAAAACGGATAAGAATGAACCTAGGGGGAAAATAGTCATTCTACACTGAAATGGGTGCTACCGTGCACACCATTGGAAAGATAACAAAACTTAATAAAGATAGACTCAAGAATCACTTGATTCGGAGTCCGGATAGCAAAGATATCAAGTCCTGAAGTCGAAGGAAAACCCTATCCTGGTTCGAACCAAAAACAGACACTACCTTACTAAAACTTGAATAATTTAAGATAAAAGAAGAATCTAGAGCAATAATCGGTACCATTGGAAATCTTATTTCGACGCGGTCAATTTAGACTCAAGAACGGACCAATTCGGAGTTAAAACGAAGAAGATATGATAGTTTGATGTCAAAAGTGCAGTACTGAACCAAGACACAAACACACACACACATGAACAATACTTCAAGCGCTCGAGCAAGGGCTTCGAGTGCTCAAATGGCACACGCCCAAGGCCCAAAACTCTCTGCCCCAACTTCGAGCGTTCGAACCCCCCTTAGAGCGCTCGAACTGCTATAGGCTGCACCTGACATGCAACCTTGAAATGCAATTTTGAGGACTTTCTGGGCCTTTTCAAAAAAAACACAAAGAAGAAACCCCCTTCAAAATCATGTTTTCTGGCCAACCATGCCAAAACTAAACTTTATTTTTCATGCAAAAACCCCAAAATACCCTTATGCTCAGTTTAGGGTCAAAACGGGAAAAATGTAAGTTTGCACCAAACCTACATCTGTCCCCAAATGCACTTCTAGGCTGAAACGAATATGCACACAAACGTAATAAGTGACTTTAAGCACGTGGGAATGGTCCGCGGCTCCCGAAAATGACCAATGCAAAATCCGACCCCCCGACGGCCAAAAAGGCGAAAATGAATATGAAATGGAAATTTTGAAAAAACAAAAATAACAAATGATTGGAAATTACCGTTTGGCCCTTGGCCACACTTCAAACATGAATAATGAGATCCTATGGAAGAATCAAAATGGAATTCCCACACCCGATGCAAACATAGTGAGACAATAACTTAACAATTTTCAAGATTTTCATAATATTTCATAAAGTCAAAACTACATAAGATACAAATACATGTCATTGGCCTCCAGCCTCATCTCATACATGTCAAATACATTATAAGGAGTGCACACATGTGCACATTACATATATGGAATCAAATATACTCATTTTGTCAAATAAAGCCACAATTGGCAATCCAAGCCAACCTTCACAAAAATGGAAGTCTTCAAGTCCATAAGTCATCCAAGCATAATGGGAGTCTTAACTTTAATTCTTGTACCTAAAATATGCCCCAGTATCGTAGGGGTGAGTAACATAAAGCTACTCGTAGGAAATGAGCATACATCGACCTACGTTTTACAAGTTTGCATGATTTAATTATTGTGGTTCATTCCAACTAACGTCTATGTCAAAGGTGAGACTCAAGGAGCATCCTAGCTACCTAAGATCATTTCTAGCATCAATCACCTTATTCGTGCAATTTTAGCAACATAGGGTCATGCTTACACAAAGCAACAACATATAGATTCTTAAGGTAATCAACTTTAAATCTAAAATGCAACATCAACTAAATATAACAATTTAGCATAATTAGAATATTTAATACCACACATCAAGACATAGGTTCTTTAGGTTATCAACTAGAAATCTAAAAGTGTGAAATCAACTAAATATATCAATTTAGTATGAATGTACTTAACAGCACCAAAATGATTTATTAAAGTCATAAACGTAGATGTACTTAACAACATCAAAATGATTCATTAAAATCATAAACATGGATGTACTTAACAACATCAAAATCGCCAATAACCAAAACCACAAGTTATAATATAAACATGATTGTTAACTTGGAATTGAATGCGAAACCAAATAGTGGAAGACTTGGACATCTAAGCACGGAATTTTGCCGAGACCTCAACAGTTATTCCGGGCATTAACCCGTAGGGAAGACCACCCTAAGTACGCACTATCTCAATTGGGGAGAACTCATACCTCCTGCACTAGAGCCAAACTCTAGCCATATTACTAGTAACCATGTCCCAAGAGAATCCAAAATAATCAAATAAATTCACAACTTTTACATAACTTATATAATGCATGAAAACACTTTCCATGCACAAGTAGGTTGAAACCACACAATCCATTCCTTAGAGTTTCAATTCTAAAATGACATACATAATGTCAATTACAAAGTGTGCAATTCACTACACATGGTATCAATATATTCCATAAAAAAAACATGTTCTCATGAATAAATATAACAACAAAGTTGTCCAATGCTCAAAACACAACAAAGTGAATACATAACAAGTTCAAGTCCATGATTTGAATATAGAAACAACTTCTAAAATACCAATAGATCCATGGACCCATTAGATAGAATTTAATTAAACAAGATAATCAAATTCTCTAGATTTCAAATCAAATTTGAATAACCTCAAATTAATATATGTTGAACAACATAGTATGCTCATTACATATATCAAATCAAAAGTATCTAATGAGCAAGATAGCATCATATAGAATTTAATTAATTTAAATTAATCAAATCTCTAAATTTCAAAAGTTATTCAAATAATTCCAAATTAACACATATTAAGTACCAAATCATGGTCATACCCTATCTCAAGTCCAAAATGGAATAGAAGTAAAATACAATTTACTAGAATTTAAATCAAATTAAATCCATTTAATCTTTAGATTTTAAATCTCATATAAATCATACCAAATTAATATATATCAAAGATCAACTCATGGCCATGCCATTTACCAAGTCTAAAATGATTTATATGCAGGATATGATAAATCACTAATTTCTCAATTTAGCAAAAGACATACAT
Organism: Cornus florida; assembly: GCF_030987335.1. Classification (NCBI taxonomy): domain Eukaryota; kingdom Viridiplantae; phylum Streptophyta; class Magnoliopsida; order Cornales; family Cornaceae; genus Cornus; species Cornus florida. The sequence continues at coordinate 71,867,415 of NW_026775578.1, forward strand.
ATAACTTATATAAGCATCAATAGCATGCAAGAAACAACCCTATAACATCCCCTACCTCACTAGAGAAGTGTCTCTCTAGAATCCAAGGAAAAATCAACACAAAATGGCAAACCCTTCTAGGGTTATGAAGAGGAAGATGAGGGGAACAAAATGTATTCCCAAGTTTAAGCTTGGAAATCAATGGAAGGCTCTCAAAAATCAAGGTCAAAGCTTAAGGCTTTAGGCTCCATCCATGGAGGCTAGGGTTTCCTTTATAAGAGATGGAAGAACTGGAAAATGATGAAGATGAAATGTGAGTAGAGGGGATAGAGATCCTCCACTCACTATGTGCTCTTACACTACATCTCACACACACACAATGCAAGATCAAATTGTGAGCCTGCACTTGTCACTCATCCAAACATCCATTGTAGGCTTAATCCTAAGCCTACACTTGTCAACCATCCAAGCCAACAAGTACACCAATCATAGGCCAACAAGTGGGTGAATCTTCACCCTCCATGTGTCATCATCCAAGGCCTCAAAGTGTTTCCACATAAATGTCAACAAGTGGACCAATGAGAGTGTGACACTTGTCACACTTTTCCGGAAATTGCAAAAAGGTCCTTTTTGAAAATATCTCCCAAATTAAATTACAAAATGGTCCCTAAGACGAAAAATAATTACTTTACAGTAATCACACAAAAACCCCTAAAGTTAGGAAAATTACAAAAAGGTTATGTGTCTTTACCCTTTACAAGAAAAGTAAGCACTTAGCATGCTTTTCTACAAAAGTGAAAATACACATAGCATGGAATTTAAATATCGTGGATGCATGCAAAACCGGAATCAAATCCAAACATGAAAAGTGAGGTTATGCTAATTAACTGACAACCGAGAAAAAGACGAAAAGTGAATAGTGTCACAAAAGTGAAAATGTGAAAATGACTCGGTCCTCAAAGGAAGTCGTCAATCCACAGAAAAGAGTCTCAGAAACCATCCCTGAGCACTCAAGATGACACTAAGTGACGGGAAACCGAACTCAGAAAGGGAAAGGTCAACGGAAAAAAAAAATATCCGTGAAAATCTGAGAAAAGGAAAGGAAAGAAAATGACCGGGTCATTACAACCTTCCCACCTTAAAGGGATTTCGTTCCCGAAATCGAGCCCCAACTAACAAAAGTCGGAACCAGGATAACTACAGAGTACATTTCCGTGTATCCCACACAACATGCTACAAAAGCAATCCCAGAACTGAAAGACAAAGTACAAACCAATATCATTCGCACCCACGTGCACACAATAGGATAACCTCTCAAAAGAAAAGTGATCACTCGGCCACACAATAAGTCTAAACTCACACACAGAACTTAGGATCAAACAAAGGAACGGAAGACCACAACCGTAAGCATCCCTCCTGACGAACTATCATACGGATCTGAAAACAACCACCAAAAGAACTCCAAGATCTCTACGTATCAAATCAAGGCACTGAACAAAAACGACATGGCAGTACAAATAGCGACCAGAACCCGCCCACGATGTACTCAAATGTGTGGTAGCAATGACAGTACCTAGTGCCCACCCACACTTACTCGTTAGTAAGGTAGCATCGACGACAATTAGCACTCGCCCACAACACACAACTCTATACGGTAGCATAACAGTATAAGGTACTACTTCATAACCTGCCCCCCACTAGGTCTACCCATGAAACCTCTTGATACAAATGACATCAATGTCAAAAATGATCATTACCAAAAGCACTACGGAGACCAATATTTTGTGAGAGTTGAGATATGGTCCAAAGATGTCCGGCCGGACCATCTTGGCCAATCCCAAAACTCTGACAACAATGTCATAGGTACCGCTACGCTTAAGGCCTTAAATCCTCAATGCAACAAAACCAACAACTCAATGTCTCAAAACACTACTATCAATAACATCAATCACGAATCCAAAGCCTGACAAGCAAAACAGCGTCTCCAAAATCCCAGATATCATCCTGAAATAGATCAACCATAAGACCACTCACCGTAATCAAACATCAGATCAAAATCCCTATCACGGATAACTAGATCCTCGAAATAAAAGTCCACCAAGTGGCGCTTACATCAAAATCCTTACAACTATGATCACAAAATGAATCTCTCGAAACCGTGCTTGGCATCACTAAGCCGAATCAAAATTCCTCAATTTTTCATCGATCCATAAATAATCACTGGAACTACGATTCTTCAAAACTATGCTTAATCACAACTAGGATGAGACGACTCCATAAAAAGCCATATCCAACAGCGATCCCTCAAAACTCCTTCTAAGAGTCAACCATATCAAGGTCTCCAAAATTGAAACAAGTCTCCAAAAGACATCCATAAACAGCGTCAAACTCACACAATGAGTCAACCAAATCCTCAATCAAATGGACATAAGTCCTTATAAAATGATCTCACACTAATCTACTCACACCGAGCACTATAACCCATCAACAACCACGGCAAAACTCCCCAATGGAAGACATGAAAGAAAGGGAACCACCAGTCCTAAGAAGGACAATACCATGACTCAGTCTTTGAAACAAAAGATAACAAGGCCAAAGACTTCACCCCCTACATGGAAGTAAGTCGACCAAAATCAACCAAATCCTCACCAAGGACTCAAGACAACAATGGTGATCCTCACAGACCAACCAAACCCAAAACCGTGCACAAGGTGACAAAGAAAAGAGACTCACTCCTTGTGAAGTCCCTTACTTGAACTGAGAAAGAGAAGAAACTCTATTCTCCCACAAATGTCAACACGACAAACACGAAAAGGGAACAAAAGGGAGAACCGAATATAAAAGTCATGCATATGACAAGGAATGCAACTCCCAAATAAATAAATATACTCACATAGATAAAAATCAAGGTTACATGCAGCACGTTTCCACGTAAGCACAATATCATATCACTAAAGCACAGTAACAATATGACATCTCAAAGCATATAAATAAGGAATGATAATACCACACAACAAGAAAGCAAATGTGGACACACTTCCACTTACTCATGCGTTACAATATCAGAAATCATACTACTAATATGGTAGTAATGAAACTGCAGAAAATAAAATGATGCAACAATGAACCCTATGGACATCGTGTCCTAGAGTGTCTAAGAAAAAGGAAAGACCAGTCCTAGCCATAACTGTCTCCAAAAACCAATGCGATAACAACCTATCTCAAAACAAACGTGAGCCTTCACCACAATGGTAAGACTCCAACAATCGAACTCCGAATCTAAAGGTGACACTATAAATGATACTAACAATGCAATGCTCTCACCAACCCAAAACATCGATCAATCAACTCGATCTCAAAAGCATCATCACACAAAGAGAACTCAAACAAAATGGCTACTTTAGCCATACAATCAGACAACCAAATCAATCTCCAAAATCATCCTCAAAATGACCATCAATCACCGTCTCAACCCCAAACGCTCAAAATAAAACTCACATCACCGCCAGCCAAAAGGACTACGCTTATCGGAACAAAAACCGACACTGATTCCATCCGAACTGTGCTCATAGCTAGCTAGTACGGTAGCATAATAGTGCCATACACCCACCCACAATCGTACCCGCCCACAAAAATTGCAATCTCAGAGGAACCTTCTGATCGGTTGATCAACTATACATCAACCTTCGCAATAGCACGAATCATTGTAAAATAGGGCTATTGGTCGGGTAAGCCGAACCACTGGGACTGCGCTAGTCTAAGGCAACCTAAGTGTCTAGAGTCATTCTTAGGATGATGAATGGGTATAGAGTGTTTGTTTGTCACTAAAGATAGGAATGTAAAGATGCATAAATTAAGAACTTGCAAGAATTTAAAAGAGATAAAATGTGGGTAAAAGAGACTAGGGAAGTAACTTTACCACTTACAATATAAACATGCTAGAATATGATTCATTCGGGGAAAAATAACATAAATATGTGGCTATGATAAGTAGTTACTCATGGTTACTACATTACCTTCAAAGGATTCATGGAATCAATAGGCAAGAACAATTTATCAAAGATTTTACATGCTCAATTACCTAAACTAAAGTGTAATTTAAGACATGTTCACTAAGCTAGAAATTGTCAAACCATCAATCACATGATAAGAGCACATGAAGCTAAGAACTAAGAATAAGCCATCAAAGGAAGAACCTAAGCTATGGCCTATCAAATCTCTCAACAACATGCCATTAAAACCATTCCAAAAATCTCATCTTCATTGTCACCATGAAAATGTAAACCATACAACCATGAAAACATACATTCTAAGACAAGAAAGTAGGTCCAACATGATCATTAAATCAAAATCAATTCATTACATCAAGTAAGAGTTCTAGATTATGGAATCACCACAAAAATACATTATTTTTCCCAAACTAGAATCAAAAGTAAAGCATGCTTACAATGAGGGGTTCCATTACCTCCCTAGAGGAGGAGTTAGTTACACATGGGAGCCTTAGAATGAAGAAGAACCATGGATCCTCCTTCCATTTTCGAGCTCCCCTTTCTTGCTCCAAGAACTCTCCTTCTTTTCTTGCTCTCTTCTCTCTCCTCTATCTTGCAAAATGTAGCTTAATCAAAATGTGTGGCTCTCCCCTCTTTATCTAGATAAGAAATCCACCCAAAAAAACCATCTCTCTCCTCCAAGAAACATCCCCAACCAACTCATAAAGGAGAGCTTCCAAAGTAGGTAAAATCTGAGCACAAGTGGGCTAAGTCGTGTAGAATTCTGCCCTAATTTCGAGTGCTCGAAATAGGGCCTCGAGCACTCGAAAATTGGGCAGAATGCCCTATTCTCCATTTGCTCCGCCCGGACCTACTTTGATGAAATGGCCATAACTTTGCGTTCCGAACTCCAAATAACAAACCGTTTGAAGATTTGGAAAGCTAATTCAGAGAATTAAATACTTCATGTTTTGGTAGAGATCCAATTCTCAAGGATGATTGGTCGAAAATGAAGATCAAGGCAGAATTTCATTGCTGCCAGGCAGTTCTGTGCACCTCTGGTAACAAGGCCATAACTCTCTGCTCCGAGCTCCGAATGACAAACCGTTTGAAGATTTGGAAATCTGATTCAGAGCTCTAAATCTTTCATGTTATGATGGAAGTCCAGTTCTTGAGTTTGGTAGGTCAAAATGGTGAACAAAGTTTGGGCTTCACTACTGCCAGAAATTCAGCTTTTGAGCACATTGTTGATCAAAAATCCACAAGGGCTTATTTTTGCTCCCTTTTTGCAATTAAACCTGAAAATGCATAAAAAAACACACAAATGAAGATAATCTACTTAATTAAATAAACAACGGACTTAACTAATGCAACTTAGGGTGCTTGAATATACAGTATTCAGCGCTTATCACACCCCCAAACTTACATTTTGCTAGTCCCTTAGCAAAACTACAATGAAAAACTTAATGAAAAGACAACCATGGGCATGCTACTACAAAGATATCATCCATGGTAAAATGAGATATATGCATGGCTCAAAAATAACTTAAAACAGAAAAAGAGCTGGAGATGGGGTCATTGGGAAGACTACCTTGCATATATGAAACATTGATACAAAAATTGGCTAAATACATTTCCACATACATGCATCAACATCAAAGTCTATATAAATAACTCAATTGTCATCTCTTAAATGGAAGTCAACTCTAACTTCAGTGAAAGTGGATTGGATTCTCAGCATCCGGCTTTTACTTTCTTTTCCAATTTCCAAGCACAAGTTTTTAAATCATTGAATTCCCCTTTAAATGATGTCCCTAAGGCATGATTTTATTTACAAGACAACTTTTGTTGCTTGTTGACAATTTATTGTAACTCATAAGCGAAACATAGAATGGTTGTGCAATGCTAAAGTCCCTTAAGCTTTCTAACTAACCTATGTAGCAAGCGTTAGGCCAACAGCTCCCAAACCAGATGGCTTTAGGTTATTAAGTGTAGAGACACTCCAAAGGGCTTAATAGCTCAAGTTGGAAAGGCTACGAACTCCAGCAAACCATGTTTATTACAATTTTTTTTGAATGACCGTGCAATGTTTAAGTCCTTTAAGCTTTCTAACCAACCCTTGTAGCAAGCGTTAGGCCAACAACTTCCAAACCAGACGGCTTTAGGGTGCTAAGTGTAGAGACACTCCTAAGGCTTAATAGCTCAAGTTGGAAAGGCTACGAACGTCAACTGGTCATTTTTTTCTTTCTTTCTCAGTTTTTTTTTTTTTTTTAGACAACTTAAATCATGCCAAAGATATTCATCTATTAGGTTCATCAAATCAAATTAACTAGGCTAAGGTCAAGGTCGATCAAGTTGCATGCCTCACAGTTAAGTTTCCAATGTGCATCTGTGCATTGTGAAGCTTAAAAGAGTGTCAAATCCAGCGAGAATTTAATTGAGACATTTATACAGACTAATTTGAATCTACATGATCATTTCAACTCAAATTTTTCTTTATTTTCAAAAATTTCAATTGCTTCTATACACAAGGTATTAAACATATGCTTTATCTCCAATTAGTGTCAAGTTATACTATCATTGCTTAGCAAAAATTATGAAACCAAAAATGCATAAATGCACCCCCAAACTTGAATGTCACATTGTCCTCAATGTGAGAAGACAAGTAAATGAAAATAAGAACAGAGAGGGTTAAAGAACAATAATACCAAGTCGAGTGACAAAGGCGAAGATGTTCAGCTATGTGAGTGCGCAACTGCGTCTCCCAAACTTGGACATGAAGACCTATCAAAATGCAACGAATATACACAGGTAAAAGCATAGGTCTCTTAAGAAAAATCAAAACAAAAATGAAAACACTAAGATGAATGTTATTGCAAGGTAAAAATCCATACAAAATACAAATTGGCACACATGAGTCATAAGTTTAAAATGGAAAACAAAATAATGCCAAAAGCCGTGCATTTAGAGAGATGAAGTTGGCTTAGGCAATTCGTCAAACACGTGGTGTGCAAGACAAAAAGGAAGAGGGCCAAAGGTTGATATGGTTGGTGCATGGTGAGGGGCATGCATGCATGGGGCTTGGGAGTTGGTTTGGTTGATATGGTGGTATGCAAAGATGCCGAGAGGGGATTGTTTGCTGTGAGGATTGGGTTGGCATGGTTTATGGGTGGATGCCGAGAGTGAGAGGTGTGCAGGTTGGTGGAGTTCGAGCATGGTTTGTGAGGTGGGTTGGTATGTGGAGTTGTGGGTGGTGGCTTGGTGGTGGGTTAGTTTAGTGTGTGCAAGGTGGTGTGCCGAGGGTAGGTGATGGTTTGTGGGTGATGAGAGGGTGGCCGAGAGGTGTGGCTTGGAGTGTGGGATGAGTTAAGAAGGACGGGTTAGTGGAGATTGCATGGTGGTGAGGGTTGCTAGGGCTCGGGGGTTTGTATGGTGGATGAGTTGGTAGATGTCGAGAGTTTGGTTTGGTGAAGGAGGGTGGAGTTTGTGAGGTTGATGTCGAGAGTGAGTTCAAGGGCTCGGGATTTGTGGGTTGAAGGCTTTTCGAGCACTCGAATGGGATCTTCGAGTGCTCGAAGATCCGGCAGTGGGTGCAGCACTTGGAAGAGGGCAGCTGCGAACACTCAACATGGAGCTGAGATTGCTCGAAATTGAGGCAGAGGGTTCAAAATTTTGGGTTGGAATTTTCAAGCACTCAACTGGACTTTGGAGTGCACGAAATTGGCATCAGTAGGTGCAGAAATGAAGTTGCACACCATGGAAATTGAATGGTTGCAATGTGAAGGTAGTAAGCTTGCATGGATGCATCGTGAGCTTGCATGATTGATGGTTCACATTTAGAGCACTCCAAAATGGAATTAGATTGGTTCTAAATGAAGGCAGTAGCTTGGGATGAGATTGGTTCACATTTAGAGCACTCCAAAATGGAATTAGAGTGCTCTAAATACAAGCAGCAGCCTCGGAATGATGGTGGAGAAGTTTGGAGCAATCCAAATGGAAGCTAGAGCGCTCCAAACTTGGCCAGTGAGCATGCAAAATTGGTGTGGTAATTTGGAGCAATCCAAATGGAAGCTAGAGTGCTCCAAAAATGGGCAGTAGCTCATGGAATTTTGGTTAGATCATTCGAGCACTAGAATCTTGGCCCAGTGAGCATTTTGAATGGATGCAATTGCTGAAACAAATGTGTCAAACTTTGCAACATCTTGCTAATGCATGAATCAAATTGGAGAAATTTTCAAAATGCAACACATTTCCAATGCATGGATGAATGTAGGAAAATTTTTAAACCTTTGCAACATCACACAATGCATGAATTAAATTTCAGAAAATTTTTTAAAACTTTGCAAATTCATTCCAATGTAATGCATGGATGGAAAATTTTGAAAACTTTTCAACTTCTTTCTAATGCATGGACAATGTTCATACTTTTGAACTTCAGTCCATTCTAATGCAAGGAGGGAAAAATTGAAATTGCACATCATCTCAAATGCATGGAAATTTTTTTTTTTTTTTTTAAAAAAAAAAACTTTGCAACTTCATTTTAATCCAATGCATGGAAAATTTTGAAAATTGTTCACAAGTTGCAATTTTTCTCTAATGCATGGAGAATATTGAAAATTTTTCAAACATTGCAAATTTCTAATGCATGGAAAAATTGCCAACTTTTAGAACATCACACAAAGCATGGGTGGATGTAAGAAAATTTTCAAACCTTTGCAACATCACACAATGCATGAATGAAACTTCTGGAGAAAATTTTAAACTTGCAAATTCATTCCATTCCAATGCATGGGAAATTTTGAAAGTTTTGTTTTGAAACCTTGCAATTTTTCAACTTTTAATCATCTCAAATGCATGAAGAATTTTGAGAAAATTTTCAAACTTTTCATTGAAAATGAGAAAATATGCACATGAATCGCATTTGAAAAATCTAATGAAATTGCTAGAAAGCGATGGAGACTTCCGGGAATGAAAAGTAGAGTTGAGAAGGTCTAAGAAAAATCAAATTTTTGGCTTTTCTAAACCGTTTCCCAGAAAATTTGCAAGGCACGAGCAATTTCAAAGAGAAGGAAGCTTGGAAATTGAAAGAATTGCTTCCCTTGAGTTGCTAAATTTAATGTCGATAGCTAGACGAAGTTAGAGCAGGCACTAATCCTCAAAAATCTCGATAGCTAGACACACCGAGATCAAGTTAGTCCTCTTTACCCTATACCATGTCTCTCTAGAGATTCAAGCTTCCCTAAGTAAGAAAGTTCTTTTGGAAGCAGAAGGAAAAGAACTTGAAGACAAAAGTTGGAAAGAGGTAATGGAAAGACCTCAATCCACTCTTCATCCTCAATGAAGAACTTTGGACTATGGGGCTGATTTGGATTAGGGAAAGGTGGATCAAATGAAGGCACATCAAGCAAAGACTTGTGAAGGGCCATATTGAGCACGGGTATGCTCGACCAATTATCATTCAGAATTTCAACATCCTCCTCACACTTATCCGGCGGCTCAGGCTCAATAGCTTGAGATATTTCAAGTGAAGGAATGAGAGGAGGTGCAAGCTCCCAAGAAAGGGATACATTTGATGTTGCCCAAGGAAGAGAGTGAATGGGTGGAGGAATATTAAACAAAGAATTTACCTCCCAAATAGACTTATCAACATCAAAATCCTCATAATTGAAATGAGCTAAGCAAGCTTTTAGAGGATCCTCCATTAAAGGAGGTGCATCAACTAAAGGATTTTGTAGGGGCTGTTTGGGAGTAGGGTAGACAATCTCTACATCATTATTTTTCCCATTTTGAACCACAATTGCTTCATTTTGATGTGGGGAAACAATTTGATCTTCAACCACCATTTCATCATTTTCAAATGTAATAACCACTTGATCATTCTCATGATGAAAGTTACTAGGAGTAATCTCATTATTCATAGAATTTTCTTTTGGATTGGCCATAAATTCAAATGAAAATGTTTCTTCCTCTTCATGATTTTTAGCATTAATCCTTTGTTGAATTTGAGATATTTGGTCATCTATCATTGCACTAACTTGGGACTGGTGATATGGTACCACTTGATTGATAGACTCTACTGTGGATTGCATGCTAGCAAGGGAAGCCAATAGTTGATTGTTGGAGTCCATCATTTGCGTGTGGAAAGACTCCATCATTTACGTGTGGAAAGACTCCATCATTTGTTCATTGGCAGCAATAAATTCATCCAATGAAGATGGTGGACAAGGAGAAGAGGGCGGGAAAGAATGATCATTGGGTTGAAAAGGTTGCATATGAGATTGTGGGGTTGAATTTACTATGTCATGCCACAAGAAGTTTTGTTAGTCTCCCCAACCCGAGTTATAACCATTGAAGTATGGATCACTACCCGGTTCAAAGAAATTTTCATTTGGTTGCTCTAGAAAGAAGTCCGAGAATTGTTTCGTTAGAAGACATTCTCTTGTATGATGTGTATAACAAGAGCAAAATGCACAAAACTCATGTGGTGTATAGAATTGAGTTGGAGGATAGTTATCCTCCATCTAGGAGTAATTCAACAACACACAAAGCAATCAACACAACACTTCATCACCATAACCTCCACATATGATATTCCCTTTCTCCTCAATTATCAAGATAAAAATTAAATTGGCCACGACAAGGACCGATGCTTGGAATTGAAAATACACAATAAAGATTAGCCTCGACAAGGGCTTGCAATTTATCTACTTCTAAGCTTAACACATGCACGATATTCACAATTCGAAACTAGAAGGTCAAGACACTTACCCGGGGTCCTCTAGACTTACAATTTGCTAGCATTCCCACGGCGAGCTTCGAGTTCCTAGAATCTCACTTACAACTTAAAGATGATTAAAACACACAAGGAATATTCATCAAACATAATATTCACAATCAAACTAAAATTAACCCTAGAACTTTGGTCGCTAAACCGTTTGTAGTCCCCGGCAACGGCGCCAAAAATTGATCGGTTGATCAACTATACATCAACCTTCGCAATAGCACGAATCATTGTAAAATAGGGCTATTGGTCGGGTAAGTCGAACCACTGGGACTGTGCTAGTCTAAGGCAACCTAAGTGTCTAGAGTCATTCTTAGGATGATGAAGGGGTATAGAGTGTTTGTTTGTCACTAAAGATAGGAATGTAAAGATGCATAAATTAAGAACTTGCAAGAATTTAAAAGAGATAAAATGTGGGTAAAAGAGACTAAGGAAGTAACTTCACCACCTACAATATAAACATGCTAGAATATGATTCATTCGGGGAAAAATAACATAAATATGTGGCTATGATAAGTAGTTACTCATGGTTACTACATTACCTTCAAAGGATTCATGAAATCAATAGGCAAGAACAATTTATCAAAGATTTTACATGCTCAATTACCTAAACTAAAGTGTAATTTAAGACATGTTCACTAAGCTAGAAATTGTCAAACCATCAATCACATGATAAGAGCACATGAAGCTAAGAATTAAGAATAAGCCATCAAAGGAAAAACCTAAGCTATGGCCTATCAAATCTCTCAACAACATGCCATTAAAACCATTCCAAAAATCTCATCTTCATTGTCACCATGAAAATGTAAACCATACAACCATGAAAACATACATTCTAAGACAAGAAAGTAGGTCCAACATGATCATTAAATCAAAATCAATTCATTACATCAAGTAAGAGTTCTAGATTATGGAATCACCACAAAAATACATTATTTTTCCCAAACTAGAATCAAAAGTAAAGCATGCTTACAATGAGGGGTTCCATTACCTTCCTAGAGGAGGAGTTAGTTACACATGGGAGCCTTAGAATGAAGAAGAACCATGGATCCTCCTTCCATTTTCGAGCTCCCCTTTCTTGCTCCAAGAAATCTCTTTCTTTTCTTGCTCTCTTCTCTCTCCTCTATCTTGCAAAATGTAGCTTAATCAAAATGTGTGGCTCTCCACTCTTTATCTAGATAAGAAATCCACCCAAAAAAACCCTCTCTTTCCTCCAAGAAACATCCCCAACCAACTCATAAAGGAGAGCTTCCAAAGTAGGTAAAATCTGAGCACAAGTGGGCTGAGTCGTGTAGAATTCTGCCCTAATTTCGAGTGATCAAAATAGGGCCTCGAGCACTCGAAAATTGGGCAGAATGCCCTATTCTCCATTTGCTCCGCCCGGACCTACTTTGATGAAATGGCCATAACTTTGAGTTCTGAACTCCGAATGAAGAACCGTTTGAAGATTTGGAAAGCTAATTCAGAGAATTAAATACTTCATGTTTTGTTAGAGATCCAATTCTCAAGGATGGTTGGTCGAAAATGAAGATCAAGGCAGAATTTCATTGCTGCCAGGCAGTTCTGCGCACCTCTGGTAACAAGGCCATAACTCTCTGCTCCGAGCTCCGAATGACAAACCATTTGAAGATTTAGAAAGCTGATTCAGAGCTCTAAATCTTTCATGTTATGATGGAAGTCCAGTTCTTGATTTTGGTAGGTCAAAATGGTGAACAAATTCGGGCTTCACTACTGCCAGAAATTCAGCTTTTGAGCACATTGTTGATTAAAAATCCACAAGGGCTTCTTTTTGCTCCCTTTTTGCAATTAAACCTGAAAATGCATAAAAAACACACAAATGAAGATAATCTACTTAATTAAACAAACAACGGACTTAACTAATGCAACTTAGTGCGCTTGAATATACAGTATTCGGCGCTTATCACCTTCCAAAATAATCAAGGGTCCTAAAAGGTCCATAACCTCATCGTGGCCCAAAACCAACATATCCAGCACTACGGAAACGCCAAATGACTTACCTCCCGAGAGCCTAAACAAAAGGTGTCTCACCACCTATCTCAAAACCAATGCTAGGTCGACAACAACCTACACTACTATGAAACTGTGACTACAATCACCATCAACCTCAACTCGTGCCTTAATGGCCAATCCCGTGTCATGCCAAATATGCAACACAGTTATGCATATACAAGTCTAATTTAGCATACATCATATGTCATGCTCTTTACAATGGAATCCAAGCAAGCTATATAGTTAGCATTCCACATATAGCACATAAGCACATAAACGTGTTATCAAACTGAAACATGTTATCATGAAGCATATAAGCACATAGAGCATGGCAACATAAGCATGATAAGCACCCAAAACCCGTCGTCCAAGGTATTTAAACCTAGGAGCTTTGATACCACCTATGACGACCCTGAATTTTTTAACCCAGTGTGTCATTTGATGACCTAAAACGGAAGCAAAAGATAGAACAATGGTCTCTAGCGATACAACACTCCTCTAAGACACCAATCTGACCCTTAACGAGGTCTCGAAACCCAAAGGAAGTAAATGCGAAGCAACGTTTCAAAAACGGATAAGAATGAACCTAGGGGCAAAATGGTCATTCCACACTGAAATGGGTGCCACCGTGCACACCATTGGAAAGACAACAAAAAATTAATAAAGATATACTCAAGAATCACTTGATTCGGAGTCCGGACGGCAAAGATATCAAGTCCTGAAGTCGAAGGAAGGGAAACCCTAACCCGGTTCGAACCAAAAACAGACACTACCTTACTAAAACTTGAATGACTTAAGCTAACAGAATAATATGGAGCTCTAATTGGTACCATTGGAAAAATTATATCAACACGGTCAATTTAGACTCAAGAACGGACAAATTCGGAGTTAAAACGAAGAAGATATGATAGTTTGAAGTCGGAAGTGCAGTGCTGAACCAAGACACAAACACACACACACATGAACAGTACTTTAAGCGCTCGAGCAAGGGCTTCAAGTGCTCGAATGGCACATGCCCAAGGGCCAAAACTCTCTGCCCCAACTTCGAGCGCTCGAACTCCCCTTAGAGCGCTCGAATTGTTGTAGGCTGCACCTGAAATGCAACCTTGAAATGCAATTTTGAGAACTTTCTGGGCCTTTTTAAAAAAACCACAAAGAAGAAACCCCCCTCAAAATCATGTTTTCTAGCCAACCATATCAAAAGAAAACTTTATTTTTCATATGAAAATCCCAAAATGCCCTTATGCTCAGTTTAGGCTCAAAACGGCAAAAATGTAAGTTTGCACCAAACCTACATTTGACCCCAAATGCACTTCTAGGCTGAAACGAATATGCACGCAAACATAATAAGTGACTTTGAGCACGCGGGAATGGTCCGCGGCTCCCAAAAACGACCGATGCAAAATCCGACCCCCCTACGGCCAAAAAGGCAAAGATGAATATGAAATGGAAATTTTGAAAAAATAAAATTAACAAATGATTGGAAATTACCGTTTGGCCCTTGGCCACACTTCAAACATGAATAATGAGATCCTACGGAAGAATCAAAATGGAATTCCCACACCCGATACAAACATAGTAAGACAATAACTTAATATTTTTCAATATTTTCATAATATTTCATGAAGTCAAAACTACATAAGATACAAATACATGTCATTGACCTCCGGCCTCATCTCATACATGTCAAATACATTGTAAAGAGTGCACTCATGTGTACATTACATATATGGAATCAAATATACTCATTTTGTCAAATAAAGCCACAATTGGCAATCCGAGCCAACCTTCACAAAAATGGAAGTCTTAAAGTCCACAAGTCATCCAAGTATAATGGGAGTCTCAACTTTAATTCTTGTGCCTAAAATATGCCCCAGTATCGTAGGGGTGAGTAACATAAAGCTACTCATAGGAAATGAGCATGCATCGACCTACGTTTTATAAGTTTGCATGATTTAATTATTGTGATTCATTCCACCTAACGTTTATGTCAAAGGTGAGACTCAAGGAGCATCCTAGCTACCTAAGATCATTTCTAGCATCAATCACCTCATTCGTGCAATTTTAGCAATATAGGGTCATGCTTACACAAAGGAACAACATAGGAGCATGCTTACACAAAGCAACAACATATAGATTCTCAAGGTAATCAACTTTAAATCTAAAATGCAACATCAACTAAATATAACAATTTAGCATAATTAGAATATCTAATACCACACATCAAGACATAGGTTCTCTAGGTTATCAACTAGAAATCTAAAAGTGTGAAATCAACTAAATATATCAATTTAGTATGGATGTACTTAACAACATCAAAATGATTCATTAAAGTAATAAACGTAGATGTACTTAACAACATCAAAATGATTCATTAAAATCATAAACATGGATGTACTTAACAACATTAAAATTGCCAATAACCAAAACCACAAGTTACAATATAAACATGATTGTTAACTTGGAATTAAATGCAAAACCAAATAGTGGAAGACTTGGACATCTAAGCTTGGAATTCTGCCGAGACCTCAACGGTTATTCCGGGCATTAACCCGCAGGGAAGACCACCCTAAGTGCGCACTATCTCAATTGGGGAGAACTCATACCTCCCGCACTAGAGCCAAACTCTAGCCATGTTACTAGTAACCATGTCCCAAGAGAATCCAAAATAATCAAATAAGTTCACAACTTATACATAACTTATATAATGCATGAAAACACCTTCCATACACAAGTAGGTTGAAACCACACAATCCATGCCTTAGAGTTTCAATTCTAAAATGACATACATAATGTCAATTACAAAGTGTGCAATTCACTACACATGGCATCAATATATTCCATAAAAATAATATGTTCTTATGAATATAAATATAACAACAAAGTTGTCCAATGCTCAAAACACAACAAAGTGAATACATAACAAGTTTAAGTCCATGATTTGAATATAAAAACAACTTCTAAAATACCAATAGATCCATGGACCCATTAGATATAATTTAATTAAACAAGATAATCAAATTCTCTAGATTTCAAATCAAATTCGAATAACCTCAAATTAATATATGTTAAATAACATATTATGCTCATTACATATATCAAATCAAAAGTATCAAATGAGCAAAATAGCATCATATAGAATTTAATTAATTTAAATTAATCAAATCTCTAGATTTTAAAAGTTATTCAAATGATTCCAAATTAACATATATTAAGTACCAAATCATGGTCATACCATATCTCAAGTCCAAAATGGAATAGAAGTAAAATACAATTTACTAGAATTTAAATCAAATTAAATCCATTTAATCTTTAGATTTGAAACCTCATCTAAATCATACCAAATTAATATATATCAAAGATCAACTCATGGCCATGCCAAATGATTTATATGCAAGATATGATAAATCACTAATTTCTCAATTTAGCAAAAGACATACATACAACTTATATAAGCATCAATAGCATGCAAGAAACAACCTTATAACATCTCCTACCTTACTAGAGAAGTGTCTCTCTAGAATTCAAGGCAAAATTAACACAAATGGCAAACCCTTCTAGGGTTATGAAGAGGAAGATGAGGGGAACAAAATGTATTCCCAAGTTCAAGCTTGGAAATCAATGGAAGGCTCCCAAAAATCAAGGTCAAAGCTTAAGGTTTAGGCTCCATCTATGGAGGCTAGGGTTTTCCTTACAAGAGAGGGAGGAAATGGAAAATGATGAAGATGAAATGTGAGTGGAGGGGATAGAGATCCTCCTCTCACTATGTGCTCTTACACTACCTCTCACACACACACTAATGCAAGATCAAATTGTGAGCCTACACTTGTCACTCATCCAAGCATCCATTGTAGGCTTAATCCTAAGCCTACACTTTTCAACCATCCAAGCCAACAAGTGCACCAATCTTAGGTCAACAAGTGGGTGAATCTTCAACCTCCATGTGTCATCATCCAAGGCCTCAAAGTGTTTCCACACAAATGTCAACAAGTGGACTAATGAGAGTGTGACACTTGTCACACTTTTTCAAAAATTACAAAAAGGTCCTTTTTGAAAATATCTCCTAAATTAAATTGTAAAATGGTCCCTAAGACGAAAAATAATTACTTTACAGTAATCACAAAAAAACCCCTAAAGTTAGGAAAATTACAAAAAGGTTATGCGTCTATACCCTTTACAAGAAAAGTAAGCACTTAGCATGCTTTTCTACAAAAGTGAAAATACATATAGCATGGAATTTAAATATCTTGGATGCATGCAAAACCATAATCAAATCCGAACACGAAAAGTGAGGTTATGCTAACAAAGTGACAACCGAGAAAAAGACAAAAAGTGAATAGTGTCACAAAAGTGAAAATGTGAAAATAACTCGGTCCTCAAAGAAAGTCGTCAATCCACAGAAAAGAGTCTCAGAAACCATCCCTGAGCACTCAAGATGACACTAAGTGACGGGAAACCGAACTCAGAAAGGAAAAGGTCAACGGAAAAAAAAAAATATCCTTGAAAATCTGAGAAACGGAAAGGAAAGAAAATGACTGGGTCATTACACTGCCGGAAAATTTCCCTTTCAATCGATCCAACTTCTTCTTCGATCGATCCAACTTTTTTGATCTTATCATCACCTACCACTTTTGTCTTTTTCCCAAAATATTCCAAAAATATCTCAGCTTTGTTATTATTTAAAAAGGCGCCGCCATAGTTTGATTGATCCAAGCACTCTTATGACAGATCAAACTTCCTCAAGTGCGTGAAAAATAGAGTTCCAGCCAATTAAAAGATGTGCTCGTGGTGCAATCATTAGGAGGCCCTAGTGCATGAGGTCTGACCATTGGGTGTGACATTTGAGCTACCTATATAAGGATTTTGGCTATTTTGGATACTCTTGTGGCACTAAAGAGGTGGCACAATCTAGTGATGGTCAAGGCATAGTGCTTAAATAGATTACTCTTGCGGTTTATTTGATGGTTCATACTTATTTCTTGATGGATTGTGCCACCTCTTTAGTTTAATTTTCATGTCACTAGCTTAGATGTAGTTGTAGTTGCTTTACTTTTTTAGATAGGTGGACAATCTATGCTTGTTGTTTGATGTTCCATGCTTATGAATGCAAGTAGTATGTTTCTCTAATTTGATGAATGTGCATTAATTGTGGACTTAAGGGAAAGAATAATCACTTAATTTGATATTTTGTGCTATTCACTAGTTTGGCTAGACATTGTATGCTTACTTTGTCATCCATGCTTATTGATTCAATTAATGGCACACATTTTTATTACAACATATAATCCCCCTAATCCATCAAATATTGAATGTCTAGGATGGTAATGCTTAGTTGTGAACTCTAAGTCCTAAAACTCCTCTCTTATATTCTCTACACCTCATTTTATTCTAATTGTTTCATTTTGCATTTATCTAGTTTACATTGTAGTCTAATTCAACCACCAAACCAAACTTAGATCATTCGATCTACTAATCCAACGTTGATTTCCAAGCTTAAATACACTCCATTTTCCCTTGGGACGATCTCTACTCACTCTAACTACATTAATAGCTAGTAATGGTAGTGACACTCTATAAATTTAAACTTGGCCACACACACTCTTTCTTGTAACTAGGTATTGACCACACCAACGATCACAATGTGATTGATTATAGCTTGGTTCGATCGATCAGAGAAGGTTTTTTCACCACTTTGCTTCCACTTTGCTCCTTTCTTCCATTAGGCTTTAGATTACTTCTTTTAATGCTCTAATTCAGCAGGATTGACTTATTTTGGGGATAAGTGCCTGAAAAGGGAAATAACATGAAATTAGACTAAAATGGAAAAATAAGATAGAATAAGGTCCTAAAACATTCAAGATTAAGGGGTTTAAATGTGCACTTTTCAGTGCTTATCAGAATGAATCAAAACTTATTAGCCAGTTCACCCTTAATATACAACCATAGCCTAACAATGGTGTATAAATCTGAAACTGTGATACCCTTGGATTTCCGAATGCAGGTTGGCTAGGCCCACGCCCAAATACCCCGAGGATATCAAAAACAAATCAACAATAAACAAACACATAATACAAATATGATAAACAAGAATAAATAAAATGATGAAAAAAAAAAAAAACTAAAATGATAATCCAATATTTATTCTTCAGAATAAAAATTTATTAAATAATAACTTATTCCGATACAACCAATCTGCCAAACTAATACAACACGAGAATCCATACTATGTGGACCCCTAGAAAATTTTAACTGAACAAGTTACAGCAATAACTTTCTACATCAGAACACTAAAACATAAAGAAAACTCCTCTCTAGATAATCTGGAAGAGTGAAGTACACTGATTCCTGCTCAGCACGAACAACTTCTACTCCTAATGAACGCTTGAAAAATAATGGTGGGTAAAGCCCACAAACAAGTTCTACTCTACTACAGTCCAAGTAGAGATCCGATACACGTATACATCCTAGCCAATCCAACAATAGTTAGTAGTCCGTATATATATATAGATACATACTAAAAAGAACCTCACCAGACTATAGGGTTGCCTCAACCTGAATAAAAGGCAACATACAAAACGCATATATAGTGGGCATGAGTACCTAGACCTACCAGGCTACGCAACTACATTATATCTAGCTACACATCCCTAGCTATATATGCAATTTAACCCTGATCCTAAGACTCAAGCTCATATCATGGCATCATAATCATATATACATAATCCATCCTATCCAACTATAAGTAATCCTTCATAAGTCATTCAACTTGTTCAGTTAACCTAACTTAAATATAGGTAGGACTTAACATTCTTTTGGTTAATCCATCCCTTTACATAAAAATAGGTAGGACTTAACTGATAAGTTAATCTGTCCTTAGAATGCCACCGTCCCATACCGGTGCATTAAATCACACAGTCCAACAAATGATGCAACAGCTAAAGTAGTACATCAATTAATCCATAGATAATATGATACACATCATACAGGTAAATATTTCATTTATTTAGGCAAATACAACAGTTTAAATAGCATGTAGCTAACTTACCTTCCAAGTAATTAACCTACATCTCAGATAAACATTATAAAAATTCAAAAACATTGTATAAAAATCATTTAAACTTTAATTTTAAGGGTTAATTTCACTCACACCCTCTCAGGTTTGACCAAATATCACCTTCAAATATCTTTAAAAAATAACTATCATTTAGGGCTATTTCTAACTTTTCATTAAATGTTATGTTAAATACAAGAAAAAATACAACTTTACCCCTAACTTTTTAATCTCTTTTATTACAAAATATCAGATAACCATTATAACCCACACCCACTACCAACCCAGCCGAATGAATGGGGAGCTCCATGGATGTCTTAGAGCAGAGCAAGAGCACAACTCTTCAAAAATGTCATACAACTCCGAATCTTCAGTCCGGGTTTGACAGAGAACCAATCTAAAGTTTCTGATTACGTAGAAACGGGTTAAGTAGAATTGTCAAACTTGATGTCGTGCATTGACTTCCATTCAACAAAGCAGAAGCAATGGATTGACTTTGAACTTTGCTTTTGAAAAGAGATCCCCTGACCATTGGAAGTCTAAGTGAGCGAGAGCAAGGCAGCTCGACCAAAAAGAGAATCTTTTCTGTAATATGAGTGTGTCTTTCCTCTACTAAGGGATTGAATTGAGAAACCTATTTTCAAGCAGGGAAAGGTAGCTAGCCTGGGCGGAATTGGAATTGTGTGGGTGGTGGCGTAGAGTATTAGTGATGGGTTGGGATTGTGTAGGCGGCGGTGGTGATGACGGATGTCTGTGTGGGTGGCGGCGGCCGCGGGCGGATGTTTGTGTGTGTATATCTATATATATGTCTGTGTGTAATGTGTGTATATATATATATGTCTGTATTAATTAATTAATTTTTTTTTTTTTTGGGTCCGAAAATTATAATGAATTACCTGTATTCATGTTCTTTTATTATTGAAAATTGAAGTACAACAGCAAATAACCGATTAGTTGTGTGTCCCTGCATGGTTTCTGTTTCAAAGGAATGTAAATATTTAATCTAACAGTGGCAAGAAACTGTGTTTTTAACAAATTATCATTGTTACAAAAATATTTTGGAAATGAATAATGAAATGAAATTAATAAGTCATTTTGCAATTAGTTTAATTAGTGCTAATTAGTTACACACGTGGTAGGTTGGGTAACCGCCACACGTTTTACCTACCCTTTATTATGTTTCTTGGTGTGTGTGTGTGTGTATATATATATATATATATATATCTATGTGTGTGTATATATATAATTTGTAAATTTATAACTTTGTAGAGGTATTTTAATCTTTTAATCTAATTCTTTAAGTAAAGGGTTGAATTGACAAATTCAAAGGGTGATTAAGTCATTTTACATCGTGTCAGAACTGTTCAACTAATGATTGTGGTGTTGGTGAAAAACGGAGTAAAAGTTTGAAATATGAGCGATAGTTATTTTCCAAAGATGTTTGAAGGTGATATTTGGTCAAAGCTGGGGGTATCAGTGAAATTAACCCTGATTTTAATTGTTAAAGCAATTAAATTAATCCATTCATCCAATTTAAACAACATATAGGTTATTTAACTTCCCAATTATCCACTTCCTTAGCATATATATGTATATGATGGTTCTCAGCCATTCCTATACGCCAAATAATGTAGTAAATGTGCGGTTCAAGAAAATCCATTTAGGTCAAGTTTAAATTTATAAAAATCACTACCAACACTACTACTAACGTAGCAAGGGTGAGTAAGAATCGTCCCAAGGGATTAGAGGGCTAGTAGTAATGAAAACAATGCTTAGGGTTAGTAGGTCGAGTGATCAAAGGTAGATTATTTGGTTGATTAAACTACAATTAAGATTAAGCAAGCTCAATGTAAAACAAGTAATTAAAGGTTAGAGAAAACAAAAGAGAGGTCTTAGGACTTAGAGATTATTACTAAGCATCACCTTTGTATACACTCAATTCACAGTTAATGAGGGGGGAAACATATGTTGCAACAATAGTGAGTGTATGTGGTTGTTTTAACAAGCATGGATGTCCAATTAAGTATATATTGTCTAAACAACACAATGAATAGCACAATACATCAAACTAAGTCATTAATCCTTCTCTAAGCTCACAATCCAAACATATCACATAATTAGAGAAATATACTAATTGCATTCATAAGTATGGAACATCAAACAACAAGCATGAATTGTCCTCCCATTTAACAATTAAGGTAACTACACTACATCTAAGCTAATGACATGGAAATTAGACTAATTAAACAAATGGAGAGGCACAACCCATCAAGAAATGAGTAAGAACAATCAAATAAACTACAAGAGTATTCTATTAAGCACTATGTCTTGACAATCTCTAGATCTATAGCATCAACGCACATAGACATGCATCAACAACACAAGAGATAGAGATAAATACATGAACATCTATTCTAGTATAAATAGACATATGGATAGAATGAAATGATCAATTGGAAGAATTAACCACACAAATCATTGAATAAACAAAATCTATGTATATAAATATGTCAAAATATGTATTACAGCACAAATCCTCTCAAAAATATATAAATCAAGGTAAATAAAGCATGCTTAGGACTAACTCTAGCCCCAAGAGGATGTCTAGCCACTTATGAATGGTGTCCTCCAGCCCTCAAAGGCTATCTCCATGGTAGAAATGCTCTTCTTCTTAAAGTAGATGGAAAACCTCTCAAGAATGTGTTTTTAGCCTCCTCTTCTCTTTTCTTCCTCTCTAAGAATTATATCTCTCTACTCTAAAAAGTATATTATAAACTATATGTAAAAGTGGTTCATAATCCTTATATATGTAGTTCACATGTCACACCCAATGGTTTAGGCTCGTACACAAGGGCTCCTCCAATGATTGCACAATGAGACAACTTTTAATGAGCCATAAATTAATTTAATTCGCCTTTGAGAGGGTTCGGTCAATCGAACCTATGCTGAGATCGATCGAACTTGGCTGAGATTTATCAAACTTTGGCTCGATCAATCTTCCCATGGCGGCGCCTTTTCGGATAAGGACAAATCTGAGATATTTCGGGGAAAGAGACAAAAGTGGTAGGTAGGGTGGTACAACAGGATAAGATGGAATCTTTTCGATCGATCGGAGAAATGTTGGATCGATTGAATTTTGTGGGATCCTTGAATAAGGACAAAAGAGCTTGGATCCATCTTGGAGAGTCTAGATTGATGAACTTTCGATCGATCGAAGTTTTCTTGAGATCGATCGAACATACTGATTTCCACACTTTGCTTCATTCTGCTTCCACTTTGCTCCTTTCTTCCATCCAGTTTGAGTTAGCTTCTTTTAAGCTCTTATTTGGCTAAATTAGCTTATTTTGAGGATAAGCACCTAAAAAGGACAATAACATGAAATTAGTCTAAAACGGGAAAGTAAGATAGATAAAGGTCTTAAAATACCTAAGCTTAAGGGGTTTAAATGTGCACTTTTCAACGCTCATCGCACCCCCAAACTTAAATATTGTTAGTCCTTAGCAATGAACTACAAAGTAAAGGAATGAAATGAACAACTATATAAGTATGAACTAGAAAGCAGTAAATGGATAACGTCATTTTCGTAGGGAACACGGTTGCATTTAGCATATGCAATAAGCTTTTTAAACCCCTAAGTTACCCCTAGTGGACGAGTGAAGTCTCGTGAGGGTTTCCAGAAATGATATCCACAAACATTAAGCTCATTCTCACAAAAGAGGCACCAATATAGCAAACAAGCATTGGGAGAAAACTACCTCAATTATGCAATTTTTCAACCATTTCCAAGCAATCTCCTAAAATTTCAACACCCAGCAAGCAAGTATGGTCCTCCACACATCAAGAAAATGATCGTGCAGATCAAAACAACTCTAGAATTCTTTTTGAGTGGACTGACATCAAATATATTGTTATCTAAGCCAACTAGAGAAATGATCACATCCTTACCCTCAAACTAGCATACAAATCTAGTCCCGATCATCAAGACAAAGAGTGGACCTTTTATTAAAGCTTTATTGATCTAGGTGCGCTTATTCTTTTCATTCGATTGATTTTTTTTTTTTTTTTTTTAAATACTATCCTAGAGGATCAAAGATGGAAGTATGGTGTAATGTAGTGATCTATTAAGCTTTCTAGCGATCCACGCGGTCGAGCGTTAGGTCAATGACTCCTAAATCGGACGGCTTTAGGGCATTAGGCATTCAAACACTCCTAAGGACTTACAAGCTCAAATCAACTAGGCTACAAATCAAAACAACTTACATCTAATCATTTCCCACTTCTTACCTTTTGAGAGAAGTCCTCACTTTTTTATTATTTTTGCAACTTTTTTTTTTTTTTTTTTTTCTTTTCTTTTCTTTCCTTCTTTCTTTTTTTTATTTTTTTATTTTTTTGAAGTTCAATTATTAACCTAGAGTTTGGGCCCTCCACCTTTCGGCATGAGAAATTCAGTGCTTGATGAGGTTAGAATCCCAGCTACTCAATGAAAAGGGTTTGTTATCCACTTTTATCAAGATGAAAGCTTTCAATGCACTACTAGCCCAATTGGGATATAACCAATTCAATAATCAACAAAGCATGTACCCTACAAATGAATACTAGTGTGCGCCTGTGCTAGTGTAGAATCCTAGGGTAAATCTCAAAACAATCACAAAATCAGGATAATGTGGACCATAAGTGCAAGGAAGATATCAATCTTTCGAAAAATTTACTCGTAAATGGCATCCACAAAGCATAGAAGGAGTATTGGACTCTCAAGTCAAGCAATTTTTAAATTCTAAGCAATATAGTCCTCAAAAGATCAAAATCATCGCAAACATCGATCTCAAATCTCAATCATGCAATTAAAGCTCAACTTAAGTAGAATGCAACAAAAATACCTTACCCCCAAATTTAAACCGCACATTATCCTTAATGTTCAATGAGAACAATGAAAAAGATGGAAAGAGTATACCGTGGTGGCAAAGACATGAAGCCCGGTAGTGAACTAATTTGAAGGACGTCTCGCCCAAACTTGGAATCAACAACCTATTGGAATAACTTCACTATCAAACTCACATCAGATATCAAATGGGATAAGAATAACCAAATCGAGCATTCTAAGGCAATATAACACACGATGAAAGAGATATATGAGATCAAGCTCAATAGAAAATATGCAAGCAACATGACTACACATAAGGGCACAATGGTGAAACAAATTTTTGCATTTTTCATTTTATGATGCAAGTATATACAAAATGCAAGAAAATATGAATAATGATTGCTAAGTTTAACATCTCTAGCTAGACAGAATGCTGCTTTGAAAGATTGAAAATATATTTATTTTTTTATTTTTATTATTATTATTATTATTTTTGGAATGCTTCAGATCGATCGAATTTAGATTGATCTAATTTTTTATCAATCGAAATGGTGAAATCCTGCAGACAAGTTCGAACGATGCACAGAGAGGTGAAATATGCAGGAATTCAAAAAATTTCTGAGTATGAAACTGAGATCGATCGAAGAGAAAGTTCGATCGATCTTAAATGACTCAGATCGATCTGGTATGAAATTTGATCGATCCACAGAGAGGTGAAATATGCAGAGATTTCTCGATCGATGGGACTGAGAGATGATTGGATGCAGGTATGGGTGTTCGATCGATCGAACCTCATTTGAGATCGATCGAATATGCTAGAATGTGCAGAAAAATGAGCTTTCTCTTGAGACCAACGAATGCATCACTATATCTCGTCATAGACTGGATCTACCAAAAGGGCAGCTTCCATATGTCTCTGAAAAACTTGTCCTTCAATATAGGGTTTCAACCTTTGCCCATTCACCTTGAAATTGTTGCCATTTTTTAAACTTTGAATTTCAACCGCCCCATACGGTACAACGGAAATGATCTCATACGGACTTTCCCATTTGGTTCACAACTTCCCGGGAAAGAGTTTTAACCTAGAGTTGAAAAGCAAAGCTTTTTGACCCGGATAAAAAGATTTCTTCTTAATGTGTTTGTCATGAAAATCTTTGGTCCTCTCTTTATAGAGTTTAGCAATGTCATAAGCATTGTGCCTTAACTCTTTCAACTCATTTAATTGAAGTAATTAGTTCTCTCCAGCTTTGTCAAGGTCAAGATTAAGCTTTTTAATTGCCCACATAGCCTCGTGTTCTAGCTCAACCGAAAGATGGCAAGGCTTTTCATAAACAAGTCTATAAGGAGACATGCCGATGGGAGTCTTATAGGCCGTTCGGTAAGCCCACAAAGCATCATTTAACTTACGTGACCAATCCTTTCGGGTTGTATTAACCGTTTTCTCAAGGATATGTTTGATTTGCTGGTTTGAAACTTCTACTTGCCCAGTTGTTTGAGGATGGTAAGGAGTGGCGACTTTATGAGTGACGGAGTACTTAAGGAATAATTGCTTTAAGAATTGATTGCAAAAATGATTTCCTCCATTACTAATCATGGCTCTTAGCATACCAAAATGAGTGAATATGTTGGATTTAATGAATTGCATAACCACGGAGTGGTCGTTAGTTTTGGTAGCACAAGCCTCCACTCACTTAGAAACATAATCAACGGCAAGCAAAATGTATTGATATCCATAAGACATAAGAAAAGGACCCATTAAATCAATACCCCAAATATCAAAAATCCCTACAATAAGAATATTTGTCAAAGGCATCATGTCTCTTCTTGACATTGAGCCTATCTTTTGACATCTTTCACATGATTCGCAAAAATCGTAAGCATCTCTATGGATTGTGGGCCAAAAGAGCCCACTTTGAAGAACCTTCAAGGTGGTCTTCTTTGTAATAAAATGCCCACCACATGCAAGAGTCTGACAAAACGCAAGAACGCTTGGAATTTCACTATCCGAAATGCATCTTCTCACAATTTGATTCGAACAATATCGGTACAAGACAGGGTCTTCCCAATAGTAATTCCGGATGTTGGCAAAGAAACAGTTCTTTTCGTTCTTTGACCAAGTAGTTGGAAGCTTGCCAATTGCCAAATAGTTTATAATGTCGGCAAACCAAAGCATTTGTCCATTGGAAACTTGAGAAAGTTGTTCATCCGGAAATGAATCACGAATTGGTGGGCTAGGGAAAGATTCAACTACTAACCTTGAGAGATGATCGGCAACCACATTTTTGGTACCTTTTTTTATCTTTGATTTCAAAGTTAAATTCCTAAAGGAGCAGAATCCATCTTATCAAACGAGGCTTGGTTTCTTTGTTAGTCAAGAGGTGCTTCAAAGCAGCATGATCAAATAGACAATGACTTTTGACCCTAAGAGGTAGGACTAAAATTTGTCAAGAGCATATACTATGGCAACTAATTCCTTCTCGGTAGTGGAGTAATTCAATTGAGCTCCCGAAAGGGTCCTGCATGCATAGTATCAGCGCATGAAATTTTTCCTACCATTTGCCCCAAAACTACTCCCATGGCATAATCAGAAGCATCACACATGATTTCAAACGGTAATGACCAATTGAGGGGTTGCCTAATAAGAGCAGATGATAACATGTCATGCAATTTGTGGAAAGCATCAAGGCATGCTTGATCAAAGACAAAAGGAGTTTCCTTGGCGAGAAGATTGCACAAGGGTCTAACAATTTTGCTAAAGTCTTTGATAAAACGGCGGTAGAAGCCCGTATGACCTAGAAA
This sequence comes from Cornus florida, assembly GCF_030987335.1. Lineage (NCBI taxonomy): Eukaryota > Viridiplantae > Streptophyta > Magnoliopsida > Cornales > Cornaceae > Cornus > Cornus florida. Next base: position 71,894,885 of record NW_026775578.1, read on the forward strand.
GGAGCGAACTTCTCTCACCGTAGAAGGTGGAGGCAATTCAGAAATGAGCTCAACTTTCACTTTATCCACCTCAATTCCCCTTTTCAAGATGACGGGACCTAAAACAATACCTTCTTGAACCATGAAATGGCTCTTTTCACAACTAAGAACAAGGTTTGTTTTACATCTTTTAAGCACTAAATTCAAATTTTTGAGGCATGCATCAAATGAAGACCCAAAGATAGAAAAATCATCCATAAAGACCTCTAGATACTCTTCCACCATGTCTGAAAAAATTGACATCATACACCTTTGAAATGTGGTAGGGGCACTACACAAACCAAATGGTATCTGTCTATAAGCAAATGTGCCGAAAGGACAAGTAAAGGTGGTTTTCTCTTGGTCTAAGGGGTCAAGGGCTATTTGATTGTAACCCGAATAGCTATCAAGAAAGCAATAGTATTGTTGCCCAGCTAATCTCTCTAGGATTTGATCAATAAATGGCAAAGGGAAGTGATTTTTCCTAGTGGCGGCATTCAATTTTTGATAATCAATGCATACTCGCCATGAATTGGTGGTACGCTTAGAAATTGCCTCACCTTTTGCATTTTCAACCACCGTAATCTCCAATTTCTTGGGAACTACTTGAGTTGGACTCACCCATTTGCTATCAGAGATTGGATAAATGATACCGGCATCTAAGAGCTTAATTACTTCTTTCTTAACCACGTCCGCCTTTGGGCATCTCTAAAAGGTTTTGCATCTTCTTCTATAAGAATGCGATACATACAAATGGAAGGGTCAATTCCTTTTAGATCCGCCACACTCCACGCGATAGCTTCCTTATTTTCCTTAAGCACATTCAAAAGAGAATTCTCTTGATCTTTTTCAAGATTTGAAGAGATAATGACCGGAAGAGTCTCTTTCAGGCCTAGGAAGGTATACTTAAGATCGGGAGGGAAAGTTTTAAGCTCGAGAGTGGGTGGAGAGACTAGAGACGGAACCGGTGGAATGCTAGAGAGTGGAGGAAGAGGTTCTTTTGGATCTTTCCAATGTGGAAAATTCAAACTTGTAACAGATTCCATTAGATTATTAACTGCATTCATTGACCCTTCAATATCAAACCCATAATTACCATACATTTTAAGAAGACAAGATGCAAGGGGATCCTCAGAAAGAAGAGATGAAAGATTTTCCTCAGTTGGTTGTTTCATGACCATAGTGGGAATAGATTCCTCAACAGCCTCATCCAAGACATCTATGAGACAACACTCGTCTTCATCTATGGGATGTCGACTTGCATTGAAAACATTAAGCTTAACCATCATATTACCAAAAGAAAGGTCCATCACACCGGATCTACAATTAATGGTAGCATTTGCGGTAGCTAGAAATGGCCTTCCTAAGATGATGAGGATGTGATTGGTGGGATTTACAACTGGTTCGGTATCAAGAACTACGAAATCTACCGGGAAGTAAAACTTGTCAACCTTTATGAGTATGTCCTCAATCATGCCCCTAGGTGTTTTAACGGATCTATCAGCCAATTAAAGCACCACCGAGGTTGGCTTCAATTCATTCAAACCTAGTTGGACATATACGGAGTAACGAATCAAATTGACACTTGCCCCTAAGTCAAGAAGAGCTCTACGAACTTCATGGGTTCCAATTACACATGAGATGATCAGAGCATCAGGATCTTTGAACTTAGGTGGAGTGTTATGTTAGATGATGGAGCTCACTTACTCCTTTAGGAACACTTTTATAGGGCCTTGTCCCTTGCTCTTCCTCTTTTTTGCGTAAAGATCTTTAAATTTTTTTGCATAAGGCGGAATCTGCCTAATTCCATCCAAGAGAGGAAGATTTAGATTCACTTGTTTGAAGACTTCCATCATGTCATGGATTTTTCCCTCTTGCCTCTCAAAAGGTGAAGTTTCTTTTAAAGGATAAGGAAATTGAGCTTTTGGCTTATAAGACCTTGCAACTTGAGGGGATGATGAAGAAGGTTGAGAATTCCCTTTAAGGCCATGCTCATCTAAGGAAGTAGGAATAGGATTGGAAATGGAAAGGGTGTCAACTTTTGGTTGCACCAGTTCACTATCTTCACTTGATTGTTCAACCCTATTGTCAACTTGTCTACCATTTCTCAAAGTAGTAATTGTTTGCACTTGCTCTTGGGAAAGATGACGACGGCCGCTTGTTAACGCTAAAATTGATGTAGTGAATGTGCGGTTCAAGAAAAGCCTTTTGGGTCAAGTTTAAATTTATAAAAACCACTACCAACACTACTACTAAAGTAACAAGAGTGAGTAGGGATCGTCCCAAGGGATTATACGTGTTGGAATTCAACTTCAACTCTAGCGTATCACAAGATTGCAAAAGAGAGAGATTGGTTTGATTAAACTAAGGTGCAATGAAATTAAAATGCAAGTAAAGTAAACTAGTTAGAGATATGGATTTAAGAGATATGAAGAGAGGTCTTAGGGTGTTGGAATCACCACTAAGCTCATATAATTAACCACTTGTTTTCCATTAGTGGGGAATACATTGTTGTGAACAAAATGCGACTACCAATTGCAATATTAAGCATGGACCATCTAATTTATGTATGAATTGTCTACCTAAACTAAGTGTAGGACAACCCATCAATTTTAAGTATGACCCATCTAAGTAGCAACAAATGTAGCACACATCAATTTAGAGAATCATGGAATTTGTAATAATAAGCCATGAAATATCTAAGCAAGCATAGATTGTCAATCTACCTATAAGCATGAATTAAATTATAGAACAACCCATCAAGCATAAGCATAAACTAGCAAATTAATTGACAAACCCATTTAATGAAAACCCATGCCTAGCCATCACTAGATTCTTAATTAATCACACATAGACATGCATCCAACAAAGAGAATCTAGTATAGAGATTAATTCCCAAATAATCACACATAAGACAACATGTAATCAAATGGAAAATCAATAGAAATAATTAATCCATATGAATCATGTAAGAAATAATTCCTAATTTAATTACACATAGACATGTAAACAAACTAGAGAATTAATAGGAAGAATTAAACCATAGAAATCATAGAAATATACCAAGATTCATTAAATTCACAAGGCTATAACACTAATCACAACAATATATATAAATCCCCAAAAATAGAAATACAAGGATTTAGATTACACAAGACTTAGGGCTCATCCAAGCCCTAAGTGTAGATCTAGCCAATCATGGAGGAGGTGGATGTGGTCATGGAATCAAGCTCCAAATATGGCTCCATCTTTTTCTTCCTCTTCTTCTTCTTCTTCTTCTTTGAAGCTCTAGAGATGGAGAGAGAGTGTGATCTAGAGATGGATCTTGAGATGTGCCTCCACTTCCCACTTTTCTTCTAACTCTAATCTTTAACTTTGCTAGAGAGAGAAATAAAAATTACAATGTAAAAATAAAATGATAAAAAGCTCTTTTATAAAATGGGTCACTTCCCTTTATATAGAAGGTCCTTTTCTTAGTCATTAAGTTAAGAATATAGGCCCAAAAATATCTAATCCTGTACTATGTGATAGGTGGACTTTTGGGTGCGCACGGAATAAGACAGCTCGCTGCCAGCAAAAGTTCGATCGATCAAACTTTGATTTTCGATCGATCTAACTTTGATTTTTGATCGATCCAACTTTTCTCAGAAAGTTGGATGGATCCAACTTGAGACTTGGATGGATCCAACTTAGCAGATTTTCAGCATCAGCCTTTTTTTTGCTCCAAACCATCCTCTTTTTCCTCCGGATCATCACTAAGACTTAGTTTGACTCCAAAAAGACCTTAAGAAACCATTTTTAGCCCATTTTAACATTATTGACCTGAAATAGATAAAAACACAAATAAGTACTAAAACGGAAAAATAAGTTAGATAAAGGTCCTAAAACATTCAAGCTTAAGGGGTTTAAAAGTGTACTTTTCAGCGCTCATCACACCCCCAAACTTAAATATTGCTAGTCCCTAGCAATGAACTATGAAGTAAAGAAATGAAATGAACAACTAAACAACTATAACTAGAAAGCAATAAATGGATAATGCCACTTTCGTAGGGAACACGATTGCATTTAGCATATGCAACAAGCCTTTTAAACCCCTATGTTACCCCTAGTGGACGAGTGAAGTCTCGTGAGGGTTTTCATAAATGATACCCACAAACATTAAGCTCATTTTTTCAAAAGAGGCACCAATATTACAAACAAGCATTGGGAGAAAACTACCTCAAGTATGCAATTTTTCAACCCTTTTAAGCAATCTTCCAAAATCTCAACATCAAGCAAACAAGTATGGTCCTCCACACATCAAGAAAATGATCATGCAAATAAAAATAACTCTAGAATCCTTTTTGAGTGGACTGGCATCAAATGTGTTATTATCTTAGCCAACTAAAGAATTAATCACATCCTTACCCTCAAACTAGCACACAAATCTATTACCGATTATCAAGACAAAAAGTGGACCTTTTATTAAAGCTTTATTGTTCTAAGTGCGCTTATTCTTTTCACTCAATTTTTTTTTTTTTTTAGGATCAAAGATGGAAGCATAGTGCAATGTAGTGATCTATTAAGCTTTCTAGCGATTCATGAGGTCGAGCGTTAGGTCAATGACTCCCAAACCAGACCACTTTAGGGCACTAGGTGTCAAACACCCCTATGGACTTACAAGATCAAATTAACTAGGCTACAAATCAAGACAACCTCCATCTAATCATTTCCCACTTCTCACCTTTTGGGAGAAGTCCTTACTTTTTTATTGCTTTTGCAACTTTTTCTTTTCCTTTTTTTTTTTTTTTTTTTTCTTAAGCAAGTTCAATTATTAACCTAGAGTTTGGGCCCTCCACCTTTCGGCACAAGAAGTTCAATGCTTGATTAGGCTAGAATCCTGGCTACTTAGTGAAAATGGGTTGTTATCCACCTTTATCAAGAATGAAAGCTTTCAATGCACTACTAGCTTAATTGGGATACAACCATTTCAATAATCAACAGAGCATATACCCCATAAATGAATGCTACAATGCGCTTGTGCTAGTGTAGAATACTAGAGTGAATCTCAAAACAATCACAGAATCAAGATGATGTGAACCACAAGTGCAAGCAAGATATCAATTTTTCAATAAATTTACTCTTAGATGGCATCCACAAGGCATACAAGGAGTATTGAACTGTTAAGTCAAACAATTTTTAAATTCTAAATATATAGTCCTCAAAAGATCAAAATCATCGCTAACATCAATCACAATTCTCAATCATGCATTTAAAGTTCAACTTTAAGTAGAATGCAACAAGACACATTACCCCCAAACTTAAACTGCACATTATCCTCAATGTGCAACGAGAACAATGGAAAAGATGGAAAGAGTATACCATGGTGGTGAAACGATGAAGCTCGGCAATGATCTAATTCGAAAGACATCTCCCCCAAACTTGGAATCAACAACTTATTTGAATAACCACACTAGCAAACTCACATCAAATATCAAATGGGATAAGAATAATCAAACCATGCATTCTAAGGCAATATATCACAAGATGAAAGAGAGATATGAGATCAAGCCCAATATAAATCATAAAGTAGCATGACTACACATAAGGGCACAATGGTGAAACTTTTTTTTATATTTTTCATTTAATGAAAACAAGTATATACAAAATGCAAGAAAAACAAAGAATAAAATGCATGAACAAAATATAGAAAGAAAAATAAAGAAGGTAAAATATAATGAAAGAATATTTACAATGCAAGAAATGAAAAACAATATGTACAATGCAAGTATATTCAAAATTTTCTTACTTTTTTTTTCATTTTTTTTTATTAATTTTTTAAGAAAGTATGTACAATGAAACAAAATGCAAGAAAAATAAAGAAATAAAAATGAAAAAGAATATGCATGAAACAAGAGATAAATGACACAATGTGTCATGTGGGTGTTAAGTTTAACGTCTCTAGCAAGACGGAATACTACATTGAAAAACCATTTTTTTTTTTTTCTATAGACAAAACAAATATTTACACAAACAAAAATAAAAAAGGCAAGTAAATAAAAATGTAAGAAGTAAAAATGCAAGGAAATAAAGAATGCAAAGAGAGATATTTTTTTTTTTGAAATTAAAATCTAAAAATTAAGAAAAATTAAAAATTAAAGTTAAATAAAATATTTTTGGATTTTTGGAAATAAGATAAAATGAAGCAAAATAAAATAGAATAAAAGAATTTTTTTTTTTTTTTGAAAAATAAAATAACTAAAATAAACTAAATAAAATAAAAGAAATATTTTTGGGATTTTTTGAAATATAAACAAAAATAAAAATAAAAGTAAAAATAAAAATAAATTTTCAAAACCTGCAGACATGTTCGATCGATCTCACAAAATGCTCGATCGATCTGACAGAGATGTGAAATATGTAGGTTTTCTGGGTTTAGAAATTTTCTCTGGAACTTGAGATCGATCCAATGATGAAGTTGGATCGATTGAAGAACTTCAGATCGATCTAGGAATGTTTTCGATTGATCGAACATTTGTTCAAATGGAGATCCCGAGAGCTGACATTTCAGGTTGGATACAGGCTTAAAATTTTTCTAAGTGTGGGAACTCAAAATCGATCGAACTTGGAGTTTAGATTGATCGAAGGTTTTCTGATCGATCTAACAAAGAACTGAGATCCCAAATTTTCCTTGGATCGATGAGACGGAGAGTGATTTGGATGCAGGTTTGCTGTAGGAATGAAGTTCGATCGATCGAACTCTCATTTGAGATCGATCGAACTTCTGCAAAATGCTTAATTTCAATATAAAAGTGCATGCAATCCTTATCACAGTTCCTAGCAATGTATATGAATCCAAAGCCAATATCTAGACTTCGCAAGAAATGAAAAACAAAAAGAAATAAGGAAGGAATAGAGTTGTGAAACTCTACGAATACTAGTGTTTAGCGTCTCTAGCAAGACGTTGGGTCAACTCACTAATCAAACGAATCGAAAACTGGATATGAAACATCCTTATTGACCCTCTTTTGCATTTTCTCATTTGATGCCTCACTTATGACAATGAAATCATCCTCCAAAAGAATGACTTAAAAAGAAATGAAAGAGTTGATTTCGTTCCTTTCATCCACGGTCTTGAAAATAAAATCAATGATGATCGGCCTTACACTTGGCAAGGCAAAGTCTTTCAAAGACTCATTTGGTATATAAAAAAATATCTTCTCTTCATCCCCCTTCTCTTCCTCAAAATTCACCATCTCTTCACCTTCCAAGTTAGCTAAGGAGTCCATTAGAGAATTTATTTCATTTTTGGAGCTTTCAAAGTCAAAACCACAATTTTTATACATTTCAAAAAGGCATTCCTCAAGAGGGTCATTGGAGAAAATAGAAGGAATGTCCTCTTCAATAAGTTCCTCCTCCTTCTCTCCTACTTCTATTGTGGTCAACATCACCTCACTCTTTAGAGTAGCAAGGTCATAGATAAAATCATAATCAAAACAAGGAAAGTCCTCATTAATCATGTTATGCTTTATTGGATTAGTCACTAACTCACTTGCCACTTCCTCCTCTATACAAGATAGAGTGCTAGACATTAGCTCACTTGTCTCATTCTCTTCACTCTCATCATCCTTATCTATATACATTGAAGTTCTTGCCATTTTTTCATTTGCCTCTTCCTCCTCCTCTTGACGAGAAAAAGTACTTGCAATTTGCTCAACTTAAGCTTCAAGCTTGGCTAAAGTTTGAGTATGAGAATTAAATAATGAAGTGTGTGAAATATACACATCAAGTAAAGTTAACACTTTTTCTTCAAATTCGGGTGAGTACCTAGAAGGTGGTGGATTTGGTTCTTCATAAAATGGTGGTGGAGGGCAATAGTCATAAGAAGGATTAAATGAGTGATCAAGTCCATAATAAGATGATGCATGAAATGAATTGGACTCAATCTCATAAGGATTAAAATATGATGGAGGAGCATAAGGTGAAGGGATATAATTTCCCCCTAAACTTGGATCAAACAATTCCTTTATTCACAATTAAAATCCAAATGCAAGAAAATAATGGCCTCAACAAGGGCCTATGCTTGGACAAAGATAAAGTAATATAATAAGTCTCAACAAGGGCTATCACAAGCATTCAAAGAAGTGCACAATTAAAATACAAGAGTTTCAAGAATTGCTCACAACGGTCCTTTAGCAACTTCAAATTTTAATATTAGCTTTAAGCACCAATTATTGCCTCAAGTTCCAAAGTTTGCCTTCCTTGTAGTTAAGTACCTAATTGAACAAATAATAATGAGAACAAAAGAAAAGAATATACAATGAAAAATAAAATAAAAATAGAAGCAATCAAATGAACACTATTGTCTAATTTAATTCCAACAAAACTGTTAATCCCCGGCAACGGCGCCAAAATTTGACGACGACCGCTTGTTAACGCCAAAATTGATGTAGTGAATGTGCGGTTCAAGAAAAGCCTTTTGGGTCAAGTTTAAATTTATAAAAACCACTACCAACACTACTACTAAAGTAGCAAGAGTGAGTAGGGATCGTCCCAAGGGATTATACGTGTTGGAATTCAACTTCAACTCTAGCGTATCACAAGATTGCAAAAGAGAGAGATTGGTTTGATTAAACTAAGGTGCAATGAAATTAAAATGCAAGTAAAGTAAACTAGTTAGAGATAGGGATTTAAGAGATATGAAGAGAGGTCTTAGGGTGTTGGAATCACCACTAAGCTCATGTAATTAACCACTTGCTTTTCATTAAAGGGGAATACATTATTTTGAATAAAATGCGACTACCAATTGCAATATTAAGCATGGACCATCTAATTTATGTATGAATTGTATACCTAAACTAAGTGTAGCACAACCCATCAATTTTAAGTATGACCCATCTAAGTAGCAACAAATGTAGCACACATCAATTTAGAGAATCATGAAATTTGCAATAATAAGCCATAGAATATCTAAGCAAGCATAGATTATCTATCTACCTACAAGTATGAATTAAATTGTAGAACAACCCATCAAACATAAGCATAAACCATCAAATTAATTGACAAACCCATTCAATGAAACCCATGCCTAGCCATCACTAGATTCTTAATTAATCACACATAGACATGCAACCAACATAGAGAATCTAGTGTAGAGATTAATTCCCAAATAATCACACATAAGACAACATGTAATCAAATGGAGAATCAATAGAAAGAATTAATCCATATGAATCATGTAAGAAATAATTCCTAATTTAATCACACATAGACATGTAAACAAACTAGAGAATTAATAGGAAGAATTAAACCATAGAAATCATAGAAATATACCAAGATTCATTAAATTCACAAGGCTAGAACACTAATCACAACAATATATATAAATCCCCAAAAATAGAAATACAAGGGTTTAAATTACACAAGACTTAGGGCTCATCCAAGCCCTAAGTGTAGATCTAGCCAATCATGGAGGACGTGGATGTGGCTGACCGTGTTATCGCTGCGCCACCGTTAAGCTTGAAGAGTGTGTATTAAGGCGAGGGCCAAGAGTTTTACATTTATAGAAGCCACTACTACCTTCACTAAAAATATAGCTAGGGTGAGTAGAGATCGTCCCAATGGATTGTGAGGATTGAACAATGTCGTGGAATCGCTATTAGGGCTAGTAGGTCGAGTGATCAAACAATTGGTTGGTTGGTTGATTAGAGAGTAACTAAATTAAACTAAGTGATAACAAAATAATGCAATTAAGAGTAAGTAAGAGAGAGAGATTTTGGGGTTTAGAGATCACCACCAAGCAATGCATTTCTATACCATTGACAAGTGACTAATGAGGGCAATTGGTGTGTTGCAATATTGGTGTGTGTGTGTGTTTAGTTTATTCAACAAGCAAGGATGACTAGTTAAGTATGTATTGTCTAAACATCATGTGAAAGGCACAATATATCTAAGCAATGAAGCATATATTGTCTAAACAACATGTGAAAGGCACAATAGATCAAAACAAGTCATTAATCCTTTCATTAAGCTCATAATTCAAATACAACACAAGGTCAGAGACATATGCTACTTGCATTCAAAAGCTTGGATCATCAAACAACAAGCATAGATTGTCCTCCCATTTAACACTGCACTACAACTACACTACATCTACACTACTAGCATGAAAATAAACTAGGGGAGAGGCACAATCCATCAAGGAATAAGTATGAACCATCAAGAGAATCACAAAAGCATTCTTTTAAGCACTATGTATTGATAATCTCCAAATCTATAGCATCAATACACATAGACATGCATCAATAACACAAAATCTAGAGACAAACATATGAACATCTATTCTAGCATACATAGATATATGAATAGAATGAAATGATCAAGTGAAAGCATTTAACCACATAAATCATTGAATAAACAAGATCTATATATATTAAAGTGTCAAAACATTAATTACGACACTAATCCCTCAATAATACACAAGATTAAGATATAGAAAGCATGCTTGGGGCTAACTCTAGCCCCAAGAGAATGTCTAGCCACTCATGGTGATGTTGCTCCAACCCTCAAGGGCTAACTCCATGGTTGAAATCTACTCCTTGTTAATGAAGAACCTCCAATGGTGTCTCTAGCCTCTTCCTCCTCCTCCTCCTCTAAGCTTGCTTTCCAAGAGAATAAACCTTATAATAGTGTATATCTCAAAAAGTGCATCATATTCCTTTTATAGGTAGGTCAAGTGGCACACAAAATGAGCTAAGGTCGTGTAAAGAATATTCTCTAATGATTAGGTAGAGGACGGATTGCACAAGCTGGAAATTTAACTTTTTCGCACTAGAGGAAGTTCGATCGATCGAACCTTGGACTTGGATCAATCGAATTGGCTGAGATCCATCGAACTTAGGCTGGATCGATCCAACTGGTTAAGCTTTTTGGGAAAAGACAAATCCAAGATATTTTGAGAGATATTTTTGGGAAAAGGATAAAAGTGGTTAGTGGGTGGTACAACTGTCGATAGGATCAATCATTTGGATAAGGACAAAAGTGTTCGATCGATCGAAGAGTGATGTTGGATCGATCAAACTTTTGGACTTTATGCTTTTGGGTCAAGGCTTGGATCTATCTTGAAGTGATGAGATCGATCATTATTCGATGGATCGAACCTTAAACTTGGATCGATCGAACTTTGCTGCTTCCCACCTTTGGCTTCATTTGCTTTCTTCTTTCTCCACTTTGCTCCTTTCTTTGTTTAATCCTAGAATTGCTTCAATTAAGCTCTTATTTGGCTGAGTTAGCTTATTTTTGGGATAAGTGCCTGAAAATGGAAATAATACGAAATCAATCTAAAACGGTAAAGTAAGATAGATAAAGGTACTAGAATGCCTAAGCTTAAGGGGTTTAAATATGCACTTTTCAGCGCACATCAGTCATGGAATCAAGCTCCAAATATGGCTCCATCTTCTTCTTCTTCTTCTTTGAAGCTCTGGAGATGGAGAGAGAGAGTGGTCTAGAGATGGATTTTGAGATGTGCCTCCATTTCCCACTTTTCTTCTAACCCTAATCTCTAACTTTGCTAGAGAGAGAAATAAAATGATAAAAAGCTCTTTTATAAAATGGGTCACTTCCCTTTATATAGAAGGTCCTTTTCTTAGTCATTAAGTTAAGAATATAGGCCCAAAAATATCTAATCCCGTACTATGTGATAGGTGGACTTTTGGGCGCGCACGGAATAAGACAGCTTGCTGCCAGTAAAAGTTCGATCGATCAAACTTTGATTTTCGATCGATCCAACTTTGATTTTCGATCGATCCAACTTTTCTCAGAAAGTTGGATGGATCCAACTTGGCAGATTTTCAGCATTAGCCTCTTTTTGCTCCAAATCATCCTCTTTTTGCTCCGGATCATCACTATGACTTAGTTTGACTCCAAAAAGGCCTTAAGAAACCATTTTTAGCCCATTTTAACAGTATTGACCTGAAATAGACAAAAACACAAATAAGTACTAAAACGGAAAAATAAGATAGATAAAGGTCCTAGAACACTCAAGCTTAAGGGGTTTAAAAGTGTACTTTTCTGTTCTTATCAAAAGACACCCTGATGTGGAGTTTGCTTCCATAAAATGTTGAGCTTTTGGGTTCCTTTCAGGTTGGCAAGGCAATTTACCAATTTCTCTCGCATTCAATGCATTAGCTATTATCCCGATTTGAGACTCAAGCTTTGATATCGATTGAGAATGAGAATGCGACAAATTGGTGTTCATTTCCAAACTACCCAAAGCTACTAAGACTTTATCTTCAAATGTGGGGTTGCTAGATAGTGCATGAGGGTGATTAGAGCTACTTTGCGAATTATAAGCTTGAGGATGAGAGAAATGGTTCATTCTTTGATGAAAAGAAGAAGATGAGATGAATCCTTTTAAGCCCTTATTTCTTTGGTGAGGAGGACCATATCGGTTTTGAAAATTTTTAGCTTGAAAAGGATTTGAAAGCTCACTCCACACCGGAACATAAGCATTCGAAAGAGGGTGAGCAAATGTGGCATTGACTTGTTCATAATGTTCATCGAGCACATGTCCATAGGGACAATTGGAAATAGTATGCAATATACTTAAACAAGTCATGCATGGCTCACAAGAATGATGAAGATGATGTAGAAGAGGAGACGATTGTTTTGCCGATTTTTGACTCAATAAAAATTAATCAAGTTTTTGAATTAGAGTTTTAACCTCGGCAACAATTTCCATTGGACTTCCAATTTGACACACTTTCAAATTTTTCTTTTTGTTATTAGAATCATGACTCAACCGAGAAGTGTGACATTTATGCAATGAATTTTCACTCATTTTCTCAAAAATGTGCCAAACATCATTTTCATGCTTCCCAAAATATGATCCTCCACATTAGGTTTCAACTATGTCCTTGTGAGTGTCGGATAGGCTTTCATAGAAATATTGGACAACTTGCCATTTTGGAATACCATGATGTGGACACTTTCTTAACAAGTCATTCAATCTTTCCCAAGCCTCATGTAAAAGTTCTCCTTCCCTTTGAGAAAATTCACGAATAGAAGTTCGCATAACATTAGTCAAACTCACGGGGTAAATTTTTTTTAAAAATTCATTTTTTATTTGTAACTAAGAAGTTATTGAATTTGCCCCTAAGTTGTTGAACCAATGCTTAGCCTTATTTTTAAGAGTAAAAGGGAAGAGAAGTAACCTAAGAACTTCCTCCGGGAGATTCATATACCTCACAGTGGAGCATATTTCAAGAAATTCATCAAGATGTTTATATGGCTCCTCACCATCTAAGCCATAAAAGAGTGGACACATTTGAATGGTCTCGGGCTTAATCTCATATTGATTGGCCTCAAAATTAGGAAGCATGATACAAGTTGGTGCATGATATTCATGAAGATTATAATGATCACGAAGGATCATTGGAGGAATTGGATCTTGAACTTCAGGAGGAAATTGGTTAAAAGGAGGATGCTCCATGAAGTTAGGGTCTAAATAACAAAGATGACCCTCTAGATTTTCCATTGATTATGATGATGGGTTGGTTAAGACTGCACAAAATTCAAGAAACATAACAATGAAATCATCTAAGCAAGCATTTCGCCCCCGCAATAAATCAATCAATAAATCTCCACATGCAATGATCCCATATTCCCATGCTTAAATAATATGCAAAGAAAAGTAAATAGCCTCCACGCGGGCCGACGATTTACCTAGAGCTTGAGTTAGAAAGATCTCACAAAGGGTCCTTAAGTAACTTCAATTCATTTTCAACTTCCAAGCTTTGCTATGCTTTGCAATTTTTTTTATATTTTTAGTCCTTTTGTGCTTAGCTTAGCTCCTTTTGGCTTCTCAATTCTCCTTTGCTTAACCTCCTTGCTCAATTTCACCTAGCCAAATAAGAACAAACACAATAAGTAACCAAAAATAAAAATAAAGTAAAGACACAATCAAAAGAGTACTAATCCCTAATTGTTTTCAAAACACGGCATTGCCAATTCAAATCCCCAGCAACGGCGCCAAAATTTGACAGTTTTCGTCCTTTCCTATATGCCAAAATAATGTAGTGAATGTGCGGTTCAAGAAAAGCCTTTTAGGTCAAGTTTAAATTTATAAATACCACTACCAACACTACTACTAACATAGCAAGAGTGAGTAGGGATCGTCCCAAGGGATTAGAGGGCTACTAGTAATGGAAACAATGCTTAGGGTTAGTAGGTCGAATGATCAAAGGTAGATTGTTTGGTTAATTAAACTACAATTAAGATTAAGCAAGCTCAATGTAAAACAAGTAATTAAAGGTTAGAGAAAATAAGAGAGAGTGGTCTTGGGACTTAGACATCATTACTAAGCATCACCTTTCTATACACCCAATTCACAATTAATGAGGGGGAAAACATATGTTGCAACAATAGTGAGTGTGTGTGGTTGTTTTAACAAGCATGGATGACCAATTAAGTATATATTGTCTAAAAAACACAATGAATAGCACAATACATCAACCTAAGTCATTAATCCTTCTTTAAGCTCACAATCCAAACACATCACATAATTACAGAAATATACTACTTGCATTCATAAGTATGGAATATCAAACAACAAGCATAGATTGTCTTCCTATTTAACAACTAAGGTAACTACACTACATCTAAGCCAATGACATGGAAATTAGACTAATTAAACTAAGGGAGAGGCACAATCCATCAAGAAATGAGTATGAACCATCAAATAAACCACAAGAGTATTCTATTAAGCACTATGTCTTGACAATCTCTAGATCTATACATCAACACACATAGACATGTATTAACAACACAAAAGATAGAGATAAACACATGAGCACTATTCTAGCGTGCATAGACAAATGGATAGAACGAAATGATCAATTGGAAGAATTAAACCACACAAATCATTGAATAAACAAGATATATGTATATAAATATGTCAAAACATGTATTACAACACAAATCCCCTCAAAAATCCACAAATCAAGGTAAAGAAAGCATGTTTAAGGCAAACTCTAGTCCCAAGTAGATGTCTAGCCACTCATGAATGGTGTCCTCCAATCTTCAAGGGCTATCTCCATGGTAGAAATGCTCTTCTTCTTGAAGTAAATGGAAAACCTCTCAAGAATGTGTCTCTAGCCTCCTCTTCTCTTTTCTTCCTCTCTAAGAATTGTATCTCTCTACTCTAAAAAGTATATCATAAACTATATGTAAAAGTGGCTTATAATCCTCATATATGTAGCTCATATGTCACACCCAATGGTCTAGGCTCGTACAGAAGGGCTTCTCCAATGATTGCACAATCGGACAACTTTTAATGAGCTGGAAATTAATTTAATTCACACTTGAGAGGGCTCGATCGATCGAACTTGGCTGAGATCTATCAAACTTTGGCTGGATCGATCCTCCCATGGCGGCACCTTTTTGGATAAGGATAGATCTGAGATATGTTGGGGAAAGAGACAAAAGTGGTAGGTAGGGTGGTACAACAGGATAAGATAGAATCTTTTCGATCGATCAGAGAAATGTTGGATCGATCGAATTTTATGGGATCTTTGGATAAGTACAAAAAAGCTTGGATCCATCTTGGAGAGTCTAGATCGATGAACTTTCGATCGATCGAAGTTTTCTTGAAATCGATCGAACATGTTGATTTCCACACTTTGCTTCATTCTGCTTCCACTTTGCTCCTTACTTCCATCCAGCTTGAGTCAACTTCTTTTAATCTCTTATTTGGCTGAATTAGCTTATTTTGGGGATAAGCACCTAAAAAAGACAATAACATGAAATGAGTCTAAAACGGGAAAGTAAGATAGATAAAGGTCCTAAAATACCTAAGCTTAAGGGGTTTAAATGTGCACTTTTCAGAGCTCATCAGTATATTATGCATTTTGAGATCTTCCTAACATATATTTCAATTAAAGTACATGTTGTTCCTATAATTAGCATATTAATGTTTAATCACGTTGTCCCATACCTACATGAATCAATACTCATAGATTTGAATCTATCTTAAATAGCTTTAGAACATTTAAAATAGATTCATCCCATACAAACCGATACAGTGTGACAACCCTGGTTTTTAGGCCAGCGCTTCCTGTGATGAACCGAATGTAGATCCGATAACAAATCCAGAATGGGGAAGCAAAATATAAAACAACGGCCTCAAGAGACACAACACATCTCTAAGACACCAATGTGACCCTCAGTGAGGCCACAGAACCCAAATAAACAAATGCGGAAGCGACGTTTCAAAAATGGACAAGAATGAACCTAGGGGCAAAAAGGTCATTTCTAACATGAAAGTGGGTGCAACAGAGTATACCATTGGAAAGACAACGAAAAAAATAATAAACTTAAACTCAAGAATCACTTGGTTCAGAGTCCGGATGAAGAAGATATGGCTAACGGAAGAAACAGAGGTAAAAAGGTCAAAATAGCCAACCCAAGGTCATCTAACCGGTTATTAAACTTTCCTAACTAGTTAGGAGGCCAAGAATAATGACCACAACACTGCCCCAAGTCATCTAACCGGTTCCAAGAATTCACTACTCGCACACTTGTACTAAAAGTCAGCAAAAAGCTGACAGCAGGGGTTTTTCAAGGAAAAAAAAAAAAAAAAAAAAGTTTTTTTGAGGTTCAGCTGACATTTTTTGAAAAAACACAAATAAGAAACCCCCATAAAAATCGAGTTTTCTACTCGACATCGTGAAAGAAAATGAAAAAAAACTCGCTGTGAAATGCCTAAAATGGCCCTCCATGAAATTAGGTCATGAGGGTCAAAAAGCTGCTAAATGAAAAATAGAAAGTTAAATTTCGTGAGGGATTTCCAATACCAAGACGATATTTTCTGGAAAAACACGAAGAATAAACCTCCCCTAAAATCATGTTTTCTAAGTAACCATATCAAGTCTAGAATTTATTTCTGGAAGAAAAACCCCAAAATACTCCTATACTAGATTATGCAATAAAAATGCAAAATGAGTCCATAGGAGGCTCATTTCACGAATGGAGAAGTTTTTCTTAAAAACGATTATGCACGCAAATGTAACTCACCTATTACAACGTGCTACAATGGTCCATGGCTTAAAAATACCACCGATATAAAATCCGACCCCCCAACGGCCAAAAAGGCGAAAATGAACTTTAAATGGAAATTTTGAAATCCAAAATTATGAAATGGTTTCAAATTACCGTTTGGCCCTTGGCCACACTTCATACATGATTTATAATACCTTATGAAAGAATAAAAATGGAATTCCCACACCCGATGCAACCATGGTAAAACAATAACTCAACATTTTTCAATATTTTCATAATATTTCATGAAGTCAAAAAATTATATAAGATATAAAATACATGTCATTGGCCTCCAGCCTCATCTCATACATGTCAAATACATTACAAAATGTATACTTATGTACACATTACATATATAGAACCAAATATACAAGTTTTGATATATGAGCCACAAATAGCATTTCATACTAACATTTGCATGAATCATGAACGAGAAAACACTTAAAAAACTTCAATTCGTCAAAACGATCCAGGGATATTGTGCATCCCAAACCAAGGCATCCGTACCTAACAAATCACCTGATAACTTTGGGGTGAGTAAACAAGTTACTCGTAAGGAATGAGCATACATAGATTCAACTTTTTATAGATTTTTTCATTAACATGAAACAATTCAAAAGGATCATGCCACCCAACGTTTATGTCAAAGGTGAGACTTAGAGAGCATCCTAAACTACCTTAGATCATTTCTAGCATAAATCACATCTTTCATGCAATTCCAAACAACATAAGGGCATACTATACAAAGCAACAAGATATAGATTCTCAAAGTTATTAACTTGAAATCTAAAGTGCAAAAACAACTAAAATGGGTCATGCCACCTAGCGTCTATGTTCCAAATGAATCTATAGGATCATTCCTAAACTACACTTGAACATTTAAAGCATAATGTACTTAACAACATCAAGTTTGCAATGATTTATTAAAAATCATAAAAACATAAATGTACTTAACCACATTAAAAACATGCTATGATTCATTCAAAATCATAATACATAATGTACTTAACAACATCAAAAGCATGCTATGATTCATTCAAAATTATAATGTATAAATGTGCTTAACAACATCAAATCGCTAATAACCAAAACCACAAGTCACAATTAAACATAATTGTCAACTTAGAATTGAATGCGAAATCAAATAGTGGAAGACTTAGCCATCATGTCTTGGAATGAACCAAGATCAATACGGTTATTCCGGGTATTAACCTGTTGGGAAAACCACCCTAGTGCGCACTATCTCAATTGGAGAGAACTCATACCTCCCGCACTAGAGCCAAACTCTAGCCATATCACTTGTAACAATGTCCCAAGATTACAAAATAAACAAATAAGTTCATAACTTATAAATAATTAAATAATGCACGAAATCACCTTCCATGCACAAGTAGGTTGAAACCACACAATTCATGCCTTAGAGTTTCAATTCTAAAATGGCATATATAATGTCATAGACAAAGTGTGCAATTCATTATACAAGTCAATCATATATTCAATATTAGAAACAAGTTCACATGAATATAAATTTAACAACAATGTTATTCAATGCTTAAAACACAACCAAGTAAATACACAAGCAGCCCAAAATCCATGATTTAAACATAGAAACAACTTTTACGATATAATCAAATCCATGAAATAATTAAATAGAATTTATTTAAATAAAAATGATTAAATTCTCTGGATTTCAAATCAATTCCAAATAATCTCAAATTAATTTATGTAAAGGAATATAACATGGCCATCAACAATATTAAGTTGAAAATCCAATTAAGTGAATAAAACACTTAAATTAAAATTAATTAAACTAATTAATCAATTTCTTCTAGATTTCAAAAGTTATTCAAATGATCCCAAGGTAATATATAACAAGGATTAAGTCATGACCATGCCATATATCAAGTCAAAAATAGAATACAAGCAATGTACAATTAAGTAGAATTTAAATTAAATTAAATTAATTTCTAGAACTTGAACAAAAGCATGCATACAAGTTGTATAAGTATCAATAGCATGCAAGACAAAAAAAATTATAAACTATAACACCCCCTACCTCACAAGAGGATTGTTCCTCTTGAATGCAAGGCAAATCAACACAAAATGGCAAACCCCTTCAAGGGTTATGTAGAGGAAGATGAGGAGAACAAAAAGTATTCCAAGCTTTATGGTCTAAGGTGAATGGAAAGAGGCCAAAATGAAGTCAAAGCCTTGAGCCAAGCTTTTCCTTCCATGGAGGTTAAGTTAGGGTTTGAGAATAAAATGGTGAGCAAGATGAATTAAAATGTGGTAAGTGGAGGATTTAACATTCCTCTACTCATTATTTGAGTCAACACCATGGTCTTCAGACACAGATAGTGCAAGACCTAAAATGAACCTTACACTTGTCATTAATTTAAGGCTCCTTCCTACACTAAATCCTTAGCCTACACTTGTCAACCATCCAAGCCAACAAGTGGTCCAACCCTAGGCTAACAAATGGGTGAATCTCCACCCTCCATGTGTCAAGAGATTAAACTTCCAAGTGGTTCTACCAAAATGTCAACAAATGGATCCAAAGGAGTGTGACAATAATCACACTTTCCAAAAATTACAAAAATGTCCTTTTTCAAAATATCTTCTAAATTAAATTACAAAATGGTCCTTAAGACGAAAAATAAATACTTTATTTAACTACGCTAAAACCCCACTAGTTAAGAACATTACAAAAAAAGTTATGTATCTATACCCTTTACAAGAAAAGTAAAAAATAAACATATTTTTCTAAGAAAGTAAAAAATACACATGGTATGAAATTTAAATATTGTGGATGCATGCAAAAACCAAAATCAAATCCGAACATGAAAAGTGAGGTTGTGCCAAAAAAGTGATAAACGGGAAAAAGACGAAAAGTGAATAGTGTCCAAAAAATGAAAATGTGAAAATGACTCGGTCCTTAAAGGAAGTTGTCAATTCAAAGGAAAGAGTCTTGGAAACCATTTTCGAGCACTCGAGACGATACTAAGTGATGAGGAACTGATCACATAAAAGAAAAGACAACGGAAAAAAAAATATCCGTAAAAATCTGAGAAAAAAGAAAGGAAAAAAAATGACTGGGTCATTACATACAGTATGCAAAATACCAGAAACAATTCCCAGTAATAAACCGGTCGACTGAAGTACTAAACTGGTCGGCCAATACAGCTATTTTGATCAACCACAATACCCAATTCAGTCAGCCGAAATACAACCTCCATCCCTCACTACTGAGCAACTTTGGTCGATCGAAACATTAAACCGGTCGGCCGAAACCCCGCGGCTGATCACCTTCTCTGACTCCAGCAACCTCTATTCCATCTAACCTCTATTGTAACAGGTCCTAAGCAGTAACTCTACGTCCCAAAGTGTCCCGATTAATTTATAAAGTCCATACATGTCTTAAACACGAATTAAAACAAGGTTTCATACAATAAACTTCATGGTCAAGAAAGAATATGTATAAACACATATAAACATATATATTCCGTTTTAATTCAATTTAAGCATGCATATTAAGTTGATTTATTATCTGATTAATCCCTGGAACTAACTAGGCATGTATAGAACACAGACCTAAGAGAAAGAGTAAAAGCAAAACTTGTCTCTAAGATTTCGGATTGAAATCTTTCTTCTTCTTCCTAGTTTTCCAGCGACTCCTTGTCTGCCATCAACCTCTCTGCTGCACACCCTAGCCCAAGTATAACCCTCTTTTTCTTCTCCTTAGGTTCGGCCTTGAACTCTCTTGGCCGCACCTCTCTTCTCTCTCTAAACTCTCGGCCCTCTCTCTCAGTAAACCTCTCATTTTCTCTATAATACTATATATGTATATAATATATCACGTACTAATATTTTAGCCTCCCAGACTTATAACAGTATATATATATAGGCTAAATACAATTTAACTTAATCCTACCCCAAAAGTAAGTCTGCTAACATAAGGCAAAGATAAAAAAATAAGGAAAATAAAATAAAATGTAACTAAATTATATAATACGTATATACATAAACTTATATATATAACATTTAATATATAACTATATATATATATATATATATATATATATATATATATATACGTATACAACTATCCATGGGTAGTTATCGATACCCATTTAAACCTCCTATTCAAGTAGTCCATGTAACCCAATTTGTTCGTCCATTACTACAATCCATATCTATCCTTTTAAACTAAAAATAAAATAAAATGAACATGTAATCTACCAAATAAAAATACAAAGAATTCACATCATTAAAACACACAATTTAATCAAATCGTTAAAGCATACAATTTAATTAAACAAATAATATAAATAAAACACAGATAAATAGACAATTAATCAAGTAACACTTAAATCAATTTAAACACTTAAGTAATTAGTCAAATAATCAATTAAACAATTAAAATGTACTTAAAAACAAATAAATAATTACCAAGACCATCCTTTTAAAATTAGGGGTGTTACAAAAACCACGTCCTGACAATGGTTCCCACACAATCCCACACAAATAACAGATAAAGATAAAATATATACAAGATCAGATAATACTGCCATAATCATGATTATAATCATTAAAAGCATCCATTGCAATTGTTATAATAATTTAAAGCAATATAAACATCATATAAACAACTTATAATCCATTTAAAGTCCATTATGTCTAAATCCTTAGCATATTAATGTATATTATGAATTCTAGGAATTTACCAAGTCCATTTAAATAATTTAAATCCATTAAAACATGCTACAGTTTCATCTGGAACTAAAAAATACTAAATCTAGTCCCAGGCCAAACTGAGTCGGCTCATTCTATAATAAGTCAACTTCTTTCCAATGAAGTCAGCTCATTCAGCAACTAACTCGACCCAATTCTAACTGAGTCGACTCAATCTTGCTATAGGTCGTCTTCTTCATTTCTGGCCACTCTAAAACCTCTGTAACTCCTCCGTTAAGGGTTCTAATAATCCATTCTAAGTCTCATACCCCCAATAATTTATTTAAGCAATTTAACATGTATAAACCAAGTTTAAATAAAAAATCATGCATCAATTTACAAGATCATATAAAACATGTTAATATATATTTCAACATATCAACTACCTATTTTTCATCCAATTTAGCATACATACAAGTTAACTAATCTTGTTTAATCATCCTAAAGCTGTCCTAGACAAGTATTGGAAACTAAATCAAAGGAGAGGAGTAAAACACAGAACTTGCCTTAAAGATTTTGGATTAAAACCTTAACTGCTCCTTCTTCTCCAGCCAATTCCTCAACGTCGACAGTCTCTAGTTGCCGTTGTCCTCCTCTACTACTCCCAGTCTACACACACAAACAACCTTCCTTCTTCCTCTTCCTTGGTTTGTGTGATACCCCTCGATTCCAGAACACAGGTTGATCAAGTTCACACACGAGACCGAGAGATATCATGACAATTAATATTTTAAAACGAACATAGAATACAAAAAAAGATAAATAATAAATAAATAATATCGCTAAAAGAAAAACTAATAAGTAAATAATTAATTTATAACTCCTCTGAATAAATAATTCTTAAAGATAAATAATCCTCTGAAGAATAATTCACAAATTCCCAAATATAATTAATTTTCTAAAAAACAACTCGGGAATCCTTAACGTGGAACCTAATAAAAATCCCATAACTGAAATAAATAAAACTGTTTAAACTGAATAAATAATCATGAAGTAGAATCTTACGTCGACAACACCAGAAAAGTGATGAAGACAAATCTCTGATCTGCACGAGCAATCTCTAATCCTGTTACTGACAAGGACTTGAAAAATATAACAAATGTGATTCAAACTCCACGAACAAGTCCTTTTAACAACAACCCAAACAGATTCAACCGGATAGTGAGTATCTCATACAAAGTGCACACAAAGGTGGTCACGAGTCCTCCTTTTACCAGGGCACACACATCCCTATATCTAGCTACCCATCTCAACTGTCAATAAACGCCTCCATCCTAACCATCGATCATGAGACCTTAAGCTCGTATCATGTCCCATAAAATAATATATAAATATAAATTGCCATATGCTAACAATGGCACAACCCTATATAAAACACTGTAACTATATCCTGATAATGGCACGAAAAGAATCAAAATATTGTAACTATATCTTGACAATGGCCCAACAAATAACATAACCATATCCCGATAATGACATAAATAATAACATATCCATATCCTGGCAATGGCATAATATATATAGCATAACCATATCCTGACAATGGCCTCACATACAATAAAGATAGATCATATATTAGACCCCACAACACGACCAAGAATATAATTTAAATCACATTATTTGATATTGCAATTAATGTAGCAATTTAACCTTATAAAATCACATGAATAACTTCTAATTTAATAAAGTCATTTACATCAATCATGACGATCTTAAATCCAGCCACGCAACATTATGATATCATATAATTCCAACAATTACAATGATTAACAATCATATACCATGCTAAACATTTGCGTTCCAATATTTGAACAATTTAAAGTATTCAATTTACAACTTAACAATTGAATAAAATCCGAATTAACATGCATACATAAAGTTCATGGATGCCTATTTAGTGTTCGGGGCCTAACATATCAAATTGGAGTCATTCAAGGTGTTTTGAACCACACCAGGATGCCCAGCACTCAAGCCCTGTTCTCCCAAAATCAACGCTCGAGCACTGTAAACAGTGCTCAAGCCCTCTAATGGGATAATAGCTCAAGATGATGAATCTTAAGCCAAAAAATCATTGTTTTCAGGTCCTAAACTTTGTTTCTAAGTCCCATAAACAATTATTGACGAATCATAAGCAATTATATTACATAGAAACCAAGTTTAGCATAAATCAAATCTTAAATTCAACATGAACACACAAAAATACATATATATATAAACATGTATTCATAAAATCTTGTTCTAGCCCAATCTAAACATGAATTCAGATTTAATAATTCTTTAATAAAATCCTAAAACCATACTACAGACATATAGAGCATGAGATCTAAAGGAAAAGTGTAGAACGAAGAACTTGCCTTAAGCTTTCTGATTGAAAGCTAAGCTCTTTCTTCCTTGTTCTTCTTATCTAATACCAACAGCCTTCAGGTTACCACAATTCACTCCGCTGATCCGATTTACCCATGAACGGATCTTCTTTCTTCTTCTTCATCTTTCTCTAGCTTTCTCTCTCTCTATCTCTTTCACGCCCTTCTCGCTCTTGCCCCTCTCTATTCTTTTCCTTCTCTTTTCTTTTCCCAGACTTCATATATGTATGTGTGTGTATATATATATACACACACTACATATAACCTTAGTCCGAACACACATCTGACAAAACATAAAATAAAACTAATTACATAATATATAATTATTAAAATAAAACATAATATATATATATATATATATACACACTCACACAACATTTATTGTACATATATATATATATATACATAGTCAGTTCCATTGGTCAATATCTAACCCATTTAGGATCCCTTCTAAATAGTCCAAGACCCATCTAGTTGGTCCGAGGATTACAACCCAAATTCATCTCTTTAAAAAATAAATAAATAAATAAAATAACATAACATAACATTTAATCTTACATAATTAAACATTTACAAACAATTAATTAAATTAATACATCACACAAAGCCACATAATTAAATGCATGGAATCAAATAAATGAATGCACATAAACAATTAGCCATATTAATAAATTTAAATTAAATAAAGATAAAATAATTAAAAACAGATAATCAAATAGGTACATAATTAAATAAAAATGCAAAATAATTAAATAAATCTCCAGAAATTAGGAGTATTACATTCCACGCCCCCCCCCCCCCCCCCCCCAAAAAAAAATAAAGGAATTTCGTCCTCGAAATTCACCTTTTACCTTAATTAAATAACTCTGGAACGTTAAACGGATTAAGTCTTCCTGTTCCCAAGTGAACTCGGCCTCATTATGATGGTTCCACTAAACACGCACAATAAGAATAACCTTATTGTGAAGAACCTAATCCCTACAGTCAAGGGGGACACGGTGGCTCTATGTGTGTCGTATCAGGTTGCAACTCAATTTTCGCCGATATCTGTAAGCTTATAGCGATCCTCATCTTGTAGAATTTCTGGAACATGGACATATGAAACACATTATGGACATGATATAAATGGTCCAGAAGTGCTAATCGATAAGTTATAACTCACACACAATTCTTAATCATAAAAGGACCCACGAACCATGGTGATAGCTTCCCTTTCTTCCCAAAGCGTGTTACTCCCTTCATGGGAGACACTTTGAGCAAGACCTGGTCTCTAACTTGAAACTCTAAACTACAAGTAAGACGATCTATATAACTCTGCTGCCTACTCTGGGCAGTGCGCATGCGATCTCAAATAAGAGCAATCTTTTCAAAGGTATCCTCTATACACATATCTAAATCCACAACGATCAATATTTTTGGAGATATTATGATGATTATGTCTATATTTGGATGTCTCTTGGTGATATTATTTTAATGATGATAGCTATTGGTGGATACATTATTTGATCATGTATATGGACATATCTTAGATATTTTTAATGATGATGGAAGATTATAGTTTCATACTTAAATTTTAAATTATTCAAACTCATCTTGTGTGAACTTTTAGCTTAATTTTTGATTGGATATTGATATTCTCTCTTAATTTATTCTTTTCTTTTTTATGTTTCTTACATAAAGGGAGAAGAGGTACTTCATGTTTATGGAGGAGATATCAAGTGTGGTTTTATGTATATTATTAAATTGAATGAAACATATGTTATTTTGAATATCTTTCATTGTTATCATATATCATCATGTTTTTGTGCTTATTTCTGTATTTCTTGCATGACTGATATTTTTGTCTCTCTTTATGTTAATTCTCTCTTATTATTTATTTTCCTTATTTCTTAAGCTTTATTTGTTAATTTGTAACAAAAATGGGGAGAAGTGTGTATATTTAAGGTGAGAGTTTTTAGAATTGAGAGAGAGAAATATATTGATTGTTTATACTTTTTTATTAAGTTTTCACAGATAGTTTTGTTTGAGCATTGCATAGGTACGTTTTACAGGTACGTTGTTTCCATTAAAGACGTACTTTATTACCTTGATGAAGTTTATGGTCAAAGTTCTGTTGTTTTTCTATTTTTTGGAAAATCAATGTAATTTGTTTTTCCTGCTTTAGTAGATTACATGTTATCTTAGGAGTTTTGTCACGAAATTACCAAAGGAGGATATTACGATATATTAGTTTTGTAATTGACAAATTTCGCTATCAAAACAAGTCCGATCGAGTTGTAATTTTTTGTTTAATTTTGTGAGTCTCGATGATGGAAGCGAAACAACACGGGTAACCAATATACATTTAATCTTGATTCGGTTGAGAACATCATATTAGAGAAGGTATGTTGGTGATGACACGTTAACACGTTATTTTTACTTCTGGTGAGTTTTGGTAGTGGTAATCTTTTACTTCCCAAAATATGTTTGCAAAGAAAACTCACTAGCGTAGCGAATCGGTCACATACCACACGACGCGTTGCGCACGCATATCACGACGGGTTGCACATGTGTATTTCAAAAATACGCTTTTGGGAATGAAAGTCTCTGTCGATACGGAACCTATTGTGCCCCCACGCGACTGGTTACACAACATGTTTTTGGAAACCACTTTTTGTTAAATTGCGTATAGGTAAAACGAAACCGGTTGTGCCCTATGCAACCGGTGGCGCTCTTACTGACCAACAAGGAAAGTTGCAATTCTATTCTTTTTGGGTTTCCTTTTTAATAAAATTTTGGAGAGATATTTATACATGATATTAACTTGGTTTCCAAATACTTTTTTGGTCTCTCTAAAATCTATAAAAACTCTATTTCTCTTTTTAAAAAAATTAGGGCTTGAAAATTTATACTTTTCTAATTAAGAGAATTGTTTGAGAGATATTTTTTTTTAATTATTCAGAAAATTAATTTAATTTTTCTGATTTTATTTTTGAGATCACACACATAAATACAAGAGTAATTTAGGTTGGTGTTCTCTATCTGATCGAAATCAAAGTATTGTTGAAGATTTAACTATTCTGAGAAGCAGGATTTTATTTTTCTACATCAAAATCATATTTGAAGAAAAGGAGGAAGGGGTCACACTTTGAGGAATTAAGACATTCGTAGAGTGTTAGTTGATCTACCAGCGATCCTTCTACAAAGATCAAGAATAAGCCTGATGTTGAGAGCTGTTGGACGAGGGATGAGTCGCAAAGCTATGGATTATCAGTAATTGGTTTTTGATAGAATGATAGGGTGTGAGTATCAGGCAGAGTAGATTGTACTTTGCTTCAAACATAGTAGATCGTTTCGCTCAAGACGACGAAATATGCGTGGTTTTCATCCCGATTGGTCTGATTTCTTCTAAATAGGGTTTCCACGCATACAAACTTAGTGCCATCTCTCAAATTTTATTTACTTTACTTGCACTTTATTTTTGCTTTGTGTATTTGATTTTAGGTTTATTTCGATAAAATTAAAATAAAAAATAAAAAAGAGCAAGTAAAATCTATTCAGTATTCACTCCTCTAAATTATTTTATATCTAACATTCACATCCATTCCGCATATTACAACACACACGAATTAACAAAATTAATGTCATCTTATATAACATGGATTCGAAATATTCTCAACCTAGAAGGTAGATGTTTTTGCTCCACAAAAAATAAAAATCTGTCTGTCTTATCATTTTATATGAATTACTAGTATAATACTTTGTTATCCTTCGAAGTGTCCATTCTCTCTTATTTCCGTTTTGTCAAGAAAGTGGCCAACGATGATCCATCTAATTTTCAAAATTCTCTCCACTAACAGCGCCTTCTCTCCAGCAGCATTTCACTCAGCCTATGGTGTACGCCACGTGAAAATTCTGTGGTCTTTGACTTTCATTGCAAGCCTTTGTGTCAACTGCTATACATGTTCCGTCCTTATAGGGCAGCACATGGCCTGTTCAAGACCTCTTTTTTTTTTTTTTTTTTTGTTTCTAGAAAAAAATATTCTTTTATGCCATGCAAGTCGTCATCACGATTTCGAATCAAAATTTCTGTAGAGTTATTTAGTTGAAACACTTCTCGACCTAAATGGCTTGAAAAGGAAGTTGTATGCAAGTAGGTTTTAATTTTTGGTTTGTTAAGGTCTTAGTTTGACAACTACTTTTCTTCGTATTTTTGTTGTTGCGGAAGGTGATAGCAAAACAAAATTATAGAATCGTGTTTGGTCACTTTTATTGCAATTTAAATAGTGCCATCTTTGTTTCTGAAAATAGGCCAAAACCACTATTGTTTCTGCATTGTAGAGATGAACGGTACAAAAAATAAAAATAAAAACAAAAAGAAAAAAAATTTATTCTAAATGACCTTTTTTACATAGTCATTTTATTATTCAAAATTGTAACTCTTTTTTACTAAACTTGTTTTCAAATTTTTGTTTCAAAAAATTTTACAACAAATTTAACGTTACCAAACATACTTCCACCAATCATTATTGAATACACTCTACAACAAAATTAGCTGTTGCTTCTGTTTTTAAATAAAAATAAAAATGCAAAACATTTTCAATTGCCAAACAAGTCCTAGCTAAATGTATGTAAATAGGTTGCGTTAGAGAGAATTGTCCACTTAACTTTTTACCTTTTACTAACATGGTCCAAAGCACAAAAAAAAAAAAAGAAAAAAGAAATTGTTATATGTTTCATTGCAAATTCTATTTTCCTTGAATTTTGGGGAAAAAATTGTTTTGGTAATCAACAAATAAATTAATAACTAATGGGTCATCGTTAGTCTAATTGTATATTTTCTACCTTGAATAATTTGTGACATGTATGTGAGTAGTTAACTAATTTATATATATATATATATATATATATATATATATATATATAAACATAAACATAAATGAATTCTAATAGTACATAATTTTTTATATCTTTATTTGAATTAATTAATTTATATACATTAATATACATTGATATATATTTTGGTAATTAATTTATATACATTATAGTTAATAAATTAATAGAAGATACCAATATAATGCATGTGGCTGCGCCAGAACTGAATCGTTACCAAAATATATTATATCACGCAATCACAATAACCTCATACTATATATATCATATGTCAAGGGTCGCCTATTCAATATATATATATATATATAACCTTTTTTTTTTGTTAAAATATATGTGTGTGTATATATATATATATAATCTTCCACAAACTAATCCAACAGACACTGGGCCCTATAAATTTGCCATCTCAAATATTAACCTATCAGTCCAAGTTGCAAATATTTAGAGATCTAGAGAGAGAGAGCTGGAGATCATGGGAGCTTCCAATCTTACAAACCCATGCTCATACAATATTATCACATTCCTTATAACCGTCCTTGTATTCATCTCTCACATGAAACCAACCCTAGCTTCCAAAGCACCCAAAACCTGCACAAACTTCATCAAAACCTCATGTAACTCAACCACTTATCCATCACTCTGCTACAAGTCCCTCTCTCCCTATGCCCCGTCCGTCAAAACCAGCCCCAAAGGGCTCTGCAACGCCGCCCTCTCCGTCACCATACGAGCTGCTCGCAACACATTGAGCGTGGTGTCAAAGCTAACTGAACAGAAGGGTATCACACACACCGAAGCCGCGACCATTAAGGACTGCATTGAGAACGTAGGGGACAGCATTGACGACCTCAAGCAATCTCTCAAGGCAATGGGAAGCCTCATTGGCGCTAAGGCCGATAAGGAGTCTCTGATGGCGGATGTGAAGACGTGGATGAGCGCAGCCATCACCGATGAGGATACGTGCACAGACGGATTCGCTGGCCGGAATATAAGTCCCACTGTGAAGAACACTATCAGGAACAGCAAATTGGGAATTGCCAAACTTACTAGTAATGCTTTGTCTCTCATCAACCACCTCAATATTTAAAAAAACAAGTAAAAGTAGTTCATGGGTGCAATTCTTGGTATCTGATACTTGGAAATGTTTTTGCGTACGTAAGAAATGTGCGTAATGTAAATGTTTACCTTTATTGAAGAAAATATTTTTCTGTACTTATTCGTCTATGGTTGCAAGTCGGACAAGTTGAAGAGTCAACTTAGGCTCATTCTTAAAGCGATCGAGGAAATGAGGAATGAGGGGGTAAGTGCCATCTAGAATTAGATTCGACATGTGTATCTCAAATTTGAGGTCGCAATAATTAAAAAGGCATAAATATCCTTTATTTTGATAGTATTACACTTTTTATAATTAATTATTTATTTTTTGTTTCTTATTTTAACAAATTGGAAATTAAAGAGGATGTGAGAACAAACAATAACAATTAATTAACTTATTTTATCTCTCTATTTTTTTTTTTTTTTCTATACGTGTCATATATATATATATATATATATATATGCCTCCTACTAATGTTATTAATAAATCTACTATGCTTCCTATTGTGAAAGCAAAAGGAAAATCTACTCTTACTCCGCATGGTCATAATGCTTACGCCTACATGTTTAGGAAACAAAAAGTAGATAAATTCGGAGCTTTAGCAACGTTTTTTTTCGTCACAAAAAACAAAATTTTTGTTGCTAAAAGTTTTTAGTGACGAAAAATCATTTGTCAATATTTCGTTGCTATATAATCGTCTCGGTTGATCTATAGTGACGAATGCAAATTACGTCACTATTGACTTTGCTTTTAGTGACAAAAAAATTTGCGTCACTATTGCATCACTTTTAGTGACCATACTTTTCGTCACATTTGCTTGCCTTCTAGTGACGGACATTTTCATCATTATTGCATGACGTTTAGCAACCATATTTTTCGTCACATTTATTTGCCTTTTAGTGACTAAAACGTTTGTCACATTTTCATCACTATTGCATGACTTTTAGTGACATACTTTTCGTTACATCTGTTTGCCTTTTAGTGACTAAAATGTTTGTCACATTTTATTGGGCATTATCAACGAAAGTTTTCGTCACTAACTTACCCAATGACAATGGTCTTTCATTGCTAAAAACCATTTTTTGCATGCTTTAATTTCTAAACTTCTTATCGTTTTTGCTAATATTATAAAAAAGTCCAAATAGTAGCACAGGTCCACAAATTTCAAACTCTATATAGCAATACAAATTTAAACATAACATTAAATTTTATTATGCAATACATAATAATTTTGAGTTCAAATACAAAATTAACATCAATTTGAATAAATTTATACATTTGTTCAATTCTGAGTCAAATATAAACTAAATTTCCAATTGTCTAATACAAATTAAAGACCAAACTAAAACATAAAAGCAAACTCCTAACTCTCCCTCTATGGCAGCACCTCAAAGTTCTTCGTATGGAATCTCATCACTTTAGTTCGTCGTTGTCATGAATACTTCATTTTCTTCATGTCATCCCAAATAATCGCTCTACAATTCAAAAAGATAAAGGTCATTACAATATTGTGTACAATTTGTAAGATTATATAAACTTTTTTTTTCTAATTATATGCAATTTAATGGACGAATAGATAGAGAATGTAGCATTGCATAAACTGACTAGAAGAGAAACGTACTCAAATTTAATTTTCTTTATACACGATAATAAAAGTAATATGTCTTCAGCTTTGTTGGTATATTACTCAACTTTTATACAAAAAAACAAATACTGCAATACGTAATATCATATTCTCCAAGACTGCTGTATGCATTTATAAAAAATTATCACATCTCATCAAAATCAACAAATTTAAAACTTACCAACTTCAGCATTAATTCCTGGTCCAAAGAATAAAGCAATTTTTTTCCTAAGAAACAATTGAAGGTGTAAATATCAGTACACCCTTAAAGAGAACTTTAAACATGAAATATAATTTTAAAAATAAAAAATAAAAACCCCTCATTAATGAAGCAATTATGGCTTACGTAATTTCACAATATTATATCAACTCAATTACCATAATGTTGCGTACAAGAAAATGCTATAGATTACATTATAAGTGAACCCCTAGTACCAATAAAAACAAGGTAGGCAATACTTACTGCCATAGAACACTCCAACAAATTAAGAAGCAACTCTCTTAACAAGACGAACTACCTGCAAAATAAATTGTATACCTGGTAAAAACTATTGATAAAAAAAAAAATTATAAAAATTAAATTGATTCTAAGTTAGCTAACTTACCATAAATTATCCTTCCAAAAACCATATCCAATGTGAAACAAGAGAGTTTTCAAACAATTTGAGAGAAAGAGGGCATAAGGAATATTGATGCATCATCCCAAAAATAATAGGTTTACTGTTAAAAAACAAGAAATTGCAAGAAAGTATTCAAAGTCCTAAAATATTAGACCTAATTAATTTTAAAAAGTTGTCCTTCTAAAACTCTAAAGTAGATTAATTTTGGGGTGCAGGGGAAGGCTGCCCAATATTTGCAATAAAAGCAAGCATTGCCTCTTTCACTTTCTCTTGAATTTGTTGCTGCATGTCTTCCCTCATCCCTTGCACCTCTTGTCTCATCTCGTCCATATTCGTTTCTGCTTTGTCGGCCCTAGCATTAGCTGCATCCACATCTTTTTGAGTAGCACGGATTGACAAAGTTGGCATATCCTTATTAGGCCCATTTAAAAATGAACACTTATTCCCTAGCACTTCAAGCATTATTTCTTCCTCTTTCTCGTGGGTTATTACTTCTCCAATTTCAATTGCAACTTTTTTCATTTCTAGCATTCTAGCCTGCATGTTCAGAAGCGAAGTTGTCATCCTAAATGTGCACCATCCTTTAATTTAAATAAAAGCTAAAATATTAACAATGAAGACATTCTTACATAATTCTTCTCAGCCTCTTCATCAATAGATTCCCCATTTTCCTTGATATGTGATTTTGCATAGAATTCAATCACACTTCCATCTTCCCCAGTTTCATTATTAAGCTGTGATATATAAGCAAGTAAAATGAACAAACTGGGCTATAAAAAGCTTAACAATCAACCGAATAAGGAACAAAAGCTAGCGGGAACTCAGACTAAATTACAAATATATTCATATCCACATACATATAATTTTCATATACTAAACATTACATACATATACACAGTATATACAAATACATATATATATATATATATATATGTTGAATTTGATATATATAACTTATTATATCAAATTAATCATCTACAAAACTCATTAAAGTTGAAACTAAAACAGTTTTGAATAACTTCACACATTTCAGTTTAGTTAATGTATAAAACATATTATTTTAAATGGAGACACCAAAATATAAGGGCGTTGAATATTTTAACTATACAAGTATAACTAATTGAAAAATTAATGCATAAAGAAGTTTTCAAAAAGTACTAAAATGTGATTTGAATAGCCTTTTGTCATTACCATCTCATCCAGGTACTGAACATACGCTTTCGAGCCACCATAATTCTTATTCTTCACCTTGTCCCTATTCTTTTTGTTTGTCTCACTGCGATTCTGCATGATAATTAATCAAAAAACATGTATATCAACATATTTGTGTGTGTAATTCAAACTTAATCAATAATTACAAAGTTGTAAGTATATTATTTCATTACCACACAATTCTCAGAACTGTATCTGTCGCACAATAGATTCCAATGCTCGTTGGGAACACCTTCAAATGGGTTATGCCGAGCAAGCTCAGCGTTTTTAAAGCCATCATAGTAATTCTTTATTTTGTATCTGCGGGCCTTCAAGCACTTGCTGAACTGATGATCGAATGCCCATCTATGATGGTGTTCACCAACATTAGGTCTAAATTTTTTCTAAAAGAAATAGAACAATAAATTTAGTTATCCAAATAGATAAGAAAAAGTATTATCTATTAGTTAGACTTTGGTAATTTGTAAAGGAAAAACATATATTTAGCGAAACGTAAGTTACTACCTGGAAAACATATCAAATTAAACATTGTCAATTAACTACTAACTATTGAAATTAGCAAAAGAGATTGGAATGAGAGTAGTTTTGTACGAATGAAAGTATTACCTTTAATCTATAATACACAGCATCTTTATTTTCAGGTGGTATCTTATCATATCGGGGGTAAATAGCTGGAAAACGTCTTGTTTCTACTCCAATTTCAGCCTTCCAAAGTTTTGCGTTCTTACCTATATGCTGCAAATGTCCTTCTTTAAATGTAACTTCTAATGGCTGCCTCTTATTTTTATCCAACACATCCTCCAATGCCTTGTTTGTTGAGGGTCCACGCCTTTTAACGGAAGTGGCAAAACCTGCAAATAAATCCACTTCAGTATTAGTGATACTCTAAACAATAATATATTATAGTTGCAATAATAAATTATTCTATTAACTTACATTGACCATCATCCGGCATGGACTGCAACTCATCATTGTTGATATCAGTAGTGTTAGCCATTACCCTCTTACGACTAGTAGGAGCCATGTATACATTGGAACAAAATACAACAATATAGAAATGGTAGAACTAAACTACCTCTCTTGAAGAACATCACTTCCTTTAAATGCAATAGTAATACACTTTGATGAAGGAAATTTATGAAAATGTCAATTCTATATAACTAAACATATTATTAATGCCATTTAAAAATGAAATCAAACAGATTATAAGCTAAAAAAACAAGTCATATTTGGAATGTAAGCATTTCAAAATAACACATAACTACAAATGAGCACATCTTAACATAAAAATTCTTAATATATTAATAAAGTAAGATTTTTAACTTTTAAACAACAAACTATTCTATATCAGTATCATCATCACTAAACACAATATCTTCTTCATCCAACGAATCATCATTGGATGCATCTTCTTCATCAGAAGTTTCATAATCAAGGGTAACGTTCTCTACATCATCATTGCCATGTGCATTATTTATGATATTATAAACTGCATCGGAATCAATTTCATTTGAAACATATCATCATTAGTTAATGTCACCGAGTAAAAATCTATGTCTCGAACAACACCATTAACTTCTAGTGACTCAAAATCTTGATATGCAACCTCCTCACTACTTTCCCCTTCATTTGACCTATTTGTTTTTATCATCTTTTTCTGGGACATCGTATAAGTTCCTAGGATCAATCTGCTGCACAACTTCCCATTCACCCCTTAATTTGTTGTCCTTGAGGTATAAAACCTGTTTGGCTTGATGAGCTAACACGAATGGCTCATCCTTATATGCTTGACGGGAGAGATTGACACTAGTGAAATATTTATCTTTTTGAATTCCACTTCTTGTATTGCACCAATCACACTTGAATAGAACTACACGTCTTTTCGTGTCATAAGACACCTCAATGATGTCTGTCAAACAACCATAAAAATCAATATTTTCACCTTTGACCATCACGCCATTATTTTGTGTTTTCCTATTCTTCTCCCTCTCTTTAGTATGGAACCTAGTCCCATTCATAACACAACCTGTATATCGTTTCACTCTCGAGTCAAGCCCACAAGCTAGAGAATAAAGATCATCAATAGCATCAGGTGACATACTTTGTCGCAATCTTTTAACCTATACACAAATGAAATAGTTTACATAACATATATGAGAATAGATATAAAAAAATATTATTATACAATTAATATGCAATAAATTTTATGAAAAACTTACATGCTCTTCAAACCATTTAGTAAATTGTTTTGAATGCCTCACAACTACGTTGTTAGGATCTTGTCTCTTTAGTTCTTCCATGTGCTTTCTACATAAGAATGTCAATGTTTTAAATAATAATAATTGAATTTAAATAACATAATATCTCCAATTCACTTACTCTAAGAATGGCTCCACTTCTGGACATTTGTTAAGCACATAAAAGTGCGCCTTTTCGAGATTTGCAGAATCCATTATTTCATAATTTCCATACCCTAAGGGGCGAACATTCTGCGTGAATATAGAAAAACTTGTTGACTTCTGGGTTTGCCCTTTGTCAAAATTCCTTTCCTCTCGATTGAAACGTGTCTCCACCCCTCGAAGGTACAATGAATAAAATGCAACACCCTCACTATCAACATAAGCTTCGGCAATTGAACCTTCAGGTCGTGCTTTGTTGCGAACATATTATTTCAAAGTTCGTAGAAATCTGAATATGTTTTCATATTGACAAAATTATAAAAGAAATTAACATAAGAACAAAAATTATGGAGATATGAATTAACGAACAAATAAGACACACTTTTCAATGGGGTACATCCATCGATAATGTGTTGGTCCAGCAATAATGGCCTCACGGGGTAAATGAACAGCTAGATGAACCATCACATCAAAAAATGAAGGTGGGAAGATCATCTCAAGCTTGCAAAGTATGGATACAATATCCTTTTCAAGTGCCTCTAAGACTTCTAGTTTCAACGTCTTACAACACAACTCTTTGAAAAATAATCCAAGTTCAACCAATGCATTACATACATTATCGGACATGTGTCCACGAATAGCAACCGGAAGAAGACGCTGGAGAAGTACGTGACAATCATGACTTTTCAAACCTGATATAGTACGATTATTTTTATTAATACACCGAGATATATTGGAACCATACCCATCTGGCAACTTTACTACCTTCAACCATTCACATATGCTCTTTTTCTTATCAGTAGATAATGTATAACATGCCAGGGGCATAAGAAACTTATTGCTACTAGGAGTAAGATGCAACTCTTTTCTTATACCCATTAATTGCAAATCCAAACGAGATTTCATTGTGTCTTTTGTCTTTCCTTCAATGTTCATTAATGTCCCTAATATATTATCACATATATTTTTTTCTATGTGCATAACATCCAGATTATGTCTCAGTTTGAGGCCTTGCCAATATGACAATTCAAAAAATATGCTTTTCTTAGTCCAATTTAACTCGGATTTGGTACGCTTCCTCTTTTTGTTGGTCGGTCCTTTTCCCAAGTCGGCGAACCTAATTTGAAGCAACTGTTGAATCAACTCATCACCAGTTAATTCTTTAGGTGGTGACCTCCTTTCTTTGTTACCATCAAACTGTTTGTATAAATTTCGCCATTTATGGTCTAGTGGCAGCCAACGACGATGGCAAAACCAACAAATCTTTTTCCCATGCTCCAAACGTATTTAAGATGCATCAAAGTTACAAACAGGACATGCCATGTACCCCTTTGTGACCCAACCAGACAAATCTCCATATGTTGGAAAATCATTTATTGTCCATAATAATGCCACATGCAATCTAAAAGTACACATAGTAGAAGCATCATAAGTCATTACACCATCCACCCATAACTCTTTTAACTCATCGATCAACGGTCTCAAGTACACATCAATTTCCTTCCCTGGTGATCTCGGTCCAAGAATAAGTAATGATATAAACAAATATAGTTCTTTCATGCATTTCCAAGGGGGCAAGTTGTATGGAAAAACTATTACTGGCCACATGCTATATGAATTACTCATGTTGCTAAATGGATTGAATCTGTCACTTGCTAGACCAAGTCTAACATTACGAGGTTCCGCTGAAAACCAAGGATGTCTTATATCAAATTCTTCCCAAGTCATAGAATCTGCGGGATGTCTGAATATATTAGTCTCCTTAACACGTTTCTCTTTGTGCCACCTCATATCTGAAGATATTTTTCTTGACATAAACAACCTCTGAAGCCTGCTCTTCAAAGGAAAGTATCTAAGAATCTTTTGTGGTATTTTTTTACCCTTGCCTTCATGAGATTTGTATCTAGACTCACCACACCGAGGGCAGAACTCATTATTTTCATATTCTTTCAAAAATAAAATACAATCATTTATGCAAGCATGTATCACTTCATACCCAAAACCTAATTCACGCAACATGTTCTTTGCCTCATAATGTGACTTTGGAAGCTCAACACCTTTGGGCATTGCTTCATTAAGCAACTTTAGCATCATAGTGAAATATTTGTTGCTCAGTTTCTGAGTTACTTTCATATTGTATAACTTTAGAACGAACGATAATTTTGAAAAATTTTCACATCCTGGATATAACTCACGTTGTGCATCCTGTAATAAATCTTGAAACCTATCATGTCCCATGTTAGAATTTGGCAAAGCATCATCCAACCCTTGCTGAACATCTATCATTTCTGTTTGCACAAAAGGTCCCATGCAAATGTCTTCCAATAACTCATTTACCTCATCACCATCTTCCTCTTCTTCAACCTCTTCCTCTGAACTATTATTATTAGCCATATCATACCCCTTTCCATGCCATTCCCAGCGAGTATACATTTTGTCCATCCTATTTTGACACAAGTGTCCTTTAACCTCAGGTAATGTTCTATATAGTATGTTTTTGCATTTAGAATATGGGCACCTAGTCCTATTCTTGTCATCTACATAGGCCTTAGCCACCTCAATAAAATCTTTAATCCCTTTTGCATAGTGCGGATCAATCGTAGGAAGTTGGATCCAACTCTTGTCCATCTACATTTGCAAACATCATCAACAACAACGTGAATTAAACTAAAAAAATTAGGAATGTTATTTTATATATATATATATAGACTTTTAATTAATTATATAAATGTTTTTAATGAATTTTCATAGAATTCTCACCCATTTAACTAAGTCACAGTTTAAAAAGACTCATGCACTTATGCTGGACCCCACAATATGTAAAAATAAATTAAAATCATTAATCATTTCACTTTTTGTTGAGAGAGAAGAAAATATAATGAAAGAAAGAGGAGATTCCAGTTTCCATTTGAGACCAGGATGAGAGAGAACGAGGTGCTTTCAGCAGCTAGCGACAATAAAATAACAGGTGTGTGACATAGGTCAATTAGTTTGTTTTTTTTATTGTCCTTAATTATTAATTGATTAGCTAGGTACTAATGGAGAGTTTAATAAGTGTTTTGATTATTTTAGCAATTTTACAAGACTTTTAGTAAATAAAAATAATAAAACTTATTAATAAAAAGATTAATAGATGCATATATATGGGGGTGTATTTTGGAGTGGGCTGTATGTGTATTAGTTCAATGTATGAAGTTACTGATGTGCATGCTCTTCTTTTCTTGAAGGGTCTTGAGAACATGGGGGTGTACTTTGGAGTGGGCTGTATGTGTATTTTGGATTTTGTGTTTTTATCCCTGCTACTTCTATTCAGTTGGGGTATGTTATGTGCTGGTAGATTAGTAGTCGAAGATGGAATTCTAAGTGTACAAAACTGTGCCACATCCTTTTATTTATTTTCCTTTTTATAGCTTCTTTGGATCCTTTTTAAGGCACTTTTATTTTGTATATTAATCCGACTATTGAATTCAATAGGCAGTCTGGCCTCACAGTGGGCATTATCTTCCAACAGAAGAGAATTTTAAAGAATTCATGTTATTCCTAAAGGAGCACAATGTCGATTATATTCAGAAAAGCCCAATTGATGAGGAAGAAGAAGTCCACAGCAAAGAGACAATCAGTTTTGTCTCGCAAAACAACTTATCAAAACCAGATTTCAATAGAGTGACTGAAGAAACCCATCACAGAAGCTCCTCTCAAGAGGAAACTAATTCAAGCATACAAGTACACGATGACACAGAAAAACCACACATTCCCTTTTCAAATTACAATGAAGGTTGAAAAGCATTTTTTTATTGAGATTCTTATAGGTAAATGTTAATACAGAAGACCCAAAATTAATAGAAGTAAACAAGTTTAATTTACATAAAAAAATTTTTAATCTCATTTTAGGACAGGGAAAAGCCTCCAACAAGGTTGTTATAGCCTTAATTAGAGCTTATTTATCATTGCAAAAATTATTTTCGCTCTTTCATGTGTTTTAAAATTATTTTAGATGATTGTGAAAGCATCTAAAAAGCCATCTCTAAAGTTAATTCAAACTTATTCAGCAAGTTCTGTAGTTACAGAATATGTTCAAAGATGTTTGTCTCTCCTCATCAGAAGTTCAATGTTTGAAGCTGCTAGATGCGCAGGCTCTTCCTTTCATGAAGGGGCTTGAGAGCATAAGGGTTTGTTTTTAGCCCTGCTGCTGTATTTTAGTAGTCTCTTATTGCGGTTGCTGTGTCTTCGATCTTATGGCATATTTGGACTGGTTTATCAGAGCTTTACATTTAGAATGTTCTTAGATGTATGTCCAAATGTTGTCTTTTTCTCCTGGCCAGATGTTCAATGTAAGAAGCTGCAAAATCTCTTATTTTTGCTGCTTTCTTCTTTCTTTGGTTGGAGAAGTTTGATAAGTTAGATTTATAGCTTTGTCAGTATCTTTGTCTATGGTTTTCTTTTGTCAAGGGGTCTATCCTTGACTGTCTTCTTCTCTCTTTAGGAGTATGTTCCTTTGTCATGAGGGTATGCAGTCATAGTTTCTTTGTACATTATTGATATTATTCATAAAACTTACTCCATTTAGGAAAAAAAAAAAAAAAAAAAAAAATTTCTATTAGCCGCTCTTAGTAACTCTAGAATCCCAAGCTTGTCAACTTAATCCAATGTATCAATGGTCCAGACCCACAAAACCAACCAAAAATAACTATGTATGTAAAAAAAATTTAAAGTCAGACTTCTAATAAGGAGCATAAAAAACAAGTTATGTCATAATAGAAAATTACATTAGAGTCTCATACAAAAAAATTATAGCATCAGCACAGACGTGATCACAATAATCATATATGCAAAAAGCAATTCTTAAATATATAAACTATTCAATTAAAAATGTTAATATTGATTTAAAGCCAATGAAACCAAAGCCGCCCGGTAGTAATCAAAGGAAGGGAAAGACGAAGACCTCAATTCAGAGACAAATACACTTGATAATAATAAGCTAATAATAGAATTTCATTAAAGGGGAAGAGAGAGAGCAAGATGACAAAATGGGAGTAGAAAAAAATATATAAATATTTTTTTAAAAAATGAGAGAGAACTTAAAAACAAATGACAAGATGTAGGTAGGAGATCGAAGAGAATATGTAATAAATTATTTTAATGGAGAGAGAGAAGGGAGAACAATATCTACAAACAAGGCCCAAGGCCAAACCTAGATAACTGGAATCTATAACAAGCGACATACTGACATACTTTTATAACAGCAATGACGTTAAAGACAAATCACTAGAATATCACTAGAATCTATAACAGACGACATACCTTGTTTGTATATATTGTTCTTCTATAACAGAAACAACGTTAAAGAAGAATCACTGCTACAAATCCGATGACAGAGCTGTAAGGCAAAAGTTAGGAGATATCTTCTCAGTACCCATATCCATAACAGATTATTAAACTCATATAATCATAACATGTATAAATGTATTTTCATGAATGATGAGAGATTTTTCAAAAGCATATCAAAAGCCTAAATTGCAAAACTAAATTATTTACAAAGTATCAGAATTGAAAAGAACAAACAACAAATTCCAAAGTGATTAAGAAATATAATTCAAGATTTGAAACTTACCGAGATTTAAGGGCTTCAATCTATTGTTGATGGAGTAAATAGCAGGCCGCGGCTTTGGAAATTGGAGAAAAGGATGGAGAGCACTTTGGACGCCAACGTTGAAGTGTAAGATATTGTTGGAATATCTCTTTCAGACACACGCACAACGCTTTGAGATAATCCTGATAATCGGATTCTATGGATATATTTGTTAGAGGAGAGCACATAAAACAAAGATAAATCTAGGGTTTTTGAGAAAAAAGAGGCGCGCTGTGTGTGGGATAATGAATTTTTTTGTTTTGGATTAGGGATAAGATATTGGAATTTGATCAGGAGATCAATTTGCTCTAGCGGGGGAAACTGAGAAAACTTAGAGATTGGGGGAAGAAATCATATGCGCGCATACAGGACCTTTTCCTTTTTGGGTTTTTTTATTAATAAAATAGCGCTGTCTAAAATAATATTTTTAGGAAAGAATATTGTCGTATTGCAAAAATTTCAAAGAGACGAAAACATTCGTGGCTAGTACAAAAAAGTTACCAAGTTTAGATCCCTCTAAGGAGCATGAAAGAGCGCTAACTTCCCGCCAAACGATTATCGACAAATTTTGTTGTTAGTTGCTAAAAACATACACTAATGGTGACAAAAAAATATTTGGTCACTAAAAAACTACTTTTGCTGACCAAATATATTTGGTCAATAAAACTTGGTCACAAAAGCTCCATTTTGTTGTATAAAATGGCAGAAAACTACTGTCACCATCCAAAAGGCATGCGATATCGGTCACCATATTAAAAGTACCAAACCAAACGTAGTAGCCCATCCCAACAGCACTCCAAGATCCAGAACCATCCACTAATCTGTATAAACATGCCTCCAGGAAAGCTGGAGAACAACATTAACCACCTCGGGCCTCTGGCTATAAATAGAGGGAATAAAAGCCGAGGGGACAACTTGGAGCACCATATAGATATTAAATGGACAACAAATAAACACCAAAATGCATCCTTAGAAAGACATATCACCACCACCAAGAGACCTGGAGGAACCCAACGTAAATCCGCCCCTTGGCAAGAAAAGAAAAGAATTAGAGATGTTGAAAATAGTCACTTTTGTTAGAACAATGAGTTCTATCCAAAAAAAAAAAAAAAAAAATACCAATACAAAGAATAAATCTTGGAGTAAGGATAAAAATGTCAAAGCAAGTATATCCAAGAAAAAAATCTAGGGGTAGAAGGACTAGAAATAACAAGAAGTCCAATGACAATATAGTCGTTGATGCTACGTCTCTTGCGAAGAACCAATATAAACCTAAGGTTCAAACCATATGGGTGAGTAAGAAAGAGTTACAGAATTTTATGAAAAATAGGAGAAATTTCATAAAAACCAAAAATTACTTAGGAAATCGTAACCCTAAAATTATCACATATAGACTTAAGATATGCATAAACAAAAATATTTTTCAAACCTAGGTTCTTTTTTTTTTTTTTTAGTTGGTACTCACAAACCAATGCTTTCACTAAAGCTTGAACCCTGGTCTCTCTTTAAGAAGTATGAACTTGGTACTGCCACTGATCCGTTAGTTTTTCAAACCTAAGTTCTAATGATCATTTATGTTAATTTATAATTTAATTTATGTATTTTTTTAAAAAAACATGTCATAAACTTCGAATTGTTAATTTAAGAGTTAATAAAAAGGATGAAAGTTTTAAAACATGATTTTGAAATTCATTCTGATTAAATAAAGAAGTTTCAATAATTTCTAATAAACAGTTTCTATTTATTTATTTCTTTGTAGTAAGAAACTTGGGGCTGTATTGTTTGGCCGCATTGGTTAGCATTGGGCTAGCCTTTGGTTGGTCCTCTTTTTTATAAAATCTGATCTTTCAAAAAAAACAAAATTGTGGCTTATTAGAAAAAATGTGAGGTGCAAAGAAAAAAAATGCTTGAAAAAAAAAAAAATGTGTGTTTTAGCAGTTAAAAAGAAATGGAAAATCTCCAATGAGATGATTGCAAAAAGTTTCTTATGAAAAAAGCTACTTAGTGAGATCAGACTAAAAGCTACATTGACTCGAAAAAATTTGAGGATAAGGGAAATAGCTGGCTACTCATTAGAGTGAAATAGCTGGCTACTCTTTTGTGTATGAAATTTATTTTTCTTTTTGAACACAAATTTAAAATTGATTATATTTGTGTTGAGTTTATTTCTAAGTGCATGTATAATGGACTAAGTTGACTGCTATTGATTTATAAATGCACTAGAAATCTTTTGAACCTAATTATGAAATTTTTTATGTTATCAACAGGTCAGTGGCCTAGCGGTATCAGCCTCTTATCTCACAAGAGACAAATGTGTATAAATACCAACTAGAAAAAAAAAAAAAATTATGTTTATGAAAATAATAGATTAAAAATTTGTGGATTCAAACAAAGTTCAATTTAGTCGATCGATGTTTAATTTACACTCTGAAAACCTTGGCATGTTTAAGTTTACACACACACACACATGTACGTATATATATGTAAACACACACACACACACACACACACACACACATATATATATATATATATATATATATATATATATAAAATTACACTTTGAAAACCTTGGCATGTTTAAGTTTACATACACACACACACGTTACATATCATCATAAAATTAAAAAAAATGACAAAAATATTTTCGTTTCTTCATATTTTTGTTTATTTGTGTCGTTATTTATTTATCTATTTATTTGATCGTAAGAGAGATCATACGAAATTAATGAGGGCTCAAAATTGCAAAAAGTGTAATTTATAACATTTTTAGGAGTCTCGATCGAAGCTCAATCGATCGATCAAAACTCCCACGTCAATCGACACTTTGTGTCAATGAGATCACGGGGGTTGAAAATTGGTTGCTGGCACTTAGACCCTCCTCGATCGATTAAAACCCCTTCAGTTCAATCGAAGGTAGTTGTCCAAGTCTATGTCCAGAAGGTGAATGCTCGTCGATCGAACTTAAAGCATTCTCAATCGATTGAAATACACCCCAGTTCGATCGAAGCTATTATGTTTTAAAATTCAAAACTTAGGTAGAAATTAAGGGTGTTTAAGGAATGGTGGCAACTAGAAACTTCCAACTAACACCTAATTCTTCACCTAACGTCTTAGGTTGAA
Organism: Cornus florida; assembly: GCF_030987335.1. Classification (NCBI taxonomy): domain Eukaryota; kingdom Viridiplantae; phylum Streptophyta; class Magnoliopsida; order Cornales; family Cornaceae; genus Cornus; species Cornus florida. The sequence goes on from NW_026775578.1 coordinate 71,939,642, forward strand.
TCACACCTTAGGAAGCACCCTAGTCTTCTATTCTCTTACATCAATTTCTATCTCAAACCCTAGTTTCATAAATCTCTTCTTCTTCCCCACTTCTTTTGCTTCAGAAACTCATCATCGATGGCTTTTATGTTGAGTATTCTTGCGCTTGTCATGCTCTTTCCTAGTGAAAGTACCTCCGAACGTGAAAGAGCTGAAATTGTTGAAGAAGCAAGTAGTACGGAAGATGTTCAAAGTTACTCACGACATTCAAGAACGTACCTCTTTCTTCAGAAGACTTTAATCATCTTGTTGAAACATCAACATGAAACTATCCAATCAATTTGGATGCTTTTGTACATCAAATATTATTCAATAAGAAAGATCAATGTAGAAAGGTAGATTAATTTGGATGCTTTTGTAAATTATCCACTCATCAAGCAATACTTTGTGGATAATCACCAGACAAGCTTGTGTAATATCCAATCAATTCATTATGTTATGCCTACTCAAGTTTAAAGTTTTCTAAGCTAACATGAGGGAGATGCAAGCTCAGGTTCCATCTGTTTGAACAATTTTTGGAAGGAAAATTTTCAAGATAATTTCAAAATCTATTTTTGAATTATTTTCCGTTCCAATTCAAGATGGTGATGTCATCTTACCCCGAAGTGAGGAATTTGAACCCTCTATTAATGATGTGAACCAGGTAATATATTGAATTCGAGTAAATGATTTGGCTATATTTGATGCCAAGAATCTTATTCCTAGTTTCCAAATCCTTAACAAATTATTTGAATACAATTTTAGCCCACGAGATCATGCTAAATTGGAAAAGATAAGGATTCATATGCTATATTACATTGCCATTAGAAATCCAATCAATTTACTACGCACAATTGTAAGGCAAATGATCAAAACTGGAATAGAACCAACAAGCAGAAGGAAATTGTTATTTCCAAAGATCATTATTATCGTGATCCGAAGCTTTGTCAATAAGGAGTTTGATGATAAATTAGAATTTGTTCTTCAAATTGGACTAATTGGGAGTGGTACAATCTCGAAAGCACTGAAGCACATCTGAAGAACTTTGGATGAATCATCCCCTACCTATGACTTAAGGGGAAACTCCTCCTCAAGGTAATGTTCCACCTCCTCCGGCACATGCACCGAAACATTTGACTATGCCGAAAATATGCCTATTACTCATGTGATTCATCAATTTATTGTGGATGTGCATTGTCGATTTGATGAAACGAGCATTACATGGACTTGGTAGAAGCACAAGACAAGTCCCGCTATGGAGATATTTTAGGGATATACAAACTGTTCAAACACGCATAAAAAATGTTTGTTTAGTAGAAGGATCCTATAGAATATCACAAGGGGATGAATCGGATGACTAGCCATCTTTTGTTTATTTACTTTAGCTATCTATGTTTTAGCTTTATTTCTTTCTTATATGTTTTTGTTTATTTTATGAAAATTTCAGAATTTTGTGCACTGAAATCTTGTTTTCTTGTTACTTCTCTCACTGGTGATCCCTCTAACTAATCACCCTATCTTTTATACTTTATTGTGACTTTTTTTGTATCAATAAAACACCAAAGGCTTGATGTGGGTGAGCTACAAGGCTCGATCTGGGTGAGCCATTGCCAGGGTTTGATGTGGGTGAGCCTTGTTAGTGCGAGGGTCGATGTGGGTAAGGCCTTGCCACAGGCATGATGAGGGTGAGCCCTTACCGGTGTAAAGCTCGATGTGGGTAAGGCCTTTCAATGTGAGTGAGCCCTTTCAATGTGGGTTAGCATTACCAGTGAGAGGAACGATGAGGGTAAGGCCTTGCCAAAGGCTTGATGTATGTGATCCCTTGCTAGTGCGAGGCTCGATGCTTGAGTCTGCCCCGAGCATTCATATCGGTTCGCGTTAGAATCCTGATTTCTTTGGTAAATCAATATACGTTCCCACAGACAGCGCCAACAGTTAAGTGAGATTTTGTACGATCTGGAATGACACCGTTTTCCAGCAGCACAAAGGTGAACCTTTAACGACATCAGTATGGTGCTTACCAAGAGCTCTACGAAGATCAAGTTAGTCACTGGAGCTCTCAAGTAAAAACAAGAATTTAATGTATTATTTTATCATACCTGATTGGTTGATGTAGGCCTACTTTTATAACTGTAGTACATTGAATTTGTTGTAACGCCAAAGAGATTTATGAGGAACTTGACTTTCAATTTAAAATTCATTTTTGAATTTATAAATGTTTGTTAAATTCCAATTGGACTTATCTGGTTGTTGTTGTTGTTGTTGTTGTTGTTGTTGTTGACTTTAACCTTTCCTTATTATGTTGTTATTAATCTTGACCTCATCTGTTTAGTTTTACACCTATCATTCTCTATAGATACAAGGTCTGAAAGTACAGATTGTTTGCCTTGCCTTGCACCACAGAGTGCCAGACATTAAGTCTACAGCCCTATAGATCTTAATACCGCCAAAAGCATTCATTTGTTTATTTATTTATCAACAAGTGTTTTATGTGAGAGTTCTACTTATATGTATCCATAAAAGTGTCTGTGTGAGGGATATTGCTTATGTGAGTTCAGGATACCACACGATATAAAAGACATATATCTTGTGATTTTGTTTTTATGCATCATCCATAGATATCATACACTCTACATTAGATATGGTGATTATTTGTTGATATATATTGTTGCGGTACGAGCTGAAAGTTTAACATCAACACTTGGCCACAAAGAGTTGCAAACCAAATCAAACTAAAAAATAAAGTATTGGACAGATTAGTTGTCGGAACAATTCCAAGGAGAAGAAGATGTGCATGATAGGATAGATGTGTATCAATGGGATTGTGTGGTAGTTAGATGGATCGGCTAGAGGACAACTGAAAAGATCTTTTAGAGTACGCTAGTAGGGCAACTAGGTTGAAACTGACCATGGAGTAAATCAATTGTACATGAACGAGCATTGAATATTTGTTGTTTTGTTAAGTTAGAAGGTAAACTGGTGTTCATTGTGTTGAACTGGACTAGTTGTACACTCTTTCTTCATAGTGAATTTCTTAGCCGAGCCAAGTCTTGAGTGTTTTTTTATCTATCGTTGGGGTAGTTTTTCCTCGTATATCTGGTGTGCAAATTTCTAACTCATTTATTTTACTGCACATATTAATAGCTTATTTATGCTATGTGATTGATGTATGCTTGAATATTTATCATGATGAAATCATCTCACATATATGCTTAAGTGTTTAAGAGTAATTAATCAGACATAACCTATTACTAGATAGCAATATGTAAGTTTGAGAGTGTGATAAGTGTTGAATGTTGCACATTAATTCAAGCCCTTAAAGTTGCATATCTTAGTTTGTTAGTAATACTTATGTAGTAGTACTTATATCATTTACTTGGTTTCAGTTATTTTCAGGTGTTCATCATCAAAACCATTCAATTTCACCTATTTCAAGTCCTTGACGATGTGTCCAAGTATCAAGAGGAGCAAGAACATGTTTGGAGACACTTTCAGGCTTAAAATTATGAAAGAGTGAAATCCATGCAGCTAGGATCGATCTTAAACATTCCATAGAATTTAATAGCTTTGCCAAATTATAGAAACTCTCTGTCAGGGTTACGATCAATCATAACCTTGGTACAATCGATTGTGGTGGTGCCTAGGATCGATCGCAACTCACCTAAGATCGATCCTAGGTAAACCAAAGTTAAATCCTAATATTTGGGGGATTTACATGTTTTACTCCCTTCTTACCATATATGGGCCAGACTTCATTAAAAGCTTATGGTTCACATTCAAGGCCCGTTCTACAGCTTATTTAGGGTAGAATTACCACAATTAGATAAAGCTTTTGGGGGTTCTTTGGCGGCTAGAGAAATATTGGAGGCTAACGGTTTCTCTCCATTGTTAAGAATGTGGTTCCGATTAGAAATAATAGTCCATAGAGATGGCATCCAGCACATCATTGAACATTTCTTCCATCCCTATGAGTAGCTAAATTTCTTCTTAAGTCATTTGTGATACCCCCCAATTTTCCGAACGCGGGTCGATCAAGTCCTTGCCCGAAAATCGGGAGATATCAAAACAATTAATAATAATCAAGCATAGAATACAAGATGAAATAAAAATTCACAAATATTCACTAAAAGGAAAACTAAATAATAAATAATTAAGAAATCATCTGATACCAAAATCCCAAATAAATCTAACGAACAATAAACCCTATAGTCAATGAAAGCTTCCAAAGTACAACTCAGGAATCCATAAGTGAAGGACCCCTAAAAATCTCATAACTGAAATAAAAATGTCTTAAGTTTGCTGAATAAAATAAATAAAGATAACGTCCTATATCAATGACTCCAAAAGAGTGAAGATAAAGGGTTTACGAAATTAATGAGAATGTCATCAACGAACACCACCACAAACATGTCCAGATAGTCACTGAATACACGGTTCATCAAATCCATGAAAGCTGCTGGAGCACCAGGAACTCATAATGGCCATACCGTGTACAAAAAGCGATCTTGGATATATCCTCATCTTTAACCCTCAACTGATAGTAACCCGATCTCAAATCAATCTTCAAGAAGCATGTCGCTCCTTTTAACTGATCAAACAAGTCATCAATCGTAGGTAAAGGATACCTGTTCTTGATCGTAACATGGTTCAGCTTGTGATAATCGATGCAAAGTCTTAAAGACCCATCCTTCTTCTTCGCAAAAAGAACCGGTGCTCCCCAGGGTGAAGCACTAGGATGAATAAAGCCCTTAGCTTTCAAATCATCCAATTGAGCTTTCAGCTCATCAAGCTCCTCCGGTGCCATAGAGATCGGCGCAGTACAGGGAATGACGTCGATGGCAAAGACAACTTCTCGAAGAAGAGGGAGCTTCGTCAACTCCTCTGGAAAGATATCCAGAAACTCGTCTACAACTGCCAGAAAAACATGGCCCGAACTATTGTCCTCCTCAGCTAACATGCTAGCCAAGTAGGACCTGTGGTGACTCCAGTCCCCAATACTGAAAATCATCATCAAGTGGGAATCGCTCCGATCTCCCACAAAGTGAAAGCATTCTCCCTTGGGAGTACAAATGGATACCCTCCCCCAATTGGCACGTCAACACAGAGGAGACTATCCCAAAATGTGACATCCAGACCCCAAGAATGTGCAAAATGAAGTAGATAATGACAAAATGAAAGAATGAAGAACTCAAACAAAAGGACTGAGTAGAGAAAAGGTACCTCGATCAGTCAAAGTCACTGCGGAAGCATCCGCCTATGGAAGAAAAGGAAACGCCCTCTTGGAGCTCCAAATCCTAGGTGTACAACTGCTGACTGTGCCGGTATGGCCTGGGAGCCTGTGCCACCCTGTGCCCTGCTCCGTGGATGAGGGCAATCCTTCCTCATGTAGCCGAACTGCTTACAATAATTGCAAGTCCCCTGAAACCCCTTCGTCAAACGTGTAGGCTTACTAGCCTGTGATTGATTGGTCAGTGGCTGAAGCTGTGGGTAGCGAGGCTTGACATGCCCCGGCTGCTGGCAATGATGACAAATTGCGTGTCCTGCATAAACCTCCTTATCACAACGTGACTTTTCCAATAACCTTGGGCACTCCTTCTTGAATTGACCCATCTACTTATATTAGTTGCAAGCTCCGTGCACCTCATTTATAGCAATGGCAGCGTACCGAATGATTTGAGCCTGAAGCTGTGTGCAACGAGGCCTGATGTGCCCTGGCTGATAGCAATGGTGGCATACAATCTCACGGACGGACCCCGGAGTCAAAGGAATTGGGGTCATGGGACAATCTGCTGTGATGGTCCTCGTGAGCAAGTAACGTCCCTAACTCTAGCCATCTTCACCTGCAACCCCAAAGATGAAGCCTCGTCCTCATAATGCATCCTAGACTCCTTAACCCGTACAACATCTTGAGCCTCTACTCCGACAAGTATACCGCTCTGAACTATATCCCCATAAGTCCTGGAGTCAAGGAGTGGAGACCGGGAATTGACATCAAGCCATAAGCCATCTTAAAGTCCCCTAAGATACTCTGAAGCCTCGAAGACTACTGGTGCTAGTACAGGTGCCGGTGCCGGTACTGGAATCAGCATCCCTACAATATGCTGACGAAACATCTGCTGGATAGACTCTGACATCCCTAGAGCCACTCCCTGTGCAATCTGTTCCTCGTAAGTCGGGGCTCGTGGTGGATTAGGACCCATGCCACGAACTGGAATCCTAGGCCTTCCTGGACCCCTCGTAAACTCAGTGTCATCCACCTATTCCTCAACGCCCTGACGTGAAGACTCTCCACACGTGACAACCATGATGCTAAACATACGCAAGGAAAGAGGTCAACAATAACACAACTTATCATGACCAAATGTAACTCACACTATGAATGCATGAACAAGAATCATGTCAATTTATGTAACATACAATCATGCTAAAGCTGGTAAGCATATATAACATGCTAATTAGATATTGAAAACTTCTAGGTACTGAAGCACATAAGCAAATAAGCATACATGTCAAATAAGGATGCTTTTTAATATATAAGCATATAAGCATAAAGACATGTTATAATACCAAGCATGTCGCCAAGAAACAGATAAACATGTTACAATGCCGAAACATGTTATCAAAAGCATATGTATTTATAAAGGTAGATCAACAAAAGCATGACATACACCCAAAACCTGTCGTCCTAAGGTTTTCGAACCTAGGAGCTCTGATACCACCTGTGACAGCCCAAGTTTTTTAACCCGGTGCGTCAATGATGAACCGAAATTTAATCCGATAACGGATACGAAATGCGGAAACAAAAGGTAAACTGAGGTCTTAAGAGGTAAAAGTCACTCTAAAGACACAAATGTGACCCTTCATGAGTTCACAAAGCTCAAAGAGAACAAAGACGGAAACAAGGGTCAAAAATGACAAAATTCATCATCCAAGGGGCAAAAAGGTCAATTCACAATTAAAAGGAGAAACTTGACTCTAAATAAGTCAAACAAGGTGAATACAACCTAATCTAATCATTTTGAAACATTCCAAGAGGTTCCATGACCATTGGCCAAGAATCCCATATAATGCCCTATCACGGTTGAAGTGAAGACTGACACTACTTCACTAAAACATGAATAACTCCCACTATGTTTGGAATCTTAGGATGGAATTGGTATCTTGGAAATCTGACTCAAAATCCTTGAGTTTAGGCTCAAGAATCACCCATTTTGGATTAGAAACGAAGAAGTTATAACCCTTGAAGTTGGAAGATCAGTGTTGAAACTCAACAGAAGCTAGGCTCGGGTTCTAGCTATTTCGATCGACCGAAATGAAGTTTCAAATGACCGAAATGAAGATGCTAAGAGCTAAAAATATGAAGGAAAGTGCTTGTTTGTTTCGGTCGACCAAAATGAGCAATCGGTCAACCGAAATGGTCCTAAACAGTAGAAAAGGCTACTGGAATGTGATGTTTACTGTTCATTGGCAATTCCATTTGCCATCGGTCGACCAAAATGGAGTTTCAGTAGACCGAAACACCTCGGAAACCTATTGTAACCCATGGGGAAGGTACTTGGCTTGGTTCTAAGGCTTTGCATGCTTCCTAATTGATTCAAACAAGCTTCAAAACATCATTGGACCTTAAAAGAACAACCATTACACGCTAAATCAAGGTGTAGCTTCAAATCATATCTCAATGCATGAATTTTTGCTAAAATCTTCATAAATCATCCAAAAATGATTCAAAAGTTGAAAACCGTGAGTTTTGCAAAATGTAATCATGCACGCACGTGTAAAATGATGAATTAGACGCGCTAGGATGGTCTACGGCCTCATGGCATGTCATATGCAAAATATGACCCTTTAATGGATGAAATCCCTTAAATTCCATATACAAACTATTAAGATGAAATAATATACATGGCATAAAAGTATCTTTGGCCATTGGCCTCATTATATACATATCAAGAGTGTCAAAAGATGCACTTAAGTGCACATTACATGGCTTAGACAATAAGTACAAGTTTTGTCAAAATAAACAAAAGTAAACATGATATGCTAACATGTACATATTCAATGTCATTAAAAATACTTCAAGACTTCTAGCATGTCTAAGAGTATTGTGTATCCCACAACAAAGCTTCTTTACCTGTAAAACACCCAGTAACTTTGGGGTGAATAAACAAGTCGAACAAGTTTATTTGTAGGCAATGTGTATATATAAGTTTGAACTTATTTCAAAGTTTACAATTCAATAAGATTTAGTACATGCAATTAAAATGTCATTGAAGCTTTTCACATGGCACAATGAGATGCAATATCACATAGTTATCAAATTTGGAATTTAAATGCGAAATCAAACCAAAGTGGATACTTGGTCGTCACGCCGGATCAAACCGACAATGTGGTTACTTTAGGGTTACTAGCCCATAGGTAATCTCCCTATGTGTGCACTAAACTTGTAGAGGGACATTCCCCCGTACTAGAACCATGCCTTAGCCGTAGTCATAACAACGACATCCCCAAGTTTCCAAAATCAACATTTTATGCAACAACATATATGTATCAACATAACATATATATATACAATGTAAAGCCATCAACATGCACAAACCAATTTTGGAAACACAATACATGCCCTAAGTTATCAACTACAATGGCATAAAGAATATTGAATAATCAATATACAATTTGTCACTATTTATAATAATATCATTCAACAACAAGAACATAGCCTCACAAGTATGATATAAGTTTAAAATCATAATTTAAACGTGCAATCAACATATGATACATACTGATTCACTAAAACAACAAGGATATAAATTAATTAAATAAAACAACTAATTTCCCTAGATTTCACTTCTCATCCAAACATGCTCAATTTAATATATGTTGTAGTACATATCATGGTCATTATATAAATCACTTCAAAACTTGATTTAAGTCATAAGAACATATAATGAAAATTAATTAAATTAATTCATTAATCCCTCTAGATTTTAAAACAACCCTAAATGACCCTAAATTAACATAAGTTATGAATCAAGTCATGGCTTTTCCAAAAATCATGTCCTAGCTAAGTTTCATGCAAGATACCATTAACTACCTACTTAAAATTTTAGATTAGAGACATATAATTCATTTGTATCAAGATATTACAACATATAAAACATCAAGACATAATTTAGAACACCCCCTACCTCACAAGAGGATTGTTCCTCTTGAATCCAAGGAAAGCAAAGGAATTTCAAGTTTTCCTTCTAGGGTTATGAAGAGGAAGATGAGTCAAGGCTTTTGTATTCCAAGCTCAATGATCTAAGGTGAGTGGAAGGGCCTCAAAAATCAAGGTCAAAGCTTAAGATTTTAAGCTTCTTCCATGAAGGTTAGGGTTTTATTTTAAAGAGAGGGAGATGATGAAGTCAAGTGTGATAGAATATGAGTGGAGGAAATAGAAATCCTCCACTCACAATATGGTCTTACACCATGGTCAACACACACTTGTTTGGTCAATTGCACAAAAACCCTTCTTTCAAACCATAATCCCCAAGTGGCCCAAAAGTAATTTGCAAGACTAAATGTGAGACCTACACTCGTCATTCATCTAAGGTTCCTTTCTAGGCTTAATCCTATGCCTACACTTGTCATTCATTTAAGCCAACTAGTGGTTCAATCCTAGGCTAACATATGGGTCAATCTCCACCCTCCATATGTCATGAGATTAAGCCCCCAAGTGGTTCCACCGCAAAACCAACAAGTGGCACCTTAGGAATGTGACACTTGTCACATTTTTCAGAAATTGCAAAAAAGTCCTTTTGAATATATCTTCTAAATTAAATTGCAAAATGATCCCTAAAATGAAAAATAGTTACTTTATTTAATTACATAAAAACCCCTCAAGTTTTGAGTAATTACCAAAAGTAATGCATTTATGCCCTTTACAAGGAAAGTAAACATTTAGCATGCTTTTCTACAAAAGTAAAAATGTAGATATCATAGAATTTAAATGTCATGGATGTGTGCAAAGCCGGAATCAAATCCGAGCACCAAAAGTGAGGTTATGCAAGTAAAAGTGAAAAACGATCAGAGGATGAAAAAAGAAAAGAAAAAAATAAATTTACCGAAAAAAAAAGAAAAGAAGGAAAAAGTCCGGGTCATTATAGTATTTTTCATATCTGTGGAATGATGGAATGTAAAAACATGCCTAGGATTCCTGAACATTAAATAAGGATTAGGTTTGGGTTTAAATAAATTTAAATAGACTTAATCATAATGATACTTGCTATTTGAATGTTTTAAACAAACGAATGGATTTAATCTTTTAAAATGTTTTAGCAATTGAGATTAAATATGTAGGATGAATTGGATATGGAAAATACTTATTTAACTGTATAATAACATATCATCATGTATAAGATTTAGTTTGTGTAAGACATATGATATATGAAGCTTAAATAAATAATAAGTCATTCATATTAAGTGATAACTTGATATCATTTTATCATAGCTATTTCTGGAATGTTTGATGTATTTCTTTAATTGTTACATCAATTTGTTGGATTGTGTGGTTTAATGTACCGGTATGAGACGGTGGCATTCTAGGGACGGATTAACTTATCAATTAAGTCCTACCTATTTTATATAAAGGAATGGATTAACTAAATGTTAAGTCCTACTTATATTCAAGTCAAGTCAGCTGAACAAGTTGAATGACTTATGGAGGATTAATTTATTATATAAGTGAATGGATTAGCTAAAATGTTAAGTCCTACTTTTATTCAAGTCAGGTCAGCTGAACAAGTTGAATGACTTATGGAGGATTAATTTATACTGGATAGGATGGTTACTAAATTATATATATATAAGTATGGTGCCATGATACGAGCCTGAGTCTCAGGATCAGTGGTTAGGGCACGTATATCGCCAGGGATGTGAAGCTTGATATAGTGTAGTTGTGTACCCTGGTAGGTCTAGGTACTCATGCCCACTATATGTGCGTTTTACATGTTGCCTACTATTCAGGTTGAGACAACCCTATAGTCTAGTGAGGTTTCTTTAGTGTGTATATATATATATACGAACTACTAGTTACTGTTGGATTGACTAGGATGTATACGTATATCGGATCTCTGCTTGGACTGTAGTAGAGTAGAACTTGTTTGTGGGCCTGACCCACCATTATTTTTCAAGTGTTCGTCAGTAGTAAAGGTTGTTCGTGTTGAGTGGGGATCAGTCTACTTCATTCTTCCGATGCTACATAGGAGTTCCTTTATGATTCAGTTTCCTGGCTTAGACAGTTATTGCTGTCATTTGTTTAGTTTGAATTTTCTAGGGGTCCACACAGTATAGATTCCCAAATTGTATTTTAGAGGATCAGTTGTATCAGAAGAGTTTATTAATTAATGGAAATATATTCTGAGGTTTATTATTAGATTATCATTTTAGTTTCTTGTCAGCATTATATTTATTCTTCTTTATTCTTTTGTACTCTGTGTTCGTTTATTGCCGATTTGTTTTGATATCCTCGGGTATTCGGGCATGGGCCTGGCCAACCTGCATTCGGAAATCCGAGGGTATCACACTTCTTTTTAGACTCACAAACAGAGTGACTTCTTTTTGATAAATTAGGACTCCTACTTATATTACAACTTTCTAACTCTTTAAATTATGACTCCTAATTAAGTTACAATTTTCTAACTCTTTAAATTAGGACTCTATATATATATGCACGCACATATTTTTATTCATAAAACAATTATTTATATTTTTTATTATGCTTGTTGCATGATGTATTTTACTTAGTATTAATTAAGTTCTTTAAAATAGGACTATATATATATGCACGCACATATATTTTTATTCATAAAATAATTATTTATATTTTTTGTTATGCTTGTTGTATGATGTATTTTACGTAGTATTGAATTCATATGGGTAATTTTGGTATATAAATCATTTTCTTTTCACGTTCTTGCTAACCAAACTAATGAAACAACATTTTCCCACAAATTCTTAAAAAAAAAAAAAATCATGCTAGCCAAATGCAAGATAGAAACATAATTTTCTTTTCTTTTACTTCACCTTCTTTTCCTTTCACTTTCCACCATCAATTTCCGGCTAACCAAACGAACACTTAGAAAAAATGAATACAAAATGTGTGGAGTATGGCAAGATGTTATGTTTGGTGACATGGAATCAGCTTTGGAATTAAAGGAAATTTAATATAAAGTTTAAACTCCATTCTAAATTCAAAGCACCGATCGGATACTTCCAAATGCAACTAAGTGAATTCAAGTAGATTCAAAATATCGTTGCGCCTAATATCTATTTTTTTGAATGAATAAAACTCTTATATTGTTTGCCCCCCAAAAAATAAAAAATAAATAAACAAATAAAGCCAATACATACCTGCGCTCATTGGAGTGACATTCTAGTTATCAAGAATACGTAGATATGTGCTCAGAATAGCTAATGATTCCCAACCTTGAGAATATGAAAAAACACTATCTTCATCTTATGGTTTTTCATTGCACTAGAAAATGAGAAGCAATGCATCGAAATAGCTCAACTTGGACATTATAATTTTAAACCCAACCCCAAAATCGATTCAAAGACCGGGTTTGAAACATATTGTGTTCGACTTGGTTACAACCTTGGAAGCATAAACTTGGCCAAGTTCGATTTTGTTTTTTAATCTTAAGAGCATCTCCAACCGTTGTGTATATATTTTTGTGTAAATCTGATGTGTCAGAGTAGATTTACACAAAAAAGTTGTATTATCTATTTTTAGCTCCAACGGTTGTTTAATACCTTTTGCGTAAAAAAAAAAAAAAATCCCCCAATAACAACTAACCACGTGTCATATCCAAGACCCTACATAACTTCTACATACTTACTTGATTTATTTACTTTTTCACGATTAAATCTCACGTCCCAATCCTCCTCAATTAGGAAAAAAATAATAATTTCCCCTTATATTTCACTTTTTACAGAAACAAAAAAAATGCAACAATAATTGCGATTGAATTGACTAATCACCGAAAAAGAAAAAAAATAATAATAATTTGTATAACTGTATCAAACAACAATTATATAAAATCGTGATTAAAATATATATCTAATTTTTGGCTAGTACATATTTATCTCATTAGAATACAATGTAAAAGGATAAAAAATTCTAAAAAAAAACGTAAAATCTATAACGATGTTATAGAAGATAAGATAAAACAAAAGTGATGAATCAAACTATTTTTATTAAAAAAAGAAAAATAAAAGATGGTTAAACAGTTCTTACTTTGCCGCCAGTTACAGATTCTTCTCTATGGCGCTCTAAAAGTGGGAAACAAATAGGCATAAAGGAATGAGAGAGAGGAAAGAGAATCGCGAGTAGAAAAAGGGGAGGAGAGAGAAATTATGCTTACGTGGCTGTGTAAAAAGGCTGTGTAAGATACACAACCCTTTTACATATTAGTGATGTGGCAATGTATCTTAACAAATTGCTGGAGATAAAAAAAAAAAAAAAATTATAAATCATATGTGGCAGTGTATATTTTACACAATTTTTTTTTTTAACATTCCGCTGGAGATGCTCTAATAACACTCGGGTCGCACACTTCAACTCAGCGTAATTGTTGTTGGATTTTCCATTTTCAATTAAGACTTCGTTCGTAAAATATTTTTCATATAAAATATTTTCCAAATAAAAATTTGTCAGGTAAAATGTTTTACATTTTTTATTTTCCGATGTTTTGAAAAGAACCCAAAAATGTTTTCCAAAAAATACTTTTCAGTGTTTGGCTTCTAAAAATATCGTTAAGTGAAAATCAAATTTCTTAATGAAAATCAAACTTTCTTTCTTACTAAACCCATTAATTTGCCTAAATCATTTGTGATTCAATCCTACTCTTACCTATTCACTAATCTAATTATTTTTATTTGAACTACCCATCTATTATTACTATTGTGATTGATTACATTAAAATTTTTGGACTAACGCCCGTCGTTGATAGTGGACTTTCAATTGGCTTAGTGTTAAAAGAGCCATTAATTTGTCCCATCGGATCCAAATGAAAAAATGATTGTGTATAAATGAGTGGATATACAGTATTACTTAATAGTTTAAGCTTTTGAATAAATGGATAAGTCCACACCTGTTACACTAAGCTACTTTATACAACGGGGTAAGCTCATACTTTCTGTGAGGGGCTCAGCCCATCAGAATGGTATTCATTCATTCATTCATTTATTTATTTTTTGTAAAAAAAACTCCATTTGTTTCCCACTGGAGAGAGAGAGAGAGAGAGAGAGAGTAAAGATGAATGAAACTCAATTCAGTTTTTTTATTTTTATTTTTTATTTTTTTTCGGAAACTTGGTGGTTGTCGCACTCCGAACCCAAAGTTTATGCAATGTGGCCAAGTTTTACATTTAGAAATTGCCACTACTACCTTTCACTAAAAATATAGCTAGGGTGAGTAGGGATCGTTCCAAGGGATTGAGTGTCGTACTAGGTTGAGGAATCAAAATTAGGGTTAGTAGGTCAAATGATCAAAATAGTGGTTGGTTGGTTGAACTAAACTAGATACAAATTAAACTAAAGTAAGCAATAACGCAATAGAGAGAATAAAAGAGAGAGAGAGATCTTGGGGTTTAGGGATCACCACTAAGCATAGCTTTCTACACCTTTAATGAATGATTAATGAGGGGAAGAACATGTATTGCAATATAGAGTGTTTGTGTGGTTGTTTCAACAAGCATAGATGACAAATTAAGCATACATTGTCTAAACAGCATGGTGGATAGCATAATATATCAAATTAAGCTATTAATCATTTCTTTAAGCTCACAATCCAAACATATCACAAGGTTAGAGATACATGTTACTTGCTTTTCATAAGTATGGAACATCAACAACAAGCATGGATTGTCCTCCCATTAATAAACTACACTACAACTAAGCTAATGACATGAAATTAAACTAATTAAACTAAGGAAGAGGTACAATCCATCAAGCAATGAGTATGAACCATCAAATAAACCACAAGAACATGCCATTAAGCACTATGTCTTGACAATCCCTAGATCTATAACATCAATACACATAGACATGCATCAATACCACAAGAAATAGAGGCAAACACATCAACATCTATTCTAGTATACATAGACATATGTATAAAATGAAATGATCAATTGAAAGCATTAAACCACATAAATCATTGAATAAACAAGATCTATATACATAAAAATGTCAAGACATGAATCATAATACAAATCCTCTAAAAAATACATAAATCGAGAAGTAGAAAGCATGCTTAGGGCTAACTCTAGCCCCAAGAGGATGTCTAGCCACTCATGGATGCTGTCCTCTAACCCTCAAGGGCAAGTTCCATGGAAGAAATCTGCTCCTTGGTTGATGAAGAGTCTCCAATGTTGTCTCTAGCCTCCTCCTCTTTTTTTCTTCTTCCCTAAGAGTTCAACAAGGTATGGTATGATATGATGTAAAAAGTAATCCTTATCCTTATATAGGTGGGGCAAATGATACCCAAAATGAGCTAGGTTGTACAGTAAATATTCCCCAATGATTGGATAAAGGACAACTTTTTGTAAGCTGGAAATTTAACTTTTTCGCACTAGAGGAAGTTTGGTCGATTGAACCTTGGACTTGGATCGATCGAACATGGCTGAGATATATCGAACTTAGGCTGGATCGATCCTCAATGGCGGCATATTTTTGGATAAAAACAAATCTGAGATATTATGAAGATATTTTTGGGAAAAGGACAAAAGTGGTTGGTAGGGTGGTACAACTGGATAAGCTCAATCATTAGGATAAGGACAAGAATCTTAGATCGATCAGAAAAGGAAGTTAGATCGATCAAACTTTTGAGATCTTTGTACAGGGATAAACATGGCTCAGATCCATCTTGAAGTGCTGAGATTGATGAAAGTTGGATGGATCGAACTTTTCTTGAGATCGATCGAAGTTGCTGAAATTCCACCATTTGCTTCCTTTTGCTATACTTTGTTCCTTTCTTTGATTCATCCCAGTTATGCTCTTATTTGGCTGAGTTAGCTTATTTTGGGGATAAGTACCTGAAAATGGAAATATCACGAAATCAATACAAAACGGTAAAATAAAATAAATAAAGGTCTTAGAATACTTAAGCTTAAGGGGTTTAAATACGCACTTTTCAGCAATCATCACACCCCCAAACTTAAATATTGCTAGTCCCTAGCAATGAACTACAAAGTAAAGGAATGAAATGAATAACTAACTAACTATGAACTAGAAAGTAATAAATGGATAACGCCACTTTCGTAGGGAACACAATTGCACTTAGCATATGCAACAAGCCTTTTAAACTCCTAGGTTGCCCCTAGTGGATGAGTGAAGTCTCGTGGGGGTTTTCAGAAATGATACCACAAACATGAAGCTCATTCTTTCTAAAGAGGCACCAATATTACCAACAAGTATTGGGAGAAAACTACCTCAAGTATGCAATTTTTTAAACATTTCTGAGCAATTTCCCAAAATCTCAACATCAAGCAAGCAAGTATAGTCCTCCACACATCAAGAAAATGATCATGCAAATCAAAACAACTCTAGAATCCTTTTTGAGTGGACTGGCATCAAATATGTTGCTATCTTAGCTAACTAAAGAATTAATCACATCCTTACCCTCAAACTAGCACATAAATCTAGTACCGATCATTAAGACAAAAAGTGGACCTTTTATTAAAGCTTTATTGTTCTAGGTGCGCTTATTCTTTTCACTCATATATATTTTTTTTTTTAGGATCAAAGATGGAAGCATGGTGTAATGTGTTGATCTATTAAGCTTTCTAACGATCCATGAGGTCGAGCGTTAGGTCAATGACTCCCAAACCAGACGACTTTAGGGTATTAGGCGTTCAAACACCCCTACGGACTTACTAGCTCAAATCAACTAGGGTATAAATCAAAACAACCTCCATCTAATTACTTCCCACTTCTCACCTTTTGGGAGAAGTCCTCACTTTTTATTACTTTTGCAACTTTTTCTTCTTTTTTTTTTTTTTTTTTTTTTTTTTTTTTTTTTTTTTTTTTCAAATTATTAACCTAGAGTTCGGGCCCTCCACCTTTCGGCACGAGAAGTTTAGTGCTTGATGAGGCTAGAATCCCAGCTACTTAGTGAAAAGGGGTTGTTATCCACCTTTATCAAGAATGAAAGCTTTCAATACACTACTAGCTCAATTGGGATATAACCAATTCAATAATCAACAAAGCATGTACCCCACAAATGAATACTAGTGTATGCCTGTGCTAGTGTAGAATCCTAGAATGAATCTCAAAATAATCACAAAATCTGGATGATGTGGACCACAAGTGCAAGCATGATATCAATTTTTCGAAAAATTTACTTTTAAATGGCATTTACAAGGCATACAATGAGTATTGGACTCTCAAGTCAGGCAAATTTTAAATTTTAAGCAATATAGTCCTCAAAAGATCAAAATCATAGTTAGCATGGACCAATCATAGAAAATCCCTCAAATACACAAGTCATGCTCAAAATTTTGTATTTAAAAACAAACACTGCAAAGCACCATTACCCCCAAACTTAAATGGCACAGTGTCCTCAATGTGCAAAGAGAACAAAAGGATAGAGTATACCAATGCAATTAAGGCAAAGAATAGCTAGGACAAAAGTATCAAAGTGGGTGGCATAGCCCCCCCAAACTTGGGATGAACTGCGGTCCTAAAATTTAGCACTCGAATAAACTCATCAGATAACAAAAGGGATAATAATAGTGCACAGCGGTCATGCAAGTGTAAATGGGATAACAACTGAAAATAGAGAGAGGTAAAAGGGTGGTCTTGAAAATTTGGGGCAGTACTCTCTCTCACTGAAGTCACTGAGATGCACCTGATGGAGTCAAACAGACAGATATAAGAATATAAGAATGTGACATCTATAAAGAAAGCATATATAAGGTAGGATAAAGTGCATAGTACATCATAAAATCAAAGCCGACAGACCGGCTGCAAAAATAGTATACAGTAACAAAAATGTAGCAAGTATTACAAATATCAAGGATAATAAGGAAGAGGGGCTGGGAATCTCAGGTGGATGAGGCTGGACGGGCAGGGCGTGCTCCGCGGATGTCTCGAGATAGATCACGAAATGCGACCATGACATCCGTGTGGAGGGAAGCAATGTCAGCTCTGAGGGCGACAGTCTCTGCGCGGATAGATACCACTGAGTCCTCTAGAGTCTGAAGACGCTCTCCAAAGCTGGGTATGTGATCTGGAGCCTCAGGTGCTGAATCGAGAGAATGATGATCCTGAGCCTACTCCTCATCGTGAATGGGTGACCCAACTAGAGAGTGTTGCTCTGCGTCCTCTGCAGACTGCTCTAAATCAATGTCCATATGTACGGCAGCCAGATAGACTGGTATGTCGTCCACTACCGGGTCTGCTGCTGCTGCTGCCTCTTCAGTCTCTAGCTCCTCTGCCGCCTCTACTACGTCATCCTGTAATCTCTTGATAATAGCATTGTAGCTCTTATCCCAGTCCTTCTTTCCGAACCAACAGGATCCTCTCTCAGGGCGCTCTTATTGATGGAAAGGATAGCACTGGTCTAGTAAGATCTGGGTGATGAGGTAGCCAAATGAGAGAGACTTAGCCCTTTTGGGCCTCTCCTTGCTAATGTGTTCATCATAAAGCTTCCTCATCACGCTCCAGATGAGCGCAGGGATAGACAACCAATGCCCTGTATAGAAAACGTACAGAGCTGTCAAGTAGTCACCTCTCCGCTAAATCTTATGGCCTGCCATGAAGACGTTGCGGAACAAGATTGAGTTAAAGAACCACAAGTCATCTGGAAAATAGGTGCGGGTGGCGAAGGTTTCGCCATCGACATAATGACCTGTGAGAAGAACGGCTATATCTGCATATGACGGCCGGTATAGCCTGGGATATGTCTCCTGTAGCTCTGGAGGGTAGTCATGTGGACAATGGCACGATCTGGATAATGTGTCCACAGTGATATAAATCAGATGTCCATCAGTAGAGGTCTTCAGCTCCGCCGTGTTACGCGGGGTAGGCCGGAGATTCTGGAAGAACATCCGTACTAGCCTCGGGTACACCGAGTATATGACAGAGAATAGCTGCAAGGCCCCTCCGCAGTATATCATCATAACTGATCAGGTAAGTACCGATCTAGAAAAGAAGTCTGTGTCGAAGACTGACTCGTGCACCACTGGAAGGCGTGAGTATCTGCATGATGGATGGTCTAACTCCTCGTCTGGCTGAGCTGGTGGAGATGGTATATGCTCGGCCTCAGCCGAATGAGAGGGTGATGCGCCAGCATCAAAGTGTAATCTACTGTCAGAATGGGGAAATTGGGTGGGCTTCGCTGGCTCCTCCTGTATGGGGTCCTAGGTATGAGATGGACCGGCCCCGTCATCTAAAGTCGGCCAACCTCGGGGGTGATAGTGTCCGCAGGCTACAGTCTTAACCCGAGCCATAGCCTGTAAAATAATTGAAAACTTGCAAGGGAAGTCAGTGCCAGAATAAAGAATTTAAAGTACGAAATAGAATCATGTATGTCAAGTAAGATAGACAAAACAGATAAATGACATGAATCTATAAAAGTGACAGGATATGAACATGCTAAGCAGTATAAGTGTAAAATGCGTCCAATGTGGAAAATCACAGGCATTGGGCATGAATAAGATAGCATGGACACAAGATAAGATGCATGGAATGTGTATATGAAATCTGTGAAGTTCGATCGATCACAAAAATTGTGAGATCGATCTCACATGATCGATCTGAGAAACTAAGAAACTAAGTTCGATCGATCTGAGAAATATGTTTGATCGATCGAATCTGCGAAGAATGTGGACAGTCACAGATATGTGACGTGGATGACACGGGGCCTTCACGAACAAGGTCGTGGGCCTATCAACACACAAAGCATCAATCCTAATCACCTAAGAAGGCCCATACTCCCAAAATCAAATCGAAAATAAAAAATCTAACAAAATATATATACACATATATACACATATATACATATATATACAAAGTGAGTCGAAGCTTCATCAATGGAGATTTTCATCATTAAAATAACATGGATCTAACATTTAAAGCATGTATGAAGCAAATCAAAGCTTGAAATACAATATGAGATTCGGATCTTACCCAAATCGAAGGATGAGATGAGATGAAGATCCGAGAGGAGAGAGAGAGAATCGACATTTTGGATCTCACCGGAGATGGGGAAGAGTGGGTGCAGCGGCGATGAGAGGGATAGGGTTTGAGAGGGTTAGATCGATTTGTGAAATCAATCTTCAAACCCTCAGTTCTATTTTTCTAAAAAAACTTCCGTGAACCAGTTCGATCAATCGAACTGAGACCTCAGATCGATCGAACTGAAATGATCTCTCTTTGAAAAAAAATTTGAAATTTTTTTTTTTTTGAATTAAATTTAAATTAAAAATTAAAAATTAAAACTAAAAATTAAAAATTGAAAATAAAAATAATAGAATTTTTGAAAATTAAAATAAAATAAAATCTTTTTGGTATTTTTGGAAAATAAAATAAAAATATTTTTGGAAAATTAAAATTAAAAAGTCAAACAAAGTCAAAGATACTAAGATGAGGAACAGAGATCGATCTGAACAAAATGTTCGATCGATCTGACAGAGAGCTAAAAATATGTAGGTTTTGGGTTCAAAAATTTTTTTACTAAGTGTTGGAACTCAAGATCGATGGAACTTGAAGTTTGGATCGATCTAAGGACTTATGACCGATCTGAGAACAAGTTTGAACGATAGGACAGAGAGGTGATTTGGATGCAGGTTGAAAATTTTCTAAGTGTTGGATGCAGGTTCAAGTTCGATCGATCGAACTCTCGTTTGAGATCGATCAAACTTATACAAAATGCTCAATTTGAACATAAAAGTGCATGTAGTCCTAATCACAGTTCCTAGCAATGCATATGAAACAAAAACAACTATCTAGACTTCGCAAGAATTGAAATTAAAGATAAACATCCTACGAAATGTCTTGCTAGTCTTTAACGTCTCTAGCAAGACATTGGACTCTTTTAGCCCGGATCAAACATCTTGTAGTGCATCCCCTCCTCAATGGGGTGATAAGTGCTTTGAACTCCACCTAAGAAATGGTTCTTTAAGGAACTTATTGGATTAAGCTCAAAAGATGTTTTCGGTCCTTGGTTAAGACAATCTTTGGGCTTCTACGCCCTTTTAAAACAAGATTTTGAAACAACTTTCTTTGGTTTCAAGGTTGAAGATGGACTTTTTGAAACCTTGGTCTCACACAAAAACTTAATTCCTTCACTTTTAAGGTCATGACATTTCTCTACAACATTAATCTCTTCATGCTTGTCAAATGAGTTGGGGATTGGATTGAAAATATTCAACTTTACCTTCATGTGGCCAAATGAGATCTTCATTATCCCCGTCCTACAATTAATGTTGGCATTCGCGGTTGCCAAGAAAGGATGGCCAAGGATAACGGGAATTTGGCTCTTAGGATTTAGAACTAGTTCCGTGTCAATGACAACAAAATCAACGGGAAAGAAGAATTTATAAATTTTAATCAATACGTACTCAATGATAAGTTTTAAAACTACCGACGTTGGTTTTAAGTCTCCTAAGCCTAATTTGACATAAACCGAGTATGGAAGAAGGTTAACACTAGCTCCCAGGTCAAGAAGAGCCCGATTAATGATATGATCACCAATGATGCATGAAGTAGTAGGTGAACCGGGGTCCTTAAACTTTGGAAGAGTGTTATGCTGCAAAATTGAGCTTACTTGCTCGGTTAAGACCACTTTTCTAGGTGCTTGGATTTTATTCTTCCGCTTTTGGGTGCACAAGTCTTTCAAGAATTTGGCATAATCCGGAATTTGCTTGATTGTATCCAAAAGTGGAAGATTGACTTTCACTTTCCTAAACACGTCCATAATTTCATTTACTTTGGCCTTTGTTTGTTATTTGAAATTGATCCTTTTAAAGCATCCGCAAATGGAGCTTTTGGTTGAAAAACCTTTTCAGAATTTTTCTTTGAAGTCTCTTCAACACAAGAAGTTTTCAAATCATTCTGCAAATCTTTCCTTTTAAAATCACTTTTTCAACACATTCTCATTTATATGGTCATGTACATACAACGAAGGAGGAATATGATATGAAACAGGACGGGTGTCAACTTGTGGTTGCACCGGTTCACTCTCTTCATTGGACATACCCACTTGGTTGTCCACAATCCTTCCACTTCTCAAGGTAGTCACCGCATTAACATGCTCTATTATGTGACCTTCCGATGATGAATGAGTCTCCACAACACATTATTGCTTTTGTGGGGCATTCAAAGGTATTTTTCCATTTTCTCTTGCATTTAAAGTGCTAGCTATTTGCCCTACTTGGGTTTCTAACTTTGCTATGGATTGAGAGTGAGAATGAAGTAATTGTGTGTTTGCCTTTAAATTGCCCAAAGCGGTCAAAACTTTCTCTTCAAAAGTGGGACTTCTAACATTTCCTTGGGAATATGATGGTTGATTGGGAAAATGAGAATTTGAAAATTGGTTTCCTTGTGATTGGTATGATGATCTAAAACCTTGGGAACCTTGGCCTTGTAGTGGAGGTGGAATGTACTTTCCTTGAAAACCACCGTGGGATGGATTTGAGCCCTCCCCTTGGCTTTTCTAAGAGAAATTCGGGTGATTCATCCAATTAGGATTGTAATGATTTCCATAAGGATTGTTACCTTGATTAGTAAAAATAGCATTTGCTTGTTCATGATGCTCACTTTGCACATGTCCATGGGGACAATTGGAAGTAGAATGTAAAACACTTGAACAAGTCATATATGTCTCATTAGATGCATGATGAGAATGGTTAGGGAAGGAAGATACTTGATTCGCCGAGTTTTGGTTGATAAAAAATTAATCAAACCTTTGAGATAATGATTTCATTTCGGCGGCAATTTCATTGGAGTGGTCGACTTGATGTAAGCCAACACTCTTCCTACAACTAGAATTTCTACCATTCTTTGAAGATAAAGTACGATGCAAAGAATTTTCACTCATGCTCTCATAAAAACGCCACACGTCATCCTCATGCCTATTAATGTAAGAGCCACCCATGGAAGCATCAACCATGCCCTTGTAATTATCCGATAAGCTCTCAAAGAAATATTAAACTAATTGCCATTTGGGCATGTCATGATGTGGACACTTCCTAAGCAATTCATTAAAGCGTTACTATGCCTCATGAAATGTTTCTCCATCCCCATGTGAAAATTCTCGAATTGAGGTTCTCATGGCATTGGTCTTAGAAACCGGATAATACTTCTTCAAGAACTCTTATTGCATTTCCGCCTAAGAAGTTATTGAAAAAGGCCTAAGATTGTTAAACCAATATTTCGTCTTGTCTTTGAGGGTGAATGGAAAAAGTTTAAACCTTAAGACCTCTTCTGGCAAGTCCGTATTTTTTACGGTAGAATATACTCAAGAAACTCATCCAAATGCTTGTAAAGTTCTTCACTTGGAAGTCCATGATAATTAGGAAGCATTTGAATGGTTTGCGGTTTGATTTCATAGTGGTGTGCTCTAAATGGTGGTAATTGAATGCATGTGGGTGCATTATATTCATTAGGCACATAGTGATCTCTTAAAGTAAGGGGAGGATTAGCAATTGGAGGTGCAACATGGGCACCTTGGTTGCCTTGAATGATGAGAGTTGGTGGAACATAGATTAGCCTTGGCATTCCCAATGGAACTTGGCCTTGTTGTTATGGTGGATGAACATATGGCCTTGGCATGCCTAATGGTACTTTCATGTTATCATGATCCACATTGGGGTGGAGGATACCTTGCTGGTCTATGTGACCAAGGTCCTTCACATAGTCCTCATTGTGTCCTTCCATTGATGAAATGGATTAATTAGAACTACCTCTTCCCTTGGGGTTTCGAACAATGGATTCAAGACAAAAATTTAAAGGGACAAGAGTGGGTCTCAATGATCTATGACCACGCATGCATAATGCAACACAACAAGCAATAACAACAAATACTTCACCTTCACAACAAATCAATAATCAATAATTTCCTCTACATACAATGTTCTCATACTCCCATGCTTAAACAATATGCAAGAAAAATAAATTGCCGCCACGCGGGTTCACGATTTATCTAAGAATTGAATTACAAGCTTCCATGCGGGCCGACGATTTAACTAAGGGATGAGTAAAGAAAAAGCTCACAAAGGTCCTTTAGCACTTCAACTCCAAATTTATAGCTTAGCTTAGCAATTGTTTTTTATGATTTTAGCATTTTTCCATGCTTGCTTAGCTCCTTTGCTTGGAATACTCATTTGCTCACCTTCTAGCTCAATACTTCTTGTCAATCAAGAACAAACACAATAAGTAACAAAATTGAAATCAAAGTAAAGACATGATTAAAAGAGTACTAATTCCTAATTGATTCCACAAATATGACGTTGCCAATCAATCAATCCCCAGCAACGGCACCAAAAACTTGGTAGTTGTCGCACTCCGAACCCAAAGTTTAGGCAATGTGGCCAAGTTTTATATTTAGAAATTGCCACTACTACCTTTCACTAAAAATATAGCTAGGGTGAGTAGGGATCGTCCCAAGGGATTGAGTGTCGTACTAGGTTGAGGAATCAAAATTGGGTTAGTAGGTCAAGTGATCAAAATAGTGGTTGGTTGGTTAAACTAAACTAGATGCAAATTAAACTAAAGTAAGCAACAATGCAATAGAGAGAATAAAAGAGAGAGAGAGAGATCTTGGGGTTTAGAGATCATCACTAAGTATAGCTTTTCTACACCTTTAATGAATGATTAATGAGGGGAAGAACATGTATTGCAATATAGAGTATGTGTGTGGTTGTTTCAACAAGCATGGATGACAAATTAAGCATATATTGTCTAAACAACATGGTGGATAGCACAACATATCAAATTAAGCCATTAATCCTTTCTTTAAGCTCACAATCCAAACACATCACAAGGTTAAAGATACATGTTACTTGTTTTTCATAAGTATGGAACATCAATAACAAGCATGGATTGTCCTCCCATTTAACAACTACACTACAACTAAGCTATGACATGAAATTAAACTAATTAAACTAAGGAAGAGGTACAATCCATCAAGCAATAAGTATGAACCATCAAATAAACCACAAGAATATGTCATTAAGCACTATGTCTTAACAATCCCTAGATCTATAGCATCAATACACATAGACATGCATCAATAACACAAGAAATAGAGGCAAACATATCAATATCTATTATAGCATACATAGACATATGGATAGAATGAAATGATCAATTGGAAGCATTAAACCACATAAATCATTGAATAAACAAAATCTATATACATAAAAGTGTTAAGACATGAATCACAATACAAATTCCCTCAAAAATACATAAATCAAGAAGTAGAAAGCATGCTTAGGGCTAACTCTAGCCCCAAAGGATGTCTAGCCACTCATGGATGATGTCCTCCAACCCTCAAGGGCAAGCTCCATGAAAGAAATCTGCTCCTTGGTTGATGAAGAGTCTCTAATGGTATCTCTAGCCTCCTCCTCTTCTTTTCTTCTTCCCTAAGAGTTCTACAAGGTATGATATGATATAATGTAAAAAATAATCCTTATCCTTATATAGGTAGGTTAAATGACACCCAAAATGAGCTGGGTCATACAGCAAATATTCCCCAATGATTGGATAAATGACAACTTTTTGTGAGCTAGAAATTTAACTTTTTTGCACAAGAGGAAGTTCGATCGATCGAACCTTGGATTTGGATTTATCGAACATGGCTGAGATCTATCAAACTTAGGCTGGATCGATCCTCAATGGCGGCGCCTTTTCGGATAAAAACAAATCTGAGATATTTTGAAGATATTTTTGCGAAAAGGACAAAAGTGGTTGGTAGGGTGGTACAACTGGATAAGCTCAATCATTTGCATTAGGACAAGAATGTTCAATCGATCAGAGAAGGAAGTTGGATCGATCGAACTTTTGAGATCTTTATACAGGGACAAACATGGCTCAGATCCATGTTGAAGTGCTGAGATCGATGAAAGTTGGATCGATCGAACTTTTCTTGAGATCGATCGAAGTTGCTGAAATTCCACCCTTTGCTTCCTTTTGCTCTACTTTGCTCATTTCTTTGATTCATCCCAGAATTGCTTCAATTATTCTCTTATTTAGCTAAGTTAGCTTATCTTGGGGATAAGTACCTAAAAATGGAAATATCACGAAATCAATACAAAACGGTAAAAGAAGATAGATAAAGGTCCTAGAATACTTAAGCTTAAGGGGTTTAAATACGCACATTTCAACGTTCATCAAAACTCAATTCAGTTGAACCAATACAATGGCAAAAGAACACAAGATGATAAATATGATAAATCCAAAACTCAATATTAAGTTCGAATAAGGGCAGAGTATTATATAGAAGACCTTAAAGGGCAAAAAAGACAAAATATAGTAATATTACAATGTTGACTTCGTTTAAAAAATAAAATAAAATAAAAAATAAAAAAATTAAATGTTAATGCTTCATAAAAATTGGAGCTACTTTTTTAATCAATCACAACCGCAATTACAATTATACAGAAGTTAAAATTTTAGGATATTGTGGTCATTTAAAATGGGTCTTTTGGAGTAATGTTATATAGAAGACCAACGACCTTAAAGGTTAAAAAAAACAAAAAAAAAAAAAAAAACATACTAGTAGTATAAGTAGAAATTTTTTCCAAAACTCACACTAAATGTACAAGAGTAACATATAATCATTTTTTCTTTGTTTTTCTTTTTCTTTTTTGACCAGTAGTATATAATTAATAAATGCGTCAATATTTATGTTTTATTCAAAAAAAAAAACCCTTAAATTTATGACGCGAGGGCCCAATTAAATTACTTTTGTTCAACCAAGTTCTGAAAACTCTACAATCTTTTTCAAAGGAAACATGAAGAATTTTTCATAAAACCAATGAGATTGTTACGATACTTAAGTCAGTAAACCATGTACAACTCCACCATCACCATTATAACATGATAATATCAAAAATGATTATTTACATAAACCAAAGAGTAGGGACGAATCCAGCAGCGTGTGCCCAACGGGGTCAGCTGCCCCCAGCTCACGCTGGCCTAATAGAATTTTTTATTTTTCATTTCTTATTATTATTATTTTTTAATTTGTACAAATTTATAAAATGTCCTCCTTAAAATTAATAGGATTAATTTCAGTGACACTATCTCAGATTTGGTCAAATATCACTCTGAAATAACTTTCGAAAATTACTATTACTTAGGTCTAATTTTACTTTTTTGTCGCTAACAACATTAAAAATGTGCGAAAAGACAAATCTAACCTTCATTTCTAAACTCATTTTAAGCTAAAATATCAACAAACTGAAAAAGACAACATTGCCCCCAATAATTTCTCTCTCTAAAATCTATGAGTGCATATATATATGTATAGGCTCGGTGGCCTTCCAGCAATGACAGAGACGGAACTACTCCAAAGATGACGAAGACCAGCAACAATTCCAACTAGGCTTAATCTGAAATAATCATTCCCATAAACAAATCCAAATCGACATCGACACTGTCAAAACCACAATCGGCGGGGACACCACCAACCCCCACACCGGCGCTGCTACCACCACCATCCCCAACTCCTACAGTCGACAGCCAAAATTTCCCTCTCTCAACCACCACTACCAAACCTAGAGGTTATGATTGAACGACATCTTTTCTCCAATACCATCGCCACCTCAGATCTCTTGTATCAGATCCCGACGGCGACGACTTCACCTTCTTCTCTCTTTGCGGTGTCGTGCCTCGCTATCTGATATCCGCAACCTCTCCTCTATCTATATATATATACACACATAGTTATATATATATATATATATATATGTGTGTGTGTGTGTGTGGATTCAGATAAAGGGGAAGAGTACCCTATTCAATGTGGTGATAATCAGAGATTTAGTAGTGAGAAAGTCTAATCTCTTGTCATGTGACGCTCGAAACGAGTTCAACATGCACTCCAAGGCCACGATCGGAGTGAAATTTCAGACGCAGAGCATAGACATCGAGGACAAAGAGGTCAAGGCCCAGATTTAGGACACCGCTAGCCAAGCGATAGGCTCTGGACCATCAAGGTTTGCTATGGTTTCAATTTTGTTCATGAATGGTCTCAAATTCTTGAATTAGTTTGTGATTGATTGGTTTGTGTTCGAGAGAATTTCTCAATTAGGGATTTTTTTTTTATTTTAAAAAAAAAAGAAAAATTCACAATTGGGTTCATCTAATCTCCACAATCTCTCTTCTAGACGTAGTTCTCGTCACCTCCACCAACGACGTGGTTCAGAGGGTTTGCAGAGAATGTGAAGGAAAAAGAGAGATGTGCGTGAGAGAAGTTGGAGTGGTTTGGTTTTTAAAATTACATAAATACCTAGAATTTTTATTAGGTGGCAGATTTTAGTGAGGGTACTTTTGTACAATAGCTATCCCATATATATATATATATATATATATATATATATATATATATAAGTATAATTTTATTGTAAATTGCAAAGCATTTAGGGATATATAGTTTAGTCTTTTAATCTAATTTTGTAGGTGTACACACAAATTTTGTATCCGTAAAATAAAGAACAAAATATGGAACAAATATCAATTTTATTAATTTTGAAAAATTCGGGTACAATCCTCTGTGGTAAATTCTATTACAACATAGAATCTTCCTTTGATTAAATCTCCTTGGAAAGTTGGTGCAAGGGCTTCAGAAGCTTGATGTTGAACCAGTGGTTGAATGTTCTTTAAATCTTCAAGATTGAAGAAAACTTGATTGGACTTTCGATCGAGGGCCAATGAAGCTTGATCTCGAACAGTGGATTTGAAGGGCTTCGAAGGAGAACGACACTTGCGTGCTTGTTGTTCTTCTGAATCTTTGAATGGCTTCAATGAAGAACAACACTTGTGTGGCTTTGTTTTTCTTCGTCTTCAAAATCTTCAAATGTTGAAGGGCTTCAATGATCGAAGAATGGCACTTGTGTGGCGTCCTTTGTTGTTCTTCGTTTATAGAGACTGTAGAGATTCGGCAGGGATTTGGTCCTCTTTTCTTCTTTCTTCGTCTCTCTGTATCTGTCTCTATATCTCCTTTTCTCTTGTAAGGTGGCCTTGTATTTATAGGCCGAAGAGTGGGTCGTCTAATTTGGAAACTCCCTAATTGTGCTATTTTTCCATAAATAAGGGATTTGTTTCATTTTATATTGAAATCAAATAAGGGATTTGTTTCCTTTAATATTGAATCAAATAAATAATTTGTTCCCTTTTATATGGAAATTAATTCAAATTCAAATTTGAATTTAACCGCACTTTTCTTTAAAGGTATATATGCCTTCATGATTTTGACACGTGTTCATTGTTGGGACTCGCGATCATGAAATTTAATTAATTAGGAATGTTTTGACTTCTTAACCAATCGGACGACTATTAGGCCATCACAAAATTTTAGTGTCCGCAAATTGCCCCCACTTCAAGGCTTGATGACATGTATGCTTGTGATACCCCCGGATTTCCGGATGCGGGTTGGCCAGGCCCACGCCCGATTACCCAAGGATATCAAACCAATTAGCAATAATCGAACACAAACTACAATTAAGAAAATAGGAATAAATAAATTGCTGAAAAGAAACTAGAATAATAATCCAAAAACCTTATAATAAAATTTTATTAATAAAGAATTATTCTAGATATATCCAACTTCTCCACTTCTATTATAACTCAGGAATCCATCTAGTGAACCCCTAAAAATCTCACCGAACTCAAAAGACTAGAAATGAAACCCAAGTCTAAAACATGAAATAAAATCCTAGTCATCGGTGGAGTGAAGACTGTATCTGCTCAGCACGATCCAGCTCTAAGTCTGGAACTAACGAACACCTATAAAAATAAGAGTGGGTCAGGCCCACATGCAAATTCTTCTCTAACTACAATCCAAACCGTGACTCTATACGCAGATACACCCTAGATATCTCAACAATAACTATCTAGTCCATACATATAGATATATTCACATTAAGGGACATTCACTGGACTACAGTAGGGGTCTCAATCTGAATAGAAGGCAACATGCGAAAACGCACCCAAAGGTGGGCATGAGCACCTAGACCTAACAAGGTACACCTTAACCTACTATAGCCAACTACGTATCCACTGCATATACGCACCTTAACCAATGAGTCTGAGACTCAAGCTCATCTCGTAGTACCATAAACATATATTTAAAATCCATTCATATCCATCCATAGAAAATCCAATAAGTCATTCAGCTTATTCAGCTGCATAGACTTAACTATAAGGAGAATTATGTTTTTATAATTCGAACCTTTAATCCAAAATAGGTAGGACTGAGTTATTTTAAATAAGTCTATCCCTAGTATGCCACCGTCCCATACTGGTGCATACAATCCACAAATCTATATAATTGATTGAACAGGTAAAACTGTTCACCAATTAAAATCCATAAGGTAGGAATGAGTGTTTTGAGCTAAACCATACCTAGTATGTTACCATCCCATACCGGTGCATACAATCCTCCATATCCATGTAAATTACAGCATATAAATAATAAGCAAGTAATTTACAATCCAAAACCAATTATCCATATCATTGCAAAATAGTTTATAAAATACCACAACAATTACAGTTCAAAACCATAATCCAATTAACTGTAAAATAATATATAAGATTCCACAATTAATATTCAACCCATGTAAATTATAACACATAATTAACAGTTTAGCAATTTACAATCCAGAACCATCCCAAATACTTGCATGAGACTATTTATAGTTTTAACAATTTAAATCCAAGAGTTAAACCATGTATTTGCAGGAAACGGTTTAAAAGTTCAACAACTAGCATCCAAAGCATGCGTAGATCACATCTAATATATCAATGACTTTATCATGCATTACAAATAAATTTTATAATCATATTATAGTCCAATCAATTCCTAAACTAATCTAGGCAATTTAGTTCCTTTCGTCCGATAACAGCGTACTAAGTTGTACACTCGTATTCCGTTTCATCTTTTAGCACAGAGCCATACGCTATGCCACAAGTCCAATTGGTTAATTAAAATACTTCACCGTGCATATAAAATAAGTTTTAATTACTTACTAAATCCCATAACAATTTTTGAAATTTAATTAAGCAATTTATTTCTCTTCCATCCGTTAACAGCATAGAAAATTCCTTAATTTTATACTGTTTGTCCCATTGACTTAGAGGTCAACTTTAATCAACTTAAGGTCTTAATTACACCCAAAATAAATTTCTTAATACCTTTGTTTAGACCCAGACCCATCCAAACAGTTCCCATGCTCCAATAGTTGCAAACAGATCGTAAAAAAAAAAAAAAATTTCAGAAAACCACTATTTGAAAGAGCCTGCTCTAAATTCCTAGAGCAGGCTCTTTTTAAGCCTAGAGCTGGCTCTATGGACTTTAGAGCTAGCTCAATGAGTGTGGGAGCCGGCTCCCACTTCCATGGAGCCGGCTCTCACCTCTTTTGAGAGCTTCCAGTCCCCGTTTGCTCCGTCCTCGTCCTTCTGCTTCTTCTCCAGCCTATGTCCACCCTTCAGTTGATTTCTAAAACTTATTCTAAGGTCTTATTAATACCAAAACAGACTCCCAATGGTTTTAGAACAACAATTTGAAATCAAATACAGAGATTTAACTAAGCAATTTATTAGCATGCTTAAAAAGCAAAACTGGAACAGACAAGAACGAATTTATATCAGACCAATTTCTCAGACAACAGATAATGAAATTTGACATATAATAATCATGCAAGATCCATTTAAGACTCAACAAATTCCCTAGAGTCTAAAATTACAACCGGACTAACAAGCTTTTCCAACAAAACTGAAAACAGATATGTACGAATTCTGTAATAGATTCGATTACAACCCAAATAGATTATCAATATAACATACATTTAACATGTAAGTTTTAGTTTATAATTTATTTAACCCTAGAGACTACCTAGGTGCACAGAACACAAGCCAAAGGGAAGGAGAAAGTAGAAGAACTTGCCTGTAGCTTTGGTCTTAAAACTGTGTTGTCGTCTTCCTAATTTCCGGCAACCACTGACCACCTTCAAGCCTCCTATGGTTTTAGTTTAATCCACCACAACTCTCCCTTGGCCCTCTTTGTTCTCCTTCTAAGTTTTGTTCTATTTTTCTCTCGCTCAGTTCTCTCCAAACTCTCTGTATTTTCACTGTGCCATGAATAGGGTTATCAAACCCTAGGGACATATAAGTTATATATTTATAACTAACTCCAAATCCTAAGTCAATAAAAACCCTAAATGTAAATCCTAATTAATTATGTCGGCAAGCCCATAAAAATACTAAAACCCTAAAAGATAATTCATACACTTAATTTAATCAAACAGTTACGTCCATATAAGAAAATAATTAATAATACAATTAAAGTAACCATAGCAACCAAAAAATACAATTAATTTAATTAAAATATATTTAACCAAATAAGGCAATTCAAATACAAAACTAATAGTTTAAAATAAATAAACCAATTAAACATTTAAGCAACTAGTCACATAAAAATGCAATAAAGATAATTGAAATTCCAATTTTATCCTTTTTAAAATTAGGGGTATTACATTCTTTCCCCCTAACAAATGGAATTCTGTCCTCAGAATTCACGAAACCCTGAATTATTCTCATTAAAATTCATTATCGTTCCATTGTGGACGCTGCTGTTGTGTAGGAGCTCCATTGAATTCCAAAACTACCAAGAACAATTTTCGGGTCCGATATAAAGGAAACACAAAAATTATTCAACATATAAGTTGGATTTAGCAACTACTCATTCATACCCACATTTGTTTATACAGGGTAAAGATCCACATTCCTCCAAATTTCATAACATAGACTGGCAAAATTTCTAGGCATCCATCCTAGTGTTATAGTAATACTATCCATGAAAAAGAAATTTAATACCTAACAACTGACCTTCCCCGACAACACCTTGCTTCCTATGCAAACCTCCTGGTGCCATCAAGATGAGAAATGAAGTAAACACTTCCAACTTCCCATAAAAACCTAGGATATCTATCCCATTTATCTCCTCCATGATCGAATATACATTTTTGATCTAATCTCCTATTGAGAGATATGAAGCACAGTTATACCTCCATTAGCAGTGCAATGTAGAACTAATATAAAGTCCAAAAGTAAGGTAACACTGCCTCCAGGGTCAGCTCCGATATTTGAATTTGACCCCCTTAATTTCCTTGGTAAAACAAGTATCATTATGTATAAACTAAGACCTCGACTCCTAATGTAACAACTAACCAAAAACTCCTATCGGTTGTTGCGAGCATCCTCATCCATGTTCCCTTCCACAGAACTTAATGCAAAGTGCGAATCACCACATTGATGCATCTAAGTCGTCTTGTAATCCCCACTATTCATTTGAACTAATAGTTCACTAGTTTGAAATAAACAAGATCTGAGCTGATTTAATTTAGAAATCAACCCTCAACTAACTCTGTAATGATGCTCTAGCATTTCCACCTCAGTACAGAAAATGACTGCAGGGATTTAGTGATATCTAATGATCCATCTCGACCATCTAATTTTGTTTTTTTTTAGACTGGAAGAAAACCACTTTGTCCCTCCTCCTGACCCTAAAAAACTGCTCCAGACCGTGAGTGCATCATATTATCCGCCAGCATGAAGAAAGAACTAAGTGTTGTGACCCTCAATCCCGACATCCTCCTCTCAAATCTGTCATCCAAAAGTGACATTAGTCTAGTACCACCAGCTTCCGTTGGCACCCAATACTTAATTTGCAGCATCGTTAAAACTAACCCTACAGTATGACCTTTTCATGCACACCGTGCACCACTTCCTAATGATAGGTGACCGGTCCCACCATCCTATCTTCGATACACCCTACCTTTGTATAATAAGTAGTGTCAATTTGACTCCTTGTCCTGCTTCAAAAGCTTATGCAACTTTTCCTATCCTCCATATAGTCATCAATGTCAAAGCAACAACTAATTGTTGCAATTTAGGACCCTAAAAAAAAAGTTTCCACATTTTTATATAGTGTAGAAACGTTTGGTTCCTCCTTCAAGTGCATACCAGCAACTCCTCCAAATGACACCCTCGAAAAATCATGTCTAGATTTCGAATAGACTGATAAAACTTTAAGCAGCCCATTATCCTTTCTCGACGTCATTCTAACAAGTACCTACTAGCCCGAAATCCTCCGTCTGAACCATAGTGACATTACAGTGATCTTTACCTACCACAACCTCACGAATCCCCCGAACCATTCACAACCACCATTCTTATAGCGTTGTAAAAACAAATCCCTACCTAGTGTAGAGCATATCCAACTACTCATTGTAGATTATTTGACTTGTGTTGATAGTTAAACTATACCATCCCAATTAATGTACCCTATTGACGCACATCCAAGTCCAATAAATTGGCTAGGAGTTTGTGTTTCTACCCAATCATATAACCATTTATTTACAAATCCTAGCATACATAGCGCTATTATCTATGTCATCAAAATAATAGTTGGTTGATCACATACTTGTGTCCCCAACACTCCATACTCCCAATCTGGACAAATTAACAAAAATGAAACACGTAACAACAAAACGAAACATATAATATCAAAATGCAACACAGAATAACAAAATCAAACATATAGATACACACAATGCAACAAAACAACCAAAATATAATTCCCAATTAAAACATCCTCCATTCCAGAGAAGAAAACCTCCTTTGAACTCAAGTTCACAAATTATGTCACAAAAGTTCATTTCGTAGTTTCGTTGGTAATCATCCAACCTTGAAGCTTGTCTGTAACTATAGCTTAGAAGCAACATTCTTTTGCCTAAGCAAATACCAAAGGCTTACCCCTTATCCTCCTTATACGCGGAATGCAAACCGTCTATCGTGGCTTTGCAAAGCAACGTAGAACGTCACAACCTAATCCCCATACGCTCTGGAATGTGATATAAAATTACATCTTTGTTTTGATAAGAACTTCACCATATTCTGACCCTCCAGAAGAGTACCTCTCAAATAACTCCCGGAGAGATAATACGAAAATTCATCCATATGTAGATTGGTTCACCCCAATGCTACCAGTATCATTCACTATACTATTGGTGAATGAGAGCACACTCGTGCGATCCTTCATCCTCAAGCTTTAGTATCCCCTTTCTTGGAGACACTGATATCTCCTCCATTAGAATCCTTTTTAGAATCATACTCTTCGCTTGTCTCCTTTTTTAGAACATCCAAAGTTGTGTTGGTCCCGGTATGCGGTGACCTAACACCTACACCTTAATCTATTCTCGGCGTATACTTTCTAAGTAATACCAACCTTGGAACTAAACCTTCGATCCCAAGTTCTGCTTCTGGCAAAGAACTCGACAACCTACTCCTTTACTCCTTTGGGTCCATATTGCTTTCACCTTGAACCCCATCCTCCTCTTAGTGTCAACCATTTATGGAAATTGACATCAACTCCTCCGAACGAACTGTAAAGAGAGTACAACAAATTCTAACATGGCTCTAAGTTTTAAGAGACGCAATGCGGAAGTCTTATAATAAAAACACTCCTAAGGACACTAGAACCTAGAGTGCTCTGATGCCAACTGTGATACCCCCGGATTTCCGGATGCGGGTTGGCCAGGCCCACGCCCAATTACCCGAGGATATCAAACCAATTAGCAA
This sequence comes from Cornus florida, assembly GCF_030987335.1. NCBI lineage: Eukaryota > Viridiplantae > Streptophyta > Magnoliopsida > Cornales > Cornaceae > Cornus > Cornus florida. Next base: position 71,975,504 of record NW_026775578.1, read on the forward strand.
TAATCGAACACAAAATACAATTAAAAAAACAGGAATAAATAAATTGCTGAAAAGAAACTAGAATAATAATCCAAAAACCTCAGAATAAAATTTTATAAATAAAAAATTATTCTAGATATATCCAACTTCTCCACTTCTATTATAACTCGGGAATCCATCTAGTGGACCCCTAAAAATCTCACTGAACTCAAAAGACTAGAAATGAAACCCAAGTCTAAAACATGAAATAAAATCCTAGTCATCGGTGGAGTGAAGACTGTATCTGCTCAGCACGATCCAGCTCTAAGTCTGGAACTAACAAACACCTATAAAAATAAGAGTGGGTCAGGCCCACATGCAAATTCTTCTTTAACTACAATCCAAACAGTGACTCAATACGCAGATATACCCTAGATATCTCAACAATAGCTATCTAGTCCATACATATAGATATATCTACACTAAGGGACATTCACTGGACTATAGTAGGGGTCTCAACCTGAATAGAAGGCAATATGTGAAAACGCACCCAAAGGTGGGCATGAGTACCTAGACCTAACAGGGTACACCTCAACCTACTATAGCCAGCTATGCATCCACTGCATATACGCACCCTAACCAATGAGTCTGAGACTCAAGCTCATCTCGTGGTACCATAAACATATATTTAAAATCCATTCATATCCATCCATAGGAAATCCAATAAGTCGTTCAGCTTATTCAGCTGCACAGACTTAAATATAAGGAGAATTATGTTTTTATAATTCGAACCCTTAATCCAAAATAGGTAAGACTGAGTTATTTTGAATCAGTCTGTCCCTAGTATGCCACCGTCCCATACCAGTGCATACAATCCACAAATCCATATAATTGATTGAACAGGTAAAATTGTTCACCAATTAAAATCCATAAGGTAGGAATGAACGTTTTGAGCTAAACCATACCTAGTATGTCACCATCCCATACCGGTGCATACAATCCTCCATATCCATGTAAATTACAACATATAAATAATAAGTAATTTACAGTCCAAAACCAATTATCCATATCCTTGCAGAATAGTTTATACAATGCCACAATAATTATAGTTCAAAACCATAATCCAATTAACTGTAGAATAATATATAAGATTCCACAATTAACATCCAACCCATGTAAAGTACAACACATAATTAACAGTTTAGCAATTTATAGTTCAAAACCATCCCAAATACTTGCAGGAGACTATTTATAGTTTCAGCAATTTAAATCCAAGAGTTAAACCATGTATTTGCAGGAAGCGGTTTAAAAGTTCAACAACTAGCATCCAAAGCATGCGTAGATCACATCTAATATATCAATGACTCTATCATGCATTACAAATTAGTTTTATAATCATATTATAGTCCAATCAATTCCTAAACTAATCTAGGCAATTTAGTTCCTTTCGTCCGATAACAACGTACTAAGTTGTATACTCGTATTCTGTTTCATCTTTTAGCACAGAGCCATACACTATGCCACAAGTCCAATTGGTTAATTAAAATAATTCACTGTGCATATAAAATAAGTTTTAATAACTTACTAAATCCCATAACAATTTCTAAAATTTAATTAAGCAATTTATTTCTCTTCCATCCGTTAACAGCATAGAAAATTCCTTAATTTTATACTGTTTGTCCCATTGACTTAGAGGTCAACTTTAATCAACTTAAGGTCTTAATTACACCCAAAATAAATTTCTTAATACCTCTGTGTAGACCCAGACCCATCCAAATAGTTCCCATGCTCCAACAATTGCAAACAGATCGTTAAAAAAAAAAAAAATCAGAAAACCACTATTTGAAAGAGCTTGCTCTACATTCCAAGAGCAGGCTCTTTTTGAGCTTGGAGCTGGCTCTATGGACTTTAGAGCTGGCTCAATGAGTGTGGGAGCCGGCTCCCCCTTCCATGGAGCCGGCTCTCACCTCCTTTGAGAGCTTCCAGTCCCCGTTTACTCCGTCCTCGTCCTTCTGCTTCTTCTCCGGCCTATGTCCACCCTTCAGTTGATTTCTAAAACTTATCCTAAGGTCTTATTAATACCAAAATAGACTCCTAATGGTTTTAGAAAAACAATTTGAAATCAAATACAGAGATTTAACTAAGCAATTTACTAGCATGCTTAAAGAGCAAAACTGGAACAAACAAGAACGAATTTATATCAGACCAATTTCTCAGACAACAGATAATGAAATTTGACATATAATAATCATGCAAGATCCATTTAAGACTCAACAAATTCCCTAGAGTCTAAAATTACAACCGGACTAACAAGCTTTTCCAACAAAACTGAAAACAGATATGTACGAATTCTGTAATAGATTCGATTATAACCTAAATAGATTATCAATATAACATACAATTAACATGTAAGTTTTAGTTTATAATTTATTTAACCCTAGAGACTACCGAGGCGCACAGAACAAAAGCCAAAGGGAAGGAGAAAGTAGAAGAACTTGCATGTAGCTTTGGTCTCAAAACTGTGTTGTCGTCTTCCTAATTTCAGACAACCACTGACCACCTTCAAGCCTCCTATGGTTTTGGTTTAATCCACCACAACTCTCCCTTGGCCCTCTCTGTTCTCCTTCTAAGTTTTTTTCTGTTTTTCTCTCGCTCAGTTCTCTCCAAACTCTCTGTATTTTCACTGTGCCGTGAATAGGGTTATCAAACCCTAGGGACGTATAAGTTATATATTTATAACTAACTCCAAATCCTAAGTCAATAAAAATCCTAAACGTAAATCCTAATTAATTATGTCGGCAAGCCCATAAAAATACTAAAACCCTAAAAGATAATTCATACACTTAATTTAATTAAACAGTTACGTCCATGCAAGAAAATAATTAATAATACAATTAAAGTAACCATAGCAACCAAAAAATACAATTAATTTAATTAAAATATATTTAATCAAATAAGGCAATTCAAATACAAAACTAACAGTTTAAAATAAATAAACCAATTAAACATTTAAGCAACTAGTCACATAAAAATGCAATAAAGATAATTGAAATTCCAATTTTATCCTTTTTAAAACTAGGGGTATTACATGCTTGTCATGCATGGGTAGCCAGGCTTGAAGATTCTTTTCTTATTCCTTGCTTGCACCTGTATTTTTATGACTACCTATAAGGTGAGGGACTGAAGAACCTTCCACAAGTATTTATTTATTTATTTTTTTAAGCTTTTGACTTTCTAGGATCACGCGGGGAGGAGTATGGTATTTCTTTGCCTGATGACCTTAGTAAGTCTTGGTAAGGAATGAAACCATGAATAAGCACCCGATCTTTTATTTATTTTATTTATTTATTTATTTATTTATTTTTTTGTGTGTGCAACAATTTTGCTTCTATTTCCATTTGTTTGAGGCATGATCACAGGCCTAATATCCTTCTTGATCAAGACATAGTACACTTGCCAATCTTACTCTTTCCCTTTATTTTTTTATTTTTTATTTATTTTTTAATCTTTCCCCCAATTAAGAGAGAAATACCAGGTATCATAGATTCTATTTATGGCAGCAAAATCCTTTCGATCATTGGAATTAATAAAGCTTTGATATTGATAGACCCTCCAATGAAAAGTTGGTAACAAACTTTGCCCCATGAAATGACAAAGAAAGTCAAATTGGCCAGCCACGTACATTTTTTTTTTTTTTTTCCTTTTCAAGTTGTAGAGATTTATTCTACCACAACTTGATTCCTTCATTTTCCTTTCTTACCTGAATTTCAAAGAAACCAAAGCAACCAGCCCATATTTTCCTTCCTTAATTTGCTCTTGACCTTCTTTTTTATTATGATTAGTCCTTTTCTTTTTCTGGTATTATCTTGGCATGGAAACTTAGTGCACAAAATCTTCACCCTTCCAAATTTGATATAAATTCTTTTGCCCCTTTCTTTTTACCATCTTTATGTTGGGATTTATATGCCCTGGCATAACAAATTCCTATTTGGATTAAAGTGACATATGTTCTTGACGTTTCTGAAATATTTACGCTTGATACAATTGGTGAATTCAATGTATTATGTTTCGATTCATTATAGAATTGATAGTGTCCATTTGATTACAAGAGATATTTATATATATGTATGTGATGGCGATCAATACATGAATATAAATAGTCATCATAAATTGTTCATAGTTAGTAATTATAGATGGACTTATAATTAATTAAGACTTAAACTGAATCCACGTTAGGTTAAGATATATTGCGAAAGCCGTCGTATGCAATTGCTCCCTATCACCGTCATGACATTTGACTCTTAAGTATGAGAGAAGTATAGACTCTTTTATTAATTAGTAGTTACTTTAATTTGTTCAGCGGAATCTTCGGAATCCTTAGACCCACAATTTGGATAGTTATGTAATTAATAGTTAGAGGGTTATATTTTCAATATTTGCATCATTACTACTTGTATTTATTTTGTATTGATTATGGTTGATCACAAAGTAAATTTGAAGGCATTCGTGTGTTTTTAGACAAAATGATTTATTATATATTTATTTATCTAAATTATTATTTTTGTCAAACAAATGTTCTATTATGATCAAGCCGGAAATAATCGAAGGTACCAAAATAAATATATTAATTAAGTAGTCGGATTGATGACTTTATTTATCCGATAACTAATTATGCATAGAGGGGTCAAAGTGTAATATTGACTTAGAGGTTATTTATTATTTAATTGGAATTCAATTAATTTCTTTTAGTGGAGTAGAAATTAATTAATGGATTAGTTTAATTGGGTCCATGGGCCGGGCCGATTATTAATTCATTGTAAACAATAAAATAATAAGCCCAAAGGATTCTCACTTATAGCCCAACTTCATATTAGAATCCTATTAGATTTATTGAGAAGGATTGAGAAGGATTTATTGTTTCATTTTCCTTATCTTTATGTTGCCTATATATATATGGTCTATGTATATTTTTAGGGAGTGATTTTTAGTAGAAGGAAAAAGGAATACATTTTCTCTCTCTAAAAAATTAGGGTTAATGTTTTCATCTAATGGAGGCTCCCATAAGCCTAGTTTTCTAAGGTCATTCATAGAGGCTTATGAGTGATTCCTAAAGGCAAAACAATTACCAAGAAGATGGAGATCTAAGGAGAAGACATCTTGCTAAAGGATATACAATAAGTGAGAACATTCACTTTAGAAGAAAGATTTAAAGGTTTGCTCAGATCTTTGAATTACAAGCACTTTTTAAGGCTTTTACCAGCGCTTTTGAGCGCTGGTCAAAACCAAAACTGTTGTAGTGAACATTGCCACCATATTGTGAATTGATTATTTTAGCAATCATGTCTTGAAGTTGTTGGATGGACAATGAAGCAATAGAGGGTGCAAGATCAGTTTGGTTTGCCCCTCGCTCGGATGTGGATGTATGATGAGCCTTGTCTACCACTATTCCCTCTGGTGTGAAACTAGGAGGGTGCAAGAGTCCTTGACTTGACTCACCAATTCTTTGAGCTTCAAGCTTGTTTGTGAGAGAAGCAATTTGTAAGTCTTTTTCCTCAGCAGTCTTGGTGAGCTTCTCAATGGCACAAGCCATAGTTGTAAGTTGTTCCTCAAGTGTGGTGGTGGTGGTGGTCACCATAGCCAACATGAAGATTGAACTAGACGATGTCTTTGGACTAGGGTAGTCGACATCCCTCGAACGTATAACAAATGAACCTTTTAAAAAGTTCTTTGAAACTTTAGAAACTTCCTTCATGGCACCAAGGGAATCCAAAGAAGTATACTTGTGAGTCTCGATATTTCCTTATCGTGGTGAATATTTTGGGGAAGTCTATGCTTGTAGATTTCCTTTTGAAATGGAGCTCCTTGGCAATGCTATTACGGAGATGACGCCATTAGGTTTTCTTGCCCCCAAGGAGTCTTTGGCGGTTTTGGTCTGAGGTTTAGCAAGCTTTGTTTCTTGGAGACCTGCCATCATTCTACTATGGGTTGTCTTGTAGAGGTGCTACTATCATTTGATGGAGTAACCTTCATGGTAAGAGCTTTGTTGGTGGTTGAAACGACGACATTCTTGCAAACATTCTTCGAGCCTTGAGCGAGTTGAATCTTCTTAGAGGCCATTGATGAAAGCAAGAAAAATTGTTGATGATTAAGGAGATAGAGATGAAAGGCAGAGAGGTCCCACCGAGCGTGCCAAAAATTTGTACACACAAATTTTGTATCTGTAAAATAAAGAACAAAATATAGAACAAATATCAATTTTATTAATTTGAAAAATTCGGGTACAATCCTCTATGGTCGATTCTATTACAATATAGAATCTTCCTCTGATTAAATCTCCTTGGAAAGTTAGTGAAAGGGCTTTAGAAGTTTGATGTTGAACCAGTGGTTGAATGTTCTTTAAATCTTCAAGATTGAAGAAAACTTGATTGGACTTTCTATCGACGGCCGATGAAGCTTGATCTCGAACAGTGGATTTGAAGGTCTTCGAAGGAGAACGACACTTGCGAGCTTGTTGTTCTTCTGAATCTTTGAATGGCTTCAATGAAGAATGGCACTTGTGTGGCTTTGTTGTTCTTCATCTTCAAAATCTTCAAATGTTGAAGGGCTTCAATGATCGAAGAATAGCACTTGTGTGGCATCCTTTGTTGTTCTTCGTCTACAGAGACTGCAAAGATTCGGCAGGGATTTGGTCTTCTCTTCTTCTTTCTTCGTCTCTCTGTGTCTGTTTGTGCATCTGTCTTTGTGTCTCCTTTTCTCTTGTAAGGTGGCCTTGTATTTATAGGCCAAAGAGTGGGTCGTCTAATTTGGAGATTCCCCAATTGTGCGATTTTTCCATAAATAAGGGATTTGTTTCATTTTATATTGAAATCAAATAAGGGATTTGTTTCCTTTAATATTGAAATCAAATAAATGATTTGTTCCCTTTTTTATGGAAATTAATTCAAATTCAAATTTGAATTAATTTGAATTTAACCGCACTTTTCTTTAAAGGTATATGCCTTCATGATTTTGACACGTGTTCATTGTTGGGACTCGCATTCATGAAATTTAATTAATCAGGAATGTTTTGACTTCTTGACCAATCGGACGGCTATTCGGCCACCAAAAAATTTTAGTGTCTACAGTAGGTTAAAGAACTCTTTTGACAAAGTCAAAGAGTATTTAAGTTAATTTAAATGGTGTCAGAGCTTTGCATGTGACGCTTGTGGTGTAAGTGAAAAACGGAACAAACATTTGCAGTATGAGTGATAGTAATTTTTGAAAGTTGTTTTAGTGTAATATTTTGCCAAACCTGAGGGGGTGTCAGTGAAATTAACTTCTGAATTCACAAAATTTTATTTTATTTTATGCATATAATTTTTAAATATTTATAAAATACTCCTATAAAATTTATAAATTCTCCCCTATAAAATTATCTGTTAATATTATCTATTTCTAAAAACATCTTCAATTATTAATTCCTTTTCTTTCTTATTCTTCAAATTTCTTTTTGTTATCTTCAAAAATTTTTACATTCTCTTTTTACAATTAAAACCTATTTTTTCCTTCAAAATTCTTTCATAATTTTTTCTTTTTATTTCATTTTCTTCTTAAAAATTTCTTTTTTCTTGCACTCTTGCAAAATTTATGTGCAACAACCTTCTTTTTTCTCACTCCATTTTATGGTATTAAGTTTGCAATCTAAAATAAAGTTTGCAATCTAAAATAAATAATTAAGGGAATGTCTCTAGGCAAGAAAGTGGAATGCATGCACACGTAACAACGGTAGGATGAATAACTGAGGGAAAAGAAGGGGAATGCAAGTAGTGGTTACAACCATTGATAGGATAATTGAGGGAATCTTATGACAGGTGGCGTCTATTGAATGGATTCGTTTTGAATCCACGTTCTCAAAACTTCAATTTGCGTATTTTTGCCGAATTCACATGGTGATGGCAAAATGATCCCCTTTACACGAATTATATGACTTAGGTGCAAACAAGTATACTTACAAATTAAAAGTTAATTTGATGATACAATTAATTGGTTAAGGGAAAAAAAATATTTCATAAATAATCATTATTTTGCGGGAAAAAAAAAAAATCACTTTTCATAAATAAATGTGAAAAAAGAGTAGGCTAAGCTGCTGTTTTATAAAACTAATAATTTATGAACTAAATTTTAATTCTAAAATTTCAAGTGCCATATATGAATTATAGTTAGGACTAAAAATTAAATATCGAAAATTTTACAAACTAAATTTTAACACTAAAATTATTTCAAGTGGAAATTATGAATGATTGAGAACTGATTATTTTTTTAAAGAAACACCTAACTATTATCTCCTCAGTATTTATTTTCCTTCTCAACAATGAAATGAGAGAGAGAGAGAGAGAGAGTGACCGTATGATCGGTTCATTTTCCTTCCCAATGCTGAAATGTAAGTCTTTCCTTTCCTGGCATGGGAAGATGAATGTGTTGAGTTCAATTCCATTCTTGAACTCAAATTGACACGTGGCATCAAGCCCTAGCACGGGTCAACAGAAAATTAGTCTTAGGGACACCCAAAATAATAATAATAATTGTAATAATAATATTAAAAAAAAAATGGTGGACTAACAAAGTGGAAGTGACTTGGTTAAAAATTTTAAACTACCTGTAATTCTAGAAGTTGGCTAGAAGGTCACACACAATAACAGATTGTCTTATTCTTTCCTAGGTTTGTTATACAATTCAAACTCAAAGTCTATGGACTAATTATATGAACTCTATCGTGGTCTATGCCCTAACAAAACCTCGGTCATAAGTTTGCCCCGTAAATGACGGAGAGAAACAAAGTCTGTACTCCAAATGACAATTTCTCTGTAAATTCGTACTTCTCTTTGATTAAATAATTCGTTAAACATAAAGTCTTGTATTATTAAGTTGCCTTGTTTGACCAAAAATCCTATTATTTGTCCCCAAGTTGTCTTCTACTAAAGTACAAGTGAAGTCCTTAAGTTCTCTCCTTCCATGGAACTGCCAAAATTGTGTTAAAAGGGTTACGCGCTGAGTCACATGAAATAGGCGTGAGAGTGAGAACAAATTCGAGAGCGGGAGTATGAGAACGACAAAATTAAATCATAAGTAGTGAGAATTTAAATGAAAATACGCTCGAAACGTGAGAGCGACACCAATTTAAAAGGATTGTGTAACTTAAATTGTGCAACATGTGTTTGATGGAAGTGTTATTTGTTAATTAAAATTACTGAAAAACCAAAAACTTGTGATTGTATTTGCGTTTATCATTTAGTTTCTTTAATTTTTGTTTTTGATTTAGTTTAATGATGCCTTAAACTTGATTTTGATAATCAATTAAATTGAAATTGGAAACATAATTTTAAAATTGATTCTTAATAATGAAGATTATACGATTGTTATTTTCATTTAAAATGGGAAACAAAACTTAAGCCATAGATTAAATAAATAAATAAGGAGGGAAAGTCTTAAGTTATGTTTGGCCGCATGAAATTGGAGTTTTGAAATTGAAAAAAACAACTAACAAAATTAAATTAAAATTTTATTTAATTCCAATTTCAAAGTTTCAATTTTATACCGCGGCCTTAGAATTTTCAACCCGAGGGTCAAATTTTCAATTATGCACATAGCATGTCTTTAACCTTGTAAGAGACCTGTCATTCATCAAAGGGATGGGGTTTACTGTCAAGATCATTAACTCTGAGTTATCGCCATCAAATGGTTAATATATGTACCAAATTTTCCATGACTTCTGCATGATCAAACAAGGCAGAGCTCAATTTCCATTTGGCATTGAGAAATGAAAGCAGCCAAAATATAAGACTTAACTGCACAATTATGTGGCTTAATTGGTATCTATTTCTAAACTGAAGTTCATAGAAAAGTTCTAAGCAAAGGTCATTTGTGGGTTCCAAATGCAGCTTCACTAACGTCTGAAAGTAGGGACACATTGTTTTCACACACATCACACAGTGTCAACACATTGTTTTCACACACATCACACGGTGTCAATTGAACAAGTATATATAGCCCTCTCCACTTCTTCTTTCACCAGAAACTAAACCAAGCACAAAAACCTTTCACCCATTTCAGCTTCTTTCCCATTACCTTCTTTCTGTACAGCTGTGACCATGGCTTTCTGTAAAACCCTAGCAATCTTAGTTCTTGCACTTGCCTTCTGTGTGCAAACCACTCTGGGTGAGTGAAAGTTCTTCTGTAATTACTAATAAATTGTATATTATCGCACATGTCGCACACACAAACACCTAGTAATTACACAACTCATTCTGGCCCATACCTCTTGCTCTGCTAGCTTGTCTTACCATTTACTTATCTTGCAATCATTTTTCTTAACGTTCCAATGTCATATTATCAAAAATTAGGAAACAACTCATTTCAATTTGATTCAAATATATATATATATATATATATATATACATATATTTACTTTGACAAAAACACACACATCCATGCACTTTGTTGTCCCTGTAGGGACTTAAATCATCGACCTTTCTACTTTAACAGTTTAAATTATTAAAGTTATACACTCTGCAACAGCTTAAATATTTTAGATTAGATGGTTGTTAACATGTGTTTTTAATCTCGGTATGTAGGTGAAATAGCATGTGAGAATCTGAACAAGGACTCGTGTGCATTCGCGGTATCATCTTCTGGCAAGCGTTGCGTGCTTGAGAAGCATGTGCGCAGAAGCGGGGAAGAAGCATACACATGCCGTACATCTGAGATCGTGGCTGATAAGTTGAAGGACTGGATTGAATCGGACCAGTGCATTGAAGCTTGTGGGCTTGAAAGGAATGTGCTCGGAATCTCATCCGACTCTCTTTTGGAGTCTCACTTTGCCAAAAAGCTTTGCTCGGCTCAGTGCTACGATAGCTGCCCCAACATTGTTGATCTCTACTTCAATCTTGCTGCTGCTGAAGGTATTACTCACACATACTTTGTTAAATAAGAAAAAGTGATGTATAACTCTCTAAACCAAAATGTTATCCTACTAATACACTGTATTGCATAACTTTCACTTGACTATACCCTTTTTCAAGAGAACCAAAAAAAAAAAAAAAAAATTGTAAAAGACAGTTCTCAAAAATAAGCCTTTTTTTGAACTATATCCTTTTCTGAAAACTACAATCAAACAAGTTTCTGTATTCTGTTTCTTGTTTTTCAGTTTTTTGAAAGCTCTACTTAACCTATATATATATATATATATATATATATAAAACATACATGGGAGTTTAAAACTTATTCAACATATATACTTGCATGCTTATAAATAATCATATAAAAGTTTACATTTAACATATGTTCCCTGTCAGGTGTATTTCTTCCTAAATTTTGTGAAGCACAAGGAGCAAATGCACGTCGTGAAATGACTGAGATCAAAAGCTCTGGATTCGTCGCCCCTGGACCTAAATCAGGAGGGGTGCTGCCTGCAAAGTTGATTGTTGCGCCTGCAATGGCTCCTTATTGATTTTCATAATAGATTTTATACTCATTAGGGTTTATTTCACTATAGCTGTGTGCATTAAGGCCATTAGAGTGTGTTACATATATATATATATATTGTTTCCACCCGTAGAAGAATCAATAAGGTGGTGTTTGGTAGTTAGTAATTGGGATTTATGATCTGTTGCTTGTAAGCTGTTGTATATGCAGCAAACATAGTCACTCTAGTGCATATGGTTGCATTGAGAGTTTGAGAAATGAAATAAAATTAACGTTCAGTTTGTGTTTATAGTGATGCATGTTTTATTTGTTGCAATATTCGGAAATGTTGTGAAACAATTTTGTGGGATTTCTCTTAGTGAAGAAGGAGAATTGAACTTAATTTTACACTCTGAGATTTACAAATTTGTCATTTTATTAATTCTTGATTAAATTGGGTACCAGTAACGTTCGGATGACTCTGGACGAGATAATAAAAAATTTGAGGATACAAATTTCTTAGAAGAGATTTGAATACATATATATATATATATATTTGTTGTTTGAGCAATAACAAAAAGAATTCTTAATGTCTACCAATATATCCATAACACAAAAGTGCTGCTATTTGGTATAAAATCTGGACCGATAGGAGTGTCCTTTTGTACCAAATTTATTTACAATTTTTTTTTTTTTTTTTTTTTTTTTTACATCTTGTCTAGCCATTCAAATTTTACTAATTATTTAGAGTGGTAGTGTAGTGTGACATGGAGGTCAGTGGTGGGATGAGGGCTTGATGCAAAATTGTTTTTTCCATGAGATAAAAATTCTGGATTAACCGGATATTTTTGAAGAAAAAAATAATTGATGGAAAAAACAGACTTTGTATCAAGCCCTCAACCCACTACATGGTGTGAGTATGGTGTGTGTTAAGCAAGAGAATCACGCCGGCCTATTATAATAGGCTAGGATTATAGTAGTGCACATTCTACGCATTTTTAGAATATTATCGAGACTTAAAGAAAGGAATTTAGGTTTCTAGATATTTTTATAATAGGCTAGGATTATAGTAGTGCAAATTCTATGCATTTTCAGAATATTATAGAGACTTGAGAAGGGAATTTAGGTTTCTAGATATTTTTAGATGGAACAATATATATTAGATGGGTATTTTTGAAGGGTAAAAAAAAAAATATGAAACCTTCTGCATGGTGTTTTGTCCTCTAGAAGGTTGATGAAATTCTAATGAGAGTCTGGTTACATCAATTTGACTATGAAACCTTCTAAAGGGTTCCAAGTCCACACGAATTTTCTCTCTCTGACACTATTATTGAAGGAAGATCGATGGTTGGGATCCAAACTGGCCGACGAAACAATGAAGACAAAATCTGATTGGAGATTTATGGGTCAACAATCGAACTGGCATAGATTTATTTGACTCTGAAAATACCTAGATATTAGACTTAATTTATTACCTAATTGGGTTATATATATATTTATGTATGTTTGTATATATATCTACACATATATATATCCTACATGTATATACATACGAGATCGAGCGTGTAAAAAAATATATATATATACCTAGTTGAGTTTAAGTTTCGCCTAGCCCTAATCCAAACACCTCGGAACAATTAGGGCGGCTAGAGCCTCAGCCCAAGATAATAGGAAGACTCCTAAAATTAATATTTTCTTAAATTTTTAGAGTTCTTACAAATTTTACTTCCTTGTACAATTAAGGCCCCTTAAAGTATTATTTAATTCCTTACTTAGACGTGCTAAAATTTTTACTTTCTTATAATATTAAGCCCCTAAAATTATTATATTCTTATATTATTACACTTTCTAAATACCCCAACTAATTGGAGAGACTAAGTGGTGGAGGGAAAACTTCCATTCATTCTAAAAACTTCCATTCATTCATTCTACCACTATTCAATTTACTAGAACCCTTGAATTCTATTATTATTATTATTATTATTATTATTATTATTTTTGCTTTATCTAATCAATAATTGTGAGAATTAATAAAACATTCTATCTTCCCTATTAGCATTTATCTTCTTCGTATAATTGCAATAAATGAACAACTAAGTCATCTAAAAAACTAAAATAATTATAAAAAAACTATACAATAATAAAATATATATATTATTAACTTTATTTTTAATGATAATCAAATATGTGAGCCTCCCCATATTATTAACCATGATCAACATATTAAGAAGAGGCCACTTTAAAAATTTTCTCCTAAAATCTCAAATTATCTTGGGCAGGGAACAACTTAAAGCTCAATATGATTTGATTAAGTTCATTTGCAAAAATAAACAAGATTAAGATTGATGTCTAGGTGGTAAAATAAAAAATAAAAAAATTGATGTCTAGGAAATGTGTTCAAATAAACATCGAGTCAAATATCAACAAACAAATAAACACCGAGTCAAATATCAACAACCATTGTTTTTAATGAATAAATGTATATTACCAAGAACTTTGTGGTCTAGCGGTATCTTATTTACGTTTTAGAATAGGATCTTATGGTCTAGTAATATTTTCTCTACCTCTTAGAAGAATGGATGTTAAGAGTTCAAGTCCTAGATGAGCAAAATGAATTTGTGTTTCTTGCCAATGCTAAAATAAATAAATAATTTGTATATTGAATTAAAAGCAGATTGCAAAGGCTACATTTGGGCCAAGAGAAAGAGGCTCAAGAGCCGGCCATAGAAGAAATAAATAATGTTTTCGTGTTTACCGTACTCTTCTTTAAAGACTTTCAGAAATAGTGGGAGTGTGTGTGTGTCTGTGTTTTTGGAATTAGAGAAACAAGTTTTTTATTTTTATTTTTTTTATTATAAAATAAAAAATAAAAGACATTTTTTTCTAATACAATCACATCAAAATAAAAGACATTTTGTGGGTACGGTTTTACTATAATTACTTAGAAATTTAATCACTTTAATGGACGAATTTCACCATTCTAATGGTGAATGGTGAAATGGTGAAATTTCGCAAAGAAAAATAGTGAAATTGATTGTTTAAATTAATGAAGTTTAACCACGTCATTTCAATAAATGAGTGATGTAAAGCTCTTGTGGATAATTGGATTTGCACCACGAAGTACTCAATACAGGATAGGCAATTTTATATGAAATTTACGTGTCAAATCAACAATTGACGTAGTCAATTAAAGGTTAATGATGTACTTAACTAGGTCAATGGCTCAACTTGATATTATCCAATTTTGGTTGACATTGGTTTAAAATTTTAAAGGATATGCCTCCCACAAATAACAACAATAGCTACAAATTTCGTTCATGGCTGAGATTGAGATCGAATACATATCGGATATGATATAAAAAATAATTAGTCAAAATTAATGGATAATTATTTTTGTTAGGTTTTAATTTTTTTTTCTTTCATAAATATTTTACGACAATAAAACACCAAATATATATATATATATATATATATATATATATATATATATATATATATAATACATCCAAGCAAAAGAGCCTTAATTTTGAATGGAAAGTTTGATTAGGATAATTAAATCATATTTAGTCAATTTTTCTTTATCTCGTTAAACAAATGACTTTTTTCTCCTAAATTTCTCATTTTTTTTTTCTTATTTCTCAAATTTTTTTTTTTTTTTTTAATGCTTTATTACATTATCACATTCTTAAAGTAATGATGGAATGTTCCATTTTACATCAAAAAAATGCAAAACAAATATTTCATGACCATGTTTTATATTGTTTTAGCATTTGAATAATGATAAGTAGTCTGATTTTTGATATATCTAATTGATATCATCATGATGTTATTAAATATGATAATATCATCATTATATCATCTCTTTTTTCATATAAATTTAGTCGTGTCGGATTCCTATCATTATTTTTAGCATTTTGATTATTTTACCTTTCGGATTTTGAAGAGCCATTAGAGTTTATTTGACCTCAATGAAAGGCTAAATATGTTTTATTGTCGTGTGGAAATTCTATTTAGAAAGAACAACGTCCATTCCTATTTTTAGCATTTTGATTATTTTACCTTTCGGATTTTGAAGAGCCATTGTGCTACGTTTGGTGTGCAGGAATGGAATGCTCATTCCAACCATTCGTTTGTTTGGTGTGCAAGAATGGAATGGAATGACCATTCCAATGGATTGAAAATCCATTCCACGGAATGAAAATCCATTCTATTATTAAACCTATGGAATGGCCATTCCATTCCATAGTAAGATTAAAGTTTTTTGTAATATTCCCAATAAACCCTTCATCGTATTCCAATAAGGCAAAAATATTTCGCATAGACCAAAAATCTTTCACATTCTATTTTTCGCATTTCTCGAGATTCTTTATTAGACGTGGTAAAGGTCTTTCACCTTCCCCCTCTTCCAAATATACATAGAGCTGCCGATAAAAAGTTGCAGAACCTTTAACCAAATTGCAGGTATTAATCTCAATATATATATATTTTTGATAAGTATGTATTAATCTATTTATCTTCTGAGTATATCACTTTTTTATTTTTATTTTTTTATTTAATTTTTGTGTATTTGTGTTGAATCGTTTGTGTGATTTCTCCATCTTTCTCTCTTTAAACATTTACGTATGAAGCAACGATTACATAAAATAAAAATTAATAATCACATAAAATAAAAAAATAGTTTGGCCTATTGACCTACAACTTCAGTGCTCTAGTGGTTGATCTTTATGACGGTAGAGAGGTTTATTAGCAAAATTCTTTAAATTGATTCCTTTCCAAAAGAGAGGCGTGTGATTGCTCTCTCTGCTATGGGAAAGACAACCGACAAGCTTTTACTGGGATTAGCCTATATTTTATTTTTGACTTTTCAATTGATCTGTTACATGATTATATCCTTGCATGGTATTTTTTTTTACTGGTTATAAAGAATATATATGTATTCTTTATTCATTCCTTCCAGCAAGTTCTTGTAGGTTATTGATGCTATTGATAATTACTGATCTGCAAAGATTTGAAAAGTTTGTCACTATGACATCTATGTGTTTGTTTTCAAGTATTTGTCTGGTAGTTTGGCCTCTTTCCATGTGGCAAATGCAGCATCTCGAACCTAGGATATGTTGCAAATGGAGTGGTTTCTTTTTAGTTTATGTTTGACTTTAAAATTATACAAATGTGACAAAATCATCATTCAATTTCTATGTGGAATAAGATACTGTATAGGCAATTTGGCCTTCATTGACAATGTTTGGAGTAAGAATTGCTTATTTGATTGACACAGAGAAGAATTCTTCTGAAAATTTGTTCCTATCACATACTGTTTATCTTTGTGCTCCCATAATATATATAGACACACACACACACACACACACACGCACGTACTATCAAATAAATAAATTTTAGTAGTGCCTTAGAGCTTTTACTACTTAGAACTTGCAGCCTCTGTTAAATTTTAGTTTTAGTTGTTGAATAATTTGCTTTTTATTCTTATTTTTTGATCTATATTTAAGGTTTATAATATTGCATCTCATAATTAAGTTTAAATTTATGCAGTTATGGCTCGTCTAAGTTTAAGGACAAGGAAGATGATAAGGAAAAAGAAATTAGCAGCAATTAATGTATTTAGATTAAATATATTGTATGTGGTGAATTGGTGGTTTCATCTAATGTGCTGCTTATTAGACTTCTGTAATCAAAGGCGATCGTTAAACTCGAGATATGTCATCAACTTTTACTCAAATAGAGAAATTCTATACAAATTAGTTTATGCAAGTGATGTGACTTGCATAGAACAACTTAGGATGAATAGGCAAACATTTACCAAATTGTGCTCCATGCTTAAAAGTATAGGTGGGTTAAAAGATAACCAAAATATGTTGATAGATGAACAAGTAGCAATGTTTATTCACATTCTTGCACATCATGTCAAGAATCGGGTCATTAAATTTCGATTTCAGCGGTCAGGAGAAACTATCAGTATGCACTTTCAAGATGTGTTGAATGCTCTCATGCGTCTTGAAGGACTCTTACTTAAAAAACTAGAGCCGGTTCTTGTTAACTTAACTGATGAGAGGTGGAAATGGTTTAAGGTAATTAATCTTTATTTTTATTTTTTTGAAAGAATATATCTTTTATTTATTAATAACCATAATAACTTATTTTTTCTAAAAAAAAATTAGAATTGCCTTGGAGCTTTAGATGGGACACACATCAAGGTAAGTGTACCTATAAAAGATAAGCCTAGATATAGAACACGCAAAGGTGAAATTGCTACAAATATGTTAGGAGTGTGTTCACAAGACATGCAATTTATCTACATATTACCTGGGTGGGAAGGTCAACTGCTGATAGTAGAGTGCTTCGAGAAGCAATGGACAAGAGAAATGGATTTAAAGTTCCTTAAGGTAAGACTTTTTCTATTAAAAAAAATAATATTTACACTTCAACTAAATTTTAAATAGAATTTCCAATTAGTACACTTATACTTGTCACAAATATAGGTTACTACTATCTTGTTGATGCTGGGTACACAAATTGTCAAGGATTTCTTGCACCATATAGAGGACAAAGATATCATTTGAATGATTGGAGGGATGGACACCAACCTACTAATCCTCGAGAATTTTACAACATGAAGCATTCTTCGGCAAGAAATGTGATAGAGAGATGCTGTGGACTACTTAAGATGCGTTGGGCAATTATGAGAAGTCCTTCTTTTTATTCGACTACAACACAGACTCGAATCATTTTAGCATGATGTCTATTGCATAATCTTATAAGGCAAGAGATGTCTATAGACTCATTAGAGGAAAGTTTGGAAGAATAAGAACATACTCTGAATGAAGTACATGGTGATTCAATTACAACAATCGAAACATCAAATGAGTGGAGTGCATGGAGAGATAATTTAGCAACCAGCATGTTCAATGAATGGATGGCAGCTAGATAAGGGAGATGATAATTTTTCATATCAGTTTATGTTCTTTTTAAATTTATGTTTAATGAATGGATGGAAAATAGACAAGGGATCCAGATAATTTTTTTGAGAAACGTTCTTATTTTTTAAGAATTATTTTTTAATGTGACATGTTACTTTTTATGCATAGGTTATTATTAATTAATTTTTATATGTCTTGGTTGATATATTGGTGAAGTTTTTCTCTTTCAAATTTACATGTGTGAATGCATTTATTAGTTGTGAAAATTATATGTTATATATATCTTGTACATGTTAGGATGGAGTTTACACAAGATCAAATAAGAGGAGCAGGTAAAAATAAACGGATCTGGACAGATGAAGAAGATATGAAGCTTATTGAGGCTCTTCTCGACTTACATAACACAGGTCTCTATAATGCCGATCGTGGATTCAAACCTGGCCATGTTACAGCTATAGAGAAAATACTTGCAATTACTTTGCCACATTCTTATTTAAAGGAAGACCCCCATATTAAATCTAGAATGAAGACATTAAAAACCCATTTTGATGCTGTTCATGATATGTTGCATGGGCCTAACACAAGTGGGTTTGGTTATGATAATTTGAACCATTGTGTGGTTGCTGAGAAATCTATGTGGGATGCTTACCTACAGGTATTTTTTTGCCTTCATAATTTTATTTTTCTCTTTCATTTGTATTATGATATTCTTTTCTTTTTTTTTTCATAATTTTGTATTACGATATTCTTATAATTGCTATTTTTTATAGAGTCACAAGAATGCTGCAACATTTAAAGACAAACCTTTTCCATTTTATAAGGATCTATGCACCATATTTGGAAAACACCGTGTTACCGGAAATGATGCTGAAACAGCGGCTGATGTTATGGAAAAATTGGACAAGGAATGGATGGACAAGGAAAATGAGAATGAAAATGATGATGTTGGAGATGGTTTAGATGATATTGACACATCGATTTCATTTATGCAATCTCCCACAATTGGAAAAACTAATGAAGTGAGCTCTAAAAATAAAAAGAAGAGGAAATATCAAAGTGTCGCAGAATCATTGTGTGAAATAGTGAAACAATCTTTAACTTTGATTAGCTCATATATAAAATCAAGTACTGAACGCCTTAGCCAAGCTATTGAAGATGCTTCAATTAATGAGTTGAAAATTAGGCTGCACGAAGAATTGATGAAGTTACCAAGTTTGAACAAAACTGATCGAGCAAAAGCTTTGGTTCAAATTGGTCGTGACCGTGACTTGATTCAAATTTTTTTCACACTTGATGAAGATATGAAGGAAGAATTGGTGAAGACAGTCATTTCGTGAAGATTTTACTTAGGTGGCCCTTTTTGGATATTTAGCTAAGCAGGTTTTTAATTTTTATTATGAATGCTTTGGATAATTATTTGGTTAATTTTGTGATGGGTATGTGGCACTTTTTGGTGATATTTTGTTTAATTATTTTGATAATACTTTGGACTCCTTAATATTAATTTGTTTCTGCAATGATATTAACTTATGATATTAGTTTGATTGTGACCCATAATGAAAGAAAGACTTACCTAACAAGTATAGATTGGGTAAGAGACTTGGTCGTTCTCTTGGTTTTTTTTTTTTTTTACTTCAAATAAATTTTTTTTATATATTATTGAGATTGATATATGATTAAATATATATATATTTTTAATTTTTTAGCCTTTACATCAACTTTTTAGGTTAAGTATTCAATCATGGTGGCTACAGTTTTGTGCTTTCGTCTTTTGGGAATTTAGATATTTTTCCTTTTGCAGTCATTTATTAAGATTAATATCTCATTAAAAATAATATTTTATTTTATTTTAAGATTTTTCTTTATTTTTTTCAATGGCAGTACTGGGCATCTTATAATATTCTATAATTCATCGTCAGAATTAAAAAGTAATGTAAGCCAATGAAAAGGGCATTTTTGAGAAAAATCATTCCATTTCAGATTTGATAGTAGTCAACCAAACAATAGAATGGAAATACTCATTCCATTCCATAACGATTTATCGTGTCACACCAAACATTAGAATGGTAATACTCATTCTATTCCATTCTTTTTCTCATTCTATTCCAAGTTGCATTCCATTCTATTCCTGCACACCAAACGTAGCCTTAGAGTTTATTTGACCTCAATGAAAGGCTAAATATGTTTTATTGTCGTGTGGAAATTCTATTCGGAAAGAACAACGTCCATTCCTTTTCTATCCCATGAACACCTCTTGACTCGGGACCCATCCTTCCAAAAGTTATGATAAAGATCCAACATATTTTTAAAATTTTAAATCACTAATAGTGCAAGATGGACACAAAAAGGAATGTAGGAGAGCAAATTCGAACTAATTCGAGGTTCAGTGGAGTCAAATGGCCCTATTGATTTTTTTTTTTTTTGGTATTATGTATCATGTGTTTTTTTAATTATATCTCGATAAAATATCAAAATTGTCATGTGACGACCCAAGTTTTTCAACCCGGTGCGTCAGTGATGAACCGAAAGATGATCCGATAATGGATCCGAAATGCAGAAGAAAAATACAAACAACGGTCTCTAGAGATACAACATGACTCTAAGACACCATTGTGACCCTCAATGAGGTCACGAGACCCAAAGGAATCAAATGCAGAAACAACATTTCAAAAACGGACAAGAATGCACCTTAGGGCAAAATTGTCATTTCCAGCATAAAAGTGGGTGCCATTAGAAAGGCAACGAAAAATCAATGAACTTAGACTCAAAAATCACTTGATTCGGAGTCTGGATGAAGAAGATATGGCTAACAGAAGAAGAAGGGGCAAAACGGTCAAAAAAATGGCAACCAAGAACATCTAACTGGTTAGGAGACCTTCCTAACCGGTTAGGAAGCCAAAAATCTCGCCCAAAACACTGCCCATGCACATGTAACCGGTTACTCGTAACCGTTTACATGTGAAGGAGGCAGAATAGGCAGCCCAAAAACCTGGCAGCAGGGTTTTTTCGGGAAAAAAATAGAAATTTGAGGTCCAAAATGACATTTTCTGGAAAAACTCAAAGAATAAATCCCCCTCAAAATCGAGTTTTCAATGTGAATCGCACGAAAAATTGAAAAATACACAATGTAAAATGCACAAAATGCCCTCCCAAGAAAACTGGTTCAGACGGTCCAAAAAGCTGCTAAATTTAAAAACTGAGAGCTGAACTTCGAATGCGATTTTCGATGCTAAGATGGCATTTTCTGGAAAAACATGAAAAAGAAACCCCCCCTAAAATCATATTTTCTATTCAACCATGTAGAGAACGGAATTTATTTCCTAAAGAAAATTCCCAAAATACCCTTAGGTCTGAAAATGCAACAAAAGTGTAAAATGAGTCCGTAGGAGGCTCATTTCACCAAAGAAGAAGCTTTGCCCAGAAATGACCATGCACACAAACGTAACTTACCTAGTAAGATGTGCTACAAAGGTCCATAGCCCAAAAATATGGCCGATGCAAAATATGACCCCCCCCCAACGGCCAAAATGCCAAAAATGAAATTTGGAACAAAAACTTGGAATTCAAAACTATGAAATGATTTCAAAATGCCGCTTGGCCCTTGGCCACACTTCATACATGGTGAATGAATGCTAATGGAAGAATCAAAATGGAATTCCCACACCCAATGCAAACATGGTGAATCAAAAACTCAATATTTTACAATACTTTCATAATATTCCATGAAGTCAAAATTTACATAGGATACAATTTACATGTCATTGGCCTCCGGCCTCATCTCATACATGTCAAATACATCGCAAAGAGTGTACTCATGTACACATTACATATAAGGGATCAAATGTACACATGTTGACATATAAGACTACAATTGGCATTCCAAGCCAACCTTCACAAAAGTGGAAGTCTCCAGGTCCACAAACCATCCAAGCATAATGAAGACCTCAACTTTGATTCTTGCACCTGAAATATGCCCCAGTATCGTAGGGGTGAGTAACATAAAGCTACTCGTAGAAAATGAGCATGCATCGACCTATGTTTTACAAGTTGCATGATTTAATCATTGTGGTTCATTCCACCTAACGTCTATGTCAAAGGTGAGACTCAAGGAGCATCCTAGCTACCTAAGATCATTTCTAGCATCAATCACATCATTCATGCAATTTTAGTAACATAGGTTTATGCTTACACAAAGCAACAACATAGAAGCATGCTTACACAAAGCAACAACTTAGGAGTATGCTTACACAAAGCAACAATATATAGATTCTCAAGGTTATCAACTTGAAGTCTAAAATGCAACATCAACTAAATATAACAATTTAGCATAATTAGAATATCTAATACCACACATCAAGACATAGATTTTCTAGGTTATCAACTAGAAATCTAAAAGTGTGAAATCAACTAAATATATCAATTTAGTATGGATGTACTTAACAACATCAAAATCGCCAATAACCAAAACCATAAGTTAACAAGGTAAACATGATTGTCAACTTGGAATTGAATGCAAAAACAAACAGTGGAATACTTGGACATCACGCTCGGAATTCTGCCGAGACCTTAATGGTTACTCCGGGCACTAACCCGTAGGGAAGACCACCCTAAGTGTGCACTTTCTCAATGACTTAGAGGACTCACGTCCCCGTATTAGAGCTAAACCCTAGCCATCTTAACTCAACAATGTTCCAAGATTCCAAAATAAGCCAAATAAGTTCATAACTTATACATATTACTATTACATAGTAGCAAGTTAGCAATATAACTCTCAATTGTGCATAATAAGCATTTCATATCCATAATTCTACGAAATCACAAGCCAATAATATATTCATATTAGAAACATACTCTCATGAATATAAACTTAACAACAATGCTCTACAATGCATATAACACAATCTAGTGAATACATTACAAGTCTAAATCCATGCTCTTAAAATAGAAACAACTTCTAAAATATGATTAGATCCATGGATACACAAGATAGAATTTAATTACATCAAAATAATTAAACTCTCTAGATTTCAAATCATTTCTAATTGGACCCAATTTAATATATGTTAATAGACATATCATGGTCATTACATATATTCACACACTAGCTTAATTAGGCCCATGAAACCACCAAAATAGATTTTAATTAATTCCCTTAATTAAAGTCTCTAGATTTCTAAACTTAACCAAATGCTCTCAAATTAAAGTATGTTGACAAACATGCCAAAACTTAATTTAGAAGCATAATACAATCAATTCCATGCAAGGTATGACCATGAACTTGAATCTTTCAAAAAAGATTAATATTAATTAAAAAGAGCAATTCTTATTAAATTAATCCCAAATTAATATATGTTAACCAACATATTAAAATAAGAGTTTCTACCATGCCACAGTTCAAAACCAAGTTTCTCATCATCATGAAAATTAAATCTTATACAAAGAATTAAATATTTCAAATTTCCTAGATTTGATACAAGGCATGCATATAGGTTGTATAAACATGGAAAACACATAATACAATACATATAAAATCCTAAAACAGTCCCTACCTCCATTTGAGATGAAATCTCAAATCCCCACCAAAATAAATCGGCTCCGAATCCGACGAAACTCCTAGGTTTTGTCAGGGACAACAGCATGAACGTGAATCGCAAGAAAGCTCCATCAAAAACACAACTTGACTTTAAACCCGAACTCAAGAAATGGCCAAAACGAGATTCCAATCGGTTGGAATCAAAGGCCTCACCGAGGGGAACAATAAATACAAAGGCATCACCACTTTTTAATGAAGGGAAGAAGTCCAAAAGAGGAGAGCGAAGATGGTAGCCATGGATGGAGCTTGGACCGGCCATGAGAGAGGAGAGAGAGAGAAAAATCTGATTTTTCTTTCTAAGACCTCCTATTTATAGAAAAACTCAAAAAGTGCCCCGAACGGGCCCCGCCGGGTTCGGAAAAGTGGAATTCGCGCAGACGAGCTCAAATGGCAAAATTCTATGAACAAAAAAGATTCTAAATGGGAAAATATGAATAACGGAAAAAACAACGTCAAAAACCGAGTCCCGAGTAGAGAGTTATGCCCAAAAACAAGTTTGGCACAAACTAGGGCTAGAAACCCTGAAACTGGAAAACATGGTCCAGGAGGAAATTCTAAGAGTCCACGGCTTGACAAAATGTGAAAATAAATCCCATACAAGGATCCAGGCTCAAAACAAGGCATTGAGGAATAACTTTCATTAATTGCACAGTGGCCCCTCCAAAAAGTGAAAACTGCGAAACTATCCCAGAATGAAAATATCTTCCAAAAGATATTTTCTTAAATACCCCTGAAATAAACTATCTTCAAAAGATATTCATGAAAAACACCCCAAGAAGAGAAAAATTTTCCAAAGAACTTTGCATTAATGCCCCTACGGGCACCGGGAGCAAACAGAATACTTTCTCACGAAAGTAAAGATACGTATCTCATCGAAATCACTGAGAATGAAGATACGTGAAGTCAGAAACCAACTCCGAACACAAGAAGTGTGGTTACGCAAATAGAGTGACAAACGAGGGAAAGACGAAATAGGGAAAAAGACAAAATAGGGAAAAGACAAAAAGTGAATAGTGTCGAAAAACGAAAAGTGCGGAACTGACTTGGTTCTCAAAGGAAGTTGTCAATCCACAGAAAAGAGTCTCGGAAATCACTCCAGAGCACTCGAGACGACACTAATCGACAATAAAACTCAGAAGGGAAAAGACAACGGAAAAAATTTATCCGAAAAATTCGGGTCATTACAACTTTCCCACCTTAAAGGGATTTCGTCCCCAAAATCCAGCCCAATGAAAGAGAAAGCAAAACCAGGATAACTACAGAGTACATCTCCAAGTATCCCTCACAACGCGCTACACCAGCGACCTCGAAACTGAAAGGAACACACAAACCATTGTCAATTGCACCCGCATGCTCATGACAAGACAACCCCTCAAGGGAAAAGTGACCACATGGCCACACGACAAGTCTGAACTCACACAGAGAACCCAAGGTCAGACAAAAGAACGAAAAATAACAACCGTAAGCGTCCCTCTTGACAAACCATCATAAGGAACCAAAAACAACCACCAAAAGAACTCCAAGATAACCACATATCAAATCAGGGTACAGAACAAACATAATGTGGAAGTACGAATAGCAACCAGAACTCGCCCACGATGTACTCGAATGTGTGGTAGCAATGACAGTATCTAGTGCCCGCCCATACTTACTCGTTAGTAAGGTAGCATCGACGGCAACTAGTACTCGCCTACAACACACAACTTGTACGGTAGCATGACAGTATAAGGCACTAATTCATAACCTGCCCCCCACCAGGTCTACCCAAGAAACCTCTCGATACAAATGATAACAATGTAAAAAATGATCATTACCAAAAGCACTACGAAGACCAAAATTTTGTGGGAGTTAAGATATGGTCCAAAGATGTCCGGCCGGACCATCTCGGCCAATCCCAAACTCTGACAACAATGTCATAGGCACCATTATACTTAAGGCCTAAAATCCTCAATACAACAAAACCAACATCTCCAATGTCTCAAAATACCCCTATTAACAACATTAATCAGGAATCGAAAACCTGACAAGCAAATCAACGTCTATAGAAATCAAAACAAACCTCACAATAAGACATTTCACCGAAAGTCCTTCACATTACTCCCTGAAACAAATCAACTACAAGAACAATCACCATGATCAAACATCAGATCCACATCCCTATCACGGATAACTAAATCCTCAAAATACAAGTCAAACAAGTGGCACGCACATCAAAATGCCAACAACCAAGGTTACAAAATGAATCTCTCAAAACCGTACTTGGAAAGACTAAGTTAAATCAAAATTTCTCAATTTTTTGATCCACAACCAATCATCAGAACTACGATTCTTCAAAACTATGCTTAGTCATAACTAGGACGAGAAACTCCACAACAAGTCATATCCAACAGCAATCCTCCAAAACTTCTCCTAGAAGTTAACCACATCCAAGTCTCCAAAACGGAAACAAGTCTCCAAAAGACATTCTCAAAAGAGCATCAAGCTCACCTCACAATCAAACAAATCCTCAATGAAATGGACATAAGTCCCAAAAAAAAAAATGTTCTCACACCAATCAACTCACTCTGAGCACCACAACTTCGTCAACAACCACGACAAAAACTCTCCAAGGAAAGATACGAAAGAAAGGGAGCTACCAGTCCTAAAAAGGACAACACCTCGACTCTGTCTCTGAAACGAAAGACAACAAGGTTAAAGACTTCACCCCCTATATGGAAATAAGCCGACCAAAATCCAACAAATCCTCACCAAGGATTCAAGACAACAACGATGATTCTCATGGACCAACCAACCCCAAAACAGTGCACAACACAATGGAAAGAAGAGACTCAATCCTTGTGAAGTCCCATACATGAACCAACACAAAACCCTTGTGGAAATCCGCATACACATTACGTGCGACCGAGGGAAACGAATGGGAAAACCAAACCTGGAAGTCATGCATATGATAAGGGATGCAACTACCAGAAAGAAAATCTACTCATATAGATAAAAATCAAAGGTACATGCAACACGTCTCCACGTAAGCACAAAAGCATGTCACAAAAATACAGTAACAACATGGTATCTCTAAGCATATAAAGAAGGCATGCTAATGCCACACAACAAGAAGGCAAATGTGGACACAATTCCACCTACTCATGTATCACAATATCATAAATCATACTCCTAACATGGTAGTAAATGAAACTGCATAAGACAACATGATGCAATAATGAACCTTATGGACATCGTGTCCTAGAGTGCCTAAGAAAGGAAAGGACAATTCCTAGTCATAAATTGTCTCTAAAACCGACGTGATAACAACCTGTCTCCAAATAAATGTGAGCCCTTACCACAACGGTAAGACTCTAACAATCTAACTCCGAATTTAGAGGTGACACTACAAGTGACACTAACAGTGCAGCGCTTTCACTACCCGTAACATCAATCAATCGACTTGATCCCAAAAGCATCATCACGCAAGAACTCCTCAAGGAAAATGGAAACTATAGCCATACCAATAACAACTAAATCAATCACCACGACTGATCGCCAAAACAACCATCATCATCACCGATCAAAAGACAACGCCTATCAGAACAAAACCAACATTGATTCCATCCAAACTGTACTTGTAGCTCGCTAGTACGGTAGCATGACAGTGCCATGCACCCGCCCACAAACGTACCAGCCCATGAAAATTGCAATCCTAGAGGAATCATCCTGATCAACCAAGGATCCTAAGAGGTCCATAACCTCATAATGGCCCAAAACCAACAAATCCACCACTACGGTAATGCCAAATGACTCATCTTACAAGAGCCCAAACAAAAGGTGACCATCCACCTACCTCAAAACCAATGCTAGGTCGACAACAACCTATATCACCACGAGACTATGACTACAATCACCATCAACCTCAACTCGTGCTTCAATGACCAATCCCGTGTCATGCCAAGTAAGCAATACAATTATGCATATACAATTCTAATCTAGCATACGTCACATGTCATGCTCTTTACATTAGAATAAAATAATGTTAAACAAACGGCATACAACATGTAGCACGTAAATATATAAAAATGTTATCAACCAAAACATGTTATCATAAAGCATATAAACAGATAGAGTATGGCAACAAAAGCATGATATGCACCTAAAACCCATCGTCCAAAGGTTTTCGAGCCAAGGAGCTCTGATACCACTCGTGACGGCCTAAGTTTTTCAACCCGGTGTGTCAGTGATGAACCGAAAGATGATCTGATAACAGATCTGAAATACGAAAGCAAAAGACAAACAATGGTCTATAGAGATACAACATGACTCTAAGACACCATTGTGACCCTCAACGAGGTCACGAGACCCAAATGAATCAAATGCGGAAACAATATTTCAAAATCGGACAAGAATGAACCTAGGGGCAAAATCGTCATTTCCAGCCTTAAAGTGGGTGCCACCGAGCACACCATTGGAAAGGCAATGAACAATCAATGAACTTAGACTCAAAAATCGCTTGATTCGGAGTCCGGATGAAGAAGATATGGCTAACGGAAGAAGAAGGGGCAAAACGATCAAAAAAATGGCAACCAAGAGCATCTAACCGGTTAGGCGATCTTCTTAACCGGTTAGGAAGCCAAAAATCTCGCCAAAAACACTGCCCATGCACATGTAACCGGTTACGAAACCCCTCATAACCGTTTACATGTGAAGGAGGCAAAATGGGCAGCCCAAAATCGTGGCAGCAGAGGTTTCTCCCGGGAAAATGGAAATTTGAGGGCGAAGATGACATTTTCTAGAAAAACTCAAAGAAGAAACCCCCTTCAAAATCGAGTTTTCTACATAAATAATGAGAAAAATTGAAAAATATGCAATGTAAAATGCCCAAAATGCCCTCCCAAGAAAACTGGTCCAGAGGGTCCAAAAAGCAGCTAAATTTAAAAACTGAGAGCTGAACTTCGGATGCGATTTCCGATGCTAAGATGGCATTTTATGGAAAAACATGAAAAAGAAACCCCCCCTAAAATCATATTTTCTATTCAACCATGTGAAGAACGGAATTTATTTCCCAAAGTAAATTCCCAAAATACCCTTAGGTCAGAAAATGCAACAAAAGTGTAAAATGAGTCCGTAGGAGGCTCATTTCACCAAAGAAGAAGCTTTGCCCGGAAACAAACATGCAAGGAAACGTAACTTACCTAGTAAGATGTGCTACAATGGTCCATCGCCCAAAAATATGGCCGATGCAAAATATGACCCCCTAACGGCCAAAATGCCAAAAATGAAGTTTGGAACGAAAACTTGGAATTCAAAACTATTAAATGGTTTCAAAATGCCGCTTGGCCCTTGGCTACACTTCATACATGGTGAATGAATGCTAATGGAAGAATCAAAATGGAATTCCCACACCCAATTCAAACATGGTGATCGGTTGATCAACTATACATCAACATTCGCAATAGCACGAATCATTGTAAAATAGGGCTATTGGTCGGGTAAGTCGAACTACTGGGACTGCGCTAGTTTAAGGCAACCTAAGCGTCTAGAATCGTTTTAGAATGATAAGGGGGAATAGGGTGTTTGCTTGGTTTGTCACTAAAGCTATGAAATTAAGATGTATAAAATAGAACTTGCAAGAATTTAAAAGAGATAAAATGTTGGTAAAAGAGACTAGGGAAGTAACTTCACCACCTACAATATAAACATGCTAGAATATGATTCATTCGGGGAAAAACAACATAAATATGTGGCTATGATAAGTAGTTACTCATGGTTACTACATTACCTTCAAAGGATTCATGGAATCAATAGGGAAGAACAATTTATCAAAGATTTTACATGCTCAATTACCTAAACTAAAGTGTAATTTAAGACATGTTCACTAAGCTAGAAATTGTCAAACCATCAATCACATGATAAGAGCACATGAAGCTAAGAATTAAGAATAAGCCATCAAGGGAAGAACCTAAGCTATGGCCTATCAAATCTCTCAACAACATGCCATTAAAACCATTCCAAAAATCTCATCTTCATTGTCACCATGAAAATGTAAACCATACAACCATGAAAACATACATTCTAAGACAAGAAAGTAGGTCCAACATGATCATTAAATCAAAATCAATTCATTACATCAAGTAAGAGTTCTAGATTATGGAATCACCACAAAAATACATTATTTTTCCCAAACTAGAATCAAAAGTAAAGCATGCTTACAATGAGGGGTTCCATTACCTCCCTAGAGGAGGAGTTAGTTACACATGGGAGCCTTAGAATGAAGAAGAACCATGGATCCTCCTTCCATTTTCGAGCTCCCCTTTCTTGCTCCAAGAACTCTCCTTCCTTTCTCCCTTCTCTCTCCTCTAACTTGCCAAAATGAAGCTTTTCCCTATTGTGTGGCTCATATCCCTCTTATCTACCACCAAAAGGCCACCAACCAACATCTCCAACCACTTCATTAAAGAGAAAAGCAAAATGAAGAGACCAAGGTGCAAGTGGGCTGAAATGAGCCATTTCCGAAGGACATTCTGCCCAAAATTCGAGCACTCTAAGCAAGGCCTCGAGCACTCGAATTTAGTGTAAAAAGCTCCATGCTTCACTTGCTCCGCCCAGACCTACTTTGGTTAAACAGCCATAACTTTGCGCTCCGAACTCCGAATGATGAACCGTTTGAAGATTTAGAAAGCTAATTCAGAGCTCTAAATATTTTTTGTGTTAGTGGAGATCCAATTCTCAAGGACGGTTGGTTGAAAATGAAGATCAAGGCAGAATTTCATTGCTGCCAGGCAGTTCTGCGCACCTCTGGTAATAAGGCCATAAATCTCTGCTCCGAGCTCCGAATGACAAACCGTTTGAAGATTTAGAAAGATAATTCAGAGCTCTAAATCTTTTATGTTATGAGGGAAGTCCAGTTCTCGAGTTTGCAAGGTCAAAATGGCGAGCAAAGTCCAGGTTCTGCTGCTGCCAGAATTCAGCATTGACACCTTTTGTTGCTCAAGATTCCACAAGGCCTTATTCTTGTTCCATTTTGGCCAATGAACCTGAAATTGCATAAAAACATAGAAATGGAGATAATCTACATAAATTAACATACAACGGACTTTACTAATGCAATTTAGGGTGCTTGAATATACAATATTCGGCGCTTATCACACCCCCAAACTTACATTTTGCTAGTCCCTTAGCAAAACTACAATGAAAAACTTAATGAAAAGACAACCATGGGCTTGCTACTACAAAAATATCATCCATGGTAAAATAAGATATATACATTGCTCAAAAATAACTTGAAATAGAAAAAGAGCTGGAGATGGGGTCATTGGGAAAACTACCTTGCATATATGAAACATTGATACAAAAATTGGCTAAATACATTTCCACATACATGCATCAACATCAAAGTCTATATAAATAACTCAATTATCATCTCTTGAATGGAAATCAACTCTAGCTTCAGTGAAAGTGAATTGGATTTTCAAAATGCGGCTTTTACTTTCTTTTCCAATTCTAAAGCACAAGTTTTCAAATCATTGAATTCCCCTTTAAATAAGGTCCCTAAGGCATGATTTTATTTACAAGACAACTTTTGTTGCTTATTGACAATTTATTGTAACTCATAAGCGAAACATAGAATGGTTGTGCAATGCTGAAGTCCCTTAAGCTTTCTAACCAACCTATGTAGCAAGCGTTAGGCCAACAACTCCCAAACCAGATGGCTTTAGGGTGTTAAGTGTAGAGACACTCCTAGGGTTTAATTGCTCAAGTTGGAAAGGCTACGAACTCCAACGAACCATGTTTATTACCAGTTTATTTTTTGAATGACCGTGCAATGTTTAAGTCCCTTAAGCATTCTAACCAACCCTTGTAGCAAGCGTTAGGCCAACAACTCCCAAACCAGATGGCTTTAGGGTGTTAAGTGTAGAGACACTCCTAGGGCTTAATAGCTCGAGTTGGAAAGGCTACGAACGTCAACTGGTCATTATTTTCTTTCCTTTTCAGTTTTTTTTTTTTTTTTTTTTTTTTTTAGATAACTTAAATCATGCCAAAGATATTCATCTATCAGGTTCATCAAATCAAATTAACTAGGCCAAGGTCAAGGTCGATCAAGTTGCATGCCTCACAGTTAAGTTTCCAATGTGCATCTGTGCATTGTGAAGCTTAAAAGAGTGTCAAATCCAGCGAGAATTTAATTGAGACATTTATACAGACTAATTTGAATCTACATGATCATTTCAACTCAAATTTTTCTTTATTTTCAAAAATGTCAATTGCTTCTATACACAAGGTATTAAACATATGCTTCGTCTCCGACAAGTTCCAAGTTACACTATCATTGCTTAGCAAAAATTATGAAACCAAAAATGTCAAAATGTGAAACCAAAAATGTCCTATTGCACCCCCAAACTTGAATGTCACATTGTCCTCAATGTGTGAAGACAAGTGAAACAAAATAAGAGTAAAGGGGGGAAAAGAACAATAATACCAAGTGGAGTGACGACGACGTAGATGTTCAGCCATGTGAGTGTGCAAATGTGTCCCCCAAACTTGGACATGAAGACCTATCAAAACACAACTAATGTACACAGGTAAAAATCAAAACATAAATAATAAGAAAAACAGGACTTATTTATTTATTTATATATATATATAGTTTTTTTATTCAGTAAAGTTATTATTGTTATTATTATTTTATTTACTTATTTATATATATATATATATTCTTTTTTATAATAATATTATTATATATATATATAGTATTATGTTTTTTTTTTTTTTTTTTGGAATGAATGGCATGCATGAGTTTGTGGTGAGTGAGAAGGTGAGGTTGGTGAGGGTGGATGCCGAGGGTGAAGGGGATAGAAGCCGAGGTTGGTTGGTTTGGGTAGGGTGGTTGCATGGTTGGCAAGGTTGGCGTGCATGATGGGAGGTCGATGTGCCGAGAGGGTGTGTTGTATGAAGTGGGTTGTTTGGTTGGAGATGAGAGAGGAGGTGAGGTAGGTAGTGAAGCTTGAGGAGGTTGGTTGGTTAGTTGTGAGAGGGAAGAATGGTAAGGTGAGGAGGATAGAAGATGGTGGAGTTGCCGAGAGGAGAGGTTTACATGGGTTGGGAGATGTGTGTGATGGTAGGTGGTGTTTCGAGCACTCGGCAGGGGAGTGAGAGAGCTCGAATGGAGGGCAGTGAGCTCGGGATGTTTGGTGTGAGGAAGCTCTAGTAAGCTCGAGCACTCGAAATGCTTCTTCGAGTGCTCGAGAAACTGGCATAGAGTGAAAATGGAGGGTTGGTGTGTGGCGTGGCTCGGGTTGAGAGAGAGAGAAGGGGAAGGTTTGTGGTGGTAGTGGGCTGTTTGGGTTGAGGGCGGATGCCGAGAAGAGAGATGGTTGAGTGGGTGTTGTGCATGGAGTTGATGTGAATGGTTGGGTGCATGGTGACTGGTTGGGTTTATTTTGTCGAGAGTGGTGTTGTGTTAGGTTTAGGTGGGTTGTGGGTGGCATGCATGCATGGGGTGTGCATACATGCATGGAGGCCGTGGGCTTGATGGTGGTGAAAGGTTGCCGGTTGGGAAGATGGAGGAGTTGGGTGGTTATATGGGAGTTGGGTAGCGAGAGAAGCCGAGAGGGTGGGTTGTGGGTTTGCTGGTGGGATTTCGAAATTGGTTGTGGGAAGTGGGTTTGCCGTAGACATGCAGGGTGGTGAGGATGATTGTCTGCTGGGGAGGTTGGGAGGTTGATTGGCATGCATGGGGTGCAGCAGGTTGGTGTCGGGATGGTGAGGTGGAATGCTGAGAGGGGTGTTTATTGGGGTGATGGTTGGATGGTTTGAGGAGTGGAAGGTGGTTTCTGCCGAGAAGGGAGAGGGTGTGTGTGTGCGAGTTGAGGAAGTTTGGTGAGGTTGGGTTTGGGGTGAGATGGTGTGCATGAGGGAGGGAAAGAGATTTCGAGCACTCGAAATGGGATTTCGAGTGCTCGATTTGAAGACAGAGAGTTCGGTATGTTGGGTTGCAGTGGGATAGCAGCTGCGAGCACTCGAAGCTTGGCCTTCGAGTGCTCGAATTGGAGACAGTGGTTGCGAGATGTTGGGCTGAAAATTTAGAGCACTCTAAATGGAAGCTGGAGTGCTCTAAATGAAGGCAGTGAGCTTGGGATTGATGGTTCACATTTAGAGCACTCCAAATGGGAGCTAGAGTGCTCTAAATGAAGGCAGTAGCTTGGGATGAGATTGGTTCACATTTAGAGCACTCTAAAATGGAATTAGAGTGCCATAAATACAAGCAGCAGCCTCGGAATGATGGTGGAGAAGTTTGGAGCAATCCAAATGGAAGCTAGAGCACTCCAAACTTGGGCAGTGAGCATGCAAAATTGGTGTGGTAATTTGGAGCAATCTAAATGGGATTTGGAGGGCACGAAATTGGCTCAGTAGGCTAGGGGGTGAGCTCGGCTGTGAGGACTGAAGCAAGGAGTGAAAGGGAAAACATGCAAGACAGTGAGCACCATAGAAGTTGAATTTGTTGCAATGGAATATGGAATGTGAGCAACATGGAAATGGAAGCTGTTCAAAATGGAGTCCATGCATGGAAATTCCATGCATTTGCATTTGCAATCTCATTCCATGGAAGACAGTGAGCACTATTGCATGCATTTTCATGCATTTTGATGCATTTGCAACATCATTCCAAGAATTTTGCAAGTTGGCGACTTGGAAACAAAAAAAAAATTTTTGCATGTCATTCCCATGGAATGGAAGAATGTCTGAAAAATTTTCAAATTGTCTCATAATGCTTGAATGAACTGAAGAAAATTTTCAAATTGCATCATCTTTGGAAAATTTCCAGACTTTGAATGAATTTGAAAATTTTGGAATTTTTGAATATCTCTTCAATGCAACATCACACAATTCATGGAAAATTTTTAAAACTTGCAATGTCAATCCAATGCATGGATTAACTTGTGGAAAAAAAAATTTCAAAAGCTTTGCAATTGCAGGGATGGAAAAATTACCAAGCTCTAAGCTTCAATGCAATGCATGGAAAATTTTGAAATTTTTTCAAACTGAGCAATTTTTCCCCAATGCTTGGATGAATTTAGGAGAAAAGAAAAAAAAATTGAAATTGCACATCATCTCAAATGCATGGAAATTTTTTTAAAACTTAGCAACTCCATTTTAATTCAATGCATGGAAAAATTTAAACTTTGCACTTCATCTCAAATGCATGGATGAAATTTGGGAAAATTTTGAGACCTTGTAACTACTCTCTACTGCATGAATGAATTTAAGAAACTTTTCAAACTTTCGCAACATCACACAAATGCATGGATGATTTTGAGGAACCATGATCCAACAATGCATTGAAGATGAGAGGCTATGCATGTGAGTGCCATGTCGAAAGTCCGAGAAAATTGTCTGATAGAGCCGGAAACTTGCGGGAATGAAAACAGGAGTTGAGAAGGTCTAATAAGCCGGTCTAAAATTGTGAAACACAATTGAAGAGCATTCCAGAAAAATCAAATTTTTGGCTTTTCGAAACCATTTCCCGGAAAATTTCAAGGCTCATGCAATTGAAAGAAGGGAAGCTTGGAAATTGAAAGAATTGCTTCCCATGAGTGATAAATTTAACGTCGATAGCTAGACGCACCGAGATCAGGTTAGTCCTCATCACCCTATACCATGTCTCTCAAGAGATTCAAGCTTCCCGAAGTAAGATAATTCTTTTAAAAACGAAGGAGGAAGAGCTTGAAGACAAAAGTGGAAAAGAGGTAGCGGAAAGACCTCAACCCACTCTTCATCCTCAATGAAGAACTTTGGATTATGGGGCTTATTTGGATTATGGGAAGATGGATTAGGTGAAGGTGCACCAAGCAACGACTTATGAAGGGTCATATTGAGCACGGGAATGCTCAACAAGTTATCCTTCAGACTTTCAGCATCCTCCTCACACTTATCCGGGGGTTCGGGCTCAATAGCTTGAGATAACTCAGGAGAAGGAATGAGAGGAAGTGCAAGCTCCCAAGAGAGGGATACATTTGATGTTGACAAAGGAAGAGAATGAATAGGAGGAATATCAAGCAAAGAATTGACCTCGCAAACAGAATTGGCAACATCAAAATCCTCATAATTAAAATGAGCTAAGCATGTTTTTAGAGGATCCTCCATTAAAGGAGGTGCATCAAGCAAGGGATTGTGTAGGGGCTGCGCTGGATTTTTATAGGATACAATCTCATCATCATTAATTTCCTCATTTTGAACCACAAATTCTTCAATTTTTTGTGTGGCGACAATTTGATCTTCACCCACTATTTCTTCATTTTCACATGCGGTAACCACTTGAACATTCTCGTAATGAAAATTACTAGAAGTAAACTCATCATTCATAGAATTCTCTTTTGGATTGACCACAAGTTCAATTGGAAATTCTTCTTCCTTTTCCTGATTTAGAACATCAACTATTTGTTGAATTTGGGCTATCTGGTCATCTAAATCAACTCTAGATTGGGAATGAGAATAGGTGGTCGATTGCATGCTAACAATGTCATCCAACATTTGCTTTTTGGACTCCATCATTTGCGTATGCATAGACTCTATCATTTGTTCGTTGGCAGCTATTAACTCATCCAATGGAGACGGTAGAAAAGGAGAAGAAGAAGGCTGGAAATAATGATCATTGGGTTGAAAATTGGAGTGAAAATGTTGCCCAAGAGATTGTGGGGCTGAATTTCCTATGTCATGCCACAAGAAGTTTTGATGATCTCCTGAACCCGAGTTATAACCATTGAAGTATGGATCACTACCCGGTTCAGAGAAATTTGCATTTGGTTGCTCTAGATAAAAATCCGAGAATTGTCTCGTTGGAAGACAATCTCTTGTATGATGTGTATTACTAGAGCAAAAAGCACAAAACGCATGTGGTGTGTAGAATTGAGTTGGGAGATAATTATTCTCCATCTAGGAGTAATTCAACAACACACAAAACAATCAACACAACACTTTATCACCATAACCTCCACATATGATATTCCCTTTCTCCTCAATTATCAGGACAAAAATTAAAATGGCCACAACAAGGACCGATGCTTGGAATTGAAAATACACAATTGAAGTAGCCTCGACAAGGGCTTGCAATTTATCTACTTCTAAGCTTAACACATGCACGATATTCACAATTTGAAACTAGAAGTCACGAGACTTACCTGGGGTCCTCTAGACTTACAACTTGCTAGCAATCCCACGGCGAGCTTCGAGTCCCTAGAATCTTACAACACGAAGATGATCAAAACACACAAGGAATATTCACAAGACACAATATGCACAATCAAACTAAATTTAACCCTAGAACTTTGGTCGCTAAACCGTTTGTAGTCCCCGGCAACGGCGCCAAAAATTGATCGGTTGATCAACTATACATCAACCTTCGCAATAGCACGAATCATTGTAAAATAGGGCTATTGGTCGGGTAAGTCGAACCACTGGGACTGCGCTAGTTTAAGGCAACCTAAGCGTCTAGAATCGTTTTAGAATGATAAGGGGGAATAGGGTGTTTGCTTGGTTTGTCACTAAAGCTATGAAATTAAGATGCATAAAATAGAACTTGCAAGAATTTAAAAGAGATAAAATGTCGGTAAAAGAGACTAGGGAAGTAACTTCACCACCTACAATATAAACATGCTAGAATATGATTCATTCGGGGAAAAACAACATAAATATATGGCTATGATAAGTAGTTACTCATGGTTACTACATTACCTTCAAAGGATTCATGGAATCAATAGGGAAGAACAATTTATCAAAGATTTTACATGCTCAATTACCTAAACTAAAGTGTAATTTAAGACATGTTCACTAAGCTAGAAATTGTCAAACCATCAATCACATGATAAGAGCACATGAAGCTAAGAATTAAGAATAAGCCATCAAGGGAAGAACCTAAGCTATGGCCTATCAAATCTCTCAACAACATGCCATTAAAACCATTCCAAAAATCTCATCTTCATTGTCACCATGAAAATGTAAACCATACAACCATGAAAACATACATTCTAAGACAAGAAAGTAGGTCCAACATGATCATTAAATCAAAATCAATTCATTACATCAAGTAAGAGTTCTAGATTATGGAATCACCACAAAAATACATTATTTTTCCCAAACTAGAATCAAAAGTAAAGCATGCTTACAATGAGGGGTTCCATTACCTCCCTAGAGGAGGAGTTAGTTACACATGGGAGCCTTAGAATGAAGAAGAACCATGGATCCTCCTTCCATTTTCGAGCTCCCCTTTCTTGCTCCAAGAACTCTCCTTCCTTTCTCCCTTCTCTCTCCTCTAACTTGCCAAAATGAAGCTTTTCCCTATTGTGTGGCTCATATCCCTCTTATCTACCACCAAAAGGCCACCAACCAACATCTCCAACCACTTCATTAAAGAGGAAAGCAAAATGAAGAGACCAAGGTGCAAGTGGGCTGAAATGAGCCATTTCCGAAGGGCATTCTGCCCAAAATTCGAGCACTCTAAGCAAGGCCTCGAGCACTCGAATTTAGTGTAAAAAGCTCCATGCTTCACTTGCTCCGCCCAGACCTACTTTGGTTAAACAGCCATAACTTTGCGCTCCAAACTCCGAATGATGAACTGTTTGAAGATTTAGAAAGCTAATTCAGAGATCTAAATATTTCATGTTTTAGTGGAGATCCAATTCTCAAGGATGGTTGGTCGAAAATGAAGATCAAGGCAGAATTTCATTGCTGCCAGGCAGTTCTGCGCACCTCTGGTAATAAGGCCATAACTCTCTGCTCCGAGCTCTGAATGACAAACCGTTTGAAGATTTAGAAAGCTAATTCAGAGTTCTAAATCTTTTATGTTATTAGGGAAGTCCAGTTCTCGAGTTTGGAAGGTCAAAATGGCGAGCAAAGTCCAGATTCTACTGCTGCCAGAATTCAGCATTGGCACCTTTTGTTGCTCAAGATTCCACAAGGCCTTATTCTTGTTCCATTTTGGCCAATGAACCTGAAATTGCATAAAAACATAGAAATGGAGATAATCTACATAAATTAACATACAACGGACTTTACTAATGCAATTTAGGGCGCTTGAATATACAATATTCGGCGCTTATCACATGGTAAATCAAAAACTCAATATTTTACAATACTTTCATAATATTCCATGAAGTCCAAATTTACATAGGATACAATTTACATGTCATTGGCCTCCGGCCTCATCTCATATATGTCAAATACATCGTAAAGAGTGTACTCATGTACACATTACATATAAGGGATCAAATGTGCACATGTTGACATATAAGACTACAATTGGCATTCCAAGCCAACCTTCACAAAAGTGGAAGTCTCCTAGTTCACAAACCATCCAAGCATAATGAAGACCTCAACTTTGATTCTTGCACCTGAAATATGCCCCAGTATCGTAGGGGTGAGTAATACAAAGCTACTCGTAGGAAATGAGCATGCATCGACCTACGTTTTACAAGTTGAATGATTAAATCATTGTGGTTCATTCCACCTAATGTCTATGTCAAAGGTGAGACTCAAGGAGCATCCTAGCTACCTAAGATCATTTCTAGCATCAATCACCTCATTCATGCAATTTTAGCAACATAGGTTTATGCTTACACAAAGCAACAACATAGGAGCATGCTTACACAAATCAACAACATAGGAGCATGCTTACACAAAACAAAAACATATAGATTCTCAAGGTTATCAACTTGAAGTCTAAAATGCAAAATCAACTAAATATAACAATTTAGCATAATTGGAATATCTAATACCACACATCAAGACATAGATTCTCTAGGTTATCAACTAGAAATCTAAAAGTGTGAAATCAACTAAATATATCAATTTAGTATGGATGTACTTAACAACATCAAAATCGCCAAAAGCCAAAACCACAAGTTAACAACGTAAACATAATTGTCAACTTGGAATTGAATGCGAAAACAAACAGTGGAGTACTTGGACATCACGCTCGGAATTCTGCCGAGACCTCAATGGTTAT
This sequence comes from Cornus florida, assembly GCF_030987335.1. Taxonomy (NCBI): domain Eukaryota; kingdom Viridiplantae; phylum Streptophyta; class Magnoliopsida; order Cornales; family Cornaceae; genus Cornus; species Cornus florida. Next base: position 72,015,408 of record NW_026775578.1, read on the forward strand.
TCCGGGCACTAACCCGCAGGGAAGACCACCCTAAGTGTGCACTATCTCAATGACTTAGAGGACTCACGTCCCCATACTAGAGACAAACCCTAGCTATCTTAACTCAACAATGTTCCAAGATTCCAAAATAAGCCAAATAAGTTCATAACTTATACATATTACTATTACATAGTAACAAGTTAGCAATATAACTCTCAATTGTGCATAATAAGCATTTCATATCCATAATGCTACGAAATCACAAGCCAATAATATATTCATATTAGAAACATACTCTCATGAATATAAACTTAACAACAATGCTCTACAATGCATATAACACAATCTAGTGAATACATTACAAGTCTAAATCTATGCTTTAAAATAGAAACAACTTCTAAAACATGATTAGATCCATGGATAAACAAGATAGAATTTAATTACATCAAAATAATTAAACTCTCTAGATTTTAAATCATTTCTAATTGGACCCAATTTAATATATGTTAATCGACATATCATGGTCATTACATATATTCACACACTAGCTTAATTAGGCCTATGAAACCACCAAAATAGATTTTAATTAATTCCCTTAATTAAAGTCTCTAGATTTCCAAACTCAAATAAATGTTCTCAAATTAAAGTATGTTAACAAACAAGCTAAAACTTAATTTAGAAGCATAATACAACTCAATTCCATGTAAGGTATGGCCATGAACTTAAATCTTTCACAAAAGATAAATATTAATTAAAAAGAGCAATTCTTATTTAATTAATCCCAAATTAATTTATGTTAACCTACATATTAAAACAAGAGTTTCTACCATGCCACCATTCAAAACCAAGTTTCTCATCATCATGAAAATTAAATCTTATGCAAAGAATTAAATATTTCAAATTTCCTAGATTTGATACAAGGCATGCATATAGGTTGTATAAACATGAAAAACACACAATACAACACATATAAAATCCTAAAACATTCCATACCTCCATTTGAGATGAAATCTCAAATCCCCACCAAAATAAATCGGCTCCGAATCCGACGAAACTCCTAGGTTTTGTCGGGGACAACACCATGAACTTGAATCCTAAGGAAGCCCCATCAAAAACACAACTTGACTTCAAACCCGAACTCAAGAAATGGCCAAAACGAGATTCCAATTGGTTGGAATCAAAGGCCTCATCGAGAGGAACAATAAACACAAAGGCATCACCACTTTTTAATGAAGGGAAGAAGTCCAAAAGAGGAGAGAGAAGATGGCAGCCATGGATAGAGCTTGGACCAGCCATGAGAGAGGAGAGAGAGAGAAAAATATGATTTTTCTTTCTAAGACTTCCTATTTATAGAAAAACTCAAAAAGTGCCCCGAACGGGTCCCGCCGGGTTCGGAAAAGTGGAATTCGCGCAGACGCGCTCAAATGAAAAAATTCCGTGAGCAAAAAAGATTCTAAATGGGAAAATATGAACAACAGAAGAAACGGTGTTGAAAACTGAGTCTCGAGCAAAGAGTTATGCCCAAAATAAGTTTGGCGCAAACCGGGGCCAAAAACCCTGAAACTGGAAAACATCGTCCAGGAGGAAATTCTAGGAGTCCACGACTCGACGAAATGTGAAAATGAATCCTATACGAGGATCCAGGCTCAAAACAAGGCATTGAGCAATAACTTTTACTAATTGCATAATGGCCCCTCCAAAAAGTGAAAACTACGAAACTGCCCCAGAATGAAAATATCTTCCAAAAGATATTTTCTTAGATACCCCTGAAATAAACTATCTTCAAAAGATATTCATGAAAAACACCCCAAGAAGAGAAAAATTTTCCAAAGAACTTTGCATTTATGCCCCTACGGGCACCGGGAGCAACCGGAATACTTTTTCACGAAAGTAAAGATACGTATCTCATAGAAATCACTGAGAATGAAGATACGTGAAGTCAGAAACCAACTCCGAACACAAGAAGTGTGGTTACGCAGATAGAGTGACAAACGAGGAAATGACGAAATAAGGAAAAGACAAAAAGTGAATAGTGTATATATATTAAAAAAATAAAAATCAGTAGATATATACCCAAAAAAAAAAAAAATTACAAGTTTTCAAATATTCATGTGTTAATGTCTTAACTAATTAAATAAGAAAATGTAGTTTTTGTGAAATTTTTGCCATATATATATTAAGAAGGGAAAAAAAAGTAAATTTAAAAATATATATATATATATATATATATATATATATAAATGCAAAGATCAACCTCCTATATTATAGTATATTGCTTGCTACAAGTTGGTCAACAAAAGAAACATATGCAAGTACTTACCGTCCGAATATGGTACATTACTTTTACTCAAATATCCATAAGGCTTCCAATTCTGGATATTTTGAAGTGTGTCTTGGCATTGACTACTTGGTTGATGAAGATGTCATCCGTGACATCTTAGAAGTTCCTAAGAGAGTGAGTAGTACGGGGTAATTTCTTCCGCTTGAAAAGTAAGGGTTTAAATGGGAAGAAATTTGCAAAGGTTTGTGTGTTCCTAACGCTTCGAGATACCCCGATTACATCCCTAGCTTCTTGATATATCACTAACGTGGTGGCATTCCTGAATTTGTTTGCTATGGCCAACCTTGGCTATTTCGGGAAGAAGGATGTCATATCATCGGATCGTGTAGAGGTATTATTCCTGCTTGCTACTGGAGCAAAGATTCATTTTGCAGCTTCCATCTTTGGGTTAATGGTTGCATATTACAAGAATAATACAAAGAGGAAATCATCTCCATTCCCTATGATTATCATGGGATTATACAGGAAGTTTGAGGTTATGCTTCCACCCCGAGCTTATCACATTGAGATCATGTCTAAGTTGGATCTTCGGGCATTAAATAAGTCTAAATCCACTAAGGCGAATGCTAGGAAAGTTAACAGGGGTTCAACAACTACTTTTCTCAGTTTTCAGAGGTCTCTCAGATTTTTCCGTCAGGTTAAGTGCAAAAAACCCCCCTCTACTATCGATATAGTGCAAAAAACCCTTATATTATCAATTTGGTGTAAATAGGTCCCTGTGTGGTATAAAATGACGACAATAACCTCACTTCAGTTGAATAAATTAATAATTATAAATACAAGCCATGTAAAATAACCATTTTGTCCAATTTGTGTAAAATTATGTTTGTTTGGACAAATATACCCTTAAAAATACTCCTGTGACTTTAATTTAAGGGCTAATTGAGTCATTTCACTATATCAATATATATCTCTGTATGTGACAATAATCCATGGCTGCACAAACCCATTGGCGAAGCTTACACAGTTTGGCAAAACCCAGATTGCACCCATGATTGTTGCTGCCACATATCACCAAGATTGCAAATCACCAATCTATTTCATAGTTTCTAGGCAAGTGTTCTTTGCTAGTTTGTTTATTTTTAATTTTGAAAACTTTTTGATTTTTCTATTGATTTCACATCTTAAATCTTTTTTCTTTCATTGTCTTTTTTTTTTTTTTTTCCTTCTTCATTCTTTTCCCTTTCTACATCATATATGCTATATGTTTTCCTTTTTTATGCAAATTTGATTTGGGTATTTCTTCCTTTGATTTCAATTTTTTTGCAATCTCTTTCTTTGATTTCTATTTTTGGTAATCTAAGATCTTCTATATATATATATATATATATATATATATATATATATATATATATATATCTCAATAATAAGATTTTTCTCTTTCCTATTTTCAGTCTTCTTCTCAATAAAACAATGAAAAACTAACTCTTGATTTTTAGTCTTGTTCTTTTGGTCAATGACTCAGGAGTGGTGTCAAAGTAAACAAATAATAATAATAATAAAAATAAGAGAAGAACGAACAGTCTCCTCTTTGTCTATCCCTCTCTTCTCAAGATCATATACTCAACCCATCAAATCTGTCGTGACATTACAATGACGTTCCGAGGCGGTGGCGAAGAACTAAGGTTGTGGTTGCTCTTCGTTAATGGAGGAGTTCAATCTGATTTGGTTGAGGTGATTGATACTCACGGCCCAGCCACCTTTAAAAGATAGGTTCCACTACAAAAGCATTGACACCATATAATGAAAGCAAAGCAGTCAACCATTGAGCACCACATCATTCGATTCATTTATCAGTTTGTTCCTGCCTTTCAAAAGGAGGAAAATTTCATTAATATAAAGAGTACGGGCAACATAATCAACTAAAATCAAGAGAGTCTCACCCGACGCGTGCTTTAATATGCGATGGTATCGGTGGTGATTTTGTTAGGGTTTTAAGCAGAAGGGGGGAGAGAGAGGGAATTGGATTTGGGGTAGGGCTTTCATGCACATTTTTTTAGGGGGTAAAATAGGAATTAAAAGGGTAAAATGGGGTTTTTATAGTTACTTTTTGTAAAAAGTGGTCAGAGGGACTTATTTGCATCTTTTTTAATTTTATGGACTAATATGCACATTTTTAAAAAGTATGGACTAATTTTGCACAAACCCTAAATAAATCAGGGGTTGTTTTTGCACTTAACCCTTTTTCCATCCAAACGGAACTTCACGACAGATGACATTAATATTCTCTACTCACTAATTCTTCAGAATTAGAAGGCCGTGCTTGATGCTATTTCTTATTTACAGGCTGAGGTAAGATTTTTTAAAGAGTAGAGGACTGGTAGTACTTCTGAGGACGTCTACAGCCCAGCCCTTCTAGAGCCGTCATTAGTTGTTGAGGTTAAGAGAGATGGTGATGAGACTGATGATGATGGTGAGGATGATGAGAATGGTAGTGGTAGTGGTAGTGATGATGGTGATGATGAGGATATACCGACTACTGTTATTTACTTTTAGGGAGATGATGATGCTTGATTATCTGTTCATATCATACATGCATCATATTTTGTTCAGTTTTTACATTGTCATAACTTGTTATTTTTGGATAATATCTTTTGTTTAATAAGATGTTATAAACTGTTGACTGTTTCTCTTCTAGTTCTTTTTCTGCTATGATAACTTTTAAATTGCTTTGACAATTTGTTCCAAAAAGGGGGGGAACAATGGTTAATTAAGGGGGGAGGAATTATGAAAAATTGGATAATTTATTCAGGCGAAGTTTTTATAACTTATTTTATTAAACTTTTACTGGTAGTTTTGCTTGATCCATATACATGAAATCAGGTGAAATTTTTGTCCAAGAAAAGAAGAAAACAGAGAAAGAAAAATTATGTGTTTCCTTTAACAAAATTGTAATTTCAGTTCTGCTTGGGTAGATTATAAAATTATTTTTAGGGTTTTGTTACGACATTGCCAAATAGGGAGATTGTGAGATATAATATTTTTTAATTGAAAATATTCGATGTCAAAACAAGTCTTGGTCGAGTTGTAATTTCAAGTTACCATATCAAGATCGACATTGATTGTGGAATTGGAAGGTTGTTTGAAGAGGAAATACTGAGATCATCGAAAAAAGGAAAGAACAACACTTTTAGGAATTCGTTTCCCACTTAGGACACAATACCTACATGGTATATTTTTCAAGTTACCAAATACATAGTTTTTCAAATTCTGATTGAAATTTGTCAAGTGGGAACCGGTACCACCATTTGGGAACTGGTTAAAGAATAAGGGATTTCAAACGAAACCATTCTGTCTAATGGGAACCGGTTCCACATATGGCTACGGGTACCACTACTAGTTCAGATTATGGTAAGTTTGATTCCTGTTCTAATTTCCTTCCTAGTTGGTTTAGAATGTTACCAAAAGTCTTAGGCACAAAATTTTCTTTAATTTATGAAGGATTAGGTCTTTGAAAATTCTATATAAACCCTGATACACATCTAGATTTATTATGGCTTTTGCATTACAAGTTCATATATCATAAAAACCTTAGGAAGATTATTTTTATAGAAAATCCAAGTTAAAAATCCAAGTTGATTTCTCTGTCAGTCTTTCTAGAACATACACATAAACACAGAGTGAGTTTAGAGTGTTGTTTAATCTTGATTGTGATCAAAGTCTTACATCTACAATGATCAGAGAAAGACAGATTTACTTCTACATCGAATTCAGATATTAAAGAACAGAAGTAAAAGCGATCACACTTTGAAAGGGTCAAAGCATTCAAAGAGCGTTGTTTGATCTACCTGCTACTCTTCTTTATAGATCAAGCATAAGCCTGAGGTCAAGTTGATGTTGGACGGGACGTTGCAAAGCCAGAGGATTGTTAGCTATTGGTATTTGGTAGAACGATAAGGTGTAAACTAGAGTCAAATTTCAATGTACTTTGTTTCATACCTAGTGGATCGATTTACTTTGGACTGCACAGTTCACGAGGTTTTTCCGCACAAACAGTTAATCTATTTTATCAACTAAGGTTTCCTCGCTAAAAATACTGGTGTCATCTCTAACTCTTACTTTGCTTTATTTTATTTTGCATATGATTAATTATTTAAGGAAAATGATATTTACGCCGATGTATTTGACCTATTTGTTAGGCATCCTAGGTGGCGTCTAGTTGGCAAAAAAAAAAATACATGTACGTTCATTTTCTAGTCTCTCCTCTCTCTCTCTGGCTTGAGCAACGTTCCACCTCTTTCTCTGATGGTTCAGGTGAGGAGACTAAAATTTAGAAATCAATAACAAACAATTTTATAGTATTTTATGCAGATAAAGCTATGTATACAAATAAGTTAAATCATAATACAAAAGAAGTAAAATTTGTACCCAGAACACATCAAACACATAGAACAATTAATTAATCCACCCAAAATAAAATTCAAGAACAATATAGAGATCTACGCCGACGAGAAGCAATGACTGATGGTTCAGGCGAGGTGGAGGAAAATGTATTTTGGCTTATTTCTTGCTTGCTTGAGATCTACGCCAAATTAGGGATGACTCATCTCGACAGCTCCACCACTTCGAGATGCCACACGCCGATCAAGAACTCATCATTGGTGTGTCACAGCTAGGTTGTTGCACCTCTGCAACTTCTAGTGTTGGCCTTGTGGGTCAGATTCCACCTAACACAATCGAAAAATTAACTCAGCTTTGAGTTATCAGCCTTAGTGCTAATCGCCTCTCCGGTCAAATTCCCTCTGATTTCTCCAATCTAAAGCTTCTTCGGCGGTAAGTGCGTCTCACTAGTGTTTTGTATCGCCGCCTGCGAGCTCATTGGCGGCATGGAATTTGATATGATGCCTACTAACGACTCCCTCCTTGCTTTGGCCTTCAAGTATAGCGCCACCGCCACAACAGAGGTCTCATCGACAACGATTGTTGCAATTTACGTCGGTGGAGCGCTTCTTCTCTTTCTCTTCCTGATTCTCATCATTTATGGGTGGTCTCTGTTGTTTCTTAAACAAATTTTACCGTATCACAACCAATTCCAAATATAATTTTATGGGAGGTCTATTGTTTCTCAAATAAATTTTCACCGTATCACAAATAGATCCAGATCTCTTGCAAATGAACAACCATTGCCATAGACATGATGAGAATTAGAAAGAGAAAGGGGAGAAGTTGTTTTCCTTTTTTTAGTTGTTTGCCAGCCTAGTTGCTTACCTTGACTACCACCTGTATTTTACCAAACTAATCGGCCAAAATCATCAGCCCAGGTATCACAACCCGTTATTTAATTGCTAAAATAAGTAAAGATTAGAAAGACACATATCTTTTTCTAAATTTACAAAAATTTCTAAATATTCTGCTACATACTAATCACATAAAATAATCATTAAATGCCAACTAGGAATTTTAAAATATGAAGCTTTGCTTGTCTTTGGAAACAAAATTTTAAAAAATAAGTGGGATATATTTTATAGTTATGTAAAGGTCATTATATTTTAATATCCGGAGATAATTTTAAGTGCAGAAAGTCTCCTATCATGTACATGTACATATATGTATACTATATATATATATAGGATGAAGAAATTCATCCACATTTACCTTCCAAAAAAAATCCATCTACAAATTTTGGATATATATATATATATATATATATATATGTATTTTGTTTTATATAAAAATATTTTAAATTTCCTAGTGGCACACGACAACTTGCTCTAATGCTTTATTATTAAAAAATGAGAAAGAAACATAATTATGTTGTACATAGTACTCAATCACAAGAATGATACTCCTATTGTATAGACAAAGAAAATACTCTGTTACGTAATATATTTATCTCTTAAACGTAATTTAAGGGATGAGTGTTGATGTGCCACATGGATCTTTCACGATGGTCATGCTTATCTCATTATGACAAAAATAACCTTTATCACCCACAAGCAGCGGATTCCTCCTTCCTTCCTCACAAGTGCAACCCACTTCCCTACCACATCACTACCAAGTGCAACCACCACCAAACCCACCCAAAACATCCATTACCACCAACATTACCAGAACCAAATTACAAAAACCACAAAATGATCTGCAATAAAACCAATCACAGACCCAAATCCAACCACAAAAACTCATCACACGGTTTACACTCTCCGTTCACATCCCTAACGACATACTAAACGAAGACTATGCCACGTCGGATTTCAAGTCATCCTTGCCGCCGACCGGTCATATTTTGTGGACTGTTCGAGGTGGTTGTAGTGTTGGTTTTGACCAAGGGCGGATCTAGCATTTTTGAATGGGGTGGGCTAACTTTGGATTGGGTTAATTTGGGTTGGGCTACCATTAGTAATTTTTTTTTTTTTTCGCCCACCCTTAGGTCCGCCTGTGGTTCTGACGGAGTTCTTAATGTAATCAGAATGGTGGGGTCAAAGACGTGCGGGTTGTGGTGGTCGACCTATAGACTATAATGGCGGTTATGGTGTTTCCGATGAGAATGGTAGTCGAGTTGAGCGACGCGCAGAGGCTCAGACAAGGGCGTATGAAGTTGAGGAGGTGGTGCGTGAATCTTACGCGCAGGGTGACGTCACAGTTTCTCCTTCAATGACATAGATTGAGGGTAGAATGGTAGTGTGATTTAGTTTCTATTGGTCTTTCTGATTCTAGGCTAGTGTGATTTAGTTTCTAGATCTTTTTTGTTTAGTTGGGTAATATATATATATATATATATATAGGATTGGGTGTGGTGATTGTGTTAGTGCGTCAACTGTGTTTGGCTTTAATTTTTGTGTTGGCCAACATTGTGTTCAATGTTAAGCACAAATTCGTCGATTCCTCTCCACCTATGGTGACGGTTGTGTTACAGAGAGAGAGTAAAGAGACTTAAACAAAAAAAAAAAAAAAAAAAGTTGATGGTTTGTGAGAGCATTTAACCTAATTTTTATTTGAAGCTTGGAATGAGTAGACCAGAATGTGCTTCGGGTTGGAGTTAAGAGAAATTGGGAATGGAGAGATAAGAGCAAGAGAACCACTTTTTGAGGGAAGAAAATCGTCTCCATTCGTTTCTCACTGGAATCGGTCCAGTGGTGGGCCCCAGCACTGATGTGGCAAGGTAGGTAAAAGAGAGAAGAACTATAGTTTTCCTTATACCTGTTGCTTATACAATTTACTTATACTCATTTTGTTTTGCTTATACGTGTTCAATATACCTTCCCTTTCTGTATTTCATTTTCAACTCAAAATTCCCCCCAAAACCAAATTTAAGGTTGGAGCTAAAACTAATTGGATATATATATACAGATATATGCCTCTGATATGTGATGTTACTCTGCTCTGATTTATAAACCAAAAACGAAGACGCGAAGCCTCTGGTGTGTCGCCGCACCACAAGCTTAAGAGTGTGCATTAAGGCGAGGGCCAAGAGTTTTATATTTATAAAGCCACTACTACCATTCACTATAAATATAGATAGGGCGAGTAGGGATCGTCCCAAGGGACTGTGAGGGTCGTACTTGGTTGTGGAATCGCTATTAGGGCTAGTAGGTCGAGTGATCAAACAATTGGTTGGTTGGTTGATTAGACTTAAGAGCAACTAAATTAAACTAAGTGATAACAAAAGAATGCAATTAAGAGCAAATAAGAGAAAGAAGAGTCTTGGGGTTTAGAGATTACCACCAAGCAATGCATTTCTATACCATTGACAAGTGACTAATGATGGCAAATGATGTGTTGCAATATTGGTGTGTGTGTGTTTGGTTGATTCAACAAGCAAGGATGACTAGTTAAGCATGTATTGTCTAAATATCATGTGAAAGGCACAATATATCTAAGCAATGAAGCATATATTGTCTAAACAACATGTGAAAGGCACAATAGATCAAAACAAGTCATTAATCCTTTCATTAAGCTCACAATCCAAATACAACACAAGGTTATAGACATATGCTACTTGCATTCAAAAGCATGGAACATCAAACAACAAGCATGGATTGTCCTCCCATTTAACACTACACTACAACTACACTAAATCTACACTACTAGCATAAAAATAAACTAAGGGAGAGGCACAATCCATCAAGAAATAAGTATGAACCATCAAAAAAATCACAAGAGCATTCCATTAAGCACTATGTTTTGACAATCTCTAAATCTATAGCATCAATACACATAGACATGCATCAATAACACAAAATCTAGAGACAAGCACATGAACATCTATTCTAACATACATAGACATATGGATAGAATGAAATGATCAATTGAAAGCATTTAACCACATAAATCATTGAACAATCAAGATCTATATATATCAAAGTGTCAAAACATTAATTACAACACTAATCCCTCAATAATACACAAGATTAAGATATAGAAAGCATGCTTGGGGCTAACTCTAGCCCCAAGAGGATGTCTAGCCACTCATAGTGATGTTGCTTCAACCCTCAAGGGCTAACTCGATAGAAGAAATCTGCTCTTTGTTGATGAAGAACTCCCCCAATGGTGTCTCTAGCCTCCTCCTTCTTTTCTTCTACACTAAGGATTGCTTCTAAGGTTGTATCCCTAATTCTCTAAGAAGCTTCCTCAAAAAGTGCATCATATTCCTTATATAGGTAGGTCAAATAACACACAAAATGAGCTGGGGTCATGCTAAGAATATTCCCCAATGATTGGATACAGGATAACTTGAATGAGCTGGCTTTTTAACTTTTTCGCACTGGAGGAAGTTCGATCGATCAAACCTTGAACTTGGGTCGATCAAACTTGGTTGAGATCTATCGAACTAAGGCTGAATTGATCCAACTGGCAGAGCTTTTTGGGAAAAGACAAATCCGAGATATTTTTGGAGATATTTTGGGGAATAGGACAAAAGTGATTGGGGTGGTACAGCAGTGGATAAGATCAATCATTTGGATAAGGACAAAGTGTTCGATCGATCGATGAATGGTGTTGGATCGATCGAACTTTTGACTTTCTACTTTGGGGTCAAGGTTTGGATCTATCATAAAGTGCTGAGATCGATCAATGTCGGATCAATCGAACCTTGAAGTTGGATCGATTGAACTTTGCTTCTTCCCACCTTTGGCTTCTTTTTCTTCTTTCTTTTTCCACTTTGCTCCTTTCTTTGTTTCATCCCAGAATTGCTTTCTTTTTGCTCTTATTTGGCTGAGTTAGCTTATTTTCGGGATAAGTGCCTAAAAACGGAAATAAAATGAAATCAATCTAAAACGGTAAAGTAAGATAGATAAGGATACTAAAATACCTAAGCTTAACGGGTTTAAATGCGCACTTTTCAGTGCTCATCACACCCCCAAACTTAAATATTGCTAGTCCCTAGCAATGAACTAGAAAGTAAAGGAATGAAATAAACAACTATACAAGTATGAACTAGAAAGCAATAAATGGATAACACCCCTTTTGTAGGGAACACGATTGCACTTAGCGCATGCAACAAGCCTTTTAAACCCCTAGGTTACCCCTAGTAGACGAGTGAAGTCTCGTGAGGGTTTCCAGAAATGATACCCACAAACATTAAGCTCATTCTTTCAAAAGAGGCACCAATATTGCAAACAAACATTAGGAGAAAACTACCTCAAGTATGCAATTTTTCAAACATTTCCAAGCAATCTCCCAAAATCTCAACATCAAGCAAGCAAGTATGGTCCTTCACACTTCAAGAAAATGATCAAGCAAATCAAAACAACTCTAGAATCCTTTTTGAGTGGGCAAACATCAAATGTGTTGCTATCTTAGCCAACTAAAGAATTAATCACATCCTTACCCTCAAACTAGCACACAAATCTAATACCGATCATCAAGACAAAAAGTGGACCTTTTATTAAAGCTTTATTATTCTAGGTGTGCTTATTTTTTTCACTCGATTTTTTTTTATTTTTTTAGGATCAAAGATGGAAGCATGGTGCAATGTGTTAATCTATTAAGCTTTCTAGCGATCCATAAGGTCGAGCGTTAGGTCAATGACTCCCAAACCAGACGGCTTTAGGGCATTAGGTGTTCAAACACCCCTACGGACTTACAAGCTCAAATCAACTAGGCTACAAATCAAGACAACCTCCATCTAATCATTTCCCACTTCTCACCTTTTGGGAGAAGTCCTCACTTTTTTTTTTTTTTGTAAGCAAGTTCAATTATTAACCTAGAGTTTGGACCCTCCACCTTTCAGCGCGAGAAGTTCAATGCTTAATGAGGCTAGAATCCCGGCTACTTAGTGAAAAGAGGTTGTTATCCACCTTTATCAAGAATGAAAGCTTTCAATGCACTACTAGCCCAATTGGGATATAACCAATTCAATAGTCAACAAAGCATGTACCCCACAAATGAATGCTAGTGTGCGCCGGTGCTAGTGTAGAATCCTAGAATGAATCTCAAAACAATCACAAAATCAAGATGATGTGGACTATAAGTGCAAGGATGATATCAATCTTTAAAAAAATTTACTCCTAAATGGCATTCAAAAGGCATACAAGGAGTATTGGACTCTCAAGTCAAGCAATTTTTAAATTTTAAGCAATATAGTCCTCAAAAGATCAAAATCATAGCTAGATATGGACCAATCATTGAAAAATCCCTCAAATACACAAGTCATGCTCAAAATTTTGAATTTAAAACTAACACTGCAAGGCACCATTCCCCCAAACTTAAATGGCACAATGTCCTCAATGTGCAAAGAGAACAGAGGAAAGAGTATACCAGTGCAACTAAGCAAGAATGATCGGGACTGAAGTATCCAAAGTGGGTAGCATGGGCCCCCCAAACTTGGGATTAACTGTGGTCCTGAAATTTGGCCCTCGGATAAACTCATCAAATAACAAAAAGGGATAATTAGTGCACAGTGGACATGCAAGTGTAAATGTGATAAACAGATAAAGAGATGAGAGAGGTATAAGGGTGGTCCAGAAAATCGGGTAGCACTCTCTTACTGAAGTCTCTGTGATGCACCTGATGGAGTCAAACATACAGATATGAGAATATAATATATGACATCCATAATAAAAGCATGTATAAAAAAATAAAGTATAGAATACATCAAAAGATCAAAGCCGACAGACCGGTTGTAAAAATAATAGTACTATACAGTGACAAAAGTAAAGTATCAATAGTAGAGAAGGATCATGTAAAGATAGAAAAAACTAGAATCTCAAGAAGATGAGGCAGGACGGGCAGGTCGGGCTCCGCGGATATCTCTGGATAGATCTCAGAATATAGTCGCGACATCTGTACGGAAGGTAGCAAAATCAGCTCTGTGGGCCTTAAGATCAGCTCGTATAGCAACAACAGTATCCTTAAGAGTCTGCAAGCGTACTCCAAAGCCGGGGGTCTGATCTGGAACCTCAGGTATAAAAGAGTCAGAAGAATGAAAATCCTAAGTCTGCTTCTGCTCGTGAATGGGCGACCCAGCTGGAGAGTGCTGCTCTGTAGCGTCTGCAGGGCACTCTAAATCAATGTCCATATGCTCGACAGCTGGATCAACTGGTGCGTCGTCCGCTGCGGGATCTACTGCTGCTGCCTCAGTTGCTGGCTCTGCCTCCTCAGCCTCGAGCTCCTCTGCAGCCAATATTGTGTGATCCTGCAGTTTAGTAATGATGGCATTGTAGCTTTTGTCCCAGTCCTTCTTCAAAAGTGACAGGAACCTCTCTCAGGGTGCTCCCGAGGATGAAAAGGGTAGCGCTGGTCAATCAGAATCTAGGTGATGAGGTGGCCAAAAGGGAGAGACTTAGCCCTTCCAGGCTTCTCCTTGTTGATATACTCGTTAAATAGCTTCCTCATCAAGCTCCAGATGAGCGCGGGGATAGATACCCAGTGGCCTATGTAAAATGCGTCGAGGGCTGTCAAATAGTCTCCTTACCACTAAATCTTGTGCCCGGCCATATATATATTCCGAAAAAGAATGGAATCAACGAACCATAGGTCGTCTGGAAGAAAGGTGCGGGTGGTGAAAGTCTCGCCATCGGCATGGTGACCTGTAAGAAATACTGCCATGACGGCATAAGAAGGCCTGATAGCCTCGGATATAGCTCCTGTAGCTCCAGAGGGCATCGGTGTGGACAATGGCATGAGCGGGCTAGCGTGTCCACAATAATTATAATCTAATGGCCATCTATAGTAGTGACCAACTCTGCCGTGGTGCGCGGGGATGGTCGGAGGTTCTGGAAGAACATCCATACTAGCTGCGGGTAGACTGGCTCAATAACTAGGGCAAGAATAGCTGCAAGGCCCTTCTGAATAATGTCGTGGTAAGCTGATCGGGTAAGCACCGATCTAGAGAAGAAGTTTGTGTCGAACAACGACTCATGGTCCACTGTCATATGCGCATATTTAGGCGCTGGCTTATCACACTCTCGAGCTGGCTGAGCTGGCTGGCGTGGTGGAGATGGTACTGGTGAATGCTCAGCTCCAGCATGTGGTGGAGATGGTGATGGTGTAAATGCAGCCTAAGCCTGAGAAGGAGATGGAATATGATTATCCTCAGCCTCATGAGCAGGTGACTGAGGTGGAGTAGGCTGTAATGGCTCCTCCCGTGCATGGTCATGGCTATGAGAAGGACTGGCTTCAGCATCAAAAGTGTGCCTGCCCCGGCGGTGATAGTGACCGCGGGCTACAGTCTTGCGCTTAGTCATGGCCTGAAAAATAATTTAAAAACTTGCAAAGGGAGTCAGTGCCAGAATTAAGAATTAAAAACACAAAATAGAAACATGCATGTCAAATAAGATAGACAAATCATATAGATGACATGAATCTATGCAAGTGACAGGATATGAAGCATGCTAAACAATGCAAATCATCCAATGTGGAATATCACAGGCATTGGGCTTATATGAGATAACATGAACATAATTGAGGAGGCCCCGGATGACATGGGCCAGGTCCGACTCGCAAAACACAACATTCAGTCCGAACAGCTGGGTCAGC
Source organism: Cornus florida (assembly GCF_030987335.1). NCBI lineage: Eukaryota > Viridiplantae > Streptophyta > Magnoliopsida > Cornales > Cornaceae > Cornus > Cornus florida. The sequence goes on from NW_026775578.1 coordinate 72,030,646, forward strand.
CCATAGAAAGACACTGCCATATGGGCCGAACGGGAGTAAGCCCATCAAGGGTGACCAGGGCTTACAGAGGAATAGGCCCAGATCCAGCAATCAATAAATATCTTGTAAATATCTTGTAAATATCTATAAATAGGAGTTGGAATGAAGAGGAAGGGGATCTTTTTCGGGTTGAGGTGTAAGAATTCTAGAGAGAGAAAGAATTGAAGGAGTTTCTTGCATCTTCAATTGGCGCCGTCTGTGGGAATCGCATGAAAGTTTGGTTGATCAATGAGGAGTATCGAATGGATTCAAACCAATTCGGTTGATCGAGACTCGATCTTGGGGATTTGAATCCAGATCTGAGCGATTGTGACCTACTCTGGAGGAATTACAATTCTTGAAGCTTTGGCAGGAGTGACTTCAGATCTACGCAACCACGAGTTGTTCGATTGTGGCAGGATCTGACGGATTTAGAGTTCAGACAATTCAGATCTCGTAAACAGTGAGCATAATTCGGAGAATTAGAAGCCAGATCTAAAAATTCCTACTCACGAAGCTCAGATCTACTCGCGAACTTGAGATTAATGCCTTTACTCCGTTCGGGAATAATGATAGGTGAAAGCTCCAATCCGATGGAGGCTGTCCAGCAAACAAAGCTTGAAGAGTTGATGAACTTGATTGAAGCTCTCAGAAAAGAAAATGATGAATTGAAAGCTGGACTGCAGCATCGGCAAATACCTGCGGTTTCGCATCCACTTCCGGTCGGAGAAGGAGGTGTTCCATCTAATATCGCGCATCAAGGCGATCAGGACGAGAACAATCAGTCAGCTCACCACCGTGATGAAAGGATGATGGACAATTTGCCGCCAAATGTTCGTCGAGTTGAAGATCACGAAGGATCGACTCACGTTGATCCGCAGCGGGAAAGGTTTGACCGAGAGAAAATGATGGAGGTTGATCGCCGTCGAGTAGCGTCGCCTTGGCAAAGAGAGTTCATAGAGGAACGGTCATTCGATCCGTCTTACCGGCCCTCCATGGTTACTGTCACTCATCACGGTTCGGAGGGCAGAACCGTAACTCACAGAGCTACCGCTGGACTCCAGAGAGAGAATGAAGCTCTCCGATCCGCAGCTCGGACGGTGGATTCACCATTCACCGACGAGATCTTGAATGCGCCGCATCCAAGGAAGTTTGCTATGCCAGTCTTTATTCTGTTTGACGGAACGACCGATCCGATCGATCATGTATATCATATCCAGTTGAAAATGGCCCTGAATACGGAAAACGACTCTTTAATGTGCAAATGTTTCCCTACAAGCCTGGCCGGACCGGCGCTCAGCTGGTTCAAAAACTTGCCTAGGAGCTCCATTGGCAGTTTCAGGGACCTGTGCGATCGGTTCATAAGCCAGTACTATGGGAACAAAAGCCCGCCGAAGGACATCTCGAGCCTGTTCACGATGCGACAGCACAAGGATGAACGTCTCCAGGCCTTTCTTACCAGGTTTAATCTCACTAAGAGTATGGTGATCGAATGCCACCCTTCTACGGCAGTTCAAGCCTTCAAGTTAGCCATGACACGCGGAACTCCGTTTCACACCAGTCTGGTAGTGAATACACCGGCTACCATGGATGAACTCAATGAGAGAGCCGATGGCTTTGTGCACCTCGAAGAAGAGGAGGCAGCTAATGCTCGGACAACGTCGCTTGTGTCGACCGAGGAAAAGTCCAAGGCAAAGATCAGGCAGAAGCAGGCTCAGCCGCAACGTCAGACCACTTGGAAGGCCGAAAAAAGGTCCAGGGAGGAAGAGTTGATTACTCCGCTGAAGGTCACTCTGGCGAGGCTGTATCAGGAGAACAAGGACAAGTTTCATCCACCACTGCCAATTAGACAACCCCTCGAACAGAGGGATCAAACTAAACATTGTGCTTTTCATTCTGATTTCGGACATCAGACTAACGAATGCAGGAACCTGAGGAGGCAAGTGGAGATGTTGATAGCTAGAGGGGAGTTTGCGAGTTATGTTCAAGGCTCGGCGATGGAGCAGAATCGACCAGTGGAACAAATAAAAAGGAGTCATAAACAAAGCTCCCACAATTCGCAACCAGTTCGTATAATCAATGCTATCCATGGTCGACCCGAGCCTAGTGAAGAGTCAGATGAGCTGCTACGGGTGCGCCTGCGGCAGGCGCAGATGAAGAAAAGGGTCGGCAATGTGACCACTCTACACCAGCAGAGCCCGTCAATGCAGATAAAGTTCGACTGGACAGACCTGCAGCGTGTTCAACTACCTCATGACGACCCGTTGGTAGTCAGTTTGACAGTGGCAGATTGCTTGGTGCGCAGAGTTCTGATCGATCCTGGGAGCAGTGCGAATGTTATGCCGAGGGACACATTTGACAGGCTCGACATTAAACCAGAGAGGCTCAAGCCCACCGGAAATCCCTTATTAGGGTTCGATGGGAAGAGGGTGGAACCCGTCGGGATAGTGGAAGTAGAAGTTCAAGCTGCAGAACGAGCTCTTATGGAAACTTTTGTGGTTGTGGAAATTCACCCCTCGTATAATCTCCTGATGGGAAGAGGATGGATTCACAAAGTCCGAGGTGTACCCTCAACTCTGCATCAGGTCATGAGATGCCTCGGGCCCGATGGAGATAAAGTAATAGACATTCGGGAGGATCAGGTCGCAGCCAAAGAGTGTTATTCCGTCACACTAAAGCATGCTGGGAAAGGAAAGGCGCCCGTCCGGTCGACAAGCCCCAGATAGCAATTACAGGAACCTCCACTCGAGCAGAATAGGGTGGAGGAGTCAGCCGACTTGACCGAGGAGCCCCATCTGGATGTGCAGATCGATCAGTCCAGGCCAGAACGAACTACCAGAGTAGGTATAAGACTGACCAGAGAAGAGCAGCAAGAGCTAGTGGATTTCTTGTCCCACAATGTCGACGTATTTGCATGGAGTCACCTAGACATGCCTGGAATTAGTCCTTCCGTATCCTGTCATTCCCTGAATGTCAATCCTAATTTCAAACCAGTGAAACAGAAGCAGCGAAGATTTGCTCCAGAACGTAATCAGATCATAGCGGAAGAAGTCGATAGGCTGCTTGATGCGGGATTTATCAGAGAGGTGCACTACCCTGAGTGGTTGTCCAACGTCGTTGTGGTGCAGAAGAAAAATGGGAAATGGCGAGTATGCATTGATTTCACCAATTTGAACAAAGCCTGTCCGAAGGACAGCTTCCCGTTGCCTAAGATTTATCAAATGGTGGATGCCACCACTGGGTATGAGCGTTTAACCTTTCTGGACGCATATTCAGGTTATAATCAGATTCCTATGAACCCCGCAGATGAAGAAAAAACTTCTTTTGTCACCGAGCGAGGAACATACTGCTACAAAGTTATGCCTTTTGGACTAAAGAACGCGGGAGCAACTTATCAACGACTTGTTAGCAAAGTTTTTAAGAATCAAATGGGTAAGACTGTCGAAGCCTATATTGATGATATGGTGGTAAAGAGTAGGAAAAAGGATGATCATCTGAAGCATCTGCAAGAGGTATTTGATGTACTAAAGCGATATGGGATGAGGCTCAATCCGACCAAGTGCTCGTTCGGTGTGAGTTCCGGGCAGTTTCTGGGACACGTGGTCAACCGCAGGGGCATCAAAGTTAGCCCCGCTCAAGCAGAGGCTTTGATTAAGAATGCCGAGCCAAAGACGATCAGAGAGGTGCAAGCCCTAACAGGACGAATAGCTGCATTAAGTCGATTTATTTCAAAATTGTCAGACCACTGCAAACCATTCTTTGATACGATTCGGAGCCATGGAAGGCAGGTCTGGGGGGATGAGCAACGACAGGCATTGACTCATTTGAAGCAATATATGCAGAACCCACCAGTCCTGTCAGCCCCAGAACCGGAAGAAAAGTTATTTCTATATCTTGGAGTATTTGGTGTCGCGACGAGTGCCGTTCTGATTCGTTGCAAGGAAGGGGTACAATACCCGGTATTTTATGTAAGCAAAACACTAATGGAGGCAGAAAAAAGATACTCAAAGGCCGAACGGGTGGTACTTGCACTTGTAAATGCAAAAAGAAAGTTGAGGCATTATTTCGAATCCCACCCCATAGCTGTTCTAACAACTTTCCCAATCAGAACGCTCATGCACAAGCCAGAGCTCTCGGGCAGAATGACAAAGTGGGCCATAGAGTTGAGTTCATTTGACATAACGTACGAGCCGAGAACAGCTGTTAAAGGGCAAGCGGTGGCCGATTTCCTACTAGAATGTGATGCCGAAGATACGGAAGAGGACCTTAGAAGCGGCTCTTGGAAACTTTTTGTGGATGGCTCCTCTAACCAGACGGGGGCTGGGATTGGGATCAAACTGCAAACCCCAGAGGGTACTTCCTTGAGCCAAGCACTCAGACTTGAGTTCCGAGCCACCAATAATGAAGCGGAATACGAGGCGTTGCTAAATGGATTAAAGTTGGCCAGGGAGCTACAGATCAAAAGTTTGACAGTGTATAGTGACTCGCAGCTGATTGTTCGGCAGGTAAATGGTGAGTACGCAACCAAGGATGACATGATGGGGGCATATCGTTCTGCCGTTCTGCGTAGAGCCAAGGACTTTGCAAAGATTGAATTCATACAGTTGCCGAGGGAACAGAATGCAGATGCAGACCGTTTAGCATGCAGTGCTTCGAGTTGCGGTGAAACATTGGCGAGGGTGATTCCAGTAGGAATAGTGACCCAGCCGTCCATTTTCGAAGAACCGATGGACTCGGACCCTTGGCAAGTCAACGTCATACCATATGAACCGAGTTGGATTGACCCAATCATTACCTATATTCGAGATGGCGTTTTGCCTATGCAAAGGGATGAAGCTAGGAAACTCAAAAAGAATGCTGCCAAGTACGCCATCGTGCGGAACCAGCTGTACAGAAGGTCCTATTCTGGCCCGTACTTGAAATGTGTCACCCCCGCGGAGTCGCAGCAGGTATTGCGAGCTATTCATGAGGGTGTGTGTGGCAATCATTCTGGGGGAAGATCGTTAGCGCATAAAGCAATGACACAAGGGTATTTCTGGCCAAACATGTCAAGAGATGCGGAGGAGTTCTCTCGAAGGTGCGATAAGTGCCAACGATATGGACCAATGATCCACCAACCACCTGAGGAATTGCACGTAATGGCCTCACCGTGGCCTTTCACGCAATGGGGGATGGATGTGGTCGGTCCTCTGCCAACTGCAAGAGCTCAGAACAAGTATGTGTTACTGGCCACGGATTATTTCACTAAATGGGTGGAGGAAGAACCGTATCCTAGCGTGACTCAGACTCAGGTGAGACGATTTATCTGGAACAACATTATCTGCCGCTTCGGTGTTCCCAGAACAATAGTCATGGACAATGGCACAAACCTCGATAGCAGGCAAGTAAGAAAGCTGCTGGAGGAGTATGGAATCAACCAGAAGTTGGCTGCAGTAAGTCATCCTCAGGCCAACGGACAAGCAGAAATCACAAACAGAACCATTTTCGCCTGCATTAAGAAGAAGCTGGAAGATCATAAGGGGAAGTGGTTGGATGAACTCCCGAACGTTCTATGGGCTTACAGAACCACCCCAAGGCGGCCGACTGGGGAGAGCCCGTTCGCAATGGCGTATGGTACCGAAGCAGTTATACCGGTTGAGCATTTAGTCCCCACTATCAGAAGCTTAGCATGGAGTCGGGATCAGAACGACAAGATGTTAAGATTGAACCTCGACATGATAGACGAAAGGAGAGACGCAGCGGCTATAAGGCTAGCATCGTATCAGCAGGTGCTGGCGAATAGTCACAATAAGAGAGTAAAACGCAGAGATTTTGCCCCTGGCGATCTGGTTCTGAAAAGAAAGGTGGGGATGGTCAAAAAAATGATGCCACCCTGGGAAGGCCCATACAGAATTGCGGAAGTCATTGGCAAGGGGGCATATACGTTGGAAACCATGGCGGGAAGGTTGGTCAGCAAGCCCTGGAACGCCACGTCTCTGAAGAGGTACTACCAATAGAAGCTAAGTTCTGGCTTTAATTAGATGTTATTTGTTGTCAATCAAATACGTATGAATGAGCAAGTTACTGGAATTTACAAAAAAAGAATTTTCTTTTCCAACGGTCTACTATAAAAATTTAAAGCCAAGTGGCAAGTGGCATTCTAGCCGAGCGCCAGGCACTTAAGCAAGATAAGTGGCAGCTGGCACTATAAGCCGAATGCCAGACACTTGCTAAAAATTCAAAGCCAAGTGGCAAGTGGCATTCTAGCCGAGCGCCAGGCACTTAAGCAAGATAAGTGGCAGCTGGCACTATAAGCCGAACGCCAGACACTTGCTAAAAATTTAAAGCCTAGTGGCAAGTGGCATTCTAGCCGAGCGCCAGGCACTTAAGCAAGATAAGTGGCAGCTGGCACTATAAGCCGAACGCCAGACACTTGCTAAAAATTTAAAGCCAAGTGGCAAGTGGCATTCTAGCCGAGTGCCAGGCACTTAAGCAAGATAAGTGGCAGCTGGCACTATAAGCCGAACGCCAGACACTTGCTAAAAATTTAAAGCCAAGTGGCAAGTGGCATTCTAGCCGAGCGCCAGGCACTTAAGCAAGATAAGTGGTAGCTGGCACTATAAGCCGAACGCCAGACACTTGCTAAAAATTTAAAGCCAAGTGGCAAGTGGCATTCTAGCCGAGCGCCAGGCACTTGCCGTAAACAAACACACGGTGAAGCTAACATAAAAAGAAAAAGAGAGAAAAGATATGTATGTACTGAAGACAAGTTGAATAGAGCACAACACATAGGGAAAAAGAGTTCGGTCATTTCATTAATATTGAACATTGAGTTTACAAAAGAGAGATGTCCATCATTACAAGAAGATATGAACTAGAAGAATTCGAAGGAGCCCTAGCTAGACACCTCAGTACCAACAGCATCCTGGTCTTGCCGACTCGCCTCCTCGGCCCCATCAGCCGCCTCACCTCCATGAGGTGGGGAATCCAGGTGAATGACTGAATCGTTCGGCTGGGGTTCAGCGTCAGCAGTGGCTATAGAAGGAGCCACGGTTGACGATTGGGGAGCGGTCAGTGGCAGAGCGGTAGGAGGAGCTGTGATGATCCTTGAGGATGCGATGTCCTGGCACTCATCAAATATACGTTCCGCTTCGGTGGGTTCTAGGTCGACATAGACCCCCAGAGGTTCGATCCCCAGATCCTTGTCTACCTCATCCGGAGTGGAGCTGGTCTGTCCCTCATCCGGAACCCGGTCGGCGAAACCTTCCCGGAATCCTTGAGCATACCGAAGAGCACCGACCCTGGAGAACCGAGCGTGAAGGGCCAGCATCCCACCACCCACTCTGCTGATCGCATCGATCAGAGCGGTACGCTCGTCCAGAGCTCTTTTTTCAAAAGCCATCCGAGCAGACTGTTCATCAGCTAGAAGGCGCTGGAGTTCTGCCTTCTCTTCTCTAATTGATTCCCGCTCAGTCTGCCAGACGCTCTTCTCAAGCTGGAGGGCGTCCTTCTCATCCTGAAGGGAATCATTCTCCTTCTTCAGGACATCTCTCTCTTGCTCGGCTTTGTCAAGCCGAACCAGCACCTCGGTATTCTTCATGGCAAGGAGGTCGTTTTCTTTATTAGCCACCTCCAGGCTGTCAGAATACTTTCGGGCCCTGGCGTTCCCCATCTCCACCTGCTTCTGCATGGCCATCATCCCGAACAATGTCTGCATAGGTGCACAATAAAAACGGTTAAACCAATAGTCAGAACGGGCGAAGGCAAGACCAAGTAATATAAGAGAATTCATGAGTTAGAAAATAAAAGTCACCTCCATAGCAGATTGGGGAAAGCGACTGAACACGTCCTTCTGGGAAAGGCCCTTTGCTGCCTCAAGGTCCTTCGGAGTCCACATGCTCCTGTAGTAGGCCATAGCGGTCTGGCCATCCTTCAGCATGGTCTCGTTCGGTTTCACGAACGTCCCATCCGTTCGGGTGTACCGAGGGGCCCATGGCGGTAAGCTGGGGATAGAAGGGGGGCCTGAAGCAGAAGCAGAGCCACCAGCTGCAGGAGGCCCAGAGGGAGAAGGAGCTCTGATCGCTCGGTGCAAGAGAGTACCCGGCCCAGAGACCCGGGTCCTTCTAATGAGAGGCTCCTCCTCAGGATCGATTTCACTGTCAGGATGAGGCCTTTTGCCTCGTTCTTTGTCCCGACCGCCCCCCGCAGCAGCAGGAGCTATGGTAGCTGGGGAGGGCGCGTTCTGGTTGGCAGCAGGGGTGCTGGCAACAGGGTTGGTAGCCACTGCGCTCGGGACAGTGTCAGATATGGTGGCTGAAGAAGAAGCCGACGCTGGAGAGGAGGTCGCCCCAGCAGCAGGAGTGGCTGGGGGAGTATTTTTCCTCCTGCCAAAAGAGGGGATCTGAAGTCTGCTCATGTTGTAGCCGAGTGATGAGAGCGCAAAGAGGTTGTCTGAAGTGAGGAGATCTGAGCAGGAAGGAATATCGTTCAGAACGTATCTCTTCAAGTAGTTACTCCTATCCCTGCAAACACTATAGCTCAAGTCATCACAAGGTATTCCCAAGGAGCGGCATAAGTAAGTGCAAAAACGAGGAACGCATGTTTCACAGGGGCAGTCATGTTTATGGGATTTGAATTTTTTATAGGAGGAGACAGAGCAGACACCAAAGGCGCTCGGGATTGGGTAATCCTCTGCAGCCGGCGAAGACCAAGCCCCACTAATGCCCACTATGCTATCCCTCCAACCCTTTTCAGATTTTATTGTGTCAGTGCATATGGACATCTTCTCGAACGGGTAGAGGTGGTAGAAGGGCTCATTAGTACGGATCTTACTGACCTTATAGCACAGAAGGAGGTCTATGAGGTCGAGGTCCAGATTTCTGTCACGCATCAATAAGAGCATAACAGATATGATCCTAAAGAAGTTGGGGTTGACCTGCAGAGGGGATATCCCCAATCTATTGAAGACATAACTAAAGAAAGGGTGCAGAGGGAACCTAACAACATTCAATTGAAGGTTCGTGAACAGGACTTCGCCGGGCAGGAGGCCGGCGCCGGTCGTAATATTAACGTCTTGGGGGCAAACCCTAACTTCGATGTTGTCAGGAAGTCTAAGTCTCATACGAAGGACATCCAGATCTACAACCATGGTGGAAGTGCTAGAAGAATCTAAAAGAGGGAAAATGGAAGCCTGCCGAAAGTAAAAAGAACGAAACTAACCTCGGAGGACTGCAAGATCGCTGGAAGAATGACTCTCGAAGGATTTCACCGGAAAAAGCTTAGCACTGTTCTAGAAAGAGAGAGACTTGGCTGATGATGGAGACGGTAAAGGGAAGTGAAGTGGAATTCTAGAGCATTATAAAGGCGAGGGGGCCCGAGGGCCGAAGCGTCGGGAAGGCGAGAAATCCCTCGAGCCCCGGAACATTGATTCTGGATCTGACCGTCCGCTCCCCCACGTGGTTATCTCGAGCCGTCAGCGTTATGATGAGACGCCATCAATAATTACCCCTTATTAAATAAGGGGCAATTATGGGGGCAGTTGAGGAGGCCCCGGATGACATGGGCCAGGTCCGACTCGCAAAACACAACATTCAGTCCGAACAGCTGGGTCAGCCCATAGAAAGACACTGCCATATGGGCCGAACGGGAGTAAGCCCATCAAGGGTGACCAGGGCTTACAGAGGAATAGGCCCAGATCCAGCAATCAATAAATATCTTGTAAATATCTTGTAAATATCTATAAATAGGAGTTGGAATGAAGAGGAAGGGGATCTTTTTCGGGTTGAGGTGTAAGAATTCTAGAGAGAGAAAGAATTGAAGGAGTTTCTTGCATCTTCAATAATACATGATGAATGAAGTGTATATGTGAGATCTGTGAAATTCGATCGATCAGAAAAAGGAGTGAGATCGATCACAAAAGTTTAATCGATCTGAGGTATGACTTCGATTGGTCTCTCAAGATCGATCTAAGATTGAAGTTCGATTGATCGAACTGTGCGAAGGTGAAAACTCAAAGGTCACAGATCTGTGACTTTGGAAGCAAGGGGCCCACACGAACGTGTTCGTGGGCCCATCAACACAACAATCCAATCAATTCTACTTTCTTAGCATGGCCCATACTCCCATAATCAATTCAAAAATCAAAAATCAAAAATATAAAAAACACATATATATACATATATATACACGAAGGTTCATCAAAAGCGGATTCATCATAAAAAATGGCCTGGATTCAACACATAGAGTATGTATGGATGAGATTGAAGCTTAAATGAACATGAAATGCTCGGATCTGACCCAAATCAAAGGGAGAGAAGTGGATGCGAAGAGTGGATGAGATCCGAGATGAGAGAGGTAGATGCGAAGCTTCGATCTCGTCGAAGAACTCACCGGAGGTGATGATGATGATGTACAATGACGGCGACGAGAAAGAAGGGGTTAGGGTTTGAGAGAGTTGGATCGATCTTTGTAATCGATCTCACTACTCTCGGTTTCTATTTTAAAAACATCCCCGATAGAGTTCGATCGATCGAACCTCAACTGAGATCGATCGAAATTTTTTTTTTTAATAAACAATAATAATTAAAAACTAAATAAACTAAAATATTTTTGTATTTTTGAAAACTTTTTGAAAAATAAAATAAAATAAAATGAAATGAAAATAAAATCAAATAAAAATGAAAATATTTTTGGATTTTTGGAATTTGAAAAGTCAAAATAATGAAATGAAGAACTGAGATTGATTAGAACAAGAGTTCGATCGATCAGACAAAGAGCAAAAATATGCAGGTTTTTGGTTTAAAAATTTGGTTAAGTGTTGGAACTTGCAGATTGATCGAATGATGAAGTTTGATCGATCGAAGAACTTCATATCGATCTTGAATTGTTTTTAATCGATGAGAGAGAGAGCTGAAATATGCAAGTTAATGCAGGCTTAAAATTTTCTAAGTGTTGGAGCACGAGATCAATCAAACTTTGAAGTTGGATCGATCTAAGGCTTCTGATCGACCTGAGAATTAGTTCGAACGATGGGACAGAGAGGTGATTTGGATGCAGGTGGATGCAGGTTGAAAATTTTTCTCAGTGTTGGATACTGGTGAAAGTTCGATCGATCGAACTCTCATTTGAGATCGATCAAACTTATGCAAAATGCTCAATCACAACACAAAATTTCATGCAATCCTAATTACAGTTCCTAGCAATGCATATGAACCAAAAATAAGTATCTAGACTTCGCAAGAAATAAAATTTAAGATAGAAATGAGGGAGGAATAGGGTTTTAACACCCTACGAAATGTTTTTGCTAGTCTCTAACGTCTCTAGCAAGACATTGGGCTCTTTTAGCCTGGATCAAAGATCTTATAATGCATCCCCTCCTTGTTGGGGTGATAGATGCTTTGAACTCCACCCAACAAATGGTTCTTAGAAGAACTTGTTGGATTAAGCTCAAAAGAAGGTTTTGGTCCCTTGTCAATCCAAGAACAATCTTTGGGCTTCCATGCCCTTTCAAAGCAAGAATTTGAAACAATAGTCTTAGAATGTAATGTTGGAGATAAAACTTTAGAAACTTTTGAACCACATAAAAACTCATTTCCTTTACAATTGAACTCATGACATTTTTCGACAACATTGACCTCTCCTTCATACTTGTCAAATGAGTTAGGGGTTGGATTGAATATATTCAAGTTCACTTTTATATGGCCAAAAGAGATCTTCATTACTCCCGTCCTACAATTGATGTTGGCATTTGCGGTTGCTAAGAAAGGAAGGCCAAGGATAACGGGTATTTGGCTCTTAGGATTGGAAACTGGTTCCATGTCTATGACAACGAAATCAACCGGGAAGAAGAATTTATCAATTTTAATCAAAACATCCTCAATGACACCCTTAGGCTTCTTAATAGATCAGTCAAAAAGTTACAAAACTACCGACGTCGGTTTTAATTCACCTAGGCCCAATTTGACATAAACCAAGTATGGAAGAAGGTTAACACTTGCTCCTAAGTCAAGAAGCGCCCGATTAATGATGTGATCACCAATGATGCATGATGTAGTGGGTGAACCGGGGTCCTTAAACTTTGGAAGAGTGTTATGTTGCAAAATTGAGCTCACTTGATCGGTCAAGACCACTTTTCTTGGTGCTTGGCTCTTGTTCTTCTGCTTTTGGGTGCACAAGTCTTTCAAGAATTTGGCATAAGTCGGAATTTGCTTGATTGCATCCAAAAGTGGAAGATTAACTTTTACTTGCCTAAACATCTCCATTATTTCATTGGTCTTAGTCTTTTGCTTTTCCTTCGAAATGAACCCTTTCAAGGCATCCGGAAATGGAACTTTTTCAAACACTTTTTCAGAGTTTTCTTTTGAACTTTCTTCAACACAAGAAGTTTTCAAATCACTTTGTTTCAAATCATTTTTCAGCAAAACTTTTACAACATCATTTTTCAAAACTTCTTTCCAAACACATTTTTCAAGACTTTCTTCAATGAATCATTTTCAAAATTACTTTTCAAAACACATTTTTCAACTTTCTCCTTCATTAAGTCATGCACATGCAATGAAGGAGGAATGGGATGTGAAACAGGACGGGTGACAACTTGAGGTTACACCGGTTCACTCTCTTTATTGGATATTTCAACTTGATTGTCCACAAGCCTACCACTCCGTAAGGTAGTCACCGCATTAACATGCTCAATAGTGTAGCCTTCTGATGAGGAATGGGTTTTCATAACACATTGTTGCTTAGGTGGGGCATTCATAAGCATCTTTCCCTTCTCTCTTGCATTAAGAGTGCTTGCTATTTGCCCTTCTTGGGTTTCTAGCTTCGCAATGGATTGAGAATGGGAGTGTAACAATTGAGTGTTTGCCTCTAAAGTGCCCAAAGCATTTAAAACTTTCTCTTCAAAAATGGGACTTCTAACATTTCCTTGGGAATAAGATTGGTTTGGAAAATGAGAGTTAACAAATTGATTCCCTTGTGATTGGTACAGCCTATAACCTTGGGAACCTTGGTTTTGAAGTGGAGGTGGAATGTACTTCCCTTGAAAACTGCCTTGGGAAGGGTGTGAGCCCACTCCTTGGTTTTTCCAAGAGAAATTTGGATGATTTCTCCAACTTGGATTATAATGAGTACCATAAGGATTGTTCCCTTGGTTTACAAAAACTGTATTAACTTGTTCATTAGGTTTATTTTGCACTTGTCCGTGAGGACAATGAGAAGTAGAATGAAGAATACTAGAGCAAGTCATACATGATTTATTTGATGCACGATGAGAATGGTTAGGGAAGGAAGATACTTGGTTCGCCGAGTTTTGGTTAATCAAAAATTGATCAAACCTTTGAGATAAAGACTTTATTTCGGTGGCTATTTCATTTGAATGGTCGACTTGATGTAAGCCAACACTCTTCCTACCTTATGAATTTCTACCATTCTTGGATGATAATGTTTTATGCAAAGAATTTTCACTCATGCTCTCATAAAGACGCCACACATCATCCTCATGCCTATCAATGTACCCATGGAAGCATCAACCATACCCTTATAATTGTCCGATAAGCTCTGAAAGAAATATTGAACTAATTGCCATTTGGGCATGTCATGATGTGGACACTTCCTAAGCAACTCATTGAAGCGTTCCCATGACTCATGAAACGTTTCTCCATCCCCATGTGTAAACTCTCTAATTGAAGTTCTCATGGCATTAGTCTTAGAAACCGGATAGTACTTCTTCAAAAACTCTTGTTGCATTTCTGCCCAAGAAGTAATTGAAAAAGGCCTAAGATTGTTAAACCAATACTTTGCCTTGTCTTTTAAGGTAAATGGAAAAAGTTTAAGCCTTAAGACTTCTTCTGGCATGTCCGTATATTTTACGGTGGAACAAACTTCAAGAAACTCATCCAAATGCTTGTAAAGTTCTTCACTTGGAAGTCCATGAAAGTTAAGAAGCATTTGAATGGTTTGTACTTTGATTTCATAATAATGTTCTCTAAATGGAGGCAATTGGATGCATGTAGGTGCATTATACTCATTAGGCACATAGTGGTCTCTTAAAACAAGTGGAGGATTAGCCATTTAAGGTGCAATATGAACACCTTGGTTTAGAATTCCTTGAGATGAGATGAAGATCCAAGAGGAGAGAGAGAGAATCGACATTTTGGATCTCGCCGGAGATGGGGAAAAGTGGGTGCAGCGGCGATGAGAGGGATAGGGTTTGAGAGGGTTAGATCGATCTGTGAAATCAATCTTCAAACCCTCGGTTATATTTTTTTAAAAAAACTTCCCTGAACCAGTTCGATCAATCGAACTGAGACCTCAGATCGATCGAACTGAAATGATCTCTATTTGAAAAAAAAATTGAATTTTTTTTTTTTGAATTAAATTTAAATTAAAAATTAAAAATTAAAAATTAAAACTAAAAATTAAAAATTGAAAATAAAAATTTTAGAATTTTTGAAAATTAAAATAAAATAAAATATTTTTGGAATTTTTGGAAAATAAAATAAAAATATTTTTGGAATTTTAAAATTAAAAAGTTAAACAAAGTCAAAGATAGTGAGATGAGGAACAGAGATCGATCTGAACAAAATGTTCGATCGATCTGACAGAGAGCTAAAAATATGCAGGTTTTGGGTTCAAAATTTTTTTTACTAAGTGTTGGAACTCAAGATCGATGGAACTTGAAGTTTGGATCGATCTAAGGACTTATGACCGATCTGAGAACAAGTTTGAACGATGGGACAGAGAGGTGATTTGGATGCAGGTTGAAAATTTTCTAAGTGTTGGATGCAGGTTCAAGTTCGATCGATCGAACTCTCGTTTGAGATCGATCGAACTTATACAAAATGCTTAATTTGAACATAAAAGTGCATGTAGTCCTAATCACAGTTCCTAGCAATGCATATGAAACAAAAACAACTATCTAGACTTCACAAGAATTGAAATTAAAGATAAACACCCTACGAAATGTCTTGCTAGTCTTTAACATCTCTAGCAAGACATTGGACTCTTTTAGCCCAGATCAAACATCTTGTAGTGCATCCCCTCCTCAATGGGGTGATAAGTGCTTTGAACTCCACCCAAGAAATGGTTCTTTAAGGAACTTATTGGATTAAGCTCAAAAGATGTTTTCGGTCCTTGGTTAAGACAATCTTTGGGCTTCTACGCCCTTTTAAAACAAGATTTTGAAACAACTTTCTTTGGTTTCAAGGTTAAAGATGGACTTTTTGAAACCTTGGTCTCACACAAAAACTTAATTCCTTCACTTTTAAGGTCATGACATTTCTCTACAACATTAATCTCTTCATGCTTGTCAAATGAGTTGGGGATTGGATTGAAAATATTCAACTTTACCTTCATGTGGCCAAATGACATCTTCATTATCCTCGTTCTACAATTAATGTTGGCATTCGCGGTTGCCAAGAAAGGATGGCCAAGGATAACGGGAATTTGGCTCTTAGGATTTAGAACTGGTTCCGTGTCAATGACAACAAAATCAACGGGAAAGAAGAATTTATAAATTTTAATCAATACGTACTCAATGATACCCCTAGGCTTTTTGATTGATCGGTCGGCAAGTTGTAAAACTACCGGCGTTGGTTTTAAGTCTCCTAAGCCTAATTTGACATAAACCGAGTATGGAAGAAGGTTAACACTAGCTCCCAAGTCAAGAAGAGCCCAATTAATGATATGATCACCAATGATGCATGAAGTAGTAAGTGAACTGGGATCCTTAAACTTTGGAAGAGTGTTATGCTGCAAAATTGAGCTTACTTGCTCAGTTAAGACCACTTTTCTAGGTGCTTGGATTTTATTCTTCCGCTTTTGGGTGCACAAGTCTTTCAAGAAATTGGCATAAGCCGGAATTTGCTTGATTGTATCCAAAAGTGGAAGATTGACTTTCACTTTCCTAAACATGTCCATAATTTCATTTACTTTGGCATTTGTTTGTTATTTGAAATTGATCCTTTTAAAGCATCCAGAAATGGAGCTTTTGATTGAAAAACCTTTTCAGAATTTTTCTTTGAAGTCTCTTCAGCATAAGAAGTTTTCAAATCATTCTGCAAATCTTTCCTTTTAAAATCACTTTTTCAACACATTCTCATTTATATGGTCATGTACATGCAACGAAGGAGGAATATGATATGAAATGGAACAGGTGTCAACTTGTGGTTGCACTAGTTCACTCTTTTCATTGGACATACCCACTTGATTGTCCACAATCCTTCCACTTCTCAAGGTAGTCACCGCATTGACATGCTCTATTATGTGACCTTCCGATGATGAATGAGTCTCCACAACACATTGTTGCTTTTGTGGGGCATTCAAAGGTATTTTTCCCTTTTCTCTTGCATTTAAAGTGCTAGCTATTTGCCCTACTTGGGTTTCTAACTTTGCTATGGATTGAGAGTGAGAATGAAGTAATTGTGTGTTTGCCTCTAACGTGCCCAAAGCGGTCAAAACTTTCTCTTCAAAAGTGGGACTTCTAACATTTCCTTGGGAATATGATGGTTGATTGAGAAAATGAGAATTTGAAAATTGGTTTCCTTGTGATTGGTATGATGATCTAAAACCTTGGGAACCTTGGCCTTGTAGTGGAGGTGGAATGTACTTTCCTTGAAAACCACCGTGGGAAGGATTTGAGCCCTCCCCTTGGCTTTTCTAAGAGAAATTCGGGTGATTCATCCAATTAGGATTGTAATGATTTCCATAAGGATTGTTACCTTGATTAGTAAAAATAGCATTTGCTTGTTCATGATGCTCACTTTGCACATGTCCATGGGGACAATTGAAAGTAGAATGTAAAACACTTGAACAAGTCATATATGTCTCATTAGATGCATGATGAGAATGGTTAGGGAAGGAAGATACTTGATTCGCCGAGTTTTGGTTGATAAAAAATTAATCAAACCTTTGAGATAATGATTTCATTTCGGCGGCAATTTCATTGGAGTGGTCGACTTGATGTAAGCTGATCAGTTGGTCAATCATACATCAACCTTCGCAATAGCACGAATCATTGTAAAATAGGGCTATTGGTCGGGTAAGTCGAACCACTGGGACTGCGCTAGTCTAAGGCAACCTAAGTGTCTAGAGTCATTCTTAGGATGATGAAGGGTTTATAGAGGTTTTGTTGGATGTCACTTAAGCTAGGAAATTAAAAGTGCATAAAACAATAAATTGCAATGAAATTGAAGAAGTGAGATACAAGTAGAAACGACTAGGGAGATGAATCCACACTACACCCTAAGTATATGCTAGATTAGGTCTAAATTTGGGGATAAATAACATATATGCAATGGTCAAGAAATATGAAGCAACTCCGTTGCTTAATAATCATCAAGAAGTTCACTTAATCAAAACAAGAATGATCCATTAAAAGCTACCATAGTTGAACTACTTAAACTAAGGTGTAGAATCAAATACACTATCTCAAGCAAAAGACCATCAAGCTTTCAATCAAATGGTGAAGCACATGAAGGTAGGAATCAAGTATAAACCATCAAAGAAGGTACCTAAGCAATGGAATATCAAGTTTCAAAATCAACATGCCTTGAAAAACATTCATAGTCTACATTTTCATTGTCACTATGAAAATAAAAGCAATAAGATTGATCCAAGAATCATCAAAGATATGACAATGAACTTACATCAACCATTTACACATTAAAATTCATTACAAAAAGGAATATGCTCTTAGACTATGAAACTTCCACACATTATACATTATAGTCCCCAAAAGTATAGCCTAATCTAGAACATGATCAAAAGAGGAGGCTTCATCACCTCCCTAGATGGAGGTTTAGCTCTCCATTGATACAAAAATGGAAGAAGAAGAAGAAGAATACCACTTCATTTTCGAGCTCTACTGTAGCACTCAAGAATACTCTCCTCCTTGCTCTCTTCTCTCTCTCTATCTTGCAAAAATTCAAAGATAAGATCCATGTGGCCCTTAGTTGCCTTATATCTATCAACTAAGCTCTCTCCCTCCTCCAAAGACATTCCCAACCACTCCATAAAGAAGGAGGGTGGAAATGTGGAAACCAATGCACAAGTGGGCTGAAGAGAGGTGCATTTCTGAGCTGCAATCTGGCTGATTTTCGAGCACTCGAAGAGTGGTCTCGAGCACTCTAAATTAGTGCAATGTGCAACATGCTTTTCTTGCTCAGAACTGACCTACTTTGGTAAAACTGCTATAACTTTGCGCCCTGAACTCCGAATGATGATCTTCTTGAAGATTTGGAGAGCTGATTCAGTGCTGCAAAAACTTCATGTTTTGATAAAGACCCAATTCTCAAGTCTAGTTGGTCGAAAATGGGGAGAAAGGCAGTACTTCAGTGCTGCCAGGCAGTTCTGCGCACCTCTGTTAAGAAGATCATAACTCTCTGTTCCGAACTCCGAATGATGAACCGCTTGAAGATTTGGAAAACTGATTCAGAGCTCTAAATCTTTCATGTTATGATGGAAGTCCAGTTCTTGAGTTTGCTAGGTCGAAAATGGTGACGAAAGTCAGGTTCTACCGCTGCCAGAAATTCAGAATTGGCACCCTTTTTGTTCATAATTCCACAAGGCATCATTTTTGCTTCCTTTTTGCACTTTAACCTGAAAATGCATAGAAACATGCAAATGGAGTTAATCTACATAAAATAATGAATTAATGGACTTTGTTAATGTAATTTAGGGCGCCTGAACATACAGTATTCAGCGCTTATCACACCCCCAAACTTACATTTTGCTAGTCCCTTAGCAAAACCAAAATGCAAAGCTCAATGGAATGGAAACACGGGAATGCTATTACAAAAATATTCACCATGGCAAAAAATTGATCGGTTGGTCAATCATACATCAACCTTCGCAATAGCACGAATCATTGTAAAATAGGGCTATTGGCCGGGTAAGTCGAACCGCTGGGACTGCGCTAGTCTAAGGCAACCTAAATGTCTAGAATCATTCTTAGAATGATAAGGGGTAATAAGGGTTTGTTTGTTTGTCACTAAACTAGAAATGTAAAGATGCATAAACTAGTAGATTGCAAGGAATGTAAAGAAGTGAGATACAAGTAGAAAAGACTAGGGAGATGAATCCATTACCTACTCTATTAACATGCTAGTATGTGGTTAACTTGGGAAACAAATTAGATATATGGCAATGATATGTAGCAATACAAAATTACTACACTATCTCTAAGAATTTCATAGAATCAAGATTTAAGCATAATCCCTCAAAGTTATACATGCTTGACTACCTAAATGAAATTGTAGCTTCACATATTCACTAAGTTAGGGACTATCAAACCCCTCAATAACTATGGTGATAGCACATGGAGCTAAGAATCAAGAATAAATCCATCAAAGGGGGACCCTAAGCTATGGACTAACAAGATTCTCAAATACATGCCAATAAAAACACTTTCACAATCTTGTTTCCATTGTCACTATGGAAATGAAAGCAATACAACCATGAGAACATACACTCTAAGAGAAGATAATATATTCAACGTGATCATTTATAAGAGTTTATGTTCATTACATCAAATACAAGCTCTAGACCATGAAAGTGCCATATATATACATATTTCCCAAGATTAAACCAAAACTACGACATGCTTACAAAGTAGGGCTTCATCACCTCCCTAGATAGGGAGTTAGTTACCCATTGCCAAGCTAGAAGAAGGAAGAAGCTCCATCTTCATGGCCATTTTCGTGCAACCTTCTTGGAGCTTGAAGAACACCTTTCTTGCTCTCTTCTCTCTCCTCTATCTTCCCAAAAATGAAGCTTGGGAGGAAAACTGGAGCACTCAAAGCTTGCATGAGGATTAAAATAATGCATGAATGCAATGCAATGATGCCTTAATGCAACATGTGAACCTGAACTCTAACATTTCTTGACCATTTCATGCAATGCAGGATCTTGAACCTAAACTTAATACAATGCAAGTTCCTTTGCATGCATGAATAAACTGTGCATCATGTTGGCATCAAAGCTGCATGCATTATGATTATGATAAAAATATGTATATATATAAAGAGTTGATTAATGATTATTTATTTATTTATTTATGTATTTATTTATTTAGTTTATTTATTATATATATATATATATATATATATATATATATTATTTATTTATTTATATATATATGCCAATGGAAAACTTTCCAAGCCTTGATACATTGCAACATGATGCAAAATGGACGGAATTCTCAAAAATGAATATTTCAAGCATAGAGAATTTTTGAAAATTTGCATGTCAGTCCTAAATTCAAGCCATGCATGGAAAATTTGTAACTTGGCACATTATTCCAATCCAATGCATGGATGGATAATTTGTCAAACTTTGTAACATCTTGCTAATGCATTGATCAAATTGGAAAAAAAAAAAAAAAAAAAAAAAAAAAAAAAAAAAAAAAAAAAAATTCAAACTTTGCACTTCACACAATGAATGGATGAGTTTAAGAGTGTTTCAACAATGCATTGAAGATGAGAGGCTATGCATGTGAGTGCCATGTCGGAAGTCCGAGAAAATTGCCTGATAGAGCCGGAAACTTCCGGGAATGAAAACAAGAGTTGAGAAGGTCTAAGAAGCCAGTCTAAAAATGTGGAACACAACTTAAGATAGTTCCAGAGAAAGTTAAATTTTGGCATTTCTACACCGTTTCCCAGAAAATTTGCAAGGCACGAGCAATTTCAAAGAGAAGGAAGCTTGGAAATTGAAAGAATTTCTTCCCTTGAGTTGCTAAATTTAATGTCAATAGCTAGACAAAGCTAGAGCAGGCACTAATCCTCATAAATTGGATCCATCAAGAGGACTTCCTCAACTTTTCGGGTTAGAATTGTGCCGTCAATGCAAGGCTTAAGCCTTTGGCCATTTACCTTGAAGAGTGATCCACTTGCAGGATCATGAAGTTCGATTGCTCCATGAGGAAAGACAGTAGTGACAATGTATGGACCATCCCATCTTGACCGGAGTTTACGGGGAAAGAGTTTCAAGCAGGAATTGAAAAGCCAGACCTTTTGTCCCGGGGCAAAAGACTTCTTGACGATGTGTTTGTCATGAAAAGCTTTAGTCCTTGCCTTGTAAATTTTTGTGCTTTCATACGCGTCATTACGCAATTCCTCAAGTTCATTTAATTGCAACGCACGATTAGAGCCGGCTTGATTGAGATCAAAATTGAACCTTTTTATGGCCCAATAAGCACGGTGCTCTAATTCTACCGGGAGATGACATGCTTTGCCAAAGACAAGTTGATATGGTGACATGCCAATGGGTGTCTTATAAGCTGTCCGGTAAGCCCAAAGCGCATCGTTTAGCCTTACTGACCAATCTTTGCGGTCCGGTCTAACCATTTTTTCCAAAATGTGCTTAATCTCCCGGTTAGAAATCTCTACTTGACCACTCGTTTGAGGGTGGTAAGGTGTAGCAACCTTATGAATGACGGAATACCTAGCAAGGACGGATTTTAGATAACGATTTCAGAAATGAGATCCGCCATCACTAATGATTGCTCGGGGCGTACCAAAACGACTAAAGATGTGAGACTGAATGAAATGGATCACGACTTTATGATCATTGGTTTTGGTAGCCTCGGCTTCAACCCATTTAGACACATAATCCACCGCTACAAGGATGTACTCATAGCCATAAGAAGATGGAAATGGTCCCATGAAGTCAATCCCCCACACATCAAAAATTTCAACAATTAAAATGTTAGTGAGGGGCATCATGTCTCTTCGGGACATGGATCCAAGTTTTTGACATCGTTCACACGATTTGCAAAAATTGTATGCATCCTGAAACAAGGTAGGCCAAAAGAATCCGCTTTGAAGAACTTTGTTAGCAATCTTTTTGGCACTAAAATGGCCTCCACAAGCAAGAGTATGGCAAAAATTTAGAATGCTTGTGGCCTCGGTTTCAGGAATGCATCGCCGTATGATTTGGTCCGGGTAATACTTGAATAGTTCCGGATCTTCCCAAAAGAAATGCTTGACTTGGGAGAAAAACCGGTCCCTCTCTTGTTTGGACCAATGAGCTGGAATTTTGCCAACCGCAAGATAATTGACAATATCCGCAAACCATGGAAGAGTAGAATGTGAAACTTGAAGAAGTTGCTCATCCGGAAAGGAATCACGGATGGCTGCGAATTCTGAAGATTTCTCAATAAGTAAGCGAGAGAGATGATCGGCGACAACATTGTCGGTCCCCTTTTTGTCCCGGATGTCAATGTCAAACTCTTGAAGTAAGAGGATCCATCGAATTAAACGGGGTTTTGTCTCTTTTTTCGCTAACAAATGCCTAAGAGCGGCATGATCTGAAAAGATGATGACCTTGGAGCCAAGAAGATAAGAGCGAAATTTATCCAAGGCGTACACCACAGCTAGCAAATCTTTTTCAGTGGTGGTGTAGTTCAATTGGGCATCGCAGAGAGTTTTGCTAACATAATAAATGACATGCGGAAGTTTATCCACACGTTGGCCCAAAACCGCCCCTAATGCATAGTCGGATGCATCACACATGATCTCAAAGGGAAGAGACGAATTAGGGGGTTTCATGATTGGGGCGGAGGAGAGGAGAATGCGAAGTTTGATGAAAGCTTCCATGCAAGCGTCATCAAAATTAAACGGAACATCCTTGGCTAAGAGATTACACAAGGGCCGTGAGATTTTGCTAAAATCTTTGATGAAGCGACGATAGAATCCGGCATGGGCAAGAAAAGAACGGATTTGACAGACGGAATTCGGAGGAGGAAGATTAGAGATTAACTCAACTTTTGCCTTGTCTACCTCGATTCCCCGCTTAGAAATGACATGTCCTAAAACAATGCCTTCTTAGACCATGAAGTGGCTTTTCTCCCAACTTAGAATGAGATTCGTCTCTTTGCATCTTTGGAGCACAAGAGATAAATTTTTGAGACACGAGTCAAAGGAGGAGCCAAATACGGAAAAATCGTCCATGAAAACTTACAAGAACCTTTCAACCATATCGGAGAATATGGACATCATGCACCTTGGGAATGTTGCCGGTGCATTGCATAGACCAAAAGGCATGCGTCGATAGGCAAAAGTACCAAAGGGACATGTGAATGTTGTTTTCTCTTGATCTTGGGGGGCGATTGCCACTTGGTTATAGCCGGAATAACCATCAAGAAAACAATAGAAGCTTTGGCCGGCTAACCTTTCTAGGATTTGATCAATAAATGGGAGTGGGAAATGATCCTTCCTAGTGGATGAATTGAGCTTCCGGTAGTCAATGCACACACGCCACCCGGTGGTGGTTCGTTGTGGCACGAGCTCACCCGCTGAATTTTCAACAACGGTGAGACCAGATTTCTTGGGGACAACTTGTGTGGGGCTCACCCACTTGCTATCAGAGATAGGGTAGATGATTCTCGCATCTAGCAATTTAATCACCTCTTTCATGACCACTTCCTTCATATTTGGATTTAACCGGCGCTGGACCTCTCTAGTAGGCTTTGCGTCATCCTCCATATGAATGCGATGCATACAAATGGAGGGGTCAATTCCTTTCAAATCTGCCACTGTCCAACCAATAGCTTCTTTATGCTCTTGGAGCACCGCTAAAAGGTTGGTCTCTTGGTCTTTTTGAAGGTCCGAGGCAATAATGACCGGAAGGGTTTGCTTTAGACCAAGGAACACATACTTGAGATGGGCCGGGAGCGGCTTAAGCTCAAGTTGTGGCGGAGATAACAATGATGGGACCGAAGGAGTGGTAGAAAGTTGGGGAAGTGGTTCTTTTGGAATTTTCCAAGGAGGTACATCCATGATAGCACTAATATCAAGCAAGGAATTTACTTCTTGAATGGCTTGATCAACATCAAAGTTTGAGAAGTCAAAATGGGACATGCAAGTTTCAAGAGGATCTTTGCTTAGAATGAAGGGGAGAGATTCTTCGACCACTTCATCAATGACATCCACAAGAAAACAATCATCCTCATTGGAGGGATGTTGAGTTGCATGAAAGATATGGAGTTTGACTTGCATGTTTCCAAAAGCAATGTCCATCACCCCGGTTCGGCAATTAATTGATGCATTAGCCGTGGCTAAAAATGGCCTACCAAGGATCACGGGAATGTGCTTTTTTGGGTCGTGGACCGGTTCTGTATCAAGAACCACAAAATCTACCGAGAAGTAGAATTTGTCCACTTTGATGATAACGTCCTCGAGAATACCTCGTGGATGCTTAACCGATCTATCGGCAAGTTGCAAAACCACGGAAGTCGGCTTAAGATCTCCCAAACCAAGTTATAGGTAGACTGAGTATGGAATTAAATTCACACTATCTCCTAAGTCAAGGAGGGCCCTCTCGATTTTGCTGTCACCAATGACGCAAGAGATTGTGGGGGCATCCGGATCCTTATACTTCGGGGGAGTGCTGTGCTGAATGATAGCACTAACATTTTCAGTCAACCTCACTTTTTTTTGGCAAATGATTTTTAGAAGTGCGCTTTTGAGTGCATAAATCTTTGAGAAATTTTGCATAGGGAGGGATTTGCTTGATAGCATCCAAGAGGGGCAAGTTAATCTTCACTTGCTTGAAAACTTCCCATATGTCTTGAATTTTACAATTCTTGTTCCCAAAATGTGTCGACTCTTGAAGACGTTGAGGAAACGGAGCTTTTGGCTCATAAGTAGTTTCCACATTTGGGGTGACATGTGTGGGATTTCCGTGAATGGTATTTGGACAAGAATTTGGATTAGAAGAGCTTGAATTTGGATTTTTCAAAGGAGAAACTTCCTCACTTTTGTCTCCATCGACCTTGTTGTCAACTACTCTACCACTCCGAAGGGTGGTGATAGCTTGAACTTGTTCATGAGTCGGCCCACTCGAAGGAGGGGTTTCGTCAATCACATGCATTCCTCTAGGATTTTCAAAAGGTTGAGAGGGAAGTTTGCCCTTGTCCTTTTGAAGCAATTGATTCACCGAGTTAGCTATTTGGCCCACTTGATTTTCGAGATTAGCTATGGATTGAGTATGAGAGTGAACCATTTGGAGAGTAGGCTGCAAGGATGTCAAGAGTTGCTTGTTGGCATCCATTATTTGCTTATTTAATGATTCCATCATTTGCTTGTTTGCAGCTACTATCTCGTCAGTTGGACACACAGGAGGTTGATTGGAGACATTTGGATTGTAAGGAGGACGGTAGCTTGAAGAGGCTTGGAAAGGTCTACCCTAATATTGAGAAGAGGGCTGATTTTGCCGCCTTTGGTTTTGGAATTGGGAATTTTGTGGGGCTTGTTGCCGCCACGAGAAATTCGGATGATCTCGCCAACCCCGATTGTAGGTGTTGGAATATGGATTGTTCCCGGGCCGCGAGAACATGGCATTAGCTTGCTCTTGGTTGGGATTGGGAAATTGCTCCGGTGTGGGGCAATCTTCCGAGAGATGGAATGGACTAGTACATGAAGCACAAACTGAACTTGCCAAATTTTGAGACAATGAAGGAGGAAGATGTGGTGCCATCAATTGGTAGAATTTATGAGCGATGGCATCCACTTGAGATGATTCCTCCCTTATTGACTTTGGTTGACAAGGGTTGGTGTTGTTTGGAGTGGTTGCGGTCGGAGCCCTACGAGAATTGTGTTGAAGTGAATTTTCACTCAAATTCTCAAGTAAGGTCCAAGCCTCATCCGCATTCTTGGACATGAACATCCCACCACAAGAAGAATCAACCATGAATCTATGGGGTTCGGTCAAGCCAGCATAGAAAGCTTGCACTAATTGCCATTTTGGGATCAAATGATGAGGACATTTTTGAAGAAGATCTTGTAGCCTTTCCCAAGTCTCGTGGAGTTGTTCTCTATCAACTTAAGAAAAGCTTAGAATGGAACGCCTCATTTGGTTGGTTTTACTCACCGGATAATACTTCTTAAGAAATTCTTGTTGCAATTGAGCCCAAGAAGTAATAGAGTTGGGAGCGAGGGAGTTCAACCAATATTTTGCCCTATCCTTTAGGGAGAATGGGAAAAGATGTAAGTGAAGTGCATTGTCCGGAAAACCTCTCAACCGGATGGTCGAACAGATTTTAAGGAACTCATCAAGATGCTTATATGGATCTTCATTATCAAAGCCATGAAATGATGGAAGCATTTGAATGGTACTAGACTTGATCTCATATTGAGCTGCATCGATGTTTGGCATCACTATACAAGAAGGAGAAGCATAGGTGGTAGGAATGAAATGATCTCTAAGAGTCATTGGTTTTACATTAGGAATTTCAGCCCTGTCATTCCCCGGATTTCCTACGTTATCCCCCATTATATTGAATTCAGTTTCAAGATCCCTTGTAAGAGTGGGTTCCCTAAGGTTCTGTCTAAGAGTTCTCTTAAGTGAATTTATATCAATAGGCGAGTCAAGTGTGGGTAGAGCGAGTGACCTACGGCCAAACATCAACAATTCACAACAACATCATCACAACGAATCTTTATCATCAACTCCACATACGATGTTCCCTTTCTCCTCAATTATTAAGACAGAAAATAAATGGCCACGACAAGGACCGATGCTTGGAATTGAAACTACACAATTGAAATAGCCCCGACAAGGGCTTGCAATTTATCTGCTTCTAAGCTTAACACATGCACGATATTCATAATTCGAAACTAGAAGTCACGAGAGTTACCTGGGGTCCTCTAGACTTACAATTTGCTAGCAATCCCATGGCGAGCTTCGAGTCCCTAGAATCTTACAACACGACGATGATCAAAACACACAAGGAATATTCACAAGACACAATATGCACAATCAAACTAAAATTTAACCCTAAACTCTTGGTCGCTAAACCGTATGCAAGTCCCCGACAACGGCGCCAAAAATTGATCGGTTGGTCAATCATACATCAACCTTCACAATAGCACGAATCATTGTAAAATAGGGCTATTGGTCGGGTAAGTCGAACCACTGGGACTGCGCTAGTCTAAGGCAACCTAAGTGTCTAGAGTCATTCTTAGGATGATGAAGGGTTTATAGAGGTTTTGTTGAATGTCACTTAAGCTAGGAAATTAAAAGTGCATAAAACAATAAATTGCAATGAAATTGAAGAAGTGAGATACAAGTAGAAACGACTAGGGAGATGAATCCACACTATACCCTAAGTACATGCTAGATTAGGTCTAAATTTGGGGATAAATAACATATATGCAATGGTCAAGAAATATGAAGCAACTCCATTGCTTAATAATCATCAAGAAGTTCACTTAATCAAAACAAGAATGATCCATCAAAAGCTACCATAGTTGAACTACTTAAACTAAGGTGTAGAATCAAATACATTATCTCAAGCAAAAGACCATCAAGCTTTCAATCAAATGGTGAAGCACATGAAGGTAGGAATCAAGTATAAACCATCAAAGGAGGTACCTAAGCAATGGAATATCAAGTTTCAAAATCAACATGCCTTGAAAAACATTCATAGTCTACATTTTCATTGTCACTATGAAAATAAAAGCAATAAGATTGATCCAAGAATCATCAAAGATATGACAATGAACTTACATCAACCATTTACACATTAAAATTCATTACAAAAAGGAATATGCTCTTAGACTATGAAACTTCCACACATTATACATTATAGTCCCCAAAAGTATAGCCTAATCTAGAACATGATCAAAAGAGGAGGCTTCATCACCTCCCTAGATGGAGGTTTAGCTCTCCATTGATACAAAAATGGAAGAAGAAGAAGAAGAATACCACTTTATTTTTGAGCTCTACTATAGCACTCAAGAACACTCTCCTCCTTGCTCTCTTCTCTCTATCTATCTTGCAAAAATTCAAAGATAAGATCCATGTGGCCCTTAGTTGCCTTATATCTATCAACTAAGCTCTCTCCCTCCTCCAAAGACATTCCCAACCACTCCATAAAGAAGGAGGGTGGAAATGTGGAAAGCAATGCACAAGTGGCTGAAGAGAGGTGCATTTCCGAGCTGCAATCTGGCTGATTTTCAAGCACTCGAAGAGTGGTCTCGAGCACTCTAAATTAGTGCAATGTGCAACATGCTTTTCTTGCTCAGAACTGACCTACTTTGGTAAAACTGCTATAACTTTGTGTCCCAAACTCCGAATGATGATCTGCTTAAAGATTTGGAGAGCTGATTCAGTGCTTCCAAAACTTCATGTTTAGATGAAGACCCAATTCTCAAGTCTGGTTGGTCGAAAATGGGGAGAAAGGCAGTACTTCAGTGCTGGCAGGCAGTTCTGTGCACCTCTGTTAAGAAGATCATAACTCTCTGTTCCGAACTCCGAATGACAAACCGCATGAAGATTTGGAAAGCTGATTCAGAGCTCTAAATCTTTAATGTTATGATAGAAGTCCAGTTCTTGAGTTTGCTAGGTCAAAAATGGCGACAAAATTCAGGTTCTACCGCTGCCAGAAATTCAGAATTGGCACCCTTTTTGTTCATAATTCCACAAGGCATCATTTTTGCTTCCTTTTTGCACTTTAACCTGAAAATGCACAGAAACATGCAAATGGAGTTAATCTACATAAAATAATGAATTAATGGACTTTGTTAATGTAATTTAGGGCGCCTGAACATACAGTATTCAGCGCTTATCACAAGCCAACACTCTTCCTACAACTAGAATTTCTACCATTCTTTGAAGATAAAGTACGATGCAAAGAATTTTCACTCATGCTCTCATAAAGACGCCACACGTCATCCTCACGCCTATTAATGTAAGAGCCACCCATGGAAGCATCAACCATGCCCTTGTAATTATCCGATAAGCTCTCAAAGAAATATTGAACTAATTGCCATTTGGGCATGTCATGAGGTGGACACTTCCTAAGCAATTCATTAAAGCGTTACTATGCCCCATGAAATGTTTCTCCATCCCCATGTGAAAATTTTCGAATTAAGGTTCTCATGGCATTGGTCTTAGAAACCAGATAGTACTTCTTCAAGAACTCTTGTTGCATTTCCACCTAAGAAGTTATTGAAAAAGGCCTAAGATTGTTAAACCAATATTTCATCTTGTCTTTGAGGGTGAATGGAAAGAGTTTAAACCTTAAGACCTCTTCTGGCAAGTCGATATTTTTTACGGTAGAACATACTCAAGAAACTCATCCAAATGCTTGTAAGGTTCTTCACTTGGAAGTCCATGATAATTAGGAAGCATTTGAATGGTTTGCTGTTTGATTTCATAGTGGTGTGCTCTAAATGGTGGTAATTGAATGCATGTGGGTACATTATATTCATTAGGCACATAGTGATCTCTTAAAGTAAAGGGAGGATTAGCAATTGGAGGTGCAACATGGGCACCTTGGTTGCCTTGAATGATAAGAGGTGGTGGAACATAGATTAGCCTTGGCATTCCCAATGGAACTTGGCCTTGTTGTTATGGTGGATGAACATATGGCCTTGGCATGCCTAATGGTACTTTCATGTTATCATGATCCACATTGGGGTGGAGGATACCTTGTTGGTTTATGTGACCAAGGTCCTCCACATAGTCCTCATTGTGTCCTTCCATTGATGAAATGGATTGATTAGAACTACCTCTTCCCTTGGGGTTTCGAACAATGGATTCAAGATAAAAATTTAAAGGGACAAGAGTGGGTCTCAATGATCTACGACCATGCATGCATAATGCAACACAACAAGCAATAACAACAAATACTTCACCTTCACAACATATCAATAATCAATAATTTCCTCCACATACAATGTTCTCATACTCCCATGCTTAAACAATATGCAAGAAAAATAAATTGCCACCACGCGGGCTCACGATTTATCTAAGAATTGAATTACAAGCTTCCATGCGGGCCGACGATTTAACTAAGGGATGAGTAAAGAAAAAGCTCACAAAGGTCCTTT
Organism: Cornus florida; assembly: GCF_030987335.1. NCBI lineage: Eukaryota > Viridiplantae > Streptophyta > Magnoliopsida > Cornales > Cornaceae > Cornus > Cornus florida. The sequence continues at coordinate 72,060,471 of NW_026775578.1, forward strand.
AGCACTTCAACTCCAAATTTATAGCTTAGCTTAGCAATTGTTTTTTATGATTTTAGCATTTTTCCATGCTTGCTTAGCTCCTTTGCTTGGAATACTCATTTGCTCACCTTCTAGCTCAATGCTTCTTGTCAATCAAGAACAAACACAATAAGTAACAAAATTGAAAATAAAGTAAAGACATGATTAAAAGAGTACTAATTCCTAATTGATTCCACAAATACGACGTTGCCAATCAATCAATCCCCAGCAACGGCACCAAAAACTTGGTAGTTGTCGCACTCCGAACCCAAAGTTTAGGCAATGTGGCCAAGTTTTATATTTAGAAATTGCCACTACTACCTTTCACTAAAAATATAGCTAGGGTGAGTAGGGATCGTCCCAAGGGATTGAGTGTCGTACTAGGTTGAGGAATCAAAATTGGGTTAGTAGGTCAAGTGATCAAAATAGTGGTTGGTTGGTTAAACTAAACTAGATGCAAATTAAACTAAAGTAAGCAATAATGCAATAGAGAGAATAAAAGAGAGAGAGAGAGATCTTGGGGTTTAGAGATCATCACTAAGTATAGCTTTTCTACACCTTTAATGAATGATTAATGAGGGGAAGAACATGTATTGCAATATAGAGTATGTGTGTGGTTGTTTCAACAAGCATGGATGACAAATTAAGCATATATTGTCTAAACAACATGGTGGATAGCACAACATATCAAATTAAGCCATTAATCCTTTCTTTAAGCTCACAATCCAAACACATCACAAGGTTAAAGATACATGTTACTTGTTTTTCATAAGTATGGAACATCAATAACAAGTATGGATTGTCCTCCCATTTAACAACTACACTACAACTAAGCTAATGACATGAAATTAAACTAATTAAGCAAAGGAAGAGGTACAATCCATCAAGTAATAAGTATGAACCATCAAATAAACCACAAGAATATGTCATTAAGCACTATGTCTTAACAATCCCTAGATCTATAGCATCAATACACATAAACATGCATTAATAACACAAGAAATAGAGGCAAACATATCAACATCTATTCTAGCATACATAGACATATGGATAGAATGAAATGATCAATTGGAAGCATTAAACCACATAAATCATTGAATAAACAAGATCTATATACATAAAAGTGTTAAGACATGAATCACAATACAAATTCCCTCAAAAATACATAAATCAAGAAGTAGAAAGCATGCTTAGGGCTAACTCTAGCCCCAAGAGGATGTCTAGCCACTCATGGATGATGTCCTCCAACCCTCAAGGGCAAGCTCCATGAAAGAAATTTGCTCCTTGGTTGATGAAGAGTCTCTAATGGTGTCTCTAGCCTCCTCCTCTTCTTTTCTTCTTCCCTAAGAGTTCTACAAGGTATGATATGATATAATGTAAAAAGTAATCCTTATCCTTATATAGGTAGGTTAAATGACATCCAAAATGAGCTGGGTCATACAGCAAATATTCCCCAATGATTGGATAAATGACAACTTTTTGTGAGCTGGAAATTTAACTTTTTGCACAAGAGGAAGTTCGATCGATTGAACCTTGGATTTGGATCGATCGAACATGGTTGAGATCTATCGAACTTAGGCTGGATCGATCCTCAATGGTGGCGCCTTTTCGGATAAAAACAAATCTGAGATATTTTGAAGATATTTTTGCGAAAAGGACAAAAGTGGTTGGTAGGGTGGTACAACTGGATAAGCTCAATCATTTGCATTAGGACAAGAATGTTCGATCGATTAGAGAAGGAAGTTAGATCAATCGAACTTTTGAGATCTTTATACAAGGACAAACACGGCTCAGATCCATGTTGAAGTGCTGAGATCGATGAAAGTTGGATCGATCGAACTTTTCTTGAGATCGATCGAAGTTGCTGAAATTCCACCCTTTGCTTCCTTTTGCTCTACTTTGCTCATTTCTTTGATTCATCCCAGAATTGCTTCAATTATGCTCTTATTTAGCTAAGTTAGCTTATCTTGGGGATAAGTACCTAAAAATGGAAATATCACGTAATCAATACAAAACGGTAAAAGAAGATAGATAAAGGTCCCAGAATACTTAAGCTTAAGGGGTTTAAATACGCACATTTCAACGTTCATCAAAACTGAATTCAGTTGAACCAATACAATGGCAAAAGAACACAAGATGATAAATATGATAAATCCATAACTCAATATTAAGTTCGAATAAGGGCAGAGTATTATATAGAAGACCTTAAAGGGCAAAAAAAGATAAAATATAGTAATGTTACAATGTTGACTTCGTTTAAAAAATAAAATAAAATAAAAAATAAAAAAATTAAATGTTAATGCTTCATAAAAATTGGAGCTACTTTTTTAATCAATCACAACCACAATTACAATTATACAGAAGTTAAAATTTTAGGATATTGTGGTCATTTAAAATGGGTCTTTTGGAGTAATGTTATATAGAAGACCGACGACCTTAAAGGTTAAAAAAAAAAACATAGTAGTAGTATAAGTAGAAATTTTTTTCCAAAACTCACACTAAATGTACAAGAGTAACATATAATCATTTTTTCTTTGTTTTTCTTTTTCTTTTTTGACCAGTAGTATATAATTAATAAATGCGTCAATATTTATGTTTTATTCAAAAAAAAAAAAAACCCTTAAATTTATGACGCGAGGGCCCAATTAAATTACTTTTGTTCAACCAAGTTCTGAAAGCTCTACAATCTTTTTCAAGGGAAACATGAAGAATTTCTCATAAAACCAATGAGATTGTTACGATACTTAAGTCAGTAAACCATGTACAACTCCACCATCACCATTATAACATGATAATATCAAAAATGATTATTTACATAAACCAAAGAGCAGGGACGAATCCAGCAGCGTGTGCCCAACGGGGTCAGCTGCCCCCAGCTCACGTTGGCCTAATAGAATTTTTTATTTTTCAGTTCTTATTATTATTATTTTTTAATTTGTACAAATTTATAAAATGTCCTCCTTAAAATTAATAGGATTAATTTCAGTGACACCATCTCAGATTTGGTCAAATATCACTCTGAAATAACTTTCAAAAATTACTATTACTTAGGTCTAATTTTACTTTTTTGTCGCTAACAACATTAAAAATGTGCGAAAAGACAAATCTAACCTTCATTTCTAAACTCATTTTAAGCTAAAATATCAACAAACTGAAAAAGACAACATTGCCCCCAATAATTTCTCTCTCTAAAATCTATGAGTGCATATATATATGTATAGGCTCGGTGGCCTTCCAGCAACGACAGAGACGGAACTACTCCAAAGATGACGAAGACCAGCAACAATTCCAACTAGGCTTAATCTGAAATAATCATTCCCATAAACAAATCCAAATCGACATCGACACTGTCAAAACCACAATCGGCGGGGACACCACCAACCCCCACACCGGCGCTGCTACCACCACCATCCCCAACTCCTACAGTCGACAGCCAAAATTTCCCTCTCTCAACCACCACTACCAAACCTAGAGGTTATGATTGAACGACATCTTTTCTCCAATACCATCGCCACCTCAGATCTCTTGTATCAGATCCCGACGGCGACGACTTCACCTTCTTCTCTCTTTGCGGCGTCGTGCCTCGCTATCTGATATCCGTAACCTCTCCTCTATCTATATATATATACACACATAGTTATATATATATATGTGTGTGTGTGTGTGTGTGTCTGGATTCAGATAAAGGGGAAGAGTACCCTATTCAATGTGGTGATAATCAGAGATTTAGTAGTGAGAAAGTCTAATCTCTTGTCACGTGATGCTCGAAACGAGTTCAACATGCACTCCAAGGCCACGATCGGAGTGGAATTTCAGACGCAGAGCATGGACATCGAGGACAAAGAGGTCAAGGCCCAGATTTAGGACACCGCTAGCCAAGCGATAGGCTCTGGACCATCAAGGTTTGCTATGGTTTCAATTTTGTTCATGAATGGTCTCAAATTCTTGAATTAGTTTGTGATTGATTGGTTTGTGTTCGAGAGAATTTCTCAATTAGGGATTTTTTTTTTTTATTTTTAAAAAAAAGAAAAATTCACAATTGGGTTCATCTAATCTCCACAATCTCTCTTCTAGATGTAGTTCTCGTCACCTCTACCAACAACGTGGTTCAGAGGGTTTACAGACAATGTGAAGGAAAAAGAGAGATTTGCGTGAGAGAAGTTGGAGTGGTTTGGTTTTTAAAATTACATAAATACCTAGAATTTTTATTAGGTGGCAGATTTTAGTGAGGGTACTTTTGTACAATAGCTATCCCATATATATATATATATATATATATATATATAATTTTATTGTAAATTGCAAAGCATTTAGGGATATATAGTTTAGTCTTTTAATCTAATTTTGTAGGTGTACACACAAATTTTGTATCTGTAAAATAAAGAACAAAATATGGAACATATATCAATTTTATTAATTTTGAAAAATTCGGGTACAATCCTCTGTGGTCAATTCTATTACAACATAGAATCTTCCTCTGATTAAATCTCCTTGGAAAGTTGGTGCAAGGGCTTCAGAAGCTTGATGTTGAACCAGTGGTTGAATGTTCTTTAAATCTTCAAGATTGAAGAAAACTTGATTGGACTTTCGATCGAGGGCCGATGAAGCTTGATCTCGAACAGTGGATTTGAAGGGCTTCGAAGGAGAACGACACTTGCGTGCTTGTTGTTCTTCTGAATCTTTGAATGGCTTCAATGAAGAACAACACTTGTGTGGCTTTGTTGTTCTTCGTCTTCAAAATCTTCAAATGTTGAAGGGCTTCAATGATCGAAGAATGGCACTTGTGTGGCATCCTTTGTTGTTCTTCGTTTACAGAGACTGTAGAGATTCGGCAGGGATTTGGTCTTCTCTTCTTCTTTCTTCGTCTCTCTGTATCTGTCTCTATATCTCCTTTTCTCTTGTAAGGTGGCCTTGTATTTATAGGCCAAAGAGTGGGTCGTCAAATTTGGAAACTCCCTAATTGTGCTATTTTTCCATAAATAAGGGATTTATTTCATTTTATATTGAAATCAAATAAGGGATTTGTTTCCTTTAATATTGAATCAAATAAATAATTTGTTCCCTTTTATATGGAAATTAATTCAAATTCAAATTTGAATTTAACCGCACTTTTCTTTAAAGGTATATATGCCTTCATGATTTTGACACGTGTTCATTGTTGGGACTCGCGATCATGAAATTTAATTAATCAGGAATGTATTGACTTCTTAACCAATCGGACGACTATTAGGCCATCACAAAATTTTAGTGTCCGCAAATTGCCCCCACTTCAAGGCTTGATGACATGTATGCTTGTGATACCCCCGGATTTCCGGATGCGGGTTGGCTACCCCCGGTTCCGATTACCCAAGGATATCAAACCAATTAGCAATAATCGAACACAGAATACAATTAAGAAAATAGGAATAAATAAATTGCTGAAAAGAAACTAGAATAATAATCCAAAAACCTTATAATAAAATTTTATTAATAAAGAATTATTCTAGATATATCCAACTTCTCCACTTCTATTATAACTCGGGAATCCATCTAGTGAACCCCTAAAAATCTCACCGAACTCAAAAGACTAGAAATGAAACCCAAGTCTAAAACATTAAATAAAATCCTAGTCATCGGTGGAGTGAAGACTGTATCTGCTTAGCACGATCCAGCTCTAAGTCTAGAACTAACGAACACCTGTAAAAATAAGAGTGGGTCAGGCCCACATGCAAATTCTTCTCTAACTACAATCTAAACTGTGACTCTATACGCAGATACACCCTAGATATCTCAACAATAGCTATCTAGTCCATACATATAGATATATTCACATTAAGGGACATTCACTGGACTACGGTAGGGGTCTCAATCTGAATAGAAGGCAACATGTGAAAACGCACCCAAAGGTGGGCATGAGTACCTATACCTAACAAGGTACACCTTAACCTACTGTAGCCAACTACGTATCCACTGCATATACGCACCTTAACCAACGAGTCTGAGACTCAAGCTCATCTCGTAGTACCATAAACATATATTTAAAATCCATTCATATCCATCCATAGAAAATCCAATAAGTCATTCAGCTTATTCAGCTGCATAGACTTAACTATAAGGAGAATTATGTTTTTATAATTCGAACCCTTAATCCAAAATAGGTAGGACTGAGTTATTTTGAATAAGTCTGTCCCTAGTATGCCACCGTCCCATACCGGTGCATACAATCCACAAATCTATATAATTGATTGAACAGGTAAAACTGTTCACCAATTAAAATCCATAAGGTAGGAATGAGCGTTTTGAGCTAAACCATACCTAGTATGTCACCATCCCATACCGGTACATACAATCCTCCATATCCATGTAAATTACAACATATAAATAATAAGCAAGTAATTTACAATCCAAAACCAATTATCCATATCATTGCAGAATAGTTTATAAAATGCCACAACAATTACAGTTCAAAACCATAATCCAATTAACTGTAGAATAATATATAAGATTCCACAATTAACATTCAACCCATGTAAATTATAACACATAATTAATAGTTTAGTAATTTACAATCCAGAACCATCCCAAATACTTGCAGGAGACTATTTATAGTTTTAACAATTTAAATCCAAGAGTTAAACTATGTATTTGCAGGAAACGTTTAAAAGTTCAACAACTAGCATCCAAAGCATGCGTAGATCACATCTAATATATCAATGACTTTATCATGCATTACAAATAAATTTTATAATCATATTATAGTCCAATCAATTCCTAAACTAATCTAGGCAATTTAGTTCCTTTCGTCCGATAACAGCGTACTAAGTTGTATACTAGTATTCTGTTTCATCTTTTAGCACAGAGCCATACGCTATGCCACAAGTCCAATTGGTTAATTAAAATACTTCACCGTGCATATAAAATAAGTTTTAATAACTTACTAAATCCCATAATAATTTCTGAAATTTAATTAAGCAATTTATTTATCTTCCATCCGTTAACAGCATAGAAAATTCCTTAATTTTATACTGTTTGTCCCATTGACTTAGAGGTCAACTTTAATCAACTTAAGGTCTTAATTACACCCAAAATAAATTTCTTAATACCTCTGTGTAGACCCAGACCCATCCAAACAGTTCCCATGCTCCAATAGTTGCAAACAGATCGTAAAAAAAAAAAAAAAATTCAGAAAACCACTATTTGAAAGAGCCTGCTCTAAATTCCTAGAGCAGGCTCTTTTTGAGCCTAGAGCCGGCTCTATGGACTTTAGAGCTAGCTCAATGAGTGTGGGAGCCGGCTCCCACTTCCATGGAGCCGGCTCTCACCTCCTTTGAGAGCTTCCAGTCCCCGTTTGCTCCGTCCTCGTCCTTCTGCTTCTTCTCCAGCCTATGTCCACCCTTCAGTTGATTTCTAAAACTTATTCTAAGGTCTTATTAATAACAAAACAGACTTCTAATGGTTTTAGAACAACAATTTGAAATCAAATACAGAGATTTAACTAAGCAATTTATTAGCATGCTTAAAAAGCAAAACTGGAACAGACAAGAACGAATTTATATCAGACCAATTTCTCAGACAACAGATAATGAAATTTGACATATAATAATCATGCAAGATCCATTTAAGACTCAACAAATTCCCTAGAGTCTAAAATTACAACCGGACTAACAAGCTTTTCCAACAAAACTGAAAACAGATATGTACGAATTCTGTAATAGATTCGATTACAACCCAAATAGATTATCAATATAACATACAATTAACATATAAGTTTTAGTTTATAATTTATTTAACCCTAGAGACTACCTAGGTGCATAGGACACAAGCCAAAGGGAAGGAGAAAGTAGAAGAACTTGCCTGTAGCTTTGGTCTCAAAACTGTGTTGTCGTCTTCCTAATTTCCGGCAACTACTGACCACCTTCAAGCCTCCTATGGTTTTTGTTTAATCCACCACAACTCTCCCTTGGCCCTCTTTGTTCTCCTTCTAAGTTTTGTTCTGTTTTTCTCTCGCTCAATTCTCTCTAAACTCTCTGTATTTTCACTGTGCCATGAATAGGGTTATCAAACCCAAGGAACATATAAGTTATATATTTATAACTAACTCCAAATCCTAAGTCAATAGAAACCCTAAATGTAAATCCTAATTAATTATGTCGGCAAGCCCATAAAAATACTAAAACCCTAAAAGATAATTCATACACTTAATTTAATTAAACAGTTACGTCCATACAAGAAAATAATTAATAATACAATTAAAGTAACCATAGCAACCAAAAAATACAATTAATTTAATTAAAATATATTTAACCAAATAAGGCAATTCAAATACAAAACTAATAGTTTAAAATAAATAAACCAATTAAACATTTTAGCAACTAGTCACATAAAAATGCAATAAAGATAATTGAAATTCCAATTTTATCCTTTTTAAAACAAGGGGTATTACATTCTTTCCCCCTAACAAACGGAATTCTGTCCTCGGAATTCATGAAACCCTGAATTATTCTCATTAAAAGTCATTATCGTTCCATTGTGGACGCTGCTGTTGTGTAGGAGCTCCATTGAATTCCAAAACTACCAAGAACAATTTTCGGGTCCGATATAAAGGAAACACAAAAATTATTCAACATATAAGTTGGATTTAGCAACTACTCATTCGTACCCACATTTGTTTATACAGGGTAAAGATCCACATTCCTCCAAATTTCATAGCATAGACTGGCAAAATTTCTATGCATCCATCCTAGTGTTATAGTAACACTATCCATGAAAAAGAAATTTAATACCTAACAACTGACCCTCCCCGACAACACCTTGCTTCCTATGCAAACCTCCTGGTGCCATCAAGATGAGAAATGAAGTAAACACTTCCAACTTCCCATAAAAACCTAGGATATCTATCCCAAGTATCTCCTCCATGATCGAATATACATTCTTGATCAAATCTCCCATTGAGAGATATGAAGCACAGTTATACCTCCATTAGCAGTGCAATGTAGAACTAATATAAAGTCCAAAAGTAAGGTAACACCGCCAACAGGGTCAGCTCCGATATTTGAATTTGACCCCCTTAATTTCCTTGGTAAAACAAGTGTCATTAGTGTATAAACTAAGACCCCGACTCCTAATGTAACAACTAACCAAAAACTCCTATCGGTTGTTGCGAGCATCCTCATCCATGTTCCCTTCCACAGAACTTAATGCAAAGTGCGAATCACCACATTGATGCATCTAAGTCGTCTTGTAATCCCCACTATTCATATGAACTAATAGTTCACTAGTTTGAAATAAACAAGATCTGAGCTGATTTAATTTAGAAATCAACCCTCAACTAACTCTGTAATGATGCTCTAGCATTTCCACCTCAGTACAGAAAATGACTGCAAGGATTTAGTGATATCTGATGATCCATCTCGACCATCTAATTTTATTTATTTTTAGACTGGAAGAAAACCACTTTGTCCCTCCTCCTGACCCTCAAAAACTGCTCCAGACCATGAGTGCATCATATTATCCGCCAGAATGAAGAAAGAACTAAGTGTTGTGACCCTCAATCCCGACATCCTTCTCTCAAATCTGTTATCCAAAAGTGCCATTAGTCTAGTACCACCAGCTTCCGTTGGCACCCAATACTTAATTTGCAGCATCGTTAAAACTAACCCTACAGTATGACCTTTTCATGCACACCGTGCACCGCTTCCTAATGATAGGTGACCGGTCCCACCATCCTATCTTCGATACACCCTACCTTTGTATAATAAGTAGTGTCAATTTGACTCATTGTCCTACTTCAAAAGCTTATGGAACTTTTCCTATCCTCCATATAGTCATCAATGTCAAAGCAACAACTAATTGTTGCAATTTAGGACCCTAAAAAAAAAATTTCCACATTTTTATATAGTGTAGAAACGTTTGGTTCCTCCTTCAAGTGCATACCAACAACTCCTCCAAATGACACCCTCGAAAAATCATGTCTAGATTTCGAATAGACTGATAAAACTTTAAGCAGCCCATTATCCTTTCTCGACGTCATTCTAACAAGTACCTACTAGCCCGAAATCCTCCGTCTGAACCATAGTGACATTACAGTGATCTTTACCTACCACAACCTCACGAATCCCCCGAACCATTCACAACCACCATTCTTATAGCGTTGTAAAAACAAATCCCTACCTAGTGTAGAGCATATCCAACTACTCATTGTAGATTATTTGACTCGTGTTGATAGTTAAACTATACCATCCCAATTCATGTACCCTATTGACGCACATCCAAGTCCAATAAATTGGCTAGGAGTTTGTGTTTCTACCCAATCATATAACCATTTATTTACAAATCCTAGCATACATAGCGCTATTATCCATGTCATCAAAATAATAGTTGGTTGATCACATACTTGTGTCCCCAACACTCCATACTCCCAATCCGGACAAATTAACAAAAATGAAACACGTAACAACAAAACGAAACATATAATATCAAAATACAACACAGAATAACAAAATCAAACATATAGATACACACAATGCAACAAAACAACCAAAATATAATTCCCAATTAAAACATCCTCCATTCCAGAGAAGAAAACCTCCTTTGAACTCAAGTTCACAAATTATGTCACAAAAGTTCATTTCGTAGTTTCGTTGGCAATCATCCAACCTTAAAGCTTGTCTGTAACTATAGCTTAGAAGCAACATTCTTTTGCCTAAGCAAATACCAAAGGCTTACCCCTTATCCTCCTTATACGCGGAATACAAACCGTCTATCGTGGCTTTGCAAAGCAACGTAGAACGTCACAACCTAATCCCCATATGCTCTGGAATGTGATATAAAATTACATCTTTGTTTTGATAAGAACTTCACCACATTCCGACCCTCCAGAAGAGTACCTCTCAAATAACTCCTGGAGAGATAATACGAAAATTCATCCATATGTAGATTGGTTCACCCCAATGCTACCAGTATCATTCACTATACTATTGGTGAATGAGAGCACACTCGTGCGATCCTTCATCCTCAAGCTTTAGTATCCCCTTTCTTGGAGACACTGATATCTCCTCCATTAGAATCCTTTTTAGAATCATACTCTTCGCTTGTCTCCTTTTTTAGAACATCCAAAGTTGTGTTGGTCCCGGTATGCGGTGACCTAACACCTACACCTTAATCTGTTCTCGGCGTATACTTTCTAAGTAATACCAACCTTGGAACTAAACCTTCGATCACAAGTTCTGCTTCTGGCAAAGAACTCGACAACCTACTCCTTTACTCCTTTGGGTCCATATTGCTTTCACCTTGAACCCCATCCTCCTCTTAGTGTCAACCATTTATGGAAATTGACATCAACTCCTCCGAACGAACTGTAAAGAGAGTACAACAAATTCTAACATGGCTCTAAGTTTTAAGAGACGCAATGCGGAAGTCTTATAATAAAAACACTCCTAAGGAACACTCCTAAGGACACTAGAACCTGGAGTGCTCTGATGCCAACTGTGATACCCCCGGATTTCCGGATACGGGTTGGCCAGGCCCACGCCCGATTACCTGAGGATATCAAACTAATTAGCAATAATCGAACACAGAATACAATTAAGAAAACAGGAATAAATAAATTGCTGAAAAGAAACTAGAATTATAATCCAAAAACCTCATAATAAAATGTTATTAATAAAGAATTATTCTAGATATATCCAACTTCTCCACTTCTATTATAACTCAGGAATCCATCTAGTGGACCCCTAAAAATCTCACTGAACTCAAAAGACTAGAAATGAAACCCAAGTCTAAAACATGAAATAAAATCCTAGTCATCGGTGGAGTGAAGACTGTATCTGCTCAGCACGATCCAGCTCTAAGTCTGGAACTAACAAACACCTGTAAAAATAAGAGTGGGTCAGGCCCACATGCAAATTCTTCTTTAACTACCATCCAAACAGTGACTCAATACGCAGATACACCCTAGATATCTCAACAATAGCTATCTAGTCCATACATATAGATATATCCACACTAAGGGACATTCACTAGACTATAGTAGGGGTCTCAACCTGAATAGAAGGCAATATGTGAAAACGCACCCAAAGGTGGGCATGAGTACCTAGACCTAACAGGGTACACCTCAACCTACTATAGCCAGCTACGCATCCACTGCATATACGCACCCTAACTAATGAGTCTGAGACTCAAGCTCATCTCGTGGTACCATAAATATATATTTAAAATCCATTCATATCCATCCATAGGAAATCCAATAAGTCGTTCAGCTTATTCAGCTGCACAGACTTAAATATAAGGAGAATTATGTTTTTATAATTCGAACCCTTAATCCAAAATAGGTAGGACTGAGTTATTTTGAATCAGTCTGTCCCTAGTATGCCACCGTCCCATACCAGTGCATACAATCCACAAATCCATATAATTGATTGAACAGGTAAAATTGTTCACCAATTAAAATCCATAAGGTAGGAATGAACGTTTTGAGCTAAACCATACCTAGTATGTCACCATCCCATACCGGTGCATACAATCCTCCATATCCATGTAAATTACAACATATAAATAATCAGTAATTTACAGTCCAAAACCAATTATCCATATCATTGCAGAATAGTTTATACAATGCCACAACAATTACAGTTCAAAACCATAATCCAATTAACTGTAGAATAATATATAAGATTCCACAATTAACATCCAACCCATGTAAATTACAACACATAATTAACAGTTTAGCAATTTATAGTTCAAAACCATCCCAAATACTTGCAGGAGACTATTTATAGTTTCAGCAATTTAAATCCAAGAGTTAAACCATGTATTTGCAGGAAACGGTTTAAAAGTTCAACAACTAGCATCCAAAGCATGCGTAGATCAAATCTAATATATCAATGACTCTATCATGCATTACAAATAAGTTTTATAATCATATTATAGTCCAATCAATTCCTAAACTAATCTAGGCAATTTAATTCCTTTCGTCCGATAACAGCGCACTAAGTTGTATGCTCGTATTCTGTTTCATCTTTTAGCACAGAGCCATACACTATGCCACAAGTCCAATTGGTTAATTAAAATACTTCACCGTGCATATAAAATAAGTTTTAATAACTTACTAAATCCCATAACAATTTTTGAAATTTAATTAAGCAATTTATTTCTCTTCCATCCGTTAACAGCATAGAAAATTCCTTAATTTTATACTATTTGTCCCATTGACTTAGGTCAACTTTAATCAACTTAAGGTCTTAATTACACCCAAAATAAATTTCTTAATACCTCTATGTAGACCCAGACCCATCCAAACAGTTCCCATGCTCCAACAATTGCAAACAAATCGTTAAAAAAAAAAAAAAATTCAAAAACCACTATTTGAAAGAGCTTGCTCTACATTCCAAGAGCAGGCACTTTTTAAGCTTGGAGCTGGCTCTATGGACTTTAGAGCTGGCTCAATGAGTGGGGGAGCCGGCTCCCACTTCCATGGAGCCGGCTCTCACCTCCTTTGAGAGCTTCCAGTCCCCGTTTGCTCCGTCCTCGTCCTTCTGCTTCTTCTCCAGCCTATGTCCACCCTTCAGTTGATTTCTAAAACTTATCCTAAGGTCTTATTAATACCAAAATAGACTCCTAATGGTTTTAGAAAAACAATTTGAAATCAAATACAGAGATTTAACTAAGCAATTTACTAGCATGCTTAAAGAGCAAAACTGGAACAGACAAGAACGAATTTATATCAGACCAATTTCTTAGACAACAGATAATGAAATTTGACATATAATAATCATCCAAGATCCATTTAAGACTCAACAAATTCCCTAGAGTCTAAAATTACAACCGGACTAACAAGCTTTTCTAACAAAACTGAAAACAGATATGTACGAATTCTGTAATAGATTCGATTACAACCCAAATAGATTATCAATATAACATACAATTAACATGTAAGTTTTAGTTTATAATTTATTTAACCCTAGAGGCTACCTAGGTGCACAGAACAAAAGCCAAAGGGAAGGAGAAAGTAGAAGAACTTGCATGTAGCTTTGGTCTCAAAACTGTATTGTTGTCTTCCTAATTTCAGACAACCACTGACCACCTTCAAGCCTCCTATGGTTTTGGTTTAATCCACCACAACTCTCCCTTGGCCCTCTCTGTTCTCCTTCTAAGTTTTGTTCTGTTTTTCTCTCGCTCAGTTCTCTCCAAACTCTCTGTATTTTCACTGTGCCGTGAATATGGTTATCAAACCCTAGGGACGTATAAGTTATATATTTATAACTAATTCTAAATCCTAAGTCAATAAAAATCCTAAACGTAAATCCTAATTAATTATGTCGGCAAGCCCATAAAAATACTAAAACCCTAAAAGATAATTCATACACTTAATTTAATTAAACAGTTACGTCCATGCAAGAAAATAATTAATAATACAATTAAAGTAACCATAGCAACCAAAAATAGAATTAATTTAATTCAAATATATTTAATCAAATAAGGCAATTCAAATACAAAACTAACAGTTTAAAATAAATAAACCAATTAAACATTTAAGCAACTAGTCACATAAAAATGCAATAAAGATAATTGAAATTCTAATTTTATCCTTTTTAAAACTAGGGGTATTACATGCTTGTCATGCATGGGTAGCCAAGCTTGAAGATTCTTTTCTTATTCCTTGCTTGCACCTGTATTTTTATGACTACCTATAAGGTGAGGGACTGAAGAACCTTCCACAAGTATTTATTTATTTATTTTTTTAAGCTTTTGACTTTCTAGGATCACGCGGGGAGGAGTATGGTATTTCTTTACCTGATGACCTTAGTAAGTCTTGGTAAGGAATGAAACCATGAATAAGCACCCGATCTTCTATTTTTTTATTTTTTTTTATTTTTTTTTTTTTGTGTGTGCAACAATTTTGCTTCTATTTCCATTTGTTTGAGGCATGATCACAGGTCTAATATCCTTCTTGATCAAGACATAGTACACTTGCCAATCTTACTCTTTCCCTTTATTTTTTTATTTTTTATTTATTTTTTAATCTTTCCCCCAATTAAGAGAGAAATACCAGGTATCATAGATTCTATTTATGGCAGCAAAATCCTTTCGATCATTGGAATTAATAAAGCTTTGATATTGATAGACCCTCCAATGAAAAGTTGGTAACAAACTTTGCCCCATGAAATGACAAAGAAGGTTAAATTGGCCAGCCACATACATTTTTTTTTTTTTTTTTTTCCTTTTCAAGTTGTAGAGATTCATTCTACCACAACTTGATTCCTTCATTTTCCTTTCTTACCTGAATTTCAAAGAAACCAAAGCAACCAGCCCATATTTTCCTTCCATAATTTGCTCTTGACCTTCTTTTTTATTATCATTAGTCCTTTTCTTTTTCTGGTATTATCTTGGCATGGAAACTTAGTGCACAAAATCTTCACCCTTCCAAATTTGATATAAATTATTTTGCCCCTTTCTTTTTACCATCTTTATGTTGGGATTTATATGCCCTGGCATAACAAATTCCTATTTGGATTAAAGTGACATATGTTCTTGACGTTTCTGAAATATTTACGCTTGATACAATTGGTGAATTCAATGTATTATGTTTCGATTCATTATAGAATTGATAGTGTCCATTTGATTATAAGAGATATTTATATATATGTATGTGATGGCGATCAATACATGAATATAAATAGTCATCATAAATTGTTCATAGTTAGTAATTATGGATGGACTTATAATTAATTAAGACTTAAACTGAATCCGCGTTAGGTTAAGATATATTGCGAAAGCCGTCGTATGCAATTGCTCCCTATCACCGTCATGGCATTTGACTCTTAAGTATGAGAGAAGTATAGACTCTTTTATTAATTAGTAGTTACTTTAATTTGTTCAGCGGAATCTTCGGAATCCTTAGACCCACACTTTGGATAGTTATGTAATTAATAGTTAGAGGGTTATATTTTCAATATTTGCATCATTACTACTTATATTTATTTTGTATTGATTATGGTTGATCACAAAGTAAATTTGAAGGCATTCGTGTGTTTTTAGACAAAATGATTTATTATATATTTATTTATCTAAATTATTATTTTTGTCAAACAAATGTTCTATTATGATCAAGCCGGAAATAATCGAAGGTACCAAAATAAATATATTAATTAAGTAGTCGGATTGATGACTTTATTTATCCGATAACTAATTATGCATAGAGGGGTCAAAGTATAATATTGACTTAGAGGTTATTTATTATTTAATTGGAATTCAATTAATTTCTTTTAGTGGAGTAGAAATTAATTAATGGATTAATTTAATTGGGTCCATGGGCCGGGCCGATTATTAATTCATTGTAAACAATAAAATAATAAGCCCAAAGGATTCTCACTTATAGCCCAACTTCATATTGGAATCCTATTAGATTTATTGAGAAGGATTGAGAAGGATTTATTGTTTCATTTTCCTTATCTTTATGTTGCCTATATATACATGGTCTATGTATATTTTTAGGGAGTGATTTTTAGTAGAAAGAAAAAGGAATACATTTTCTCTCTCTAAAAAATTAGGGTTAATGTTTTCATCTAATGGAGGCTCCCACAAGCCTAGTTTTCTAAGGTCATTCATAGAGGCTTATGAGTGATTCCTAAAGGCAAAACAATTATCAAGAAGATGGAGATCTAAGGAGAAGACATCTTGCTAAAGGATATACAATAAGTGAGAACATTCACTTTAGAGGAAAGATTTAAAGGTTTGCTTAGATCTTTGAATTACCAGCACTTTTTAAGGCTTTTACCAGCGCTTTTGAGCACTAGTCAAAACCAAAACTGTTGTAGTGAACATTGCCACCATATTGTGAATTGATTATTTTAGCAATCATGTCTTGAAGTTGTTGGATGGACAATGAAGCAATAGAGGGTGCAAGATTAGTTTGGTTTGCCCCTTGCTCGGATGTGGATGTATGATGAGCCTTGTCTGCCACTATTCCCTCTGGTGTGAAACTAGGAGGGTGCAAGAGTCCTTGACTTGACTCACCAATTCTTTGAGCTTCAAGCTTGTTTGTGAGAGAAGCAATTTGTAAGTCTTTTTCCTCAGCAGTCTTGGTGAGCTTCTCAATGGCACAAGCCATAGTTGCAAGTTGTTCCTCAAGTGTGGTGGTGGTGGTCACCATAGCCAGCATGAAGATTGAACTAGACGATGTCTTTGGACTAGGGTAGTCGACATCCCTCGAACGTATAACAAATGAACCTTTTAAAAAGTTCTTTGAAACTTTAGAAACTTCCTTCATGGCACCAAGGGAATCCAAAGAAGCATACTTGTGAGTCTCGATATTTCCTTATCGTGGTGAATATTTTGGGGAAGTCTATGCTTGTAGATTTCCTTTTGAAATGGAGCTCCTTGGCAATGCTATTACGGAGATGACGCCATTAGGTTTTCTTGCCCCCAAGGAGTCTTTGGCGGTTTTGGTCTGAGGTTTAGCAAGCTTTGTTTCTTGGAGACCTGCCATCATTCTACTACGGGTTGTCTTGTAGAGGTGCTACTATCATTTGATGGAGTAACCTTCATGGTAAGAGCTTTGTTGGTGGTTGAAACGATGACATTTTTGCAAACATTCTTTGAGCCTTGAGTGAGTTGAATCTTCTTAGAGGCCATTGATGAAAGCAAGAAAAATTGTTGATGATTAAGGAGATAGAGATGAAAGGCAGAGAGGTCCCACCGAGCGTGCCAAAAATTTGTACACACAAATTTTGTATCTGTAAATAAAGAACAAAATATAGAACAAATATCAATTTTATTAATTTGAAAAATTCGGGTACAATCCTCTATGGTCGATTCTATTACAACATAGAATCTTCCTCTGATTAAATCTCCTTGGAAAGTTAGTGCAAGGGCTTTAGAAGTTTGATGTTGAACTAGTGGTTGAATGTTCTTTAAATCTTCAAGATTGAAGAAAACTTGATTGGACTTTCTATCGAGGGCCGATGAAGCTTGATCTCGAACAGTGGATTTGAAGGTCTTCGAAGGAGAACGACACTTGCGAGCTTGTTGTTCTTCTGAATCTTTGAATGGCTTCAATGAAGAACGGCACTTGTGTGGCTTTGTTGTTCTTCGTCTTCAAAATCTTCAAATGTTGAAGGGCTTCAATGATCGAAGAATAGCACTTGTGTGGCATCCTTTGTTGTTCTTCGTCTATAGAGACTGCAAAGATTCGGCAGGGATTTGGTCTTCTCTTCTTCTTTCTTCGTCTCTCTATATCTGTCTGTGCATCTGTCTCTATATCTCCTTTTCTCTTGTAAGGTGGCCTTGTATTTATAGGCCAAAGAGTGGGTCGTCTAATTTGGAGACTCCCCAATTGTGCGATTTTTCCATAAATAAGGGATTTGTTTCATTTTATATTGAAATCAAATAAGGGATTTGTTTCCTTTAATATTGAAATCAAATAAATGATTTGTTCCCTTTTTTATGGAAATTAATTCAAATTCAAATTTGAATTAATTTGAATTTAACCGCACTTTTCTTTAAAGGTATATGCCTTCATGATTTTGACACGTGTTCATTGTTGGGACTCGCGATCATGAAATTTAATTAATCAGGAATGTTTTGACTTCTTGACCAATCGGACGGCTATTCGGCCACCAAAAAATTTTAGTGTCTATAGTAGGTTAAAGAACTCTTTTGACAAAGTCAAAGGGTATTTAAGTTAATTTAAATGGTGTCAGAGCTTTGCATGTGACGCTTGTGGTGTAAGTGAAAAATGGAACAAACATTTGCAGTATGAGTGATAGTAATTTTTGAAAGTTGTTTTAGTGTAATATTTTGCCAAATCTGAGGGGGTGTCAGTGAAATTAACCTCTGAATTCACAAAATTTTATTTTATTTTATGCATATAATTTTTAAATATTTATAAAATACTCCTATAAAATTTATAAATTCTCCCCTATAAAATTATCTGTTAATATTATCTATTTCTAAAAACATCTTCAATTATTTATTCCTTTTCTTTCTTATTCTTCAAATTTCTTTTTGTTATCTTCAAAAATTTTTACATTCTCTTTTTACAATTAAAACCTATTTTTTCCTTCAAAATTCTTTCATAATTTTTTCTTTTTATTTCATTTTCTTCTTAAAAATTTCTTTTTTCTTGCACTCTTGCAAAATTTATGTGCAATAACCTTCTTTTTTCTCACTCCATTTTATGGTATTAAGTTTGCAATCTAAAATAAAGTTTGCAATCTAAAATAAATAACTAAGGGAATATCTCTAGGCAAGAAAGTGGAATGCATGCACACGTAACAACCGTAGGATGAATAACTGAGGGAAAGGAAGGGGAATGCAAGTAGTGGTTACAACCATTGATAGGATAATTGAGGGAATCTTATGACAGGTGGCGTCTATTGAATGGATTCGTTTTGAATCCACGTTCTCAAAACTTCAATTTGCGTATTTTTGCCGAATTCACATGGTGATGGCAAAATGATCCCCTTTACACAAATTATATGACTTAGGTGCAAACAAGTATACTTACAAATTAAAAGTTAATTTGATGATACAACTAATTGGTTAAGGGAAAAAAAATATTTCATAAATAATCATTATTTTGCGGGAAAAAAAAAATCACTTTTCATAAATAAATGTGAAAAAGGAGTAGGCTAAGCTGCTGTTTTATAAAACTAATAATTTATGAACTAAATTTTAACTCTAAAATTTCAAGTGCCATATATGAATTATAGTTAGGACTAAAAAGTAAATATCAAAAATTTTACAAACTAAATTTTAACACTAAAATTATTTCAAGTGGAAATTATGAATGATTGAGAACTGATTATTTTTTTAAAGAAACACCTAACTATTATCTCCTTAGTATTTATTTTCCATCTCAACAATGAAATGAGAGAGAGAGAGAGAGTGACCGTATGATCGGTTCATTTTCCTTCCCAATGCTGAAATGTAAGTCTTTCCTTTCCTGGCATGGGAAGATGAATGTGTTGAGTTCAATTCCATTCTTGAACTCAAATTGACACGTGGCATCAAGCCCTAGCACGTGTCAACAGAAAATTAGTCTTAGGGACACCCAAAATAATAATAATAATTGTAATAATAATATTAAAAAAAAAATGGTGGACTAACAAAGTGGAAGTGACTTGGTTAAAAATTTTAAACTACCTGTAATTCTGGAAGTTGGCTAGAAGGTCACACACAATAACAGATTGTCTTATTCTTTCCTAGGTTTGTTATACAATTCAAACTCAAAGTCTATGGACTAATTATATGAACTCTATCGTGGTCTATGCCCTAACAAAACCTCGGTCATAAGTTTGCCCCGTAAATGACGGAGAGAAACAAAGTCTGTACTCCAAATGACAATTTCTCTGTAAATTCGTACTTCTCTTTGATTAAATAATTCGTTAAACATAAAGTCTTGTATTATTAAGTTGCCTTGTTTGACCAAAAATCCTATTATTCGTCCCCAAGTTGTCTTCTACTAAAGTACAAGTGAAGTCCTTAAGTTCTCTCCTTCCATGGAACTGCCAAAATTGTGTTAAAAGGGTTACGCGCTGAGTCACATGAAATAGGTGTAAGAGTGAGAACGAATTCGATAGCGGGAGTATGAGAACGACAAAATTAAATCATAAGTAGTGAGAATTTGAACGAAAATACGCTCGGAACGTAAGAGTGACACCAATTGAAAAGAATTGTGTAACTTAGATTGTGCAACATGTGTTTGATGCAAGTGTTATTTGTTAATTAAAATTACTGAAAAACGAAAAACTTGTGATTGTATTTGCGTTTATCAGTTTGTTTCTTTAATTTTTGTTTTTGATTTAGTTTAATGATGCCTTAAACTTGATTTAGATAATCAATTAAATTGAAATTGGAAACATAATTTTAAAATTGATTCTTAATAATGAAGATTATATGATTGTTATTTTCATTTAAAATGGGAAACAAAACTTAAGCCATAGATTAAATAAATAAATAAGGAGGGAAAGTCTTAAGTTATGTTTGGCCGCATGAAATTGAAGTTTTGAAATTGAAAAAAACAACTAACAAAATTAAATTAAAATTTTATTTAATTCCAATTTCAAAGTTTCAATTTTATACAGCGGCTTTCGAATTTTCAACCCGAGGGTCAAATTTTCAATTATGCACATAGCATGTCTTTAACCTTGTAAGAGACCTGTCATTCATCAAAGGGATGGGGTTTACTGTCAAGATCATTAACTCTGAGTTATCGCCATCAAATGGTTAATATATGTACCAAATTTTCCATGACTTCTGCATGATCAAACAAGGCAGAGCTCAATTTCCATTTGGCATTGAGAAATGAAAGCAGCCAAAATATAAGACTTAACTGCACAATTATGTGGCTTAATTGGTATCTATTTCTAAACTGAAGTTCATAGAAAAGTTCTAAGCAAAGGTCATTTGTGGGTTCCAAATGCAGCTTCACTAACGTCTGAAAGTAGGGACACATTGTTTTCACACACATCACACAGTGTCGACACATTGTTTTCACACAGATCACACGGTGTCAATTGAACAAGTATATATAGCCCTCTCCACTTCTTCTTTCACCAGAAACTAAACCAAGCACAAAAACCTTTCACCCATTTCAGCTTCTTTCCCATTACCTTCTTTCTGTACAGCTGTGACCATGGCTTTCTGTAAAACCCTAGCAATCTTAGTTCTTGCACTTGCCTTCTGTGTGCAAACCACTCTGGGTGAGTGAAAGTTCTTCTGTAATTACTAATAAATTGTATATTATCGCACATATCGCACACACAAACACCTAGTAATTACACAACTCATTCTGGCCCATACCTCTTGCTCTGCTAGCTTGTCTTACCATTTACTTATCTTGCAATCATTTTTCTTAACGTTCCAATGTCATATTATCAAAAATTAGGAAACAACCCATTTCAATTTGATTCAAATATATATATATATATATATATATATATATATACATATATTTACTTTGACAAAAACACACACATCCATGCACTTTGTTGTCCCTATAGGGACTTAAATCATCGACCTTCTACTTTAACAGTTTAAATTATTAAAGTTATACATTCTGCAACAGTTTTAAATATTTTAGATTAGATGGTTGTTAACATGTGTTTTTAATCTCGGTATGTAGGTGAAATGGCATGCGAGAATCTGAACAAGGACTCGTGTGCATTCGCGGTATCATCTTCTGGCAAGCGTTGCGTGCTTGAGAAGCATGTGCGCAGAAGCGGGGAAGAAGCATACACATGCCGTACATCTGAGATCGTGGCTGATAAGTTGAAGGACTGGATTGAATCGGACCAGTGCATTGAAGCTTGTGGGCTTGAAAGGAATGTGCTCGGAATCTCATCCGACTCTCTTTTGGAGTCTCACTTTGCCAAAAAGCTTTGCTCGCCTCGGTGCTACGATAGCTGCCCCAACATTGTTGATCTCTACTTCAATCTTGCTGCTGCTGAAGGTATTACTCACACATACTTTGTTAAATAAGAAAAAGTGATGTATAACTCTCTAAACCAAAATGTTATCCTACTAATACACTGTATTGCATAACTTTCACTTGACTATACCCTTTTTCAAGAGAACCAAAAAAATATATATATATATTGTAAAAGACAGTTCTCAAAAATAAGCCTTTTTTTGAACTATATCCTTTTCTGAAAACTACAATCAAACAAGTTTCTGTATTCTGTTTCTTGTTTTTCAGTTTTTTGAAAGCTCTACTTAACCTATATATATATATATATATATATAAATATAACATACATGGGAGTTTAAAACTTATTCAACATATATACTTGCATGCTTATAAATAATCATATAAAAGTTTACATTTAACATATGTTCCCTGTCAGGTGTATTTCTTCCTAAATTTTGTGAAGCACAAGGAGCAAATGCACGTCGTGAAATGACTGAGATCAAAAGCTCTGGATTCGTCGCCCCTGGACCTAAATCAGGAGGGGTGCTGCCTGCAAAGTTGATTGTTGCGCCTGCAATGGCTCCTTATTGATTTTCATAATAGATTTTATACTCATTAGGGTTTATTTCACTATAGCTGTGTGCATTAAGGCCATTAGAGCGTGTTACATATATATATATATATATTGTTTCCACCCGTAGAAGAATCAATAAGGTGGTGTTTGGTAGTTAGTAATTGGGATTTATGATCTGTTGCTTGTAAGCTGTTGTATATGCAGCAAACATAGTCACTCTAGTGCATATGGTTGCATTGAGAGTTTGAGAAATGAAATAAAATTAACGTTCAGTTTGTGTTTATAGTGATGCATGTTTTATTTGTTGCAATATTCGGAAATGTTGTGAAACAATTTTGTGGGATTTCTCTTAGTGAAGAAGGAGAATTGAACTTAATTTTACACTCGAGATTTACAAATTTGTCATTTTATTAATTCTTGATTAAATTGGGTACCAGTAACGTTCGGATGACTCTGGACGAGATAATAAAAAATTTGAGGATACAAATTTCTTAGAAGAGATTTGAATACATATATATATATATATTTGTTGTTTGAGCAATAACAAAAAGAATTCTTAATGTCTACCAATATATCCATAACACAAAAGTGCTGCTATTTGGTATAAAATCTGGACCGATAGGAGTGTCCTTTTGTACCAAATTTATTTACAATTTTTTTTTTTTTTTTTACATCTTGTCTAGCCATTCAAATTCTACTAATTATTTAGAGTGGTAGTGTAGTGTGACATGGAGGTCAGTGGTGGGATGAGGGCTTGATGCAAAATTGTTTTCTCCATGAGATAAAAATTCTGGATTAACCGGATATTTTTGAAGAAAAAAATAATTGATGGAAAAAACAGACTTTGTATCAAGCCCTCAACCCACTACATGGTGTGAGTATGGTGTGTGTTAAGCAAGAGAATCACGCCGGCCTATTTATAATAGGCTAGGATTATAGTAGTGCACATTCTACGCATTTTTAGAATATTATCGAGACTTAAAGAAAGGAATTTAGGTTTCTAGATATTTTTATAATAGGCTAGGATTATAGTAGTGCAAATTCTATGCATTTTCAGAATATTATAGAGACTTGAGAAGGGAATTTAGGTTTCTAGATATTTTTAGATGGAACAATATATATTAGATGGGTATTTTTGAAGGGTAAAAAAAATATATGAAACCTTCTGCATGGTGTTTTGTCCTCTAGAAGGTTGATGAAGTTCTAATGAGAGTCTGGTTACATCAATTTGACTATGAAACCTTCTAACGGGTTCCAAGTCCACACGAATTTTCTCTCTCTGATACTATTATTGAAGGAAGATCGATGGTTGGGATCCAAAGCTGGCCGACGAAACAATGAAGACAAAATCCGATTGGAGATTTATGGGTCAACAATCGAACTGGCATAGATTTATTTGACTCTGAAAATACCTAGATATTAGACTTAATTTATTACCTAATTGGGTTATATATATATTTATGTATGTTTGTATATATATCTACACATATGTATATCCTACATGTATATACATACGAGATCGAGCGTGTAAAAAAATATATATATACCTAGTTGAGTTTAAGTTTCGCCTAGCCCTAATCCAAACACCTCGGAACAATTAGGGCGGCTAGAGCCTCAGCCCAAGCTAATAGGAAGACTCCTAAAATTAATATTTTCTTAAATTTTTAGAGTTCTTACAAATTTAACTTCCTTGTACAATTAAGGCCCCTTAAAGTATTATTTAATTCCTTATATACCTAGTTGAGTTTAAGTTTCGCCTAGCCCTAATCCAAACACCTCGGAACAATTAGGGCGGCTAGAGCCTCAGCCCAAGCTAATAGGAAGACTCCTAAAATTAATATTTTCTTAAATTTTTAGAGTTCTTACAAATTTAACTTCCTTGTACAATTAAGGCCCCTTAAAGTATTATTTAATTCCTTACTTAGACGTGCTAAATTTTTTACTTTCTTATAATATTAAGCCCCTAAAATTATTATATTCTTATATTATTACACTTTCTAAATACCCCAACTAATTGGAGAGACTAAGTGGTGGAGGGAAAATTTTAATTCATTCTAAAAACTTCCATTCATTCATTCTACCACTATTCAATTTACTAGAACCCTTGAATTATATTATTATTATTATTATTATTATTAGTATTATTATTATTATTATTATTTTTGCTTTATCTAATCAATAATTGTGAGAATTAATAAAACATTCTATCTTCCCTATTAGCATTTATCTTCTTCGTATAACTGCAATAAATGAACAACTAAGTCATCTAAAAAACTAAAATAATTATAAAAAAACTATACAATAATAAAATATATATATTATTAACTTTATTTTTAATGATAATCAAATATGTGAGCCTCCCCATATTATTAACCATGATCAACATATTAAGAAGAGGCCACTTTAAAAATTTTCTCCTAAAATCTCAAATTATCTTGAGCAGGGAACAACTTAAAGCTCAATATGATTTGATTAAGTTCATTTGCAAAAATAAACAAGATTAAGACTGATGTCTAGGTGGTAAAATAAAAAATAAAAAAATTGATGTCTAGGAAATGTGTTCAAATAAACATCGAGTCAAATATCAACAAACAAATAAACACCGAGTCAAATATCAACAACCATTGTTTTTAATGAATAAATGTATATTACCAAGAACTTTGTGGTCTAGTGGTATCTTATTTACGTTTTAGAATAGGATCTTATAATCTAGTAATATTTTTTCTACCTCTTAGAAGAATGGATGTTAAGAGTTCAAGTCGTAGATGAGCAAAATGAATTTGTGTTCCTTGCCAATGCTAAAATAAATAAATAATTTGTATATTGAATTAAAAGAAGATTGCAAAGGCTACATTTGGGCCAAGAGAAAGGGGCTGAAGAGCCGGCCATAGAAGAAATAAATAATGTTTTCGTGTTTACCGTACTCTTCTTTAAAGACTTTCAGAAATAGTCGTAGTGTGTGTGTCTGTGTTTTTGGAATTAGAGAAACAAGTTTTTTATTTTTATTTTTTTAATTATAAAATAAAAAATAAAAGACATTTTTTTCTAATACAATCACATCAAAATAAAAGACATTTTGTGGGTACGGTTTTACTATAATTACTTAGAAATTTAATCACTTTAATGGACGAATTTCACCATTCTAATGGTGAAATGGTGAAATTTCACAAAGAAAAATAGTGAAATTGATTGTTTAAATTAATGAAGTTTAACCACGTCATTTCAATAAATGAGTGATGTAAAGCTTTTGTGGATAATTGGATTTGCACCACGAAGTACTCAATACAGGATAGGCAATTTTATATGAAATTTACGTGTCAAATCAACAATTGACGTAGTCAATTAAAGGTTAATGATGTACTTAACTAGGTCAATGGCTCAACTTGATATTATCCAATTTTGGTTGACATTGGTTTAAAATTTTAAAGGATATGCCTCCCACAAATAACAACAATAGCTACAAATTTCGTTCATGGCTGATATTGAGATCGAATCCATATCGAATATGACATAAAAAATAATTTGTCAAAATTAATGGATAATTATTTTTGTTAGGTTTTAATTTTTTTTTTCTTTCATAAATATTTTACGACAATAAAACACCAAAAATATATATATATATATATATATATATATATATATATATATATATATATATATATTACATCCAAGCAAAAGAGCCTTAATTTTGAATGGAAAGTTTGATTAGGATAATTAAATCATATTTAGTCAATTTTTCTTTATCTTGTTAAACAAATGACTTTTTTCTCCTAAATTTCTCATTTTTTTTTCTAATTTCTCAATTTTTTTTTTTTTTTTTTTTTTTTCTAATGCTTTATTACATTATCACATTCTTAAAGTAATGATGGAATGTTCCATTTTACATCGAAAAAATGCAAAACAAATATTTCATGATCATGTTTTATATTGTTTTAGCATTTGAATAATGATAAGTAGTCTAATTTTTGATATATCTAATTGATATCATCATGATGTTATTAAATATGATAATATCATCATTATATCATCTCTTTTTTCATATAAATTTAGTCGTGTCGGATTCCTATCATTATTTTTTAGCATTTTGATTATTTTACCTTTCGGATTTTGAAGAGCCATTAGAGTTTATTTGACCTCAATGAAAGGCTAAATATGTTTTATTGTTGTGTGGAAATTCTATTCAGAAAGAACAACGTCCATTCCTATTTTTAGCATTTTGATTATTTTACCTTTCGGATTTTGAAGAGCCATTATGCTACGTTTGGTGTGCAGAAATGGAATAGAATGGAATGCTCATTCCAACCATTCGTTTGTTTGGTGTGCAAGAATGGAATGGAATGACCATTCCAATGGATTGAAAATCCATTCCACGAAATGAAAATCCATTCTATTATTAAACCTATGGAATGGCCATTCCATTCCATAGTAAGATTAAAGTTTTTTGTAATATTCCCAATAAACCCTTCATCATATTCGAATAAGGCAAAAATATTTCGCATAGACCGAAAATCTTTCACATTCTATTTTTCACATTTCTCGAGATTCTTTATTAGACGTGGTAAAGGTCTTTCACCTTCCCCCTCTTCCGAATATACATAGAGCTGCCGATAAAAAGTTGCAGAACCTTCAACCAAATTGCAGGTATTAATCTCAATATATATATATTTTTGATAAGTATGTATTAATCTATTTATCTTCTGAGTATATCACTTTTTTATTTTTATTTTTTTATTTAATTTTTGTATATTTGTGTTGAATCGTTTGTGTGATTTCTCCATCTTTCTCTCTTTAAACATTTACGTATGAAGCAACGATTACATAAAATAAAAATTAATAATCACATAAAATAAAAAAATAGTTTGGCCTATTGACCTACAACTTCAGTGCTCTAGTGGTTGATCTTTGTGACGGTAGAGAGGTTTATCAGCAAAATTCATTAAATTGATTCCTTTCCAGAAGAGAGGCGTGTGATTGCTCTCTCTGCTTTGGGAAAGACAACCGACAAGCTTTTACTGGTATTGGCCTATATTTTATTTTTGACTTTTCAATTGATCTGTTACATGATTATATCCTTGCATGGTAATTTTTTTTTACTGGTTATAAAGAATATATATGTATTCTTTATTCATTCCTTCCAACAAGTTCTTGTAGGTTATTGATGCTATTGATAATTACTGATCTGCAAAGATTTGAAAAGTTTGTCACTATGACATCTATGTGTTTGTTTTCAAGTATTTGTCTGGCAGTTTGGCCTCTTTCCATGTGGCAAATGCAGCATCTCGAACCTAGGATATGTTGCAAATGGAGTGGTTTCTTTTTAGTTTATGTTTGACTTTAAAATTATACAAATTTGACAAAATCATCATTCAATTTCTATGTGGAATAAGATACTGTATAGGCAATTTGGCCTTCGTTGACAATGTTTGGAGTAAGAATTGCTTATTTGATTGACATAGAGAATAATTCTTCTGAAAATTTGTTGCTATCACATACTGTTTATCTTTGTGCTCCCATAATATACACACACACACACACACACACACACACGCACACGCACGTACTATCAAATAAATAAATTTTAGTAGTGCCTTAGAGCTTTTACTATTTAGAACTTGCAGCCTCTGTTAAATTTTAGTTTTACTTGTTGAATAATTTGCTTTTTATTCTTATTTTTTGATCTATATTTAAGGTTTATAATATTGCATCTCATAATTAAGTTTAAATTTATGCAGTTATGGCTCGTCTAAGTTTAAGGACGAGGAAGATGATAAGGAAAAAGAAATTAGCAACAATTAATGTATTTAGATTAAATATATTGTATGTGGTGAATTGGTGGTTTCATCTAATGTGCTGCTTATTAGACTTCTATAATCAAAGGCGATCGTTAAACTCGAGATATGTCATCAACTTTTACTCAAATAGAGAAATTCTATACAAATTAGTTTATGCAAGTGATGTGACTTGCATAGAACAACTTAGGATGAATAGGCAAACGTTTACCAAATTGTGCTCCATGCTTAAAAGTATAGGTGGGTTAAAAGATAACCAAAATATGTTGATAGATGAACAAGTAGCAATGTTTATTCACATTCTTGCACATCATGTCAAGAATCGGGTTATTAAATTTCGATTTCAGCGGTCAGGAGAAACTATCAGTATGCACTTTCAAGATGTGTTGAATGCTCTCATGCGTCTTGAAGAACTCTTACTTAAAAAACTAGAGCCGGTTCTTGTTAACTTAACTGATGAGAGGTGGAAATGGTTTAAGGTAATTAATCTTTATTTTTATTTTTTTGAAAGAATATATCATTTATTTATTAATAACCATAATGACTTATTTTTTCTAAAAAAAAATTAGAATTGCCTTGGAGCTTTAGATGGGACACACATCAAGGTAAGGGTACCTATAAAAGATAAGCCTAGATATAGAACACGCAAAGGTGAAATTGCTACAAATATGTTAGGAGTGTGTTCACAAGACATGCAATTTATCTACATATTACCTGGGTGGGAAGGGTCAACTGCTGATAGTAGAGTGCTTCGAGAAGCAATGGACAAGAGAAATGGATTTAAAGTTCCTTAAGGTAAGACTTTTTCTATTAAAAAAAATAATATTTACACTTCAACTAAATTTTAAATAGAATTTCCAATTAGTACACTTATACTTGTCACAAATATAGGTTACTACTATCTTGTTGATGCTGGGTACACAAATTGTCAAGGATTTCTTGCACCATATAGAGGACAAAGATATCATTTAAATGATTGGAGGGATGGACACCAACCTACTAATCCTCGAGAATTTTACAACATGAAGCATTCTTTGGCAAGAAATGTGATAGAGAGATGCTGTGGACTACTTAAGATGCGTTGGGCAATTATGAGAAGTCCTTCTTTTTATTCGACTACAACACAGACTCGAATCATTTTAGCATGATGTCTATTGCATAATCTTATAAGGCAAGAGATGTCTATAGACCCATTAGAGGAAAGTTTGGAAGAACAAGAACATACTCTGAATGAAGTACATGGTGATTCAATTACAACAATCGAAACATCAAATGAGTGGAGTGCATGGAGAGGTAATTTAGCAACCAGCATGTTCAATGAATGGATGGCAGCTAGATAAGGGAGATGATAATTTTTCATATCAGTTTATGTTCTTTTTAAATTTATGTTTAATGAATGGATGGAAAATAGACAAGGGATCCAGATAATTTTTTTGAGAAACGTTCTTATTTTTTAAGAATTATTTTTTAATGTGACATGTTACTTTTTATGCATAGGTTATTATCTATAATCAGTTATTAATTAATTTTTATATGTCTTGGTTGATATATTGGTGAAGTTTTTCTCTTTCAAATTTACATGTGTGAATGCATTTATTAGTTGTGAAAATTATATGTTATATATATCTTGTACATGTTAGGATGGAGTTTACACAAGATCAAATAAGAGGAGCAGGTAAAAATAAACGGATGTGGACAGATGAAGAAGATATGAAGCTTATTGAGGCTCTTCTCGACTTACATAACACAGGTCTCTATAATGCCGATCGTGGATTCAAACCTGGCCATGTTACAGCTGTAGAGAAAATACTTGCAATTACTTTGCCACATTCTTATTTAAAGGAAGACCCCCATATTAAATCTAGAATGAAGACATTAAAAACCCATTTTGATGCTGTTCATGACATGTTGCATGGGCCTAACACAAGTGGGTTTGGTTATGATAATTTGAACCGTTGTGTGGTTGCTGAGAAATCTGTGTGGGATGCTTACCTACAGGTATTTTTTTGCCTTCATAATTTTATTTTTCTCTTTCATTTGTATTATGATATTCTTTTCTTTTTTTTTTTCATAATTTTGTATTACGATATTCTTATAATTGCTATTTTTTATAGAGTCACAAGAATGCTGCAACATTTAAAGACAAACCTTTTCCATTTTATAAGGATCTATGTACCATATTTGGAAAAGACCGTGTTACCGGAAATGATGCTGAAACAGCTGCTGATGTTATGGAAAAATTGGACAAGGAACGGATGGACAAGGAAAATGAGAATGAAAATGATGATGTTGGAGATGGTTTAGATGATATTGACGCATCGATTTCATTTATGCAATCTCCCACAATTGGAAAAACTAATGAAGTGAGCTCTAAAAATAAAAAGAAGAGGAAATCTCAAAGTGTCGCAGAATCATTGTGTGAAATAGTGAAACAATCTTCAACTTTGATTAGCTCATATATAAAATCAAGTACTGAACGCCTTAGCCAAGCTATTGAAGATGCTTCAATTAATGAGTTAAAAATTAGGCTGCACGAAGAATTGATGAAGTTACCAAGTTTGAACAAAACCGATCGAGCAAAAGCTTTGGTTCAAATTGGTCGTGACCGTGACTTGATTCAAATTTTTTTCACACTTAATGAGGATATGAAGGAAGAATTGGTGAAGACAGTCATTTCATGAAGATTTTACTTAGGTGGCCCTTTTTGGATATTTGGCTAAGCAGGTTTTGAATTTTTATTATGAATGCTTTGGATAATTATTTGGTTAATTTTGTGATGGGTATGTGGCACTTTTTGGTGATATTTTGTTTAATTATTTTGATAATACTTTGGACTCCTTAATATTAATTTGTTTCTGCAATGATATTAACTTATGATATTAGTTTGATTGTGACCCATAATGAAAGAAAGACTTACCTAACAAGTATAGATTGGGTAAGAGACTTGGTCGTTCTCTTGGTTTTTTTTTTTTACTTCAAATAAATTTTTTTTATATATTATTGAGATTGATATATGATTAAATATATATATATTTTTAATTTTTTAGCCTTTACATCAACTTTTTAGGTTAAGTATTCAATCATGGTGGCTACGGTTTTGTGCTTTCGTCTTTTGGGAATTTAGATATTTTTCCTTTTGCAGTCATTTATTAAGATTAATATCTCATTAAAAATAATATTTTATTTTATTTTAAGATTTTTCTTTATTTTTTTCAATGGCAGTACTGGGCTTCTAATAATAATTTATAATTCATCGTCAGAATTAAAAAGTAATGTAAGCCAATGAAAAGGGCATTTTTGAGAAAAATCATTCCATTTCAGATTTGATAATAGTGAACCAAACAATAGAATGGAAATACTCATTCCATTCCATAACGATTTACCGTGTCACACCAAACATTAGAATGGTAATACTCATTCTATTCCATTCTTATTCTCATTCTATTCCAAGTTGCATTCCATTCCATTCCTGCACACCAAACGTAGCCTTAGAGTTTATTTGACCTCAATGAAAGGCTAAATATGTTTTATTGTCGTGTGGAAATTCTATTCGGAAAGAACAACGTCCATTCCTTTTCTATCCCATGAACACCTCTTGACTCGGGACCCATCCTTCCAAAAGTTATGATAAAGATCCAACATATTTTTAAAATTTTAAATCACTAATAGTGCAAGATGGACTCAAAAAGGAATGTAGGAGAGCAAATTTGAACTAATTTGAGGTTCAGCGGAGTCAAATGGCCCTATTGATTTTTTTTTTTTTTTTTTTTTGGTATTATGTATCTTGTGTTTTTTTAATTATATCTCGATAAAATATCAAAATTGTCCTGTGACGACCCAAGTTTTTCAACCCAGTGCGTCAGTGATGAACCGAAAGATGATCCGATAACGGATCCGAAATGCGGAAGAAAAATACAAACAACGGTCTCTAGAGATACAACATGACTCTAAGACACCATTGTGACCCTCAACGAGGTCACGAGACCCAAAGGAATCAAATGTAGAAACAACATTTCAAAAACGGACAAGAATGCACCTTAGGGCAAAATTGTCATTTCCAGCATAAAAGTGGGTGCCATTGGAAAGGCAACGAAAAATCAATGAACTTAGACTCAAAAATCGCTTGATTCGGAGTCTGGATGAAGAAGATATGGCTAACGGAAGAAGAAGGGGCAAAACGGTCAAAAAAATGGCAACCAAGAACATCTAACCGGTTAGGAGACCTTCCTAACCGGTTAGGAAGCCAAAAATCTCGCCAAAAACACTACCCATACACATGTAACCGGTTACTCGTAACCGTTTACATGTGAAGGAGGCAGAATGGGCAGCCCAAAAACTTGGCAGCAGGGTTTTTTCGGGAAAAAATGGAAATTTAAGGGCCAAAATGACATTTTCTGGAAAAACTCAAAGAATAAATCCCCCTCAAAATCGAGTTTTCTACGTGATACACAAGAAAAATTGAAAAATACGCAATGTAAAATGCCCAAAATGCCCTCCCAAGAAAACTGGTTCAGACGGTCCAAAAAGCTGCTAAATTTAAAAACTGAGAGCTGAACTTCGAATGCGATTTCCGATGCTAAGATGGCATTTTCTGGAAAAACATGAAAAAGAAACCCCCCCTAAAATCATATTTTCTATTCAACCAAGTAAAGAACGGAATTTTTTTCCCAAATAAAATTCCCAAAATACCCTTAGGTCAGAAAATGCAACTAAAGTGTAAAATGAGTCCGTAGGAGGCTGATTTCACCAAAGAAGAAGCTTTGCCCAGAAATGACCATGCACACAAACGTAACTTACCTAGTAAGATGTGCTACAATGGTCCATAGCCCAAAAAAATGGCCGATGCAAAATATGACCCCCCCAACGGCCAAAATGCCAAAAATGAAGTTTGGAACGAAAACTTAGAATTCAAAACTATGAAATGATTTCAAAATGCCGCTTGGCCCTTGGCCACACTTCATAAATGGTGAATGAATGCTAATGGAAGAATCAAAATGGAATTCCCACACCCAATGCAAACATGGTGAATCACAAACTCAATATTTTACAATACTTTTATAATATTCCATGAAGTCAAAATTTACATGGGATACAATTTACATGTCATTGGCCTCCAGCCTCATCTCATACATGTCAAATACATCGCAAAGAGTGTACTCATGTATACATTACATATAAGGGATCAAATGTACACATGTTGACATATAAGACTACAATTGGCATTCCAAGCCAACCTTCACAAAAGTGGAAGTCTCCAGGTCCACAAACCATCCAAGCATAATGAAGACCTCAACTTTGATTCTTGCACCTGAAATATGCCCCAGTATCATAGGGGTGAGTAACATAAAGCTACTCGTAGGAAATGAGCATGCATCGACCTATGTTTTACAAGTTGCATGATTTAATCATTGTGGTTCATTCCACCTAACATCTATGTCAAAGGTGAGACTCAAGGAGCATCCTAGCTACCTAAGATCATTTCTAGCATCAATCACCCTATTCATGCAATTTTAGCAACATAGGTTTATGCTTACACAAAGCGACAACATAGGAGCATGCTTACACAAAGCAACAACATAGGAGCATGCTTACACAAAGCAACAATATATAGATTCTCAAGGTTATCAACTTGAAGTCTAAAATGCAACATCAACTAAATATAACAATTTAGCATAATTGGAATATCTAATACCACACATCAAGACATAGATTTTCTAGGTTATCAACTAGAAATCTAAAAGTGTGAAATCAACTAAATATATCAATTTCGTATGGATGTACTTAACAACATCAAAATCGCCAATAACCAAAACCATAAGTTAACAAGGTAAACATGATTGTCAACTTGGAATTGAATGCGAAAACAAACAGTGGAATACTTGGACATCACGCTCGGAATTCTGCAGAGACCTTAATGGTTATTCCGGGCACTAACCCGTAGGGAAGACCACCCTAAGTGTGCACTTTCTCAATGACTTAGAGGACTCATGTCCCCGTATTAGAGCCAAACCCTAGCCATCTTAACTCAACAATGTTCCAAGATTCCAAAATAAGCCAAATAAGTTTATAACTTATACATATTACTATTACATAGTAGCAAGTTAGCAATATAACTCTCAATTGTGCATAATAAGCATTTCATATCCATAATGCTACGAAATCACAAGCCAATAATATATTCATATTACAAACATACTCTCATGAATATAAACTTAACAACAATGCTCTACAATGCATATAACACAATCTAGTGAATACATTACAAGTCTAAATCCATGCTCTTAAAATAGAAACAACTTCTAAAACATGATTAGATCCAGGGATATACAAGATAGAATTTAATTACATCAAAATAATTAAACTCTCTAGATTTCAAATCATTTCTAATTGGACCCAATTTAATATATGTTAATAGACATATCATGGTCATTACATATATTCACACACTAGCTTAATTAGGCCCATGAAACCACCAAAATAGATTTTAATTAATTCCCTTAATTAAAGTCTTTAGATTTCCAAACTCAACCAAATGCTCTCAAATTAAAGTATGTTGACAAACATGCCAAAACTTAATTTAGAAGCATAATACAACTCAATTCCATGCAAGGTATGACCATGAACTTGAATCTTTCAAAAAAGATAAATATTAATTAAAAAGTGTATTTCTTATTAAATTAATCCCAAATTAATATATGTTAACCAACATATTAAAATAAGAGTTTCTACCATGCCACAATTCAAAACCAAGTTTCTCATCATCATGAAAATTAAATCTTATACAAAGAATTAAATATTTCAAATTTCCTAGATTTGATACAAGGCATGCATATAGGTTGTATAAACATGGAAAACACATAATACAATACATATAAAATCCTAAAACAGTCCCTACCTCCATTTGAGATGAAATCTCAAATCCCCACCAAAATAAATCGGCTCCGAATCCGACGAAACTCCTAGGTTTTGTCAGGGACAACAGCATGAACATGAATCCCAAGAAAGCCCCATCAAAAACATAACTTGACTTTAAACTTGAACTCAAGAAATGGCCAAAACGAGATTCCAATCGGTTGGAATCAAAGGCCTCACCGAGGGGAACAATAAACACAAAGGCATCACCACTTTTTAATGAAGGGAAGAAGTCCAAAAGAGGAGAGCGAAGATGGCAGCCATGGATGGAGCTTGGACCGGCCATGAGAGAGGAGAGAGAGAGAAAAATCTGATTTTTCTTTCTCAGACCTCCTATTTATAGAAAAACTCAAAAAGTGCCCCGAACGGGCCCCGCCGGGTCAGGAAAAGTGGAATTCGCGCAGACGAGCTCAAATGGCAAAATTCCATGAACAAAAAATTCTAAATGGGAAAATATGAATAACGGAAGAAACGACGTCGAAAATCGAGTCCCGAGCAGAGAGTTATGCCCAAAACAAGTTTGGCACAAACTAGGGCCAGAAACCCTGAAACTGGAAAACATCGTCCAGGAGGAAATTCTAAGAGTCCACGACTTGACAAAATGTGAAAATGAATCCCATACAAGGATCCAGACTCAAAACAAGGCATTGAGGAATAACTTTCATTAATTGCACAATGGCCCCTCCAAAAAGTGAAAACTGCGAAACTACCCCAGAATGAAAATATCTTCCAAAAGATATTTTCTTAGATACCCCTGAAATAAACTATCTTCAAAAGATATTCATGAAAAACACCCCAAGAAGAGAAAAATTTTCTAAAGAACTTTGCATTAATGCCCCTACGGGCACCGGGAGCAAACAGAATACTTTCTCACGAAAGTAAAGATACGTATCTCATCGAAATCACTGAGAATGAAGATACGTGAAGTCAGAAACCAACTCCGAACACAAGAAGTGTGGTTACGCAAATAGAGTGACAAACGAGGGAAAGACGAAATAGGGAAAAAGATAAAATAGGGAAAAGACAAAAAGTGAATAGTGTCGAAAAACGAAAAGTGCGGAACTGACTTGGTTCTCAAAGGAAGTTGTCAATCCACAGAAAAGAGTCTCGAAAATCACTCCAGAGCACTCGAGACGACACTAATCGAAAAGAAACCAAACTCAGAAGGGAAAAGATAACGGAAAAAATTTATCCGAAAAATCCGGGTCATTACAACTTTCGCACCTTAAAGGGATTTCGTCCCCAAAATCCAGCCCAACGAAACAGAAAGCAAAACCAGGATAACTACAGAGTGTATCTCCAAGTATCCCTCACAACGCGCTACACCAGCGACCTCGAAACTGAAAGGAACACACAAACCATTGTCAATTGCACCCGCATGCTCATGACAAGACAACCCCTCAAGGAAAAAGTGACCACATGGCCACACAACAAGTCTGAACTCACACAGAGAACCCAAGGTCAGACAAAAGAATGAAAAATAACAACCGTAAGCGTCCCTCTTGACAAACCATCATAAGGAACCAAAAACAACCACCAAAAGAACTCCAAGATAACCACATATCAAATCAGGGTATAGAACAAACACAATGTGGAAGTACGAATAGCAACCAGAACTCGCCCACGACGTACTCGAATGTGTGGTAGCAATGACAGTATCTAGTGCCCGCCCACACTTACTCGTCAGTAAGGTAGCATCGACGGCAACTAGTACTCGCCTACAACACACAACTTGTACGGTAGCATGACAGTATAAGGCACTAATTCATAACCTACCCCCCACTAGGTCTACCCAAGAAACTTCTCGATATAAATGACAACAATGTCAAAAATGATCATTGCCAAAAGCACTACGAAGACCAAAATTTTGTGAGAGTTAAGATATAGTCCAAAGATGTCCGGCCGGACCATCTCGGCCAATCCCAAACTCTGACAACAATGTCACAGGCACCATTATACTTAAGGCCCAAAATCCTCAATACAACAAAACCAACATCTCCAATGTCTCAAAATACCCCTATTAACAACATTAATCAGGAATCCAAAACCTGACAAGAAAATCAACGCCTACAGAAATCAAAACAAACCTCACAATAAGACATTTCATCGAAAGTCCTTCACATTACTCCCTGAAACAGATCAACTACAAGAACAATCACCATGATCAAACATCAGATCCACATCCCTATCACGGATAACTAAATCCTCAAAATACAAGTCTACCAAGTGGCACGCACATCAAAATGCCAACAACCAAGGTCACAAAATGAATCTCTCAAAACCGTACTTGGAAACACCAAGTTAAATCAAAATTCCTCAATTTTTTGATCCATAACCAATCATCAGAACTACGATTCCTCAAAACTATGCCTAGTCATAACTAGGACGAGAAACTCCATAACAAGTCATATCTAACAGCAATCCTCCAAAACTTCTCCTAGAAGTTAACCACATCCAGGTTTCCAAAACAGAAACAAGTCTCCAAAAGACATTCTCAAAAGAGCATCAAGCTCACCTCACAATCAAATAAATCCTCAATGATATGGACATAAGTCCCCAAAAAAAAAAATGATCTCACACCAATCAACTCACTCTGAGCACCACAACTTCGTCAACAACCACGGCAAAAACTCTCCAAGGAAAGATACGAAAGAAAGGGAGCTACCAGTCCTAAAAAGGATAACACCTCGACTTTGTCTCTGAAACGAAAGACAACAAGGTCAAAGACTTCACCCCCTATATGGAAGTAAGCCGACCAAAATCCAACAAATCCTCACCAAGGACTCAAGACAACAACGATGATTCTCATGGACCAACCAACCCCGAAACAGTGCACAACACAATGGAAAGAAGAGACTCACTCCTTGTGAAGTCCTTTACATGAACCAACACAAAACCCTTGTGGAAATCCGCATACACACTATGTGCGACCGAGGGAAACAAATGGGAAAACCAAACCTGGAACTCATACATATGACAAGGGATGCAACTACCAGAAAGAAAATCTACTCATATAGATAAAAATCAAAGGTACATGCAACACGTCTCCACGTAAGCACAAAAGCATGTCACAAAAATACAGTAACAACATTGTATCTCTAAGCATATAAAGAAGGCATGCTAATGCCACACAATAAGAAGGCAAATGTGGACACAATTCCACCTACTCATGCATCACAATATCATAAATCATACTCCTAACATGGTAGTAAACGAAACTGCATAAGACAACATGAGGTAATAATGAACCCTATGGACATCGTGTCCTAGAGTGCCTAAGAAAGGAAAGGACAATTCCTAGTCATAAACTGTCTCCAAAACCAATGTGATAACAACCTGTCTCCAAATAAATGTGAGCCCTTACCACAACGGTAAGACTCTAACAATCTAACTCCGAATCTAGAGGTGACACTACAAGTGACACTAACAGTGCATCGCTTTCACTACCCGTAACATCAATCAATCGACTTGATCCCAAAAGCATCATCACGCAAGAACTCCTCAAGGAAAATGGAAACTACAGCCATACCAATAACAACTAAATCAATCACCACGACTGATC
This sequence comes from Cornus florida, assembly GCF_030987335.1. NCBI lineage: Eukaryota > Viridiplantae > Streptophyta > Magnoliopsida > Cornales > Cornaceae > Cornus > Cornus florida. The sequence continues at coordinate 72,099,713 of NW_026775578.1, forward strand.
GCCAAAACAACCATCATCATCACCGATCAAAGGACAATGCCTATCAGAACAAAACCAACATTGATTCCATCTGAACTGTACTTGTAGCTCGCTAGTACGGTTGCATGACAGTGCCATGCACCCGCCCACAAACGTACCCGCCCACGAAAATTGCAATCCTAGAGGAATCATTCTGATCAACCAAGGATCCTAAGAGGTCCATAACCTCATAATGGCCCAAAACCAACAAATCCACCACTACGGTAACGCCAAATGACTCATCTTACAAGAGCCCAAACAAATGGTGACCATCCACCTACCTCAAAACCAATGCTAGGTCGACAACAACCTACACTCGTGCTTCAATGACCAATCCCGTGTCATGCCAAGTAAGTAATACAATTATGCATATACAATTCTAATCTAGCATACGTCACATGTCATGCTCTTTACATTAGAATAAAACAATGTTAAACAAACGGCATACAACATGTAACACGTAAACATAAAAAAATGTTATCAACCAAAACATGTTATCATAAAGCATATAAACAGATAGAGTATGGCAACAAAAGCATGATATGCACCTAAAACCCGTCGTCCAAAGGTTTTCGAACCAAGGAGCTCTGATACCACTCGTGACGGTTCAAGTTTTTCAACCCGGTGTGTCAGTGATGAACCGAAAGATGATCTGATAACATATCCGAAATGCGAAAGCAAAAGACAAACAATGGTCTATAGAGATACAACATGACTCTAAGACACCATTGTGACCCTCAACGAGGTCACGAGACCCAAATGAATCAAATGCGGAAACAATATTTCAAAAACGGACAAGAATGAACCTAGGGGCAAAATCGTCATTTCTAGCCTCAAAGTGGGTGCCACCGAGCACACCATTTGAAAGGCAACGAACAATCAATGAACTTAGACTCAAAAATTGCTTGATTCGGAGTCCGGATGAAGAAGATATGGCTAACGGAAGAAGAAGGGGCAAAACGGTCAAAAAAATGGCAACCAAGAACATCTAACTGGTTAGGAGATCTTCCTAACTGGTTAGGAAGCCAAAAATCTCGCCAAAAACACTGCCCATGCACATGTAACCGGTTACGAAACCCCTCGTAACCGTTTACATGTGAAGGAGGCAAAATGGGCAGCCCAAAAACATGGCAGCAGGGGTTTTTCCCGGGAAAATGGAAATTTGAGGGCGAAGATGACATTTTCTAGAAAAACTCAAAGAAGAAACCCCCTTCAAAATCGAGTTTTCTACATGAATAGTGAGAAAAATTGAAAAATACGCATTGTAAAATGCCCAAAATGCCCTCCCAAGAAAACTGGTCCAGAGAGTCCAAAAGCTGCTAAATTTAAAAACTGAGAGCTAAACTTCGGATGCGATTTCCGATGCTAAGATGGCATTTTATGGAAAAACATGAAAAGGAAACCCCCCCTAAAATCATATTTTCTATTCAACCATGTGAAGAACGGAATTTATTTTCCAAAGAAAAATTCCCAAAATACCCTTAGGTCAGAAAATGCAACAAAAGTGTAAAATGAGTACGTAGGAGGCTCATTTCACCAAAGAAGAAGCTTTGCCCGGAAACAAACATGCAAGGAAACGTAACTTACCTAGTAAGATGTGCTACAATGGTCCATGGTCCAAAAATATGGCCGATGCAAAATATGACCCCCTAACGGCCAAAATGCCAAAAATGAAGTTTGGAACGAAAACTTGGAATTCAAAACTATTAAATGGTTTCAAAATGCCGCTTGGCCCTTGGCTACACTTCATACATGGTGAATGAATGCTAATGGAAGAATCAAAATGGAATTCCCACACCCAATGCAAACATGGTAAATCAAAAACTCAATATTTTACAATACTTTCATAATATTCCATGAAGTTAAAATTTACATAGGATACAATTTACATGTCATTGGCCTCCGGCCTCATCTCATACATGTCAAATACATCGTAAAGAGTGTATTCATGTACACATTACATATAAGGGATCAAATGTGAACATGTTGACATATAAGACTACAATTGGCATTCCAAGCCAACCTTCACAAAAGTGGAAGTCTCTAAGTCCACAAACCATCCAAGCATATTGAAGACCTCAACTTTGATTCTTGCACCTGAAATATGCCCCAGTATCGTAGGGATGAGTAATATAAAGCTACTCGTAGGAAATTAGCATGCATCGACATACGTTTTACAAGTTGCATGATTTAATCATTATGGTTCATTCCACCTAATGTCTATGTCAAAGGTGAGACTCAAGGAGCATCCTAGCTACCTAAGATCATTTCTAGCATCAATTACCTCATTCATGCAATTTTAGCAACATAGGTTTATGCTTACACAAAGCAACAACATAGGAGCACGCTTACACAAAGCAACAACATAGGAGCATGCTTACACAAAACAACAATGTATAGATTCTCAAGGTTATCAACTTGAAGTCTAAAATGCAAAATCAACTAAATATAACAATTTAGCATAATTGGAATATCTAATACCACACATCAAGACATAGATTCTCTAGGTTATCAACTAGAAATCTAAAAGTGTGAAATCAACTAAATATATCAATTTAGTATGGATGTACTTAACAACATCAAAATCGCCAAAAGCCAAAACCACAAGTTAACAACGTAAACATAATTGTCAACTTGGAATTGAATGCGAAAACAAACAGTGGAGTACTTGGACATCACGCTCGGAATTCTGCCGAGACCTCAATGGTTATTCCGGGCACTAACCCGCAGGGAAGACCACCCTAAGTGCGCACTATCTCAATGACTTAGAGGACTCACGTCCCCATACTAGAGACAAACCCTAGCTATCTTAACTCAACAATGTTCCAAGATTCCAAAATAAGCCAAATAAGTTCATAACTTATACATATTACTATTACATAGTAACAAGTTAGCAATATAACTCTCAATTGTGCATAATAAGCATTTCATATCCATAATGCTACGAAATCACAAGCCAATAATATATTCATATTAGAAACATACTCTCATGAATATAAACTTAACAACAATGCTCTACAATACATATAACACAATCTAGTGAATACATTACAAGTCTAAATCTATGTTTTTAAAATAGAAACAACTTCTAAAACATGATTAGATCCATGGATACACAAGATAGAATTTAATTACATCAAAATAATTAAACTCTCTAGATTTTAAATCATTTCTAATTGGACCAAATTTAATATATGTTAATAGACATATCATGGTCATTACATATATTCACACACTAGCTTAATTAGGCCTATGAAACCACCGAAATAGATTTTAATTAATTCCCTTAATTAAAGTCTCTAGATTTCCAAACTCAAATAAATGTTCTCAAATTAAAGTATGTTAACAAACATGCCAAAACTTAATTTAGAAGCATAATACAACTCAATTCCATGCAAGGTATGGCCATGAACTTAAATCTTTCACAAAAGATAAATATTAATTAAAAAGAGCAATTCTTATTTAATTAATCCCAAATTAATATATGTTAACCTACATATTAAAACAAGAGTTTCTACCATGCCACCATTCAAAACCAAGTTTCTCATCATCATGAAAATTAAATCTTATGCAAAGAATTAAATATTTCAAATTTCCTAGATTTGATACAAGGCATGTATATAGGTTGTATAAACATGGAAAACACACAATACAACACATATAAAATCCTAAAACATTCCATACCTCCATTTGAGATGAAATCTCAAATCCCCACCAAAATAAATCGGCTCCGAATCCGACGAAACTCCTAGGTTTTGTCCGGGACAACACCAAGAACTTGAATCCCAAGGAAGCCCCATCAAAAACACAACTTGACTTCAAACCTGAACTCAAGAAATGGCCAAAACGAGATTCCAATTAGTTGGAATCAAAGGCCTCACCGAGGGGAACAATAAACACAAATGCATCACCACTTTTTAATGAAGGGAAGAAGTCCAAAAGAGGAGAGAGAAGATGGCAGCCATAGATAGAGCTTGGACCAGCCATGAGAGAGGAGAGAGAGAGAAAAATCTGATTTTCCTTTTTAAGACCTCCTATTTATAGAAAAACTCAAAAAGTGCCCCGAACGGGTCCCGCCGGGTCCGGAAAAGTAGAATTTGCGCAGACGCGCTCAAATGGAAAAATTCCGTGAGCAAAAAAGATTCTAAATGGGAAAATATGAACAACAGAAGAAACGGTGTCGAAAACCGAGTCTCGAGCAAAGAGTTATGCCCAAAATAAGTTTGGCGCAAACCGGGGCCAAAAACCCTGAAACTGGAAAACATCGTCCAGGAGGAAATTCTAGGAGTCCACGACTTGACGAAATATGAAAATGAATCCTATACGAGGATCCAGGCTCAAAACAAGGCATTAAGCAATAACTTTTACTAATTGCACAATGGCCCCTTCAAAAAGTGAAAATTGCGAAACTGCCCCAGAATGAAAATATCTTCCAAAAGATATTTTCTTAGATACCCCTGAAATAAACTATCTTCAAAAGATATTCATGAAAAACATCCCAAGAAGAGAAAAATTTTCCAAAGAACTTTGCATTTATGCCCCTACGGGCACCGGGAGCAACCGGAATACTTTCTCACGAAAGTAAAGATACGTATCTCATAGAAATCACTGAGAATGAAGATACGTGAAGTCAGAAACCAACTCCAAACATAAGAAGTGTGGTTACGCAGATAGAGTGACAAACGAGGAAATGACGAAATAGGGAAAAGACAAAAAGTGAATAGTGTCGAAAAACGAAAAGTGCGGAACTGACTCGGTTCTCAAAGGAAGTTGTCAATCCATAGAAAAGAGTCTCAAAAATCACTCCAGAGCACTCTAGACGACACTAATTGACAAGAAACCAAACTCAGAAGGGAAAAGACAACGGAAAAAATTTATCTGAAAAATCCGGGTCATTACATGTCACTACTGAACTGATAAAAAAAAAAATGCACAACTGCCACCACTTTATAGTTCGAATATCATTATCTTATTGTTGTTAAAGACCGTGATCACTCATATTATATTTTGGATGTATCTTACATCCAAAATATAATACGAGTGATGGTAGTGTTGTTATATATATATAAACTATGGGATGGGAGGCAACTGTGGGGGTTTCTGTAATTTCAGTAGAGACAATTCTAAAATTTTATAGATATTTAATTAAAAAAATAAAAATCAGTAGATACATACCCAAAAAAAAAAAAAAATTACAAGTTTTCAAATATTCATGTGTTAATGTCTTAACTAATTAAATAAGAAAATGTAGTTTTTGTGAAATTTTTGCCATATATATATTAAGAAGGGAAAAAAAAGTAAATTTAAAATATATATATATATATATATATATATATATATATATATATATGTAAAGATCAACCTCCTATATTATAGTATATTGCTTGTTACAAGTTAGTCAACAAAAGAAACATATGCAAGTACTTACCGTCCGAATATGGTACATAACTTTTACTCAAATATCCATAAGGCTTCCAATTCTGGATACTTTGAAGTATGTCTTGGCATTGACTACTTGGTTGATGAAGACGTCATCCGTGACATCTTAGAAGTTCCTAAGAGAGTGAGTAGTACGGGGTAATTTCTTCCGCTTGAAAAGAAAGGGTTTAAATGGGAAGAAATTTGCAAAGCTTTGTGTGTTCGTAACGCTCCGAGATACCCCGATTACATCCCTAGCTTCTTGATATATCACTAACGCGGTGGCATTCCTGAATTTGTTTGCTATGGCCAACCTTGGCTATTTCGGGAAGAAGGATGTCATATCATCGGATCGTGTAGAGGTATTATTCCTGCTTGCTACTGGAGCAAAGATTCATTTTGCAGCTTCCATCTTTGGGTTAATGGTTGCATATTACAAGAATAATACAAAGAGGAAATCATCTCCATTCCCTATGATCATCATGGGATTATACAGGAAGTTTGAGGTTATGCTTCCACCCCGAGCTTATCACATTGAGATCATGTCTAAGTTGGATCTTCAGGCTTTGAATAAGTCTAAATCCACTAAGGCGAATGCTAGGAAAGTTAACAGGGGTTCAACAACTACTTTTCTCAGTTTTCAGAGGTCTCTCAGATTTTTCCGTCAGGTTAAGTGCAAAAAACCCCACTCTACTATCGATATAGTGCAAAAAACCCTTATATTATCAATTTGGTGTAAATAGGTCCCTGTGTGGTATAAAATGACGACAATAACCTCACTTCAGTTGAATAAATTAATAATTATAAATACAGGCCATGTAAAATAACCATTTTGTCCAATTTGTGTAAAATTATGTCTGTTTGGACAAATATACCCTTAAAAATACTCCTGTGACTTTAATTTAAGGGCTAATTGAGTCATTTCACTATATCAATATATATCTCTGTATGTGACAATAATCCATGGCTGCACAAACCCATTGGCGAAGCTTACACAGTTTGGCAAAACCCAGATCGCACCCATGATTGTTGCTGCCACATATCACCAAGATTGCAAATCACCAATCTATTTCATAGTTTCTAGGCAAGTGTTCTTTGCTAGTTTGTTTATTTTTAATTTTGAAAACTTTTTGATTTTTCTATTGATTTCACATCTTAAATCTTTCTTCTTTTTTTTTTTTTTTTTTTTTTTTTTTTTTTTTTTTTTTTTCCTTCTTCATTCTTTTCCCTTTCTACATCATATATGTTATATGTTTTCCTTTTTTATGCAAATTTGATTTGGGTATTTCTTCCTTTGATTTCAATTTTTTTGCAATCTCTTTCTTTGATTTCTATTTTTGGTAATCTAAGATCTTCTATATATATATATATATCTCAATAATAAGATTTTTCTTTTTCCTATTTTCAGTCTTCTTCTCAATAAAACAATGAAAAACTAACTCTTGATTTTTAGTCTTGTTCTTTCTGTCAATGACTCAAGAGTGGTGTCAAAGTAAACAAATAATAATAATAATAAAAATAAGAGAAGAAAGAACAGTCTCCTCTTTGTCTATCCCTCTCTTCTCAAGATCATATACTCAACCCATCAAATCTGTCGTGACATTACAATGACGTTCCGAGGTGGTGGCGAAGAACTAAGGTTGTGGTTGCTCTTCGTTAATGGAGGAGTTCAATCTGATTTGGTTGAGGTGATTGATACTCGCGGCTCAGCCACCTTTAAAAGATAGGTTCCACTACAAAAGCATTGACACCATATAATGAAAGCAAAGCAGTCAACCATTGAGCACCACATCATTCGATTCACTTATCAGTTTGTTCCTGCCTTTCAAAAGGAGGAAAATTTCATTAATATAAAGAGTACGGGCAACATAATCAACTAAAATCAAGAGAGTCTCACCCGACGCGTGCTTTAATATGTGATGGTATCGGTGGTGATTTTATTAGGGTTTTAAGCAGAAGGGGGGAGAGAGAGGGAATTGGATTTGGGGTAGGGCTTTCATGCACATTTTTTTAGGGGGTAAAATAGGAATAAAAAGGGTAAAATGGGGTTTTTATAGTTACTTTTTGTAAAAAGTGGTCAGAGGGACTTATTTGCATCTTTTTTAATTTTATGGACTAATATGCACATTTTTAAAAAGTATGGACTAATTCTGCACAAACCCTAAATAAATCAGGGGTTGTTTTTGCACTTAACCCTTTTTCTATCCAAACGAAACTTCACGACAGATGACATTAATATGCTCTACTCACTGATTCTTCAGAATTAGAAGGCCGTGCTTGATGCTATTTCTTATTTACAGGCTGAGGTAAGATTTTTTAGAGAGCAGAGGATTGGTAGTACTTCTGAGGACGTCTACAGCCCAGCCCTTCTAGAGCCGTCATTAGTTGTTGAGGTTAAGAGAGATGGTGATGAGACTGATGATGATGGTGAGGATGATGAGAATTGTAGTGGTAGTGGTAGTGATGATGATGATGATGAGGATATACTGACTACTGTTATTTGCTTTTAGGGAGATGATGATGCTTGATTATCTGTTCATATCATACATGCATCATATTTTGTTCAGTTTTTACATTGTCATAACTTGTTGTTTTTGGATAATATCTTTTGTTTAATAAGATGTTATAAACTGTTGACTGTTTCTCTTCTAGTTCTTTTTCTGCTATGATAACTTTTAAATTGCTTTGACAATTTGTTCCAAAAAGGGGGGGAACAATGGTTAATTAAGGGGGGAGGAATTATGAAAAATTGGATAATTTATTCAGGCAAAGTTTTTATAACTTATTTTATTAAACTTTTACTGGTAGTTTTGCTTGATCCATATGCATGAAATCAGGTGAAATTTTTGTCCAAGAAAAGAAGAAAACAGAGAAAGAAAAATTATGTGTTTCCTTTAACAAAATTGTAATTTCTGTTCTGCTTGGGTAGATTATAAAATTATTTCTAGGGTTTTGTTACGACATTGCCAAATAGGGAGATTGTGAGATATAATATTTTTTAATTGAAAATATTCGATGTCAAAACAAGTCTTGGTCGAGTTGTAATTTCAAGTTACCATATTAAGATCGACATTGACTGTGGAATTGGAAGGTTGTTTGAAGAGGAAATACTGAGATCATCGAAAAAAGGAAAGAACAACACTTTTAGGAATTCGTTTCCCACTTAGGACACAATACCTACATGGTATATTTTCCAAGTTACCAAATACATAGTTTTTCAAATTCTGATTGAAATTTGTCAAGTGGGAACCGGTACCACCATTTGGGAACTGGTTAAAGAATAAGGGATTTCAAACGAAACCATTCTGTTTAATGGGAACCGGTTCCACATATGGCTACGGGTACCACTACTAGTTCAGATTATGGTAAGTTTGATTCCTGTTCTAATTTCCTTCCTAGTTGGTTTAGAATGTTACCAAAAGTCTTAGGCACGAAATTTTCTTTAATTTATGAAGGATTAGGTCTTCGAAAATTCTATATAAACCCTGATACACATCTAGATTTGTTATGGCTTTTGCATTACAAGTTCATATTTCATAAAAACCTTAGGAAGATTATTTTTATAGAAAATCCAAGTTAAAAATCTAAGTTGATTTCTCTGTCAGTCTTTCTAGAACATACACATAAACACAGAGTGAGTTTAGAGTGTTGTTTAATCTTGATTGTGATCAAAGTCTTACATTTACAATGATCAGAGAAAGACAGATTTACTTCTACATCGAATTCAGATATTGAAGAACAGAAGTAAAAGCGGTTACACTTTGAAAGGGTCAAAGCATTCAAAGAGTGTTGTGTGATTTACCTGCTACTCTTCTTTATAGATCAAGCATAAGCCTGAGGTCAAGTTGATGTTGGACGGGACGTCGCAAAGCCAGAGGACTGTTAGCTATTGGTATTTGGTAGAACGATAAGGTGTGAACCAGAGTCAAATTTCAATGTACTTTGTTTCATACCTAGTGGATCGGTTTACTTTGGACTGCACAGTCCATGAGGTTTTCCCGCACAAACAGTTAATCTATTTTATCAACTAAGGTTTCCTCGCTAAAAATACTGGTGTCATTTCTAACTCTTACTTTGCTTTATTTTATCTTGCATATGATTAATTATTTAAGGAAAATGATATTTACGCCGATGTATTTGACCTATTTGTTAGGCATCCTAGGTGGCGTCTAGTTGGCAAAAAAAAAAAATACATGTGCGTTCATTTTCCAGTCTCTCCTCTCTCTCTCTAGCTTGAGCAACGTTCCACCTCTTTCTCTGATGGTTCAGGTGAGGAGACTAAAATTCAGAAATCAATAACAAACAATTTTATAGTATTTTATGCAGATAAAGCTATGTATACAAATAAGTTAAATCATAATACAAGAGAAGCAAAATTTGTACCCAAAACACATCAAACACATAGAACAATTAATTAATCCACCCAAAATAAAATTCAAGAACAATATAGAGATCTACGCCGACGAGAAGCAATGACTGATGGTTCAGGCGAGGTGGAGGAAAATGTATTTTGGCTTATTTCTTGCTTGCTTGAGATCTACGCCAAATTAGGGATGACTCATCTCGACAGCTCCACCACTTCGAGATGCCACACGCCGATCAAGAACTCATCATCGGTGTGTCACAGCTAGGTTGTTGCACCTCTGCAACTTCTAGTGTTGGCCTTGTGGGTCAGATTCCACCTAACACAATCGAAAAATTGACTCAGCTTTGAGTTATCAGCCTTAGTGCTAATCGCCTCTCCGGTCAGATTCCCTCTGATTTCTCCAATCTAAAGCTTCTCCGGCGGTAAGTGGGTCTCACTAGTGTTTTGTATCGCTGCCTGCGAGCTCATTGGCGGCATGGAATTTGATATGATGCCTACTAACGACTCCCTCCTTGGTTTTGCCTTCAAGTATATCGCCATCGCCACAACAGAGGTCTCATCGACAACGATTGTTGCAATTTATGTCGGTGGAGCGCTTCTTTTCTTTCTCTTCCTGATTCTCATCATTTATGGGTGGTCTCTGTTGTTTCTTAAACAAATTTTACCGTATCACAACCAATTCCAAATATAATTTTATGGGAGGTCTATTGTTTCTCAAATAAATTTTCACCGTATCACAAATAGATCCAGATCTCTTGCAAATGAACAACCATTGCCATAGACATGATGAGAATTAGAAAGAGAAAGAGGAGAAGTTATTTTCCTTTTTTTAGTTGTTTGCCAGCCTAGTTGCTTACCTTGACTACCACCTGTATTCTACCAAACTAATTGGCCAAAATCATCAGCCCAGGTATCACAACCCGTTATTTAATTGCTAAAATAAGTAAAGATTAGAAAGACACATATCTTTTTTTAAATTTACAAAAATTTCTAAATATTCTGCTACATACTAACACATAAAATAATCATTAAATGCCACCTAGGAATTTTATAATATGAAGCTTTGCTTGTCTTTGGAAACAAAATTTTTAAAAATAAGTGGGATATATTTTATAGTTATGTAAAGGTCATTATATTTTAATATCCAGAGATAATTTTAAGCGCAGAAAGTCTCCTATCATGTACATGTACATATATGTATACTATATATATATATAGGATGAAGAAATTCATCCACATTTACCTTCCAAAAAAAATCCATCTACAAATTTTGGATATATATATATATATATATATATATATATGTATTTTGTTTTATATAAAAATATTTTAAATTTCCTAGTGGCACACGACAACTTGCTCTAATGCTTTATTATTAAAAAATGAGAAAGAAACATAATTATGTTGTACATAGTACTCAGTCACAAGAATGATACTCCTATTGTATAGACAAATAAAATACTCTGTTACGTAATATATTTATCTCCTAAACGTAATTTGAGGGATGAGTGTTGATGTGCCACGTGGATCTTTCACGATGGTCATGCTTATCTCATTATGACAAAAATAACCTTTATCACCCACAAGCAGCGGATTCCTCCTTCCTTCCTCACAAGTGCAACCCACTTCCCTACCACATCACCGCCAAGTGCAACCACCACCAAATCCACCCAAAACATTCATCACCACCAACATTACCAGAACCAAATTGCAAAAACCACAAAATGATCTGCAACAAAACCAATCACAGACCCAAATCCAACCACAAAAACTCGTCACACGGTTCACACTCTCCGTTCACATCCCTAACGACATACTAAACGGAGACCATGCCACGTCGGATTTCAAGTCATCCTTGCCGCCGACAGGTTATATTTTGTGGACTGTTCAAGGTAGTTGTAGTGTTGGTTTTGACCAAGGGCGGATCTAGCATTTCTGAATGGGGTGGGCTAACTTTGGATTGGGTTAATTTGGGTTGGGCTACCATTAGTAATTTTTTTTTTTTTTTGCCCACCCTTAGGTCCGCCTGTGGTTCTGACGGAGTTCTTAATGGAATTAGAATGGTGGGGTCAAGGACGTGTGGGTTGTGGTGGTCGACCTATAGACTATAATGGCGGTTATGGTGTTTCCGATGAGAATGGTAGTCGAGTTGAGCGACGCGCAGAGGCTCAGACAAGGGCGTATGAAGTTGAGGAGGTGGTGCGTGAATCTTACGCGCAGGGTGACGTCACAGTTTCTCCTTCAACGACATAGATTGAGGGTAGAATGGTAGTGTGATTTAGTTTCTATTGGTCTTTCTGATTCTAGGCTAGTGTGATTTAATTTCTAGATCTTTTTTGTTTAGTTGGGTAAAATATATATATATATATATAGGATTGGGTGTGGTGATTGTGTTAGTGCGTCAACTGTGTTTGGCTTTAATTTTTGTGTTGGCCAACATTGTGTTCAATGTTAAGCACAAATTCGTCGATTCTTCCCCACCTATGGTGACGGTTGTGTTGCAGAGAGGGAGTAAAGAGACTTAAACAAAAAAAAAAAGTTGATGGTTTGTGAGAGCATTTAACCTAATTTTTATTTGAAGCTTGGAATGAGTAGACCAGAATGTGCTTCGGGTTGGAGTTAAGAGAAATTGGGAATGGAGAGATAAGAGCAAGAGAACCACTTTTTGAGGGAAGAAAATCGTCTCCATTCGCTTCTCACTGGAATCGGTCCAGTGGTGGGCCCCAGCACTGATGTGTCAAGGTAGGTAAAAGAGAGAAGAACTGTAGTTTTCCTTATACCTGTTGCTTATACAATTTACTTATACTCATTTTGTTTTGCTTATACGTGTTCAATATACCTTCCCTTTCTGTATTTCATTTTCAACTCAAAATTCCCCCCAAAACCAAATTTAAGGTTGGAGCTAAAACTAATTGGATATATATATACAGATATATGCCTCTGATATGTGATGTTACTCTGCTCTGATTTATAAATCAAAAACGAAGACGCGAAGCCTCTGGTGTGTCGCCGCAACACAAGCTTAAGAGTGTGCATTAAGGCGAGGGCCAAGAGTTTTATATTTATAAAGCCACTACTACCATTCACTATAAATATAGATAGGGCGAGTAGGGATCGTCCCAAGGGACTGTGAGGGTCGTACTTGGTTGTGGAATCACTATTAGGGCTAGTAGGTCGAGTGATCAAACAATTGGTTAGTTGGTTGATTAGACTAGAGAGCAACTAAATTAAACTAAGTGATAACAAAAGAATGCAATTAAGAGTAAATAAGAGAAAGAAGAGTCTTGGGGTTTAGAGATCACCACCAGGCAATGCATTTCTATACCATTGACAAGTGACTAATGATGGCAAATGATGTGTTGCAATATTGGTGTGTGTGTGTTTGGTTGATTCAACAAGCAAGGATGACTAGTTAAGCATGTATTGTCTAAATATCATGTGAAAGGCACAATATATCTAAGCAATGAAGCATGTATTGTCTAAACAACATGTGAAAGGCACAATCGATCAAAACAAGTCATAAATCCTTTCATTAAGCTCACAATCCAAATACAACACAAGGTTATAGACATATGCTAATTGCATTCAAAAGCATGGAACATCAAACAACAAGCATGGATTGTCCTCCCATTTAACACTACACTACAACTACACTAAATCTACACTACTAGCATAAAAATAAACTAAGGGAGAGGCACAATCCATCAAGAAATAAGTATGAACCATCAAGAAAATCACAAGAGCATTTTATTAAGCATTATGTTTTGACAATCTCTAAATCTATAGCATCAATACACATAGACATGTATCAATAACACAAAATCTAGAGACAATCACATGAACATCTATTCTAACATACATAGACATATGGATAGAATGAAATGATCAATTGAAAGCATTTAACCACATAAATCATTGAATAATCAAGATCTATATATATCAAAGTGTCAAAACATTAAGTACAACACTAATCCCTCAATAATACACAAGATTAAGATATAGAAAGCATGCTTGGGGCTAACTCTAGCCCCAAGAGGATGTCTAGCCACTCATAGTGATGTTACTTCAACCCTCAAGGGCTAACTCGATGGAAGAAATCTGCTCTTTGTTGATGAAAAACTCCCTCAATGGTGTCTCTAGCCTCCTCCTTCTTTTCTTCTACACTAAGAATTGCTTCTAAGGTTGTATCCCTAATTCTCTAAGAAGCTTCCTTAAAAAGTGTATCATATTCCTTATATAGTAGGTCAAATAACACATAAAATGAGCTGGGGTCATGCCAAGAATATTCCCCAATGATTGGATACAGGACAACTTGAATGAGCTGGCTTTTTAACTTTTTCGCACTGGAGGAAGTTCGATCGATCAAACCTTGAACTTGGATCGATCGAACTTGGTTGAGATCTATCGAACTAAGGCTGAATCGATCCAACTGGCAGAGCTTTTTGGGAAAAGACAAATCCGAGATATTTTTGGAGATATTTTGGGGAATAGGACAAAAGTGATTGGGGTGGTACAGCAGTGGATAAGATCAATCATTTGGATAAGGACAAAGTGTTCGATCGATCGATGAATGGTGTTGGATCGATCGAACTTTTGACTTTCTACTTTGGGGTCGAGGTTTGGATCTATCATAAAGTGCTAAGATCGATCAATGTCGGATCAATCGAACCTTGAAGTTGGATCGATTGAACTTTGCTGCTTCCCACCTTTGGCTTCTTTTTGCTTCTTTCTTTTTCCACTTTGCTCCTTTCTTTGTTTCATCCCAGAATTGCTTTCTTTTTGCTCTTATTTGGCTGAGTTAGCTTATTTTCGGGATAAGTGCCTAAAAACAGAAATAAAATGAAATCAATCTAAAACGGTAAAGTAAGATAGATAAGGGTACTAAAATACCTAAGCTTAACGGCTTTATATGCGCACTTTTCAGTGCTCATCACACCCCCAAACTTAAATATTGCTAGTCCCTAGCAATGAACTAGAAAGTAAAGGAATGAAATAAACAACTATACAAGTACGAACTAGAAAGCAATAAATGGATAACACCCCTTTCGTAGGGAACACGATTGCACTTAGCACATGCAACAAGCCTTTTAAACCCCTAGGTTACCCCTAATAGATGAGTGAAGTCTCGTGAGGGTTTCCAGAAATGATACCCACAATCATTAAGCTCATTCTTTCAAAAGAGGCACCAATATTGCAAACAAACATTAGGAGAAAACTACCTCAAGTATGCAATTTTTCAAACATTTCCAAGCAATCTCCCAAAATCTCAACATCAAGCAAGCAAGTATAGTCCTCCACACTTCAAGAAAATGATCAAGTAAATCAAAACAACTCTAGAATCCTTTTTGAGTGGGCAAACATCAAATGTGTTACTATCTTAGCCAACTAAAGAATTAATCACATCCTTACCCTCAAACTAGCACACAAATCTAATACCGATCATCAAGACAAAAAGTGGACCTTTTATTAAAGCTTTATTATTCTAGGTGTGCTTATTTTTTTCACTCAATTTTTTTTTATTTTTTTAGGATCAAAGATGGAAGCATGGTGCAATGTGTTAATCTATTAAGCTTTCTAGCGATCCATGAGGTCGAGCGTTAGGTCAATGACTCCCAAACCAGACGGCTTTAGGGCATTAGGTGTTCAAACACCCCTACGGACTTACAAGCTCAAATCAACTAGGCTACAAATCAAGACAACCTCCATCTAATCATTTCCCACTTCTCACCTTTTGGGAGCAGTCCTCACTTTTTTTTTTTTTGTAAGCAAGTTCAATTATTAACCTAGAGTTTGGACCCTCCACCTTTCTGCGTGAGAAGTTCAATGCTTAATGAGGCTAGAATCTCGGCTACTTAGTGAAAAGAGGTTGTTATCCACCTTTATCAAGAATGAAAGCTTTCAATGCACTACTAGCCCAATTGGGATATAACCAATTCAATAGTCAACAAAGCATGTACCCCACAAATGAATGCTAGTGTGCGCCGGTGCTAGTGTAAAATCCTAGAATAAATCTCAAAACAATCACAAAATCAAGATGATGTGGACTACAAGTGCAAGGATGATATCAATCTTTCGAAAAATTTACTCCTAAATGGCATTCAAAAGGCATACAAGGAGTATTGGACTCTCAAGTCAAGCAATTTTTAAATTTTAAGCAATATAGTCCTCAAAAGATCAAAATCATAGCTAGATATGGACCAATCATTGAAAAATCCCTCAAATACACAAGTCATGCTCAAAATTTTGAATTTAAAACTAACACTGTAAGGCACCATTCCCCCAAACTTAAATGGCACAATGTCCTTAATGTGCAAAGAGAACAGAGGAAAGAGTATACCAGTGCAACTAAGCAAGAATGATCGGGACTGAAGTATCCAAAGTGGGTGGCATGGGCCCCCCAAACTTGGGATTAACTGTGGTCCTGAAATTTGGCCCTCGGATAAACTCATCAAATAACAAAAAGGGATAATTAGTGCACAGTGGACATGCAAGTGTAAATGTGATAAATAGATAAAGAGATGAGAGAGGTATAAGGGTGGTCCTGAAAATCGGGTAGCACTCTCTTACTGAAGTCTCTGTGATGCACCTGATGGAGTCAAACATACAGATATGAGAATATAATATATGACATCCATAATAAAAGCATGTATAAAGAAATAAAGTATAGAACACATCAAAAGATCAAAGCCGACAGACCGGTTGTAAAAATAATAGTACTATACAGTGACAAAAGTAAAGTATCAATAGTAGAGAAGGATCATGTAAAGATAGAAGAAACTGGAATCTCAGGAAGATGAGGCAGGAAGGGCAGGTCGGGCTCTGCGGATATCTCTGGATAGATCTCAGAATATAGTCGCGACATCTGTACAGAAGGTAGCAAAATCAGCTCTGTGGGCCGTAAGATCAGCTCGTATAGCAACAACAGTATCCTTAAGAGTCTGCAAGCGTACTCCAAAGTCGGGGGTCTGATCTGGAACCTCAGGTATAAAAGAGTCAGAAGAATGAAAATCCTAAGTCTGCTTCTGCTCGTGAATGGGCGACCCAGCTGGAGAGTGCTGCTCTGTAGCGTCTGCAGGGCACTCTAAATCAATGTCCATATGCTCGACAACTGGATCAACTGGTGCGTCATCCGCTGCGGGATCTACTGCTGCTACCTCAGCTGCTGGCTCTGCCTCCTCAGCCTCGAGCTCCTTTGTAGCCAATATTGTGTGATCCTGCAGTTTAATAATGATGGCATTGTAGCTTTTGTCCTAGTCTTTCTTCAAAAGTGACAAAAACCTCTCTCAGGGTGCTCCCGAGGATGAAAAGGGTAGCGCTGGTCAATCAGAATCTAGGTGATGAGGTGGCCAAAAGGGAGAGACTTAGCCCTTCCACGCTTCTCTTTGTTGATATACTCGTCAAATAGCTTCCTCATCAAGCTCCAGATGAGCGCGGGGATAGATACCCAGTGACCTATGTAAAATGCGTAGAGGGCTGTCAAATAGTCTCCTTACTGCTGAATCTTGTGCCCGGCCATATTTATATTCTGAAAAAGAATGGAATCAATGAACCATAGGTCGTCTGGAAGAAAGGTGCGAGTGGCGAAAGTCTCGCCATCGGCATGGTGACTTGTAAGAAATACTGCCATGACGGCATAAGAAGGCCTGTATAGCCTCGGATATAGCTCCTGTAGCTCCAGAGGGCATCGGTGTGGACAATGGCATGAGCGGGCTAGCGTGTCCACAATAATTATAATCTAATGGCCATCTATAGTAGTGACCAACTCTGCCGTGGTGCGCGGGGATGGTCGGAGGTTCTGGAAGAACATCCGTACTAGCTGCGGGTAGACTGGCTCAGTAACTAGGGCAAGAATAGCTGCAAGGCCCTTCTGAATAATGTCGTGGTAAGCTGATCGGGTAAGCACCGATCTAGAGAAGAAGTTTGTGTCGAACAACGACTCATGGTCCACCGTCATATGCGCATATTTAGGCGCGGGCTTATCACACTCTCGAGCTGGCTGAGCTGGCTGGCGTGGTGGAGATGGTACTGGTGAATGCTCAGCTCCAGCATGTGGTGGAGATGGTGATGGTGTAAACGCAGCCTGAGCCTGAGAAGGAGATGGAATATGATTATCCTCAGCCTCATGAGCAGGTGACTGAGGTGGAGTAGGCTGTAATGGCTCCTCCCGTACATGGTCATGGCTATAAGAAGGACTGGCTTCGACATCAAAAGTGTGCCTGCCCCGGCGGTGATAGTGACCGCGGGCTACAGTCTTGCGCTTAGTCATGGCCTGAAAAATAATTTAAAAACTTGCAAAGGGAGTCAGTGCCAGAATTAAGAATTGAAAGCACAAAATAGAAACATGTATGTCAAATAAGATAGACAAATCATATAGATGACATGAATCTATGCAAGTGACAGGATATGAAGCATGCTAAACAATGCAAATCATCCAATGTGGAATATCACAGGCATTGGGCTTATATGAGATAACATGAACATAATAGATGATGAATGAAGTGTATATGTGAGATCTGTGAAATTCGATCGATCAGAAAAAGGAGTGAGATCGATCACAAAAGTTTAATCGATGTGAGGTATGAGTTCGATTGGTCTCTCAAGATCGATCTAAGATTGAAGTTCGATCGATCGAACTGTGCGAAGGTGAAAACTCAAAGGTCACAGATCTGTGACTTTGGAAGCACGGGGCCCACACGAACGTGTTAGTGGGCCCATCAACACAACAATCCAATCAATTCTACTTACTTAGCATGGCCCATACTCCCATAATCAATTCAAAAATCAAAAATTAAAAATATAAAAAACACATATATATACATATATATACACGAAGGTTCATCAATAGCGGATTCATCATAAAAAATGGCCTGGATTCAACACATAGAGTATGTATGGATGAGATTGAAGCTTAAATGAACATAAGATGCTCGGATCTTACCCAAATCAAAGGGAGAGAAGTGGATGCGAAGAGTGGAGGAGATCCGAGATGAGAGAGGTAGATGCGAAGCTTCGATCTCGTCGAAGAACTCGCCGGAGGTGATGATGATGATGTACAGTGACGGCGACGAGAAAGAAGGAGGTTAGGGTTTGAGAGAGTTGGATCGATCTTTGTAATCGATCTCACTACTCTCAGTTTCTATTTTAAAAACATCCCCGATAGAGTTCGATCGATCGAACCTCAACTGAGATCGATCGAACTTTTTTTTTTTTAATAAACAATAATAATTAAAAACTAAATAAACTAAAATATTTTTGTATTTTTGAAAACTTTTTGAAAAATAAAATAAAATAAAATGAAATGAAAATAAAATCAAATAAAAATGAAAATATTTTTGGATTTTTGGAATTTGAAAAGTCAAAATAATGAAATGAAGAACTGAGATTGATTATAAAAAGAGTTCGATCGATCAGACAGAGAGCAAAAATATGCAGGTTTTTGGTTTAAAAATTTGGTTAAGTGTTGGAACTTGCAGATTGATCGAATGATGAAGTTTGATCGATCGAAGAACTTCAGATCGATCTTGAATTGTTTTCGATCGATGAGAGAGAGAGCTGAAATATGCAAGTTGATGCAGGCTCAAAATTTTCTAAGTGTTGGAGCATGAGATCAATCAAACTTTGAAGTTGGATCGATCTAAGGTCTTCTGATCGACCTGAGAATTAGTTCGAACGATGGGACAGAGAGGTCATTTGGATGCAGGTCGAAAATTTTTCTCAGTGTTGGATACCGGTGAAAGTTCGATCGATCGAACTCTCATTTGAGATCGATCGAACTTATGCAAAATGCTCAATCACAACACAAAATTTCATGCAATCCTAATTACAGTTCCTAGCAATGCATATGAACCAAAAATAAGTATCTAGACTTCGCAAGAAATAAAATTTAAGATAGAAATGAGGGAGGAATAGGGTTTTGACACCCTACGAAATGTTTTTGCTAGTCTCTAACGTCTCTAGCAAGATATTGGGCTCTTTTAGCCTAGATCAAAGATCTTATAATGCATCCCCTCCTTGATGGGGTGATAGATGCTTTGAACTCCACCCAACAAATGGTTCTTAGAAGAACTTGTTGGATTAAGCTCAAAAGAAGGTTTTGGTCCCTTGTCAATGCAAGAACAATCTTTGGGCTTCCATGCCCTTTCAAAGCAAGAATTTGAAACAATAGTCTTAGAATGTAATGTTGGAGATAAAACTTTAGAAACTTTTGAGCCACACAAAAACTCATTTCCTTTACAATTGAACTCATGACATTTTTCCACAACATTGACCTCTCCTTCATACTTGTCAAATAAGTTAGGGGTTGGATTGAATATATTCAAGTTCACTTTTATGTGGCCAAAAGAGATCTTCATTACTCCCGTCCTACAATTGATGTTAGCATTTGCGGTTGCCAAGAAAGGACGGCCAAGGATAACGGGTATTTGGCTCTTAGGATTGGAAACTGGTTCTATGTCTATGACAACGAAATCAACCGGGAAGGAGAATTTATCAATTTTAATCAAAACATCCTCAATGACACCCTTAGGCTTCTTGATAGATCAGTCAAAAAGTTACAAAACTACCGACGTCGGTTTTAATTCACCTAGGCCCAATTTGACATAAACCAAGTATGGAAGAAGGTTAACACTTGCTCCTAAGTCAAGAAGCGCCCGATTAATGATGTGATCACCAATGATGCATGATGTAGTGGGTGAACCGGGGTCCTTAAACTTTGGAAGAGTGTTATGTTGCAAAATTGAGCTCACTTGATCGGTCAAGACCACTTTTCTTGGTGCTTGGCTCTTGTTCTTCTGCTTTTGGGTGCACAAGTCTTTCAAGAATTTGGCATAAGTCAGAATTTGCTTGATTGCATCCAAAAGTGGACGATTAACTTTTACTTGCCTAAACATCTCCATTATTTCATTGGTCTTAGTCTTTTGCTTTTCCTTCAAAATGAACCCTTTCAAGGCATCCGGAAATGGAACTTTTTCAAACACTTTTTCAGAGTTTTCTTTTGAACTTTCTTCAACACAAGAAGTTTTCAAATCACTTTGTTTCAAATCATTTTTCAGCAAAACTTTTACAACATCATTTTTCAAAACTTCTTTCCAAACACATTTTTTAAGACTTTCTTCAATGAATCATTTTCAAAATTACTTTTCAGAACACATTTTTCAGCTTTCTCTTTCATTAAGTCATGCACATGCAATGAAGGAGGAATGGGATGTGAAACAGGACGGGTGACAACTTGAGGTTGCACCAGTTCACTCTCTTCATTGGATATTTCAACTTGATTGTCCACAAGCCTACCACTCCGTAAGGTAGTCACCGCATTAACATGCTCAATAGTGTAGCCTTCTGATGAGGAATGGGTTTTCACAACACATTGTTGCTTAGGTGGGGCATTCATAAGCATCTTTCCCTTATCTCTTGCATTAAGAGTACTTGCTATTTGCCCTACTTGGGTTTCTAGCTTCGCAATGGATTGAGAATGGGAGTGTAACAATTGAGTGTTTGCCTCTAAAGTGCCCAAAGCATTTAAAACTTTCTCTTCAAAAATGGGACTTCTAACATTTCCTTGGGAATAAGATTGGTTTGGAAAATGAGAGTTAACAAATTGATTCCCTTGTGATTGGTACAGCCTATAACTTTAGGAACCTTGGTTTTGAAGTGGAGGTGGAATGTACTTCCCTTGAAAACTGCCTTGGGAAGGGTGTGAGCCTATTCCTTGGTTTTTCTAAGAGAAATTTGGATGATTTCTCCAACTTGGATTATAATGAGTACCATAAGGATTGTTCCCTTGGTTTACAAAAGCTGTATTAACTTGTTCATTAGGTTCATTTTGCACTTATCCGTGAGGACAATGAGAAGTAGAATGAAGAATACTAGAACAAGTCATACATGATTTATTTGATGCACGATGAGAATGGTTAGGGAAGGAAGATACTTGGTTCGCCGAGTTTTGGTTAATCAAAAATTGATCAAACCTTTGAGATAAAGACTTTATTTTGGTGGCTATTTCATTTGAATGGTCGACTTGATGTAAGCCAACACTCTTCCTACCTTATGAATTTCTACCATTCTTGGATGATAATGTTCTATGCAAAGAATTTTCACTCATGCTCTCATAAAGACGCCACACATCATCCTCATGCCTATCAATGTACCCATGGAAGCATCAACCATACCCTTATAATTGTCCGATAAGCTCTGAAAGAAATATTGAACTAATTGCCATTTGGGCATGTCATGATGTGGACACTTCCTAAGCAACTCATTGAAGCATTCCCATGACTTATGAAACGTTTCTCCTTCCCCATGTGTAAACTCTCTAATTGAAGTTCTCATGGCACTGGTCTTAGAAACCGGATAGTACTTCTTCAAAAACTCTTGTTGCATTTCTGCCCAAGAAGTAATTGAGAAAGGCCTAAGATTGTTAAACCAATACTTTGCCTTGTCGTTTAAGGTAAATGGAAAAAGTTTAAGCCTTAAGACTTCTTCTGGCATGTCCGTATATTTTACGGTGGAACAAACTTCAAGAAACTCATCCAAATGCTTGTAAGGTTCTTCACTTGGAAGTCCATGAAAGTTAGGAAGCATTTGAATGGTTTGTACTTTGATTTCATAATAATGTGCTCTAAATGGAGGCAATTGGATGCATGTAGGTGCATTATACTCATTAGGCACATAGTGGTCTCTTAAAGCAAGTGGAGGATTAGCCATTTGAGGTGCAATATGAACACCTTGGTTTAGAATTCCTTGATTGATGATGGGAGGTTGTGGTGCATACATTGGCCTTGGCATTCCATATGGAACTTGGCCTTGTTGTTGTTGTGGTTGGTAAATGTATGGCCTAGGCATGCCTAATGGTACTTGTATATTCTCATTGTGCAC
Organism: Cornus florida; assembly: GCF_030987335.1. Classification (NCBI taxonomy): domain Eukaryota; kingdom Viridiplantae; phylum Streptophyta; class Magnoliopsida; order Cornales; family Cornaceae; genus Cornus; species Cornus florida. The sequence goes on from NW_026775578.1 coordinate 72,122,388, forward strand.
ATTAGGATGAAGAATACCTTGTTGGACTATGTAACCAAGGTCCTCAACATGATCATCATTATGGTCATCCATTGATAGATTGATTCTATTTGAACTTCCTCTTCCCCTAGGATTTCTAACAATGGATTCAAGATGCAAATCTAAAAAGATAAGAGTGGGTCTCAATAAACGACGTCCATACATGCACAATGCAAAAACACACAAACACAATGAATGACAAACACTATGCCTTCACAACAATGCAATTAGACTTCTTCCACAAACACTTAATTCATACTCCCATGCTTTAACAATATGCAAGAAAAGTAAATTGCCTCCACGCGGGCTCACGATTTATCTAAGAAATTAAAAACAAGCCTCCACGCGGGCCGAGATTTAACTAAGGGATTGAGTAAAGAAAGTCTCACAAAGGTCCTTTAGCACTTCAACTCCAAATTTAAAGCTTAGCTTAGCAAATTTTTAAAATTTTTAGCTTTTTACATTCTTTGCTTTGATTGAATGCTCCTTTGTTTGCCTCCTAGCTCAATGTTCCTTGTCAAAGATGAACAAACACAATAAGTAACAAAAAAGAAAAATAAAAACAAAGTAAAGACACGATCAAAAGAGTACTAATTCTTAATTGATTCCCATAAGATTAAGAGTGTGCATTAAGGAAAGGGCCAAAAGTTTTACATTTATAAAGCCACTACTACCTTTTAATATAAATATAGATAGGGCGAGTAGGGATCGTCCCAAGGGATTGTGAGGGTCGTACTTGGTTGTGGAATCGCTATTAGGGCTAGTAGGTCGAGTGATCAAACAATTGGTTGGTTGGTTGATTAAACTAGAGAGCAACGAAATTAAACTAAGTGATAACAAAAGAATGCAATTAAGAGCAAATAAGAGAGAGAAGAGTCTTGGGGTTTAGAGATCACCACCAAACAATGTATTTCTATACCATTGACAAGGGCTTAATGAGGGCAAATAGCGTGTTGCAATATTGGTGTGTTTGTGTTTGGTTGATTTAACAAGTAAGGATGACTAGTTAAGCATGTATTGTCTAAACATCATGTGAAAGTCATAATATATCTAAGCAATGAAGCATATGTTGTCTAAACAACATGTGAAAGGCACAATAGATCAAAACAAGTCATTAATCCTTTCATTAAGCTCACAATCCAAATACAACATAAGGTTAGAGACATATGGTACATGCATTCAAAAGCATGGAACATCAAACAACAAGCATGGATTGTCCTCCTATTTAACACTACACTACAACTAAACTATATCTACACTACTAGCATGAAAATAAACTAAGGGAGAGGCACAATCCATCAAGAAATGAGTATGAACCATCAAGAAAATCACAAGAGTATTCCATTGAGCACTATGTTTTGACAATCTCTAAATCTATAGCATCAATACACATAGACATGCATCAATAACACAAAATCTAGAGACAAGCACCTGAACATCTATTCTAACATACATAGACATATGGATAGAATGAAATGATCAATTAAAAGCATTTAACTACATAAATATTGAATAATCAAGATCTATATATATCAAAGTGTCAAAACATTAATTACAACACTAATCCCTCAATAATACACAAGATTAAGATATAGAAAGCATGCTTGGGGCTAATTCTAGCCCCAAGAGGATGTCTAGCCACTCATGGTGATGTTGCTCCAACCCTCAAGGGCTAACTCCATGGAAGAAATCTGTTCCTTGTTTATAAAGAACTCCCCAATGGTGTCTCTAGCCTCCTCTTTCTTTTCTTCTACACTAAGAATTGCCTATAAGGATGTATCCCTAATTCTCTAAGAAGCTTCCTCAAAAAGTGCATCATATTCCTTATATAGGTAGGTCAAATAACACACAAAATGAGCTGGGGTCGTGCCAAGAATATTCCCCAATGATTGGATACAGGACAACTTGAATGAGCTGGCTTTTTAACTTTTCCGCGCTGGAGGAAGTTTGATCGATCGAACCTTGGACTTGGATCGATTGAACTTAGCTGATATCTATTGAACTGAGGCTGGATCGATCCAACTGGTCAAGCTTTTTGGGAAAAGATAAATCCGAGATATTTTTGGAGATATTTTGGGGAATAGGACAAAAGTGATTGGGGTGGTATAGCTGTGGATAAGATCAATCATTTGGATAAGGACAAAGTGTTTGATCGATCGAAGAATCGTGTTGGATCGATCGAACTTTTGACTTTCTGCTTTAGGGTCGAGGTTTGGATCTATCATGAAGTGCTGAGATCGATTAATGTTGGATCGATCAAACCTTGAAGTTGGATCGAGCGAACTTTGCTGCTTCCCACCTTTGGCTTCTTTTTGCTTCTTTCTTTTTCCACTTTGCTCCTTTCTTTGTTTCATCCCAGAATTGCTTTCTTTTTGCTCTTATTTGGCTAAGTTAGCTTATTTTCGGGATAAGTGCCTAAAAACAAAAATAAAATGAAATCAATCTAAAACGGTAAAGTAAGATAGATAAAGGTACTAGAATAGCTAAGCTTAACGAGTTTAAATGTGCACTTTTTAGTGCTCATCAGCCTCTGCTCTGTAAACCAACACATAAAATCGAAGCCTCTACTCTGTAAACCAATAGATAAAGATGAAGATTTATGAAGAGAAGGTCAAGGATTTAGGCGCATAAAGATTTTGAAAACGTATGGACCCTGTTCAGAACCTTGGTTGGGAAAAATTGCCATACATTCCGGCGACAAGCTGAACTTCTTATCATCCTTTCCGATGAGAAGCTGAAGCTGTGATCAACCATTCTGGCAAGAAGGTGAAGGATTCCGGTAAGAAGGTGAATGTCCGATCATCCATTCCATTGATCAGCTGAAGCTCCGATGAACCAGTTTGGCAAGGAGCTCTAGCCATTATAAGTATTAGGTTGTTATTTTCAATTTTTTGTAACTTTATTCATAATGATATATGAAATCCAGTGGTAATTATTGGTAATCCAAAAATCTGAAGGCTAGATTATTAGTCCAGATGAGCGTGAATTCTTCTTATTTTCAGGCAACCCGAGAATTGGGAAGCTTGTTGTTGTGCGTATTTAATGTTCCTATTTATCTTTTTTAGCCTTTTTCTCTTTTTTATATAAACCCTATTAGTCATCACTGAACAAAGAAATTTTTATATTGTATATGCATATATCAAATTTTGAAGCTTGTTCTTCTGCCTATTATATGTCCATATTTATCTATTTTAGCCTTTGTGAAATAACTTTATTTGTGAATGAACTATATTAGTGATCAGTTATAATTGAAGTTTACGATTGTATATGTATATACCATTTTGATGCTTGGTCTTGTGCCAATGTTATGTCCATATTCATCTGTTTTAGCTTTGTTCAATCCTAAACTTTATTATTTTTCAGTCTGAATAAAATTGTAGAATAGTATTTGTATATCCCAAATATTGAAAGATGTGATGTTATATTTATGAAAGTGTTGACATATGTTATAAAAAAGTTGTGTTGTGAAGGTCAACATATATCACATGTTATAAAACGGTTGCATTAATGGTAATACATTATAGTAGTGTAGAAGTCTATTATATGTGCATATGTTAGGTTTGCCACTAATTGTGTCCATATATAGTCTACAGTTGGCGTATTTTAGATGCATTTGATCTTGTTAACATATGGCACATGTTAGGAAATGGTAGAATGAATGGTAAAGCATTGTAGTAGTGTACAAGTAAATTTTATATGAATATTGATGAGTGCTAAAAAGTGCGCATTTAAACCCCTTAAGCTTAGGTATTCTAGAACCTTTATCTATCTTATTTTCCTGCTTTAGATTGATTTTGTATTATTTCCATTTTCAGGTACTTATCCCCAAAATAATCTAACTCAGCTAAATAAGAGCATAATTGAAGCAATCTTGAGATGAATCAAAGAAAGGAGCAAAGTGGGAGCAAAAGGAAGTAAGTGGTGGAAATTCCACAACGTTTGATCAATGTCAGAAAATATTCGATCGATTAAAATTTCATCAATCTCAGCATTTCAAGATGGATCCAAGCTCTTTTGTCCTTATCCAAAGATCCCACAAAGTTCGATCGATCCAACTTTCTTCCAATCGATTAAAAAGATTCCATCTTATCCAGTTATACCACCCTACTTACCACACTTGTCTCTTTCCCAAAAATATTTTCAAAATATCTTAGATTTGTCTTTATCCAAAAAGGTGCCGCCATAGAGGATCGATCCAGCTTAAGTTCGATCGATCTCAGCCATGTTCGATTAATCTCAACACAAGTTCAATCGATCGAACTTCCCAAAGTGTAAGAAAATCCAATTTCTAGCTCATTAAAAGTTATCTCATATCCAATCATTGGGGGGAATATTGGTGTATGAGCCCAGCTCATTGGGGGTGATATTTAACCTACCTATATAAGGAATATGAGCCATGATATTGAAAAGGAGAGATAGATACACTAGAGACACAATTTCCATATATTCTTAGTGAGGAAGAAAAGAAGAGAGGAGGCTAGAGACACAAGCTCGGAGTTCTTCCATCAACTAAGAAGAGGAGCAATCTCTACCATGGAGTTAGCCCTTGAGGGTTATGACACCATCCATGAGTGGCTAGACATCCTCTTGGGGCTAGAGTTAGCCCTAAGCATGCTTTCTAAATCTTGATTTATGTATTTTTGAGGGGATTTGTATTATGATACATGTTTTGAAACTTATATATATATAGATCTTGTTTACTCAATGATTTGTGTAGTTTAATGTTTCCAATTGATCATTTCATTCTATCCATATGTCTATGTATGCTAGAATAGATGTTCATGTGTTTGTCTCTAGATTTTGTGTTATTGATGTATGTCTATGTGTATTAATGCTATAGATCTAGAGATTTTCAAGACATAGTGCTTAATGGACTGCTTTTGTGGTTTATTTGATGGTTCATACTCATTTCTTGATGGATTATGTCTCTTCCTTAGTTTAATTAGTTTAATTTTATGTCATTAGCTTAGTTGTAGTGTAGTTGTAATTTAGATGTTAAATGGGAGGACAATCTATGCTTGTTGTTTGATGCTCCATATTTATGAAAACAAGTAGCATATGTCTCTAATCTTGTGATGTGTTTAGATTGTGAGCTTAAAGAAAGGATTAATGACTTAGTTTGATATATTGTGTTATCTACCTTGTTGCTTAGACAATATATACTTAATTAGTCATCCTTGCTTGTTGAAACAACCACACATACACACTAATGTTGCAATAAATGTTTTCCCCCTCATTAATCATTCATTAAGGGTGTGGAAAAGTTATGCTTAGTGGTGATCTCTAAACCCCAAGATCTCTCTCTTATTTTCTCTCTATTACATTTAATTGTTTATTTTAGTTTAAATTGTATCTTAGTGTAATTCAACCACCAACCAATCTTTTGATCACTCGACCTACTAACCCTAATCTCGATTCCACAGCCTAATACGATCCACCAGTCCCTTGGGACGATCCCTGCTCGCCCTAACTATATTTTTAGTGAGAGGTAGTAGTGACATATTATAAGTGTAAAACTTGGCCACACTCACCATAGTCCAAAACATCTTCTCTTTTGCACAAACTTTGGGGTGACAACCAAGTTTTTGGCGCCGTTGCTGGGGATTGATTGAAGGCAATGTCGTATTTGTGGAATCAATTAGGAATTAGTACTCTTTTGATCGTGCCTTTACTTTATTCTCATTTTCATTTTGGTTATTTATTGTGTTTGTTCTTGTTTGACTAGGTGCATTGAGCTAGAAGGTGAGCAAAGGAGCATTTTAAGGAGCTAAGCAAAAGCAAGGAAAAAACTAAAATCTAAAAATTTTTGCAAGGCTAAAATTGAAAATTGAATTGAAGTGCTAAAGGACCCTTTGTGAGCTCTTTCTTAACTCCATCTCTAGTTAAATTGTCGGCCCGTGTGGAGGCTTGTATTTTAACTCTTAGATAAATCGTGAGCCCACGTGGAGGCAATTTTATTATTCTTTGCATATTGTTGATAGCAAGGGAGTATGGGATCATTGTACATAGAGGAAGTTTGATAATTGATTTGTTGCGAAGGTGAAGTGATTGTTCATTACTTGTTGGATGTTTTGTTTTATTATGCATGCATGGTCGTAGATCATTGAAACCTACTCTTGTCCCTCTTAATTTTCATCTTGGATCCGTTGTTTGAAACCCTAGGGGAAGAGGAAGTTCTAGTCAATCCATTCTATCAATGGAAGGACATAATGATGACCATGTGGAGGACCTTGGTCACATAGACCAACAAGGCATCCTCCACCCCAATGTGCATCATGATAACATGCAAGTACCATTAGGCATGCCGAGGCCATTCATTCACCCACCACAACAACAAGGCCAAGTTCTATTGGGAATGCCAAGGCCAATCTATGCTCCACAACCTCCCATCATTTAAGGCAATCAAGGTGCCTCTCCAATTGCTACCCTCCCCTTTCTTTAAGAGATCACTATATGCCTAATGAATACAATGCACCCACATGCATTCAATTGCCACCATTTAGAGTACACCACTATGAAATCAAACCATAAACCATTCAAATACTTCCTAACTATCATGGACTTCCAAGTGAAGAACCTTACAAGCATTTGGATGAGTTTCTTGAAGTATGTTCCACCGTGAGATACACGGGCATGCCGGAAGAGATCTTAAGGCTTAAACTTTTTACATTCACCCTTAAAGACAAGGCAAAATACTGGTTTAACAATCTTAGGCCTTTTTCAATAACTTCTTGGGCAGAAATGCAACAAGAGTTCTTAAAGAAGTATTATCCGGTTTCTAAGACCAATGCCATGAGAACCTCAATTTGAGCGTTTTCACACGGGGATGGGGAGACATTCCATGAGGCATGGGAAAGATTCAATGAATTGATTAGGAAGTGTTCACTTCATGACATGCCCAAATGGCAATTAGTTCAATATTTCTTTGAGAGCTTATCCGACAATTATAAGGGCATGGTTGATGCTTCCATGGGTGGCTCTTACATTGATATGCATAAGGATGACATGTGTCATCTTTATGAGAGCATGAGTGAAAATTCTTTGCATCGAACTTTATCTTCTAAGAATTGTAAGAATTCAAGTAGAAGGAAGAGTGTTGGCTTACATTAAGTTGACCATTCTAATGAAATAGCCGCCGAGATGAAATCCTTATCTCAAAGGTTTGATCAATTATTGATCAACCAAAACTCGGCAAATCAAGTATCTTCCATTCCCAACTATTCCCATCATGTATCCAATGAGACATGTATGACTTATTCAAGTGTTTTACATTCTACTTCCAATTGTCCCCATGGACATGTGCAAAGTGAGCATCATGAACAAGTCAATGTAGGTTTTGTTAATCAAGGGAATAATCCTTATGGCAATCATTATAATTCTAGTTGGAGGAATCACCCGAATTTCTCTTGGAGAAACCAAGGGGAAGGCTCAAACCCTCCCCAAGGTGGTTTCTAAGGGAAGTATGTTCCACCTCTGATGCAAAGCCAAGGTGCCCAAGGTTTTAGATCATCATTTCAATCGCAAGGAAATCAATTTTCTAATTCTCATTTTTCTAATCAACCATCATATTCTCAAGGAAATTCTAGAAGTCCCGCTTTTGAAGAGAAAGTTTTGACCTCTCTAGGCACTCTAGAGGCAAACACTCAATTGCTTCATTCTCATTCTCAATCCATTGCTAAGCTAGAAACCCAAGTAAGGAAAATAGTTAGTACTTTAAATGCTAGAGAGAAAAGGAAAATGCCTTTGAATGCCCCACAAAAGCAACAATGTGTTGTGGAGACTCATTCCTCATTGGAAGGTCACACAATAGAGCATGTCAATGCAGTGACTACTTTGAGAAGTGGGAAGATTGTGGACAACCAAGTGGGTATGTCCAATGAAGAGAGTGAACCAGTGCAACCCAAAGTTGACATCCGCCCCGTTTCTTATCACATTCCTCCTTCATTGCATAAGCATGATCTTTCAAATGAGAATATGTTGAAAAACAATTTGGAAACTGATTTGATGAAAAGTGATTTGCAAAATGATTTCAAAACTTCTTGTGTTGAAGAGACTTCAAAGAAAATTTCTAAAAAAGTTTTTGAGCCAAGAGCTCCATTTCCGGATGCCTTAAAAGGATTCATTTCAATTGACAAGCAAAACGCCAAAACAAATGAAATTATGGATGTGTTTAGGCAAGTGAAAGTCAATCTTCCACTTTTAGATGCAATCAAGCAAATTCTGGCTTATGCCAAGTTTTTGAAAGACTTATGCACCCAAAAGGGGAAGAACAAAAGCCGAGCACCTAGGAAAGTGGTCTTAACCGAGCAAGTAAGCTCACTTTACAGCATAACACTCTTCCAAAGTTTAAGGACCTCGGTTCACCTACCACTTCATACATTATTGGAGATCATATCAGTAATCTGGCTCTTCTAGACTTAGGAGCAAGTGTTAACCTTTTTTCATACTCGGTATATGTCAAATTAGGCTTAGGAGACTTGAAACCGATGTCGGTGGTTTTGCAACTTGCCAACCGATCCATCAAAAAGCCTAGGGGTATCATTAAGGACGTATTGATTAAGATTGATAAATTCTTCTTCCCCGTTGATTTCGTTGTCATTGACACGGAACCGGTCCCGAATCCTAAGAGCCAAATTCCCGTTATCCTTGGCAGTCCTTTCTTGGCAACCGCAAATGCCAACATTAATTGTAGGACGGAGATAATAAAGATCTCATTTGGCCACATGAAGGTGAAGTTGAATATCTTTAATCCGACCCCTATTCATTTGACAAGCATGAAGAAGTGAATGTTGTAGAGAAATATCATGACCATAAATGTAAATGAATAGAGTCTTTGTGTGAAACCAAAATTCCAAAAAGTTCATCTTCAACCCTGAATTCCAAGAAAGTTGTTTCAAAAGCTTGTTTTAAAAGGGCATGGAAGCCCAAAGATCATTTTAACCAAGGACCAAATATTTCTTTTGAGCCTAATCCAACAAGTTCTCTAGGGAACCATTTCTTAGGTGGAGTTCAAAACACTTATCACCCCATCAAGGAGGGGATGCGTTACAAGATGTTTGACCTGGGTTAAAAGAGCCCAACGTCTTGCTAGAGACGTTAAAGACTAGTACATTTTGTAGGGTGTCATAACCCTATTCCTCCCTCATTTCTATTTTAAATTTCTTTTCTTATGAAGTCTAGATATTTGCTTTAGGTTCATATACATTGCTAGGAACTGTGATTAGGGTTGCATGCACTTTCATGTTGAAAATGAACATTTTTCATAAGTTTAATTAATCTCCAAGGAGGTTCGATCGATCGAACTCCATACCTGCATCCAATCACCTCTCTGTCCAATCGTTCGAAGAAAACCTGCATATTTCAGCTCTCTGTCCCATCGATCGAACTTGCTCCTAGATCGATCTTTTGTTCTTCAATTGATCCAACTTCATCTTGGATCGATCTGCAGTCTCAACACTTAGAAAATTTTTGAACCTGCATCCAACCTGCATCAAAAGGCCTCTCTGTCGCATCGATCGAACATGTTTGCAGGTTTTTGCATGTTCGATCGATCGGAGTTTTTCTGAGATCGATCTTAGAGAGATCGATCTTTGTTCTTTGATTTACTGTTCTGTTTTAAGTTTGATTTTTGTTTTGAATTTAAAATTTTTTAAAAAAATAATAATTTTGTCTTTTAGTGAGGAGAGACCGATCACAGTTTGATTGATCTGAGATTTCAGTTCAATCGATTGAACTGGTAACAGAATGTTTTAAAAAAACTAAACCTAGGGTTATTAGATCGATACCACAGATCGATCTAACACCCTCACCTTCGTCCCTCGCCGCTGCAACTCACTTCCCCACCTTCGGCGAACCCTCCGGCGACTACATCTCATCTCGAATCTCTCTGCTTCATCTCGGATCTCAGATTTCATCTCCCTCTCATTTTATCTCTCGGTTTTGGGTAAGATCCAAGATCCCTCTTTTGATTCAAGCTTTATCTTCATGAATCCATGCTTTATATGTTAGATCTATGATGTTGTGATGATGAATCTTGCCATTGGTGAAGCTTTGAAGCTATGTATATGTGTGTGTATATATATGTGTATATAGGTTTTATATTTTTTTGGTTTTAATTCTTGATTTTGGGGGTCATGGGCCAAAGAAAGTGACCAAAATTGTTGATTTGTTGTGTAAAGGGGCCCACAAGCTTGTTTGTGAGGCCCCCGTGCCATCCATGTCCAAATCTATGACTTTTCGAATTTCACCTCACAGTTCGATCGATCGAACTTTTTCTCAGATCGATCTGTTACAGATCGATCTCATTTATTAAAGATCGATCAAACTTGTATCGAACTCAAATTTTTGTGATCGATCGAACTTCATAGATTTGCATCATACATTTCACACACCATCTCTTGTGTTTCATGCTATCTCATACATGCCCAATGCCTGTGTTTTCCACATTGGATGCATTCCATACTTATACTGTCTAGCATGCTTCACATCATATCACTTATTCCTTGTCACTTGCATAGATTCATGTTCCTTATCTATTTTGTCAATCTTATTTCACATACATGATTTTATAAACTGTGCTTTAATTCTTTATACTGGCACTAACTTCCTTTTTGAGTTTTCTTTTATTTTACAGGCTATGGCTAGGGTCAAGACTGTTACTCGTGGACATTATCACCGTAGAGCTAGGCGGAGATTAGACGACTAGGAAGGTCCATCTCACGTCCAAGACCCCATTCATGAGTCAGAGCCAGAGCCCTCTTATATTCAAGAGGAGCCAGCAGAGCCTACTCCACCTTAGTCTCTATCCGCTAATAGTAGACTACAGTCTTCGGCTGAGGCATCTTCTTCATAGGCTGGTGCTGAGGCTGACCACATACCATCTCCATCACCATCACCAGCTCAGCCAACCTAAGACTTAGACCGGCCATTACCAAGATACTCATGCCTTCAGGTACCGCATGAGTCAGTCTTCGATATAGACTACTTCTCCCGGTCTGTTCTTACCAAAGTAGCATATAACGACATAGACCGGAGGGGCATTTTAGCCATATTGGCCCCTGTTACTTATCCAGTGTACCCGAGGCTGGTTCGGATTGTAATGACCTGGGCATTTCCTTTTTTTCCTTTTTCATGAAATTTTACGGATAAATTTTTTCCGTTAAATTTTTTCCGTTCAATTTTCTTTTCTGAGTTCTGTTTCTTGTCACATAGTGTAGTCTCGAGTGCTTAGAATTAGTTTTTGAGACTCTTTCATTTGGATTGACAACTTCCTTTGAGGACCGAGTTATTCCCACATTTTCACTTTTCGGACACTATTCACTTTTTGTCATTTTCCCTATTTCGTCCTCTTTCCTATTTTATCTTTTCCCCGGTTTGTCACTTTGTTGGCAAAACCTCACTTCTCATGCTTGGAGTTGGTTTTTGATTTCACGTCTCTTCATCCTTAGTGGTTTCCACGAAATACGTATCTTTACTTGTGCAAGAAAGTACTCTAGTTGCTCCTAGTGTCCATAGTGGCATGGATGCACAGTTTTTCAGAATCTTTTTCTTTTCTTGGGGTGTTTTTTGTAAATATCTTTTGAAGATATTTTATTTCAGGGGTATCTAAGAAAATATTTTTGGAAGATATTTTAATTCTGGGGCATTAGTGCAGTTTTCACTTTTTGTAGGGGCCATTGTGTAATTAACGAAAGTTGTTACAAAAAAACCTCATCTGGAGCCTGGATCCTCGTATTGGATTCAGTTTCACATTTTGTCAAGTCATGTACTCTTAGAATTCCGTTCTGGTCATTTTTCTCCACTTTCAGAGTTTCTGGACCCGGTTGCCGCCGAACTTGTTTGGGGCATATCTCTCTGCTCGGGACTCGGTTTCAACGCTGTTTCTTTCGTTGTTCATATTTTCTCATTTTGAATCTTTTTTGTTCATGGAGTTTTGCCGTTTGAGCGCGTTTGCTCAAAATCCACTTTTCCAGACCTGGCGGGGCCCTTTCGGGACACTTTTTAGGGTTTTTCTATAAATAGGAGGTCTTAAGAGAAAATATTAGATTTTTCTTCACCCTTGTTAGAACCCATTTCTGACCATTTCTTGAGTTTGAGTTTGAAGTCAATTTGTGATTTTCATGGGGCTTCCTTCGGATTCTTGTTCATCGTGCTGTCCCCGACAAAACCCTCCGATATCGTCGGATTCGGAGCACTTTTGTTTCGGTGGGCCTTTGAGATTTTCATCTCAATTCGAGGTAGGGGGTGTTATAATTTATTTTCTTGCTATCTTGCATGCTTGTGATTCATATACAACTCATTTACATGATTATATATTAAATCTAGAAACTTTGATTTGTTATTTCTTTGTGTAAGATTTAATTTTCCCGGTTGTCCATAGCTTGTTTTAAACATGTGACATGATAAAATATTACCCCTTGATATGTTGATTGACATATATTAAATCTAGATCATTTGGACAAGTAACGAAGATTTTATTTAATATTTATTTTGAATAAAATATTAAATAATGTGGCCTTAACTAGCTTGAAATCAATGTGTGTTAGTATATTATATTAGGCCCTAACATGCTCTTCAACATAGGTGAATTTGAGAGTAATCGGATGTGTTTTAAAATCTCGAGAATATTTAATTAATTGATTAATTAATTTATTCCATGCGTACTATTCACTCCGTTTGAATTCCGACTTGATATTCTTGATATGTATGTCATATAGTTTCACATATATTAAATCTAGAATATTTGATTAAGTTTTGAAACTTCTGATTTATTATTTTTCTAGTATTAAAGTTTAATACTCATGGCCGTGTTTTGCTTAGAATTCACTTGTATCATGTTTTTGAATCAAGTCTTGACATATTGTATAACATATATAAATTTGAGATCATTTAGATGAATTTCAAAATCTAGAGATTTTAATTAAATGAATTAATTAAAATCCATTCAATGGCTCATTAGTCTTGATTAAGTTACTATCTTGGTATTCATGATTTCCTTGACATGTTTCTTCACGTGTATTAAATTGAGAATAATCGGATAAGTTTGAGACTTACACTTACTTGTTTTTCTTGTATGGAACTTAGTTCACTTAGTTGTAACTTGTATTCCATGGAACTTTTAGCTTTTCATCATGTAACTAGACCCCGTGTATCTTGGTTTCATTAATGTACTTAATGAACTTGCATCATTGTTTTGGAATGATTTAATTACTCATGTGTTGCTTAGTAAGTAGTTGAATCATGTATCTTATACTTGTGGTATATTTACTTCAATGGATTTCTTGCACTATATCTCTTGGTTCTAATCTATATAGATGCATACTATAATTTCTTGACATTTCACATGCCATCATAGTTGAGAACTTAGGGCATAGCTTGTGTGTTCCAAAATCTTGGTTGTGCATGGAATGTGGTTTAATGTATTACTTGTATCTAGATGCACTCTTGGTTGCACAACTTGTTGATTTTGGGACTTGGGATATCAATCAAGAATTGACATGGCTAGGACTTGGTTCTAGTACGGGGGAATGTCCCTCTACAACTATAGTGCGCACTAGGGGAAAGGTACCCATGGGTTAGTAGCCCTAAAGTGATCTCAAGAGTACCGTTTTAATCCGGGCGATATCTGAGTTTCCACATTGGTTGATTTCACTCTTTAAATTTTAAGTTGCTATTCCTTGAAGATTTAAACTTGTCGTGTATGTGAAATGCTCCAATCTTATCTTATTGCAAAGATTTTATGCCTCATTCGTGATTTTACTCCTTAAATTTCAAGTGTCGCATTCCTTGAAGATTTAAGACTCTATTCGTGTTTTATGGAATATCGTATCCTTGTTTAATTACGTAGCTATTATGCATTATCCTTGATTTTGTGTATAATCCTTTTCATATGTGATAAGCGCCGAATATTGCATATTCAAGCACCCTTTCTTGCATTAGTTTAAGTTTGTTAATGAAATAGAATGTATAGTTTTAATTTCTTTTTGCACTTTTGTCTTGTTTCAGATCGGTCTCCCAGAATTTGATCAAAGAAGCGGATTTGGCATCAATTCTGTTGAAATACGTGCGCCGTGTCGGGGAGTCATCTTTTAGACCGGACGTCTTCTGTTGGCATTTCGTGAAGTCATGACTGAGTGTTCATCATGGAAGTGCATTCACGGTCCGACTTGAAGAAGGCTTGCAAGAAGCCTTGATGATGTTGTGAAGCCAAGCCTCCGCGGGCACTCGCCGGCGCCTCACGGGAGCCCGCCGAACCCCTTAACTCTCTGGCCTCTTTCGTGGAGCCTTGCTGAAGCCCCCGCAGCCCTCCGCGGATGCCCACCGTGCCACCGCGGGCGCCCGCCATTCGCTCTAGTAGCATGCCCTCGAAGCCAAGCCTCCGCGGGCGCCCGCCAACCTGCAGAAGGTAGTTCAACTGCTTTTATTTTTCAACATTCTTGTTCCCTTATCATTCTTTTGTGTGGTCCATCTTCATGCAAAGGAGAAGGCTTGGGATTGGGAGTATGGGGAGCAGGTTTTTGAAGGGATAAGAAGGGGGTATGGTCATATATATCTCATATCTTAGAGATTGAAGAGCTAGAGGAGGTGTGGAGAGATTTTGGGGTGTTCTTGGAGCTCAAGGTGCAACAATGGATTCTTCTTCTTCTTCCTTCTCTCCACTCCTTGCATTAATGGGTAACTAAACCTCTATCTAGGGAGGTGATGATGCCTTCCCTTGTAATCATGTTTTAGATTAGGCTCTATTTTGGGGATAAATATGTATAATTTTTGGTCTTTTCATAATCTAGAGCATATTACTTTTCGTAATGAATTTCAATGTTTATAAATGATTGATGTAAGTTAATTATCTTGTCTTTGATGATCCTTATATTAATCTTAATGCTTACATTTTCATGGTGACAATGGAAATAAGATTATGAATGGTTTTCATGGCATACTGATAGAGAAACTTGATAGTCCATTGCTTAGGTATTCCCTTTGATGGTTTATACTTGATTCCTAGCTTCATGTACTTTATCATTTGATTAATGGATTGATGGTCTTTTGCTTAAGGTAGTAGGTTTGATGCTACACCCTAGTTTAGGTAGTTTAAATATATGAACTTTTGATGGATCATTCTTGTTTTGATTTAATGAACTTCTTGATGATTATAGGGTAACCATGTGCTGCTATATGATTCTTGACCATTTTATATATATTATCTATCCCCAATTTAGTCTTGATCTAGCATGTGTTTAAGGTTTAGTGTGGATTCACTTCCCTAGTTCTTTTTAATTGTCTTCGCCTATTTATTTCGTAGCATTACCATTTTATGCATTTCTCAATTCATAGTTTTAGTGACAAACCAACAAATCATCTATAAACCCCCTTGTCATTCTAAAAGATGATTCTAGACACTTAGGTTGCCATAGACTAGCAGTCCCAGTGGCTTGACTTACCCGACCAATAGCCCTATTTTATAGTGATTTGTGCTATTGCAAAATGGGTTGATTTATAATTGTAATCGATTTGTCGATCAATTTTTGGCACCGTTGCCGGGGACTGCAAATGGTTTTTGCAACCAAAGTTCTAGGGTTAATTTTGGATTGATTGTTAATATTGTGATTTGTGAATATTTCTTGTGTTATTTTGACCATTTTGGTGTTGTAAGTTGTTTGTGAGATTCTAGAGACTTGATGCTTGCTGAGGGAATGCTAGCAAATTTGTAAGTCTAGAGGACTCCAGGTAAGTCTCTCGACCTTCTAGTTTCGAAATTGTTAATATCGTGCATGTGTTAAAATTAGCGATAGTTAAACTGTGAGGCCCTTGTCGAGGCTATTTATTGTGAATTTACATTGCAAAGCATCGGTCCGTGTCGTGGCCATTTAATTCCTGTCTTGATAATTGAGGAGTAAGGGAACATCGTATGTGGAGTTGATGATGATAAATTGTTGTGATGATTGTGTTGTGAGTCGTTGATGTTTGGCCGTAGATCACTCTCCCTACCAACTCTTGAATCTCTAGTTGATATAAATTCTCTTAAAAAAAATCTTAAACGAACCCTTAGGGAATCTTCTAGCATAAGAGAGCTTGAAACTGAATTTAACACAATGGATGAAAATGTAGGAAATGTCAGAAACGAGGGAATTAATAACGATAGGGCTGAAATTCTAAATGTGGTTCCCATAACTCTTAGGGACCATTTCATCCCTACCACTTATGCTTCTTCCTATTGCATAGTGATGCCAAATATTGAGGCTGCTCAATATGAAATCAAATCTAGCACCATCCAGATGCTTCCATCTTTTCATGGGTTTGAAAATGAGGACCCTAATAAGCACCTTGATGAATTCCTTGAAATATACTCTACCATCAAGTTGAGGGGCTTTCCTGATAATGCTCTCCAGTTGTATCTCTTCCCATTCTCATTAAAAGAATGTGCAAAATATTGGTTGAACTCCCTTGCTGCCAATTCCATCAGCACATGGTCTCAACTGTAGCAAAAATTCCTAAAGAAATATTATCCAGTGAGTAAAACCAATTTAATGAGGCGTTCCATTCTTAGCTTTTCACAAAGTGAGGGGGAACAACTCCATGAGACTTGGGAGCGATTTCAAGAACTCTTAAGGAAATGTCCGCACCACCTAATTCAAAAATGGCAATTGGTGCGAGCTTTTTATGCTGGGTTAACCAACCCACATAGGTTCATGGTTGACTCATCTTGTGGAGGGATGTTCATGTCTAAAAGTGCGGATGAGGCATGGACCTTACTTGAAAATTTGAGTGAAAACTCATTGCAGCATAGCTCTCGTAGTGGTCCAACCTCAACCAATACAAAAAACACCAACCCTTGTCAACCAAAAACACTAAGGGAAGAACTTCCTAAGTGGATGCCATAGCTTATAAATTCTATCAATTGATGGCACCACATCTCTCCCCCTCTTTCTCTCAAAATTCGGCAAGTGTGGTTTGTGCGTCATGTAATAGTCCATTCCATCTTTCTGAAGATTGTCCCACACCGGAACAATTTCCTAATTCCAATCAAGAGCAAGCAAATGCAATGTTCTCAAGGCCTGGAAATAATCCATATTCCAATACTTATAATCCCAGATGGAGAGATCATCCGAATTTTTCATGGAGGAAACAAGCCCCACAAAATTCAAAATTTCAAAATCAAGGGCAACAAAATCAGCCCTCTTCTCAATTTCAAAATAGGCAATTCCAGGCCTCCTCAAGCTATCGTCCTCCATATAATCCAAATGTCTCCGATCAACCCTATGTGTTCCTGACTGATGAGATCATGCCTGCAAACAAGCAAATGATGGAATCATTGAATAAGGAAATGATGGATTCCAACAAGCAACTCTTGACATCTTTGTAACACACTCTCCAAATGGTTTATTCTCATACTCAGTCCATAGCTAAGCTTGAGAATCAAGTGGGTCAAATAGCTAACTCCATGAATCAATTGCTCCAAAAAGATAAGGGTAAGCTTCCCGCGCAACCATTTGAAAATCCTAGAAGGATGCATGTGATTGATGAATCCCCTTCTCTGAGTGGGCCAATTCATGAACAAATCCAAGCAATCACCACCCTTAGGAGTGGTCGTGTTGTTGACAACAAGGTTAATCGAAACAAGGATGAGAAAAATTCTCCTTCAACAAATCCAAATCCAAGTCCCAGCTCTTCTAATCCAAATCCTACTCCTGAAAATCCCAAGCTTGTCACCCCAAGTGTGGAAACTTCTTATAAGCCTAAAGCTCCATTTCCTCAACGTCTCCAAGAGTCGACACATATTGGGAACAAGAATTGCAAAATTCAAGACATGTGGGAAGTTTTCAAGCAAGTAAAAATCAACTTGCCTCTCTTGGATGCTATAAAGCAAATCCCTCCCTATGCAAAATTTCTCAAGGATTTGTGCACTCAAAAGCGCACTTCCAAAAATCATTTGCCAAAGAAAGTGAGATTAACTAAAAATGTGAGTGCAATCATTCAGCACAGTGTTTCTCCAAAGTATAAGGATTCGGGTGCCCCAACTATCTCGTGTGTCATTGGCGACAACAAGATAGAAAGGGCCCTCCTTGACCTAGGAGCTAGTGTAAATTTGATTCCATATTCAGTTTACTTATAGCTTGGGTTGGGAGATCTAAAGCCAACCTCCGTGGTCCTGCAGCTTGCCGATAGATCGGTCAAGCACCCACAAGGCATTCTAGAGGATGTCATTATCAAAGTGGACAAATTCTACTTTCCCGTAGACTTTGTGGTTCTTGACACGGAACCGGTCCATGACCCAAAGAAGCATATTCCTGTGATCCTCGGTAGGCCATTTTTAGCTATGGCTAACGCTTCAATCAATTGCCGAACTGGGGTAATGGATATCGCCTTTGGAAATATGCAAGTCAAACTCCACATCTTCCATGCAACTCAACATCCTTCCGATGGGGATGATTGCTTCCTTATCGATGTGGAAGATGAAGTGGTCGAAGAATCTCTCCCGTTCATTCTAAGCAAAGATCCTTTGGAAACTTGCATGTCTCATTTCAACTTCTTAAACTTTGATATTGACCAATCAATCCAAGAAGTCAATTCCTTGCTTGACATTGACGCTGTCATGGATACTCCTCCATGGAAAATTCCAAAAGAACCGGTTCCTCAACTCTCTTATACTCCTCCGGTCCTTTCCTTGGAGTCCCCTCCACAACTTGAGCTAAAGCCACTCCCGGCTCACCTCAAGTATGTGTTTCTTGGTGCTAATCAAACTCTTCCAGTCATCATTGATTCTGATCTTTTAAAGGATCAAGAAACTAGCCTTTTAGCGGTGTTACAAGAGTACAAAGAAGCTAATGGCTGGGCAGTGGCTGATTTAAAAGGAATCGACCCTTCTATTTGCATGCATCGCATCCATTTAGAGGAGGACGCTAAACCTTCTAGAGAGGTGCAGCGTTGGTTGAATCCCAACATGAAGGAAGTGGTCATGAAAGAAGTGATAAAGCTATTGGATGCAGGAATCATCTACCCTATCTCCGATAGCAAATGGGTGAGTCCCACTTAAGTTGTTCCTAAGAAATCCGGCCTCACTGTCGTTGAAAATTCCGCGGGAGAGCTCGTGCCACAACGCACCACCACCGGTTGGTGTGTGTGCATTGACTACCAGAAACTTAATTCTACCACTAGGAAGGATCATTTTCCACTCCCATTCATTGATCAAATCTTAGAAAGGTTAGCTGGCCAAAGCTTTTATTATTTCTTTGATGGTTATTCCGGCTATAACCAAGTGGCAATTGATCTACAAAATCAAAAGAAGACCACATTCACATACCCTTTCGGAACCTTTGCTTATAGACGCATGCCTTTTGGGCTATGCAATGCGTTGGCCACGTTCCAAAGATGCATGATGTCCATATTTTCGGATATGGTTGAATTCTTCGTAGAGGTAGTCATAGATGACTTCTCCGTCTTTGGATCCTCCTTTGACTCGTGTCTCCAAAATCTATCTGTTGTGCTCCAAAGGTGTAAGGAGACAAATCTCATTCTAAGTTGGGAGAAAAGCCACTTCATGGTCCAAGAAGGCATCGTTCTAGGACATGTCATTTCTAAACGGGGAATTGAGGTAGACAAGGCAAAAGTTGAGTTAATCTCTAATCTTCCTCCTCCGAATTCCGTCAGTCAAATCTGTTCCTTTCTTGGCCATGCCGGATTTTATCGTCGGTTCATCAAGGACTTTAGCAAAATTTCTCGGACCTTGTGTAATCTTCTTGCCAACGATGTTCAGTTCAATTTTGATGAAGCTTGCATGGAAGCTTTCATTAAACTTCGTACTCTTCTTTCATCCACCCCAATCATGAAACCGCCCAATTGGTCTTTCCCCTTTGAGATCATGTGTGATGCATCGGATTATGCATTAGGTGCGGTTTTGGGCCAGCATGTGGACAAGCTTCTGCATGCCACCTATTATGCGAGCAAGACTCTCTCTGATGCTCAGTTAAATTACACCACCATTGAAAAATAATTCCTAGCTGTGGTGTATGCCCTGGATAAATTGCGCTCCTATCTTCTTGGTTCCAAGGTCATAGTCTTCTTGGATCATGTCGCTCTTCGGCACTTGTTAGCAAAAAAAGAGACCAAACCTCGCCTAATTTGATGGATACTCTTACTTCAAGAATTTGACATCGAAATACGGGATAAAAAAGGGACTGGCAATGTTGTCGCCGATTATCTCTCTCGCTTATTCATTGAAAAATCCTCGGAATTTGCTGCCGTCCGTGATTCCTTTCCGGATGAGCAACTTTTCCAGATTTCCTATTCAAGTCTTCCTTGGTTTACAAATATTGTCAACTACCTTGCAGTAGGCAAAATTCCCTCCACTTGGTCCAAACAGGAAAGTGACCGTTTCTTCTCCCAAGTTAAGCATTTCTTTTGGGAAGATCCGGAACTATTCAAGTATTGCCCGGACTAAATCATCCAGCGATGCATTCCCGAAACTGAGACCACTAGCATTCTAAATTTCTGTCATACTCTTGCTTGTGGAGGCCATTTTAGTGCCAAAAAGATAGCCGATAAAGTCCTTCAAAGTGGATTTTATTGGCCATCCTTGTTTTGGGATGCTTACAACTTCTGCAAATCATGTAAGCGCTGCCAAAAGCTCGGATCCATGTCTAGAAGGGATATGGTGCCCCTCACTCCAATCCTAATTATTGAAATTTTTTATGTGTGGGGGATCAACTTCATGGGACCTTTTCCATCTTCTTATGGCTATGAGTATATGCTTGTAGCAGTGGATTATGTTTCCAAATGGATTGAAACCGTGGCTACCAGAACCAATGATCATAAAGTCGTGATCCAATTCATTCAATCAAACATTTTCAGTCATTTTGGTAGGCCCCGACCAATCATCAGTGACGGCGGATCTCATTTCCGGAACCTTTATCTTAAATCCGCCCTCTCCAAGTACTCCGTCCTCTATAAGGTTACTACTGATCGGTTGGTCAATTAAACATCAACCTTCGCAATAGCACGAATCATTGTAAAATAGGGCTATTGGACGGGTAAGTCGAACCACTGGGACTGCGCTAATCTATGGCAACCTAAGTGTCTATAGTCATTTTAGAGTGATAAGGGGTGTTCATAGAGGGTTTGTTTTGTTTATCACTAAACTACAAATTCAGAATGCATAAAACAATAAATTGAAGGAGATTAAAAGAGAAGATTTAGAGAAGGAAGTCTAGGGAAGTGAATCCACTCCAAACCTCTACACAAGCTAATTATATGATTGATTTGGGGAATTAATGTAGAAATGACCTTGATGAATAGCAATTCATGACTACTATAACATCTTCAAGAAATTCAATTAATTAAAATGTAAGAACGACCTATCAAAGCTCCACATGCTTAAATTACCTAAACTATGGTGCAATCCTCAACATGCTCACTAAGCTAGAGATTGTCAAACAAGTAATCAATTGATGAGAGCACATGATAACAAGTCACAAGGTTAATCCATCAAAAGAAATTCTTAAGCAATGAATTAACAAGCTACTCAAAATCATGCCATTAAAACCATTCCATAGTCTTAGCTCCATTGTCACTATGAAACTACAAGCCATACAACCATGAGATTAAATCATCTAAGACAAGAGTATTTAATGCAACATGATCTTTAGAACATTAAAACATCCATTACATTATGTAACATGCTCTAGATTATGGAACTAGTCAAATACACATTTCATTCCCCAAAATAAATAAAAAACTAGACATGCTTACAAGGAGGAGTTTCATCACCTCCCTAGAAGAGGGTTTAGTTACCCATGGTGGCCCTAGATGAAGGAAGAAGCTTGCCCTTTTCCTCCCTTTTCGAGCTCCTTTCCTTTTGCTCCAAGAACTCTCTTCTTGCTCCTCTTTCTCTCTCCAAAAATCTGATCCAAAAGTGATATATGAGATTGTGTGGCTTTCCTCCCCTTATCTACCTCCAAACAAGGCTCTCTCCCCCCTCCAAAAACATCCCCAATCACTCCATAAAGAGGGAGATAAAAAATGAGGAAAATAAGGTGCAAGTGGCTGAATTCCGAAGGGCATTCTGCCCAAATTTCGAGTGCTCGAAATAGGGCCTCGAGCACTCAAAAATGGAGCAGATTGCTCCATTTTTGCCTTGCTTCGCCCGGACCTACTTTGGTAAAACAGCCATAACTTTGCGCTCCGAACTCTGAATTATCAACCGTTTGAAGATTTAGGAAGTTAATTCAGAGGTATAAAAACTTTATGTTTTGGTGGAGATCCAATTCTCAAGTCTGGTTGGTCGAAATTGAAGAGAAAGACAGAAATTCATTGCTGCCAGGCAGTTCTGATCACCTCTGATAAGAAGATCATAACTCTCTGGTCCAAACTCCGAATAATGAACCGCTTGAAGATTTGGAAAGCTGATTCAGATATCTAAATATGTCATGTTATGAGGGAAGTCCAGTTCTCGAGTTTTCAAGGTTAAAATGGCGAGCAAAGCCCAGGTTCCACTGCTGCCAGAAATTCAGCATTGTGACCTTTGATTACTTAAGATTTCACAAGGCCTTATTCTTGTTCCATTTTGGCCAATGAACCTGAAAATATACAAAAACATGCAAATGAAGATAAACTACATACAATAATCAAGTAAAGGACTTAATTAATGCAATTTAGGGCGCTTGAATATACAATATTCGGCGCTTATCACACCCCCAAACTTACATTTTGCTAGTCCCTTAGCAAAACTAAAATGAAAAACTTAATGAAATGACAACCATGGGCATGCTACTACAAAAATATCATCCATGGTAAAAATGAGATATATACATAACTCAAATACAACTTGAAACAACAAGAACTGGAGATAAGGTCATTGGGAAAACTACCATGCATATATGAAGCATTGATACAAAAATTGACAAAAACCATTTCAACATTCATGCATCAACATCATCGTCCATATAAATAACTCAATTGTCATCTCTTAAATGGAAATCAACTCTAACTTCAGTGAAAGTGGATTGGATTCTCAACATGCGGCTTTTACTTTCTTTTCCAATTCCCAAGCACAAGTTTTCAAATCATTGAATTCCCCTTTAAATGAGGTCCCTAAGGAATGATTTTATTTACAAGACAAAGCTAACAATTTATTATAACTTAGAAGCGAAACATAGAATGGTTGTGCAATGCTGAAGTCCCTTAAGCTTTCTAACCAACCTATGTAGCAAGCGTTAGGCCAACAGCTCCCAAACCAGATGGCTTTAGGTTGTTAAGTGTAGAGACACTCTAAAGGGCTTAATAGCTCAAGTTGGAAAGGCTACGAACTCCAGCAAACCATGCTTATTACAAGTTTATTTTTTTGAATGACCGTGCAATGTTTAAGTCCTTTAAGCTTTTTAACCAACCCCTGTAGCAAGCGTTAGGCCAACAACTCCCAAACCAGACGGCTTTAGGGTGCTAAGTGTAGAGACACTCCTAGGGCTTAATAGCTCGAGTTGGAAAGGCTACGAACGTCAATTGGTCATTATTTTCTTTCTTTCTCAGTTTTTTTTTTTTTTAGACAACTTAAATCATGCCAAAGATATTCATTTATCAGGTTCATCAAATCAAATTAACTAGGCCAAGGTCAAGGTCGATCAAGTTGCATGCCTCACAGTTTAGTTTCCAATGTGCATATGTGCATTGTGAAGCTTAAAAGAGTGTCAAATCCAGCAAGAATCTAATTGAGACATTTATACAGACTAATTTGAATCCACATGATCATTTCAACTCAAATTTTTCTTTATTTTCAAAAATGTCAATAACTTCTATACACAAGGTATTAAACATATGCTTCATCCCCGACAAGTTCAAATCATACTATCATTGCTTAGCAAAAATGTGAAACCAAAAATGTCCTATTGCACCCTCAAACTTGAATGTCACATTGTGCTCAATGTGTGAAGACAAGTGAAACAAAATAAGAGCAAAGAAGGTAAAAGAACAATATTACCAAGTGGAGTGACGAATGCAAAGATATCCATCGATGTGAATGCGCAAACACGTCCCCCAAACTTGGACAGGAAGACCTGTCAAAACATAATTACTATACACAAGTAAAAGCATAGGCTTTTAAGAAAAATCAAAACAGAAATAAAAACAGTCACATGAATTATATGGCAAGATAAAAATCTAAACAAAACCCAAAAATTTATGTATTTATTTATTTATTTAGTATTATTATTATTCTGTATATATATATATATATATATATATATAGTATTATTATTATTATTATTATTATTATATATATATATATATAGTATGATGTTTTTTTTTTTTTTTGAAAGACAGCATGTATGTGTGTGCCGAGGGGTTTGTTTGTGGGTTGAGGAGAGCTCGGCATGGTGGGGAGGAGGAGGGTGGTGAGGGTGGGTTGATGGTGGTTGAGAGGGAAGGTGGTGAGGGTGTATAGAGAGAGTGGAGTGGTTGCATGCAGGGTTGTGGGATGGTGGGGTGGTGGTTGGCATGGTTGAGTTGGGTATGAGGTTTTGGTTAGGTTTGAAATGGTGTTGGAGAGTGGAGGTGCCAAGGGAGTGAAGGGATGGGAAGGTGAATGGGGTTGCATGGATGGCTCGGGTTTAGAGTGATAATGGAATGTGGGTTAAAGTGGGTGTCGAGCGAGATGGTCATTGGGTTGGATTGCCGAGAAGGAGGTGAGGTTGGTTTGTTTTGAGGTTGGTGGTTGAGGCTCGGTTGGATAAGTTGGGTTGCATGGTTAGCAGCTGTAGGTGGGTTGTGGAAATTTCCGAGAGAGAGAGATGGTTTTGGGCATGCATGAGGTTGAGGTGGAGTAGGTTGTTCATGTGGGAAGTGGGTTTAAAGTTGGTTGCAAGAGGTGGTGTGAGGGGTGGTGTGGTTTGCTTGGTGGTGTATGGTTTATGGGTTGCAAGGTTGTGTATGGTGTGTTTGTGGTTGATGCTACATGCTTGAGAGGATGAGGGTTGGGGTGGTGTTGTGTGGGCTGTGATGTTGGCTTGGTGGAAGGGATTTCGAGCACTCGAAATGGGATTTCGAGTGCTCGATTTGAAGATAGAGAGTTGCGTATGTTGGGTTGCAGTGGGATAGCAGCTGCGAGCACTCGAAGCTTGGCCTTCGAGTGCTCGAATTGGAGACAGTGGTTGCGGGATGTTGGGCTGAAAATTTAGAGCACTCTAAATGGAAGCTAGAGTGCTCTAAATGAAGGCAGTGATGCATGCTAAATTGGTGTGGTAATTTGGAGCAATCTGAATGGGATTTAGAGTGCTCCAAAATTAGGCAATGAGCTTGGGATTGATGGTAAAGACATTTAAAGCACTCAAACTGGAATTTGGAGGGCACGAAATTGGCTCAGTAGCTTGGAAATGAATTGGCACTTGGAGATTGAATGTTTCAGCCAACTTGAATGCATGGAAGATCTTGCATGGATGGATTTGCATGGCTGGATTTTGAGTGCATGGATGAAATGGATTGAAATTTTTGCATGGATAGAAAAAATTGAAATTTTTCATAGGAAATGAAAATTTTTCATGGAAAATTTTTTTTTGGAAATTTTTTTTTTGTTTTTTTTTTTTTTTTCTTTAATGATGCATGCATGAATTTAAATTGCATGGAAAAATTTACAACTTTTACAACATCACACAAAGCATGAATGAAATTTCTGAAGAAGATTTTTAAACTTTGCAAATTCATTCCATTCCGATGCATGGATGAAAATTTTTTCAAACTTTGCACTATACACAATGCATGGATGAGTTTAAGAAAATTTTCAAGCTTTTTGCAACATGATGCAAAATGGATAGAATTCTCAAAAATGAAAATTTCAAGCTTAAAACATTTCAACATGATGCAAAATGGATAGAATTCTCAAAAATGAAAATTTTAAGCATAGAGAATTTTTGAAAATTTGCATGTCAGTCCTAAATTCAAGCCATGCATGGAAAATTTGAAACTTGACACATTATTCCAATCCAATGCATGGATGGATTTTTAGAAAAAAAAAATTTAACCCTTGCACTTCATCTCCAATGCATGGAAAATTTTAGGGAACCATGATCCAACAATGTATTGAAAATGAGAGGTTGTGCACATGAGTTGCATGCCAAAGATCCTATGAAATTGCTAGAAAGTGATGGAAATTTCCGGGAATGAAAATTAGAGCTGAGAAGGTCTAAGAGGCCGGCCTAAAATTGCGGAATACAATTGAAGACCATTTCAGAAAAATCAAATTTTTGGCTTTTCTAAACCATTTCCCAGAAAATTTCAAGGTATGAGCAATTTGAGAAGGTAGGGAAGCTTGGAACATCGAAAGAATTTCTTCCCTTGCTTTGCTAAATTTAATGTCGATAGCTAGACGAACCAGGATCGGGATCTATTAGAGAGATGGATCCTTAACGCTCCATATGCAACTTGCCTCATTCATATGGTCTCAAACTTAGATCAATGAATGGTGAGGGATATTGATCCTTCCGAAGAGAAACAAGTTTGGCCTTAGAGGATTTGAGCATCGCTTTTAATCTCACTTCTTTTATTTTCAGATTTAAGCGAAGGTGTTGCTTGTTCGAGATTATGGAGGCTCGTTGAATGTCATTGTCTTGACTAACAATGGGAGGATCATGACCTTTCATATTTGCAATCTCCAAGTCATATACCTCATTGTACTCAAATGGTTTGTTCACAGGTTGAGTATCATGGACAATGATTCTAGATTGGGCCGGAATGATTGGAAGAATTTCCAGCAACTTGTCAACATTCTCCTTACCTTTGTCCGGTGGTTCACCCTCAAAATGTTGAGGTAACTCCAGTGAAGAAATGGAAGGAGATGGACATTCCCAAGATAGAGATGGGTTTGGTGCTACCCATAAAGGAGAGGAAAATGGTGATGGAATATCAAGTAAGGAGTTGACTTTCTGAATGGATTTTTCCTCATCAAAATCCTCAAAATCAGAGTGGACCAAGCAAGCTTGTAGGGGATCCTCCGTTGAAGGAGGTGGAATTGGATTTTCAATGAGTTCATCAGCAATAGTGATTGCAAAACACTCACTCTCATCCAGAGAAAGATGCACAACATTGAAAATATTGAGCTTAACATTCATATTCCCAAAAGAGATATCCATCAATCCGGTTCTACAGTTAATAGAAGCATTAGCTGTAGCTAGAAAAGGACGTCCGAGAATTATGGGAATGTGTTTTCTTGGGTCCTGGACTGGTTCCGTATCAAGAACCACGAAGTCTACCGGGAAGTAGAACCTATCCACCTTTATGATAACATCTTCAATGATTCCCCGTGGTTGCTTAATAGATCTATCAGCAAGTTGCAATAGTATCGGAGTTGGTTTAAGATCTCCCAAACCAAGTTGTAGGTAAACCGAATATAGAATCAAATTCACACTAGCTCCTAAGTCAAGGAGGGCCCTCTCGATTTTATTGTCACCAATGACACAAGAGATTGTGGGGGCACCCGGATCCTTACACTTCGGAGGAGTGTTGTGCTGAATGATCGCACTAACATTTTCGGTTAACCTCACTTTCTTTGGTAAATGACTTCTGGAAGTGCGCTTTTGAGTGCACAAATCCTTAAGGAATTTTGCATAGGGAGGAATTTGCTTGATAGCATCTAAGAGAGGAAGATTGATCTTTACTTGCCTAAAGACCTCCCACATTTTTTGAATTTTGCAATTCTTATTCCCAAAATGTGTCGACTCTTGAAGACGTTGAGGGAAAGGAGCTTTTGGCTCATAAGTAGTTTCCACATTTGGGGTGACATGCGTGGGATTTCCGTGAAAGGTATTTGGACAAGAA
Organism: Cornus florida; assembly: GCF_030987335.1. Lineage (NCBI taxonomy): Eukaryota > Viridiplantae > Streptophyta > Magnoliopsida > Cornales > Cornaceae > Cornus > Cornus florida. The sequence goes on from NW_026775578.1 coordinate 72,150,198, forward strand.
GAACTTGGATTTGGATTGGAAGAGCTTGAATTTGGATTTTTCAAAGGAGGATTTTATTCACTTTTGTCTCCATCGACCTTGTTGTCAACCACTTTACCACTCCGAAGGGTGGTGATAGCTTGAACATGCTCAAGACTCGGCCCACTCGGAAGAGGGGTTTCATTAATTGCATGTATCCCTTTAGGATTTTCAAATGGTTGAGCGGGAAGCTTACCCTTGTCTTTTTGAAGAAGTTGGTTCACTTGGTTAGCTATTTGTCCCATTTGATTTTCGAGCCTAGCTATGGATTGAGTATGGGAGTGAACCATTTGGAGAGTAGGTTGCAAGGATGTCAAGAGATGCTTGTTGGAATCCATGATTTCCTTGTTTAATGATTCCATCATTTCCTTGTTTGCAGCCACTATCTCATCAATTGGATTCACAGGAGGTTGAGTGGAGACATTTGGATTGTATGGAGGTTAGTAGCTTGAAGAGGCTTGGAAAGGCCTACCTTGATATTGAGAAGAGGGCTGATTTTAAGGCCCTTGATTTTGAAGTTGGGAATTTTGTGGGGCTTGTTGCCTCCACGAAAAATTCGGATGGTCCCTCCGACCTGGATTATATGTATTGGAATACGGGTTATGCCCGGGCCTTGATAACATGGCATTAGCTTGCTCTTGGTTGGGATTGGGAAATTGCTCCGGTGTGGGGCAATCTTCCGAGAGATGGAATGGACTAGTACATGAAGCACAAACCGAACTTGCCGAATTTTGAGACAATGAAGGGGGAAGATGTGGTGCCATCAATTGGTAGAATTTATGAGCAATGGCATCCACTTGAGATGATTCCTCCCTTATTGATTTTGTTGACAAGGATTTGTGTTCTTTGGAGTGGTTGAGGTCGGAGCCCTACGAGAATTGTGTTGAAGTGAATTTTCACTCAAATTCTCAAGTAAAGTCCAAGCCTCATCCGCATTCTTGGACATGAACATCCTGTTGACCTTAAGGATTTCATCCAATGACAATCTAGGTGTTTTGATGATAACAAACCATTAATGGTGTTTAAGGACTAATGTTTACATTGAGTGTTATATAGATTATTCACATTCAAAGAATGACCTCAATGAAGCACCAAAGATCATTCAAAGTATTCCATTACTCAAGATCACATAAAGGAAAGAAATGGATACAATGAAGACATGAAGTTGCAAGGAACAAAATGCAATGTCCAAAGGTAGCTTGGACTTCAATGAGCAAGAAAGCAACTCAAAGGAAGAAAGAAAGCAATACTACCTCAAGCCTAAACGATCATGGACAATGCATGAAGAAAAGGGGTAGATAGGATGGTGAGTGTTTTGGATTCAATGTCAAAGTATTTATGAATCCATTTGAAGCTCATCTCTATAGGATCATGCATATTATCATCATTCACATATTCCTATATCCTTAGTACTAGACTTTGCACTTCATTGATAGATATTGTCATATGAAGTCTTTGCTAAGAAAGGGTTAGTTCAAGCTTGTATAAGCTTTGAAAGAACTCACAACTTAAGCTAGAAATGCTAGGACCATGCACATTAATCATAAGATTTACTTTGGTGTCTAGAAAGAAAAGGAAAAGGCATTGAACTTAATATTTCATCTTTAAAGCCTTTGTTGCCATAATTTGGTAAATGACTCTAGGACACAATGCACTTGAAATTTATCATCTCCATATGTCCCTAGACTCTTAGAAATAGGTCTTGAACAAAATTGAATCATTCATCAAAGTCCTAGGTGCTAGAAAGATGGATATCTCAAAAGAAGCTATTTTCAGCCTAGAAAATTTCAGACCAGCTTGCACTAAAACTGCTATAACTATTTGTGTAGTTGGAATTTTTATGCAAGGCCAGTGGCATTGGAAAGCTGACTTCTAGCCCTTGAGTTTAGACTCAAATTTCACCTAAATTGGATTAAAAATGACTGAGATATGAGCTTCACAAAATACATGATTCTGCTCTGCGAAAATTCTGACCAGGTTGCACTTAAATAGCCATAACATCTTCTGTGTTTGGAATTTTTGAGCAAGGCCAGTGGATTTAGAAAGCTTACTTCAAGGCAATAAATTTAGACTTAAATTTCACCTCATTTGGAGTTTCATGGACTGAGTTATGTCCATTTGAAGTCATGCCATTTTCTGTCAAAATCCAAAACAAGGTGTTGCCTCCATGAAAACTAAAGCAAGCACATTTTATCAATTGGAGCTGCCTCCCATTTTTATTGGAGCCGCCTCCCAATTATTGGAGCCGCCTCCCATTTATTGGAGCCGCCTCTCATTTTTATAGGAGCCGCCTCTTTGCACTCCAGTAGCCAAAACTTATGTCGTAGAATGCATTTCATGGATTGGAGCCGCCTCCCAGTTATTGGAGCCGCCTCCCATTTATTGGAGCCTCCTCTAATTTTTTGCAGAGCCGGCTCTTCTAAGATATTTGAATCTACAACGGCACTTTTCTGCATTTAAGTCTTCCAACTACTTCTAACAGACATATTAAGCTACGGCTGTCTATATAAGGAAGGCTCATTTTGCTGAAGCATACAGACCACCATTTTTGAGAGACATAATATTACATTTCAAGAGATCTTTTGTTCTCTCATCTTCTCTTCTCTCTCATTTCACTCTTATTCTATTTTGAGAGATTTAATTAAGCATTAAAAGGGCTTTTGCTCTTGCTTTAATCTTCATAGAGTTTTTTGCTCTATTATTCACTTGAGAGATTATAAAAGCTTACATTCTTCACTTATATCATCTTCTCTCATTCATATCATTTATAGAGTTTGAGCTTCACTTATATTCATATATATTCTAGTTGAGAGCTAAAGTTTGTACATCAATCTTTGAGAGATATTTCTTGTGAGCTTGCACTTGTATATCTATCTTGAGAGAGATTCATTCTTGTATTTCATTTACAAACTTTTCTATAAACTTGTAAGGGTTGGTGTGACCCAAAAGAAGCCTAGGAGAAGGGTGTTCTCCTAGCAAGGAAAAGAAGCAAGGTCTTGCTTCATGTAAAGGTTTGCTCTCCACCCGCAAGGAGAAGCTATATTGGATTGGGAAGTCTCAAGAGGGATCTTGAGCCGAGGAGTAGGAGTTTCCGAACCTCGCAAAAATCGCCGTGTTGTTGTTTGCAATTTCTCTTCCCTTATCTCTCTTATAATTATGCTTTAATTGCTTATTCCATATCTTGATCTCATATCTTGATTATTGCATAATTACTTAAATTGTTAAATAGAAATTGTATTTCTATATATTGCGAAAATTATCTATTGTTTGGCATTGACTCTATTCACCCCCCCTCTAGAGTCAATTCTTGGGCAACACATCCCACCACAAGAAGAGTCAACCATGAATCTATGGGTGTCGGTCAAGCCGGCATAGAAAGCTTGTACTAATTGCCATTTTGGGATCAAATGATGAGGACACTTCCGAAGAAGATCTTATAACCTTTCCCAAGTCTCGTGGAGTTGTTCTCCATCAACTTGAGAAAAGCTTAGAATGGAACGCCTCATTTGGTTGGTTTTACTCACCGGAAAATACTTCTTAAGAAATTCTTGTTGCAATTGAGCCCAAGAAGTAATAGAGTTGGGAGCGAGGGAGTTTAACCAACATTTTGCCCTATCCTTTAGGGAGAATGGGAAAAGATGTAAGTGGAGTGCATTTTCAGGAAATCCTCTAAACCGGATGGTCGAACAGATTTCAAGGAACTCATCGAGATGCTTATATGGATCTTCATTATTAAAACCATGAAAAGATGGAAGCATTTGGATGGTACTAGATTTGATCTCATATTGAGCTGCATCGATGTTTGGCATCACTATGCAAGATGGAGAAGCATAGGTGGTAGGGATGAAATGATCTCTAAGAGTCATTGGCTCGATATTAGGAATTTCAGCCCTTTTATTCCCCGGATTTCCTATATTATCCCCCATTGTATTAAATTCAGTTTCAAGATCCCGTGTAAGAGTAGGTTCCCTAAGGTTCCGTCTAAGAGTTCTTTCAAGAGAGTTAATATCAATGGGAGAATCGATTGTGGGTAAGGAAAGTGACCTACGACCGAACATCAACAACAAAGCATATACTCAACAAAGCAATTCATCAACCACAACTCCACATACAATGTTCCCTTTCTCCTCAATTATCAAGACAGAAAGTAAATGGCCACGACAAGGACCGATGCTTGAACACAAAATTAAAACAATAATATAGCCTCAACAAGGGCTTGCAAATAAATTAGCTACTTCTAAGCTTAACACTTGCACAAAATATAACAATGCGAAACTAAAAGGTCAAGAAGCTTACCTAGGGTCCTCTAGACTTACACTTTGCTAGCGTTCCCACGGCGAGAGTCGAGTCCCTAGAATCTTACAACATAAAAATGGTTAAACCACACGAGAAATATGCACAAAACACAATATTAACAATCACACTAAGTTTAACCCTAAAACTTTGGTTGCTAAACCGTATGCAAGTCCCCGACAACGGCGCCAAAAATTGATCGGTTGGTCAATTAAACATCAACCTTCGCAATACCACGAATCATTGTAAAATAGGGCTATTAGACGGGTAAGTCAAACCACTGGGACTGCGCTAATCTATGGCAACCTAAGTGTCTAGAGTCATTTTAGAGTGATAAGGGGTGTTCATAGAGGGTTTGTTTTGTTTGTCACTAAACTACAAATTCAGAATGCATAAAACAATAAATTGAAGGAGATTAAAAGAGAAGATTTAGAGAAGGAAGTCTAGGGAAGTGAATCCACTCCAAACCTCTACACAAGCTAATTATATGATTGATTTGGGGAATTAATGTAGAAATGACCTTGATGAATAGCAATTCATGACTACTATAACATCTTCAAGAAATTCAATTAATTAAAATGTAAGAACGACCTATCAAAGCTCCACATGCTTAAATTACCTAAACTATGGTGTAATCCTCAACATGCTCACTAAGCTAGAGATTGTCAAACAAGTAATCAATTGATGAGAGCATATGATAACAAGTCACAAGGTTAATCCATCAAAAGAAATTCTTAAGCAATGAATTAACAAGCTACTCAAAATCATGCCATTAAAACTATTCCATAGTCTTAGCTCCATTGTCACTATGAAACTACAAGCCATACAACCATGAGATTAAATCATCTAAGACAAGAGTATTTAATGCAACATGATCTTTAGAACATTAAAACATCCATTACATTATGTAACATGCTCTAGATTATGGAACTAGTCAAATACACATTTCATTCCCCAAAATAAATAAAAAACTAGACATGCTTACAAGGAGGAGTTTCATCACCTCCCTAGAAGAGGGTTTAGTTACCCATGGTGGCCCTAGATGAAGGAAGAAGCTTGCCCTTTTCCTCCCTTTTCGAGCTCCCTTCCTTTTGCTCCAAGAACTCTCTTCTTGCTCCTCTTTCTCTCTCCAAAAATCTGATCCAAAAGTGAGATATGAGATTGTGTGGCTTTCCTCCCCTTATCTACCTCCAAACAAGGCTCTCTCCCCCCTCCAAAAACATCCCCAACCACTCTATAAAGAGGGAGATAAAAAATGAGGAAAATAAGGTGCAAGTGGCTGAATTCCGAAGGGCATTCTGCTCAAATTTTGAGTGCTTGAAATAGGGCCTCGAGCACTCGAAATAGGGCCTCGAGCACTCGAAAATGGAGCAGATTGCTCCATTTTTGCTTTGCTTCGCCCGGACCTACTTTGGTAAAACAGCCATAACATTGCGCTCCAAACTCCGAATGATGAAAAGTTTGAATATTTGGAAAGCTAATTCAGAGATCTAAAAACTTTATGTTTTGGTGGAGATCCAATTCTCTAGTCTGGTTGGTCAAAATTGAAGAGAAAGACAGAAATTCATTGCTGCCAGGCAGTTCTGAGCACCTCTGATAAGAAGATCATAACTCTCTGATCCAAACTCCGAATGATGAACCGCTTGAAGATTTGGAAAGCTGATTCAGATCTCTAAATATGTCATGTTATGAGGGAAGTCCATTTCTCGAGTTTTCAAGGTTAAAATGGCGAGCAAATCCCAGGTTCCACTGCTGCCAGAAATTCAGCATTGTGACCTTTGATTGCTTAAGATTCCACAAGGCCTTATTCTTGTTCCATTTTGGCCAATGAACCTGAAAATATACAAAAATGTGCAAATGAAGATAAACTACATGCAATAATCAAGTAAAGGACTTAATTAATGCAATTTAGGGCGCTTGAATATACAATATTGGGCGCTTATCAACCACACCTTACCATCCTCAAACGAGTGGTCAAGTAGAAGTATCCAATCGGGAGATTAAGCCCATCTTGGAAAAAATGGTTCGACCGGACCGCAAAGATTGGTCATTAAGACTAAACGATGCGCTTTGGGCTTACCGAATGGCTTACAAGACAACCTTTGGCATGTCGCCATATCAACTTGTCTTTGGAAAAGCTTGTCATCTCCCAGTTGAACTAGAGCACCATGCTTATTAGGCCATAAAAAGGATCAACTTTGATCTCGAACAAGCCGGCTCTACTCGTAAATTGCAACTCAATAAACTTGAGGAACTTCGAAATGATGCGTATGAAAGCGCCAAAATCTATAAGGCAAAGACTAAAGCTTTTCATGACAAGCACATTGTCAAAAAGTCTTTTACCCCAGGACAAAAAGTTTGGCTTTTCAATTCTAGATTGAGACTCTTTCCCAGTAAACTCCGTTCATAGTGGGATAGTCCATATGTCATCACCGTCGTCTTCCCTCATGGTGCAATCGAACTCCAAGATCCTACCAGTGGATCTCTCTTCAAGGTTAACGGCCACCGCCTTAAGCCTTATGTTAATGGCATAGTCCCTATCTGAAAAGTTGAGAAAGTCCTATTGACAAACCCAATTTATGAGGACTAGTGCACCATGCTAAGCCTGGTTCATCTAGCTATCGACATTAAATTTAGCATTCATGAGAAGCAATTCTTCTGAATTCTTAGCTTCCGTCCTCTACACGTCTAGTGCCAAGACTTTCCCGGGAAGTTGCAAAGTCGACCAAGAATGTGCATGTTTCCTGAATTGGTACGTTGGGCATTCCGGCAATTCCATTTGGTTTTATTCATTATATCCAAATCTTCGTTCCACTTCGGGAAATATTCGCAGTTATTGGGTATGTTCTCCGTTCCATTCAAAGCTTTTATAGTGTTTTCATCTCTTGGCCATAGCTTGTGAATTCATTCACTCCATTTCCCTTTATGCAGTGATCAAGATCTCCGTCATACCCCATGTCATGTTGAGAGTTCACCTAATTCACTCACGGCCTTAAGAGGTTTGAGGTTGTTACGTAGGGCATCAGTTAAAGAGCCTCCGCGGGCACCCGCCGCGCTACTGCGGGCGCCCGCGAATCATGCCAATGTCCTCAGCCGAACCACGGGGCCCCACTAAGCCTTCGCGGGCCCCGACAAAACCTTGCAGTAGCATTTGTCACCCTGCGAGCGCCTGACGCACGTCCGCTGGCAATTAAAAGGGCTTGAAAGCCTATTTGTGCTCTTATAAGCCCCCTCTCTTCTCTCGTCCCACCCCTATCAAACCCTACAACCATCCCTCTCTCTCTCCCACTTTCATCATCTAATCTCCAATCTCCATCATCATCATCCAATCTCCAATCTCCATCCTCATCCTCCATCATTCAAGCTTGAGGAGGCTTTGTTCCTCTACATTGGGTAAGTTCTCTTCTTCTTTTATTTCTTTGATTATGATCAATGGAGGATGGGATTGATGTGGTGAAGGTTGTAGAATTTGTTAGGATTATGCACGGCTGATTTTAGATACAAATTTTTGGAATTTTCACCTTTCTAACCTCATTTTGCTCTTTTCTAATTTCTACTGCATACCAGGTGTTTGACAAAAGTCCTAAACCAATTTTCTTTATTCCAGTGGTTCCTAGGGTTATTTCCAAGCGTGTTAGGTCATCCGAGGGCCCTTCTAATGCTCCTCAGACCCCAAATTGGGCTGAATGGCCAATTGAAACCGAAGCTCGTTTCGATATTACACTTACTTTCGAGAGCAATGTGGAGACCGCATGGTCCGTCCGCGAATTGAGGGCTCGTGGCCTAGCCTTTATTTTCAAATCGCGCGCTCATTCTTACTTCCCGCGTGTGGTCTGTCTGTTCTATGCCAACATGGTCCACTCATGTGAGGAACTAGACAAAATCAAAACCACCATTGATGACTATGATTATGAATTCAACCTCGATGTCCTTGCTATGGCTATGGATTGCCCCTTGATTTCGCCGGTGGATGAGGCGGGCCTCCCCTTTATGTTGAAGGTCCCGATCAACCTACCTTAGCGGACATTATGCGAGAAATTTGTCATGGTCAATTCACTGGAAACCAAACCACAAGCACCAATAAATCTTTCTTACCATGCCGGCTATGGTTTCTCGATTCGGTCCTGGCCAAGAACGTCCTACCCGTGCCAGGCCATTCCGAGTGAAAGGTGGAATTTCTAAAAACCCTCTACTATGCTGAAAAGGAGTGTTGGTTTTGTTTCCCACAACTTTTCTGGGACCAATTGCTAAAAATCTACAAGGAATTAATCTTGGTTCAGTTGCGCACCACCATAACCTGGGCATTGCCATTTCCATACCTTATTACAAGGCTGCTCAAAAATATGGGGTTCCGAGCCCCCTATGGTGAACAAAAAGAGAACGATGTGTTGAACTTCAACCTTGGGGTCTGGAAGTCTAGTACAGCTCAACTTCAGACGTCTCGTCAGGCCCGCATTGGTGACGAGTTGGATTGGGGTGCTTCAGCCCCCCTTGTGGCTCTTGCTCCTCCTCCTCCTGATGCCCCCGCTTCTCCCGCTGCCCCTTTTGCCCCGCTGCCAGATGTCATGACTCTCGCCGACTATCTCGCCTTGGATGCTCGTCTCAATACCTTTTTCTTGCGCTTTGATGCTATAGAGGGTGCCATTCAGAAAACTCAGGAGAATCAAGAGATTTTGCAGGCTATGCTTTAGTCCTTGATTAACCGTGCACCTGGCCCACCTGGTGCCTCCTCCTCTACTCCAATGGTGGAGTGATTTAATTCTTCTTATTTACCATTTCAATAGTACTTTTTAGACTTATTTTGGGCCGCGTTTGGCATTGGCTTTTCAGCTTTTCTTTGGCACTTATAACTGCATCACTTTTGCTATTTTGCATGGCTTATCCTTTTAGTCCAATAAATTGCAGTTATTTTCATTAAATTTGGATTCATATGATTCTTGCCTTGTATAGATATCTTTTAAAAGTTTTTTGAAACCAAATTTGGAGGCATGCTCCGAGAATTTGTGAGCTAGCCTGTATTTGCACCGCCACTCCAATCCTTTCAACTTGGTACTATTGTTCCTTTCCCCCTTTGTTCATTCTCTTTGCTTATCCTTTGTCTTTTCACATTGGGGACAATGTAACATTCAAGTTTGGGGGTGCATGTGCATGCTATTACATTTTTGATGCATGAGCATGTTATTACAATTTCGATATTCTTTTCTTATTTGATATTTTCGCCCATTTTTTATGCTTATAAGTTAATAAAATCATTTTGTTTAATGGGAACTTTTTGAAGGATGAAGCATGTGCTTAATACTTTGTGTATAGAAGCCAAGACATTTCATATATTTTTTTTTTTGAAAATAAAGAAAATTTTGAATTAAACATGTTGATTCATAGTCGGTTTACATAAAAACTTCAATTAAATTTTCATCGGATTTCATACTCTGTTATGTTTCACATTACACATTTGCACACTGGAAACCTAATTGTGACGTATGCAACCCAAATTGACCCTGATCGGGACTCAGTGATCTGAATTAATAACCCTAATGAATGGTTATCCTTAAAAAATAATAATAATAATAATAATAATAATAATAATAATAATAATAATAATAATTCAAACAATGACTAGTTGAAGTTCGTAGCCTTTCCAACTCGAGTTATTAAGCCCTAGGAATGTTTCTACATTTAGCACCCTAAAGCCATCTGGCTTGGGAGTTGTTGGCCTAACACTTGTTACATGGGTTGGTTAGAAAGCTTAAAGAATTTAGACATTGCACGGTTGTTCAAAAATAAATAAAAGATGGTTCGTCGAAATTCGTAGCCTTTCCAATTCAAGTTATTAAGCCCTAGGAGTGTCTTTACACTTAGCGCCCTAAAGTCATCTGGCTTGGGAGTTATTGGCCCAACACTTGCTACATGGGTTAGTTAGAAAGCTTAATGAATTCTCGACATTGCACGACCATAGTAAGTGATCTTTAGAGTTGACCAATAAAATAGTCAATAAGCAACAAAAGTTGTTCAGTTAATAAAGTTATGCCTTAGAGACCTCATTTAGAAGGAGATTTAAGGATGTGAAAATGTGTTCTTGAGATTGGAAAAAGAGGGTAAAAGCCACATATTAGGAAGCCGGCTCACTTTCACTGAAGCTAGAGTTCATGTTATTCAAGAGATGACAATTGAAGTGTTTATATAGACCTTGATGATTGATGCATTTAAGTTGAACTTGCTTTGCCATTTTGTTTTAAGGCTTCCTATATGTAAGGTAGTCTGTCTAATGTCTTTCTTCAAAAATTTTCTGCGCTCCAAATCATAGTTGAGCTTCTTCGATATTTTTGTCTAATGATTGAAGCATGTGTTAGCATTTCATTGGTCGTTATTTGCATTAAGCTCTTTATCTTATTTTGCTAAGGAACTAGCAAAATGTAAGTTTGGGGGTGTGATAAATGCCGAATATTGCATATTCAAGCGCCCTATCTTGCATTAGTTAAGTCTATTAATGGAATAGAATGTACAGTTGTAATTCATTTTTGCACTTTTGTCTTGTTTCAGGTTGGTCTCCCTGAATTTGATCAAAGAAGCGGATTTGGCATCAATTGTGTTGAAATTCGTGCGCCGTGTTGGGGAGTCATCTTTTGGACTTGACCTCTTTTGTTGGTGTTTCGTGAAGTCATGACTGAGTGTTCGTCATGAAAGTGCATTCACGGTCCGGTTTAAAGAAGGCTTGCAAGAAGCCTTGATGATGTTGTGAAGCCAAGCCTCCACGGATGCCCGCCGAACCCCTTAACTCTCTGGCCTCTTTCGCGGAGCCTTGCGGAAGCCCCCGCCGAAGCCCCCGCAGCCCTCCGCGGGCGCCCACCGTGCCACCGCGGGCGCCCGTCATTCACTCCAGTAGCATGCCCTGGAAGCCAAGCCTCCGCGGGCACCCACCAACCTGCAGAAGGCAGTTCAACTGCTCCTATTTTTTAGCATTCTTGTTCCCTTATCATTCTTTTGTGTGGTCCATCTTCATGCAGAGGAGAAAGCTCAGGATTGGGAGTATGGGGAGTAGGTTTTTGAAGGATAAGAAGGGGGTATGGTTATACATATCTCATATCTCAGAGATTGAAGAGCTAAAGGAGGTGTGGAAAGATTTTGGGGTGTACTTGGAGCTCAAGGTGCAACAATGCATTCTTCTTCTTCTTCCTTCTCTCCACTCCTTTCATTAATAGGTAACTAAACCTCCATCTAGGGAGGTGATGTTGCCTTCCCTTGTAATCATGTTTTAGATTAGGCTCTATTTTGGGGATAAATATGTATAATTTTTGGTCTTTTCATAATCTAGAGCATATTACTTTTTGTAATGAATTTCAATGTTTATAAATGATTGATATAAGTTAATTATATTGTCTTTGATGATCCTTATATTAATCTTAATGCTTACATTTTCAAGGTGACAATGGAAATAAGATTATGAATGGTTTTCATGGCATGCTAATAGAGAAACTTGATAGTCCATTGCTTAGGTATTCCCTTAGATGGTTTATACTTGATTCCTAGCTTCATGTGCTTTATCATTTGATTAATGGATTGATAGTCTTTTGCTTAAGGTAGTAGGTTTGATGCTACACCCTAGTTTAGGTAGTTCAAATGTATAAACTTTTGATGGATCATTCTTGTTTTGATTTAATGAACTTCTTGATGATTATAGGGTAACCATGTGTTGCTATATAATTCTTGACCATTATATATATATTATCTATCCCTAATTTAGTCTTGATCTAGCATGTGTTTAGGGTTTAGTGAGGATTCACTTCCCTAATTCTGCCTGTTTATTTTGTAGCTTTACCATTTTATGCATTTCTCAATTCATAGTTTTAGTGACAAACCAACAAATCCTCTGTAAACCCCCTTGTCATTCTAAAAGATGAGTCTAGACACTTAGGTTGCCATAGACTAGCAGTCCCAGTGGTTCGACTTAGCCGACCAATAGCGCTATTTTATAGTGATTTGTGCTATTGCAAAATGGGTTGATGTATAATTGTAATGGATCCGTCGATCAATGTGTTTATGGAATATCCCATCCTTGTTGCATTGCATAGATATTATGCTTCATCTGCGATTTCATTCCTTAAATGTCTTGTGTTGCATTTATTGAAGACTTAAGAACCTTTTCGTATTATATGGAATACCTCAACCTTATTTCATTGCATAGATATTATGCATTACCCTTGATTTCATGTATATTCCTTGTCTTGTTAATTAGAGTGTTCCAATCTTACTTAATTGTTTAGATAGTGCAATCCATGTTGATCTATATTCATGCATCCTTCTTATCGTGTTCTTTGGATTATCCCAATCTTGATTCGTTTCATATACGTATGTATATCATGATTCTTATTGATTTATATTCTAAGGTAGCTTAGGATGCTCCTTGAGTCTCACCTTTGACATAGACATTAGGTGGCATGACCCCTTTTGAATTATATTATGTTAGTCTAAAAATCTGAAAGAAATCGAGTCGATGCATGCTCATTCTCTACGAGTAAACATGTTTACTCACCTCGAAGTTACTGGGGGATTTGTTTAGGTACAGGATTCAAGACTTGGAGAATTGCTCTTGCCTCGGGTGGTCTAGAGATTCGAAGTTCTTTTTAAAGCATTCTTGTTCACATACAAGTGTTAGCTTGTTTAAGTCTCAATATTGATGTTGTAACACTTAGTTGGGTTCAACATATTTTTTTGCCTTATTGTATGTAAAGTGTACTTGGATACACTAGTTGGGACCTATTCAATATGTATGACATGACGCCAAGGGCCACAAGCTTCTAAGTTCATATGTATGCTTTCAAATTCTAAGTTTTTGCCTTAGAAATGTAATTTCTCTAACCTTGAGGTTTGGTATGTTAAATATTGTAAATGTCATGTAATGAGGCCATGGGCCATTGTAACATGTTTGTTTATGTAAATTACACTTGTTAGCATGCTTGTATAGCTTAAAATCTTGTGTTTTGGACCAATTCCATGTTTGGGTTTGAGGTATGGGTGAAGCCTCAATAATTCTTGCTTATAACAGGAGTTTCAACACCATTTCGAGGAGTTTCGATTGACCGAAACTCCAGTTCCATCAACCGATGGCCCAAAACGGCCTATCGAACCAAGCAACCCTTAAAAAACACTGTTCATAAAGTATTCCTTGACTTTCCGTTGACTGAAACTCACACCACCTCTATTTCCGGTCGACCGAAACTCCCCCCACGCGCCTGACTTCTTTGTTTCTAACCCAAATGGGGTGATTCTTAAGCCTAAATTCATGATCTTGAAGTCAGATTTCCAATGATACCAACCATGCATTAAAAATCCAATCATAGTGAGAGTTATTCATGTTTTAGTGAAGTTGTGTCGGGATTTGGTTCGAACCGGGAGAGGGCATTTCGTGGGATTCTTGTCTAAAGTTCTTAGAACCTCTTAGAATGTTGTGAAATGATTAGTTTAGGTTGTGTAGACCTCATTTGACTTGTTTGGAGTCAAATTTCTCTTCTTAGTTGCAAATTGACCGTTTGCCCTTGATTAACGGGCTTGACCCGCTCTTCTTCATCTTGTCGTTTCTTCTTCGACCGGACTCTAAACCATACAATTCTTGAGTCCATCTTGGTTAGTTTTTCATTGTCTTTCTAGTGATGTGCTCAATGGCACCTGAATCCATACTTTCTGAAATGACTACTTTGCCCCTGGGGGCTAAATTGTTATTTTTTCGATCTTTGCCTTCATACTTGGTTCCTTTAGGTCCTGTGACCTCATGGAAGGTTATATTAGAGTCTTAAAGGTGTGTTGTTCCTTGGGAGACCATTGTTTTGTTTCTTGCTTCCGCATCTGGATCCATTATCGGGTCAATCTTTGGTTTATCACTGTTGCATCGGGTTGAATCAAAACCTAGGTTGTTACACAGATGTTCTTCCAGAACCTTTGACCTACCCCGAGTAGCCTAGCAGAGCTACGGACTACCATTGATGGCTACCCCATCAATATTATTGTGGACACTCTTTCCAAATCTTGCCGATGTCCACACATCTGCCCTCCCGAACTCTAAGATACCTATCCTACTCTATGGAGGCCCTTATATCCAGACATGGCAGTGGCACTCACATGTCACTATGCAGGTGGTGAGACTTTCACCACTCAGACTTATCTGCCAGATGACCTTTGGTTCTTCGATTCGGTGCTATTCCGAAATGTTTTCATGGCCCGCCACAAGATACAGAGGCGTGACAACTATCTTACAGCTTTATATGCCTTCTATATAGGGCATTGGCTATCCATTCCTATGCTCATCTGGAACACTATGATGATGTTAATCATATCAGCAAGGCCAAGCCCAAACGGGCTAAGTACCTCCCATTCGGCCATCTCATAACATAGATTCTGAGAGACCAGCGCTATCCCTTCCAGCCACAGGAGTGTACTGAGTCTAGGGCTTATTCATTCAAGAAGAAGGATTGGGATAAGAGCTACAAGGCTCTTATCAAGAGTCTATAGGACGACACTATAGAGGCAGCTGAGGAGTTTAAGAGAGAGGAGTTAGGGCAGGCAGCGGCTGCAGCAACTGCAGTAGTAGAGCAGGCGGTGGACGATGTACCAGTCGATCCAGCTGCTATGCTTATGGATATTGACTTGGAGCAGCTCGCAGATTACCTAGAGCATCACTCTCTGGTTGGGTTGCCCGTTTGTGATGAGGAGCAGGCTCAGGATCATCATTCTCCCGCTCTAGTAGCACTTGAGGCTCTAGTTCATATACCCAGCTTCGAAGAGCGTTTTCAGACTCTGGAGGATGGCATGGTTTCCATCCGGGCTGATATTACTTCACTCTGCACGGATGTCATAGCTGCATTACGTGATCTATCCAGAGACATCCGCGGAGCACGCCTTGCCCGTCCTTCCTCTTCCACTTGATATTTCCATATCTTCTTCTCCTATTATAATTCTGTGATATCTGTAATATTTTTGCTACTGTTATATACTTGCGGCTATTCTATTGGCCTAGATACTGGATGTACTATACTATTCTTTATTTCTCTTTTATGCATACTTTGTTTTTGGATGACAAATATGCGTATTGATATATCTATCTGTAATTGACTCCATCAGGTGCATCCCAGTGACTTCAGTGAGAGACTGTACTGCCCAAATTTTTCAGGACCACCCTTTTTCCTCTCTCCTTACTTCAATTTCTTATCCCATTTACACTTGCATGTCCACTGTGCACCTGTTATTATCCCCTTTGTTGTCTAATGAACTTTTATCCAGTGCCATCCTTTCAGGACCATAGTTAATCCCAAGTTTGAGGGGGCTATGCCACCTACTTTGGATACTTGTGTCCCAGCCATTCTTTGCTTAGCTGCACTGGTATACTCTTTCCTCTGTTCTCTTTGCACATTGAGGACATTGTGCCATTTAAGTTTGGGGGGGGGGGGGGGGGGTAATGGTGTTAATTGCAATATTTGCTTTCAATTCAAAATTTTAAGCATGACTTGTGTATGTGAGGAATTTTTTATAATTGGTCCATAACTAGCTATAATTTTGATCTTTTAAGGACTATATTGCTTAAAATTTAAAAATTGTTTGACTTGAGAGTCCAATACTCGTTGTATGCCTTGTGGATACCATTTAGGAGTAAATTTTTCGAAAGATTGATATCATGCATGCACTTGTGGTCCACGTCATCCTGATTTTGTGATTTTTTTTAGATTCACTCTAATATTCTACACTAGCACAGGCGCACACTAGCATTCATTTGTGGGGTACATGCTTTGTTGATTATTGAATTGGTTATATCCCAATTGGGCTAATAGTGCATTGAAAACTTTCATTTTGATAAAGGTAGATAACAACCCCTTTTCACTAAGTAGCCAGGATTCTAGCCTCATCAAGCACTGAACTTCTCGCGCCAAAAGGTGGAGGGCCCAAACTTTAGGTTAATAAATGAACTTGAAAAAAAAAAAAAAAAAAAAAAAAAAAAAAAAAAAAGAGAAAAAAAGTTGCAAAAGCAATAAAAAAAAAAGTGAGGACTTCTCCCACAAGGTGAGAAGTGGAAAATGATTAGATAGAGGTTGTTTTGATTTGTAGCCTAGTTGATTTGAGCTTTAAGTCCTTAAGGGTGCTTGAACGCCTAATGCCCTAAAGCTGTCTGGTTTGGGAGTCATTGATCTAACGCTCGACCTCATGAATCGCTAGAAAGCTTAATAGATCAACACATTGCACCATGCTTCCATCTTTGATCTTATAAAAAAAAATAAAAAAAATAATAATAATAAAAAAAATTGAGTGAAAAGAATAAGCACACCTAAAACAATAAAACTTTAATAAAAGGTCCACTCTTTGTCTTGATGATCGGTACTAGATTTGTGTGCTAGTTTGATGATAAGGATGTGATCATTTCTTTAGTTGGCTTAGATAGCAACATATTTGATGCTGGTCCACTAAAAAAGAACTCTAAAGTTGTTTTGATTTGTATGATCATCTTCTTTATGTGTGGAGGACCATACTTACTTGCTTGATGTTGAAATTTTGGGAGATTGCTTGGAAAGGGTTGAAAAATTGCATACTTGAGGTAGTTTTCTCCCAATGTTTGTTTGCAATATTGGTATCTCTTTTGAAAGAATGAGCTTAATGTTTGTGGGTATCGTTTCTAGAAACCTTCACGAGACTTCACTCGTCCACTAGGGGTAACCTAGGGGTTTAAAAGGCTTGTTGCATATGCTAAATCTAATCGTGTTCTCTACGAAAGTGGCACTATCCATTTATTGTTTTCTATTTCATAGTTGTTTAGTTGTTCATTTCGTTCCTTTACTTTCTAGTTCATTATTAGGGACTAGCAATATTTAAGTTTGGGGGTGTGAGGAACGTTGAAAAGTGCACATATAAACCCCTTAAGCTTAGGTATTCTAGAACCTTTATCTATCGTATTTTCCTGCTTTAGATTGATTTTGTATTATTTCCATTTTCAGGTACTTATCCCCAAAATAAGCTAACTCAGCTAAATAAGAGCATAATTGAAGCAATCTTAAGATGAATCAAAGAAATGAGCAAAGTGGGAGAAAAATGAAGCAAGTGGTGGAAATTTCACAAAGTTCGATCGATCTCAGAAAATATTCGATCGATCGAAAGTTCATCGATCTCAGTATTTTAAGATGGATCCAAGTTCAATCAATCCAACTTTCGTCCGATCGATCGAAAAGATTTCATCTTATCCAGTTGTACCACCATACCTACCAAATTTGTTTCTTTCCCAAAAATATCTCAGATTTGTCTTTATCCAAAAAGGCGCTGCCATAGAGGATCGATCCAGCTTAAGTTTAATAGATCTCAGCCATGTTCGATCGATCTCACCACAAGTTCGATCGATCGAACTTCCCAAAGTGCAAGAAAATCCAATTTCCAGCTCATTAAAAGTTATCTCATATCCAATCATTGGGGGGAATATTGGTGTATGAGCCCAGCTCATTGGGGGTGATATTTAAGCTACCTATATAAAGAATATGAGCCATGATATTGAAAAGGAGAGATAAATACACTAGAGACACAATTTCCATATATTCTTAGTGAGGAAGAAAAGAAGAGAGGAGGCTAGAGACACAAGCTTGGAGTTCTTCCATCAACAAAGAAGAAGAACAATCTCTATCATGGAGTTAGCCCTTGAGGGTTGGAGGACACCATCCATGAGTGGCTAGACATCCTCTTGGGTCTAGAGTTAGCCCTAAGCATGCTTTTTACATCTTGATTTGTGTATTTTTGAGGGGATTTGTATTATGATACATGTTTTGAAACTTTTATATATATAGATCTTGTTTACTCAATGATTTGTGTGGTTTAATGTTTCCAATTGATTATTTCATTCTATCCATATGTCTATGTATGCTAGAATAGATGTTCATGTGTTTGTCTCTAGATTTTGTGTTATTGATGCATGTCTATGTGTATTAATGCTATAGATCTAGAGATTGTCAAGACATAGTGCTTAATGGACTGCTCTTGTGGTTTATTTGATGGTTCATACTCATTTCTTGATGGATTGTGCCTCTCTCTTAGTTTAATTAGCTTAATTTCATGTCATTAGCTTAGTTGTAGTATAGTTGTAGTTTAGATGTTAAATGGGAGGACAATTCATGCTTGTTATTTGATGTTCAATACTTATGAAAACAAGTAACATATGTCTCTAATCTCGTGATGTGTTTGGATTGCGAGCTTAAAGAAAGGATTAATGACTTAGTTTGATATATTATGCTATCCACCTTATTGTTTAGACAATATATACTTAATTAGTCATCCATGCTTGTTGAAACAACCACACACACACACTAATGTTGTAATACATGTTTTCCCCCTCGTTAATTATTCATTAAGGGTGTAGAAAAGCTATGCTTAGTGGTGATCTCTAAATCCCAAGATCTCTCTCTTATTTTCTCTCTATTACATTTAATTGTTTATTTTAGTTTAAATTGCATCCTAGTGTAATTCAAGCACCAACCAATCTTTTGATCACTCGACCTACTAACCCTAATCTCGATTCCACAACCTAATATGACCCACTAATCCCTTGGGACAATCCCTACTCGCCCTAATTATATTTTTAGTGAAAGGTAACGGTGGCATATTATAAATGTAAAACTTGGCCACACTCACCATAGTCCAAAACATCTTCTCTTTTGCACAAACTTTAGGGTGACAACCAAATATGTTAGGTGAAAGATGTGATGTTATATTTATAAAACTGTTGACATATGTTATAAAAAAGTTGTGTTGTAAAGGTAAAATTATGTTTACCAGAAATTGTTTGCATATCTATGTTAGATGTATTTTTTATGGCAACAGATGCCACATGTTATGAAAAAGTTGCATTAACGGTAAGTCATTATATTAGTGTAGAAGTAAATTTTTAATAGATATGTTAGGTCAAATATGTGATGCTGTATTTATAAACTTGTTGACATATGTTATATAAAAGTTGTGGTAAGAAAGTCAAATTATATTTGACACCAATTATTTTGACATCTAATGTACAGTTGAAGTTTGTTATATGAATTTGATATGTTAACATACAGCACTTGTTAGAAAATGGTTGCATGAATGGTAAAGCATTATAGTAGTGTAGAAGTAAATTTTATGTGAATGTGTTAGCTGAAAGATGTGATGTTCTATTTATGAAAGTGTTGGCATATGTTATAAAAAAGTTATGATGTAAAGGTTAAATTATGTTTGCCACCAATTGTTTGCATAGCTAATTTAAGCTTGAATTATGTTAGATGCATTTGTTATAGCAAGATATGCCACATGTTAGAAAAAAGTGCCATTAATGGTAATCCATTATAGTAGTGTAGAAGTAAATTTTTAATGGCTATGTTAGGTCAAATATGTGATGTTGTATCTCTGAACCTATTGACATATGTTATATAAAAGTTATGGTGAGAAAGTCAAATATGTTTGACACCATTTGTTTTGGTATTTAATATAAAGTTGAACTTTATTATATGAATTCGATCTGTTAACATATGGCACATGTTGGAAAATGGTTGCATGAATGGTAAAGTATTATAGTAGTGCAAAAGTAAATTTTATGTGAATATGTTAGCTGAAAGATGTGATGTTCTATTTATGAAACTGTTGGCATATGTTATAAATAAAGTTGTGCTGTGAACGTCAAATTATGTTTGCCACCAATTGTTTGCATACCTAACTTAAGCTTGAATTATGTTAGATGTATTTGTTATGGCAACATATGCCACATGTTAAAAAAAAGTTCCATTAATGGTGATTCATTATAGTAGTGTAGAAATAAATTTTGAATGGATATGTTAGGTCAAATATGTGATGTTGTATTTCTGAACCTGTTGACATATGTTATATAAAAGTTGTGGTGAGAAAGTCAAATTATGTTTGACACCATTTGTTTTGATATCTAATGTACAATTGAAGTTTGTTATATGAATTTGATCTGTTAACATATAGCACATGTCAGAAAATGGTTGCATGAATTGTAAAGCATCATAGTAGTGTAAAAGTAAATTTTATGTGAATGTGTTAGCTGAAAGATGTGATGTTCTATTTATAAAAGTGTTGGCATATGTTAAAAAAAAAGTTGTGTTGTGAAGGTCAAATTATATTTGCCACCAATTGTTTGCATATGTTGTGTACACTTAAATTATGTTATATTTATTTCTTCTGGCAACATATGCCGCATGTTACAAATATTTCTTGGCTGAATGTTAATGCATTATATTAGTATACAACTAAATTTTATGTGGGTTTGTTATATTAAATATGTGATGTTGTACTTATGAAACTGGTGACATATGTTATACAAAGGTTATGCAGTGAATGTAAAAATGTTGTACAATTATAGTATGTTGTATGTATTTGTTATGGCACACGTTAGAAAATGAATGCATGAATTGCAATGCATGATATTAGTGTAGAAGTAAATTTGATGTAGATATGTTAGGTGAAAGATATGATATTGTATTTATGAAACTGTTGACATATGTCATATAAATGTTTTGCTGTTGAGATATACTTACTTTTTTGTCATGTTTTTGTAGGTCTGCTATTATAGTTATGGCTATTAAAGAGGCAATTATTAACATTAAAGAGACAGATATTGATTCAGTTTGTGAAATTCCTGAAGTAGAATTGATACCCCGCGTTGATATGCAGTTTGATTCCGAAGAAATAGCTTATGATTTTTACAATGAATATGGTGGCAGAGTGGGTTTTAGTATTCGGAGAGAGTACAAAAATGATAGTTGGAAGGATGGAAAAGTAACATCTAGAAATTTTGTGTGTTATAAGGAGGGAAAAAGAGGTGAGGACAAGAGGGACAGGAAAATAAAGAATTGAAGGGCTGAAACACGCACCAATTATCGTGCATTCATGTTTATTGCCTTTAATGTGGAATTTGATATGTACATTGTCAAAGATTTTAAAGATACTCACAACCATCCCCTCATCAGTGAAGATTGTGCCCACATGATGCCGTCGCAGTGAAAAATAAAGTCAGTGCAAGGGAATTGGCTACCGATTGTGGAATACCAGTTCGTAAAGCCTTTGAGTTAAGTTCGAGGCAAGCTGGTGGTAGAGAAAGTATTGGCTTCATAAAGGTTGATGTACAAAATTATATTTGGACGAGAAGACAGAACGACCTTAAACTTGGTGATGCGAATTGGCTGATGAATTATTTCCAGACACAGTGTTTGGAAGATTCATCATTCTTCTATGCCGTGCAATTGGACAGCAGTGCAATGATAACAAATATATTTTGGGCCGATTCAAAAATAATATCAGATTATGGGCATTTTAGAGATGTGCTGACATTTGATACCACGTACAAACTTGTTCATGGGAATCGGCCTTTTGCAGTTTTTCTCGGTTTGAACCATTACCGGGAGACAGTTGTGTTTGGAGCAGCTTTCATGTATGATGAGACAACCGATTCTTTTGGTTGGTTATTCAATGCATTCTTAAATGCCATGTCCCATAAAGCACCAAGGATGATCTTGACCGAGCAAGACGCTGCAATGGCAAAGGCATTAGTGTAGGTCATGCCCGATACAAAACACCTTCTATATACATGGCACCTAATGCAAAATGCCCAAAAGCATCTTAGGAATTTTTCTATTGGTGGGAAAGGCATAAAAAGTGTGATATCAAAATTAATGTACGAGATTGAGGGTGAGGAAGAATTCTTACTGGAATGGGCATGGATGGAAAAGGAATTTGCTGTTGAGAATAACAAGTGGTTGGCCAACTTATTTGGTTCGAAATATGTATGGGCCAGGGCATATGTTAAACATGTGTGGTCGGCTGGTATGCGTACCACACAGCTTAGTGAGAGCTTCAATACTCGCTTAAAACAGTACTTAGCTAGACAATATGCACTGCCAGAGTTTTTCAAGCATTTTAAAACGTTTTTGTTCGACAAGCGATACAAAGAGTATGCAGCTGAGTATGACTTGTTGCATAAGATGCCCAGGCTGAAAGCAAGGTCTCCTATTTTAGATCAAGTCAGATGTCTGTACACTACTAACATCTTTAACCTTTTTCAGGAACAGTTAATAGTAGCTGGCATGAGTGAAAATGTCCGGAAGTGCAACGACCTTAGTAACGGGGTTTTTTCATATGAAGTTACGGTTAATAGTGATAACTTCCATCGGCTCGTCATAAGGACACATGACGACTTATTATCATGTTCATGTAAAAAATTTGAAATGGAAGGTATCATGTGCAACCACACTCTGAAAGTCCTTAAAGATGTGATGTATGCCAATGAAATGGCAAGAACGGTAGGGTGGAAGACATACTTGGTAGCGATGTTATTACAGATCCTAGATTGGAAATTAGGCGACGACACAGGATCCTTTGTTGTTATCTAACTAAAATTTCTGCCATTGCATCAGTGAGCGAGGAAGGATTCAACAATGTTTTGGTGCAGGTGAAAAGTTTGAAGCAGATTGCTCAAGGAGCACAACCTAATCCCAGGCTTGCATGTAACCAAACCGCACGAGCCAATGCAATTGGAAACAGCTTTACAAATATAGAGCTGAATATTCATGTGCAAACTATAGAAGGATTGACTCCAAAAGGGATTGCCATGAAAGATACATTGAAAGGAAGAAGACGTAGGCTCATACCTGCTTTGGAGAGAGCCACTGCGAAGAAGAGAAAGGCTGTTGTGCCAGGTCGCAGTCGTACTACGACAACCCCTACGTATATTTTAAACAATGTGAGTCTTGTTTTATGTTTTATATATCCCCTACCTGATCTATAGTCTAACGTACTGATGAAGTGATGATTTTTGGTGAAGTGTGCTGAAATACTAGTAGAGTTTTTCTGCTCCGATTAATGTTATATGCCAACATGTTCAACACAGGGCCATGAATAGGATAACAGTCTGGCTACTTATTTTGGTCAGTCCATGACTCCATTAAATAACCAGGTATGTGATGTCATCTAAATTAATTAAAGTCATGAAATTATCTAAGAATCAAAATTTAACGAGCTATTTTTTCATGCATGTGATATAAAAAGGGAGTTGATGTAGATGTTGTATGTGACACAAATTTCTCGCCAATGATCCAAATGCCAAACATGAATTCTACATTTGAGCAACAAGGGTTCCAGGAATTACCACGATGTGGTAGCAGGGTACAAAAAGTGTACTTCATCGCGATTTCTTCGTTATTGCCATGCTTACACTTCCTTTATTTTGCTGAGTGCTCAAGATATTGCAAGGGTGTCACTGTACATGATATCTTCTACTCCAGTATATTTGTTATGTTAAAAATATTGTATTTAAGTCAGAACTGTACTTCCCTTTTTATATTGAACACTTTATCTTTGACCATTTATTCCTTGTCTTCATTGCAATTGAATGGTTTGTTTAGAACATGAAAGACCCTACTTATTATTTTTAACCTACGCGATGCTTCAGATCTATATTTAGGGCATCTGTATCTCCATAGCAGTCGTCCCATCCCATTTTTAAAGTGATAGCCCTTCAAAGTATAAGCAATGGCTGGCCGTCGGTTTTACCTTGTAGTGAAGGGCCAGAATGTTAGTATATACACGAAGTTGGCAAAAGCAAAGGCATAGACACGAGGGTATGCTAATGTAAGGTACTATCCATAAAAACTCATGCACAAGCTATTCAAGCCCTGGGTAGATGGAATGCCCACTTCCATGGTGAACTGTTAAACATGGATATTGGTGCGGTAGAAGACGATATTGAAGTTGTGGAAGGCGGTCCACCTCCACATCCGCCTGATCCAGACAGTGAGCGATAATATCGTATTAGGTATAATGAGTTAACAAATGCTAAGGTTGTAATTGTGGCAGAGTGCAAAAGACAAGGTCTGTCAATCCCAAGACCTCATTCACTTGAAATGAAGCTCTCAGGTACATCAAATATGGATTCCGTGATTAGTCAAATCAAATGCGAGATCCGGCATTCCAGAAAGTGAAACATGTTAAAGAAACATACGAAGACCCAGCAGAATAGTTGGCCACCATCTTCAATGACCCAGACCTAAAATCAGATCTAGAAATGTCCGATTTTTCAGACCAGCAGATGATGACTTTGTAATTCCACCTCCAAGACATGGTAGAAAGAAATAATGTGAGTGGATGTAACAAATATAATTTGTGGAGTTGTACCTTTATTGTAATAATTGTTATCCAATTAAATTAGTGGGAATAACATCAGAATGATTTCATATGTTTTATCGTAATTAATTTATATGTACTGTAGGAATGATTTCGTAACAGAAGTCAAAATAAAAATGAACTTTAAAAGATAATTTTATTTGATAATGTACACTTGTACAGTTGGATAACATAAATGAACTTTAAAAAAACGTATTAATGATTGAGACGTGGGAACTTCCATCTTACCCTTCTAATGTAAGTGGACGTAACAAATGTTATTTATGGAGTTGTACCTTTATTGTAATACTTATATTCTAATTAAATTACTGGAATAACATTAAAACGATTTCATATGTGTTGTCGTAATTAATTTATATATAATGTAGGAATTATTTTGTAATAGAAGTCAAAAAAAAAAAATTACCGTTGAGATAAAAATTTATTTTATAATGTACACCTGGACAATATAAATGAACTTTAAAAAAACATTTTAATGATCCAGACATGGGAACTTCCACTTTACCTTTCTAACCGTTGTTATATTGAAACATTTTGACTATTTTACTGCCCTAGGCAAAGTATAAACGGTTAATTCATGTGTCTATTTATATCGCCATATCCAGTCAGTGTATGTATTCGAAAGCCATGGATTCTGTTCTACAGACTGCGATTAAAGATGTAGTTAGACGAGTTGAGGCTATAGCTTTTACAAACAGTGCGAAGAAGCATGCATGGTGAGTTATGTTTATACTTTACAATTTACATGCATTATCGGGTTATGGGTCTTCATTACTGAAGTGAGGAATATGGGTGTTGTTCGTATTTAAAATGCAAGGAAATAACAGAACTGGGCACTGGACCATGGACAACGGGTCTATAGCGATACGATGCAACAATTGATTTACTTGCACGTAATAGACCAGATGAAAGTATCCCAGCAAAACGTATGTACCTGGAACAATGTTTTCAATCTAGGGATCATGTTGCAAAGTTCATTAGGGGAGTGGTATGTTTAGTAAGATCATGTGTACTCTTTTACGCATTACACTTTATTTATTTGTGAGGTCTAACATGCAAAAAAATTTGCACAGGTTGATTGGATTGTTTACAATGAAAAAATAGGGTTGGCTTTCCTCTGTAGAAATGCTTACCCGTCCCTCAATCCTATGTGTATTGCATTATTGTTTTCCAGTAAAGCGGACAAAGAGGTGGGGATTAATTTGTTAACGTTATTGAGGACAAATTCAATACTAAGCCCTTCTATCAAGTCTGCCCATAGAAAGATGTTAATAATTATTCAAATGACTTTTTCCTGCAATCGGTCATTTTTTACGCATGTTCCAAAATGTTGTCCCAAAGGTAACCATATTGATTGGCATTGCTGGATCATAAACGAGGATGTCATTAATTGTAATCGTTGTTGGTGTGATTTAAATATCATGGTTTTGCAAGGTCGTCTTTCACCACATCACATAGAATGATTATTTGGATAGTTTTGCATTTTTATTGGGTTTGTGTGTGGACTTTCGGCATATCACAATGGACTTTATTCATTAATATTTGTAATTCTTATTTAATTTGTGTATGGATATTTGGGTATGAATACTTGGGTAGTTTTTATTAATTTTATTTTTTATTTTTAAATATATTTGGATAGTACTATTTTCATTCTATAAACTTTTATTTTTTACTTATGTGAATTGTTCACATCCTTCCTTTTTTTCAGCGGTCCCATTACCCATTAAGGTATGAATTCACACTAACCTTTTATAAATATTTTCTTTATATATATATAGGAAAAATTTACATTTAAAGCATATATGTATATGTATATGTATATATACATATACATATACATATATGCTTTAAATGTAAATTTTTCCTTGCAGAGGATCCATTCCCACATCACATAACATTTGTCACAACTTTATTTATGTTTTAAACATGTATCACAACTACATAACATAACATAACATGTGTCAAAAGCAATTAGCTAATAGATAACCTATTTCCTGTGTTTCAAAGAAAACAATCAGCGTTCAACAGGGATATTTCAATTGAAACATCATCGCCATATCTGAATCGCTGCCGAGCACCATTCTGTCGACTATGTCAGGGATAGAAGCATATACGTTCATGGCAAAAGGATATAGAATAGCACGAATGAATGGCAGTCCACACAAATCTTCTAAAAATTTCGGATAAACCATAATATTCTAGGTTCACATTTTTTATTTCACCAGT
This sequence comes from Cornus florida, assembly GCF_030987335.1. Lineage (NCBI taxonomy): Eukaryota > Viridiplantae > Streptophyta > Magnoliopsida > Cornales > Cornaceae > Cornus > Cornus florida. The sequence goes on from NW_026775578.1 coordinate 72,176,913, forward strand.
ATGCCGACCATAGTGAACAATAATGGAAACCATGTCGCGAATGCAGTTTGAAAAGAAAGTGCACAACACTGACTAGTTCAATGCTTAGACTGACAAGTATAAATTATATATACATAGTTAAGATAAAAAAAAAGAAAAAAAAAAAAAAAAAAGTATAGTTAAGATAGGAAAACTCACCAACTTCTTGGGTTGCAATTTTATGCCTTGGAATATTTCTCGGGAATTAGTAGTTGGCCACTATTAACTTTTCATTTATACCCAACAACTTCATTAAGTATACTTGTTTTACATAAATATCTTAGTTATTAATGCAATGCAGCTGCATCTCTTTTTTGCCGAATAAGTAATTGAATGTAGCATTTCCACTCTGTTTTGACGAACAAGTAATTGATTGCAGGTGCATCTCTCCTTTTGCCACACAAACCTGTCTGATGCATCTCTAAATGCATTTATGTATGGTCAGATATGGTAGTTACATTTCCACCTTATGAAACCTAGCTATCCACACTTTGTTCAAGTCTTTTGTTATGTCATATATAGATCCATGTATTTTGCAAGCCTTTTGTAGTTCCTATAAGGAACTTGCTTTCATACGTACTGTATGAAATATAAAATGTGAAATATGTACTTTTTGTATTACATATTGTTTTATGTATTACATATAAGTATCTATTACAAGTAACTAAGATAAAAAAACATCATACTATTATACTAACTAACATCACAAATATATTTTATATAATGTAGGAACAAATTAATAACATAAGATTTATATTACATTTTTACACTATTTTTTATTTCAATAAAGATAATGATTTAAAATATTATTTAGTATGAACTTGGGATTATGAAATATAGTGATATTATTTTATTTTGAAAAATAATTTAACGTACATAATAAGATGAAAATAATTTAGAATACAGATTCGGGTTGCTACCACTTAAATCCAAACCTAACACCAATTATATATAGGTTCATATTTTTCAACACAAACCCAACCGTAATTGTGAAATATCAGGCTATTTTGGAAATTTTTTACTTTATCTATTAAGGAAATTTTGACTCTATCTATTAAGGAAATTTAAGGAATTGAAAGAGTAAAAGAGAAAATAAAAATAAAATTTTAGAAACTACAAAATTGAGGGGGGCACTGTAGAATCGTTTTCATATATATAGATAAAATATATAAATTTACCAATTATATTATAGCCAAACATAGCTTAGCCACCTAACTAGATATTCGTATTTATAAAACAATATAATTATAATATTGTATTTATGAATAATAGTATAATTTTCAGCTTTAAAATTGTTGACCGTTGAAATATAACCATTACAACACTGACAGACCACATTTATATACACACACACACACAAACACACACACATGCACACAAATGCACACACTTATTTCCCAACTCCTACCCTAAACTTTTTTCTGTTGGGTGGTATCCTTGTGACATAGGTCTTGAATGGCTGAATTCAGCAACAGTAGAATACGTAGTAGGGGTGAAGTGGCACACCCAAAATGTTTCTGTGGAGAATTGAGTCTCTTGCATGTTTCGTAGACAAAAGAAAATCCAGGGAGGCGATTCTTCAATTGTGCAGCAAGACGTTCTTTTTTTGTGTGGGTGGATTCACCAGCACCTATTCATAACCCAGTTGGTCGTGCAACTACTTCTACTCCTACTCCAGACGTCGATCTTCTTAATGTATATTTGTTAATTGTAAAAGCTTTCTTTATCTTCTTTGTTGCAGCAATGGTCTTCCTTGGATTGGTGGTTTTTTTACTTCTCCTCACCTTGCTGTATAAATGAAATCTGATTTGGACTATTACTTTTTTACAGGGGTGATATGTTATGTAATTGCATAAATAAAATCTCATATCTCATTACATTGGTGGTTATCTTTCTACATGTTTTTTTCATATTTACATCATACTGTATTTGTAACTAACATCACAAATATTTTTCATCTATTGTATGAACATATTCATAACAGAACATTTATATATTTAATATTATAACAGAACAGTCATATAAATAATTCAATGCATTAATCTGATTAATTTAATTGTCATACAAACATATGTTTTATAATATCACTATATGTCAACTGTTACTTGGAAATACCATCACAAACACGTTTTTATCTAATTTGGCATACATCATACTGCATTAGTAAATCAAATCACAACTGTTTTATATCTATTGTATGAACACATGTATAACGTAACATTTATGTAAATAATATTATACATTTTCGCCTACATCATAGGGTTTTATAAATCAACATCACAAATACATTTCATGTCATGTAGAAACATATTTATAAAAAAATAGTCATATAAATATCATATAAATAATTCACTGCATTTATCTGATTAATTTAATTGTCATACAAACAAATGTTTTATAATCTCACTATATGTCAACTGTTACTTGGATATACCATCACAAACACGTTTTTATTTGATTTGGCATACATCATACTGTATTCGTAACTCAAATCACAAATGCTTTTTATGTATTGTATGAACACATGTATAACGTAACAGTTATATACATAATATTATACATTTTCGCCTACATCATAGTGTTTTATAAATTAATATCACAAATACATTTCATGTCATATAGAAACATATTTATAACAAAACAGTCATAGAAATATCATATAAATAATTCACTGCATTTATCTGATTTATTTAGTTGTCATACAAACAAATGTTTTATAATCTCACTATATGTCAACTGTAACATCACAAATATTTTTCATGTACTGTACGAACACATTTATAGTATAAAATTTCTATCAATAAATGAACAGACGTTCTATTTATCACATGTTTTTGTTGGTCCCTAAGATGCCTATCTTGAGGTTTTCCCTTTTAATGACTTGTGGTTGCAGCCCTCCTTTTGTGTTTGTAAATTCCGTGACAGCATACTTAATTTGTGTAAAGCCTTTGTCAAGGGCATTCTTATCTTTATACACATCCCAATATTCAAATTATATTTGCCTGTGATGCTACATTGGTTGTTTGGGTTTGGCTTTAAAATGTGACAGTCTAACACATGGGTCAGCAGTGTGCTTTTAGCTTTTTTGTCAAAAGGCAATTGCAGGGGTAGTATTGTAATTTTGAGTGTATCTACAAAATGCTGACATGTGTAATGTGGTCCTGGAGTGAGAATATAAAAACAACTTTGTAATTCTTGGGGTGCAAGATCAAAGAGGCAATTCTGATAGATATATATATATAAATTGTGCACTGACAAAGTAAGCTGATATACACACTACAAGTGAGCTGGCAAGGGGCAAAATAGTACAATCACTACTGCATTGTCAGAATATCTTTCCTCATGGATTGAAGGACCTCAGCTCAATCCTATCCATTGTTTTTAGGGCTGCATCAACAAAGATTTGTGCATAAAAGCAAAGATATAGTTCTTGCTAGGTTCAAGGCCTGAAAATACATTATCTATACTAAAAAAGGAGGTTGTTCTTGAGTGAAAAATGTGAAGAGCAATTAAATTAATATCTCTGAGTGTTGATTCATCTATGTAAGCTTATTTTACTCTCAGAATCTGCTGTGTGTTTATGCATTCTTGGAGACTCACAATGAAACAGTGCTGCTAAGGTGTTAAGGGTGCTGTCAAGACTGCCATGGAGTGAGCAAGGTAGGTTCCAAAGGCTTAAGGTGTTGAGTAAAGGTTGAAGCATGTTCAATATAGCTATTTACATCAGCTGGGAACAAGTATAAGCTCAAATACACACAACTTCAGAAATTGGTACCTCAGAGCTTGGTATTTGAGTATTTTGAGATGAAATAGCTGCTGTGATATACCTTCTTGATTTTATATGCTATATGCCTTGTGTTTAACTTCTAAGCATGGGTAATTTGATGATCTAAAGCTGTTAAAATTGGATTCATCTCAGAAAAGTGGTTTGTTTAAGTATTGACCTTATAAACCACAAGAAGTTAGGGTTTGAATCACATTGCTGCTAATTTGAGAACAAAATTGAGATATCATGCTTCTTCCACTATGATTACCTTTTGAACATATGTATAATGCCTATACAATGTTGTGAAAACTCGAACAAGTCTTGAGCAAGTTGAAATTCAAGAATTGCCCTTAGAATTAAGTTGCTGCTGAACTAAGTCTAAACTAACCTGCTGTGCACTGTAATCTGGAATATGTGTTGAATTGTTTTACCTTTCTTAGCTCTTGATTCTAATATATCAAGCAAGTGTAAAGTTATTTTTAGGTGTTGAGATTGCTGGGGTTAAAGCTGAACAGAACCATTATAATGTTTGTGTACTGTCATTGCTGTTAATTGAAGTTATTCTACAGAAACTCACTGATAACAGTTTTTGGGGCTGTGATTAATGAACTTCTTGATGTGCTTAATCTCTAGGATTTTGTGTGGATATAATACAAGGTTATAAGAGTGCATTCCAAGTTTGAGACCTCATAGAATACCTATTATACCCTTGGAATAGAGGTATTACAGTAGCACCAGATTAAACCCTACAGAAACTGTGTTACTACTGATTTTGTGCTTGTTGACCTTATCTTGCTGTGCTTACTGAAGATACTATGTGTGTAAGTGTATTGTGATTATTTGTAGCTGTGGGAACCTGCATTTGATCATAGCTCAGAGGTTTTGACAGAATTGCCCTTGAAGAGCTTAGAAGCTAGGGTTTTGGGTTCTTCAAGTCTAGTATGAACTGAGATTCTTATACTTTGCTCCATTCATTGCTACAACCTATTGAGCAAGTTTATTTTGTGATATCAAGGCTGTGAATATAGAAGAACAGTTAGTGTTGAAGCTACAGGGTGATTTAACAGATTTACCCTTGTCTAGGGGTTTGAAGCTTTATGTGCTAAAATTGTTGTAGACTTGCAGCTCACTGTCCAAGTTTGATTTAAGCAAGTTTATTGAGCTTATCTAAGGCTGTGAAAACCTAGTGTGATCGTCATTGAAGCTGTATTGTACTCTGGAAGCATTATCTCACTAATTGCAGCAGTGTAAACGCTAGAGTTTCATCTTGTTGTGTACTTTGTGCTGTGTATTCAATCTTATCTTGTGGTGCAGCTGAAGTATCTTGTACTTGGTGTATTGACACCTCATTCCATTGTTGACTTAGCTGTTGAGGGCTTGTGAGTCCAAGCAGGGTTGCTAAGGATAGGGGGAGTGTTTGTATGCACATTGTTGAAGCTTGTGTGTGTGTAAAGGGAGTGAAAGTCAGTGTCCTAGCTAGTACAAGGAGTGTGGAAAGTGGGGCAGCTGAGTGAGTAATTATTTCATACAACAAGTGAAGATGAAGATCTAGTGAGTGTGTGTAGTGGGTGTGAAAGTCAATGTTTTTACTTGTACAAAGAGTGTACTGAGAGTGAGACAATTGAGTATGTAACAACTTACAGCACCTAGTGGAGCTTTTATTAGCAAGAGCCAAGAACCAAGGTTTTTCCCTATTAAGAGGGTTTCCTTGTAAATCTTGTGTTGTGTTGTGCTTTGGTTATTTGTCTTCTCTAGAGTGTGTTTTGATTCAGAAGTTTTCTAGAAAGTGGAAAGAATTTACTTAGACCAATTCACCCCCTCCCCCTCTTGGTCTAACAGTTTTTTTCACTTTAGTATACTTATGCCATGTATACTTGTCTTATGTGTACTTGTTTAGCTTACTATACTTGTGCTTGTATACTTAATTCATGAGTACTCTATATTTATATCAGATATCTATGTATGTATGTTAGATATTGCTTATTTGGTTTAACATGACTTAAGGTACTTGAACGTGTATGTTTGTATGTCATGTATCATGTTTTATTACGGTTTAGTGTACTTGAGCATGTATACTTGTATGCCGTTATTCAATTCAATTGCATGAGTAGCTTAGGATGCTCCCTGAGTCTCATTTTGACATAGACGTTAGGTGGCATAAGCCACTTTAACATGTTTCACCTTAAGGTGATATAATTGTAAAATGCTAGGTTGATGCATGCTCATCTCCTACTAGTAGCTTTATGTTACTCACCCACGTAGTGGGGACATTTTTCAGGTATAGGGACCTTGATTTGGGATGCACACTATGCCATGGAAGTTTCATAGACTTGAAGTATCATTTTCATGAAAATGTTGGCATGAAATCTTATTTGTAGCTTTGCATGACAAAACTTGTAATTTTGTTCTAAATATGTAATGTGTACATAACTGCACCTTTTGTAATGCATTTGACATGTATAAGATGAGGCCGGAGGCCAATGGCATGTATCTTGTATTCTATACACTTTCATTTTCAAGGTTTATTATGAAAATATTAGAAAATGTTAAGTCATTGTCTCATAACTTTTACATTATGTGTGAGAATTTCATTTTATTTCTTACACAGGGTTTCTATGATCATGTATGAGGTATGGCCAAGGGCCAAATACCATTTCGTTCTAGGTTTTGCATTTTAGTTCCATTTATTGCATTTTTAGGCATTTTTGGCCGTTGAGAGGTCATATTTTGCATTGGGGTCATTTTGAGGCCGCAGACCATTGGGACGCATTTTAAATGTCTTTTTATGTTTGCGTGCATGTTCACATTGCATAAAACTCTTGAGTGTCAACTTTGGAACTATTTTTGGGCGAATTTATAGGTTTTTATGCAAAAACCTTGCATTAGGGTGTCAATTGAGTTCTTCTTTGGTTTGACATGTTTTAGATGCTTGAATGAGGCTAGGAAATGTTTTGAAACGTGTTTGGATCATGTAGAAAGCATGTAGAACCTTGGAGATGGACCAAGCACCATTTCCACACATTTCAGCAGCTTTTTATAGCAGCAGCAGGTGTGTTGGTCGGCTGATGGAGCTTCATCGGTCGGCTGACAAAGCCCTCGAGACCATTCCAGTAGCCTTTTTGGGATTTTTGGCATTTCGGTTGGCTGACCAAGGGGGTTCGACTAGCTGACAATGGGGTTTTGGCCGGCTGATGATGTACTTTCAGTCGATCGATCCTCCCTGGAACTTTCCTTTTTTAGTTTTCCTTGGACAACTTTGTTGTTCCAACTTTGGGAGATCATAGCTCATTAGTTTTAGATCCAAATTGGGTCATTCTTGAGTCCAAGTTCAAGAGCTTGAAGTTAGCTTTCCAGTGGTACTAACCATTCATCAAAACTCCATTGGTAGTGTGAGTTATTTTAGTTTTAGTGGGATAGGTTCATAGTAACTCTTAAATGGAGAAGGCCACTTGGTTTTAATTTCATATCCTTTCCTTCCGGACTCGAAATCAGGCAATTCTTAAGTCTAACTTCATTCATTTTTTGTTGTCTTTCCAATGGTGTGCACGGTGGCACCCATTTTAGTGTGAAATGACTATTTTGCCCTTGGTTTATTTCTTTTTGCGTTAGGCATTCTTGCTTCATTGCTTGGCATATTTAAGTTCCATAGCTTCATGGGGAGTCATCTTGGTGCCTTAAGAATGATGTACATCTCTTGAGGCCATTTTTCTTCTTTAGCTTTTGCATTTCTGGATCTGTTACTGGTCATCATAGGATACACTAGGTGTGTAAAAAAATCAAGGGTCGTCATAGTGATCGTTCCAACGATGTCGTGATGGATCAAGCCTTTTGTCCTTATCTGCATGAAAATTTTCCTTTCGATCGATCCAACCTTTCCTTCAATCGATCAAATATTTTTGATTTTATCCTCACCTACCACTTTTGTCCTTTTTGCAAAATATTCCAAAAATATCTCAGCTTTGTCATTATTCAAAAAGGCGCCGCTATAGTTCGATCGATTAAAGCACCCTTGTAATCGATCAAACTGCCTCAACTATGTGAAAAACTGAATTCTAGCCAACTTAAAGGTGTGATCGTGGTGTAATCATTTGGAGGTCCTAGTGCACGAGGTCAAGGTCTGACCATTAGGTGTGAAATTTGGGCTACCTATATAAGGATTTTGGATATTTTGAATAGATATACATCATATACAATAAAGAGGCTAAAGATAAGAGAGAAATATACACCATTTGGGGAAAGCTCTTCCACTCATCTAGGTTTCTACTAAGAAGAGGAGAATCATTTCTATTATGGAGATAACCCTTGAGGGTTGGATGACAGCATCAATGAGTGGCTAAACTATTCTCTTGGGGTTAGAGATAGTCCTCAGCATGCCTCCTAGACTTTGATGTTTTGTAATTAAAAGGGATTTGTGTTGTAATTATTGTATTGACATCTTATATATATAAATCTTGTTTCTACAATGATTTGTGTAGTTTAATACTTCCAATTGATCATTTAATTCTACCCATATGTCTATGTATGCTAGGATGAATATTCATGTATTTATTTCTAGATTTTGTGACATTGATGCATGTCTATGTGTGTTGATATTATGAATCTAGTGATGGTCAAGACATGGTTCTTAAGTAGATTACTCTTGTGGTTTGTTTGATGGTTCATACTTATTTCTTGATGGATTGTGCCACCTCCTTAGTTTAATTAGTTTAATTTTCATGTCACTAGCTTAGTTGTAGCGTAATTGCCTTACTTTCTTAGATAGGTGGACAATCCATGCTTGTTATTTGATGTTCTATACTTATGAATGCAAGTAGTATATTTCTCTAATTTGATGAGTGTGCATTAATTGTGGACTTAAGGGAAAGAATAATGGCTTAATTTGATATGTTGTGCTATTCATTAGTTTGGCTAAACAATGTATACTTACTTGGCCATCCATGCTTGATAATTCAATTAATGGCACACACTTTCATTACAACATATAATCCCCCTAATCCATCAAACATTGAATGTCTAGGAAGGTAATTCTTAATGGTGAACTCTAAGTCCCAAGAATCCTCTCTTATATTCTCTACACCTCATTTTACTCTAATTGCTTCACTTTGCATTTATCTAGTTTACATTGTAGTCTAATTTAACCACCAAATCATCTTTTGATCATTCGACCTACTAATCCAACGTTGATTTCCAAGCAAAAATACACTCCATTTCCCTTGGGACGATCCCTACTCACTTTAGCTACATTAATAGTTAGAAGTGGTAGTGGCATTCTACAAATTTAAACTTGGCCACACTACACACTTTTCTTGTAACTAGGTATTGACCACACCAGTCTTCCTTCGGTAGTAGCACTGCAAACTAAAGGAATAGGCGAACTGGCTCGGTGTAGTACTTTCTAACTCGAACTCGGACTCGAAATCACTGACTAAGGCTTGAACCCAAAGTATTAGGGCTCGAATCCACAAACTAAAGAGAGAAAGAGCAAGAAGAAAACTCATAAAAAGAGAAGAAATCTTTGAATTTTGGTGTGATTTGGAAGTGAACCAAAGAAGGGTACTTATAGGCTATAAAGTGCCTATAGGGAGGGTGCAAGCATGGGTCACAATGGTTCAAACCAGGTGCAGCCTATGGAAAAAACTGAAAAATAGTTATGAAATTTTAATACATGCCCATTTTTGTTTAATAAAAAATTAAACAGAATTCACACTTAAGCCCAGACCGAACTGGCGGAGTGCACGTGTGGTAGTTGGTTCGGACCTAAACTTGCCTAAGTCCTCCCCCTCTTAAAAACTTGGGTGCCTTGGGCCCAAACCCAAATCTCATACTTGGCTTATTTATACTTCAAATGGTTTTAATATTTTTTCGATGTGGGACAAGTATTTCCCACATATTGTAAACCCATTTAGGCTAATCAAACACCTCACTTTACAGCAAATTTCTCATTCACCTGGAAACGGATTTGAGAAAGTAAATATACCACGTTCATCTCCTTGCGGAGAGGAGTGCGCTCGTCTATAGATCCACAGAAAATTTTTAGCGAAATCTATTCCAATTCTCATCCAAAATTTATGTTTTTAATGCTCCCGTTTCCAACAACACAACTTTTTATTCTTCAGTATTGTTAATCGTAGAAATTCAGACTCTGTTGTATCCTAAAGGTGTCCCGGTAGCCAATACCTTTTGAGTAGAGCCAAATAACACCTTAAGGAGAGTGATCATACATGCCTCAAAAGTCATAGAAATTATTAATTTTGGGACTGAATTTAATCACACGCAATGAATGAGGATGTATATGGTAGTCTTGGCCAACTTAAAACACAAGAAATAAACCTTACATCATGTTGTATTATTCAAGTTCTCAATTATTCATGTCACATTCAAACCCTAGTGGTTAGATCAAATCTTTTCAACGGCTCCTAGCCAATTTTATGTTAATGTCATTAGCCAATTTGTTTGGTCCCAAAACAAGTTGGCGGGGTCGCTTGTAGACGATTCAGTGTTCCTGAATGTGTTGTTTGTTGCCTATAAGTTACAATCTTTGGCTTTTGAGACCCCACCAATCGCACACATGCAATGTAGCTGAAGCAAGTTGCGTTCAAATGCAAAGAATTACTGTTTACTCATCAATCTTATCCCCTCTTGTTCTAGTGATCACAGGCATGCTTTTATACCTGATAAGCATTCTTTGGCCAGACGAATTATATGTGACGTGTACTAATAACTCCAGTGTTTTGCTAGATATTTTCTTTCATGCTTCGGCCTTTTCAGCACAAAAATATGTTTCAAATTGTAAACACCCATTTGATATTAGTATCCAAATATTTTAATTATTTATTTTTTTGTTTTGAAATTATGTCCTAAAGTTGCCTCCTTAAAAGAAACTTTATTGCCATTTTGTACAATATCTTGAAATGATCGAATCTTAAAGGCAACAACTAATCAAATGTATTTTTGTTTTTTCTTTGCTTCCAAAAAGTCTACTTAAAGTGGTCTTTCTCACTTCGATTGTAGCGTGTTGTCCATTGTATTGTGTTGTACATCAAGGGTATACCATCTTTTCAATAGAGTTCGCCTCCCTTGTGAACCAGGAAGCACGACACTCCACCTAAGGCATAGTGGCAGTGTTGGACACGATCCGAACAAGTAGACACGGTTTGAATGTGTAAGACATAGATAAAAGGGACCTAAAATTTGAATATTTTATTTTCTAGTTGAACACGACAAAACACGTTTTGGATACTTTTAGAACAATTTTGTAATTATTTTTATTAGAAGAATGAATTTCAATGCAATTTATATTATATTATATTATAGACTAATACAAAAAAATAGAATAAAATTTAAAATAACAAAAATGTATAAAATTTAAAATAATAAAAATCTAGTAACAAAAATTTAATTCTAAACTACAAATTAGTACTTTCATTCATGATCATGTGGATAAAATGAATAAAAGTGATTGTTTTTCATATATGATAAAATATTTTATTATTATTTTCTGACATATCTATGCCATATTGGTGCCTTATTTTTTGAAGATTTGTTTTATCACTGTGTCGGTATCGTGTGATATCCATTGTCCTGTGTTTATGTTATGGATGATGAAAAGAAAAAAAGATAAAAAAATTAAAAAAAAAAAAAAAAAAAAAAAACCCAACCAACCAACTAGGTTGTTTCTTGTAACGCGGTACACTTCTTTTATTGATTGGTAGCACAAGTTTTCTTAAATAAAATAAACAATTAATACAATACATGACAATAGCCCAAACCCTGACCATCTTGAGTGATATAACAAATAAAAAACGAAAAAACAGTGTCTTTTGGAATGTCCTAATCTATAGATTTTGATTGTTTGCCCATTAAATTTTAAACAACGTGGCCCCTATAAGTCTACAAAATATAATGATAATACTATATAAATAAATAAAAATAAAAAATAAAACTTATTTTTGTGGTCATGCGCATTACTTACTCCTAATACATTATTGGAATCTTGATAAATCCTCCAAATAATTGTCCTATAATACTTATCAAAACTACCCCACATGAGCTTTTCCTGTAAATAATTGTCCTATATTTTACTGGCCTTCACCTCTTACGTGAGCTTGGCTTCCGGTGCTGTGGCTGGAAAATCAAGCACCGAGTTCATCAGAAAATCTTGTAGAGTAACAATCTATCCAAAACTTTGTTTTACCTCACTCTCAGGCCATGCAAGTGCTATCCAAACAAGCCCTTAGCACCTAGCATATACAGCACTCTCGTTGACCCTCAACGCTGCCAATTATACGTCCAGCGTGCTGAAAAATCTGCCACGAAGCCAAGGCATGAAGCCTAGAGAGGTCGCGGCCATGGGTGACTGTGTGGAGTTGCTAAGTGCCTCCGTAGACCAACTGAGAGAATCTCTGGGAGAGATGAATCAAATTAAGGAGCCAAACTTTGAGCGAATGATGAGTGACATAAAGACTTGGGTCAGTGCCGGTTTGACGGACAATGACACGTGCATGGATGGGTTCGCCGAGAAAGCCATGGACGGGAACTTGAAGACTGCTGTGAGGGGTCGGGTCCTGAAAATTGCGCAATTGACTAGCAATGCTTTGGCTTTGGCTTTGATCAATACTTATGCTTCTCTCCATTACTAGCTCCTTTTATTTTCGAATGGTAAAGCAAACGCACCCTTTTGTTCATTTTCGGATTCAAGTCATTAAGGAGGTTATACCGTTGAGCCAAATATCCTTCGGTACAAGGATAGTAGGTAAGGTGGTTATTATTGTTAGCACCATACTGGCAAGTGTATAAAAAGATATTGTATAATTTCTTAGTTATGTACTGTATTAGAGAAATTGTGTGTATGAATATTTATATAATTGTTGTGATTATGTTTGTATGTGATAGCGAGTTCAATAATACTTGGATATAGAAGTTTACTTGAAGCCATCCTCTTGTTTGTGTGAGGGAGAGAGAGTTGCCCAGCATTCATGGGACCACGTCATCCCTCAACATCCCTTCAAAGACAAAAGATACACATTTTGCCCATACTTCGGCTTAAACCATCCCCACCTTCAAATTTTTCATCATTTTAAAGATGAAGTGGAGAAGTTATGCCGTTAGAGCCAAGTCTTATCTTTGAGCCAACCCCATAGAGTTATCACTTGACAAGATTTTTAAATAAAAAAAAAAAAATAATAATTAATTTCTGGAATGAGATAAACAAGCAAAATCATACCCACCAAGTAAATTTGGAGAATAAATATTTGGGAAACTTTTTGAATCAGAAATTATTGTCAGGTACATTTTGTTTTTGTTGAAATCTTCATCTGATTCAACAATACTCAAATATATTTGACGCCTATCTTTACTGAAGTGTTGTGTCTGACTCAACAATAAAATGGCACACTGACAACTAATTTTGATAAGAAATATGTCAATACATAAATTATTTTCTTAACAAGGACACATGCAATTTGCAAACTCTGTTCAACGCATTTTTTTTATCTTTCCATTCATGTTCAGTACTTTTCATTAACTTTTTACATTCCAATAATGTAAGAGGTTTTGGCCAACCTTGGGGTTGCTGGAGAAGTTTTAATCATCTGGCGACTCAAATCCACTTTCAGTGGTGTTTTGGGGGCATCCAATGGCCAACCAACCTCAAGGTTGGCCAAAATATAATATTCCATTACCATAACCTATGACACCTGACCACGACCAACTTGTTGAATTCTTCCAGCAAGATTTGGACCAAGCTGTGAGAAAGGTTGGGAAACATTTCCATAGGCTTAATTTTCTCAGTCGTTGTATATTCTTCCACTTGGAGAAAATCAATGTTAAAGCATTTTTCTTCCAATTTTGGAAGAAAGTCCTAGTATTTTAGTTGCTCCAAATTTACATCGTTTTGGGGGCAAAATATGGTCAATTAACAGTGCAATTGGTCAGAAGATGTATAAATCCGTCCTCCACGTAAACCTCTAAGACTAGGGGGGACGAAATTGGACAAAAGGTTTCAAATCCTCAAGATCATAGCTTTTGGTCTAGATAATACGTTGATTAATGTTTCGGCCAAATGGTATAGTATGGTTGAAAAAACTTTTAGTTATCTCATTCCTCTTCCAATAGAATATCACATGGCAAATTTTCACTCATAATTTAAAATTTTACATGCCTTACTATTCTTCTAAGAATATGAGGCGCAAAAGAATTGGGGAACAATGTTAATTACTACCCCAATTTTCAGTAGTCAATTAGAAAGTGGCATGTACATGGCAAGTTCCAATGGAACTTACAATAGCAATTCTTATAACAGTGGCTAGTAAGTGCTTGGCACGTGGCCATATAAATTAAGTGAATGGATCACCTGCAGCTAAAATCATGTTTGCACCACAAATTATCAATCAACATCCAATGAAAGGTTAATAGGTGGCCGATTACAAATTTTTAGTGGAAATTTATATCTTCCAAGCACTTTGGTAAGAAACTACTCCAAGTTGGACACATGGCTTATTAAAAGGCCACACCAATAACTGTTTGCACTATAATTATTGGCCAATTTTCAAAGAAAGGTTGTCGTAGCCAATTCCAATGGAAGGGTGATATGAAAAACAAGGATGCAATCACAAAGAAGCACGTGAATTCATTTCAAAAAGCCATTTGATAAAGTCAGGGGCGGAACCAGTAATTTGGTTCAGGGGGCATGTTAACACTGACAAAATAATTTTTTTTCAAACACGCCAAAAATATAATAGTGTAACAACAGTGCATTAGAATATGTGAATAAAAAATGAATAAGAAGATAAAAAAGAAAAAGAATGTTATTGCACATGAATTATGCATGAGTGCAAGAAAAAATAAATTTTTAAGAAGAAAAAAGAATTTTTCTAACAAGAAAATAAAATGAAAAGAAAATAATATGAGAGAATTTTGAAGGAAGAAATAGGTTTTAATTATAGAAAGAGAATGAAAATGTAATGATCTGGTCATTTTCCTTCCTTTTCTTTTTCCCCATTCTTACGGATTAATTTTTTTCGTTGATATTTTCTTTCGCGTAACCTCACTTTTCGTGCTCAGACTTGATTTTTGACTTCACGTGCTTCATTCCTGCTGGTTTCCCTGTTATTTCTTTTTCCCATAGGGGCGTGGATGAAGAGATTCTTCATAAATATTTTTGTTTCTTGGGCTGTTTTTCATAAATATCTCTTCAAGATTTTTTGATTTGGGGGTTTTTAAGAAGATATTTTCATTTGGGTCACTTGCACAGTAATTTTTTTATGTAGGGGCCTTTGTGCAATTAATAAAAGTTACAAAGTGCCTCCCTGGGGCTTGGATCCTCATACGGAATTCATATTCACATTTCGTTGAGTTGCGTACACTTTGAATTGTCTTGCGGTCGATCTCCCCAGTTTTCGAATTTTTTACCCTAGTTGCCGCCGAACTTGTTTGGAGCATATCTCTCTATTCGAGACTCAGTTTTCGACATCGTTTATTTTGTTATCCATTTTTTCTCATTTCGGTTCTTTTTCATTCTCGGTGTTTTGCCGTTTGAGCATGTCTGCATAAATTTCACTTTTTCGAGCCAGGCGGGACCCATTTGGGTTACTTTTTAGGATTTCTATAAATAGGGGAAGAGAGATAAAAGCTTTATCTCTCCACTATGGCTGGCAGCCATGGGCTGCCACCTTTTTTTCCTTCTTTTTAAGCCCTTCCCCATGGATTTTTTCGGTGATGTCTAAGGCTTTAATGTCAGCCTTAACGAGGCCCTCGATTCCAACCGATTGGAATCTTGTTTTGGCCATTTTTCAAGTTCGGATTTGAAGCCAAGTTTGGATTTAGGTGTTACCTCCTAAGGGTTTAAGGTTCACCTTGTTGTGCCTGACAAAACCCCGAAGTGGCGTAGCATTCAGAAAGGTTTCGTTTCGGTGGGATTTGAGATTTCATCTCAAATTGAGGTAGCACTACAACAGTTTTGGCTTTTACCAGTACTCAAAAACGCTGGTAAAAGCCTTAAAAAGCGCTGGTAATTAGCGCTTTACCAGCGCTTCTTTAAAAGGGCTGGTAAATCCAGCGTCGGTAAGACTTTACCAGTGCTTTTGGAGAAGCACTAGTAAGTGGCTTTTACCAGCGCTTTTGAAGAAACGCTGGTAAATGGCTTTTACCAGCGCTTCTTCAAAAGCACTGGTAAAGGGCCATTTTGTTTTCCCCCCCCCCCCCCCCCCCCCATGCCAATGCTTCTTAAAAGAGCGCTGGTAAAGGGCTATTTAATTTTTTTTTTTCTCCTTATTATTTTTGGAAACAAAAATCTTTACGGCTACTAATATCATCCCAATAACACAAGTCTATAAAAATACCACCCAAATTGTTTTTACATAGTACAACCACAAGTTAAACCTACTGCCAATATGAAAAATACTATCGAAATTGGCTAGTAAATGTCAACCAAAAAGCGAAAATGTTATATAACCACAAGTTAACCTGTCAATATGAAGATACAATCCAAATTGTCTAGATAAAGCTACTAAATGTCACACAAAAAGAATTAAGAATTTTTTACAAATATAGTACAAGTTTTTCAAAAAGAACCCATCCACGGCAAAAGAAATTCAAATAGCACATCCACTCCCCCATCTTCAGCTTCAACTTCAACTTCAACAAGTCTTCTTGCCCATTTAATTTGAATTATCCTACATTTTTTATAAATTCATTAAGCGCACATTATAATAAATGGAAACTTAACATATAAGAGAAATTAAAAAAGTTCATAACCTTAACTGAATTGGCATCCCGACTAGAAAATGAATTTGAAGGTCTAGGAGGAGCATTTAAAGAATCAGAACCCTTCAAAATAACAAAACAAAATACATGAAATCTTGACATAATTAAACATATATTTAGTAAAGAGTAAAACTAATAATAAATATACCTGTCCACTACAATTTTGTTGTTGCATCTGCATTAGTCCAACCATTAGTTCTCACTGTAAGAGATTGTTCATTATTAAAGCTTCCCTATTTCTCCTATCACGTCCTTGGATTCTAATTATAGAGAAAAACTAAAAAACCAGGAGTAGTTAACATTTACTAAAATGTTTTGTTTTATGATGTGTATTGAAATTTTAGGTTCACTGGTTTTTTCTCTTTCAGTTTTTCCTTTTCTATATATGATATTTTTCTAGAATGATCTGCAAGTCAATGGAAAAGCCCAACACAATAGAAGTAGAACACTAGTTTTGAGTTCTCTGATCAACAGCAGCACGACTACTTTGGCAATAATGTATTGTTCATTGATTGTTGACGGTTCTAAGATGAAATGTTATGTACTATCTAAGTACGAGATAGAACTGCTAACTGATGCTTTTTTTTTTCTTTTCTTCTAAGCTTAAGGATTTTCTGGGAGTAATTATTGCTCATACATGAATTAATTGTGTTTGATGTGTAGTCGACTCTATGGATTTATCTATGTCCTTCTAACATGGCCATGGTGTTTTCAATATAAGAAAATTATAAATCCTACTAAATAGAGGAGCCATTGTTTTAAGCTTAAAATATAGTCATTGAAGTTTGCTCATGACTCGCATACCAGTCAACATGTTTAACACACACACACACACATTAGCAGTCAGATTTTGCATCTTGGACTACACAGGATGAATTGATGAACATGTGAGAAATAGAGGAATGAACAATGATTATTGATATGTGTGTGTGTGTGTGTAAAGATTTATGTTCTGATATAGAGAATCAGAATTTAACTACAAGGAGGAAGTTCCTCCTTACATAAAGGGGCATGGACAAGTGACAAGGCTAGCACAAAATCCATGGAGAAACTTCAAACCTACCTACCAATGATCCAAATCCATCCACTGCCCCACTAGTTCTCCCCACAAAGGAAAGAAAAGAAAAGAAAAGGATTTAGATTTTCATGCCAACCAAACAATCATAGGAACATGAACACTTTGAAAGTAAAACGCAAACAAAGGACCCCCATCGATCCTACATGATAATAAAATTTCAAGAAACAAAATTAAAAAGATCCTTTTCTCTTACATCAAAGGGTCCCAACCTAAGTCCCCATTTTGGCCCCTATCAATCCCATTTTTAGGTTAATGGCTAATATTCAGCTGTGTCATATTTTTTCATGAAATAAACAATGACTAGTGATTTTCTTCTTCTTCTTTTTTTTAGTATACAGTTGAATGTTCTGATCTCAGCCGTAGCATTTTATGATCTGTCATGTAAATTTTTCAGTGTCTGAGAATTGTGGAGTAGTAGCATGTATTTTTTATTTTGTCCTGCCATCATTTTCGGATAGTTTTGTTTTTTTGTTCTACACTTTTAGATAATGATATGTAATGAAACACCCAAAATTTATCATTTCTTTCTATAATTAAAGATGCTGAGAAATTTATATCTACAAGATTCATCATGTTTATTTATGCATTTCCAAATGATAAAATATGTTAGTGCAACAAGTTACAGTGATTAGAAAATATTTCCTTCTTGAAGACTATGTTTCAAAAGTGCTGGAAGCATAAAATTGTAACCTTCTTTTTTTTTTTTTTTTTTTTTTTTTTCTTCACAATAAGCCATGAAATTGTAACTTCATTGCTTCATTGTGCATGTGTGTGTGTGAGACACAGAGAGTGATTGAGAGAGAAGTAGTTAATGTCACAATCTGAAGTCAACTAAGAATAGAGAAGCGAAGTATAGATTTTAAAAGTGAATTTATAGGAGCAAACATGAAAATTTATGTTGGATACTTGAAGTATAGATTTTAAGAATAGAGAGGGGAATTTAAATGAAAATTTTCGAACTAAATATTGGATTTGGTCAATACAGGCTGGGGCTAGAAACCTACTTTCAAAGGTTAATGGCTGCTCAGAATTACTTCCGTCTATTACTTACGGTACATGAAATATCTTTTGGAAGATATTTTCATTCTGGGGTAGTTTCGCAGTTAACCCTTTTTGTAGGGCCATTATGCAATTAATGAAAGTTATTGCAAAATATTTCGTCTGGAGCCTGGATCCTCGTACAGGATTCATTTTCACTTTTCGTTGACTCGTAAATACATAGAATTTCTTTTTGGTCGTTTTTCTCCAGTTTCAGAGTTTTTGGACCCGGTTGCTGCCGAACTTGTTCGGGGCATAACTCTCTGCTCGGGACTCAGTTTTTGACATTGTTTCTTCCGTTGTTCATATTTTATCATTTTGAATCTTTTTCGTTCATGGAGTTTTGCCGTTTGAGCGCGTTTGCTCAAAATCCACTTTTCCGGACCTAGTAAGGCCCGTTCGGGGCACTTTTTGAGATTTCTATAAAAGGGAGATGAGATATTTCATTCTTCATCTTCCCCACTCCCCTTGCATGACTTGAAGCAGCCATGGATACCCATGGAGCTACCACCTTCTCTCTCCTCCTTTGATCTACTTTTCCTGAGTGAAAACCCTTCGGCCTTCACGTTTTTTTTTTTTTTTCCCCTCGACGTGTTCTACCATTCCCCCTTATTAGAATTCATTTCCGACCACTTCTTGAGTTTAGGTTTGAAGTCAAGTTGTGATTTTCATGGGGCTTCCTTCGGATTCATGTAAATCGTGTTGTCCCCGTCAAAACCTTTCGATTTCGGCGGATTCGGAACACTTTTCTTCCGGTGGGGATTTGGGGCTTTCGTCTCAAATTGAGGTAGGGGGTGTTATAATTTACTTTCTTGCTATATTACATGCTTGTGATGCTTATACACTTGATTGCATGCTTGAATCACAAACTCTAGAGATTTTATTATTTATTTTTCTTGTGAAGGATTTAATTTTCCCGGTTGTCCATAACTTTGTTTAATCATGTGGCATGATAGAATATTACCACTTCATTTGTAGATTGACATATACTAGATCTAGATTATTTGGACAAGTAATGAAGATTTTATTTAATATTTATGTTGAATAAAATATTAAATCATGTGACCTTAACTAAATTGAAATCAATATGTGTTAGGATATTATATTAGGCCTTGGCATGCTCTTCAACATAGGTGAATTTGAGAGAAATTGGAAGTGTTTTGAAATCTAGTAATATTTAATTAATTTGATTAATTAAATTGCTCCAAGTGTACTACTCATCCCGTTGGAATTTCGACTTGAAATTATTGATGTGCATGGCATGTAGTTTCATTAATATTAAATCTAGAATATTTGATTAGGTTTTGAAACCCTTCAATTATTATTTTTCTAGTATTAAAGTTTAATACATATGGCCGTAACATGCATAGAATGTACTTGTATCAGGCTCTTAAATCAAGTCTTGACATGTTTAATAACATACATTAATTTGAAATCATTTGGACGAGTTTAAAAATCTAGAGATTTTAATTAAATGAAATAATTAAGGTCCATTCAATGGTTCTATGCACTTGATTAACTTTCTAACCTTGTATTAATGATTTTCTTGATAAGTTCCTTCACGTGTATTACATTGAGCATAATCGGATATGTTTTGAAACTTATATTTATTCATTTCTCTTGTATGGAACTTAACTCACATGGTTGTGTTGTGTATGAAATGAACTTGAAACTTGACTTTGAACTTGGTTTTGACATGATCCTTGACATAACTTGTTCGTAGAACATTTAGACTTGCCATGTAACCTTGATAATTTAATCCCTTAAGTAGATTAAATTTCCTTTTATGTCTCCCTCGAGTTAATCATGCCTTGATATTATGTATCTAGACTTCTTGTATCTTGGTTTAATTAATGTGCTTAATGAACATGCTAATTTGTTTGGAATGGTTTATTCACACATGTGTTGTTTTGTATACAATTGAATCATGTATCTTGTACTTATGGTATACTTGCTTCGATGGATTCCATGTGCTATTTATCATGGTTGTGGTCTATATAAATGCACACATTGATTTCTTGATATTTCACATGCCATCATAGTTAAGAACCTGGGGCATGACTTGTGTGTTCCAAAATCTTGGTTATGCATGATATGTGGTTAATGCATTTCTTATATTTTGATACAATCTTGACTTGCACAACTTGTTGATTTTTGGACTTGGGATATCAATCAAGAATTGTCATGGCTAGGACTTGGTTCTAGTACGGGAGAATGTCCTCCTACACTATAGTGCGCACTAGGGGAAAGGTACCCATGGGTTAGTAGCCCTAAAGTGATCTCAAGAGTACAGTTTTAATCTGGGCGATATTCGATATTCGAGTTTCCACATTGGTTAATTTCACTCTTTAAATTTTAAGTTGCTATTGTTGAAGATTTAAACATGTCATGTATCTGAAATGCTCCAATCTTGTCTTATTGCATAGATTTTATGCATCATTCGTGAATTAACTCCTTAAATTTCAAGTGTCGTATTCCTTGAAGATTTAAGACTCTTTTCGTGTTATATGAAATGCTCTATCCTTATTAGATTGCATATATGTTATGCCTTATTCTTGGATTCATGTATAATTCTTACCTTATTAATTGGAATGTCCCAATCTTGTTTTATTGCATTGATACTATGTATTATCCATAATTTCATGTACTATTCTTGTCTTGTTAATTGGAATGTCCAAACCTTGTTAAATTGCATAGATATTATGCCATGTTCTTGACTTCGTGTATTAATCCTATCATGTTAATTGGAATGCTCCAACCATGATAATTGCATTGAAAATGAAATCCTTGTATTCTAGTATCTTTTTGTCGTGTTGTATGGAATCATTCTAAATCTTGCTTAATTGTATTTGATAATGCAATTCATGTTAACCTATGTTCTAGTATCCTTCTTGTCATAATCTTGGATTATGCCAACTATGACTTGTTTCATGTGTGTATATATATCATGATTCTTATTGATATTGCTCCATGGTAGCTTAGGATACTCCCTGAGTCTAAGCTTTGACATAGACATTAGGTGACATAATCCTTTTTTGAAATGATTCATGTTGTCTAAAAATCTTAAAGAAATCGAGTCATGTATACTCATCCCCTACGAATAAACTTGTTAGACATATTTATTCACCCCTAAGTTACTGGGTGTTTTGCAGGCAAAGAAGCTTTGTTGTGGGATACACAACATTTTTAGACATGCTAGAAGTCTTGAAGTATTTTTGATGACATTGAATATGCACATGTTAGCATATCATGTTTACTTTTGTTTATTTTGATAAAACTTGTATTCTTTGATTCCATGTATGTAAACTGTGCATAAGCACACTCTTTTCATTGCATTCAACATATATAAGGTGAGGCCAGAGGCCAATATCATGTATCTTGTATTCTATACACTTGTGCTTTCAAAGTTCATTATGGAAGTATTGAAAATTCATGAGATATTATGTCATAACTTTTGCATCGGGTGTGGGAATTCCATTATGTCTCTTTCATAGGTTTTCTATGATCATTCTTGAGGTGTGGCCAATGGCCAAACACCGTTTTATTCTTGGTTAAGCATTTTGGCTTCATTAATAGCATTTTTAGTCATTTTTGGCCATTAAGAGGTCATATTTTGCATTTGAATTATTTTGAGGCTGCGAACCATTGGGACGCATCCTAAATGTCTTTCTACATTTGCGTGCATGTCCATATTGTACAAAACCCTTGAGTTTAAACTTTTGACTTATTTTTGGGCGATTTTATGAATTTTCATGGAAAATTCCTCCTTAGAGTGTCATTTGAAATTCCTCCTTGTCTCGGCATGTTTTAGATGCTTGAACGGGTCTAGGAAATGTTTTGAAACATGCTCGGACATGTAGAGTGCATGTAGAGCCTTAGAAACAAGGCAAGCACCTTTCCCATGGATTGCAGCAGCCTTTATAGCAGCAGTAGAGGTGTCGCTTGGCTGACGGAGCTCTATTGGTCGGCTGACGATTGTCTCGAGACCATTCCAGTAGCCTTTTTGTTGAAAAAGGGTGTTTCGGTCGGCTGACCATGGGGGTTCGACCAGATGACGATTGAGTTTCTGCTGGCTGACCATTGTCTTCGGTCGACCGATCCTCCCTGGGACCTTCTCTTCTCAGTTTCTCTTGGGCAGCTTTGTTGCATTGACTTCAGAGGGTCATAACTCTCTCATTTTAGATCCAAATTCTGTCATTCCTGATTCTAAGTTCAAAAGCTCGAAGTCAGATTTCCAATGGTGCCAACCATTCATCAAAACTCCACTTATTATGAGAGTTATTCCAATTTTTGTAAGATAGGTTCGTGTTAACCTTTAAACGGAGAAGGCCTCTTTGTTTTAAATTCATATATTTTCCGTCTGGACTCCGAATCAGGCAATTCTTGAGTCTAACTTGGTTCATTTTTTGTTGTCTTTCCAGTGGTGTGCTCAGTGGCACCCATTTCAGTTTAAAATGACCATTTTGTCCTTGGTTCATTTCTTTTCGAGTTGGTATTCTTGCTTCATTTGTTTGGTTCATTGGTGTTACATGACCTCATGGAAGTTCATCAAAGTTTCTTATAAGTGTGTTGTGCCTTAAAAAACTGTTGTCTTGTCTCTTTTGCTTCTGCATCTTGGATCCAGTTCGGGTCGTCACAGGACACACTGGCTTAAAAACCAGGGTCGTTACAGGTGGTATCAGAGCTCGTAGGTTCAAAAACCTTAGGACGGTGGGTTTTGGGTGCATATCATGCTTTTGTTGGTGTACCTTGATTTATTTATATTCCTATGATAACATGTTTTGGTATTATAACATGTTTATGTGCTTCGTTTGATAGCATGCTAGGTGTGATGACATATTTTCTGTACTTATATGCTTATGTGTTTAAAAGCATCTTTGTTTGACATGTTTGCTTATGTGGCACCTTGAGTAGATAGTCCATTGCTATGATGCATGCTAGTTGTTTACTTTTATATCTGGTTTTGGCATTGTCTCTAAGGATCTGTCGTATCCCTTGGATGCATTCTTGTTTCACGAGTTTCTTCCTTGGATAGGAGAAATTCATTTTGTAAGGACCCATGTCGGGAACCTTCTTGTCTATTCTGTCAATTGATGCGAGTAAGGCTCATGTAAGTGTAGAATTGCAATTCTTATCTGGTGGAGTGAGACGTGGGCCTGGGAGGCACCGTTTCATTTCCTTTTCCTTCGTGGCTTCTAGATCGAAGGCCTTAAGCGTAATGGTGCTAGTGTCATTGTTGTCAGAGTTTTGGGATTAGCTACCCCAACTCTCGTAGATACCTAGTTTCCGTAGTGCCTTTGGTACTGATCATTTTCGACATTGATGTCATTTGTATCGAAAAGTTCCCTTCTAGAGCATGTTACAAACTAGTGCCTTATACTGTCATGCTACCTTACTGACGAGTAAGTGTGGGCGGGTTGTGGTTGCTATTTGTACTGCCTTATCACTCTCTTCTTTCACCATATTTAACGTTTCGTTGTCTTAGGATTCCCTCGGTGGTTGACATTGAGTTAACATACCGATTCGTGTGAGGTGTTGTCTTCTATTCATGGTTTCGCGTTCCTCTAGTTGATCTTGAGATCTCTAGGATTGTCCTTCAGTGCTTTATGAGCTATCATTGGTTTGACCTTTTGTTTGGTCCGTGTTCTATTCTTTTCTGGTATGTTCCAAAATTCGGGGACGAAATTTCTTTAAGGAGGGTAGGTTGTAATGACCAGGACATTTACCTTCTTTTCCTTTTTCTTGAAATTTTACGGATAAATTTTTTCCGTTTAATTTTCTTTTCTGAGTCCTGTTTCTCGTCGTTTAGTGTCATCTCGAGTGCTTAAAAATGGTTTCCGAGACTCTTTTCCATGGATTGGCAACTTCCTTTAAGGACCGACTCATTTCCGCATTTTCACTTTTCTGGACACTATTCACTTTTGTCTTTTCCCTATTTCGTCCTTTTCCCTATTCAGTCTTTTCCTCATTTGCCAGTTTTTGGCACAACCTCACTTTTTGTGTTCGGAGTTGGTTTTTGACTTCACGTGTCTTCATCTTCAGTGGTTTTCTCAAAATACGTATCTTTACTTTTGTAAGAAAGTACTCTGATTGCTCCCGGTGTCCATAGGGGCATGGATGCACAATTCTTTGGAATTATTTTCTTTTCTTGGGGTTTTTTCATAAATATCTTTTGAAGATATTTTATTTTAGGGGTATCTAAGAAAATATCTTTTGGAAGATATTTTTATTCTGGGGCAGTTTCGTAGTTAACCCTTTTTGTAGGGGCCATTATGCAATTAACGAAAGTTATTGCAAAATATCTCGTCTGGAGCCTAGATCCTTGTACAAGATTCATTTTCACTTTTCATTGACTCGTAAATTCATATAATTTTCTTTTGGTCGTTTTTCTCCAGTTTCAAAGTTTCTGGACCCGGTTGCCCCCGAACTTGTTCAGGGCATAACTCTCTGCTCGGGACTTAGTTTTCGACGCCGTTTCTTCCGTTGTTCATATTTTCTCATTTTGAATCTTTTTTGTTCATAGAGTTTTGTCGTTTGAGTGCGTTTGCTCAAAATTCACTTTCTGGACCCGGCGGGGCCCATTCGGAGCACTTTTTGAGATTTCTATGAAAGGGGGATGAGATATTTCATTCTTCATCTTCCCCACTCCCCTTGCTCGACCTAAAGCAGCTATGGATGCCCATGGAGCTGCCACCTTCTCTCTCCTCCTTTGATCTACTTTTCCTAAGTGAAAACCCTTCGACCTTCACGTTTTTTTTTTCCCCTCGACGTGTTCTACCATTCCCCCTTATTAGAATTCATTTCCGACCACTTCTTGAGTTTGGGTTTGAAGTCAAGCTGTGATTTTCATGGGGCTTCCTTTAGATTCATGTAGATCGTGTTGTCCCTGTCCAAACCCTTCGATTTCGGCGGATTCGGAACACTTTTCTTCCGGTGGGGATTTGGGATTTTCATCTCAAATTAAGGTAGGGGGTGTTATAAATTAATTTCTTACTATATTACATGCTTGTGATGCTTATACACTTGATTGCATGCTTGAATCACAAAATTTAGAGATTTTATTATTTATTTTTCTTGTGAAGGATTTAATTTTCCTGGTTGTCCATAGCTTTGTTTAATCATGTGGTATTATAGAATATTACCCCTTGATTTGTAGATTGACATATATTAAATCTAGATTATTTTGACAAGTAATGAAGATTTTATTTAATATTTATATTGAATAAATTATTAAACCATGTGGCCTTAACTAGCTTGAAAGCAATACGTGTTAGCATATTATATTAGGCCTTGGCATGCTCTTCAATATAGGTGAATTTGAGAGAAATTGGAAGTGTTTTGAAATCTAGTAATATTTAATTAATTTGATTAATTAAATTGCTCCAAGTGTACTATTCATCCCGTTGGAATTCCGACTTGAAATTCTTGATGTGCATGGCATGTAGTTTCATTAATACTAAATCTAGAATATTTGATTATGTTTTGAAACCTTTCAATTATTATTTTTCTAGTATTAAAGTTTATTACACATGGCCGTAACTTGCATAGAATGTACTTGCACCATGCTCTTAAATCAAGTCTTGACATGTTTAATAACATACATTAATTTGAAATCATTTGGATGAGTTTAAAAATCTAGAGATTTTAATTAAATGAAATAATTAAAATCCATTCAGTGGTTCTATGCAGTTGATTAAGTTTCTAACCTCGTATTCATGATTTTCTTGATAAGTTCCTTAACGTGTATTACATTGAGCATAATCGGATATGTTTTGAAATTTATATTTATTCATTTCTCTTGTATGGAACTTAACTCACATGGTTGTGTCGTGTATGAAATGAACTTGAAATTTGACATTGAACTTGGCCTTGACATGATCTTTGACATAGCTTGTTCGTAAAACATTTGGACTTGCCATGTAACCTTGATAATTTAATCCCTTAAGTAGATTAAATTTCCTTTTATGTCTCCCTCGAGTTAATCATGCCCTGATATTGTGTACCTAGACTTCTTTTATATTGGTTTCATTAATGTGCTTAATGAACATGCTCATTTGTTTTGGAATGGTTTATTCACACATGTATCTTGTACTTATGGTATATTTGCTTTGATGGATTCCATGTGCTATTTATCATGGTTGTGGTCTATATAAATGCACACATTGATTTCTTGACATTTCCCATGCCATCATAGTTGAGAACTTAGGGCATGACTTGTGTGTTCCAAAATCTTGGTTGTACATGATATGCGGTTAATGCATTTCTTGTATTTTGATACAATCTTGACTTACACAACTTGTTGATTTTGGGACTTGGGATATCAATCAAGAATTGTCATGGATAGGACTTGGTTCTAGTACGGGGGAATGTCCTCCTACACTATAGTCTGCACTAGGGGAAAAGTAACCATGGGTTAGTAGCCCTAAAGTGAACTCAATAGTACGGTTTTAATTCGGGCGATATCCGATTTTCCACATTGGTTGATTTCACTATTAAATTTTCAAGTTGTTATTCTTAAAGATTTAAACTTATCGTGTATGTAAAATGCTCCAATCTTGTCTCATTGCATAGATTTTATGCTTCATTCGTGAATTAACTTCTTAAATTTCAAGTGTCGTATTCCTTGAAGATTTAAGACTCTTTTCGTGTTATATGAAATACTCTATCCTTATTAAATTGCATATATGTTATGCCTTATTCTTAGTTTGATGTATAATTCTTACCTTATTAATTGGAATGTCCCAATCTTGTTTTATTGCATTGATACTATGTATTATCCATAATTCTATGTACTATTATTGTCTTGTTAATTGGAATGTCCAAATCTTGTTAAATTGCGTAGATATTATGCCATGTTCTTGACTTTGTATATTATTTCTATCGTGTTAATTGGAATGCTCCAACCATTATAATTGCATTGAAAATGAAATCCTTGTATTCTAGTATCTTTTTGTCGTGTTGTATGGAATCATTTCTAAATCTTGTTTAATTGTATTTGATAATGTAATTCATGTTAACCTATGTTCTAGTATCCTTCTTGTCATGATCTTAGATTATCCCAACTATGACTTGTTTCATGTGTGTATATATATCATGATTCTTGTTACTATTGCTCCATGGTAGCTTAGGATGCTCCCTGAGTCTAACCTTTGACATAGACGTTAGGTGACATGATCCCTTTTTGAAATGATTCATGTTGTCTAAAAATCTTAAAGAAATCGAGTCATGCATGCTCATCCCCTACGAATAAACTTGTTAGACTTGTTTATTCACCCTGAAGTTATTGGGTGTTTTGTAGGTAAAGAAGCTTTGTTGTGGGATAAACAATACTCGTAGACATGCTAGAAGTCTTGAAGTATTTTTTATGACATTGAATATGCACATGTTAGCATATCATGTTTACTTTTGTTTATTTTGATAAAACTTGAATTCTTCGATTCCATGTATGTGAAGTGTGCATAAGCACACTCTTTTCATTGCATTTAACATGTATAAGGTGAGGCCGGAAGCCAATATCATGTATCTTGTATTCTATACACTTGTGCTTTCAAAGTTCATTATGGAAGTACTGAAAATTCATGAGATATTATGTCATAACTTTTGCATCGGGTTCGGGAATTCTATTATGTCTCTTTCATAGGTTTTCTATGATCATTCTTGAGGTGTTGCCAATGGCTAAACACCTTTTTATTATAGGTTAAGCATTTTGGCTTCATTAATAGCATTTTTAGTCATTTTTGGCCATTGAGAGGTCATATTTTGCATTTGAGTTATTTTGAGGCTGCGGACCATTAGTACGCATCCTAAATGTCTTTTTACATTTGCGTGCATGTCTACATTGCACAAAACCCTTGAGTTTGAACTTTTGACTTATTTATGGGCAATTTTATGAATTTTCATGGAAAATTCCTCCTTGGAGTGTCATTTGAAGTTCCTCCTTGTCTAGACATGTTTTAGATGGTTGAACAGGTCTAGGAAATGCTTTGAAACATGCTCGGGCCATGTAGAGTGCATGTAGAGCCTTTGATATAAGCCAAGCACCTTTCCCATAGATTGCAGCAGCTTTTATAACAGCAGGAGAGGTGTCGGCCGGCTGATGGAGCTCCATCGGTCGGCTGACAATTGTCTCGAGACCATTCCGGTAGCCTTTTTTGGTGAAAAAGGGTGTTTAGGTCGGATGACCGTGGGGGTTTGGCCGAATGATGGTTGAGTTTCGACTGGCTGACCATTGTCTTCGGTCGACCAATCCTCCCTGGGACCTTCTCTTCTCAGTTTCTCTTGGGCAGCTTTGTTGCATTGACTTCAGAGGGTCATAACTCTCTCATTTCAGATCCAAATTCGGTCATTCTTGATTCTAAGTTCAAGAGCTCGAAGTCAGATTTCTAATGGTGCCAACCATTCATCAAAACTCCACTTATTGTGAGAGTTATTCCAGTTTTAGTAAGATAGTTTCGTGGTAACCTTTAAACGGAGAAGGCCTCTTTGAATTCATATCTTTTCCGTCTGGACTCTGAATCAGGTGATTCTTGAGTCTAACTTGGTTTATTTTTTGTTGTCTTTCCAGTGGTGTGCTCTGTGGCACCCATTTCAGTTTGAAATGACTATTTTGTCGTTGGTTCATTTCTTTTCGAGTTGGCATTCTTGCTTCATTTGTTTGGTTCATTGGTGTTCCATGACCTCATGGAAGGTCATCAAAGTATCTTATAGGTGTGTTATGCCTTAAAAAATTATTGTCTTGTTTCTTTTGCTTCCGCATCTTGGATCCAGTTCGGGTCGTCACAGGACACACTGGCTTAAAAATAGGGTCGTCACAATATGCCTGTGTTGGTGTAAAATCCTAGAGTGAATCTCAAAACAATCATAAAATCAAGATCATGTGGAGCACAAATGCAAGCAAGTTATCAATCTTTTGAAAAATATACTCCTAAATTTCATCCATAAAGCATACAAGGAATATTGGACTCTCAAGTCAAGCAATTTTTAAATTTTAAGCAATATATTCCTCAAAAGATCAAAATCATACCTAGTTATGGACCAATTATAAATAATCCCTCAAATACACAAGTCATACTTAAAATTTTGAATTGAAGCAAATACTGCATTTAACATCATTACCCCCAAATTTAAATAGCACAATGTCCTCAATGTGGAAGAACATAGGAAAGAGTATACCAGTGTGGCTATGGCGAAGAATGGCCGGGACACATGAATCTAAAGTGGGTGGTATAACCCCCCCAAACTTGGGATGAATTGTGGTCCTGAAAAGATGGTATTGGGAGAAAAGCTGATCAGATAACAAAGGGGATAATAATGGTGCACAGTAGACATGCAAGTATAACTAGGATAACAAATGAACTAATAAGAGAGAAAAAAGGTGATCCTGAAAAATTCGGGCAGCACTCTCTCACTGAAGTCACTGGGATGCACCTGATAATGGAGTCAGTAAGAGTCAAATATATCAATAGTAGAATATGACATCCAAAAGATCATGCATAAAATAGGAAAATAAAAATACTATATGGTACATCAGAGTAATAGGGCCGATAGACTGGCCGCAAAAATAATATAACTATATCAAAATAGCAGGAATGTATCACAGATATATAACATAATAAAAGAGAGGAATAAAGATCAGGCAGATGAAGTAGGGCGAGTAGGGTGTGATCCCCTGATATCTCTGGATATGCCCTGCAGTGCAGCTAAGATATTGGAGCGGAGAGATGCCACACCTGACAGGAGAGAGACAACTGCATCCTCCAAGGCCTGGATATGCTCTCCAAAGCCGGGTGTCGGTACTAGAGCCTCAGGTATGACTGGATCAGGAAAATGATGTGCATCCTGAGTCTACTCCTAGAAATGTAATGGTGACCCTGCTGGAGAGTGATGTGGTAGCTCCTCTGCAGGAGGCTCCTATTCTAAGTCAATGGCCATATGTACTGTAGCCGCCGGTGCGTCTGCTGGATTGTCTGCTGCTGCTGCTGCCATCTCCTCCTCCTCTAGCTCCTCAGCTGCTAGAATAGTGTCCCCCACCAGACTCTTGATAAGAGCATTGTAGCTCTTATTCCACTCCTTCTTGCCATAGTGGCAAGCTCCTGTCTCTAGGTACTTGTCTCGGTGGAAGGGATAGCACTGATCAAGTAGGATCTGAGTGATAAGATGGCCAAATGGTAGGAAAGTGGCCCGTCTGGGCATGGCTTTGCTGATGTAGGTTGAATACAGCCTCATCATGACACTCCAGAAGAGTGCCGGCATAGATACCCAGTGGCCTGTATAGAATGCATATAAAGTAACGAGAAAATCTGAACGCCTCTAGATCTTATGGCCTGCCATAAATATGTTTCGGAAGAGTATCGAATTATAGAACCAAAGGTTATCGGGCAGATAAGTCCTGGTGGCGAAAGTCTCGCCATCTACAAAATGGCCAGTCAGTGTGACGGAGAGGCCGTTACTACACACCAAAATTGATGTAGTGAATGAGCGGTTCAAGAAAAGCCTTTTGAGTCAAGTTTAAATTTATAAAAACCACTACTAAAACTATTACTAAAGTAGCAAGAGTGAGTAGGGATTGTCCCAAGGGATTATACGTGTTGGAATTTAACTTCAACTCTAATGTATCATAAGATTGCAAAGAGAGAGATTGGTTTGATTAAACTAAGGTGCAATGAAATTAAAATGCAAGTAAGGTAAACTAGTTAGAAATAGGGATTTAAGAGATATGAAGAGAGGTCTTAGGGTGTTGGAATCACCACTAAGCTCATGTAATTAACCACTTGTTTTCCATTAATGGGGAATACATTGTTGTGAAAAAAATGCAAATACCAACTGCAATATTAAGCATGGACCATCTAATTTATGTATGAATTGTCTACCTAAACTAAGTGTAGCACAACCTATCAATTTTAAGCATGACCCAAAGTAGCAACAATTGTAGCACACATAAATCTAGAGAATCATGGAATTTGCAATATTAAGCATGAACCATCTAATTTATGTATGAATTGTCCACCTAAACTAAGTGTAGCATAACCCATCAATTTTAAGCATGACCCATCTAAGTAGCAACAATTGTAGCACACATCAATCTAGAGAATCATGGAATTTACAATAATAAGCCATGGAATATATAAGCAAGCATAGATTGTCTACCAACCTACAAGCATGAATTAAATTATAGAACAACCCATCAAGCATAAGTATAAGCCATCAAATTAATTGACAAACCCATTCAATGAAAACCCATGTTTAGCCATCACTAAATCCTTAATTAATCACACATAGACATACAACCAATACAGAGAATCTAGTGTAGAGATTAATTCCCAAATAATCACATATAAGACAACATGTAATCAAATAGAGAATCAATAGAAAGAATTAATCCATGTGAATCATGTAAGAAATAATACCCAATTTAATCACACATAGACATGTAAATAAACTAGAGAATTAATAGGAAGAATTAAACCATAGAAATCATAGAAATATACCAAGATTCATTAAATTGACAAGGCTAGAACACTAATCACAACAATATATATAAATCCCCAAAAATAGAAATATAAGGGTTTAGATTACACAAGACTTAGGGCTCATCCAAGCCCTAAGTATAGATCTAGCCAATCATGGAGGAGGTGGATGTGGTCATGGAATCAAGCTCCAAACATGGCTCCATCTTCTTCTTCCTCTTCTTCTTCTTCTTCTTTGAAGCTCTAGAGATAGAGAGAGAGTGGGCCTAGAGATGGGTTCTTGAGATGTGCCTCCACTTCCCTCTTTTTTTCTAACCCTAATATCTAACTTTGCTAGAGAGAGAAAATAAAAATTATATTGTAAAAATAAAAAGATAAAAAGCTACTTTACAAAATGGGTCACTTCCCTTTATATAGGAGGTCCTTTTCTTAGTCACTAAGTCAGGAATATAGCCCCAAAAATATCTAATCCCATACTATGTGATAGGTGGACTTTTGGGTGCGCATAGAATAAGACAGCTCGCTGCCATCAATGTTCGATCGATCAGAGAAAAAGTTGGATCGATCAGAGAAGTTGGATTGATCAGAGAAAAAGTTGGATCGACCAGAGAAGTTAGATCGATCGAAGAAAAGTTGGATCGATCAGAGAAGTTGGATCGATCAGAGAAAAAGTTGGATCAATCCAACTTGGCAGTTTTTCAGCATTGGCCTCCTTTTGCTCCAAATCAGCCTCTTTTTGCTCCAGATCATCACTAAGACTTAGTTTGACTCCAAAAAGGCCTTAAGAAACCATTTTTAGCCCATTTTAACATTATTGACTTGAAATAGACAAAATTACATATAAGTACTAAAACGGGTAAATAAGATAGATAAAGATACTAGAATACTCAAGCTTAAGGGGTTTAAAAGTGTACTTTTCAGCACTCATCAAATAACTATGAATTAGAAATAAAATGAACAACTAAACAACTATGAATTAGAAAGCAATAAATGGATAACACCACTTTCGTAGGGAACACGATTGCACTGAGCACATGCAACAAGCCTTTTAAACCCCTAGGTTATCCCTAGTGGACGAGTGAAGTCTCGTGAGGGTTTCTAGAAATGATACCCACAAATATTAAGCACATTCTCATAAAAGAGGCACCGATATTGCAAACAAGTATTGGGAGAAAACTACCTCAAGTATGTAACTTTTCAACTTTTTCTAAGCAATCTCCCAAAATCTCAACATTAAGCAAGCAAGTATGGTCCTCCACACATCAAGAAAATAATCATGCAAATCAAAACAAGTCTAGAATCCTTTTTGAGTGGTCCGACATCAAACGTGTTGCAATCTTAGCCAACTAAAGAATTAATCACATCCTTAGTCTCAAACTAGCACACAAATTTAGTACCGATCATCAAGACAAAAAGTGGACCTTTTATTAAAGCTTATTGTTCTAGGTGCGCTTACTCTTTTCACTAATTTTTCTTTTTTTTTTTTTTTTTTTTTTTTTTTTTTTTTTTTTTTTTTTAGGATCAAAGATGGAAGCATAGTGCAATGTATTGATCTGTTAAGCTTTCTAGCAATTCATAAGATCGAGCGTTAGGTCAATGACTCCCAAACCAGATGGCTTTAGGGCATTAGGCGTTCAAACACCCCTACGGACTTACAAGCTCAAATCAACTAGGCTACAAATCAAAACAACCTCCATCTAATCATTTCCCACTTCTCACATTCGGGAGAAGTCCTTTTTTTTATTTTATTTATTTATTTATTTATTTTTTAAAGTAAGTTCAATTATTAACCTAGAGTTTGGGCCCTCCACCTTTCAGCGTGAGAAGTTCGCTGCTTGATGAGGCTAGAATCCCGACTACTTAGTGAAAAGGGGTTGTTATCCACCATTATCAAGAATGAAAGCTTTCAATGCACTACTAGCTCAATTGGGATAT
This sequence comes from Cornus florida, assembly GCF_030987335.1. Taxonomy (NCBI): domain Eukaryota; kingdom Viridiplantae; phylum Streptophyta; class Magnoliopsida; order Cornales; family Cornaceae; genus Cornus; species Cornus florida. The sequence goes on from NW_026775578.1 coordinate 72,210,976, forward strand.
AACCAATTCAATAATCAACAAAGCATATACCCCACAAATGAATGCTAGTGTGCACCTGTGCTAGTGTAGAATTGTAGAATGAATCTCAAAACAATCACAAAATCAGGATGATGCGGACCACAACTGCAAGCAAGATATCAATCTTTCAAAAAATTTACTCCTAAATGGCATCCACAAGGCATACAAGGAGTATTGGACTCTCAAGTCGAGCAATTTTAAATTTTAAGCAATATAGTCCTTAAAAGATCAAAATCATAGCTAGCATCAATCCCAAAGCTTAATCATGCAATTAAAACTCAACTTTAAGTAGAATGCAAAAAGACACCTTACCCCCAAACTTAAACTTCACATTGTCCTCAATGTACAGTGAGAACAATGGAAAAGATGGAAAAAGTATACCGTGGTGGTGAAAACGTGAAGCCCGGCAATGATCCAATTTGAAAAACGTCTCCCCCAAACTTGGAATCAACATCCTACTTTAATAACCACACTAGCAAACTCACATCAAATATCAAATGGGATAAGAATAATCAAGCATTCTAAGGCAATATAGCACAAGGTGAAAGAGAAATATGAGATCAAGCCCTAACTAAAGCATAAAGTATGCATGACTACATAAAAGGGCACAATGGTGAATCATTTTATATTTTTGATTTAATGAAAGCTAGTATATACAAAATGCAAGAAAAACAAATAATAAAATGCATGAACAAAATATAAAAAGAAAAACAAAGAAGGTAAAATGTAATGAAAGAATATGTACAATGTAACAAATGAAAAATAATATGTACAATGCAAGTATATACAAAATTTTCTTACTTTTTTTTTTTCATTTTATTTTTTTAATTTTTTTTGTGACATAACAAGTATATACACACACAATATAATGTAAAGAAATAAGGATACAATAAATGAAAATGCAATGAAATAAAGATAACAATTTTTTTTTCATTTTATTTTTTATTTTTTTTGAAAAAATGTACAATGAAACAAAATGAAAGAAAAATAAAGAAATAAAAATGCAAATGAACATGTGCTATACAAAAGATAAAAGACACAATGTGTCATGTGGGTGCTAAGTTTAACGTAATAAATTTTCAAAACCTGTAGAGATGTTCGATCGATCTGACAAAATACTCGATTGATCTAACAGAGAGGTGAAAATATGCAGGTTTTTTGGTTCAAAAATTTTCTAAGTGTTAGAACTTAAGATCGATCCAATAATGAAGTTGGATCGATCGAAGAACTTCAGATCGATCTTGAAATATTTTTGATCGATGGGACAGAGAGCTTAAATATACAGGTTTATGCAGGCTCAAAATTTTTCTAAGTGTTGAAACTCAAGATCGATCGAACTTGATGTTTGGATCGATCGAAGGTCTTCTGATCAATCTAACTGAGAACTGAGATCTGAAGATTTTCTTGGATCGATGAGACAGAGAGTGATTTGGATGCAGGTTTACTGCAGGAATGAAGTTCGATCGATCGAACTCCCATTTGAGATCGATCGAACTTATGCAAAATGCTCAATTTCAACATGAAAGCTCGTGCAATCCTAAATCAAAGTTCCTATCAATGTATATGAACCCAAAACAAATATCTAGGCTTTGCAAGAAATGAAAAACAAAAAGAAATGAGGGAGGAATAGAGTTGTGAAACTCTATGAATACTAGTGTTTAACGTCTCTAGCAAGACGTTGGGTCAACTCACTAATCAAAATAATCAAAAACCGGATATCAAACATCCTTATTGACTCTCTTTTCACTTTTCTCATTTAATGTCCCACTTACAACAATGAAATCGTCCTCCAAAAGAATGACTTGAAAAGAAATGAAAGAGATGATATTGTTCCTTTCATCGACGGTCTTGAAAACAAAATCAATCTTGGTTATTCTTGCCTCATTGTTGTGTTCTTGAAACGCATTCAAAGGATCATTCACTTTGATAATTGGTGAGGCATTGTCTTTCAAAGACTCATTCAGAATATCAAGAAACATCTTCTCTTCAACCCTCTTCTCTTCCTCAAAAATCACCATCTTCTCACCTTCCAAGTTAGCTAAGGAGTCCATTAGCGAGTTCACTTCATTTTTTGAGCTTTTAAGGTTAAAACCACAATTTTCATACATATCAAAAAAGCATTCCTAAAGAGGGTCTTTGGAGATAACAAAAAGAAGACCCTCTTCAACAAGTTCCTCCTCCTTCTCTCCTACCTTAAGTGTGGTCAACATTTCATCACTCTCTAGAGTAGCAAGGTCATAGATAAAATCATAAACAAAATAAGAAAAGTCCTCATTAATCATGTTATGCTCTATTGGATTAGCCACTAACTCATTTGCCACTTCCTCCTCTATACAAGATAGAGTGTTAGGCATTAGCTCACTTGTTTCATCCTCCTCTTCACTCTCATCATCCTCATCTATATACATTGAAGTTCTTGCCAGTTTTTCATTTGCCTCTTCTTCCTCCTCTTGACGAGAAAGAGTACTTGCAATTTGCATAACTTGAGCTTCTAATTTGGCTAAAGTTTGAGAATGAGAATTAGTAAGTGGAGCTTGTGAAATATGCACATCATGTAAAGCTAACACTTTTTCTTCAAATCCGGGTGAGTACCTAGAAGGTGGTGGATTTGGTTCTTCATAAAATGGTGGTGGAGGGTAATAGTCATAAGAAGGATTAAATGAGTGATCAAGTCCAAAATAAGATAATGCATGAAATGACTTAGACTCAATCTCATAAGGATTAAAATATGATGGAGGGGCATATGGTGAAGGGATATAATTTCCCCCCAAACTTGGATCAAACAATTCCTTCATTCACAATTAAAACCCAAATGCAGCAAACAATGGCCTCAACAAGGGCTTATGCTTGAACAAAGATAAAGCAATATAATAAGCCTCAACAAGGGCTATCATAAGCATTCAAAGAAGTGAAACAATTAAAATACAAGAGTTAGAAGAATTGCTCACAGCGGTTCTTAAACAACTTTAAATTTTAATATTAGCTTCAAGCTCCAGTTATTGCTTCAAGTTCCAAAGTTTGCCTTCGTTGTAGTCAAGTACCTAATTAAACAAATAATAATGAGAACAAGAGAAAAGAAAATACAATGAAAAATAAAATAAAAATAGAAGCAATCGAATGAACACTATTGTCTAGTTTAATTCCAACAAAACCGTTAATCCCCGGCAACGGCGCCAAAATTTGACGGAGAGGCCGTTCCTACACGTCAAAATTGATGTGGTGAATGAGCGGTTGAAGAAAAGCCTTTTGGGTCAAGTTTAAATTTATAAAAATCACTACCAACACTACTATTAAAGTAGCAAGAGTGAGTGGGGATTGTCCCAAGGGATTATATGTGTTGGAATTTAACTTCAACTCTAATGTATCACAAGATTGCAAAGAGAGAGATTGGTTTAATTAAACTAAGGTGCAATGAAATTAAAATGCAAGTAAGGTAAACTAGTTAGAGATAGGGATTTAAGAGATATGAAGAGAGGTCTTAGGGTGTTGGAATCACCACTAAGCTCATGTAATTAACCACTTATTTTCCATTAATGGGGAATACATTGTTGAGAACAAAATGCGACTACCAATTCCAATATTAAGCATGGACCATCTAATTTATGTATGAATTGTCTACCTAAACTAAGTGTAGCACAACCCATCAATTTTAAGCATAACCCATCTAAGTAGCAACAATTATAGCACACATCAATTTAGAGAATCATGGAATTTGCAATAATAAGCCATGGAATATCTAAGCAAGCATAGATTGTCTACCTACCTACAAGTATGAATTAAATTGTAGAACAACCCATCAAGCATAAGTATAAACCATCAAATTAATCGACAAACCCATTCAATGAAACCCATACTTAGCCATCACTAAATCCTTAATTAATCACACATAGACATACAACCAATATAAAGAATCTACCGTAGAGATTAATTCCCAAATAATCACATATAAGACAACATGTAATAAAATAGAGAATCAATAGAAAGAATTAATCCATATGAATCATGTAAGAAATAATTCCCAATTTAATCACACATAGACATGTCAATAAACTATAGAATTAATAGGAAGAATTAAACCATATAAATAATAGAAATATAGCAAGATTCATTAAATAAACAAGGCTAGAACACTAATCACAACAATATATATAAATCCTCAAAAATAGAAATACAAGGGTTTAGATTACACAAGACTTAGGGCTCATCCAAGCCCTAAGTATAGATCTAGCCAATCATGGAGGAGGTGGATGTGGTCATGGAATCAAGCTCCAAACATGGCTCCATCTTCTTCTTCCTCTTCTTCTTTTTTTTCTTTGAAGCTCTAGAGATGGAGAGAGAGTGGGTCTAGAGATGGGTTCTTGAGATGTGCCTCCACTTCCCTCTTTTTTTCTAACCCTAATCTCTAACTTTGCTAGAGAGAGAAAATAAAAATTACAATGTGAAAATAAAAAGATAAAAAGCTACTTTACAAAATGGGTAACTTCCCTTTATATAGGAGGTCCTTTTCTTAGTCACTAAGTCAGGAATATAGCCCCAAAAATATCTAATCCCGTACTATGTGATAGGTGGACTTCTGGGCGCGCACGGAATAGGACAGCTCGCAGCAAGCAATGTTCGATCGATCAGAGAAAAAGTTGGATCGATCAGAGAAGTTGGATCAATCAGAGAAAAAGTTTGATCAATCCAACTCGACAGTTTTTCAGCATTGGCATCCTCTTGCTCCAAATCAGCCTCTTTTTGCTCCAAATCATCACTAAGAATTAGTTTGACTCCAAAAAGGCCTTAAGAAACCATTTTTAGCCTATTTTAACATTATTGACCTGAAATAGACAAAAACACAAATAAGTACTAAAATGGGTAAATAAGATAGATAAAGGTACTAGAATACTCAAGCTTAAGGGGTTTGAAAGTGTACTTTTCAGCGCTCATCACACCCCCAAACTTAAATATTGCTAGTCCTTAACAAGGAACTACAAAGTAAAGAAATGAAATTAATAACTAAACAACTATGAATTAGAAATCAATAAATGGATAACACCACTTTCATAGGGAACACGATTGCACTGAGCACATGGAACAAGCCTTTTAAACCCCTAGGTTACCCCTAGTGGACGAGTGAATTCTCGTGAGGGTTTCTAGAAATGATACCCACAAATATTAAGCTCATTCTCACAAAAGAGATACCAATATTGCAAACAAGCATTGGGAGAAAACTACCTCAAGTATGCAATTTTTCAACCCTTTCTAAGCAATCTCCCAAAATCTCAACATCAAGCAAGCAAGTATGGTCCTCTACACATCAAGAAAATGATCATGCAAATCAAAACAAGTCTAGAATCCTTTTTGAGTGGTCCGACATTAAATGTGTTGCTATCTTAGCCAACTAAAGAATTAACTACATCCTTACCCTCAAACTAGCACACAAATTTAGTACCAATCACCAAGACAAAAAGTAGACCTTTTATTAAAGCTTATTGTTCTAGGTGCGCTTATTCTTTTCACACTTTTTTTTTTTTTTTTTTTTTTTTTTTTTAGGATCAAAGATGGAAGCATAGTGCAATGTATTGATCTGTTAAGCTTTCTAGCGATTCATGAGATCGAGCGTTAGGTCAATGACTCCCAAACCAGATGGCTTTAGGGCATTAGGCATTCAAACACCCCTACGGACTTACAAGCTCAAATCAACTAGGCTACAAATCAAAACAACCTCCATCTAATCATTTCCCACTTCTCACATTTTGGGACAAGTCCTTTTTTCTTTTTCTTTTTTTATTTTTATTTTTATTTTTATAAAAAAAAGCAAGTTCAATTATTAACCTAGATTTTGGGCTACTTAGTGAAAAGGGGTTGTTATCCACCTTTATCAAGAATGAAAGCTTTCAATGCACTACTAGCTCAATTGGGATATAACCAATTCAATAATCAACAAAGCATGTACCCCACAAATGAATGCTAGTGTGCACCTGTGCTAGTGTAGAATTGTAGAATGAATCTCAAAATAATCACAAAATCAGGATGATGTGGACCACAACTGCAAGCAAGATATCAATCTTTCAAAAAATTTACTCCTAAATGGCATCCACAAGGCATACAAGGAGTATTGGACTCTCAAGTCAAGCAATTTTTAAATTTTAAGCAATATAGTCCTCAAAAGATCAAAATCATAGCTAACATCAATCCCAAACCTCAATCATGCAATTAAAACTCAACTTTTAGTAGAATGCAATAAGACACCTTACCCCCAAACTTAAACTTCACATTGTCCTCAATGTGCAATGAGAACAATGGAAAAGATGGAAAGAGTATATCATGGTGGTGAAAACGTGAAGCTCGGCAATGATCCAATTTGAAAAACGTCTCCCCCAAACTTGGAATCAACAACCTACTTTAATAACCACACTAGCAAACTCACATCAAATATCAAATGGGATAAGAATAATCAAACATTCTAAGGCAATATAGCACAAGGTGAAAGAGAAATATGAGATCAAGCCCTAACTAAAGCATAAAGTATGCATGACTACACATAAGGGCACAATGGTGAATCTTTTTATATTTTTCATTTAATGAAAGCTAGTATATACAAAATGCAAGAAAAACAAATAATAAAATACATGAACAAAATATAAAAAGAAAAACAAAGAAGGTAAAATGCAATAAAAGAATATGTACAATGCAAGAAATGAAAAATAATATGTACAATGTAAGTATATACAAAGTTTTTTTACTTTTTTTTTTTCAATTTTTTTTTTTTAATGACATAACAAGTATATACACACACAATATAATGCAAAGAAATAAAGATGCAATAAATGAAAATGCAATGAAATAAAGATAACAATTTTTATTTTTTTATTTTTTTATTTTTTATGAAAGAATGTACAATGAAACAAAATGCAAGAAAAATAAAGAAATAAAAATGCAAATGAACATGAGCTATACAAAAGATAAAAGACATAATGTGTCATGTGGGTGCTAACTTTAATGTAATAAATTTTCAAAACCTGCAGAGATGTTCGATCAATCTGACAAAATGCTTGATTGATCTTAACAGAGAGGTGAAAATATGCAGGTTTTTGGGTTCAGAAATTTTCAAAGTGTTGGAACTTAAGATCGATCCAATAATGAAGTTGGATCGATCGAAGAACTTCAGATCGATCTTGAAATATTTTCGATCGATGGGACAGAGAGCTTAAATATGCAGGCTCAAAATTTTTCTAAGTGTTGAAACTCAAGATCGATCAAACTTGATGTTTGAATCGATCGAAGGTCTTCTGATCGATCTAATTGAGAACTAAGATCTCAAGATTTTCTGGGATCGATGAGACAGAGAGTGATTTGGATGCAGGTTTACTGCAGGAATGAAGTTCGATCGATTGAACTCTCATTTGAGAGCGATCGACCTTATGCAAAATGCTGAATTTCAACATGAAAGCTCAAGCAATCCTAAATCAAAGTTCCTATCAATGTATATGAACCCAAAACAAATATCTAGGCTTCGCAAGAAATGAAAAACAAAAAGAAATGAGGGAGGAATAGAGTTGTGAAACTCTATGAATACTAGTGTTTAACGTCTCTACCAAGACGTTGGATCAACTCACTAATCAAAAGAATCAAAAACTGGATATGAAACATCCATATTGACTCTCTTTTCACTTTTCTCATTTAATGTCCCACTTACAACAATGAAATCATCCTCCAAAAGAATGACTTGAAAAGAAATGAAAGAGATGATATTGTTCCTTTCATCCACAGTCTTGAAAACAAAATCAATCATGGTTATTCTTGCCTCATTTTTGTGTTCTTGAAACACATTCAAAGGATCATTTACTTTGATAATTGGTGAGGCATTGTCTTTCAAAGACTCATTCAGAATATCAAGAAACATCTTCTCTTCATCCCTCTTCTCTTCCTCAAAAATCACCATCTTCTCACCTTCCAAGTTAGCTAAGGAGTCCATTAGAGAGTTCACTTCATTTTTGGAGCTTTCAAGGTTAAAACCACAATTTTTATACATTTCAAAAACGCATTCCTCAAGAGGGTCTTTGGAGATAATAGAAGGAAGGCCCTCTTCAACAAGTTCCTCCTCCTTCTCTCCTACCTCAATTGTGGTCGACATCTCATCACTCTCTAGAGTAGCAAGGTCATAGATAAAATCATAATCAAAACAAGGAAAGTCCTCATTCATCATGTTATGCTCTATTAGATTAGCCACTAACTCATTTGCCACTTCCTCCTCTATAGAAGATAGAGTGCTAGGCATTAGCTCAACTGTTTCATCCTCCTCTTCATTCTCATCATCCTCATCTATATACATTGAAGTTCTTGCTAGTTTTTCATTTGTCTCTTCCTCCTCCTCTTGATGAGAAAGAGTACTTGCAATTTGCTCAACCTGAGCTTCTAATTTGGCTAAAGTTTGAGAATGATAATTAATAAGTGGAGCTTGTGAAATATGCACATCAAGTAAAGCTAATACTTTTTCTTCAAATCCGTGTGAGTACCTAGAAGGAGGTGGATTTGGTTCTTCATAAAATGGTGGTGGAGGGTATTAGTCATAAGAAGGATTAAATGAGTGATCAAGTCCAAAATAAGATGATGCATGAAATGAATTGGACTCAATCCCATAAGGATTAAAATATGATGGAGGGGCATAAGGTGAAGGGATATAATTTCCCCCAGAACTTAGATCAAACAATTCCTCCATTCATAATTAAAACCCAAATGCAATAAACAATGGCCTCAACAAGGGCCTATGCTTGGACAAAGATAAAACAATATAATAAGCCTCAACAAGGGCTATCATAAGCATTCAAAGAAGTGAAACAATTAAAATACAAGAGTTCCAAGAATTGCACACAGCGGTTCTTAAGCAACTTTAAATTTTAAGATTTGCTTTAAGCTCCAATTATTGCTTCAAGTTCCAAAGTTTGCCTTCCTTGTAGTCAAGTACCTAATTGAACAAATAATAATGAGAACAAGAGAAAAGAATATACAATGAAAAATAAAATAAAAATAGAAGCAATCGAATGAACACTATTGTCCAGTTTAATTCCAACAAAACCGTTAATTCCCGGCAACGGCGCCAAAATTTGACGGAAAAGCCGTTCCTACACGTCAAAATTGATGTCGTGAATGAGCGGTTCAAGAAAAGCCTTTTGGGTTAAGTTTAAATTTATAAAAATCACTACCAACACTACTACTAAAGTAGCAAGAGTGAGTGGGGATTGTCCCAAGGGATTATATGTGTTGGAATTTAACTTCAACTCTAATGTATCACCAGATTGTAAAAAGAGAGATTGGTTTGATTAAACTAAGGTGCAATGAAATTAAAATGCAAGTAAGGTAAACTAGTTAGAGATAGGAATTTAAGAGATATGAAGAGAGGTCTTAGGGTGTTGGAATCACCACTAAGCTCATGTAATTAACCACTTGTTTTCCATTAATGGGGAATACATTGTTGTGAACAAAATGCGACTACCAATTGCAATATTAAGCATGGACCATCTAATTTATGTATGAATTGTCTACCTAAACTAAGTGTAGCACAACCCATCAATTTTAAGCATGACCCATCTAAGTAGCAGCAATTGTAGCACACATCAATCTAGAGAATCATGGAATTTGCAATATTAAGCATGAACCATTTAATTTATGTATGAATTGTCTACCTAAACTAAGTGTAGCACAACCCATCAATTTGAAGCATGACCCATCTAAGTAGCAACAATTGTAGCACACATCAATCTAGAGAATCATGGAATTTGCAATAATAAGCCATGGAATATCTAAGCAAGCATAGATTGTCTACTTACCTACAAGCATGAATTAAATTGTCAAACAACCCATCAGGCATAAGTATAAACCATCAAGTTAATTAACAAACCCATTCAATAAAAACCCATGCTTAGCCGTCACTAAATCCTTAATTAATCACACATAGACATGCAACCAATATAGAGAATCTAGTGTAGAGATTAATTCCCAAATAATCACATATAAGACAACATGTAATCAAATAGAGAATCAATAGAAAGAATTAATCCATATGAATCATGTAAGAAATAATTCCCAACTTAATCACACATAGACATGTAAATAAACTAGAGATTTAATAGGAAGAATTAAACCATAGAAATATACCAAGATTTATTAAATTCACAAGGCTAGAACACTAATAACAACAATATATATAAATCCCCAAAAATAAAAATACAAGGGTTTAGATTACACAAAACTTAGGGCTCATCCAAGCCCTAAGTATAGATCTAGCCAATCATGGAGGAGGTGGATGTGGTCATAGAATCAAGCACCAAACATGACTCCATCTTCTTCTTTTTCTTCTTTGAAGCTCTAGAGATGGAGAGAGTGTGGGTCTAGAGATGGATTCTTGAGATTTGCCTCCTCTTTCCTCTTTTCTTCTTACCCTAATCTCTAACTTTGCTAGAGAGAGAAAATAAAAATTACAATGTAAAAATAAAAAGATAAAAAGCTTTTTTACAAAATGTGCCACTTTCCTTTATATAGGAGGTCTTTTTCTTAGTCACTTAGTCAGGAATATAGCCCCCAAAATATCTAATCCCGTATTATGTGATAAGTGGACTTTTGGGCACGCACGGAATAAGACAGCTCGCTGCTAGCAATGTTCGATGGATCAGAGAAAAAGTTGGATCGATCAGAGAGAAAGTTGGATCAATAAGAGAAGTTGGATCGATCAGAGAAAAAGTTGGATCGATTCAACTTGGCAGTTTTTCAGTAATGGCCTCCTTTTGCTCCAAATCAGCCTCTTTTTGCTCCAGATCATCACTAAGACTTAGTTTGACTCCAAAAAGGCCTTAAGAAACCATTTTTAGCCCATTTTAACATTATTGACCTAAAATAGACAAAAACACAAATAAGTACTAAAACAGGTAAATAAGATAGATAAAGGTACTAGAATACTCAAGCTTAAGGGGTTTAAAAGTGTACTTTTCAACGCTCATCACGGTGCCATGGCTATATCTACGTAAGAAGGCCTCCACTCCAAGAGAGAATAATGAACATCAGGAGGGCAAACATGCCGGCATCGAGAAGCTCTGGCAAGAATATCAATCGTGATCTGAATAGTAGTGTGCAGCTCCAACAGGTTACTCGGGGCCGACCGGAGGTTCTGGTTGAACAACCGAACAAGCCGCGGGTAAATTGGATAGGTGACTGGGGCCAAAATAGCTGAAATGCCCCTTTGGTCAATATCATCGTAGGCAGACCGAGTCTGGAAATATTAGGAGAAGAAGACAATGTCGAATACTGACTCATGCGCCACCTCAAGGCATGAGTATTTCCTTGTAGGTATGTCGCGGTCCTGGCTTGGTTGTGAGGGAGAAGGTATATGCGCAGCCTCAGCTGAAGGAGATGATGCTGAAGCTCAAGACTATAGTCTCGAGTCAGCTGATGGGGACTGAACTGGATCTGTCTCTAACTGCTCAGGCTGCTCAGCCTCATCAACCTGCTCTGGAGCTGGCTCCGGAATGGGGACCTAAACATGAGATGGGCCTGCCTGCTCCTCTACTCGCTGCCTCACTCGGCGTGGATAATGCCTATGGGAAATAGTCTTTACCCTAACCATGGCCTGCAAAATAGAAAGAAAAACACTTGCAGAATAAGTTAGTACCGGTATAAAGAGTTTAAGCACAGTATATAGAAACATGTATGTCAAATAAGATAGACAACACAGAATAGTAATTATGAATCTATGAAAGTGATGACGTAGCCAAATAAATAGTGACCAAGTGTAACATGCTAAACAGTACAAGTACAGAATGCATCCAATGTGGAAACATAAATAAGGTAGCATGGAACACAAAAGATGGTGTGTGAAGTGTAAAGGCAAATCTGTGATGTTCGATCGATCTGGAAAAGATGAGATCGATCCAAGTTGGATTAATCTAGATTTAAGTGAGATCGATCTCCCTCAGATCGATTTGAGAAAAACAGAGATCGATCGAACTATGCTAAGAATGTAAATAGTCACAGATCTATGACGTGGATGGCACGGGGGCACCCAAGTAAGCTTGTGGGGCCCTCTCACACAATAATAACACAGTATGGGTTACTTGTCAACTCAAAATCACATTCGGAATCAAATATATACACACATCTATATACATATATATACACATATATATACATGCTTCATTAAGTCAAAAATGGCAAGAATCAAATATAGGGAGCTCAGATCTAGTATGGAAACATCACAAGCATGTAAGTTGAAGCTCGGAAATGGAAATGGAAACACAAACTTACATAATCCGAGGAGAGAAGTGGATCGGAAGAGAGATAGACGAGATCTGAGACGAGGGAGAGAGAGTCGAGGCTCGGGAAGCTTGCCGGAGAGTTCGTCGGAGCTAAGAGGGATGGGTGTTACAACGGCGAAGGATGAGGGTCTGAGATCAATTTACAAATCGATCAAAATGACCCTAGGGTTTTATTTTAAAAACTAGTCCCGACAAGTTCGATCAATCTAGAAAAATCTCAGATCAATTGAACATAAATCGATCTTGAAAAAACACAGATCGATCTATGCTTCGAAATTTTTTTTAAGATAAAAATAAAAATAAAAATAAAGATAAAATAAAATAAAATAAAATTTTTTTTGGATTTTTGAAAAAAATTTCTTAAAATAAAAATATTTTTGGAGTTTTTGAGAATAAAATAAACTAAATATATATATATATATATATATATATATATATATATATATATATATATTGGATTTTATTGAATTAAAGTTCAAAAGTCAAATCAAAGTCAACAAAAAAGGGTACAAATTGATCAATGTAAGATCAATCTGAAAGATACTTCGATCAATCGAATAGGTGAAAACCAGCAGAAAAGTTCGAATGATGCACAGAGAGACCTTTTTCATGGATCTCAAAAAAATTTTAAAGTGTGGAGTGAAGATCAATTTAAGAAAAAGTTGGATTGATCAAGGAACTTTCAGATCGATCTAAAGAAATTTTCGATCGATACATAGAGAGCTGATTTATGCAGGAAAATTTCAATCGATGGAACAGAGGGATGATTAGATGCAGGGATGGGTGTTCGATCAATCGAACTTCTTTTGAGATCGATCGAATAAGAACAAAATGTATATTTTCAGAATGAAAGTGCATGCATACTCAATCATAGTTCCTATCAATGTGTATAAACCCCAAAACATATATAGACGACGTAAGAAATGAAAGATAAAATAGAAATGAAGGAGGAATAGGGTTGTAAACCCTACGAAGCATTTACTAGTCTTTAACGTCTCTAGCAAGATGTTGGACTCTTTCAGCCCGGATCAAACATCTTGTAATGCATCCTCTCCTTGTCGGGGTGATAAGTACTTTGAATTCCACCCAACAAGCGGTTCCTTAAAGAACTAATTGGATTAGGTTCAAAGGAGATTATTGGTCCTTTGTCAATGTGATCTTTGGGCTTCCATGCCCTCTCAAAGCAAGATTTTGAAACATCATTCTTTAGTTTCAAGGTCGAAGATGAACTTTTTGAAGTTTTGGTTTTAAGCAAAGATTCTATTCTTTCACATTCATTGTCTAGACATTTTTCTACAACATTTACTTCTTCATGCTTGTTAAATGAATTTGGGGTCAGATTGAAGATATTCAACTTCACTTTCATATGCCCAAATGAGATTTTCATTACCCCCATCCTACAATTGATGTTGGCATTTGTGGTTGCCAAGAAAGGATGGCCAAGGATAACGGGAATTTGGCTCTTGGGATTTGGAACCGGTTCCATGTCAATGACAACAAAATTGACCGGGAAGAGGAATTTATCAATTTTAATCAAGACATCCTCAATGATACCCCGAGGCTTTTTGATGGATCGGTTGGCAAGTTGTAAAACTACCGACGTCGGTTTCAAGTCTCCTAAGCCTAATTTAACATATACCGAGTATGGAAGAAGATTAACACTTGCTCCTAAGTCTAGAATAGCCTGATTAGTGACATGGTTACCAATAATGAAAGAAGTTATAGGTGAACCGGGGTCCTTAAACTTTGGGAGGGTGTTATGTTGCAAGATTGAGCTCACTTGCTCGGTCAAGACCACTTTCCTGGGTGCTTGGCTCTTGTTCTTCCTCTTTTGGGTGCAAAAATCTTTCAAGAACTTAGCATAAGCCGGAATTTTCTTAATTGCATCCAAAAGTGGAAGATTAATCTTCACTTGCCTAAACATTTCAATGATTTCATTGGTCTTGGTCTTTTGTTTATCAAGATAAATGGATCCTTTCAAGGCATCTGGAAATGGAGCTCTTGGCTCAAAAACTTTTTCAAAACTTTTCTTTAAAGAATCTTCAACACAAGAATTTTTAAAATCCTTTTTCGAAGCTTTGTTCAATTCATTTTTCAAATCAATTTTGGACTCACTCTTCAAATCACTTTCTAACAGTTTCTCATTTGAATGATCATGCATATGCAATGAAGGAGGAATATGATGAGAAATGGGACGGGTGTCAACTTTTGGTTGCACCGGTTCACTCTCTTCATTGGACACACCTACTTGACTGTCCACAATCTTCCCACTTCTCAAGGTTGTCACTGCATTGACATGCTCAATTGTGGAACCTTCCGATGAGGAATGAGTCTCCACAACACATTGTTGTTTTGGTGGGGCATTTAAAGTCATTTTTCCTTTCTCTCTAGCATTTAAGGTACTAGCTATTTGCCCGACTTGGGTTTCTAGCTTAGTAATGGATTGAGAATGGGAATGAAGCAATTGAGTGTTCGCCTCTAGAGTGCCTAAAGCGGTCAAAATTTTCTCTTCAAAAGCGGGACTTCTAGAGTTTCCTTGAGAATAAGATAGTTAATTAGGGAAATGAGAATTAGAAAATTGATTACCATGTGATTGAAATGATGATGATTTAAAACCTTGGGAACCTTGGCCTTGCATTGGTGGCGAAACATACTTCCCTTGAAAGCCACTTTGGGGAGGGTTTGAGCCTTTCCCTTGCATGATGATGAATATGAGTAGGGGAGGAAGATACTTGATTCGCCGAATTTTGGTTAATCAAAAATTGATCAAACCTTTGAGATAAGGATTTCATTTCGACGGCTATGTCATTGGAGTTGTCAACTTGATATAAGCCGACATTCTTCCTTCCACCTAGGTTTCTACCATTTTTAGAAGATAAGGACCTATGCATTGAATTCTCACTCATGCTTTCATACAATTGCCACACATCATATTCATGCTTATTAAGATAAGAACCACCCATAGATGCATCACCATACCTTTGTGATTATCTGGTAAACTTCTAAAGAAATATTGAACTAATTACCACTTAGGTATGTCGTGATGAGGGCACTTTCTAAGAAAATCATTAAACCTTTCCCATGCCTCATGAAACATTTCCCAATCCCCTTGAGAAAATTTGCGAAGGGAAGTTCTCATGGCATTGGTCTTTGAAAGTGGGTAGTACTTTTTCAAGAACTCTTGTTGCATTTCCGCTTAAAAGGTTATCGAAAAAGGCCTAAGATTGTTGAACTAATATTTTGCCTTGTCTTTAAGGGTGAAAGGAAAAAGTTTAAGTCTTAAAACTTCTTCCGGCATGTCTGTGTATTTCATGGTGGAACACACTTCAAGAAACTCATCTAAATGCTTATAAGGTTCTTCACTAGGAAGTCTATGATAGTTAGGAAGCATTTGAATGGTTTGTGGTTTGATTTCATAGTGATGTGCTCTAAATGGAGGCAATTGAATGCAAGTGGGTGCATTGTATTCATTAGGCACATAATGGTCTCTTAAAGGAATGGGAGGATTCAGAATTGGTGCTACTACACGAACACCTTCATTAGCTTGAACCATGGGAGGTTGTGGAGCAAAGATTGGTTGAGGCATTCCCAATGGAATTTGGCCTTGTTGTTGTGGTAGAATGAATGGTCTAGGCATGCCTAATGGTACTTGGATATTTTTATGATGCACATTAGGGTGGAGGATGCCTTGTTGGTCTATGTGACCAAGGTCCTCCACATGGTCATCATTCAAATTCGCCATTGGTGAAATGGAGTGATGAGAATTACCTCTTCCCCTAGGATTACAACTAACCGATTCAAGATGAAAATTAAGAGGGACAAGAGTAGGATTTGATAACCTATGACCATGCATGCACTAGTAAAGACATATAACAAGCTCCTATGCTCCCATGCTTGAACAACATGCAAAGAAAAGTAAATTGCCTCCACCCGGGCTCACGATTTATCTAAGAAACGAAAAATAAGCCTCCACACGGGCTGATGATTTAACAAGAGATTGAGTTAGAAAGATCTCACAAAGGGTCTTTAAGCAATTTCAATTCATTTTCAATTTCTAAGCCTTGCTTTGCTTTGCATTTTTTAGATTTTTAGTCCTTTTTTGTGCTTAGCTTAGCTTCTTGCCTTGAATTCTTCTTCGCTCAACTTTCTTTACTCAATTCACCTAGCTAAATAAGAATAAATACAATAAGTAACCGAAAATAAAAATAAAGTAAAGACATGATCAAAAGAGTACTAATTCCTAAATGTTTCCAAAAGCACGGCATTACCAATTCAATCCCCGACAACGGCATCAAAATTTGATGGTGGCCGTCCCTATATGCCAAAATAATGTAGTGAGCACGGTTCAAGAAAAGCCTTTTGGGTCAAGTTTAAATTTATAAAAACCACTACTACGACGACTACTAACGTAGCAAGAGTGAGTAGGGATCATCCCAAGGGATTGGAGGGCTACTAGTAATTGAAACAGTGCTTATGGTTAGTAGGTCGAGTGATCAAAGGTAAATTGTTCGGTTGATTATACTACAATTAAGATTAAGCAAGCTCAATATAAAACAAGTAATTAAAGGATAGAGAAAACAAGAGAGAGAGAGATCTTGGGACTTAGAGATCACCACTAAGCATCACTTTTCTATATACTCAATTCATAGTTAATGAGGGGAAAAACATATGTTGCAACAATAGTGAGTGTGTGTGGTTGTTTTAACAAGCATGGATGACCAATTAAGTGTATATTGTCTAAACAACACAATGAATAGTATAATATATCAAACTAAGTCATTAATTATTCTTTTAAGCTCACATTCTAAACACATCACATAATTAGGGAAATATACTGCTTGCATTCATAAGTATGGAACATCAAATAACAAGCATGGATTGTCCTCCCATTTAACAACTAAGGTAACTACACTATATCTAAGCTAATGGCATGAAAATTAAACTAATTAAACTAAGGGGGAGGCAGAATCCATCAAGGATTGAGTATGAACCATCAAATAAACTACAAGAGCATTCTATTAAGCACTGTGTCTTGACAATCTCTAGATCTATAGCATCAACACACATAGACATGAATCAACAACACAAGAGATAGAGATAAACACTTGAACATCTATTCTAGCATACATAGACATATGGATAGAATGAAATGATCAATTGGAAGAATTAAACCACACAAATCATTGAATAAACAAGATCTATGTATATAAAGATGCCAAAACATGTATTACAACACAAATCCCCTCAAAAATACATAAATCAAGGTAAAGAAAGCATGCTTAGGGCTAACTCTAGCCCCAAGAGGATGTCTAGCCACTCATGAATGGTGTCCTCCAACCCTCAAGGGCTATCTCCATGGTAGAAATGCTCTTCTTCTTGAAGTAGATGGAAGACCTCCCAAGAATGTGTCTCTAGCCTCCTCTTCTCTTTCCTTCCTCTCTAAAAATAATCAAAAATTGTATTTATCAACTCCTCAAAAGCATATGCGTAAAAGTGGCTCATAATCCTTATATAGGTAGCTCAAATGTCACACCCAATGGTCTAGGCTCGTACACAAGGGCTCCTCCAATGATTGCATCATGAGATAACTTTAATGAGCTGAAAATTAATTTAATTTGCACTTGAGAGGGTTCGATCGATTAAACCTATGCTAAGATCGATCGAACTTGGCTGAGATCTATTAAACTTTGGCTAGATCGATCCTCCCATGGCGGCCCTTTTTTGGATAAGGACAGATCTGAGATATTTTGGGGAAAGAGACAAAAGTGGTAAGTAGGGTGGTACAACAGGATAAGATGGAATCTTTTCAACAGAATTGAGAATTGTTGGATCGATCGAACTTTGTGGGATCTTTGGATAAGGACAAAAGAGCTTGGATCCGTCTTAGAGAGTCTAGATCGATGAACTTTCGATCGATCGAAGTATTCTTGAGATCGATCGAACATGCCGATTTCCACACTTTGCTTCATTCTGCTTCCACTTTGCTTCTTTCTTCCATTCAGCTTGAGTTAGCTTCTTTTAAACTCTTATTTGGCTAAATTAGCTTATTTTGGGGACAAGCACCTAAAAAGGACAATAACACGAAATTAGTCTAAAACGAGAAAGTAAGATAGATAAAGGTCCTAAAATACCTAAGCTTAAGGGGTTTAAAAGCGCACTTTTCAGTGCTCATCATATAACATAGATTAAGACAATGCCTAATCAAATACCATGTCCTTAATTAATTCTTTGGTGTCTCTCCGAGCGTGCACACAAAATAATGCACAACACTTTGAGTTTAGAAATTAGTGTCAAGTGGGCACCATAATTTAAAATTATAAACCGCTTAACACCTATACTATATAGTATGAGTGAGAAGGGATTGTCCCAAGGGATTGAGTTTTCGTACTAGGTTAAGGAATCAAAATTAGGGTTAGTAGGTTGAGTGATCAAAATAGTGGTTGGTTGGTTGAATTAAACTAGATGTAAATTAAACTAAAGTAAACAATAATGCAATAGAGAGAAAAAAATAGAGAAAGAGAGATCTTGGGGTTTAGAGATCACTACTAAGCATAGCTTTTCTACACCTTTAATGAATGATTAATGAGGGGAAGTGTGACGACCCTAGTTTTTAGGCCACCATGTCCTGTGATGAACCGAAGATTGACCCGATAATGGATCCGATATGCGGAAGCAAAAATAGAAAACAAGACTTTAAGAAGTCAAAGTAACCTTCTATGAGGTCATGAAACTCAATGACAACTGATGCAGAAGCAAAAGATAAAAAATATGCCAAATAAGCCCCCAGGGGCAAAATAGTCATTTTTAAAAGTATGGATTCCGGTGCCACCCAGCACACCACTGGAAAGACAACAAAAAACTAACCAAGATGGACTCAAGAGTCACATGATTCGGGGTCCGGTTGAAGAAAATATAAAACTCCAAAGTTTCATAAAATCAAACTTTTGGGTTTTTAAAACAAGTGCGGCAATGGTACTTTACAAGGGGTAAACTGGTCTTTTTAGACAAAACTAGATGCAACTGAGAATACCATTAGATAGACAAGGAAAAAAAAATAAATCTAGACTTAAGAATCTCTTAATTCGGAGTCCGGATGAAGAAGATATGAAACGTCAAAGTTACAAAAAATTAGACTTTTGGGTTTCAAATCAATGTGGCAAGGGTACTTGGCAAGGGGTAAAATGGTCTTTTCAGAGAGAATCGAATGCAACCGTACATACCGTTGGATAGACAAGCAAAAGTTAATAAACTTAGACTCAAAAATCACTTGATTTAGAGTCCGGATGATGAAGATATAAAGCCTCAAAGTTTAAAAAGAAATCAACTTATTTTCCAGGTAAGAAATCTGGGCAGGAATAGTGTTTTTACAGCAAGCAACATTTGATTTTTTTTTTTCAGAACTGAGGCTAAGAACGGACCTTTAAACGAGTTTTTCTGGAAAAACAGGAAGAAGAAACCCCCCTTAAAATCAAGTTTTCTGCCTGACATCGTGAAAGAAACAAAAAAAAAAAAAAAAAAAAAAAAAAAAAAAAAACACACGATGTAAAGTCCCTAAAATGCCCCTTGAACAGTGTAGGTCAAGATGGACCCAAAAAGCTGCTACATGAATTTTTTCAGAATCTGCCCACAACTGAGAGCGAAAATGGGCTACCAAACGAATTTTTCTGAAAAAACAAGAAAAAGAAAGCCCCCCCTAAAATCGAGTTTTCTACCTGACAATTAGAGAGAAAATGAAAAAAAACTCACTATAAGATGCCCAAAATGCCCTTCCAAGAAATCTGATCATGAGGGTCCAAAAAGCTACTAAATAAAAACTGGAAGCTGAACTTTGCGATGGATTTTCGGCACCAAGACGACATTTTCTGGAAAAACACAAAAAAGAAACCCCCCCCCCCCTAAAATCACGTTTTCTAAGCGAACATATTGAAATAAGAAAATAAAACGAATGTGAAAGGTCTAGAATGCCCCTAGGTCAGATTATGCAACAAAAGTGCAAAATGAATCCATAGGAGGCTCATTTCACCAAAGGAGAAGGTTTGCCCAGAAATGACCATGCACGCAAATGTAACTTACCTAGTTGAACGTGCTACAATGGTCCATGACTTAAAAATACTACCGATGCAAAATTCGACCCCCCAACGGCCAAAAAGGCAAAAATAGACTTGAGATGGAAAATATGGAAACCAAAATTAGAAAATGGTTTCAAATGACTGTTTGGCCAATGGCCACACTTCATACAAGATAAATGAGACTTAGTGGAGGTGCCGGAACACACTTTGCATCACCCGATTTGAAAATGAACCCTTAAAGGCTCGGTTTCTACTATTTTAGACCAAAATGCAATATGTGAATTGAACTGCAAAAATGAAAACTAAATGGTGTTTGGCCCTTGGCCATACCTCACATATGGCAAATGAATGCTAAAGGATGAATTACATACACAATGCACACATCGGTGCAAAAAATGACATATCAAAACCCTAGTTTTCATGCTTTTCACATTAAAGGCAAAATTTTACATTTTTGAATATACATGGATTACAAATGAAGTTTGGCCCTTGGCCACATATTATACACATAGAATGAATACCAAAAAGTGTGCTTAAGCACATAATACAAGTTTTATCAAAATAAACAAAAGTAAACGTGATATGCTAACATGTGCATATTCAATGTCATCAAAAATACTTCAAGACTTGTAGCATGTCTAAGAGAGTTGTGTATCCCACAACAAAGCTTCTATACTTGCAAAACACCCAGTAACTTTGGGGTGAATAAACATGACTAACAAGTTTATTCGTAGTGGATGAGCATGTATCGACTCAATTTCTTTTAGATTTTTAGACTACATGAATCATTTCAAAAGGGATCATGTCACTTAACGTCTATGTCAAAGGTTAGGCTCAGGGAGCATCCTAAGCTACCATGGAGTATAAGCAACAAAAATCATGATATATATACATATATGAAACAAGTCAAGATTGGGATAATCCAAAAACACGATGAGAAGGATACTTAAAATCAAGGACAAGGCATATGATCTATGCGATGAAACAAGGATGGGACATTATAAGAAACACGAAAAAAGATTATACATGAAGTCAGGAACAAGGCATAATATCTATGCAATTATACAAGGATGAAATACTTCATATAACATGAAAAGAGGTTATACATGAAATCAAGAACAATGCATAATATCTATGCAATTTAACATGATTGGAGCATTTCACATACACAACAAGTTTAAATCTTCAAGGAATAGAACTTAAAATTTAAAGAATGAAATCAACCAATATGGAAACTCGGATATCGCTTGGATTAAAACCGTACTCTTGAGATCACTTTAGGGCTACTAACCCATGGGTACCTTTCCCCTAGTGCCCACTATAGTAGGAGGACAATCCCCCATACTAGAACCAAGTTCTAGCCATGACAATTCTTGAATGATATCCCAAGTTCCAAAATTAACAAGTTGTGCAAGTTAAGATTGTATTAAAATACAAGAAATGCATTAACCACATATCATGCACAACCAAGATTTTGGAACACACAAGTCATGCCCTAGATTCACGACTATGATGGCATGCGAAATGTCAAGAAATCATAGTGTGCATCTATATAACTAGAACCAGGATATATAGCACGAGAAATCCATCGAAGCAAATACATTACAGGTATAAGATACATGATATCAAGGCGTGACTAACTCGAGGGAGACATAAATGGAAATTTAATCTACTTAAGGGATTAAATTATCAAGGTTACATGGTAAGTCCAAATATTTTACGAACAAGTTATTTCAAGGGTCATGTCAAGGCCAAGTTCAATGTCAAGTTTCAAGTTCATTTCATACACGACACAACCATGTGAGTCAAGTTCCATACAAAGGAAATGAATAAATATAAGTTTCAAAACTTATCCGAATATGCTCAATGTAATATACGTGAAGGAACTTATCAAGGAAATCATGAATACAAGGTTAGAAACTTAATCAAGTGCATAAAACCATTGAATGGATTTTAATTATTTCATTTAATTAAAATCTCTAGATTTTGAAAGTCATCAAAATGACCTCAAATTAATATATGTTATACAATATGTCATAACTTGATTTAAGAACACATTACAAGTACATTTCATGCAAGTTACGGCCTTGAGTATTAAACTTTAATACAAGAAAAATAATAAATGAAAGGTTTCAAAACTTAATCAGATATTCTAGATTTCATATATGTGAAACTATAGGGCATGCACATCACGAATATCAAGTCGGAATTCTAATTGAGTGAATAGTACACTCGAAGCAATTTAATTAATCTAATTAATTAAATATTACTATATTTCAAAACTTCTCTGATTACTCTCAAATTAATCTATGTTGAAGAGCATGCTAAGGCCTAATATAATATGCTATCACATGTTGATTTAAAGCTAGATAAGGCCACATGATTTAATTTTTTATTCAAGATAAATATTTAATAAAATCTTCATTACTTGTCCAAATAATCTAGATTTAATATATGTAAATCTACATATCAAGGGGTAATATTCTATCATGCCACATGATTAAACAAAGTTATGGACAACCGGGAAAACTAAA
This sequence comes from Cornus florida, assembly GCF_030987335.1. Classification (NCBI taxonomy): domain Eukaryota; kingdom Viridiplantae; phylum Streptophyta; class Magnoliopsida; order Cornales; family Cornaceae; genus Cornus; species Cornus florida. Next base: position 72,233,887 of record NW_026775578.1, read on the forward strand.
TCCTTCACAAGAAAAATAAATAATAAAATCTCTAGATTTTACATGCAAGCATGTAATCAAGTTGTATAAGCATCATAAGCATGTAACATAGCAAGAATTTAAATTATAACACCCCCTACCTCAATTTGAGATGAAAATCCCAAATCCCCACCGAATTGAAACGGCTCTGAATCCGACGAAACTCTTAGGTTTTGTAGGGGACAACACGATCTATATGAATCCCCAAGAAGCCGCATGAAAATCTAAACTTAACCTCAATCCTAAACTCAAAATTTGGTCAGAAATGGTTTCTCATAAGGGGTAATGGTAGAGCACGACGAGGCGAATAACAAATATTAAGGGAAAAGGATTTTCACTTAGGAATACAAGTGGAGGAGAAGTTCAAAGGGTGGCATCCAAGGAGGTCCCATGGCTGCCAGCCAAGGAGAGGAAGAAGATGAAGAAAATTCTTATTTTCTTCTTTAAGGCACCTATTTATATTAAGTCTCAAAAAGTGCCCCGAAAGGGCCCCGCCTGGTCAGGAAAAGTGGACTTTTAGCAAACATGCTCTAATGGCAAAACTCTATGAACAAAAAAGATTTAAAATGAGAAAATATGAACAACGGAAGAAACAACGTCAAAAACCGAGTCCCGAGGAGAAAGATATGCCCCGAACAAGTTCTGTTGCAACTAGGTCCAAAAACTCTAAAACTGGAGAAAAACGATCAGAAGGAAATTCTATGAATTTATGAGTCAACGAAAAGTGAAAATGAATCCCATATGAGGATCCAGGCTCCAGACAAGGTATTTTGCAATAACTTTCGTTAATTGCACAATGGCCCCTACAAAAATGGTTAACTACGAAATTACCCCAGAATGAAAATATCTCCCAAAAAATATTTTCTTAGATACCCCTAAAATAAAATATCTTCAAAAGATATTTACTAAAAGGACCCCAGGAAAAGAAAATAATTCCAAAGAATTGTGCATCCATGCCCCTATGGACACTGAGAGTACTTTCTTGCAAAAGTAAAGATACGTATTTCGAGAAAACTACTCATGATGAAGACACATGAAGTCAAAAACCAACTCCGAGTATGAAAAGTGAGGTTTTGCCAAACAAGTGGCAAATGGGAAAAGGACAGAATAGGGAAAAAGACAAAACAGGGAAAAGGGCGAAAGACATAATGTCCGAAAAGTGAAAATGAAAAAATGACTCGGTCCTCAAAGGAAGTTGTCAATTCACATGAAAGAGTCTCAGAAACCAATTCCGAGCACTCGAGATGACACTAAACGACATGAAACAGAGCTTAGAAAAGAAAATTAAACGAAAAAAATTCAGTCGTAAAATTTCAAGAAAAAGGAAAGGGAGGCAAATGACCGGGTCGTTACAACCTACCCTCCTTAAAGGAATTTTGTCCCCGAAATTAGGAACATACCAGAGATAACAGAATAATAACCGCACAAAAGGTTAAATAAAAGGATAGCTCACAACGCACTAAAGGACAAATCCAGAAGTCTAAAGATCAAGTGAAGGAACGCGAAACTAAGAACTGAGGCAACACCTCATACGAATCGGTACATTAACTCAACGTCAACCACAGAGAGAATCCCAAGACAATGAAACGTTAGACACGATGCAAGAAGAGAGTGATAAGGCAGTACAAACAGCAACCAGAACCCGCCCACACTTACTCGTCAGTAAGGTAGCATGACAATATAAGGCGCTAGTTCATAACGTGCCCCAGAAGGGAACTTTTTGATACAAATGACATCAACGTCAGAAACGATCATTCCTAAAAGCTCTGCGGTAACCAGGCATCTGCGAGAGTTGGGGTAGCTAATCCCAAAACTCTGACAACAATGACACTGGTACCATACGCTTAAGGCCTTAGATCTAGAAGCCATAAGGGAAAAGGAAATGAAATGGTGCTTCCTTGGCCCATGTCTCACTCCACCAAACAAGAACTAGGATTTTACACTCACATGAGCCTTACTCCCATCAATCGACAGAACAGACAAGAAGGTTCCCAACATGGGTCCTTACAGAATGAATTTCTCCTATCCAAAGAGGAAACTCGTGAAACAAGAATGCATCCAAGGGATACGACAAATCCTAAGAGGCAATGCCAAAACCAAACATAAAAGTAAATAGCTATCATGCATCATAGCAACGGACTATCTACTCAAGGCACCACATAAGTAAACAAGTCAAACAAAGATGCTTTTAAACACATAAGCATATAAGTACAGAAAACATGTCATCACACTGAGCATGTTATCAAACGAAGCACGTAAACATGTTATAATACCAAAACATGTTATCATAGGCATATAAATAAGTCAAGGTACACCAACAAAAGCATGATATGCACCCAAAACCCGTCGTCCTAAGGTTTTCAGACCCGAACGCTCTGATACCACCTATGACGACCCTAGTTTTTAGGCCAGCGTGTCCTGTGATGAACCAAAGATTGACCCGATAACGGATCCGATATGCGGAAGTGAAAACAGAAAACAAGACTCTAAGAAGTCAAAGTGACCTTCCATGAGATTGTGGAACTCAATGAGAACTGATATAGAAGCAAAAGATCAAAAATATGACAAATAAGCCCCCAGGGGCAAAGTTGTCATTTTTGAAAGTATGGATTCCGGTGCCACCGAGCACACCACTGGAAAGACAATGAAAAATTAACCAAGATGGACTCAAGAGTCACATGATTCGGGATCTGGTTAAAGAAGATATGAAACTCCAAAGTTTCATAAAATCAAACTATTGGGTTTTTAAAACAAGTGTGGCAATGGTACTTTACAAGAGGTGAACTGGTTTTTTTGAACAAAACCAGATGCAACTGAGATTACCATTAGATAGACAAGGAAAAACTAATAAATCTAGACTCATGAATCTCTTGATTCGGAGTCCGGATGAAGAAGATATGAAACGTCAAAGTTACAAAAACTAGACTTTTGGGTTTCAAATCAATGTGGGAAGGGTACTTGGCGAGGGGTAAAATGGTCCTTTTAGAGAGAATTGAATGCAACCGTACATACCGTTGGATAGATAAGCAAAAGTTAATACTTAGACTAAAAAATCACTTGTTTTGGAGTCCGGATGATGAAGATATGAAGCCTCAAAGTTTCAAAAAAAATCAACTTATTTTCCGGGTAAGAAATCTAGGCAAGAATAGTGTTTTTACAGCAAACAACATTTGATTTTTTTCCCATAACTGAGGCTAAGAACGGACCTTTAAACGAGTTTTTCTGGAAAAACACGAAGAAGAAACCCTCCTTAAAATCAAGTTTTCTACCTGACATCGCCAAAGAAACAAAAAAAAAAAACACGATATAAAGTCCCTAAGATGCCCTTTGAACAGCGTAGGTTAAGATAAACCCAAAAAACTGCTACATGAATTTTTTCAGAATCTGCCCACAATTGAGAGCGAAAACGGGCTATCAAACGAATTTTTCTGGAAAAACACGAAAAAGAAAGGCCCTTAAAATCGAGTTTTCTATCCGACAACACAAGAGAAAATGAAAAAAACTCACAGTAAGATGCCTAAAATGCCCCTCCAAGAAATCTGATCATGAGGGTCCAAAAAGCTATTTAATGAAAACTGGAAGCTGAACTTTATGATGGATTTCCGGCACCAAGACGACATTTTTTGGAAAAACACAAAAAATAAACCCCCCCTAAAATCACGTTTTCTAAGCAACATATCAAAAGAAGAAAATAAAACTGATGTAAATGGTCTAGAATGCCCCTAGATCAGATTTACAACAAAAGTACAAAATGAATCCATAGGAGGCTCATTTCACCAAAGGAGAAGGTTTGCCCGGAAACGACCATGTACTCAAATGTGACTTACCTATTTGGATGTGCTACAATAGTCCATGACTTAAAAATACCACCGATGCAAAATTCGACCCCCCAAAGGCCAAAAAGGCAAAAATGGACTTGAAATGGAAAATATGGAAACCAAAATTAGGAAATGGTTTCAAATGACCATTTGGCCATTGGCCACACTTCATATAAGATAAATGAGACCTAGTGGAGGTGCCGGAACACACTTTGCACCACCCAATTCGAAAATGAACCCTTAAAGGCTCGGTTTCTACTATTTTAGACCAAAATGCAATATGTGAATTGAAATGCAAAAATTAAAACTAAATGGTGTTTGGCCCTTGGCCCCACCTCACATATGGAAAATGAATGCTAAAAGATGAATTACATACACAATGCACACACCGGTGCGAAAATGACATATCAAAACCCTAGTTTTCATGCTTTTCACATTAAAGGCAAAATTCTACATTTTTGAATATACAAGGATTACAAATAAAGTTTGGCCCTTGGCCACATATTATACACATAGAATGAATACCAAAAAGTGTGCTTAAGCACATAATACAAGTTTTATCAAAATAAACAAAAGTAGACATGATATGCTAACATGTGCATATTCAATGTCATCAAAAATACTTCAAGACTTGTAGCATGTCTAAGAGAGTTGTGTATCCCACAACAAAGCTTCTTTACCTTCAAAACACACAGTAACTTTAGGGTGAATAAACAAGACTAACAAGTTTATTCGTAGGGGATGAGCATGTATCGACTCGATTTCTTTTCAATTTTAGACAACATGAATCATTTCAAAAGGGATCATGTCACCTAACGTCTATGTCAAAGGTTAGACTCAGGGAGCATCCTAAGCTACCATGGAGTATAAGCAACAAAAATCATGATATATATACATATATGAAACAAGTCAAGATTGGGATAATCCAGAAACACGATGAGAAGGATACTTAAAATCAAGGACAAGGCATATGATCTATGCGATTAAACAAAGATGGGACATTCTATGAAACACGAAAAGAGATTATACATGAAGTCAAGAACAAGGCAAAATATCTATGCAACTATACAAGGATGAAATATTTCATATAACACGAAAAGAAGTTATACATGAAATCAAGAACAATGCATAATATCTATCCAATTTAACATGATTGGAGCATTTCATATACACGACAAGTTTAAATCTTCAAGGAATAACAACTTCAAATTTAAAGAGTGAAATCAACCAATGTGGAAACTTAGATATCGCCCGGATTAAAACCGTACTCTTGAGATCACTTTAGGGCTACTAACCCATGGGTACCTTTCCCATAGTGCGCACTATAGTGTAGGAGGACAATCCCCCGTAGTAGAACTAAGTTCTACCTATGACAATTCTTGATTTATATCCCAAGTCCCAAAATCAATAAGTTGTGCAAGTCAAGATTGTATCAAAATACAAGATATGCATTTACCACATATCATGCACAACCAAGATTTTGGAACACACAAGTCATGCCCTAGATTCACGACTATGATGGCATGTGAAATGTCAAGAAATCATAGTGGGCATCTATATAACTAGAACCAAGATATATAGCACGAGAAATCCATCAAAGCAAATAAAGCACAAGTATAAGATACATGATATCAAGGCGTGATTAACTCAAGGGAGACATAAAAGGAAATTAATCAACTTAAGGGATTAAATTATCAAGGTTGCATGGCAAGTCCAAATGTTCTACGAACAAGTTATTTCAAGGGTCATGTCAAGGCCAAGTTCAATGTCAAGTTTCAAGTTCATTTCATACACGACACAACCATGTGAGTTAAGTTCCATACAAAGGAAATGAATAAATATAAGTTTCAAAACTTATCCAATTATGCTCAATGTAATACACGTGAAGGAACTTATCAAGGAAATCATGAATACAAGGTTAGAAACTAAATCAAGTGCATAGAATCATTGAGTGGATTTTAATTATTTCATTTAATTAAAATCTCTAGATTTTGAAAGTCATCCAAATGACCTCAATTTAATATATGTTATACAATATGTCATAACTTGATTTAAGAACACATTATAAGTACATTTCATGCAAGTTACGGCCTTGAGTAATTTTAATACAAGAAAAATAATAAATGAAAGGTTTCAAAACCTAATCAAATATTCTAGATTTAATATATGTGAAACTATAGGGCATGCACATCACGAATATCAAGTCGGAATTCCAATAGTGTGAATAGTACACTCGGAGCAATTTAATTAATCTAATTAATTAAATATTACTACATTTCAAAACTTCTCCGATTAGTCTCAAATTAATCTATGTTGAAGAGCACGCTAGGGCCTAATATAATATGCTATCACATGTTGATTTAAAGCTAGATAAGGCCACATGATTTAATATTTTATTCAAGATAAATATTTAGTAAAATCTTCATTACTTGTCCAAATAATCTAGATTTAATATATGTCAATCTACATATCAAGGGGTAATATTCTATCATGTCACATGATTAAACAAAGCGATGGACAACGAGGAAAATTAAATCCTTCACAAGAAAAAAAAATAATAAAATCTCCAGATTTTACATGCAAGCATATAATCAAGTTGTATAAGCATCACAAGCATGTAATATAGCAAGAATTTAAATTATAACAGCCCCTACCTCAATTTGAGATGAAAATCCCAAATCCCCACCGAATTGAAACGACTCCGAATCTGATGAAACTCCTAGGTTTTGTAGGGGACAACACGATCTATATGAATCCCCAAGAAGCCCTATAAAAATCCAAACTTGACCATAATCTTGAACTCAAAATTTGGTCAGAAATGGTTTCTAATAAGGGGTAATGGTAGAGCACGATGAGGCGAATAACAAATGTTAAGGCCGAAGGATTTTCACTTAGGAATACAAGTGGAGGAGAAGGTCAAAGGGTGGCAGCCAAGGAGCTCCCGTGGCTACCGGCCAAGGAGAGGAAGAAGGTGAAGAAAATTCTGATTTTTTTTCTTTAAGGCACCGATGTATATTAAGTCTCAAAAAGTGCCCCGAAAAGGCAAAACTCTATGAACAAAAAAGATTCAAAATGAGTAAATATGAACAACGGAAGAAACGGCATCGAAAACCGAGTCCCGAGGAGGAAGATATGTCCTGAACAAGTTCAGCGGCAACGGGGTCCAGAAACTCTAAAACTGGAGAAAAATGACCAGAAGGAAATTCTATGAATTTATGAGTCAACGAAAAGTGAAAATGAATCCCGTACGAGGATCCAGGCTCCAGACGAGGTATTTTGCAATAACTTTCTTTAATTGCACAATGGCACCTACAAAAAAGGTTGACTGCGAAACTGCCCCAGAATGAAAATATCTTCCAAAAGATATTTTCTTAGATACGCCTGAAATAAAATATCTTGAAAAGATATTTATGAAAAAGACCCCAAGAAAAGAAAATAATTCCAAAAAATTGTGGATCCATGCCTCTATGGACACCGAGAGCAACCAGAGTACTTTCTTGCAAAAGTAAAGATACGTATTTCGAGGAAACTACTCAAAATGAAGAGACGTGAAGTCAAAAACCAACTCCGAGCATGAAAAGTGAGGTTTTGCCAAACAAGTGGCAAACAGGGAAAAGACAGAATAGGGAAAAAGATAAAATAAGGAAAATGACGAAAGACGCATAGTGTCCGAAAAGTGAAAATACGAAAATGACTCGGTCCTCAAAAAAAGTTGTCAATTCACATGAAAGAGTCTCAGAAACCAATTCCGAGCACTCGAGATGACACTAAGCGACACGAAACAGAGCTCAAAAAAAGAAAATTAAATGAAAAAAATTCATTCGTAAAATTTTAGGAAAAAGGAAAGGGAGGCAAAAGACCGGCTCGTTATAGGAAGAGCATGTATTGCAACAAGTGTGTGTGTGTGTGGTTCTTTCAACAAGCATGGATGACAAATTAAGCATGTGTTGTCTAAACAACATGGTGGATAGCACAACATATCAAATTAATGATGATATCTAGTGACTCATTGATGATATCCTCCAACCCTCAAGGGTAAGTTCCATGGATGAAATCTGCTCCTTGGTTAATGAAAAGTCTCTAATGGTGTCTCTAGCCTCCTCCTCTTCTTTACTTCCTCCCTAAGAGTTCTACAAGGTATGATATGATATGATGTAAAAAGTAATCCTTATCCTTATATAGGTAGGTCAAATTACACCCAAAATGAGCTGGGGTCATATAGCAAATATTCCCCAATGATTGGATAAAGGACAACTTTTTGTGAGCTGAAAATTTAACTTTTTCGCACTGGAGGAAGTTCGATCGATTGAACCTTGGACTTAGATTGACCGAACATGGCTGAGATCTATCGAAGTTAAGCTGGATCGATCCACGATGGCGGCACCTTTTTGGATAAAAACAAATGTGAGATATTTTGAAGATATTTTTGGGAAAAGGACAAAAGCAGTTGGTAGGGTGGTACAACTAGATAAGATCAATCATTTTGATAAGGACAAGAATGTTCAATCGATCAGAGAAGGAAGTTGGATCAATCGAAGTTGCTAAAATTCCACCATTTGTTTCCTTTTTGCTCTACTTTGCTTATTTCTTTGATTTATCCCAGAATTGGCTGAGTTAGCTTATTTTGGGGATAAGTACCTGAAAATGGAAATAACACGAAATCAATACAAAACGGTAAAATAATATAGATAAAGGTCCTAGAATACCTAAGCACAAGGGGTTTAAATACGCACTTTTCAGTGTTCATCACACCTCCAAACTTAGATATTGCTAGTCCCTAACAATGAACTAGAAAGTAAAGGAATGAAACGAATAACTATACAAATATGAACTAGAAAGCAATAAATGAATAATGCCACTTTCGTAGGGAACACGATTGCACTTAGCATATACAACAAGCCTTTTAAACCCCTAGGTTACCCCTAGTGGACGAGTGAAGTCTCGTGAGGGCTTCCAGAAATGATACCCACAAACATTAAGCTCATTATTTCAAAAGAGGCACCAATATTGCAAACAAACATTAGGAGAAAACTACCTCAAGTGTGCAATTTTTCAAACATTCCTAAGCAATCTCCCAAAATTTCAACATCAAGCAAGCAAGTATGGTCCTCCACACATCAAGAAAATGATCTTGAAAATCAAAACAACTCTAGAATCCTTTTTGAGTGTACCGGCATCAAATATGTTGCTATCTTAGAGAACTAAAGAATTAATCACATCCTTACCCTCAAACTATCACACAAATCTAATACCAATCATCAAGACAAAAAGTGGACCTTTTATTAAAGGTTTATTGTTCTAGGTTCGCTTATTCTTTTCATTCATCAAATTTTTTTTTTTTTTAGTCCTAAGGATCAAAGATGGAAGCATGGTGCTATGTGTTAATCTATTAAGCTTTTTAGCGATTCATAAGGTTGAGCGTTAGGTCAATGACTCCCAAACCAGATGGCTTTAGGGCATTAGGCGTTCAAACACCCCTACAGACTTACAAACTCAAATCGAATAGGCTACAAATCAAAATAACCTCCATTTAATCATTTCCCACTTCTCATCTTTTGGGAGAAGTCCTCACTTTTTTATTGCTTTTGCAACTTTTTCTTCTTTTTATTTATTTATTTATTTATATATATTCAATTATTAACCTAGAGTTCGGGCTCTCCACCTTTCGGCGCGAGAAGTTCAGTGCTTGATGGGGCTAGAATCCCGGCTACTTAGTGAAAAGGGGTTGTTATCCACCTTTATCAAGAATGAAAGCTTCCAATGCACTACTAGCTCAATTGGGATATAACCAATTCAATAATCAACAAAGAATGTGCCCCACAAATAAATGCTAGTGTTTTCCTGTGCCAGTGTAGAATCCTAGAATGAATCTCAAAACAATCATAAAATCCGGATGATGTGGACCACAAGTGTGAGCATGATATCAATCTTTTAAAAAATTTACTCCTAAATGGCATCTACAAGGTATACAAGGAGTATTGGACCCTCAAGTCAAGCAATTTTTAAATTTTAAGCAAAATAGTCCTCAAAAGATCAAAATCATAGCTAGTATGGACGAATCATAGAAAATCCCTCAAATACACAAGTAATACTTAAAATTTTGCATTTAAAAACAAACACTGTAAAGTACCATTACCCCCAAACTTAAATGGCACAGTGTCTTCAATGTGCAAAGAGAACAAAAGGATAGAGTATACCAGTGCAATTAAGGCAAAGAATGGCTGGGACTTAGCCCTCAAAAACTTCGGATGAACTGTGGTCCTGAAATTTGGCACTCGGATAAACTCATCAGTATACAAAAGGGATAATAATAGTGCACAGTGGACATGCAACTGTAAATGGGATAGCAACTGAAAATAGAGAGAGGTATAAGGGTGGTCTTGAAAATTTTGGGCAGTACTCTCTCTCACTGAAATCACTGAGATGCACCTGATGGAGTCAAACAGATGGATATAAGAATATAAGAATATGACATCCATAAAGAAAGCATATATATAAGGCAGGATAAAGTGCATAGTACATCATAAAATCAAAGCCGACAGACTGGCTGCAAAAATAGTATACAGTGACAAAAAATGTAGCAAGTATCACAAATATCAAGGATAATAAGGAAGAGGAACTGAGAATCTCAGGTGGATGAGGCAGGACGGGTAGGGCGTGCTCTGCGGATGTCTCGGGATAGATCACAAAATACGACCACGACATCCATGCGGAGGGAAGCAATGTCAGCTCTGAGGGCGACAGTCTCTGCACAGAGAGATACCACTGAGTCCTCCAGAGTCTGAAGACGCTCTCCAAAGCTGGGTATGTGATCTGGAGCCTCTGGTGTTGGATCGGGAGAATGATGATCCTGAGTCTGCTCCTATACGTGAATGGGTGACCTAACTAGAGAGTGCTGTTCTGCGTCCTCCGTAGGATGCTCTAAATTAATATCCATGCATATGGCAGCCAGATCGATTGCTGCGTCATCCACTGCTGGGTCTGCTGCTGCTGCTGCCTCCTCAGCCTCTAGCTCCTCTGCCGCCTCTACTGCGTCATCCTGTAATCTCTTGATAATATCATTGTAGCTCTTATCCCAGTCCTTCTTTCCAAACAAGTAGGATCCTCTCTCAGGGCGTTCTTGTGGATGGAAAGGATAGCGCTGGTCTAGCAAGATCTGGGTGATAAGGTCGCCAAATGGGAGAAACTTAGCCTTTTTGGGCCATTCCTTGCGAATGTGATCATCATAGAGCTTCCTCATCATGCTCCAGATGAGCGCAGGGATAGACAACCAGTGCCCTATATTGAAAGCGTACAAAGCTGTCAAGTAGTCGTCTCTCTGCTGAATCTTATGACCGGCCATGAAGACGTTGCGGAACAAGACTGAGTCAAAGAACCACAAGTCATCTGGCAAATAGGTGTGGGTGGCGAAAGTCTCGCCATCGGCATAATGACCTATGAGAAGAACGGCCATATCTGCATATGAAGGCTAGTATAGCCTGGAATATGTCTCTTGTAGCTCTGGAGGGCAGTCATGTGGATAATGGCATGATCTGGATAATGTGTCCACAGTGGTAGAAATCAGATGGCCATCAATGGAGGTCCTTAGCTCCGTCGTGTTACGCGGGGTAGGCCGGAGGTTCTAGAAGAACATCCGTACTAGCCTCGGGTACACCGGGTATGTGACAGAGGCAAGAATGGCTACAAGGCCCCTCCGTAGTATATCGTCATAAGCTGATCGGGTAAGTACTGATCTGGAAAAGAAATTTGTGTCAAAAACTGACTCGTGCGCCATTGGAAGGAGTGAGTATCTGTGTAATGGATGGTCTAACTCCTCGTTTGGCTGAGCTAATGGAGGTGAAGTATGCTCAGCCCTGCTGAATGGGAAAGAGATTCGCCAGTATCAGAGTGTAATCTGCTGTTAGAATGGGGAGACTGTGTGGGTTCAGCTGGCTCCTCCTGTATGGGGGTCCTGGCCATGAGATAGACCGGCCTCGTCATCCAATGTCTGCCTGCCTCGGTGGTGATAGTGTCCACGGGCTACAGTCTTGACCCTAGCAATGGCCTGTAAAATAATTGAAAACTTGCAAGGGAAGTCAGTGCCAGAATAAAGAATTTAAAGCAAGAAATAGAATCATGTATGTCAAGTAAGATAGACAAAACAGATAAATGACATGAAACTATGGAAGTGACAGGATATGAACATGCTAAGCAGTATAAGTGTAAAATGCATCCAATGTGGAAAATCACAGGCATTGGGCGTGAATAAGATAGCATGGACACAAGATAAGATGCATGAAATGTGTATATGAAATCTGTGAAGTTCGATCGATCACAAAAATTATGAGATCGATCTCACATGATCGATCTAAGAAATTGAGGAACTAAGTTCGATCGATCTCACTCGATCGATCTGAGAAATATGTTCGATTGCTCGAACTCTGCAAAGAACGTGGACAGTCAAAAATCTGTGACGTGGATGACACAGGGCCTTCACGAACAAGGTCGTCGGCCCATCAACACACAAAACATCAATCCTAATCACCTAAAAAGGCCCATACTCCCACAATCAAATCGAAAATTAAAAATCTAACAAAATATATATACACATATATACAAAGTGGGTCGAAGCTTCATCCATGGAGATTTTCATCATCAAAGTAGCATGGATCTAACATTTAAAGTATGTATGAAGTAAAACAAAGCTTGAAATACAAGATGAGATTTGGATCTTACCAAAATCGAAGGATGAGATGAGATAAAGATCTAAGAGGAGAGAGAGAGAGATTCGGGATGAGATGAAGCTCGCTGGAGGTGTTCGCCGGAGATGGAGAAGGTAGGTACAGTGGCGACGAGAGGGCTAGGGCTTGAGAGGGTTAGATTGATCTTTGAAATCGATCTACAAACCCTCGGTTCTATTTTTAAAAACTTCCCCGAACCGGTTCGATCGATCGAACTGAAACCTCAGATCGATCGAACTGAAATGATCTCTCCTTTGAAATTTTTTTTTTTTAATTAAAAATTAAAATTTTAAAACTAAAAATAAAAAATTGAAAATAAAAAAAAAATTTGGATTTTTGAAGAATTAAAATAAATTAAAATCTTTTTGGGATTTTTGGAAAATAAAATAAAATAAATAAATAAATAAAATTTGACATTTTAAAATTAAAAAGTCAAAGCAAAGTCAAAGATAGTGAGATGAAGAACAGAGATCAATCTGAACAAAATGTTCGATCGATCTGACTGAAAGATAAAAATATTCAGATTTTGGATTCAAAATTTTTTCCAAGTGTTGGAACTCAAGATCGATCAAACTTGAAGTTTGGATCGATCTAAGAACTTATGATCGATCTGAGAACAAGTTTGAACGATGGGACAGAGAGGTGATTTGGATGCAGGTCGAAAATTTTCTAAGTGTTGGATGCAGGTAGAAGTTTGATCGATCGAATCTTCCTTGGAAATTAATCGAACTTATGCAAAATGCTCAATTTCAACATAAAAGTGCATGAAATCCTAATCAAAGTTCCTAGCAATGCATATGAACCAAAAATAAGTATCTAAACTTCGTAAGAAATGAAATTAAAGATAGAAATGAGGGAGGAATAGGGTTTTGCACCCTACGAAATGTCTTGCTAGTCTTTAACGTCTCTAGCAAGACGTTGGGCTCTTTTAGCCCGAATCAAACATCTTGTAGTGCATCCCCTCCTCAATGGGGTGATAAGTGCTTTGAACTCCACCCAACAAATGGTTTTTTAAGGAACTTGTTGGATTAAGCTCAAAAGATGTTTTCGGTTCTTGGTCAAAGCAATCTTTGGGCTTCCACGCCCTTTCAAAACAAGATTTTAAAACGACTTTCTTTGGTTCCAAGGTTGAAGATGGACTTTTTAAAACTTTGGTCTCGCATAAAAACTCAATTCCTTCACTTTTAAGGTCATGGCATTTCTCTACAACATTAATCTCTTCATGCTTGTCAAATGAGTTGGGGGTTGGATTGAAAATATTCAACTTTACCTTCATGTGGCCAAATGAGATCGTCATTATCCCCGTCTTATAATTAATGTTGGCATTCGCGGTTGCCAAGAAAGGACGGCCAAGGATAACGGGAATTTGGCTCTTAGGATTTGGAACCAGTTCCGTGTCAATGACAACGAAATCAACGAGAAAGAAGAATTTATCAATTTTAATCAATACGTCCTTGATGATACCTCTAGGCTTTTTGATTGAACGGTCGGCAAGTTGTAAAACTACCGACGTTGATTTTAAGTCTCCTAAGCCTAATTTGACATAAACCGACTATGGAAGAAGGTTAACACTAGCTCCTAGGTCAAGAAAAGCCCGATTAATGATATGATCACCAATGATGCATGAAGTAGTAGGTGAACCGGGGTCCTTAAACTTTGGAAGAGTGTTATGCTGCAAAATTGAGCTCACTTGCTCGGTTAAGACCACTTTTCTAGGTGCTTGGCTTTTGTTCTTCCTCTTTTGGGTGCACAAGTCCTTCAAGAATTTGGCATAGGCCGGAATTTGCTTGATTGCATCCAAAAGTAGAAGATTGACTTTCACTTGCCTAAACACGTCCATGATTTAATTTACTTTGGCCTTTTGTTTATAATTTGAAATGGATCCTTTTAAGGCATCCAGAAATGGAGCTTTTGGTTCAAAAACCTTTTCAGAATTTTTCTTTAAAGTCTCTTCAACACAAGAAGTTTTCAAATCATTTTGTAAATCTTTCATTTTCAAATCACTTTTCAACACATTCTCATTTATATGGTCATGCACATGCAATGAAGGAAGAATATGAATAGAAACGGGACGGGTGTCAACTTCTGGTTGCACTGGTTCACTCTCTTCATTGGACATACCCACTTGGTTGTCCACGATCTTTCCACTTCTCAAGGTAGTCACCGCATTGACATGCTCAATTGTGTGACCTTTCGATGAGGAATGAGTCTCCACAACACATTGTTGCTTTTGTGGGGTATTCAAAGGTATTTTTCCCTTTTCTCTTGCATTTAAAGTGCTAGCTATTTTCCCTACTGGGATTTCTAGCTTTGCAATGGATTGAGAGTGGGAATGAAATAATTGTGTGTTTGCCTCTAAAGTGCCCAAAACGGTTAAAACTTTCTCTTCAAAAGCGAGACTTCTAACATTTCCTTGGGAATATGATTAATTGGGAAAATGAGAATTTGAAAATTGGTTTCCTTATGATTGGTATGATGATCTAAAACCTTGGGAACCTTGACCTTGTAGTGGAGGTGGAATGTACTTTCCTTGAAAACCGCCTTGAGAAGGGTTTGAGCCCTCCCCTTGGTTTTTCCAAGAGAAATTCGGGTGATTCCTCCAACTAGGATTTTAATGATATCCATAAGGATTATTCCCTTGATTAGTAAAAACAGCATTTACTTGTTCATGATGCTCACTTTGCACATGTCCATGGGGACAATTGGAAGTAGAATGCAAAACACTTGAACAAGTCATACATGTCTCATTAGATGCATGATAAGAATGGTTAGGGAAGGAAGATACTTGATTCGCCAAGTTTTGGTTGATCAAAAATTGATCAAAACTTTGAGATAATGATTTCGTTTCGGCAGCAATTTCATTGGAGTGGTCGACTTGATGTAAGCCAACATTCTTCCTACCATTAGAATTTCTACCATTCTTTGAAGATAAAGTACGATGCAAAGAATTTTCACTCATGCTCTCATAAAGATGCCACACGTCATCCTCATGCCTATCAATGTAAGAACCACCCATGGAAGCATCAACCATGCCCTTGTAATTATCCGATAAGCTCTCAAAGAAATATTGAACTAATTGCCATTTGGGCATGTCATGATGTGGACACTTCCTAAGCAATTCATTAAAACATTCGATGCCTCATGAAATATTTCTCCATCCCCACGTGAAAATTCTCGAATTGAGGTTCTCATGGCATTAGTCTTAGAAACCGGGTAATACTTCTTCAAGAACTCTTGTTGCATTTCCGCCCACGAAGTTATTAAAAAAGGCCTAAGATTATTAAACCAATATTTCGCCTTGTCTTTAAGGGTGAATGGAAAAAGTTTAAGCCTTAAGACCTCTTCCGGCATGTCCATATATTTTACGGTGGAACATACTTCAAGAAACTCATCCAAATGCTTGTAAGGTTCTTCACTTGGAAGTCCATGATAGTTAGGAAGCATTTAAATGGTTTGTGGCTTGATTTTATAGTGGTGTGCTCTACATGGTGGCAATTGAATGCATGTGGGTGCATTATATTCATTAGGCACATAGTGATCTCTTAAAGCAATGGGAGGATTAGCAATTGGAGGTGCAACATGGGCACCTTCGTTGCCTTCAATGATGGGAGGTGGTGGAGCATAGATTGGCCTTGGCATTCCCAATGGAACTTGGCCTTATTGTTGTGATGGATGAACATATGGTCTAGGCATTCCTAATGGTACTTGCATGTTATCATGATGCACATTGAGGTGGAGGATACCTTGTTCGTCTATGTGACCAAGGTCCTCCACATGGTCCTCATTGTGTCCTTCCATTGATGAAATGGATTGACTAGAACTACCTCTTCCCCTAGGTTTTTGAACAATGGATTCAAGATGAAAATTTAAAGGGACAAGAGTGGGTCTCAATGATCTATGACCATGCATGCACAATGTAACACAACAAGCAATAACAACAAATACTTCACCTTCATAACAAATCAACAATCAACAACCTTCCCCCACATTCAATATTCTCATACTCCCATGCTTAAACAATATGCAAGAAAAGTAAATTGCCTCCACGCGGGCTCATGATTTATCTAAGAATTAAAATTCAAGCCTCCATGCGGGCTGACGATTTAACTAAGAGTTTGAGTAAGAAGGAGCTCACAAAGGCCCTTTAGCACTTCAACTCCAAATTTTTAGTTTAACTTAGCAAATTTTTAGATTTTTATCATTTTTCCTTTGCTTGCTTAGCTCTTTTACTTGGAATACTCCTTTGATCACCTTCTTAGTCCAATGCTCCTAGTCAAACAAGAACAAACACAATAAGTAACAAAAATTGAAAATAAAGTAAAGACACGATCAAAGGAGTACTAATTCCTAATTGATTCCATAAATACGACGTTGCCAATCAATCAATCCCTGGTAATGGCGCCAAAAACTATGGTGTCTCTCCGAGCGTGCGCACAAAATAATGCACAACACTTTAAGTTTGGAAACTAGTATCAAGTGGGCACCATAATTTAAATTTATAAACCGCTTAACACCTATACTATGTAGTATGAGTGAAAAGAGATCGTCCCAAGGGATTGAGTTGTCATACAAGGTTGAGGAATCAAAATTAGGGTTAGTAGGTCGAGTGATCAAAATAGTGGTTGGTTGGTCGAATTAAACTAGATGCAAATTAAACTAAAGTAAACAATAATGCAATAGAGAGAATAAAAGAGAGAGAGGGAGATCTTGAGGTTTAAAGATCACTACTAAGCATAGCTTTTCTACACTTTTAATGAATAATTAATGAGGGGAAGAGCATATATTGCAACAAGTGTGTGTGTGTGGTTATTTCAACAAGTATGGATGACAAATTAAGCGTATATTGTCTAAACAACATGGTGGATAGCACAACATATCAAATTAAGCCATTAATCATTTCTTTAAGCTCACAATCCAAACATATCACAAGGTTAGAGATACATGTTACTTGTTTTTCATCAGTATGGAGCATAAACAACAAGCATGGATTGTCTTCCCATTTAATAACTACACTACAACTAAGCTAATGAAATGAAATTAAACTAAGGGAGAGGTACAATCCATTAAGTAATGGGTATGAACCGTCAAATAAACCACAAGAACATGACATTAAGCACTATGTCTTGACAATCTCTAGATCTATAGCATCAACACACATAGACATACATCAATAACACAAGAAATAGAGACAAACACATGAACATCTATTCTAGCATACATAGACATATGGATAGAATGAAATGATCAATTGGAAGCATTAAACCACATAAATCACTGAATAAACAAGATTTATATACATAAAAGTCTCAAGACATGAATCACAATACAAATCCCCTCAAAAATACATAAATCAAGAAGTAAAAAGCATGCTTAGGGCTAACTCTAGCCCCAAGAGGATGTCTAGCCACTCATGGATGATGTCCTCCAACCCTTAAGGGTAAGCTCCATGGAAGAAATCTGCTCCTTGGTTGATAAAGAGTCTCCAATGGTGTCTCTAGCCTCCTCATCTTCTTTGCTTCCTCCCTAAGAGTTCTACAAGGTATGATATGATATGATGTAAAAAGTAATCCTTATCCTTATATAGGTAGGTCAAATGACACCCAAAATGAGCTGGGGTCGTACAACAAATATTCCCCAATGATTGGATAAAGGATAACTTTTTGTGAGCTAGAAATTTAACGTTTTCGCACTGGAGGAAGTTCGATAGATCGAACATTGGACTTGGATCAATCGAACATGGCTGAGATCTATCAAACTTAAGCTGGATCGATCCACGATGGCGGCGCCTTTTTGGATAAAAACAAATTTGAGATATTTTGAAGATATTTTTCAGAAAAGGACAAAAGCGGTTGGTAAGGTGGTACAACTGGATAAGATCAATCATTTGGATAAGGACAAGAATATTCGATCGATCAGAGAAGGAAGTTGGATCGATCGAAGTTGCTGAAATTCCACCATTTGCTTCCTTTTTGCTCTACTTTATTCCTTTCTTTGATTCATCCCAGAATTGCTTCAATTATGCTCTTATTTGGCTGAGTTAGCTTCTTTTGGGGATAAGTACCTGAAAATGGAAATAACACGAAATCAATACAAAACGGTAAAATAAGATAGATAAAGGTCCTAGAATACCTAACCTTAAAGGGTTTAAATACGTACTTTTTAGCGCTCATCATTCTTCATCATATACAACCATGTGAATTAATTTTTAACTAATGAATAATTAAATTAAATCCTAGATTTCATACAAAACATAGTATACACATCAAAAAAATAATAATAAATCATTCCCTACCTCACTAGAGAAGTGTCTCTCTAGAATCCAAGGCAAATCAACACAAAATGGCAAACCCTTCAAGGGTTATGTAGAGGAGGATGAGGGGAACGAAAAGTATTCCAAGCTTTATGGTCTAAGGCGAGTGGAAAGGCCTTAAAAATCACTTTCAAAGCCTAAGCATCAAACTTCTCTAATGGTGGCTAGGTTTTGTGGTGAGGAAGATGATGATACAATATGATAAAGTGTGAGTGGAGGAAATAGAAATCCTCCACTCACTATGTGATCCTACACCATAGTCAGTACACATAAGTCTTGGTCAATTGCACAAAAACTCTTCTTTAAAACCATAATCCCAAAGTGGTCTAAAAAAAATTGCAAAACTTAATTTGGAACATACATTTGTCACTCATCCCAGCCAACAAGTGGTCCAATCCTGGCCCAACAAATGGGTGAATCTCCACCCTCCATGTGTCAATAGATTAACCTTCCAAGTGGTTCCACTAAAATGTCAACAAATGGTTCCGTAGGAGTGTGACACTTGTCACACTTTTCAAAAATTACGAAAAGGTCCTTTTTGAAAATATACTTCAAATGCAAATGCAAAATGGTCCCTAAGACGAAAAATAATTACTTTGTATAATTATACTAAAACCCCAAAAGTTTAAAAAAATTACCAAGAGTTATGCATCCATGTCCTTTACAAGAAAAATAAACATTTAGCATGCTTTTATACAAAAGTAAAAATGTAGATATCATAGAAATTAAATATCATGGATGCATTGATCGGTTGTCAATTATACATGAACCTTTGCAATAGCACAAATCATTAAAAAATAGGGCTATTGGTCGGGTAGGTCGAACCATTAGGACTGCAGGTTTGTGGCAACCAAGGTCTTTGAATTCACCTTTAGCTTGAAGAAAGGTGTAGAGTTTTGTTTGGTTTGTCACTTGAAATTAAAATGTCCTTAAAGAAATAATTTACAATACTCTTAGAGGAAAGAGATATAAGTAGAGAAGACTAGGGAAGTGAATCCACTACCTACCCTATAAGCATGCTAATTGAGGTAAACTAAGGGGAAACAACACAAATATGTGACTATAAAATGCTACAACACAAAATTGCTACATTCCTTCAAGAAATTCATGAAATTAATGGCAAGAATAACCTATTAAAGTCACACATGCTTGAACTACCTAAACTAGGGTGTAGTCTTAAACATGCTTGCTAAGCTAGAGATTATTAGGCCTTTAATCACATGGTAAAAGCACATGAAGTCAAGAGCAATGAAAAGTCCATCAAAGGAGGTCCTAAGCTATGGAATATCAAGATTCTCATACAACATGCCAAGAAACCCGTTTCACAATCTCATTTCCATTGTCACTATGAAAATGCAAGCCAAACAATCATGAGAAAATAAGATCTAAGACAAGATTAAACATTCATCATAATCATTTATAAGAAATTAGATTCATTACATCAAATGTAACCTCTAGATTGTGAAGTAGTCACATATATACATCATTTTCTCCAAATTAAACCAAAAGCTAGAGCATGCTTACAATGTAGGGCTTCATCACCTCCCTAGAATGGGAGTTAGTTAGCCATAGTAGCCATGAATGAAGGAGAAGATGAAGAATCCCTCTCTATTTTCGCACCTCCAAACTCACTATTTCTCTCTCTAGAACTTAGCCAAAATGTGAGATGTCTCAAAACAATAGCCTCAAGGGCATTTTCTAGCCAAAAGGATCACATTTCCCTCCATTTTCGTGCCCCTACCACCCTAGGAGCATTTAGGACCACACAAAAAAGGGTTAAAGGGATAGCCTTGGAAGAAACAATGTAGCCATACCCAGTTGTCTGCAAATCGGTGGGCGCCCGCAGCTGACTGAAAATCGTGATGGCTGCTGGATGGTTTGGCGGGCGCCCGCGGGTTTCCAGCGAGCGCCCGTGGTGCTAATGGCGGGGGCACGCGACTCTGTGGTGGGCCCTGCGGTGACAAGAGCCTACTAGGGTAATCGGCGGGCGCCCATGGAAGCATGCCTTCAGTCTTCTCACGCCCTTCTTGAATCACACAGGATTGGTCCGTTGACACGGTCTTCATTCTGAGTGCTATACCGCCAAATTTATGCATATAATGGCTAAAGAACTTGACTCAAATAACAGTTCCTAGCACGGCTTGCTTTTGTTCTTCAAAGGATCGACAAAACCACTTCTTTAACCATATTTGGGGAAACTGACCTGAAAGAAGACGGAAATAAATAAATAAAGCTAAACTGTACATTATAATCCACTAATGGACTTAACTGATGCAATTAAGGGCACTTGAATATGCAATATTCGGTGCTTATCACACCCCCAAACTTACATTTTGCTAGTCCCATAGCAAAACCAAAATATAGAACTTATCAAAATTGATAACGTATGGAATACTGATAACATGTATCAATCATGAAGTGTGAAAATATCAACAAAGATCAATTACAACTTAGAACAATAGAAAATTGGAGACAAACTCATTCAATAGACTACCTTGCATATATGAGGCCTTGATAAACAAAATGGCAAAACAAATTTCAAATTTTATGCATTTGGTTATCATAGTCTATATAAACACTTCAATTGTCATCTCTTGAATAAACATAAACTCTAACTTCAATGAAAGTGAACCAGATTCCCAATATGTGGCTTTTACCCTCTTTTTCCAATCTCAGAAACACAAGCCTTCAAATCATTGAATTTCCTTCTAAATGGGGTTTCTAAGGCATGACTTTATTTAGAATACAACTTTTGTTGCTTGTTGAAAATTTATTCAATAATTCAAAATGATACGTACTATGGTTGTGCAATGCCGAATTCCCTTAAGCTTTCTAACCAACCCATGTAGCAAGTGTTAGGCCAACAACTCCCAAACCGGACGGCTTTAGGGTGTTAAGTATAGAGACACTCCTAGGGGTTAATAACTCGAATTGGCAAGGCTACGAACTTCAACGAACCATATTTATTTATTTATATCTTTTTGTGAATGACCGTGCAATCTCTAAGTTCCTTAAGCTTTCTAACCAACCCATGTAACAAGTGTTATGCCAACAACTTCCAAACCAGATGGCTTTAGGGTGTTAAGTGTAGAGACACTCCTAGGGCTTAATAACTCGAGTTGGAAAGGCTACGAACTCAAACTGGTCATTATCATTAATTGCTTCTCTTTTCTTTTGTTTTTTTTTTCTTTTTGTTTTTTTTTTTTTTTTAATTTAAGCATTTACAAAATCATGCCAAAGATATCCATTCATTAGAATCATCACCTCAAGTCAGCTGAGTCATGATCAAGGTCAATTGGGTTGCATACCTCACAATTATGTACCCGGTGTGCATATGTGCAATGTGAATCGTAGAAGAGTATGAATTTTGACGAAAATCTAATTAAAGCATTTATACAAACCGATATGAATCAACATGGTCATTTCAAATTTTTCTTTATTTTCTTTATTTTCAAAAGTATCATTTGCCTTTATACACAAAGTCTTAAACATATGCTTCTATCTCCAATAAGTTCCCTGATTACACTATCAATGCTTCCAACAAAATGATTTTATTAACTTACATGCATCAAGATACGGTCATGCAAGCAAAAATGTTATGTTATCTAAAAAATGCAACAAATGCAATACACCCCCAAACTTAAATGTCGCATTGTCCTCAATGTGAGAAGACAAGGGATAAATAATGAAAAAGGAAGAATGCAACAAGTACAGTAGTACCAAGTTGAAGAGGAATTGAGTGGCGGTGCAAAAATAGGCCACTTCATGAATTCCATGAGCATGCCCCCAAACTTGGTTTCAAATACCTGTCAAAAACATCTATACACAGCAAATATCATATGAATAAAAAATGAATAAAAATAACTACAATTTAGTCAACTAAAAACTATAATCCATGCAAAGTAGCAAAAGTGATGCAGTAATAAGTTCAAAAGAAAGACGGAAAGCAATCGCCAAACGCGGCCCAAAAGAAGTCTAAAAAGTACTACTGAAAAGGGAAATAAAACTAGAAACATAAAATCACTCCATCATCGGAGTGGAGAAGGAAGCACCGGCACCGCCGGGGGTGCGATCCATCAATGTCTGGAGCATGCCTTGCAAAACCTGCTGACTTTCCTGAGTCGCCTTAACGGTGCTCTCTATGCTTTTGAGGTGCATATGAAACGCATCAAGGCAAGCACTGAGATTAAAATAATGAGCTTGAGTCGGGACAAGTGGCGGCGGCGCAACAGGGGCAACTGTAGCAATTGGGGCATCATGAACAGGAGAAGCAGGAGCCATAGGGGGAGCCGGCGTACCCCAATCTAACTCATCCCTAATTCGGGCCTGACGGGACGTCATGAGCTGAGCCAGGCTCGACTTCTAGACCCCTAGTTTGAAATCAAACACATCCTTCTTTT
Organism: Cornus florida; assembly: GCF_030987335.1. NCBI lineage: Eukaryota > Viridiplantae > Streptophyta > Magnoliopsida > Cornales > Cornaceae > Cornus > Cornus florida. The sequence continues at coordinate 72,257,153 of NW_026775578.1, forward strand.
TCTCCTCATGATGCGGGGGCCGAAACCCTGCATTTTTTAGCAGCCAGGTGACAAAATATGGAAAGGGAAATGCCCAAACGATGGTGTTGCTTGACCTAACCAAAATTAATTCATTGTAAATCTTGAGGATTTGGTCCCAGACAAGCTGCGGGATAGAAAACCAATGCTCCTTTTCAGCGGCGTAGAGGGATTGCAGAAAATCCCCCTTACGCTCGGAATGGCCTGGTATAGAAAGGACATTCTTGGCCAGGATTGAATCAAAAAACCACAGCCGGCATGGTAAGAAGGATTTATTGGTGCTTGTGGTTTAAGTGCCAGTAAATTGACCGTAACAAATTTCTCCCACAATGTCCGACAATAATAGCTGAGCTGGACCTTCAACATATAGGGGCGACCCGCATTATCCACTGGTGATGCCAGTGGGTAGGCTAAAGCCGCAACAAGATCATCGAGGTTAAATTTGAAAGCCTCGCCATTAATGGTGGTCTTGATGATCTCTGGGTCCACACAGGAATGGAACAAATTGGCGTAGAACAAACGGACCACGCGCGGGTAGTAAGCATGAGTGCGTGGCTTGAAAAGAGAGGTGAGGCCATGTGATCGCAATTCGCGGACAGACCATGCGGTCTTTTGATTGTGCTCAAAATAATTTTCAATGTTGAATTTTGCTTCGGGGACGATTGGCCATTCAACCAAATTTGGAGTTGAGGGCACATTAGAAGGCCACTCGGATGAGCGAGCACGTTTTGAAACAACCTTGGGTGCTATCGGAATGTAGAAAATTGGTTCAGGACTTTTTACAAACACTTGGTGTGCAAAAGAATTGGGAAGAGGGGCAAAATGATGTTAGAAATGTAAAAATCCCAAAAATTTGAAACTATAAGCAACAACACACAACTCCAACAAAGTCCACAGTCTCTACAATAACAATCCCATCCTCCATTGATCTTGAAATCAAAGAAAAAAATGAGAAGAGAGAACTTATCCAATGTGCAGGAATGAAGTCCTCTTGTGCTTGATGAGAGAAAAATTAGAGAGTAAGAATGAGAGGGAAGAGGTAAGGATGATGGATGAAATGGATGGAGATGAAGGAGATTGGTTGGTGGAAGAAGGTTGGAAGAGGTTTTGGGGCGAGGGTTTAGAAATAGAGGGAGAGAAAAAGAGAGAGTGAAGGTTATAAGATGACAAAATGGGCTTGAAAGCCCATTTTGTAACAGCCACGCACTCAGCAGGCGCCCGCGGATGATGGGAAGCATACTGGCACGAATGGCGGGCACCCGCGGAAATTCGGCGTGTGCCCGCGGAGGCTACGGGGCTCACTGCCCAATCTCGCGGGGGCCCACGGAGGAGCGGCGGGCGCCGCGAGGCTTCTTCAGCTGCTACTTTATGAAGTGTATTGTGGCCTGCAAGGGCCGGGATATAATCACAGGGAACTCCAACATGAACCTAAAGCTCGTATGGTCCCTAGTCATTGTGTAAAACTGCCAGAAGTGGATTTGGAATGCAATTGCAAAAACGATAGTCTAAAGATCCGAATGCCATTTGGACTTTGGAAAAGATGGGAGACATGCCAAAATGACCTTGAATATTTCCCCTGGTGGCACGGAGACCTAAAAATGATGAAGAAGACCGAATGTGACTGCCAGAATGCCAGATGAGACAATTCCGAAAGAGTGCACATTTTGGTTCAACTTCGCAAATTTTTGAAAAATTCTTGGCAATTAACATTTGGAAGGGGGAAGCTCGGAAGATTAAAGAATTGCTTCCCATAAGTGCTAAATTTTTTGTCGATAGCTAGACGAACCAAGATCGCGCATTGGTTCTCATAAATTAGGTCCATTAATAGGACTTTCTCTACTTTGCAGATAGGGACTATGCCGTCAACACAAGGCTTAAGCCGTTGGCCGTTAACCTTAAAGAGAGATCCATCGGTAGGATCTTGGAGTTCGACTGCACCATAAGGAAAGATGGAAGTGATAATATATGGCCCATCCCACTGTGAACGGAGTTTACTGGGAAAGAGCTTCAAGCGAGAGTTGAAAAGCCAAACTTTTTATCCAGGGGAAAAAGACTTGTGGACAATGTGCTTATCATGAAAAGCTTTACTCTTTACCCTGTAGATTTTGGCGCTGTTATACGCATTATTTTGAATTTCCTCAAGCTCATTAAGCTGTAATTTACGAGTAGAGCCGGCTTGTTGGAGATCAAAGTTAAGCCTTTTTATGGCCCAATAAGCACAGTGCTCTAATTCAATTGGGAGATGACAAGCTTTTCCAAAGACAAGCTAATATGGCGACATGCCAATGGGCGTCTTATATGCTGTCCGGCAAAGCGCATCGTTTAGTCTCAATGACCAATCTTTGCGGTCCAGTCGAACCGTTTTTTCCAAGATGTGCTTAATCTCCCAATTAGATACTTCCACTTGACCATTTGTTTGAAGGTGGTAAGGTGTGGCAACCTTGTGAATGATAGAGTACTTAGAAAGGACGAATTTGAGATAACGATTTCAGAAATGAGATCCACCGTCACTAATGATTGCTCGGGGCGTACCAAAATGACTAAAAATATTGGATTGAATGAACTTGATCATGACTTTATGATCATTGGTTCTGGTAGCCTCAGCCTCAATCCATTTGGAAACATAATCCACCGCTACAAGGATATACTTATAGCCATAAGAAAATGGAAATGGTCCCATGAAGTCAATCCCCCACACATCAAAAATTTCAACAATTAGGATGGGAGTGAGGGGCATCATGTCTCTCCTAGACATGGATCCGAGCCTTTGACATTACTCACATGATTTACAGAAATTGTAAGCATCCCGAAACAAAGAAGACCCATAAAAGCCACTTTGAAGAACTTTGTCAGCGGTCTTTTTGGCACTTTAGTGTCCCCCACAAGCAAGAGTGTGGCAGAAATTTAGGACACTTGTGGTTTCATTTTCGGGAATGCATCTCCGGATGATTTGATCTGGGCAATATTTGAACAACTCTGGATCTTCCCAAAAGAAATTTTTAACTTGGGAGAAGAACCGGTCTTTCTCTTGTTTGGACCAATAGAACGAAATTTTGCCTACCGTAAGATAGTTGACAATATCCGCAAACCAAGGGAGACTTGAATGAGAAATCTGAAATAGTTGCTCATCCAGGAAGGAATCACAAACCACGGCAAATTCAGATGATTTCTTAATAAGTAAGCGAGAGAGATAGTCGGCGATAACACTATCTGTCCTTTCTTTTGTCCTGGATCTCAATGTCAAACTCTTGGAGTAAGAGTATCCATCGAATTAGGCGGGGTTTGGTCTCTTTTTTGGCGAGCAAATCACTTAGAGCGACATGGTCAGAAAAGACAACGACCTTAGATCCAAGAAGACAAGAGCGGAATTTATCCAAGGCATACACCACAGCTAGCAATTCTTTTTCAGTGGTGGTGTAGTTTAACAGAGTATCAGAGAGAGTTTTGCTAGCGTAATAGATGACATGTGGAAGATTGTCCACACGCTGGCCCAAAACCGCACCAATGCATAATCGGATGCATCACACATGATCTCAAATAAAAGAGACCAATTAAGCAGTTTCATGATTGGGGCGGATGAGAAAAGAGTACGAAGTGTCGTGAAAGCTTCTATGCAAGCTTCATCAAAATCAAACGGAGCATCCTTGGCAATAAGATTACACAAGGGCCGAGAGATTTTACTAAAATCCTTGATAAAGCGATGATAAAATCTGGCATGACCAAGGAAGGAGTGGATTTGATGGATGGAATTTGGAGGAAGAAGATTAAAAATTAACTCCACTTTGGCTTTATCAACCTCAATTCCTCTTTTTGAAATAATATGTCCTAGAACAATGCCCTCTTAGACCATAAAGTGACTCTTCTCCCAGCTTAGAATTAGATTTGTCTCCTTGCGTCTCTGAAGCACAAGGGATAAATTGTAGAGACACGAATCGAAGAGGAGCCAAAGATGAAAAAATCGTCTATGAAAACTTCCAAGATCTTTTCAACCATATCGGAGAATATGGACATCATGCATCTTTGGAACATGGCCGGTGCATTGCATAGCCCAAAAGGCATGTGTTTATAAGCAAGGGTTCCAAAGGGGCATGTGAATGTGGTCTTCTCTTGATCTTGCGGATCAATCGCCACTTGGTTATAGTCGGAATAACCATCAAGAAAACAGTAGTAGCTTCGGCCGGCTAGCCTCTTTAGGATTTGATCAATGAATGGGAGTGGGAAATGATCCTTCCTAGTGGTAGAATTTAGCTTCCGGTAGTCAATGCACACACGCCACCCAGTGGTGGTGCGTTGTGGTATGAGCTCTCCCGCGGAATTTTTAATGACGGTGAGGCCGGATTTCTTGGGGACCACTTGAGTGGGGCTCACCCACTTGCTATCAGAGATGGGGTAGATGATTCCCGCATCTAGCAATTTGATCATTTCTTTCATGACCACTTCTTTCATGTTAGGATTCAACCGGCGCTGGACCTCTCTAGAAGGTTTTGCATCATCCTCTATATGAATGCGGTGCATACAAATAGAAGGGTCGATTCCTTTCAAATCAGCCACTGCCCAGCCAATAGCTTCTTTGTGCTCTTGAAGCACCGCTAAAAGGCTATTTTCTTGGTCCTTTAAAAGATCCGATGCAATGGTGACCAAAAGAGTTTGATTTACACCATAAAACATATACTTGAGGTGGGCCGAGAACGGATTTAACTCAAGTTGTGGTGGAGATTTCAAGGAAGGGACCGGAGGAGTAGTAGAGAGTTGAGGAAGTGGTTCTTTTGGTATCTTCCAAGGAGGAAAATCCATGATAGCACCTATGTCGAGCAACGAATTCACTTCTTGGATGGCTTGGTCAATATCAAAGTTCAAGAGGTCAAAATGAGACATGCAAGTTTCTAAAGGATCTTTGCTTAGAATGAAGGGGAGAGATTCTTCAACCAATTCATCGACCACATCAATAAGGAAACAATCATCCTCTTCGGAAGGATATTGAGTGGCATGGAAAATGTGGAGTTTGACTTGCATATTTCTGAAGGTGATGTCCATTACCCCGGTTCAGTTATTAATTGAAGCGTTAGCCGTAGCTAAGAATGGCCTACCAAGGATCACGGAAATATGTTTCTTTGGATCATGGACAGATTTCATCTCAAGAACCACAAAGTCTACCGGGAAGTAGAATTTATCCACTTTGATTATGACATCTTCAAGAATGCCCCGTGGATACTTGACCGATCTGTCGGCAAGCTGCAAGACCACGGAGGTTGGCTTAAGATCTCCCAACCCAAGTTGCAAGTAGACTGAATATGGAATCAAGTTTACACTATCTCCTAAGTCAAGGAGGGCTCTTTATATCTTGTTGTCACCAATGACACACGAGATTGTTGGGGCACCCGGATCCTTATACTTTGGAGGAGCACTATGTTGAATGATTGCACTCACATTTTCGGTCAATCTTACTTTCTTTGGCAAATGATTTTTGGAAGTGTGCTTTTGAGTGCATAAATCCTTGAGGAATTTAGCATAGGGGGGAATTTGCTTTATAGCATCCAAGAGAGGTAAGTTGATTTTTACTTTCTTGAAGAATTCCCACATGTCTTGAATTTTACAATTTTTGTTCCCAAAATGTGTTGACTCTTGGAGACGTTGAGGAAATGGAGCATTAGGTTCATAAGAAGTCTCTACATTTGGGGCAACAAGCTTTGTATTTTCAGCATTAGACTTCAGAAATTCAGGAGTGAGATTTGGATTAGAAGAGCTGAGAATTGGATTTTTGGGAGGAGGAACTTTTTCATTGTTTCTTCCATCAACCTTGTTATCCACAACCCAACCACTCCTAAGGGTGGTGATTGTTTAGACTTGTTCATGAGTTAGCCCACTCGGAGGAGGGGTTTCGTCAATCACATGAATCCCTCTAGGATTCTCAAATGGTTGAGCGGGAAACTTCCCCTTATCTCTTTGAAGAAGTTGGTTCATTAAAGTGGCTATTTGCCCCACTTGATTCTCAAGTTTAGCAATAGACTGAGTATAGGAATGAACCATTTGGAGAGTGGGCTACAATGATGTCAAGAGCTACTTATTGGATTCCATCATTTGCTTGTTTAGAGATTCCATCATTTGCTTGTTTACAGCTAAAATCTCATCAGTTGGAAACACAGGAGGTTGATTAAACACATTTGGATTATACGGAGGACAGTAGCTTGACGTGGCCCAAAATGGCCTATTTTGAAATTGAGAAGGGAGTTGATTTTGATGCCCTTGATTCTAAAAGTTCGAATTTTGTAGGGCGGGTTGCCTCCATAAAAAGTTCGGATGATCTCTCCAGCCTGGATTATAGGTATTAGAATAAGGATTGTTTCCAGGCCTCGAAAACATTACATTTTCTTGCTCATGATTGGGATTAGGAAATTACTCTGGTGTGGGGCAATCTTCCGAGAGATGGAAAGGACTCATGTATGATGCACACACCGTACTTGCCGAATTTTGAGATAATGAAGGAGAGAGGTGTGGTGCCATCAATTGATAGAATTTGTGAGCTATGGTATCCACTTGAGAGGACTCTTCTCGCATTGTTTTTGGTTGACAAGAGTTGATGTTCTTTATATTGGTTGAGGTCAGAGCATTACGGGAATTATGTTGTAGTGAGTTTTCACTCAAGTTCTCAAGTAGGGTCCATGCCTCATCCACACTTTTAGACATGAACATCCCTCCACATGATGAGTCAACCATGAATCTATGGGTATCTGTTAAACCAGCATAGAAGGCTTGCACCAATTGCCATTTTGGAATTAGGTGGTGCGGGCATTTCTTAAGGAGGTCTTGAAGTGTTTCCCAAGTCTCATGGAGTTGTTTACCCTCGCTTTGTGAAAAGCTAAGAATAGAACACCTCATTAAGTTGGTTTTACTCAGTGGATAATATTTCTTTAAGAATTCTTGTTGTAATTGAGCCCATGTAGTGATGGAATTTGCAGCAAGGGAGTTCAACCAATATTTTGCCCTTTCTTTTAAGGCGAATGGGAAGAGATGCAAATGGAGTCAGGGAAGCCCATCAGCTTGATGGGAGAACAAATTTCAAAGAACTCATTAAGGTACTTATAGGGGTCCTCATGTTCGAAGCCATGAAAGGAAGGAAGCATTTGAATTATACTAGATTTGAACTCGTACTGGGCTGCATCAACGTTCGGCATCGCTATGCAAGAGGGAGAGGCATACATTCTAAGGATGAAATGGTCCCTAAGAGTCATAGAAGTGTTTGGAACTTCAGCCCTATCATTAGTAATTCCCTCATTCCCAACATTTCCCTCATTCTTGGCCATTATATTAATCTCAAGATCAAGTCCTCTTAAATTTTCTGATTCCCTAAGGTTTCTTCTAAGAGTTCTTTCAAGTGAATTTATATCAATTGGCACTTCAAGAGTAGGTAAGGATAGTGACCTATGACCCAACATCAACTACGCAATTCACAACAAATATAATATCCGTTCACCATCACATCCGCATACGATGTTCCTGTTCTCCTCAATTATCAATCTAGACAGAAAAGTAAATGGCCACAGCAAGGACCGATACTTTACAATATAGACAAACACTAAAATAGCCTCGACAAGGACTCCACAAGTTAAGTATCTCTAATTTATACACATGTAAGATATTCACAAACTTGAGAACAGGACTTCGAAAACTTACCAAAAGTCTTTTAGACTTACAAATTTGCTAGCTTTCCCACGGCAGGCCTTGAGTACCTAGAATCTCACAAGAAAACTTAAAACACAAATTAATCGAAACCAATGAGAAAACATCCACAAGAACACAATATTCACAATCAAACCAAAGTTAGTCCTAGAACCGCGGTTGTAAAACATTTTGCAGTCCTCGACAACAGCGCCAAAAATTGATTGGTTGTCAATTGTACATCAACCTTTGCAATATCATAAATCATTGTAAAATATGGCTATTGGTCGGCTAAGTCGAACCACTAGGACTTCTAGTTTGTGGTAACCAAGGTCTTTGAATTCACTTTTAGCCTGAAGAAAGGTGTAGAGTTTTGTTTGGTTTGTCACTTGAAATTAAGATGTGCTTAAAGCAATAATTTGCAAGGAATGCGACTACCAAATAAGTAAATCTACTCACATAAATAAAGTCAAGAGTACATGCGGCACGTCTCCACGTAAACACAAAAGCATGTCATTAAAGCACAGTAACAACATGACATCTCTAAGCATATATGTAAGGCATACTAATGTCATATAATAAGAAGATAAATGTGGATAGACCTCCACCTACTTATGCATCGCAATAACATAAATCATACAACTAACATCGCAATAAACAAAACTGTAGAAGATAAAATGATGCATCAGTAAACCCTATAGACATCGTGTCCTAGAGTGTCTAGGTAAAAGGAAAACAAGCCCTAGCTATAATCTGACTCCAAAACCAATGTGACAACAACCTGTCTCAAAACAAATGTGATCCCTCACCACAATGGTAAGACTCTAACAATCCATCTCCAAATCTAAAGGTGACACTATGAGTGACACTAACAATGCAATGCTCTCACTAACCCAAAACATTGATCAATTGACTCGACCACAAAAGCGTCATCATGCAAGGAGAACTCAAAAAAAATGGCAACTATAGCCATACCCTCAATAACCAAATCAATCTCAAGAATCGTCCCTAAAATGACATTCAATCACTGACCAAAAGGACTATGCCTATCGGAATAAAAACCAACGCCAATTTCTTCTAAACTGCACTCGTAGCTAGCCAGTATGGTAGCATGACAGTGCCATGCACCCGCCCACAAACGTACCCGCCCACAAAAATTGCAATCTCAGAGGAACCTTCCAAAACAACCAAGGATCCTAAAAGGTCCATATCCTCATCGTGGCCCAAAACCAACAAATCCAGCACTACGGTAACGCCAAATGACTCGCCTCACGAGAGCCTAAACAAAAGGTGTCTCTCCACCTACCTCAAAACAGATGCTAGATCAATAACGACTTAAACTATAATGAAACTGTGACTACAATCACCATCAATCTTAACTCGTGCCTTAATGAGTAATCCCGTGTCATACCAAATATGCAAAATAGTTATGCATATACAAATCTAACCTAGCATACATCATATGTCATGCTCTTTACAATGGAATATACAATTATACTAAACAAATGGCATACCATATGCAGCATGTAAGCACATAAACTTGTTATTAAACCAAAACATATTATCATAAAGCATATAAACACGTAAAACAAAGCAACAAAAACGTGATATGCACTAAAAACCTGTCGTCCAAGGTATTCAAAGCTAGGAGCTCTGATACCACTTGTGATGGCCTTGGTTTTTGGGTCAGCGCATCCTGTGATGAACTGAACGTAGATCTGATAACAAATCCAGAATGGGGAAGCAAGTTATAAGGAAACCGAACAAAAATAGCCCCAAGGGCAAAATGGTCATTCTAAAAATATAGATTCGGGTGCTACTGAGCACACCAATGGAAAGATAATGAAATGTTAATCAAGATAGACTCAAGAATAGCATGATTCGGAGTCCGGACGAAGGAGAAATGGCAAAACAAAGAAAAACGGACAAACAAAGCAAAAAGGGTAAATTGGTAATTATCGAGGAAGATCCGGGTGCAACCGAGCACAACGTTGGAAAGACAGCAAAAAAAATAGTCAAGTTCAAAAAATGTTTACTCGATTTGGAGACTGGACAAAAGAAAAAGGTCAAAAACAAAAAGAGGGTCATGACAGCAACAGTGCTACCGACCCACTGCTGCTGCAACTAATAGTAAAAACGGGCATCTAAACAAACTTTTTTGGAAAAACTCAAAGACGAAACCCCCCCTAAAATCAAGTTTTCTACCCGGAAACGAGGAAAAAAACAAAAAAAAAATACATTGTAAAATGCACAAAATACCCCCAAGAAAATCAAGTCAAGAGGGTAAAAATCCTTCCGAGCTGCTGCCCAAGGAAAGGAAATGGGGCTTCAGGAGGTTTTTAAATTGCCTAAATTGAAAATGCAGTCTTAAAATACACCCATAAGAGCCCCAGAAGTTTCAGATTGGTCGTCACACTTTTCAAAAAAAAAGTTGATGAATAGTACCAAGTACACTTGTATTGAAATCAGCAAAAACCTGGCAGCGAGGACTTTTCAGAAAAAAAATGGGTTTTTGAGGGCCACTATAACGTTTTTTGGAAAAACACAAAGAAGAAACCCGCTCCGAAATCAAGTTTTTACCCGACTAAGTGGGCAAAAATGAAAAAAATACATTCTAAAATACCCAAAATGCCCCTGCAACAGAATAGGGTAAAAACTCAAAAAAATGCAACCTTAAGTTTTTATTTCATCAAGAAGGGTATTGTGTGCCAAAGTGAACATACAAGTATACGTAATATAATAAAGTAGACGAACTACAATAGCCTACGGCCTCATGGCATGTTGTATGTAAAATATGACCCTTCAATACATGAAATCTCCTAACTTCCATAAGTAACAATGAAGTTAAAAATTTACATACATATTACATAAATGTCTTTGGCCCTTGGCCTTATTACATACAAGTGAAATACATTGCATAGAACGTACTTATGTATACATTACATAAATGGAATCAAATACACACATTTTAACAAATAAGGCTACAAGTGGCATTTCAAGACAACCTTTACAAGAATTAAAACCTTCAAGTCTACAATCATCCAAGTAATGATAAATATTACGAACCAAGTCTTCGTACCTAAACAAAACGCCCAAGTAACTTCGGGGTGAGTAAATAAGTTTACTTGTAGGGAATGAGTATGCATAGACTTGATTTCTTCACAGATTTTTACATTTACTTTGAAACAATTCAAAAGGATCATGCCACTTAACGTCTATGTTAAAGTGAGACTCAGGGAGCATCCTAAGCTACCTTAAATCATTCCTAGCAAAAATTATGTCATACATGCAATTCAAACAGCGTAAAATCATGTTAAACTAAACAACAAGATCTAGATTCTCAAAGCCATCAACTTGAAATATAAAATACAAAAACAACAAAAGTGGGTTCATGCCACCTAACATCTAGGTTCCAAATGAGTCTAAGGAATCGTCCTAGGCTACATTAGAAAAATAAAGCACGAATCACAATATCGATGCAATTTAACTAACATTAGAACTTCCAATACAATGCATAAAGCATGATTTCTCAAAGTAAACATCTTGAAACTTAAAACAGGAAATCGAATAAGGAATAACAAGTTACAACATCATCTAGTTATCTACTTGAAATGAAGAACGAAATTAAATAAAGTGGACACTTGAACATCACGCCGGATCAGACCGACACTATAGTTACTTTAGGGTTACTAGCCCACGGGTAACCTCTCTATGTGTGCACTAGTCTTGTAGAGGGACAATCCCCCGTACTAGAACCATGTCCTAGGCTTAGTTAAACAACAACATTCCCAAGTTTCTAAAATCAACAAGTTGTGCAACAACATATATATCAATACGTATATACAAGATAATCAACTATCTACCACACACAACCAAATTTGGAAACACATACTATACATGCTCTAAGTCTACAACTATTATGGCATGACAGATGTCAAATACAAAATGTTCAACTCATTACACAAGACAATGATATATTCAATAAGGAAAACATATTCTCATGAATATAAATATAACAACTATATTATCCAATGCTCAAAATGTAACCAAGTGAATATACAACAAGTCCAAGTCCATGATTTGAACATAGAAACAACTTCCAAAACACAATTAAATCCATGGAGCAATTAAATAGAATTTAATTAAATAAAAATAATTAAATTCTCTAGATTCTAAATCAATTCTTAATGGCTTCAAATGAATACATATCAAAGATCATATCATGGTCATTACATATATCATATCAATACTTTAATTTAAGCCATGAGTAGAAAAACATAATTTAATTAAATACAAATAATTAAATTCTCTAGATTTCAACATTTATCCAAATATTCCAAATTTAATATATGTTAAACAACATGTCACGATAATCACTAATATTAACTCAAAAGTTTAATTATATCATTGAAATAGTTGAATAGAATTTAATTAAATGAAAATAATCAAATCTCTAGATTTCAAGACATCTTCAAATCCTTCCAATTTAGTATATAATAAAGATTAAATCATAATAATCACTAATATCAAGTCAAAACTTAATTACATCAACGGAGCAATTAAATAGAATTTAATTACATAAAATTTAAATAAATCTCTAGATTTCAAAACAAATCCAAAATTTCTTAAATTAATATATAACATAGATTAAGACAAGGCCTACTAAAATATCAAGTCCTTAATTAAATTTTCATCATATAACTAATGAATACTTAAATTAAACCATGTGAATTAATTTTTAACTAATGAATAATTAAATTAAATCTAAGATTTCATACAAAACATAGTATACACATCAAAATAATAATAATAAATCATTCCCTACCTCACTAGAGAAGTATCTCTCTAGAATCCAAGGCAAATCAACACAAAATGGCAAACCCTTCAAGGGTTATGTAGAGGAGGATGAGGGGAACAAAAATTATTCAAAGCTTTATGGTCTAAGGTGAGTGGAAGGGCCTCAAAAATCACTTTCAAAGCCTAAGCATAAAGCTTCTCTAATGGTGTCTAGGTTTTGTGGTGAGGAAGATGATGATACAATGTGATAAAGTATGAGTGGAGGAAATAGAAATCCTCCACTCACTGTGTGATCCTACACTATAGTCAACACACACAAATCTTGGTCAATTACACAAAAACCCTTTTTTAAAACCATAATCCCAAAGTGGCCCAAAAATAATTGCAAGACTTAATTTGGAATATACACTTGTCACTCATCCAAGCCAACAAGTGGTCCAATCCTAGGCCAACAAATGGGTGAATCTCCAACCTCCATGTGTTAAGAGATTAAGCTTCCAAATGGTTACACCAAAATGTCAACAAGTGATTCCATAAGAGTGTGGCACCTGTCACACTTTTCAAAAATTACAAAAAGGTCCTTTTTGAAAGTATCTTCCAAATTAAATTGTAAAATGGTCCCTAAGATGAAAAATAATTACTTTGCATAATTACACTAAAACCTCAAAAGTTTAAGAAAATTACCAAAAGTTATGCATTCATGCCCTTTATAAGAAAAGTAAACATTTAGCATGCTTTTATACAAAAGTAAAAATGTAGATATCATAGAAATTAAATATCATAGATGCATACAAAGCCGGAGTCAAATCCGAAGGCAAAAAGTTAGGTAATGCAACGAAAAAGGAAACCAGGAAAAGACAAAAAGTAAATGGTGACGAAAAATGAAGAATGTGGAAATGACTCCATACTTAAAGGAAGTTGTCAATCGCAAGAAAAAAGTCTCAGAAACCATTTATGAGCATTTAATATAACACTAAGTGACAGGAAACCAAACACAGAAGAGAAAAGACAACGGAAAAAATTTATCCGTAAAATTTGAGCAAAAAGAAAAGGAATGAAAATGACCGGGTCATTACAACCTTCCCACCTTAAAGGGATTTCGTCCCCAAAATCCAACCCAATGAAACAAAAGATGAAACCAGGATAACTACAAAGTACATCTTCGAGTATCCCACATAACATGCTATAAAAGCAATCCCAAAACTGGAAGACAACGTACAAACCAATGTCATTCGCACCCACGTGCTCACGACAGGAAAACCTCTCAAAAGAAAAGTGACCTCACGGCCACACGACAAGTCAAAGTCACATACATAACCTAAGGTCAGACAAAGGAATGGAAGACAACAACCATAAGCATTCCTCCTGGTGAATGATCATACCGATCCAAAAACAACCACCAAAAGAACTCCAAGATAATCATATATCAAATCAAGGTACTGAACAAGGACGATGTGGAAGTATGAATAGTGACCAGAACCCGCCCACGATGTACTCAAATGTGTGGTACCAATGACAGTACCTAGTGCCCACCCACTCTTACTCGTTAGTACGGTAGAATCGACAGCAACTAGCACTTGCCCACAACACACAACTTTGTACGGTAGCATAATAGTATAAGGCACTTGTTCATAACCTGCCCCCACTCGGCCTACCCATAAAACCTCTTGATACAAATGACATCAATGTCATGAATCATCATTACTAATAGCACTACGTGAACCAGGCATCTTGTGAGAGTTAGGGTAGCAAATCCCAAAACTCTGACAACAATGTCATAGGCTCTGCTACGCTTAAGGCCTTAAATCCTCAATACAACCAAACCAATAACTCCTATGCCTTAAAACACTCCCATTAACAACATCAATCAAGAATCTAAAGCCTAAAAATCAAATCGAAACCTCCAGAAATCAAAATGAACCTCATTACAAGACATTTCATCGAAAGTCCTACATATATCCCTGAAATAGATAAACTACAAGATCACACCGTAATTAAACATCAAATCCACATCCCTATCATGGATAACTAAATCCTCAAAATATAAGTTCACCACGTGGCACACACATCAAAATCCTGACAACTAAGGTCACAAAACGAATCTCTTGAAACCGTGCTTGGCATTACCAAGCTAAATCAAAATTCCTCAATTTCCATCGACCCATAAAAACCACTGGTACTATGATTCCTCAAAACTATGCCTAGTCATAACTAGGACGAGAAAACTCCACAAACAAGCCATATCCAACAGCGATCCTCCAAAACTTCTCCTAAGAGTCAACCACATCTAGGTCTCCAAAACTAAAATAAGTCTCCAAAACACCATTCTCAAAAGAGCATCGAGCTCACGTAACGAATCAAATAGATCATCAATGATCTGGACACAAGTCCCCGAAAAAGGATCTCACACCAATCCACTCACTCTGCTCACCACAACTCCATCAACAACCACGGTAAAAACTCCCCAAGGGAAGATACGAAAGAAAGAGAACCACCAGTCCTAAGAAGGACAACACAATGACTCCACCTCTAAAATGAAAGACAATAAGGTCAAAGACTTCACCCCCTACATGGGAGTAAGTCAACCAAAATCCACCAAATCCTCACCAAGGACTCAAGACAACAACGGCGATCCTCATGGACCAACCAAACCCAAAACCATGCATAAGACGACGAAGAGAAGAGACTCACTCCTTGTGAAGTCCTAAACACAAACCAAGAAAAAGAGGAGAAACCCTATTCTCCCACAAGTGTCAACACTATGAATACTAAAATGGAGCATTCTTCCGACCTTAGGGATGTAGACAGCTCAAGGTAAAACAAATGTGAAAACTCTTCTATAAGGAATCTCACAACGAAACCAATACAGAAACTGGCATACAACTACACGTGACTGAAGGAACCAAAAAGGGAAAACCAAACATAGAAGTCATGTATATGACAAGGAATGCGACTACCAAATAAGTAAATCTACTCACATAGATAAAGTCAAGAATACATGCGACACATCTTCATGTAAACACAAAAGCATGTCATTAAAACACAGTAACAACATGACATCTCTAAGCATATATGTAAGGCATACTAATGTCACACAACAAGAAGATAAATGTGGATAGACCTCCACCTACTCACGCATCGCAATAACATAAAGCATACTACTAACATGGTAGTAAATGAAACTGCAGAAGATAAAATGATGCAACAATGAACCCTATGGACATCGTGTCCAAGAGTGTCTAGGTAAAAGGAAAACATGTAATGACCAGGTCATTTCCTTCCTTCACTTTTTCCTCAGAATTTCACAGATGAATTTTTTTTAATAAAATTTCTTTTCTGAGTTCAGTTTCTCGTCGCATAGTGTCATCTTGAGTGCTCAGAAATGGTTTCTGAGACTTTATCCTTTAGATTGACAACTTCCTTTAAAGACAGAGTCGTTTCAACATTTTACCATTTTTGACACTATTCACTTTTCGTCCTCTTCCCTGTTTTGTCCTTTTCCCTATTTTGTGTTTTCCCCGTTTGTCAATTAGTTGGCATAACCTCACTCTATGTGTTCGGAGTTGGTTTTTGACTTCACGTATCTTCATTCTAAGTGGTTTCCACAAAATACGTATCCTTACTTTTGCAGTAAAGTACTCTGGTTGCTCCCGGTGTCTATAGGGGCATGGATGCACAGTTTTTCAGAATCTTTTCCTTTACTTGGGGTGTTTTTTGTAAATATCTTTTGAAGATATTTTGTTTTAGGGGTTTTTAAGAAAATATTTTTGGAAGATATTTTCATTCTGGGGCAGTTGTGCAGTTTTCACTTTTTAGAGGGGCCATTGTGCAATTAACTAAAGTTATTGCAAAATACCTCGTCTGGAGCCTGGATACTCGAACGGGATTCATTTTCAGATTTGATCGAATCATGTACTCATAGAATTTCCTTTTGGTCATTTTTCTCCAGTTCCAGGGTTTCTAGCCCCGGTTACCGCCAAAATTGTTCGGGGTATAACTCTCTGCTCGGGACTCAGTTTTTGACGTTGTTTCTTCCATTATTCATATTTTCTCATTTTAAATCTTTTTCATTCATAGAGTTTTGCCATTTGAGTGCATCTGCTCAAATTTCACACTTTCAGACCCGGCGGGGCCCGTTCGGGACACTTTTTGAGATTTTCTATAAATAGGGGAACTTAAAATTAAAAAGCCATCTTCTCCCCTCTCCATGCACGACCAAAACCTGCTATGGCAGCCCAAGGGGGCTGCCACCCTTCTTCTTTCATTTGAACCTTCTGCCCTTTGTTAAAAAGTCGAATTGCCTTCGCGTTTTGTGTTTGTCTTGACCATGCGCATCTTTCCCCCTTATTAGAACCAGTTTTTAGCCAAATTTTGAGTTCAGGTTTGAACTCAAGTTGAGATTTTGATGGGGCTTCTTGTAGGTTCATGTAGATCGTGTTGTCCCCTACAAAACCCTTCTGTATCGTCGGATTCGGAGCACTTTTTTTTCGGTGGGCTTTTGAGATTTTCATCTCAAATTGAGGTAGGGGATGTCTTAGGTTTATATTATTGTTGTATTAAATTTTTTATAAGCATATACAACTTGTGAGCATGCTTTATTCAAGTTATTAGAATTTAAATTATTTATTTTCTTTATCTAGGATTTAATTCTAATGATGGTATATAGTTTAGAATTAAATTGTGGCATGCTAGTAAATTAGGCCTTGGTGAGTTGTGTAACATATATTAAATTTGGCACATTTAAATAAGAATTGCAAAATTTATTTCATATTTATCTTTTGTGAAAGATTAATTCACATAGTTGTATCAAGTATGAAACCAACTTGTAATGTGATATTAAAGTAGTCCTTGGTAAGTTCTTTAACATATATTAAATTGAGGACATTTGGATATGTTTGAAAATCTAGAGAAAAATTAATTAATGAGCATAATTAATTTTATTTTAAGTGTGTTGGTCACTTAAATTAATATTGAAGGTAATAGGTTGATAATCCCTTGAAATGTAGTCTGTTTAATCACCTTGTAAGCATGTTACTAATTTGATATAGAATTAGTACTTGAGACATCTTGAAATGGTAACTGGACTTAGCATGATATAGAATATCATTGACTTCCATAGCTTGTTTAGATATATCTTGTGTAGGTGTATAGCTTTTACCTTGGAAGCTAGTTACTAAATTGGGACTTATTTAGTACTTGTGGCTTAGTGTGGTAATGTGGTTCAATTGCTATAAAATATTCTTGTTTTAGTGTATAAATTGCATATTTGAGGCTTGACATGTCATATGCTATCTAGACTTGAATTCTAGGACATGGTGTGTGTGGATTTAACCTTATTTGTGCATGGAAGATGGTTTTATGCTTTAGTGGATTTGATATAAGTTTGGTCTAACTAATTGATTTTTGTATAAGTTTTGGACTTATTGATTTTGGAAAGCTTGTAAGAACATATTTCACGTGATGGCTAGGGTTTGGCTCTAGTACAGAGACAAGAATCTTCTAAGTTATAAGTGTGCACTAGGTAGTACCTTGTGGGTCGTAATTGCCCGGAATAACTTATGCATGTGCGCACTAGGTAGTGCCTTGTGGGTCGTAATTACCCGAAAACACTTGCTTGGTCTAGTGATCACATGTCCTAGTCTTTCTACTTTGATTTCGCATTCAATTTCAAGTTGTTAATCATGGATTACTTGTAACTTGAGAATTGGTGCTTGCCTATGTATTTTGATCTCATTTAGTATACTTGAAATAGTATACTTGAACTTGTATCCTTATTGGTGTATCTAAACTCTATCTAGTGTATTTACGCTTAGTATGCTTGTCTTGTTTGTGCGGATTTCATTTTTGAATACTTGTGCCACATATACTTGTCTTGTGCATATGTGTTTAGCTTAGTATACTTATGTTTGTATACTTGATTTATGAGTACTCTGTACATATATCTTATACTTGTGTATGTATGCTAGATATTGCTTATCCCATTTAACATGATTTAGTATACTTGTGAGTATGTGTACTTGAATGTCGTGTATCATGTTTTAATACGGTTTAGTGTACTTGAGCATGTATACTTGTATGTCGTTGTTCACTTTAAATTGAATGAGTAGCTTACGATGATCCCTGAGTCTCATTTAGAAATAGACGTTAGGTGGCATTAGCCCTTTGACATGTTTCACATTAAGGTGATATAATTGTAAAATGCTAGGTCGATGCATGCTCATCTCCTACGAGTAGTTTTATGTTACTCACCCACGTAGTGGGGACATTTTTCAGGTACAGGGACCTTGATTTGGGATGCACACTATGCCATTGAAGTTCTCATTTATTGTAAATGTTGGTTTGAAATGCCATTTATTGCTTTATATGTCAAAATGTGTAAATTTGATTCTATTTTTGTAATGTGTACATAAGTACACTCTTTACAATGCATTTGACATATATGAGATGAGGCCATAGGCCAATGACATTTAATTTGTATCCTATGTAACTTTTAACTTCATGAAATATTATGAAAATATTAAAAAATGCGGAGTCATTGCTTCACTATGCTTGCATCGGGTGTGGGAATTCTATTTTTATTCTTTCATAGGGTCTTATAAATCATGTTTGAAGTGTGGCCAAAGGTCAAACGGTAATTTGAAATCATTTGTTAATTTTGGTTTTCAAATTTCCCTTTTCCTGTTCAATTTTGCCTTTTTGCCCGTTGGGGAGTCGGATTTTGCATTAGAGGTATTTTTAAACCGTGGACCATTGTAGGGCATCCTAATAGGTAAGTTACGTTTGTGTGCATGGTCGTTTCCAGGCAAACCTTCTTCTTTGGTGAAATGAGCTTCCTAAGGACTCATTTTGAAACTTTGTTGCATAATCTGATTTAAGGGCATTCTAGACTTGTCACATTAGTTTCATTTTCTTCTTTCAACATGGTCGCTTAAAAAATGTGATTTTAGGGGGGCTTTCTTCTTCATGTTTTTTCAGAAAATGTCATTTTGATACCGGAAATCCCTCGTGAAGTTTTAATTTCCAGTTTTCAATTGTAGCAACTTTTTGGCCTTCATGACCAGATTTCATGGAAGGGTATTTTAGGCATTTTGAAGTGAGTTTTTTTTTTAATTCTTTCGCTACTCATGCAGAGAACTCAATTTTGAGGGGGGTTTCTTTTTCATATTTTTCCAGAAAAATTCATCTTCTAACACCCGTTTTTGCTCTCACTTGCAGGCAGATTCTGAAAACAAATCTTGTAGCAGCTTTTTGGACTTTCTTAATCTATGCAGATCTAGGGGGCATTTTAGGGATTTTAAAGTGTGTTTTTTTTTGTTTCCTTCCACGTGGCCGGGTAGAAAACTTGAATTTAAGGAGGGTTTGTTCTTCGTGTTTTTCCAGAAAAACTCATTTAATGGTCCGTTTTTAGCCTCAGTTCTGAGAAAAAAAAAAAATCAAATGTTGTTTGCTGTAAAAACACTATTCCTGCCCAGATTTCTTACCCGGAAAACAAGTTGATTTTTTTGAAACTTTGAGGCTTCATATCTTCATCATCCGGACTCAAATCAAGTGAGCTTTGAGTCTAAGTTTATTAGTTTTTGCTGGTCTATATAACGGTATGCACGGTTGCATCAAATTATATCTAAAAAGACTATTTTACCCCTTATAAAGTACCCTTGCCGCATTGATTCCAAACCCAAAAGTTTGATTTTATGAAACTTTAGAGTTTCATATTTTCTTCATCCGGACTCCGAATCAAGTGATTCTTGAGTCCATCTTGATTAGTTTTTCGTTGTCCTTCCAGTGGTGTGCTCGGTGGCACCCAAGTCCACAGTTTTTAGAAATGACTATTTTGCCCCTGGGGGCTTATTTGTCATATTTTTGGTCTTTGATTCCGCATCAGTTCTCATTGAGTTCCACGACCTCCTGGAAGGTCACTTTGACTTCTTAAAGTCTTGTTTTCTATTTTCGCTTCCGCATTTCGGATCCGTTATCGGGTCAAACTACAGTTCATCACAGGATGCACTGGCTTGAAAAACTAGGGCCGTCACAGGTGGTATCAAAGCTCCTAGGTTCAAAAATCTTAGGGCGATGGGTTTTGGGTGCATATCATACTTGTGTTGCCATGCTCTATGTGTTTAGTGGCTTCTTGGTAACATGTTTACGTGCTTATGTGGACGTATGTTTAGAAGTTTACTTAACTGTGTCAACATGATTACTTGTTGCTTTAGTATATAGTATATATTTGTGGGACTTAGCATGTTATATGTGCTTGTTGTCTGGGTACATTGTATATACTTATCTGTTTCAGCATGTTGATTTATGTTTGTCCGCTTAGCATGTGGGTTATGCTTATTTGCCTTGGCGTATTGCATGTGCTTGTTATTCTTAGCATGATCGTATGATGCTTACATTGACATGCCTTATGTGATTCTTTTCTACTTGTGTGAGTACGCAGTCCATTGTTGTGTTACGTGATAACTGCTTGCTTTTATATCTTGTTTAGGCATTGTGGGTTGGTTGAGACTGATGCTAGGGTGTCATCTCTTTGGATTTTGTGGTGACCTTGATGTGATGACGTCATTAGGGTCTTGTTTCTAGCGTCATAAGATGATGAGTCGGATTGACTCGAGTCCTTCCTTAGGGATTTAGAGGTTTATTTTCTTAAGCCTCAACAGCAGGGTTCTCGTGTCTTTTCTTCTTAGAGTGGTGGTTAAGGATTTAATACGTGTGTTGACCTGAAATTCTTCTTGTCTTGCCTTGGACAACTCTTACGAGCTTAGGTTGGGGTGTAAGTGTTCTAGTGTAATTAATTGCATTAATTACTCTCCCTCATCCTTGGAGACTTGGGATTTTGCGTTTAGGGTTCCGATAGGATCCTGTGGAGTTCTCATCGAACTCGTTGGCATCTTAAGTTGAGTTCTCTTGTCGGTGTCATGTAATGGTTAGTATTGAGACTATCCATTGCGTCGTTTTGTTTTGTGTGGCGTTAGGATTCCACTATGTGTTGGGGCCAGTCTTGGGAAAGACTTATAGGATCTTTGTTTCAAGAACCTTAGTGTTCATTCTAGGAGATAATTCATTTCCTCGCGGTGGGGGATTTGACTCATCCAAGTTTTAGGGATTCACTTTCAGTGAGTTTGTACTTTCGAGAGGCATTTTATCCGTTCTTACTTATGATTTTGCAGGATTTTTATTTGCATAGTCATTCCTACATGTTTATATACCTTATTATTTTGAGCATGCCTTAGAAATATGTTAGGGGATGTGACTATTTGATGGCTATGTGCTGGTATAGATGGTGTGTTTTCCATTTACTATATATGTTTGTCATGCTAGCGTCATAGGTGATGTGTAGTATATCTCTGATGCTTGACCCCTATGTGATAGGTAACATATTTGATTACCCTTGTACACTATGTGTTTAGTTGTATGGTGTGATATTGTTTCTGTGAAATTATTCGTAGAATTTCATTTACATTTAGTATACTTGTACTTAGTATACTTGCGCGTTGTTTATTTCATTTCACTTTGATTTAGTATACTTGAGCCTGAATACTTGTTCACCATGGATTTAGTACTGTTTAGTATACTTGTGAATGTATACTTGTGCATATATAAGTGTATGTTGCATAACTAATTGTTTTATTAGTTCATTTCCTTTATCATTCCGTACTTTGCTTGGGGTTGTGTGACCTTGGTTATCGGGATTGTGTGTGTGCTTGATCCGATGTCTTGATTCCTAGGCATAGCATTATAGTAGGTTAGCTTTAGCATGACGTGGAGGATTTTGGGTGCATTGTTTTGTTGGTAGTCGTTGTGGCTAGGGCGATGATGATGTTGTTTGATTTGTAAAGTCCGAACCATTGGCTTGAGGGCACAAACTTGTCAGGCTTTAGATTCGTGATTGGTGTTGCTGACAGTGGTGATTTGGGACTTGGGGTTGTCAGTTTTTCCAGTATTGGGGATTTAAGTCCTTAAGCGTAGCGGTGCCTATGACATTGTTGTCAGAGTTTTGGATTGGCCATAATGGTCCGGCCGGACATTTTGGACCATATTGCAACTCTCACAGAATGCCTGGTTTCTGTGGTGCTTTTAGTAATGATCATTTTGACATTGATGTCATTGGTATCGATAGGTTTCACAGGTAAGCTTGTTGGGGGCAGGTGATGAATTAGGGCTTTATGCTGTCATGCTACCATATAGGTTGTGTGTGGGAGAGTGCTAGTTGTCGTCGAAGCTACCTTGCATTACCTAGCTAGTAATATAAGTGTAGGCGGGCACTTGACACTGTGGATGCTACCACACCTTAGGTATGTTGTGGGCGGGTTCTAGTCAGTATTCGTGCTACCATGTTACTTCTGGTTATATTCCATGTTTCGAGGTGTAGTTGCCTTGATCTCCTTGGGGTGGTTGACATTCGGTTGGTATGTCAATTTGTTGGTGAAATGTCTCACCGTTCGTGGTTTTGTGTCTCTTCGTTGATCTTAAAACCTTTAGAGTTGTCCTTAGGTACTTTATGATCTGTTCTTTCGTGTAACCTTGTGTACGGTCCTTCTTTGGTTCTTCTGGGAATGTTCCTGATTTCGGGGACGAAATCTCTTTAAGGAGGGTAGGTTGTAATGACCCGGTCATTTCCTTCCTTTTCTTTTTCCTCAGAATTTCACGGATGAATTTTTTTCGTTGAAATTTCTTTCCTGAGTTCAGTTTCTCATCGCTTAGTGTCATCTTAAGTGCTCAGAAGTGGTTTCTGAGACTCTTTCCTTTGGATTGACAACTTCCTTTGAGGACCGAGTCATTTCCACTTTTTTCGTTTTTCGACACTATTCACTTTTCGTCCTTTTCCCTGTTTTGTCCTTTTCAATATTTTGTCTTTTCCCCGTTTGTCACTTGGTTGGCATAACCTCACTTCATGTGTTCGGAGTTGGTTTTTGACTTCACGTATCTTCATTCTAAGTGGTTTCCACGAGATACGTATCCTTACTTTTGCAGTAAAGTACTCTGGTTGCTCTCGGTGTTCATAGGGGCATGGATGCACAGTTTTTCAGAATCTTTTTCTTTTCTTGGGTTGTTTTTTGTAAATATCTTTTGAAGATATTTTGTTGAAGGCGTTTTTATGAAAATATTTTTGGTAGATATTTTCATTCTGGGGCAGTTGTGCAGTTTTCACTTTTTGGAGGGTCCATTATGCAATTAACGAAAGTTATTGCAAAATACCTCGTCTGGAGCCTGGATCCTCGTACGGGATTCATTTTCACATTTTATCGAGTCGTGTACTCATAAAATTTCCTTCTGGTCATTTTTCTCCAGTTTTAGGGTTTCTGGCCCTAGTTGCCGCAGAATTTGTTCGGGGCATAACTCTCAGCTCGGGACTCAGTTTTTGATGCCATTTCTACCATTACTCATATTTTCTCATTTTGAATCATTTTTATTCACGGAATTTTGCCATTTGAGCACATCTGTTCAAATTTCACTTTTTCAGACCCGGCGGGGCCCGTTCGGGACACTTTTTGAGATTTTCTATAAATTGGGGAACTGAAAACTAAAAAGCTATCTTCTCCCCTCTCCATGCACGACCAAAACATGCTATGGCAGCCCAAGGGGGCTGCCACCCTTCTTCTTTCATTTGAACTTTCTTCCCTTTGTTAAAAAGTCGAAGTGCCTTCGCGTTTTGTGTTTGTCTTAACCATGTGCATCTTTTCCCCTTATCAGAACCCGTTTTTAGCCAAATTTTGAGTTCAGGTTTGAAGTCAAGTTGTGATTTTGATGGGGCTTCTTGTGGGTTCATGTAGATCATGTTGTCCCCGACAAAACCCTTCTGTATCGTCGGATTCAGAGCACTCTTTTTTCGGTGGGCTTTTGAGATTTTCATCTCAAATTGAGGTAGGGGATGTCTTAGGTTTATATTATTGTTATATTGATTATTTTATATGCATATACAACTTGTGAGCATGCTTTGTTCAAGTTATTATAAGTTAATTTATTTATTTTCTTTGTCTAGGATTTAATTCTAATGATGGTATATAGTTTAGAATTAAATTGTGGCATGCTAGTAAATTAGGCCTTAGTGAGTTGTGTAACATATATTAAATTTAGAGCATTTAAATAAGAATTGAAAATTTTATTTAATATTTATCTTTTGTGAAAGATTAATTCACATAGTTGTATCAAGTATGAAACCAACTTGTAATGTGATATTAAAGTAGGCCTTGGTGAGTTCTTTAACATATATTAAATTGAAGACATTTGGATATGTCTGAAAATCTAGATAAAAATTAATTAATGAGTATAATAAATTTTATTTTAAGTGTGTTGGTCACTTAAATTGATATTGGAGGTAATAGGTTGATAATCCCTTGAAATGTAGTCTGTTTAATCACCTTGTGAGCATGTTACTAATTTGATGTAGAATTAGTACTTGAGACATCTTGAAATGGTAATTGAACTTAGCATGATATAGAATATCATTGACTTGCATAGCTTGTTTAGATATATGTTGTGTAGGTGTATAGCTTATTAGAATATTACAATTGTTTACCTGGGAAGCTAGTTACTAAATTGGGACTTATTTAGTACTTGTGGCTTAGTGTGGTAATGTTGTTCGATTGTTATAAAATATTCTTGTTTTGGTGTATAAATTGCATATTAGAGGCTTGACATGTCATATGTTATTTAGACTTGAATTCTAAGACATGATTTGTGTGAATTCAACCTTATTTATGCATGGAAGATGGTTTTATGCATTAGTGGATTTTATATAAGTTTGGTCTAACTTATTGATTTTTGTATAAGTTTTAGATTTATTGATTTTAGAAAGCTTGTAATGACATCTTTGACGTGATGGCTAGGGTTTGGCTCTAGTACGGAGACAAGAGTCTTCTAAGTCATAAGTGCGCAATAGGTAGTACTTTGTGGGTCGTAATTGCTAGGAATAACTTATGCATGTGCGCACTAGGTAGTGCCTTGTGGGTCGTAATTACCCAGAAACACTTGCTTGGTCTAGTGACCACATGTCCTAGTCTTTCTACTTTGATTTCGCATTCAATTTCAAGTTGGTAATCATGGATTACTTGTAACTTGAGAATTGGTGCTTGCCTATGTATTTTGATCTTATTTAGTATACTTGAAACTGTATACTTGAACTTGTATCCTTATTGGTGTATCTAAACTCTATCTAGTGTATTTACGCTTAGTATGTTTGTCTTGTGTGTGCGGATTTCATTTTTATATACTTGTGCCATGTATACTTGTTTTGTGCGTATGTGTTTAGCTTAATATACTTGTGTTTGTATACTTGATTTATGAGTACTCTATACATATATCTTATACTTGTGTATGTATGCTAGATATTGCTTATCCCGTTTAACATGATTTAATATACTTGTGAGCATGTGTAGTTGAAAGTCGTGTATCATGTTTTAATACGGTTTAGTGTACTTGAGCATGTATACTTGTATGCCGTTGTTCACTTTAAATTGCATGATTAGCTTACGATGATCCTTAAGTCTCATTTTGAAATAGACGTTAGGTGGCATGAGCCCTTTAACATGTTTTACCTTAAAGTGATATAATTGTAAAATGCTAGGTCGGTGCATGCTCATCTCGTACGAGTAGCTTTATGTTACTCACCCACATAGTGGGGATATTTTTTAGGTACAGGAACCTTGATTTGGGATGCACACTATGCCAGGGAAGTTTTGTAGACTTGAAGTTCTCATTTCTTGTAAATGTTGGCTTGAAATGCCATTTATAACTTTATATGTTAAAATGTGTAAATTTGATTCTATTTTTGTAATGTGTACATAAGTACACTCTTTACAATGTATTTGACATGTATGAGATGAGGCCATGGGCCGATGACATCTAATTTGTATCCTATGTAACTTTTAACTTCGTGAAATATTATGAAAATATTGAAAAATGCCGAGTCATTGCTTCACTATGCTTGCATCGGTTGTGGGAATTCCATTTTTATTCTTTCATAGGGTCTTATAAATCATGTTTGAAGTATGGCCTAGGGCCAAATGGTAATTTGAAATCATTTGTTAATTTTGGTTTTCAAATTTCCCTTTTCTTATTCATTTTTTGCCTTTTTGCCCGTTGGGGGGTGGGATTTTGCATCGGTGTTATTTTTAAGCCGTGGACCACTGTAACGCATCCTAATAGGTAAGTTACGTTTGTGTGCATGGTCATTTCTGGGCAAACCTTCTTCTTTGGTGAAATGAGCTTCCTAAGGACTCATTTTGAAACTTTGTTACATAATCTGATTTAAGGGCATTCTAGACTTGTCACATCAGTTTCATTTTCTTCTTTCAATATGGTTGCTTAGAAAATGTGATTTGATGGGGCTTTCTTCTTTGTTTCAGTTTAAGTTTCTAGTTTAAGTTTAAGTTTTTAATTGTAGCAGCTTTTTAGCCTTCATGACCAGATTTCATGGAGGGTATTTTGGTCATTTTGCGGTGAGTTTTTTTTTTAATTTTTTCGCTATTCACTTAGAAAACTCAATTTTGAGGGGGGTTTCTTTTTCATATTTTTCCAGAAAAATTTATCTTCTAGCCCGTTTCTGCTCTCAGTTGCAGGCAGATTCTAAAAACAAATCTGGTAGCAGCTTTTTGTTTTTTCTTAATCTATGCTGATCTAGGGGGCGTTTTAGGGATTTTAAAGTGTGTTTTTTTTTGTTTCCTTTCGCGAGGCCGGGTAGAAAACGTGATTTTAAGGATGGTTTATTCTTCGTGTTTTTCCAGAAAAACTCATTTAAGGGTCCGTTTTTAGCCTCAGTTCTGAAAAAAAAAATTATATCAAATGTTGCTTGCTGTAAAAACAATATTCCTGCCCAGATTTCTTACCCGGAAAATAAGTTGATTTTTTTGAAACTTTGAGGCTTCATATCTTCATCATCCGGACTCCAAATCAAGTCAGTTTTGAGTCTAAGTTTATTTGTTTTTGCTGGTCTATATAACGGTATGCACGGTTGCATCAAATTGTATCTGAAAAGACCATTTTACCCTTGTAAAGTACCCTTGCCGCATTGATTTCAAACCCAAAAGTTTGATTTTATAAAAATTTGGAGTTTCATATTTTCTTCATCCGGACTTCGAATCAAGTGATTCTTGATTCTATCTTGATTAGTTTTTTGTTGTCCTTCCAGCGGTGTGCTCGGTGGCACCCGAGTCCATAGTTTTCAGAAATGACTATTTTGCCCCTAGGGCTTATTTGTCATATTTTTTGTCTTTTGCTTCCGCATCAGTTCTCATTGAGTTCCATGACCTCATGGAAGGTCACTTTGACTTCTTAGAGTCTTGTTTTCTATTTTCGCTTCCGCATTTTGGATCCGTTATCGAGTCAAACTACAGTTCATCATAGGACGCACTGGCTTGAAAAACCAGGGCCGTCACAGGTGGTATCGAGCTCCTAGGTTTAAAAATCTTAGGGTAACAGGTTTTGGGTGCATATCATACTTATGTTGCCATGCTCTATGTGTTTAGTGGCTTCTTGGTAACATGTTTACGTGCTTATGTGGACCTATGTTTAGAAGTTTACTTAACTGTCTCAGCATGATTACTTGTTGCTTTAGTATATAGCATATATTTGTGGGTCTTAGCATGTTATATGTGCTTGTTGTCTGGGTATATTGTATATACTTATTTGTTTCAGCATGTTGATTTATGCTTGTCTGCTTAACATGTGGGTTATGCTTATTTGCCTTGGCGTATTGCATATGCTTGTTATTTTTAGCATCATCGTATGATGCTTACATTGACATGTCTTATGGTAATTTTTTCTAGTTGTGTGTGTACATAGTCCATTGTTGTGTTACGTGATAACTACTTACTTTTATATCTTGTTTAGGCATTGTAGGTTGGTTGAGACTGATGCTAGGGCGTCATCTCTTGGTGTTTCGTGGTGACCTTGATGTGATGACGTCATTGGGGTCTTGTTTCTAGCGTCATAGGACGATGAGTCGGATTGACTCGAGTCCTTCCTTGGGGATTTGGAGGTTTGTTTTCTTAAGCTTCAACGGCGGGGTTCTCGTATCTTTTCTTCTTAGAGTGATGGTTAGGGATAGAATAGTTGTGTTGACCTAGAATTCTTCTTGTCTTGCCTTGGGCAACTCTTATGAGCTTAGGTTGGGGTGTGAGTGTTCCCGTGTAATTAATTGCATTGGTGCAATTAATTACTCTCCCTCGTCCTTGGAGGCTTTGGATTTTGCGTTTAGGGTTCCGATAGGATCCTGTGGAGTTCTCATCGAACTCATTGGCATCTTGAGTTGAGTTCTCTTGTTGGTGTCTTGTAATAGTTAGTATTGGGACTATCTATTGCGTCGTTTTATTTTGTGTGGCGTTAGGATTCCACTATATGTTGGGGCCAGTCTTGGGAAAGACTTGTAGGCTCTTTTTTTCAAGGACCTTAGTGTTCATTCTATGAGATGATTCATTTCCTCGTGGTGGGGGATTTGACTCATCCAGGTTTTGGGAATTCACTTTCAGTGAGTGTACTTTCGAGAGGCATTTCATCCCTTCTTGCTTATGATTTTGCAGGATTGTTATTTGCATAGTCATTCCTATATGTTTATATACCGCGTTATTTTGAGCATGCCTTAGAAACATGTTAGGGGATGTAACTATTTGATGGCTATGTACTGGTATAGATGGTGTGTTTTCCATTTACTATATCTGTTTGTCATGCTAGCGTCATAGGTGGTGTGTAGTTTGTCTCTGATGCTTGACCCCTATGTAATAGGTAACATATTTGATTATCCTTGTACACTATGTGTTTAGTTGTATGGTGTGATATTGTTTCTGTGAAATTATTAGTAGAATTTCATTTATGTTTAGTATACTTATACCTAGCATACTTGCGCGTTGTTTATTTCATTTCACTTTGATTTAGTATACTTGAGCCTGAATACTTGTTCACTATGGATTTGGTACTGTTTAGTATACTTGTGAATGCATACTTGTGTATATATACGTGTATGTTGCATGACTAATTATTTTATTAGTTCATTTTCTTTATCATTTCATACTTTGCTTGGGGTTGTGTGACCTTGGTTGTCGAGATTGTGTGTGTACTTGATCCAATGTCTTGATTCCTAGGCGTAACCTTGTAGAAGGTTAGCTTTAGAATGACGCGGAGGATTTTGGGTACATTATTTTGTTGGGAGTCGTTGTGGCTAGGGCGATGATGATGTTGTTTATTTTGTAAAGTCCGATCCAATAGCTTAAGGGCACAGACTTGTCAGGCTTTGGATTTGTGACTGGTGTTGTTGATAGCGATGTTTTGACACTCGGGGTTGTCAGTTTTTCCAGTATTGGGGATTTAAGGCCTTAAGCGTAGCGGTGCCAATGACATTGTTGTTAGAGTTTTGGATTGGCCATAATGGTTCGGCTGGACATTTTGGACCATATCGCAACTCTCACAGAATGCCTGGTTTCTGTGGTGCTTTTGGTAATGATCATTTTGACATTGATGTCATTTATATCGATAGGTTTCACGGGTAAGCTTGTTGGGGGCAAGTGATGAATTAGGGCTTTATACTGTCATGCTACCGTACAGGTTGTGTGTGGGTGAGTGCTAGTTGCCGTCGAAGCTACCTTGCATTACCTAGCTAGTAATGTGAGTGTGGGCGGGCACTTGACACTGTGGATGCTACCACACCTTGGGTACATTGTGGGCGGGTTCTAGTTAGTATTCGTGCTGCCATGTTACTTCTGGTTGTGTTCCTTGTTTCGAGGTGTAGTTGCCTTGATCTCCTTGGGGTGGTTGACATTGGGTTGGTATGTCAATTTGTTGGTGAAGTGTCCCACAGTTCATGGTTTCGTGTCTCTTCGTTGATCTTGAGACCTTTGGAGTTGTCCTTAGGTACTTTATGATCTGTTCTTTCGTGTGACCTTGTGTATGGTCCTTTTTTGGTTCTTCTGGGAATGTTCTTGATTTCGGGGACGAAATCTCTTTAAGGAGGGTAGATTGTAATGACCCGATCATTTCCTTCCTTTTCTTTTTCCTCAGAATTTCACAAATGAATTTTTTTTGTTGAAATTTCTTTTCTGAGTTCAGTTTCTCATCGCTTAGTGTCATCTTGAGTACTCAGAAATGGTTTCTGAGACTCTTTCCTTTGGATTGACAACTTCCTTTGAGGACAGAGTCATTTCCACATTTATCATTTTTCGACACTATTCACTTTTCGTCCTTTTCCCTGTTTTGTCCCTTTCCCTATTTTGTCTTTTCCCCGTTTGTCACTTGGTTGGCATAACCTCACTCCATGTGTTCGGAGTTGGTTTATGACTTCACGTATCTTCATTTTAAATGGTTTCTACGAAATACGTATCCTTACTTTTGCAGTAAAGTACTCTGGTTGTTCCCGGTGTCCCATAGGGGCATGGATGCACAGTTTTTCAAAATCTTTTTCTTTTCTTGAGGTGTTTTTTGTAAATATGTTTTGAAGATTTTTTATTTTAGGGGTTTTTAAAAATATATTTTTGGAAGATATTTTTATTTTGGGGCAGTTGTGCAGTTTTCACTTTTTGAAGGGGCCATTGTGCAATTAACGAAAGTTATTGCAAAATAGCTCATCTGGATCCTGGATCCTCGTGCAGGATTCATTTTCACATTTCGTCAAGTCGTGTACTCATAGAATTTCCTTCTGGTTATTTTTCTCCAATTTCAGGGTTTCTGGTCCCGGTTGCCGCCGAACTTGTTCGGAGCATAACTCTCAGCTCGGGACTCAATTTTTTACGCCGTTTCTTCCATTATTTATATTTTCTCATTTTGAATCTTTTTCATTCATAGAGTTTTGCCATTTGAGCATGTCTACTCAAATTTCACTTTTTTAGATTCGGCGGGGCCCACTCTGGACACTTTTTGGGATTTTCTATAAATAGGTGAACTTAAAATTAAAAAGTCATCTTCTCCCATCTCCATGCAGGACCAGAACCTGCTATGGCAGCCCAAGGGGGCTGCCACCCTTCTTCTTTCAATTGACCCTTCTTCCCTTTGTTAAAAAGTTGAAGTGCCTTCGCGTTTTATGTTTGTCTTGACCATGTGCATCTTTCCCCCTTATTAGAACCCATTTTTGGCCAAATTTTGAGTTCGCATTTGAAGTCAAGTTGTGATTTTGATGGGGCTTCTTGTGGGTTCATGTAGATCGTGTTGTCCCCGACAAAACCCTTCTTTATCGTCGGATTCGGAGCACTTTTTTTTCGGTGGGCTTTTGAGATTTTCATCTCAAATTGAGGTAAGGGATGTCTTAGGTTTATATTATTGTTGTATTAATTATTTTATAAGCATATACAACTTGTGAGCATGCTTTGTTCAAGTTATTAGAATTTAATTTATTTATTTTCTTTTGTCTAGGATTTAATTCTAATGATGGTATATAGTTTAGAATTAAATTATGGCATACTAGTAAATTAGGCCTTGGTGAGTTGTGTAACATATATTAAATTTGGAACATTTAAATAAGAATTGCAAAATTTATTTAATATTTATCTTTTGTGAAAGATTAATTCACATAGTTGTATCAAGTATGAAACCAACTTCTAATATGATATTAAAGTAGGCCTTGGTGAGTTCTTTAACATATATTAAATTGAGAACATTTGGATATATTTGAAAATCAAGAGAAAAATTAATTAATGAGCTTAATTAATTTTATTTTAAGTGTGTTGGTCACTTAAATTGATATTGGAGGTAATAGGTTGATAATCTTTTGAAATGTAGTCTGTTTAATTACCTTGTGAGCATGTTACTAATTTGATATAGAATTAGTACTTGAGACATCTTGAAATGGTAACTGGACTTAGCATGATATAGAATATCATTGACTTGCATAGCTTGTTTAGATATATCTTGTGTAGGTGTATAGCTTGTTAGAATATTACAATTGTTTACCTTGGAAGCTAGTTACTAAATTGGGACTTATTTAGTACTTGTGGCTTAGTGTGGTAATGTTGTTCGATTATTGTAAAATATTCTTGTTTTGGTGTATGAATTGCATATTGGAGGCTTGACATGTCATATGCTATCTAGACTTGAATTCTAGGACATGGTTTATGTGGATTCAACCTTATTTGTGCATGGAAGATGGTTTTATGCAGTAGTGGATTTGATATAAGCTTGGTCTAACTTATTGATTCTTTTATAAGTTTTGGACCTTTTGATTTTGGAAAGCTTGTAAGGACATATTTCACGTGATGGCTAGGGTTTGGCTCTAGTACGGAGACAAAAGTCTTCTAAGTCATAAGTGCGCACTAGGTAGTACCTTGTGGGTCGTAATTGCCCGGAATAACTTATGCATGTGCGCACTAAGTAGTGCCTTGTGGGTCGTAATTACTCGAAAACACTTGCTTGGTCTAGCGACCACATATCCTAATCTTTGTACTTTGATTTCGCATTCAATTTCAAGTTGTTAATCATGGATTACTTGTAACTTGAGAATTGGTGTTTGCCTATGTATTTTGACCTCATTTAGTATACTTGAAACTGTATACTTGAACATGTATCCTTGTTGGTGTATCTAAACTCGATCTAGTGTATTTACGCTTAGTATGCTTGTCTTGTGTGTGCGGATTTCATTTTTATACACTTGTGCCTTGTATACTTGTCTTGTGCGTATGTGTTTAGCTTAGTGTACTTGTGTTTACTTGATTTATGAGTACTCTATACATATATCTTATACTTGTCTATGTATTCTAGATATTGCTTATCCCGTTTAACATGATTTAGTATACTTGTGAGCATGTGTACTTGAATGTCGTGTATCATGTTTTAATACGGTTTAGTGTACTTGTATGCCGTTGTTCACTTTAAATTGTTTGAGTAGCTTAGGATGATCCCTGAGTCTCATTTTGAAATGGACGTTAGGTGGCATGAGCCCTTTGACATGTTTCACCTTAAGATGTTATAATTGTAAAATGCTAGGTCGATGCATGCTCATCTCCTACGAGTAGCTTTATGTTACTTACCCACGTAGTGGGGACATTTTCAGGTACAGGGACCTTGAAGTTCTCATTTCTTTTAAATGTTGGCTTGAAATGCCATTTATAACTTTATATGTCAAAATGTGTAAATTTGATTCTATTTTTGTAATGTGTACATAAGTACACTCTTTACAATGTATTTGACATGTATGAGATAAGGCCATAGGCCAATGACATCTAATTTGTATCCTATGTAACTTTTAACTTCATGAAATATTATGAAAATATTGAAAAATGCCGAGTCATTGCCTCACTATGCTTCCATCGGGTGTGGGAATTCCATTTTTATTCTTTCATAAGGTCGTATAAATGATGTTTGAAGTCTGGCCAAGGGACAAACGATAATTTGAAATCATTTGTTAATTTTGGTTTTCAAATTTCCCTTTTCTTGTTCATTTTTGCCTTTTTGCCTGTTGGGGGGTCGGATTTTGCATCGGTGGTATTTTTAAGACGTGGACCATTGTAGCGCATCCTAATAGGTAAGTTACGTTTGCGTGCATGGTCGTTTCCGGGCAAACATTCTTCTTTGGTGAAATGAGCCTCCTAAGAACTCATTTTGAAACTTTTTTGCATAATCTGATTTAAGGGCATTCTAGACTTGTCACATCAGTTTTATTTTCTTCTTTCGACATGGTCGCTTACAAAATGTGATTTTAGGGGGGATTTTTTCTTCGTGTTTTTTCAGAAAATGTCGTCTTGATACCAGAAATCCCTCATGAAGTTTCAGCTTCCAGTTTTCAATTGTAGCTGCTTTTTAGCTTTCATGACCAGATTTGATGGAGGGGTATTTTGGGCATTTTGCGGTGAGTTTTTTTTTAATTAGTCTGTGAGTCACGTTGAAAACTCAATTTTGAGGGGGGTTTCTTTTTCATATTTTTCCAGAAAAATTCATCTTCTAGCCCGTTTCTGCTCTCAGTTGCGGGCTGATTCTGAAAACAAATCTTGTAGCAGCTTTTTGGACTTTCTTGATCTATGCTGATCTAGGGGGCAGTTTAGGGATTTTACAGTGTGTTTTTTTTTTTTTTTTTCGTTTCCTTCCGCGTGGCTGGGTAGAAAACATGGTTTTAAGGGGGGTTTCTTCTTCGTGTTTTTCTAGAAAAACTCATTTAAGAGTTCGTTTTTAGCCTCAGTTCTGAGAAATAATCAAATGTTGCTTACTGTAAAAACACTAATCCTGCCCATATTTCTTACCCGGAAAATAAGTTGATTTTTTTGAAACTTTAAGGCTTCATATCTTCATCATCCGAACTCCAAATCAAGTGAGTTTTGAGTCTAAGTTTATTAGTTTTTGCTGGTCTATATAACGGTATGCATGGTTGCATCAAATTATATCTGAAAAGACCATTTTACCCCTTATAAAGTACCCTTACTGCATTGATTTCAAACCGAAAAGTTTGATTTTATAAAACTTTGGAATTTCATATTTTCTTCATCCGGACTCCGTATCAAGTGATTCTTTAGTCCATCTTGATTAGTTTTTCGTTGTCCTTCCAACGGTGTGCTCGGTGGCACCCGAGTCCATAGTTTTTAGAAATGACTATTTTGCCCCTGGGGGCTTATTTGTCATATTTTTGGTCTTTTGCTTCCGCATCAGTTCTCATTGAGTTCCACGACCTCATGGAAGGTCACTTTGACTTCTTAGAGTTTTGTTTTATGTTTTTGCTTCCGCATTTCGGATCCGTTATCGGGTCAAACTACAGTTCATCACAGAACGCACTGGCTTGAAAAACCTGGGTCATCACAAAACAAGTCCTAACTATAATTTGACTCCAAAAACCAGTGTAACAACAACCTGCCTCAGAACAAACATGATCCCTCACCACAATGGTAAGACTCTAATAATCCATCTCCAAATCTAAAGGTGACACTATGAGTGACACTAACAATGCTATGCTCTCACTAACAAGAACTCTTGTTGCATTTCTACCCAAGAAGTTATCCAAAAAGGCCTAAGATTGTTAAACCAATATTTTGCCTTGTCTTTAAGGGAGAAAGAAAAAAGTTTGAGTCTTAAGACTTCTTCTGACATGTCCATGTATTTCACGGTGGAACACACCTCAAGAAACTCATCCAAATGCTTATAAGGTTCTTCACTTGAAAGTCTATGATGGTTAGAAAGTATTTGAATGGTTTATGATTTAATTTCATAGTGATGTGCTCTAAATGGGGCCAACTGAATGCATGCAAATGCATTATATTCATTCAGCACATATCGATCTCGCAAGAGAAGGATTCACAATTGGTGGCTCTACACGAACACCATGATTCACTTGAGCAACGGGAGGTGGGGGTGGAACAAAAATTGGCCGAGGCATTCCCAATGGAACTTGGCCTTGTTGTTGTGTTGGAATGAAAGGCCTTGGAATTCCTAATGGTACTTGGATGTTCTCATGATGCCCATTAGGATGGAGGTTACCATGTTGGTCTATGTGACCAAGGTCCTCCACATGGTCCTCATTAATGTCCTCCATTGATGAAATGGAGTGATAAGAGCTACCCCTTCCCCTAGGATTATGAACAACCGATTCGAGATGAAAATCAAGTGGGATAAGAGTAGGATTTAACAACCTACGACCATGCATGCACAAACAATGCAACAACTAGCAACAAGCACGTAGCAAATAACAATCACTTCGCCTCCGCAATAAATCAATCAACAAACCTCCACATATATTTATCCCATACTCCCATGCTTTGAACAATTTGGAAAGAAAGTAAATTTCCTCCACACGGGCTCATGATTTATCTAAGAATTTAAAGACTTGCCTCCGCGCAAGCCGACGATTTAGTTAGAGATAGAGTTAGAAAAAGCTCATAAAGGGTCCTTAAGCAACTTCAGATTGTTTTTCAATTTTTGCTTTGCTTTGTAAATTTTTTAGATTTTTTAGCTTTGTATGTTCTTGCTTAGCTTTGCTTGCTCCTTGCTTTAAAATTTTCCTTTACTTCACTTTCCTTAGCTCAATGCACTTAGTTAATTAAGAACAAACACAATAAGTAACCAAAATAAAGTAGAAATAAAGACACGATCAAAAGAGTACTAATTCCTAATTGTTTCCAAAATTACGGCGTTGCCTCTATTCCCGACAACGGCGCCAAAACTTGGTGTGTCTCAGACCAAAGCTCACAAATTGCATGCAAAAAAATGTAGTGTGGCCAAGTTTAAATTTAGAAAATACCACTACTACCTCT
This sequence comes from Cornus florida, assembly GCF_030987335.1. Classification (NCBI taxonomy): domain Eukaryota; kingdom Viridiplantae; phylum Streptophyta; class Magnoliopsida; order Cornales; family Cornaceae; genus Cornus; species Cornus florida. The sequence continues at coordinate 72,293,770 of NW_026775578.1, forward strand.
AACTACTAATATAGCTAGGGTGAGTAGGGATTGTCCCAAGGGAAAGAGGGCAGTATTTGTGCAGAAACAATGAGTAATCAAAAGATGGTTTGTTGGTTTAGTTAAACTACAAATTAAACTAGACAAATGCAATATAGAACAACTAAATTGAGTAAAGTGTAGAGAATGAGAGAGAAGTCTTAGGACTTAGAGGTCACCACTAAACATCACCTTCTTAAACATTCAATGTTTGATGGATGAGGGGAATTATGTGTTGCAATAATAGTGTGTGTGTGTGTGTCATTAATTGAATAACAAGCATGGATGACTAGATAAGTATATATTGTCTAGACATACTAGTGTATAGCACAACATATCAAATTGAGCCATTATTCTTTCCTTTAAGCCCACAACCAACACACATAGTCAAATTAGAGAAATATATACTACTTGCATTCATAAGTATGGAACATCAAGCAATAAGCATGGATTATCCACCCATCTCAGAAAGTAAAGCAACTACACTACAACTAAGGTATGGATATGAAAATTAAACTAAGTAAACTAAGGAAGAGGCATAATCCATCAAGAAAAGAGTATGAACCATCAAACAAACCATAAGAGTATTCCATTTAAACACCATGCATTGACCATCACTAGATTCATACCATCAACACACATAGACATGCATCAATATCACAAAACCTATAGATAAACACATGAACATCTATTCTAGCATACATAGACTTATGAATAGAATGAAATGATCAATTAGAAGTATTAAACTACACAAATCATGGTAGAAATAATATTTATATATATCAAAGGTAAAGACAATAATTACAATACTAATCTCCATTAGTTACAAAACATCAAGGTCTAGAAGGCATGCTTAGGGCTAGCTCTAGCCCCAATAAGATGTTTAACCACTCATTGATGTTGTCATCGAACCCCCAAGGGCTATCTCCATTCTAGAAATCTTCTCTTTCCGCCTTGGTGGAAACCCTATAAGAGATGAAGAACTTTCCCAATTTGAGTATTCTCTTTCTAATCTCTAGCCAAGCCTCTCTAATCTCCCCCCCCCCCCCCCCCCCCCAACCTCTTTACTCAGATTGCACCATGAGAACATATTTAATTTGGCTTAAAATTAACTTTTCACGTAACTCGAGGCAATTTAATCGATCTCAAGGTTGGTTCGATCGATAGAACCATGGTGGTGCCTTTTTGGAATAAAGACAAGGCTTAGATATTTTTGAGAAAAAGACAAAAGTGGTTGGTGTAGATAAGATTAAAGATGTTCGATCGATCGAAGAATTGTTGGATTGATCGAATAAAGCACTTCGCTGAGGATAAGGACAAAAGGCTCGATCCATCTTGGCATTGTTGGAATGATAAATGTTCGATTGATCTGAGCTCTGTTCGATCGATTGAAAGGGGTGTCCTTTCAAAAACTTGCTTCCACTGTGCTCTTTTTTCCATTGAGCTTGAGATTGCATCTTTTATGCTCTAATTCGGCTGGATTAACTTATTTTGTAGATTAGCTTGAAAAGGGAAATAACATAAAATTAGACTAAAATAGAAAAATAAGATAGGATAAGGTACTAGAACGTTCAAGCTTAAAGGGTTTAAATGCGTTTTTTTCAGTGCTCATCACACCCCCAAACTTAAATATTGTCAGTCCCTAGCAATGAACTATAAAGTAAAGGAATGAAATGAAAAATTATACAACTATGAATCTAGAAAGAAATAAATGAATAATGCCACTTTCATAGGGAACACGATTGCATTTAGCATATGCAACAAGCCTTTTAAACCCCTAAGTTACCCCTAGTGGACGAGTGAAGTCTCGTTAGGATTTCCAAATATGCTACCCATAAACATTAAGCTCATTCTCACAAAAGAGGCACCAATATTGCAAACAAGCATTGGGAGAAAACTACCTCAAGTATGCAATTTTTCAACCATTTCCAAGCAATCTCCCAAAATCTCAACATTAAGCAAACAAGTATGGTCCTCCATACATCAAGAAAATGATCATGCAATTTAAAACAACTCTAGAGTCCTTTTCAAGTGAACCGGCATCAAATATGTTGCCATCTAAGCCAACTAAAGAAATGATCATATCCTTACCCTCAAACTAGCACACAAATCTAATACCGATAATCAAAACAAAGAGCGAACCTTTCATTAAAGCTTTATTCATCTAAGTATGATTATTCTTTTCACTTAATTTTTTTTTTTTTTATTCCTAAGGATCAAAGATGGAGGCATAGTGCAATGTGTTGAACTATTAAGCTTTCTAACGATCCATGAGGTCGAGCGTTAGGTCAATGACCCCCAAACTAGACGGCTTTAGGGCATTAGGTGTTTAAACACCCCTAAGGACTTACAAGCTCTAATCAACTAGGCTACAAATCAAAACAATCTCCATCTAATCATTTCTCACTTCTCACCTTTTGAGAGAAGTCCTCACTTTTTTACTTGCTTTTGCAACAACTTTTCTTTTCTTTTATTTTATTTTTTATTTTACTTTATTTTTTTTAGCAAGTTCAATTATTAACCTAGAGTTTGGGCCCTCCACTTTTCGGCGCAAGAAATTCAGTGCTTAATGAGGCTAGAATCCCAGCTACTCAATGAAAAGGGTTTGTTATCCACCTTTATCAAGAATAAAAGCTTTCAATACACTACTAGCTTAATTGGGATATGACCAAATCAACAATCAACAAAGCATGTACCCCACAAATGAATGCTAGTGTGCACCTGCGCTAGTGTAGAATCCTAGAGTGAATCTCAAAACAATCACAAAATCAAGATGATGTGGACCATAAATGTAAGCATGATATCAATCTTTCGAAAAATTTACTCCTAAATGACATCCACAAGTCATACAAGGAGTATTGGACACTCAAGTCAAGTAATTTTTAAATTCTAAGCAATAAAGTCCTTAAAAGATTAAAATCATAGCTAACATGGATTTCACATCTCAATCTTACATTTAAAGCTCAATTTTAAGTAGAACGCGACAAAGACATCTTACCCCCAAACTTAAACTGCACATTATCCTCAATGTGCAATGAGAACAATAGAAAAGATGGAAAGAATATACCGTGGTGGTAAAGACAAGAAGCTTGGCAATGATCCTTTGGGAAAAGGTGCACCCCCAAACTTAAAATCAACAACCTACTTAAATAACCACACTAACAAACTCACATCAAATATCAAATGGGATAAGATAAGTAAATCAAGCATTCTAAGGCAATATAGCACAAGATGAAAGAGATATATGAAATCAAGCCTAATAAAAAATATGAAAGTAGCATGACTACACATAAGGGCACAATGGTGAATTTTTTTTTACATTTTTCATTTAATGAAAGCAAATATATACAAAATACAAGAAAATCAAAGAATAAAATGCATGAACAAAATGCAAAAAGAAAAATAAAGAAGGTAAAATACAATGAAAGAATATGTACAATGCAAAAAAAAAAAAAAAAAAAAAAAAAAAAAAAAAAAAAAAAAAAAAAAACCCTTAAACCCTTTAAGCTTGAACATTCTAATACCTTATCCTGTCTTATTTCCCCGTTTTAGTCTAATTTCATTTTATTTCCCTTTTCAGGCTCTTATCCCCAAAATAAGTTAATCCAGCTGAATTAGAGTATAAAAGATGCAATCTCAAGCTCAATGGAAGAAAGGAGCAAAGTGGAAGCAAATTTGTGAAAGGAAGCCCCTTTCAATCAATCGAACAGAGTTCAGATCAATCGAACATTAATCATTCTAACAATGCCAAGATGGATCGAGCCTTTTGTCCTTATCCTCAATGAAGTGCCTTCTTCGATCAATCTAATAATTCTTCGATCAATCGAACATCTTTGATCTTATCTACACCAACCACTTTTGTCCTCTTCCCAAAAATATCTCAGCCTTGTGTTTATTCCAAAAAGGTGCCACCATGTTTCTATCGATCGAACCAACCTTGAGATTGATCGAACTGCCTCGAGTTATGTGAAAAGTTGATTTCAAGCCAAATTAAATGTGTGCTCATGGTGCAATCATTCGGAGGTCCTAGTGCACGAGGTCTAACCATTGGGTGTGATATTTGAGCCTCCTATATAAGGATTTTAGCTATTTTGAGTAAAGAGGTTGGTGAGATTAGAGAGGCTTGGCTAAAGATTAGAGAGAGAATACTCAAATTGGGAAAGTTCTTCATCTCTTCTAGGGTTTCCACCAAGGAAGAAGGAGAAGATTTCTAGCATGGAGATAGGCCTTGAGGGTTGGATGACAACATCAATGAGTGGCTAAACATCTTCCTGGGATTTAGAGGTCACCACTAAACATCACCTTCCTAGACATTCAATGTTTGATGAATAAGGGGAATTATGTGTTACAATAATTGTGTGTGTGTGTGTGTGTGTGTGTCATTGATTAAATCAATGAGCATAGATGACTAGATCAGTATATATCATCTAGACATACTAGTGAATAGCACAACATATCAAATTAAGTCATTATTCCTTCCTTTAAGCCCACAACCAACACACATCATCAAATTAGAGAAATATATACTACTTGCATTCATAAGAATGGAACATCAAACAATAAGCATGGATTGTCCTCCCATCTAATAAAGTAAAGTAACTACACTACAACTAAGCTAGAGACAAGAAAATTAAACTAAGTAAACTAAGGAAGTGGCACAATCCATCAAGAAATGAGTATGAACCATAAAAAAAACCATAAGAGTATTCCATTTGAGCACCATGCCTTGACCATCACTAGATTCATAGCATCAACACACATAGACATGCATCAATATCACAAAACCTAGAGATAACCACATGAACATCTGTTCTAGTATACATATACATATAAATAGACTGAAATGATCAATTGGAAGTTTTAAACTGCACAAATCATGGTAGAAATAAGATTATATATATCAAAGGTCAAGACAAGAATTACAACACTAATCCCCATTAATTACAAAACATCAAGGTCTAGAAGGCATGCTTAGGGCTAGCTCTAACTCCAAGAAGATGTTTAGCCACTCATTGATGTTGTCATCCAACCTTCAAGGGCTATCTCCATGCTAGAAATCTTTTCCTTCCTCTTTGGTGGAAACCCTAGAAGAGATGAAGAACTTTCCCAATTTGAGTATTCTCTCTCTAATCTCTACCCAAACCTCTCTAATCTTCCCCCAACCTCTTTACTCAAAATAGCCAAAATCCGTATATAGGAAGCTCAAATATCATACCCAATGGTTAGACCTCATGTATTAGGACCTCCCATGATTGCACCATGAGCACACATTTAATTTGGCTTCAAATTAACTTTCACGCAACTCAAGGCAGTTCGATCGATCTCAAGGTTGGTTCGATTGATCGAACCATAGCGGCACCTTTTTGGAATAAAGACAAGGCTGAGATATTTTTGGGAAGAGGACAAAAGTAGTAGGTGCGGATAAGATCAAAGATGTTTAATCGATCGAAGAATTGTTGGATCGATCGAAGAAGGCACTTTGCTGAGGATAAGGACAAAAGGCTCGATCCATCTTGGCATTGTTGGAACAATCAATGTTCGATCGATCTAAGTTTTATTCGATCAATCGAAAGGGGCGTCCTTTTACAAACTTGCTTCCACTTTGCTCCTTTCTTTAGTTGAGCTTGAGATTGCATCTTTTATGCTCTAAGTCAGCTGGATTAACTTATTTTGGGGATAAGTGCTTAAAAAAGGAAATAACATGAAATTAAACTAAAATAGGGAAATAAGATAGGATAAGGTATTAGAACGTTTAAGCTTAAAGGGTTCAAATGCGCACTTTTCTGTGCTCATCACAACTCAAATATAAGCCTTTGACATCGCCTACCTCATTTTGAGATGAAAATCTCAAATCCCCACCGAAATGAAACTGCTCTGAATCCTATGAAACTTCTTGGTTTTGTCAGGAACAACAAGGTGATCATTAAACACCAAGGAATTCCTACCAAAATCCTAACTTGGCTTCAAACTCGAACTCAAAAAATGGCCAAAATTGGATTCCAATCGGTTGGAATCGAAGGTCTCGTCAAGGCGAATAGTAAACACAAATGCATCACCACATTTTACTAAAGGGAGAAGGCTCAAAGAAGGAGAGAGAATGTGGCAGCCCCATGGGCTTCCATGGCTGCCAGCCAAGAGAGGAAAGAGATGAGAACAATCTAAATTTTCTTCTTAAGTTGCCCTATTTATAGAAAAACCCCAAAAATACCCCGAACGGGTCCCGCTAGGTCCGAAAAAGTAGAATTTGAGCAGACACACTCAAACGGCAAAACTCAATGAAGAAAAAAGAACCAAAATGAGAAAATATTATCAACAAAAGAAACGGCATCAAAAACCGAGTTCCAAGCAGAGAGATATGCCCCAAACAAGTTTGGCACTAACCGGGCCCAAAAACCCGAAAACTGTAAGGACCGACCACAAGACAATTCAAAGAGTACACGACTCGATGAAATGTGAAAATGAATCCTGTACGAGGATTCAAGCCCCAAGAAGACACTTAACAATTAACTTTCATTAATTGCACAAAAGCCCCTACATAAAAGGATAATTGCGCAACTAGCCTAAAATGAAAATATCTTCCAAAAGATATTTTCTTAAAAACCCCTGAAATAAATATCTTTAAAAGATATTTATGAAAAACACTCCAAGAAACATAAATGTTTCTGAAGAATCTCTTCATCCACACCCCTACAGGAAAAAAACACAACCGGTGAGCTTTTTTCCAAAAGTAAAGCTATGCCTTTCAAGGAAACCAATAAGAATGGAAGTATGTGAAGTCAAAACTCAACTTTAAACACGAAAAGTAAGGTTATGCCAACAAAGTGACAAATGGGGAAAAAGACAAAAAGTGAATAGTGTCAAAAAACGAAAATGTGGAAATGACGCGGTCCTTTAAGGAAGTTGTCATTCCAAGGGAAAGAGTCTCAGAAACCATTTTCGAGCACTCGAGACGACACTAAGTGACGAGAAACCGAACTCAGAAAAGAAATTACAACGAAAAAAAAAATTACCTGTAAAAATGAAGAAAAAGGAAAGGAAGGAAAATGACCAGGTCATTATAGAATTTAAAAGCCCAAATTTCAAAATTTCTGGGCTGAGTTTGGGTTGGGCTGGGTTAACCCACCCAAGTTGCATCCCTAGTCACAAAGCACACTTGAACGTGAAGGCAAAGGTGATAACTGAGTGACCGAGTGACTAATCTAGCAGATACACACAATCCCTGCGTTGTTGAACCATAAATTAAACACATGAGACACACAGATGTTCACATGCATGCCATAACAAAAATGGCTAGCTTTACGGCTTTACCAAGTCAAAAAATGCAAATAACAATAATAATAATAATAATACTAATAATAATAATAATAATAATAAAGTAAAATTTCAACTAGCAGTTTTCTCCATTTCTGTTTTTGTATAAGGAGATATGTTTTCTTCTTGCAATGTAATTTTTCTTTTGTTATATAATATACCATTCAGGGAAAAAAAATTAAAATAAAAAATTAAAATAAAAAAATAAAATAAAAAATAACTAATAGTTTAAAGCCTTAAACGGACTCCGTCTACATTAGAAAATGTTATAGATAAAGAAAGATTTGGATCATGAATTCCACTCTTACTGCACTTGTACCACCCTATTGCAAAAGTGTAAGAACAATAATCTCTTCGGCTAGCTTAATCTAACTCATGTTTACAAGGATGAGCACTAATTTCTCATCCTCCAAAAGACTCTAGAAAGAACACGAAGAAACACGAGATGGTAGAGATAAAAGCTTGTAGGAGACTGTAGATAAGAAACGCAAGTTCGGAGATATTGTGGGGGTACTTTATTACAACGTTGTTACAAGTAACAGGGGTGATATCTAAATACAAAATGTGATGCACCTTGATAGGAGCCTTGGGAGGAAGGAGAAGGAGCATGCTAGTCAATGAAATTAGTGATGAAAGTAGGAACATCGAATATGGGTTTTCAGTTATTCATTTATGGCCCTATGCATGCATGAAGGCCTCTACTTATAGTCTCGATTGTCTTAGCTGGTGACCTAACTCTCAAGGGTTACTCTCGGAGCTCGAGCCTACTATGATACCCCCTAATTTTGGAACACGAGTTGATCAATTTTGCGCACAAAATTAAGGAATATCAAGACAATTAAAGTATTTCAAACAAGTACATAGTACCAAAAAAAATAATAATAACTCGCTGAAGGAAAATCTATTAAATAATAATTTCATTTAAGAATTCTCTAAAATTACAACTCGGGAATCCCGTAATTCAAGGATCCCTAAAAACATTATCTAATAAATAACAATACTACTTAAAAGTAAACAAGATGAGTAGATGAAGGACAGTCTCCCAGCTGTGGATCCTCAATCTCGAGACTGAAACTTCCAATAACCTAAAAAAAAAAATCATGGGTTAGACCCACGAGCAAGCTCTCTCTACCAGGCCTCTAAAAACCAATAAAAAGATCATCTCAGACCAAAACCAAACCTATAAAATTTTTATCTTTAATATACAACGATACGCATATATATAAATAATTATATATAATACAAAAACCACATCTATTACTAAATTCATAAATTTTCAAAACCCATAAACAATGATTAAATATTAATCATACCTATACCAATCCACTATTTCTTTTAAAGAAAAGTTCTTTAAACCTCAATTCCATCCTAAACGATTATTAAACCATTTAAATAATAAAACATAATTAATGGAATAATACATTTAATCACATCCCTAATAATAATTATAATAATATAAATCACATTTTCAATATCCAAGCTTTGTCAAATTATCCATGTCTCCACCAATATTATTTTATTAATATAATAAAATAAATGATTAACTTATAAGTACTACATTATTCTAATATAAAAATATCTAATCCTAATCCAATATACACATACAATAACCATAGATGAAATTTTAATCATGTAGGACATAGTAATTTAATTACGCTTCGGTAAATCAACCGTGCCATTATAAATATATTTATTTATATATTGACAATTCAACCCTGCCTCCATGTATGTATATTTACTTATACATTGGCAATTCAACCAAGCCTCTATAAATATATATATTTATACTTTTAAACTAACAACTCATCCATGTTTTCTATCTATGTATTTTATTCATACAAATACTTAGGTAATATATTTACACATATGATAACTCATCCATGCCTATAATTCAGCCATGTACCAATTTTAGACTCAACGATAGGTAATTCATACATAGAAATCTCATTCAGATTATAAGCATATCACTAATTTAATAACCAGCCTATCCAGATATATCAAATAAGAATAATAATAATCATCATCTTAATAATATATACATATACACATATATTATTTGATATATATATGCATAACACCTTCCATAATAATCCTTGATGTATTAATGAATATATATATATATATATATATATATATACATATACATATATTTCACTTCCATCCTAAACATAAATTAATTAAATCATATATACACATATATAATTAAGTATATATGTAACTCCTTCTATCACCAAACTATTAATTAATGATATTTACGCAAATTAAATATTACTAAATATCGTCATAAATGGTTTCTCATAAATACTCCATATCATTTTAAATAATTTTCCAACACCATCTCACTAAAATGTAAATATATCCTAGTATAATGAAAATCTGAGAATGAAATTGGTACCAATGGAAAGGGGACAAAAAATCCTTAAATTTGAGCTCAAGAATGACCCAGTTTCAATTTAAGATGACTAAGTTATGACTGTTTCAATTTTAAGTGTCGAAACAGTCTAACAGGGATTTCCCACGCGCGCCGACCCGTTTAGCATGCACTTGCACGCGCTGGATCCAAGCCTTCGTGTATGCTGGTATTGGCTAAGTTCTTTTAGCTTCTGTAAGCTCGCCCACACCAGATTATAGCATTGAGCTCACATGATGCACCCACACCAGATTACCTCTATCGAGCTCACATGTACGCACTCACACCTGTAATGACCCAATCATTTTCCTTCCTTTCTTTTTTCTCAATTTTTACGAATTAAATTTTTTCGTTGGAATTTTCCTTCGAGTAACCTCACACTTCGTGCTCGGAGTTGGTTTTTGACTTCCCGTGCTTCCATTCTTGTTAGTTTCCCTGAAAGGCATAGCTTTACTTTTAGAGGAAAGTTCGCCGGTCGTTTCTTTTTCCCGTAGGGGCGTAGATGAAAAGATTCTTCAGAAACATTTTTTTGTTTCTTAAGGTGTTTTTCATAAATATCTTTTGAAGATATTTTGGTTTAGGGGTTTCTAAGAAAATATCTTTTAGAAGATATTTTTATTTGGGGTTACTTACGCAGTTATCTATTTGTGTAGGGGCCTTTGTGCAATTAATGAAAGTTAATTGCTAAGTGTCTCCTTGGGGCTTGAATCCTCGTACGAGATTCATTTTCATATTTTGTCGAGTCATGTACTCATAGAATTGTCTTGCGGTCGAACCCTGTAGTTTTCGAGTTTTCGGCCCAACTTAGCGCCAAATTTGTTTGGGACATATCTCTCTGTTCGGGACTCGATTTTTGATGCCATTTCTTCATTTGTACATTTTTTTTATTTTGGTTCTTTTTCGTTCACTGAGTTTTGCCGTTTGACTACGTCTGCTCAAATTTCACTTTTCCGGACCCGGCGAGACCCGTTCGGGGCACTTTTGGAGTTTTTCTATAAATAGGGGGTCTAGAAATGAAAAATCAGATTTTTCTATCTCTCTCCCCTCTCTTGGCAGGCCCTAGCTCCTCCCACGGCTGCCACCCTCTCTCTCCTCTTTTGAACCTCCTACCTTGAATGAAAAGTGGTAAAGCCTTAGTGTTTATTAGTCCCCTTGATGAGGCCTTCGATTCCAACCGATTGATATTCTATTTTGGCCATTTTTTGAGTTTGGGTTTGAAGTCAAGTTGTGATTTTGATGGGCTTCCTTGGGATTCTTGTTCACCATGTTGTCCCCGACAAAAACCTGGAGTTTCGTCGGATTCGGAGAGGTTTCATTTAGGTGGGGATTTGAGATTTCATCTCAAATGGAGGTAGGGGGTGTTATAATTTATTTTTGAGTTGTATTGATTGTTTTATGGACTTATACAACTTGTATGCATGCTTTGTATAAATCCTAGAATTTAATTTAATTATTTTCTTGTATAGGATTTAATTTTAATGGATGTATGTGGGTTAGAATTGAATTGTGGCATGCTAGGAAATTAAGCCTTTATATATTGACAAACATATATTAAATTTGGAGCATTTGAATAAGAATTGCAAAACTTATTTAATATTTATCTTTTATAAAAGTTTAATTCACATAATTGAAACAAGCATGAAATCAACTTGTAATGTGAGATTAAAATAGGCCTTGGCATTTTCTCTAACCTATGTTAAATTGAGAGCATTTGGATAAGTTTAGAAATCTAGAGATTTTGAATTAAATGAATTAATTAAAATCTAATTAATGGTTCCATTAGATTGATTGAGTTTTAACTTGATAATGGTAGTGATTTGGGCTTGTTCACTTGTGTATATCAATTAGGGGCCATTTGGGGTTGTTTTAGAAAATCTAGAGATTTAATTACCGTGTTCCAATTAAACTCTATTTTGTTGTCTTAATGATCCAATTTAGTTTTTGAGTTGGTTTGTGTAGTGACCATACCATATTGTTTAACATATTTGAATTAGGGATTGTTTGGATGAGATTACATTTTGATTTTGAAATAAAATTGTCATAGCGTGTAACAAATTGTACACTGAAGATTCGACATTGTGAATGTCATTGTAGACTTGAACTCTAGGACATGGTTTGTGTGGATTCAACCTTGTGTATGTAAATTGATTCCTAAACATTATTTGAGATGTATAAGTTTGGTTTAACTTATTGATTTTGCATACGTTTTGAACTTATTATTTTTGGAGGCTTGTAAGGATCATGTTTATGTGATGGCTAGGGCTTGGCCCTAGTATAGATTTGTGAGATTCCTAAGTCATATGAAGTGCGTACTAGGTAGTACCTTATGGGTCATAATTACCCAGAATAACTTATACACGTGCGCACTAGGTAGTACCATGCGGGCCAGTAACCCGGAATAACTTGATCAGTTTGCAGCCAAGGATCCTAGTCTTTCCACTATCTGTTTTCGCATTCAATTCCAAGTAGTTAATCGTGGATTTCTTGTAGCTTGGGAATTGGTGCTTACCTTGTGTATATAGATCATGTTTAGTATTCTTGCGACTGTATACTTGTTTTACGTATTTTGATCCTATTTAGTATACTTGGAACTATATACTTGTTTTTTTTTTTTTTTTGGTCTCATATAGTATTCTTGGAACTGTATACTTGTTTAATGCATTTTGATCTCATGTAGTATACTTGGAACTGTATACTTGCTTCGTGTATTTTAACCTTATTTAGTATACTTAGACTAGCGTACTTGTTTGTGTATTCGAGCCTCTTTTAGTGTACTTGAGCTAGTATACTTATTCCGTGTGCGTAGGTTTCATTAAGTATACTTGTGCTATGTATACATGTTTCATGTGCAACTCATCTTGTTTTGTATACTTGTGTATATATACTTAATTCACAAGCTTTCCATTTTAATTGTATACTTGTGTAGGTATGCTTAGACATTACATAACTTATCTTAATATGGTTTAGTATACATAGAGATGTATGCTTGATATTGCCTACCATATTTAGCATGACCTAGTGTACTTGAAATTGTATGCTTGTATGTCGTATAACATGTTTTAACATTGTTTAGTACACTTGGAGATGTATGATTGTATGTTGTGTAACGTATTTTAACATTACTTAGTATACTTGAGCATGTATACTTGTGAGCCATTGTTCATTTCAATTGCATGAGTAGCTTAGGATGCTCCCTGAGTCTCATCTTGACATAGACGTTAGGTGGCATGGCTCCTTTTAAATTATTTCAAGTTAATGTAAAAATCTTAAAGAAATCGAGTATATGCAAGCTCATTCTCTATGAGTAAACTTCTTTACTCACCTCGAAGTTAATGAGGGTTTTGTTCAGGTACGAAAACTTGGTTCGTAATGTTCATCATTGCTTGGATGATTATAGACTTGAAGGTTTTAAATTCTTGTAAAGGTGGACTAGAGATGCCATTTGTAGCCTTATTTGTCAAAATGTGTATATTTGATTCTAAATATGTAATGCGTACATGAGTACACTCTTTACAATGTATTTGACATGTATGCGATGAGGCCGGAGGCCAATCACATGTAAATTTTGACTTCATGAAATGTTATAAAAATATTGAAAAATCACAAGTCATTGTCTCACCATGGTTGCATTGGGTGTGGGAATTCCATTTTTATTCTTTCATAGGGTCTCATTAATCATGTATGAAGTGTGGCCAAAGGCCAAATGGTAATTTGAAATCATTTGTTAATTTTAGTTTTTAAATTTCCCATTTCTAGTTCATTTTGCCTCTTTGGCTGTTGGGGGGGTCGGTTTTTGCATCGGTAGTATTTTTAAGCCATGGACCATTGTAGCGCATCCTAATAGATAAGTTACGTCTGCGTGCATAATCGTTTCTAGGAAAAACCCTTTCATTTGTGTTTTGAGCCTCCTATAGACTCATTTCACCTTTTTGTTGAAAATTCTAGCTTAAGGGCATTTTGGAGATTTCCTTCAAGAAATAAATCCCGTTCTTAACTCTGTCACATAAAAAATGTGATTTTAGGGGGAGTTTTTTTTTTTGTATTTTTCCAAAAAATGTCATCTTGACCTCATAAACCGCGTTGCAAATCCATTTTTCTGTATTTTTTTTATTGTTTCTGCAATTTTCCCATGGGTCTGCCCATTTGGGCCGGCGCCAGTTGGTTCTGGTTGGGCGCCCGCATTGCTTCTGGGCTGCCCAGCACCTTTCCCATGGTTCTTCCCATTTGGGGGAGCGCCGCGAGTTCTGGGCGGGCGCCCACCTTGTTTTAGGACCCTGCACCTCCAACTTCGGATCATCATATCTCACTCGTTTCAATTTCGAATTGGTCCATTCTTGAGTCTAAACTGACCATGTCAAAATAAGCTTTCCAATGGTACCAATTAGAGCTTTAGATTCCATTTGTAGCTCAAGATATTCAAGTTTTAGTAAGGTAGTGTTTGTTTTTGGTTCGAATTGGGATAGGGTTTCCCTTCCTTTGACTTCAGAACTTGATATCTTTGCCATTCAGACTTCGAATCATATGATTCTTGAATCCATATTTGTTAATTTTTCATTATCTATCCAATGGTGTACACAGGGGTACTCATTTCAGTCTAGAAATGACCGTTTTGCCCCTGGAGCTTAATTGCTATCTTTCCGATCTCCTGCTTCCGCACTTATCCCTTTGGGTTCCATGACCTCATGGAAGGCCATCTTAGGGTATTAGAGGTGTGTTGTGCCTTGGAAGACTATTGTCTTGTTTCTAGCTTCTGCATCTTGGATCCAGTTCGGGTCATCACAGGACACACTGGATTGAAAAATCCAGGGTCGTCGCAGGTGGTATCAGAGCTCCTAGGTTCTAAAACCTTAGGAAGGTGGGTTTTGGATGCATATCATGGTTGTGTTGCCATGCTCTATGTTTTTAGTTGCTTCTTGATAGTATGTTTTGGTTGATAACATGTTTACGTGCTTATATGGACGTATTTGTAAAAGTTTACTTTAACTGTCTCTGCATGATATATATGGTTGTTGCTTTAGTATATTGTATATGCTAGTCCGTCTTAGTACATTGTATATACTTGTAGGTTTCAACATGTTGTATGTGTTTGTCTACCTTAGCATATGGTATATGTTTGTCGGCTTCAGTACATTGTATGCGCTTGTCTATTTTAGCATGTTGATTTACACTTGTCTACTTAGCATGAAGGTTATGCTTGTTTACTTTAGCGTATTGTATGTGCTTGTTATTCTTGGCATGATTGTATGATGCATACATTGGCATGCCTTATGTGATTTTACTACTAGTGTGAATATGTAGTTCATTATTATGTTGCTCGGTAACAGTTTACCTTTATGTCTTATTTAGGCATCGTGGGTTATCCCAGTTTGGTTGGTAGAGATTGATGCTAGGGCATTGTCTCTTAGAGTCCATTGTATCCCTTAGATGCATTTTTTATTTGCGGAGTTTCTTCCTTGGGTAAGAGAGATTCATTTTGTAAGGGACCCATGACGGGGACCTTCTTATTTGTTTTGTTGGCTTGGGTGTTTTAAGATCTTAGTCTGACGGTTGATGCGAATAAGGCTCATGTAAGCGTCAAATCGTAGTCCTTGTCTGGTGGAATGAGACGTGGGCTAGGGAGGCACTGTTTCATTTTCCTTTTTCCTTCGTAGCTTCTCGACATGGTCGAGGAGTGCCTGGGGTGTTGGTATCATCTCTTAGGGTTTCGTAGTAACCTTGATATGATGACGTCATTGGGGTCTTGTTTCTGGCGTCGTAGGATGATGAGTCGAATTAGCCTGAGTCCTTCCTTAGGGATTTGAAGTTTTATTTTCATAAGCCTCAATGGCGAGGTTCTCGTGTCGCCTCTTCTTAGAGTGACGGTTGGAGATTGATAGGTGCATTAACCTAGGATTCTTCTTGTCTTCCCTTGGACAGCTCTTACGAGCTAAGGTTGAGATATGAATGTTTCCATGTAATAAATTGCATTGGTGCAATTAATTATTTTCTTTGTCATCGAAGACTTGGGGTTATGTTTAGGGTTCCGATAGGATCCTATAGAGTTCTCATCGAACTCATCGGCGTCTTGAGTTGTGTTCTCTTGTTGGCATCACGTAATGGCTAGTTTTGGAACTATCCATTACATCATTGTTTATCCTGTGTGGTGTTAGGACTCCACCTTGGGTTTGAGTCAGTCTTAGGAAAGACTTGTAGGCTCTTATTTTGGGAACCTTAGTGTTCATTCTGGGAGATGATTCATTTCCCCACGATGAGAGATTGGAACCATCCTGGTTTTTGGGGCTTCACTTTCAGTGAGTTCTTCCTTTTAAGAGGCATTTCATCCCTTCGTGTTTACGATTTTGTGGGATTGTTGTTTGCATAGTCGCTCTTCCATGTTTATATGCCTTGTTGTTTTGAGCATACCTTAGAAACATGTTTAAGGGATATGACTATTTGGTGTTATGTGTTGATATAGATGGGGTGTTTTCCGTTTGTTATATCTGTTTGTCAGGCTAGCGTCATAGGTGATGTGTAGCGTGTCTCTGATGCTTGATTCCTATGTGATACGTAGCATACTTGATCGCCCTTGTACACTATGTGTTTAGTTATATGGTGCTTGGATTTTTGTTTACGTTTAGTATACTTGTGCATAGTATGCTTGTGCGTTGTTTACTTCGTTTCGCTTTGGTATAGTATGCCGAGCCCGTATACTTGTACACCTTGGATTTAGTACTGTTTAGTATACTTGTGGATGTATACTTGCGCATATATGTATTGCATTTCTATTTCGATTTTGCTTAGTATACTTCTATATACTTGTATAGATATATATATGTTCTGTGACTAATTACCTTAATTAGTTCATTTCGTTTTTCTAGTATTGATGATTTAGGGCCTTAAGCATAACGGTGCCAATGACATTGTTGTCAGAGTTTTGGATTGGCCAGAATAGTCCGGCTGGACATTTTGGACCATATCGCAACTCTCACAGAATGCCTAGTTCCCGTGGTGCTTTTAGTAATGACCATTTTAACATTGATGTCATTTGTATCGATAGATTTCACGGGTAAGCTTATTGGTGGCAGATGACGAATTGGGGCTCTATACTATCATGCTACCGTACAGGTTGTGTGTGGGCGAGTGCTAGTTGCCGTCATTGCTACCTTACATTACCTAGCTAATAATGTGAGTGTGGGCGGGCACTTGACACTATGGATGCTGCCGCACCTTGGTTACGTTGTGGGTGGGTTCTAGTCATTATTCATGCTGCCATGTTGCTTTTGGGTGTATTCCTTGTTTCGACGTGTAGTGGCCTTGGTCTCCTTTGGGGTGGTTGACATTGGGTTAGTATGTCAATTCGTTGGAGAGGTGTCTTACGGTTCGTGGTTTCCTGTCTTTTCATTGATCTTGAGACCTTTGGAGTTGTCCTTGGGTATCTTATGATCTGTTCCTTGGTATAACCATGTGTTCAGTCCTTGCTCGGTTCTTCTGGGAGTGTTTTTGATTTCGGGGACGAAATCTCTTTAAGAAGGGTAGATTGTAATGACCCGGTCATTTTCCTTCCTTTCTTTTTTCTCAATTTTTAAGGATTAAATTTTTTTGTTGGAATTTTCCTTCGAGTAACCTCACACTTCATGCTCAGAGTTGGTTTTTGACTTCCCATGCTTCCACTCTTGTTGGTTTCCCTGAAAGGCATAGCTTTACTTTTGGAGGAAAGTTCGCCGGTCGTTTCTTTTTCCCGCAAGGGCGTGGATAAAAAGATTCTTCCGAAACATTTTTTTATTTCTTGGGGTGTTTTTCATAAATATCTTTAAAGATATTTTGGTTTAGGGGTTTATAAGAAAATATCTTTTGGAAGATATTTTCATTTGGGGTTACTTACGTAGTTATCCATTTGTAAATGGGCCTTTCTACAATTAATAAAAGTTAATTGCTAAGTGTCTCCTTGGGGCTTGAATCCACATACGGGATTCATTTTCACATTTCGTTGAGTCATGTACTTATAGAATTGTCTTGCAGTCAAACCCTGCAGTTTTCGGGTTTTCGGCCCCGGTTAGCGCCAAATTTATTTGGGGCATATCTTTCTGCTCGAGATTCCATTTTTGACGTCGTTGTTTTTGTTGTTCATTTTTTTTATTTCGGTTCTATTTCATTCACTGAGTTTTGCCGTTTGAGCGCGCCTACTCCAATTCTACTTTTCAGGACCCGGCGGGGCCCATTCAGGGCACTTTTTGAGTTTTTCTATAAATAAGGGGTCTTGAAATGAAAAAACAGATTTTTCTATCTCTCTCCCCTCTCTTGGCAGCCCTAGCTCCTCCCATGGATTCCACCTTCTCTCTCCTCTTTTGAACCTCCTCCCTTGAATGAAAAGTGGTGAAGCCTTAGTGTTTATTGTTCCCCTTGACGAGGCCTTCGATTCCAACCGATTAGAATTCCATTTTGGCCATTTTTTGAGTTCAGGTTTGAAGTCAAGTTGTGATTTTGATGGGCTTCCGTGGGATTCTTGTTCACCATGTTGTCCCCGACAAAACCCTAGAGTTTTGTCGAATTCGGAGAGGTTTCATTTTGGTGGGGATTTGAGATTTCATCTCAAATGGAGGTAGGGGGTGTTATAATTTATATTTGAGTTGTATTGATTGTTTTATGGACTTATATAACTTGTAGGCATGCTTTGTATAAATTCTAGAATTTAATTTAATTATTTTCTTGTATAGGATTTAATTCTAATGGATGTATATGGCTTAGAATTGAATTGTGGCATGCTAGGAAATTAAGCCTTGATATATTGAGTAACATATATTAAATTTGGAGCATTTGAATAAGAATTGCAATACTTATTTAATATTTATCTTTTATGAAAGTTTAATTCATATAGTTGAAACAAGCATGAAATCAACTTGTAATGTGAGATTAAAATAGGCCTTGGCATTTTCTCTAACCTATGATAAATTGAGAACATTTGGATAAGTTTAGAAATTTAGAGATTTTGAATTAAATGAATTAATTAAAATCTAATTAATGGTTCCATTAGATTGACTGAGTTTTAACTTGATAAAAGTAGTGACTTGGGCTTGTTCACTTGTGTATATCAATTAGGGGCCATTTGGGGTTATTTTAGAAAATCTAGAGATTTAATTACCGTGTTTCATTTAAACTCTTTTTTGTTGTCTCAATGGTCCAATTTAGTTTTTGAGTTGGTTTGTGTAGTGACCATATCATATTGTTTAACATATTTGAATTAGGGATTGTTTGGATGAGATCACATTTTGATTTTTAAATGAAATTGTCATAGTGTGTAACGAATCGCACACTGAAGATTCGACATTATGAATGTCATTGTAAACTTAAACTCTAGGACATGATTTGTGTGGATTCAACCTTACTTGTGCATGTAAATGGATTTCTAAACATTATTTGAGATGTATAAGTTTGGTTTAACTTATTGATTTTGCATACGTTTTGAACTTATTATTTTTGGAGGCTTGTAAGGATCATGTTTATGTGATGGCTAGGGTTTGGCCCTAGTACGAGTTCGTTAGATTCCTAAGTCATATGAAGTGCGCAGTAGGTAGTACCTTGTGGGTCGTAATTACCCGGAATAACTTATACACGTGCGCACTAGGTAGTACCTTGCGAGCTAGTAACCCGGAATAACTTGATTGGTCAGCAGCCAAGGATCCTAGTCTTTCCACTATCTATTTTAGCATTCAATTCCAAGTAGTTAATCATGGATTTCTTATAGCTTGTGAATTGTTGCTTGCCTTGTGTATATGGATCTTGTTTAGTATACTTGCGACTGTATACTTGTTTTACATATTTTGATCATATTTAGTATACGTGGAATTGTATACTTGTTTCGTATATTTTGATCTCATGTAGTATTCTTTGAACTGTATACTTGTTTAGTGCATTTTGATCTCATGTAGTATACTTGGAACTATATACTTGCTTCGTGTATTTTGACCTTATTTAGTATACTTGGACTAGTGTACTTGTTTGTGTATTCGAGCCTCTTTTAGTGTACTTGAGCTGGTATACTTATTCCGTGTGCGTAGGTTTCATTTAGTATACTTGTGCTATGTATACATGTTTTATGTACAACTCAACTTGTTTTGTATACTTGTGTATGTATACTTTATTCACGAGCTTTCCATTTTAATTATATACTTATGTAGGTATGCTTAGACATTACATAACTTATCCTAATATGGTTTAGTATACTTGGAGATGTATGCTTGATATTGCTTACCTTATTTAGCATGACCTAGTGTACTTGAAATTGAATGCTTGTATGTCGTATAACATGTTTTAACATTATTTAGTACACTTGGAGATGTATGCTTGTATGTTATGTAACGTATTTTAACATTGCTTAGTATACTTAAGCATGTATACTTGTATGCCGTTGTTCATTTCAATTGCATGAGTAGCTTAGGATGCTCCCTGAGTCTCATCTTGACATAGACATTAGGTGACATGGCCCCTTTTGAATTATTTCAAGTTAATGTAAAAATCTTAAAGAAATCGAGTCTATGCATGCTCATTCTCTATGAGTAAACTTGTTTACTTACTCCGAAGTTACTGGGGGTTTTATTCAGGTACGAAGATTTGGTTCATGATGTTCATCATTGCTTGGATGATTATAAACTTAAAGGTTTTAAATTCTTGTAAAGGTGGAGTTGAGATGTCATTTGTAGCCTTATTTGTCAAAATGTGTATATTTGATTCAAAATATGTAATGTGTACATGAGTACACTCTTTACAATGTATTTGACATGTATGAGATGAGACCGGAGGCCAATGACATGTAATTTGTATCCTTTGTAAATTTTGACTTAATGAAATTTTACGAAAATATTCAAAAATCACAAGTCATTGTCTCATCCTGGTTGCATCGGGTGTGGGAATTCCATTTTTATTCTTTTATAGGGTCTCATTAATCATGTATGAAGTGTGGCCAAGGGCCAAATGGTAATTTGAAATCATTTGTTAATTTTAGTTTTTAAATTTTCCATTTCTAATTCATTTTGCCTCTTTGGCCGTTGGGGGGTCGGATTTTGCATTAGTAGTATTTTTAAGCCATGGACCATTGTAGCGTGTCCGAATAGGTAAGTTACGTCTGCGTGCATGATCGTTTCTGGGAAAAACCCTTTCGTTTGTGTGTTGAGCCTCCTAAGGACTCATTTCACCTTTTTGTTGAAAATTCTAGCTTAAGGGTATTTTGGGGTTTTCCTTTAAGAAATAAATCCCATTCTTGACTCCTTCACATAGAAAATGTGATTTTAGGGGGATTTTCTTTTTTGTGTTTTTCCGAAAAATGTCATATTGACCTCATATACAGCATTGCAAATCCATTTTTCTGCATTTTTTTATTGTTTCCGCAATTTTCCCATGGGTCTACCCATTTGAGTGGGCGCCCATGGGTTCTGAGAGGGTGCCCACATTGCTTCTGGCCTGCCCAGCACCTTTCCCATGGTTCTGCCCATTTGGGCGGGCGCCCACGGGTTCTGGGCAAGCACTCACCTTGCTTCAAGACCGTACACCTCGGATCATCATATCTCACTCATTTCAACTCCGAATTGGTCCGTTCTTAAGTCTAAACTGACCACGTCGAAATAAGCTTTCCATTGGTACTAATTAGAGCTTTATATTCCATTTGTAGCTCATGATATTCAAGTTTTAGTAAGGTAGTGTCTGTTTTTGGTTCGAATTGGGATATGGTTTCCCTTTCTTCGACTTCAGAACTTGATATCTTTGCCATCTGGACTCCAAATCATGTGATTCTTGAGTCTATCTTTGTTAATTTTTCATTTTCTATCCAACAGTGTATACGAGGATACTCATTTCAATTTGGAAATGACCATTTTGCCCCTGGGGCTTAATTGTTATCTTTCCAATATCCTGCTTCCGCACTTATCCCTTTGGGTTCCGTGACCTTATGGAAGGTCATCTTAGGGTCTTAGAGGTGTGTTGTGCCTTAGGAGACCATTGTCTTATTTCTAGCTTCTGTATCTTGGATCCAACAGGGATTTCCCACGCGTGCTGACCCGCTTAACATGCACTTGCACGCGCTGGATCCAAGCCTTCGTGTATGCTGGTATTGGCAAAGTTCTTTTAGCTTCTGTGAGCTCGCCCACACCATATTATAGCATTGAGCTCACATGATGCACCCACACCAGATTAGCTCAATTGAGCTCACATGTACGCACCCACACCTAGTTATCTCACCTGAGCTCACATGTATACACCCACACCAAATCCTCTCACCTGAGCTCATATGTATACACCCAAACCAGATTAACTACCCATTAATCAAGACCCATCAGAGGCCCAGATTCCATGCGTACCTTGATAGCATGCGTAGCATCAGACCAGATCATTTTTAGTCATCATCTTAAGGCACCAGCAGTGCATAAACGTGCATCAATAACACTAAATCTAGAGAAAATCACATGAACATCTATTCTAGCATACATAGACATATGGATAGAATGAAATGATCAATTGAAAGCATTTAACCACATAAATCATTGAACAATCAAGATCTATATATATCAAAGTGTCAAAACATTAATTACAACACTAATCCCTCAATAATACACAAGATTAAGATATAGAAAGCATGATTGGGGTTAACTCTAGCCCCAAGAGGATGTCTAGCCACTCATGGTGATGTTGCTCTAACCCTCAAGGGCTAACTCCATGGTTGAGATTTGCTCCTTGGATGATGAAGAGTCTCCAATGGTGTTTCTAGCCTCCTCCTCTTTTCTTCTACACTAAAGCTTGCCTCTTTTGAGAATAATCCCTAGAATTGTCTCTCTCTCAAAAAGTGCATCATATCCTTTTATAGGTTAAATGACACACAAAATGAGCTGGGGTCGAGCAAAGAATATTCTCTAATGATTGGATAGAGGACAGATTGAACAAGCTGGCTTTTTAACTTTTTCGCACTGGAGGAAGTTCGATCGATCGAACCTTGGACTTGGATCGATCGAACTTGGCTGAGATCTATCGAACTGAGGCTGGATCGATCCAACTGGTTGAGCTTTTTGGGAAAAGACAAATCCGAGATATTTTGGGAGATATTTTTGGAAAAAGGACAAAAGTGGTTAGTGGGTGGTACAATTGCGGATAAGATCACTCATTTTAATAAGGACAAAAGTGTTCGATCGATCGAACTTTGGACTTTCTGCTTTGGGTCAAGGTTTGGATCTATCTTAAAGTACTGAGATCGATCAGTGTTCGATCGATCGAACCTTGAAGTTGGATTGATTGAACTTTGTTGCTTCCCTCCTTTGGCTTCATTTGCTTCTTTCTTTCTCCACTTTGCTCCTTTCTTTGTTTAATCCCAGAAATGCTTCAATTAAGCTCTTATTTGGCTGAGTTAGCTTATTTTCGGGATAAGTGCCTGAAAATGGAAACAATACGAAATCAATCTAAAACGGTAAGGTAAGATAGATAAAGGTACTAGAATGCCTAAGCTTAAGGGGTTTAAACACGCACTTTCAGCGCTCATCAAGTATGAACCAGCAAATAAACCACAAGAGCATTCTATTAAGCACTATGTCTTGACAATCTCTAAATCTATAGCATCAACACACATAGACATGCATCAACAATACAAAAGCTAAAGATAAACACATGAACATTTATTCTAGCATACATAGATATATGGATAGAATGAAATGATCAATTAGAAGAATTAAACCACATAAATCATTGAATAAACAAGATCTATGTATATAAAAATTTCAAAACATGTATTACAACACAAATCCCCTCAAAAATACATAAATCAAGGTAAAGAAGGCATGCTTAGGGCTAACTCTAGCCCCAAGAGGATGTCTAGCCACTCATGGATGGTGTCTTCCAACCTTCAAAAGCCATCTCCATAGTAGAAATGCTCTTCTTCTTGAGGTAGATGGAAGACTTCCCAAGAATGTGTCTCTAGCCTCCTCTTCTTTTTTCTTCCTCTCTAAGAATGATATCAAATGTTGTATCTAAAACATATATGTACAAGTGGCTCATAATCCTTATATAGGTAGCTCAAATGTCACACCCAATGGTCTAGGCTCGTACACAAGGGCTCCTCTAATGATTGCACCATGAGACAACTTCTAATGAGCTGGAAATTGATTTAATTCGCACTTGAAAGGGTTCGATTGATCGAACCTATGCTGAGATCGATCAAACTTGGTTAAGATCTATCGAACTTTGGTTGGATCGATCCTCCCATGGCACCGCCTTTTTGGATAAAGATAAATCTGAGATATTTTAAAGATATTTTGGGAAAGAGACAAAAGTGGTGGGTGGGATGGTACAACAGCATAAGATGGAATCTTTTCAATCGATCTGATAAATGTTGGATCGATTGAACATTGTGGGATCTTGGATAAGGACAAAGAGCTTGGATCCATCTTGGAGTGCAAAGATCGATCTATGTCAGTTGATCGAAGAAATTCTATGATTGATCGAACTTTGCTAAACTTCCACCACTTGCTTCATTTTGCTTCCACTTTGTTCCTTTCTTTCATTCATCTCAAGATTGCTTCAATTATGCTCTTATTTGGCTGAATTAGCTTATTTTGGGGATAAGTGCTTGAAAACGAAAATAACATGAAATTAATCCAAAGTGGGAAAATAAAATAGATAAAGGTCCTAGAATACCTAAGTTTAATGGGTCTAAATGCGCACTTTTCAGTGCTCATCACTCCCCCAAACTTAAATATTGCTAATCCCTAGCAATGAACTAGAAAGTAAAGGAATGAAATGAACAACTATACAACTATGAACTAGAAAGCAATAAATGGATAACGCCACTTTCATAGGGAACACGATTGCATTTAGCATATGCAACATGCCTTTTAAACCCCTAGGTTACCCCTAGTGGACGAGTGAAGTCTCGTGAGGGTTTCCAGAAATGATACCCACAAACATTGAGCTCTTTCTTTCAAAAGAGGCACCAATATTGCAAACAAGCGTTAGGAGAAAACTACCTCAAGTATGCAATTTTTCAACCATTTCCAAGCAATCTCTCAAAATTTTAATATCAAGTAAGCAAGTATGGTCCTCCATGCATCAAGAAAATGATCATGCAAATCAAAACAACTCTTGAATCCTTTTTAAGTGGACCGGCATCAAATATGTTGCTATCTTATCTAACTAAAGAAATGATCACATCCTTACCCTCAAACTAGCACATAAATCTAGTACTGATCATCAAGACAAAGAGTGAACTTTTTCTTAAAACTTTATTGATCTAGGTGCGCTTATTTTTTTCACTCAATTTTTTTTTTTTTTTTCTAATCCTAAGGATCAAAGATGGAAGCATAGTGCAATGTATTGATCTATTAAGCTTTCTAGTGATCCATGAGGTCGAGTGTTAGGTCAATGACTCCCAAACCGGAAGGCTTTAGGGCATTAGGTGTTCAAACACCACTAAGGACTTACAAGCTCAAATCAACTAGGCTATAAATCAAAACAACCTCCATCTAATCATTTCCCACTTCTCACCCTTTGGGAGAACTCCTTACTTTTTATTTGCTTTTGCAACTTTCTTCTTCTTCTTCTTCTTCTTTTTTTTTTGTATTCAATTATTAACCTAGAGTTTGGGCCCTCCACTTTTCGGCACGAGTAATTCAATGCTTGATGAGGCTAGAATCCCGGCTACTTAGTGAAAAGGGGTTGTTATCCACTTTTATCAAGAATGAAAGTTTTCAATGCACTATTAGCTCAATTGGGATATAACCAATTCAATAATCAACAAAGTATGTACCCCACAAATGAATGCTAGTGTGCGCCTGTGCTAGTGTGGAATCCTAGAGTGAATCTCAAAATAATCTCAAAATCAGGATGATGTGGACCACCAGTGCAAGCAAGATATCAATCTTTCGAAAAAAATTCTCCTAAATGGCATCTATAAGGCATACAGGGAGTATTGGACTCTCAAGTTGAGCAATTTTTAAATTCTAAGCAATATAGTCATCAAAATATCAAAATCATAGCTAGCATGGATCTTCAATTCTCAATCATGCATTTAAAACTCAACTTTAAGTAGAATGTAACCAAGACACCTTACCTCCAAACTTAAACCGCACATTATCCTCAATGTGCAATAAGAACAATAGAAAAGAGGAAAAGAGTATACCGCGGTGGTGAAGACATGAAGCTTGGTCATGATCCAAGTCGAAAGATGTCTCCCTCAAACTTGGAATCAACAACCCACTCAAATAACCACACTAACAAACTTACATCAACTATCAAATGGGATAAGAATAATCAAATCATGCATTCGAAGACAATGTAACACAAGATGAGAGAGATATGAGATATGAGATCAAACCCTAATTAAAGTATAAAGCATGGATGACTACGCGTAAGGGTACAATGTTGAAAAGGGATTTTTTTTTTTTTTTTATGGAATAAACAAGTTTATATAAAAGTATGTACAAAGAAATAAAATGCAGGAAAAATAAAGAATTGAAAATTTAAAAGTATGATACAAAACATAAGAGACATAATGGGTCATGAAGGTGCTAACTTTAACGTCTCTAACTAGACAGAATGCTGCATTAAAGAGGTTTTTTTTTATTTTTTTATTTAAATTTATTTATAATTTTTGAAATTTAAAATTCAAAATTCAAAACAAAGTCAAAGTAAAAGTCAACAGTGAACAAACAGCATAGATCGATCAATCTAAGATCGATCTCAAAGAGGCTCAGATCGATTGAACATGCAAAAATCTGTATACATATTTGAATGATGCAACAGAGAGCTTGTTTTCTTGGGGTTCAAAATTTTTCTAAGTGTTGGAACTGAAGATCTATCTAAGAGGAAGTTGGATCGATCTTGGAACTTAAGATCGATCAGAACTGAAGTTCGCACGATGGAACAGAGAGCTGAAATATGCAGGTTTCCTTCGCACGATCAAACAGAGAGGTGATTGAATGCAGAAATGGTGTTCGATCGATCGAACTTATATTAAGATCGATCGAACAGGTAACAATTCTTGCATTTTGCATCACAACACTAAATATCTTCATAAACAGGGTCTACTAGATGTGCAGCTTCCATATGTCTTTGAAAGACTTGTCCTTCTATGTAAGGTTTCAATCTCTGCCCATTAACCTTGAAAATGTTTCCCTTGTTCAAACTTTGAATTTCTACCACCCTATGAGGTGCAACAGAGATGATCTCGTATGGACCTTCCCATTTAGTTCTCAATTTTCCCGGAAAGAGTTTTAATCTAGAGTTGAAGAACCACACTTTTTGACCGGGTTCAAAAGATTTCTTCACAATATGCTTATCATGAAATGCTTTAGTTTTCTTTGTAGAGTTTGGCATTATCATAAGCATTGTGTCTTAACTCTTCCAACTCACTCAATTGGAGTAACCGGTTCTCTTCGGCTTTATTAAGGTCAAGATTGAACTTTTTAACTGCCCACAAGGCTATGTTCTAGCTCAACCGAAAGATGACAAGGTTTCCATATACAAGTCTATAAGGAGACATGCCAATGGGAGTCTTATATGCCATCCGATAAGATCACAAAGCATTATTCAATATCCGTGATCAATCTTTCCGGGTAGTGTTAACCATTTTCTCAAGAATATGGTTAATCTCCCGGTTAGACACTTCTACTTGCCCACTTATTTGAGGGTGGTAAGGAGTGGCTACTTTATAAGTAACGGAGTACTTAAGAAATAAATACCTTAAGAACTGATTATAAAAACGCTTTCCTCCGTCACTTATTATAGCCCTTGGCATACCAAAATGAGTAAAGATATTGGATTTAATGAATTGAATAACCACGGAGTGGTCATTTGTTTTGGTAGCACAAGCCTTCACCCGCTTGGAAACATAATCGACGGCAAGTAGAATATATTGAAAACTATAGGACATAGGAAATGGACACATAAATTCAATGCCCCATATGTCAAAGATCTCTACAACAAGAATATTTATCAAAGGCATCATGTCTCTTCTCGACATTGAGCCCATCTTTTGACATCTTTCACATGATTTGCAAAAATTGTAAGCATCTCTATTCATGGTGGGCCAAAAGAGCCCACTTTGAAGAACCTTTAAGGAGGTCTTCTTTGCACTAAAATGCCCACCACATGCAAGAGTATGACAAAACACAAGAACGTTTGAAATTTCACTCTCCGAAATGCATCTTCTCATAATTTGATTCGAACAATATCGGTATAAGACAGGGTCTTCCCAATAGTAATTTCGGATGTTGGCAAAGAAACGGTTCTTTTCGTTCTTTGACCAAGTAGTTGGAAGTTTGCCAATTGCCAAATAGTTTACAATGTCGGCAAACCAAGGCATTTATCCATTATAAACTTGGAAAAGTTGTTCATCCAAAAATGAATCATGAATTGGTGGACTAGGGAAAGGTTCTATCAATAACCTTGAGAGATGATCGGTAACCACATTTTCGGTGCCTTTCCTATCTTTGATTTCAAAATCGAATTCCTAAAGAAGCAAAATCCATCTAATTAACCAAGGTTTTGTTTCTTTCTTTGTCAAAAGGTGCCTCAAAATGGCATGGTCAGAATAGACAACAACCTTAGACCCTAAGAGATAGGACCGAAATTTATCAAGAGCGTACACTACGGCAAGTAATTCCTTCTCAGTAGTGGAGTAATTCAATTGAGCTCCCAAGAAAGTTTTACTTGCATAGTATATGGCACAAGGTAGTTTTCCTACTCTTTGCCCCAAAACTGCTCCTATGGCATAATTAGAAACATCACATATGATTTCAAATGGTAATGACCAATTGGGAGGTTGCATGATGGGGGCGGATGATAGTAAATCACGCAATTTATGGAAAACATCTAGGCATGCTTGATCAAAGATAAAAGGAGTTTCCTTGCCGAGAAGATTGCACAAGGGTCTAGCAATTTTGCTAAAGTCCCAGATCTACATGTGCACCTATATACTATACTCGCACCACACTGGATTATTCACCCCCTTGTCTAATGTGCCGAGTCACAGACGTGCATATATATATATATATATAAACACTATATATTTATATATAATTTTCCAACAATTATAGGAAAATAAAATATAATAAATTTCTAAAAATATAGAAAAATACCAGAAAATTCTAGAAAATTACAGAAAATTCTCAGAAATTCTATAAACCCTAAATAACCCTCTTGGGTCACAGATCAAGCATACAGTTGATTTTAAATATATATAACGTGTATATATATATATAATCAACTGTATGCTTGATCTGTATATATATATATAAATTAAAATTCAACAATTCTAAAAATAAAAATAATAATAAATCATGCTTTTAATACTCCAATTTAATCCTGATTTAATCAAATAAAATTAATCTAAACATTGATACTTAAGGTGAAATCCTTATGAGTTCTAAGAGGAAAGTTAGAGAAGAACTCGCCTAAAGGTTTCAAAACGAAACTGACACTTCAAGCTTTAATTGTCTCTTCTAATTCCGGCATCCTCTTTCTCTGATCCAGTCTCCTCTTTGTCGACCTTCTCTTCTTAAAAATTATAAAAAATTACAGAAAATTTTCAAAAATTCTATAAACCCTAAATAACCCTCTTGGGTCACAGATCAGGCATACAATTGATTTTAAATATATACAACATATATATATAATTAAAATTTAACAATTATAAAAATAATAATAATAATAAATCATGTTTTTAATACTCCAATTTAATCCTGATTTGTGAAAAACATTCTTAATAAATTAATCCTATGTGTATATATAACCACATTAATACCCTAATTCTTTTTCAATTATGACTACCATATAAAACCTTTCATAATTAATCATTAATTAATTAAATCAAATATACATATATATCAATAAATATATATATATACTTAAAACTTAATAAATATATTTTTATAATTATACAAAAATGATTATTAAAATAATCACATAACCATGGGCCTTAATTAATTAACCCAACAGGGCTTCCTTCAAGCCCAAGACCACATCCATTAATCCCACTCCTCTTTAAGCCTAATCCAATTAAATAATTAAATTTAATCTAATAATTATAAATAATTAATAAACAATTCATACAAACATAAATGCACACAAATCAAATAAATAATTCAATTAAAGCATTCCACAAAGCAAAACATCATATCAATTCAACAAATATAATCACGGAATATAATCTAATTAAAATAAGATAATTAATCTAAGCACTCAATTAAATAAAATAAATTATTTTAAAAATAAAATAAAAGTAATTAATCCCAATTAATAAATGCTTTAAAATATCGGGGTATTACATTTTTCCCCCTTAACAAAAAGATTTCCGACCTCGGAATTCACGAATCCATGAAATATAAACTTTGATTATTTAATTTCAAATTTCATTGTTTCCTTTATCCATGTGAAAATTAACCCATCCACACATACTCATAATTAGCAGGCATATCTCGTAATTTATTAAGAATATATTGAGTTAACATTTATTTGTAACCTAACCTTGCCAACTTATATGCGTTGGGAAAATATCACATTGCTATAATTTCGTGCAGTAAAATACATATAAACTCCTTTACACGCATGGTGCAAAATACATATTTATATCCTTACCAACAATAGGCTAATAAAACATAAATCGTTACATAGTGATGTGATAACCTCTTTTCCTTTATAATCAACATTACTTCCCCTATGGGAGACAATTTGAGTAAAGACCCAATTGTTTATATCTAGGACTCTTTTTTGGTGCATGTACTTGCTATAACAAATAAACCACTTTGTCATCTAGCTAGTGACGACCCCAATGAAAATAAACTCCCCTCATAACATGGGTATTCCCATAATATTATTTGCAGAAATATCTCCCCTCGACCACTTTAATATGGAAAGTGACTACACAACACTAATGATCTCTATTGATCACACCTAATAACGAACATACTAAATACTTTGGAAGTAATGATGGCTATTGCTACTATCATTCCTCTCTTCCATCTCGCCTTACCCTGTAGTCTGCATACCTAAATATTTATATATCTCTAATTAGCTAATTCCATATTTATGTAATTGATAAATATAAGCATACACTAGAGACTCTCACTAGACTAAGGCAATCTCAACCGGATAGTGGGTATCTCATGCAAAACGCACACAAAGGTGGTCACGAATCCTCCTTCTACCAGGGCCCACACATCCTTAAATCCAGCTACCCATCTCAATCGGCAATATATGCCTCCATCCTAACCACTGATCCTGGGACTCAAGTTCATATCGTGGCACATATCTATACATATATAAATTTCAGTCTATCTAAACATAAAAGTAAACTATCCAACCATATTATTTCAATATCATGTCGTACAACTATTCCATTGACCTAACACGAATAAGTAGGACTTAACTCTATGGTTAATCCGTTCACTTATAAATATAAATAGGTATGACATAATTATTCCGTTAATCCGTCCCTAAAATACACAAATACGTGGGACTTAACTTTTCCGTTAATCCGTCCTTAAAATACACAAATAGGTAAGACTTAACTTTAACTTTAATCCGTCCCTAAAATACACAAATAGGTAGGACTTAACTTTTTCGTTAATCCGTCCCTAAAATACCTCTATATTATTTTAATGGTGCAGAAATCTATAAAATCCATAATTGATGCAACATATATAATTATACATCAAATAATTCAGAAGTAAGCATAATAAAAATTCAATAAATACATGATTATATTATATGCCAATACATGATTAAAATCACATAAATATACATTAAAATTGCTAGAATAATATTAAGCAACTAAATTCTTCATTCATAACATGCAAGTTAATTAAAATTCCATATTATTCAAGTCCTTAGCATATTAATGTATATTATGCATTCTGAGATTTTAACCAGTCTATTTCAACAATTTAAATCACCTAATTTGATCAAAATAACCTTGGAACACCCCAATCCTCTAAACAGAACTTAAAAACCAATTCTGCAAATACATTAATCATCCCTGAACAATACTGAGTGTAAAAGTAATAACTTTCACAATTCAGTTATCTACTCTATCTTGCATCTATGTTTACTGTGTTAACGTAAACTATAGATCTTCATAGTCTATGTCATTTAATCAGTTTCCATAATAAATATTGTCTCCCTACGTACTGATTTAGCATATAATTCTATCGCCTATGCTCCTTCCTCCTCAAATACCTTCCAAATTGGTGTCTTACCATTTTTTGATAAGACTCAACGATTTACCATTAGGACGCACTGACTGAATAGAAAATACAGTGAATCCTAAACTTAAGCTCTAAGTAAAATAGTATATAACGCGGAAGTCACACAACGAAAGACACCATAAGGACACTTAAACCTAGAGTGCTCTGATACCAACTATGATACCCCCTAATTTCGGAACACAGGTTAATCAATTCTGTGTATAAAATTAAGGAATATCAAGACAATTAAAGTATTTCAAACAACCATAGAGTACAAAAAAAAATAATACTAACTCGCTAAAGGAAAATCTGTTAAATAATAATTCCATTTATTACTTCTCTATAATTATAACTCAGGAATCCCGTAATTCAAGGACCCTTAAAAACATTATCCAATAAATAACAATATTACTTCAATGTAAACAAAAGGAGTAAATGAATGATAGTCTCCCATCTACGAATCCTCAATCTCGTGACTGGAACTTCTAATAACCTAAAAAAATAAA
This sequence comes from Cornus florida, assembly GCF_030987335.1. Classification (NCBI taxonomy): domain Eukaryota; kingdom Viridiplantae; phylum Streptophyta; class Magnoliopsida; order Cornales; family Cornaceae; genus Cornus; species Cornus florida. Next base: position 72,326,205 of record NW_026775578.1, read on the forward strand.
TCATGGGTTAGACCCACGAGTAAGCTCTCTCTACTAGGCCTCTGAAAACCAATAAAGAGATCATCTCTGACCAAAACCAAATCTATAAAGTTTTTATCTTTAATATACAATGATACACATATATGTAAATAATTATATATAATACAAAAACCACATTTATTACTAGGTTCATTAATTTTCAAAACCCATAAACAATGATTAAATATTAATCATACCAAGACTAATCCATTATTTCTTTTAAAGAAAAGTTACTTAAACCTTAATTCCATCATAAATGATTATTAAATCATTTAAATAATAAAACATAATTAATGGAATAATACATTTAATCACATCCCTAATAATAATTCTAATTATTTAAATCACATTTTCAATCTCCAAACTTTGGCAAATCATCCATGTCTCCACCAATATTATTTTATTAATATAATAAAATAAATGATTAACCTATAAGTACTCGATTATTCTAATATAAGAATATCTAATCCTAATCCAGCTTACACATACAATAACCATAGATGAAATTTTAATCATCTAACACATAACAATTTAATTATACTTTGGCAAATCAACCATGCCATTATAAATATATTTATTTATATATTGGCAATTCAACTAGGCCTCCATGTATGTATATTTATTTATACATTGACAATTCAACCATGCCTGGACAAACATATATATTTATACTTTTAAACTAGTAACTCATCCATGCTTTCTATGTATGTATTTTATTCATACAAATACTTAGGCAATATATTTACACATATGACAACTCATCCATACCTACAATTCAACCATGTACCAACTTTAGACTCAACGATATGTAATTCACACATAGAAATCGCATATATATTATAAGCATATCACTAATTTAATAACCAGTCTATCTAGATATATCAAATAAGAATAATAATAATCATCATCTTAATAATATATACATATACACATATATTATTTAATATATATGTGCATAATACCTTCCATAATAATCCTTGATTATTTAAAATCATATATATATATATATATATATATTTCTTCCATCCTAAACATAAATTAATTAAATCATATATACACATATAAAATTAAGTATATATGTAACTCCTTCCATCACTAAAGTATTAATTAATGATATTTACACAAATTAAATGTTACTAAATATCGTCATAAATGATTTCCCATAAATACTCCATATCAGCTTAAATAATTTTTCAACACCATCTCACTAAAATATAAATATCTCTTAGTATGATGGAAATCTGAGAATGAATTGGTACCATTGGAAAGAGGACGAAAAATCCTTCAATTTGAGCTTAAAAATGACCCAATTTTGATTTAAGATGATTAAGTTATGACCGTTTCAATTTCAAGTGTCGAAACAGGCCAACAGGGATTTCCCATGCCCGCCCATGTGCTTAGCATGCACTTGCACGCGCTGGATCCAAGCCTTCATGTGTGTTGGTATTGACTGAGCTCTTTTAGCTCTTGTAAGCTTGTCCACACTAGATTATAGCATTGAGCTCACATGAATACACCCACACCAGATTAGCTCAATTGAGCTAGCATGTATGCACCCACACCTAATTATCTCACCTGAGCTCACATGTATACACCCACACTGGATCCTCTCACTTAAGCTTATATGTATACACCCACACCAGGTCAATTGCCCATTAATCAAGACCCATCAGAGGCCCAGATTCCATACGTACCTTGATAGCATGTGCTGCATCACACCGGATCGTTTTCAGTCATTATCTCAATACACCAGCGGCCCAGATCTACATGCACACCTATATACCATGCTCGCACCACACTCGATTATTCACCCCCTTGTCTAATGTATCGATTCACAGACGTGCATATATATATGGGCAAACTACAATGACCTCTCCTAAGGTTTGCCCTAATTACAACTAAACTTGAGGTTTGCTATTTTTGTGCAAAGACCCTCTTATCAAAATTTACTATAAATTAACTTATTTACCCTCTTTATTATATAATTAAAAATATAAAAATATCTGAAAATGTCAAATAACTCTTTTGCCCCCATATACTTTACAACCACACAATTTCTACCCTTAAGCCAAAAAAGATTGTCTACTAGATGTTCTAATACAACTATTTATGTATATATATAAATTGTTATATATATATATATATATATATATATATATATATATATGAATTTGTAAAGTCATATATACCTCTTTGTAAAATCTACGCACACACATATATATCTATACATATATATACACACAGGACTTTTATTTGTATCTTTGATTTTAAATTAAGCTTTGGTTTGGAATTAAAGCCAAAATCAAGCTGGGGGCGAGTTTCTTTATTGGCGTCCAGGGAGATTTAAGATTCGGTAAGTAACTCAGTGAAGCGGACCCATGTGTGAGGCTCTATTGATTTCAGAAGTCACAATTCCATTCAGTTGGGTTGTAAAAAACTTGACAGTTGCGGATTAGTTTGATGACGAATATTATTGCCGTAACTGATTCTTCCAAATTTTGGGCTTCAAGGCACTTTTGAATCAGTTTACCTAATTGTGTGAATATGAAAATCATCTGGCTTAATTGAATCGATTCTCTTCCTTCCAGAAGCTCCGACGAGAGCTCTGTTGAAGACCCAATTTGGCGAGTAACATTGAAGACCTATCTTGTACAGAGCTCCGTTGAAGCATCCTGACCCGGTGCACTTCAGTCTAGTGAAGCGTCCTGACCTGGTTTAACTGACAAGCCAAATGAGTCGGTGACGGTGGTGGTATTGGTGTTGGGTTCGATTAGGGCTTTGCAATCGGTGTCGGCAATGGTGGTGGTGTTAGGTTTGATTAGGGCTATGTAATCAGTACCGCATAGTGGTATTATTGGTGTTGGGTTTCAATTACAATCGGTGATGGTGGTGGTGGATCGTTTGCGTCTGCATGTTGGTTTTAATATGATAGAATAGTATATAAGTGACATATATATATGTAAAATCATGTAAAATCGATATATATATATATATATATATATATATATATATATATATATATATATGTAAGTGAAATTTCTCAATTTCCTTTTGAATTCTGATATTCTTATGCACCTGGGTTTTGGTTTTTATTTTTTTAATTTTTCTTTATTATTTTTCACTTATAATCTTGTGTTATACATGTAAATGGTGATAGTGGTGACTGGTGGATAGGTGTAGAGAGAGAGAGAAGGGATGGAGAAATAAGGATATTTATGTCAATGTTTTTGTCATTTTTTTAATACTATAAGGGTAGTATTGTCTTTTCAAGTTTGTTGATGGGCATTTTAGTCACTTCAATCAATTTTCCTAGCAAAAAGTATCATTTTTTGTACTAAAAGGTGGTCTTTGCAAAATGGGCCAAACCTCATGGGGACAAGTTGAAGAAAAATGACAAACCTCAGATTTAGTTGCAATTAAATCAAACCTCAGGGGAGGTCATTGTAGTTTGCCCTATATATATATAAACAATATATATTTATATATAATTTTTCAACAATTATAGAAAAATAAAATATAATAAATTCCTAAAAATATAAAAAAATAGCAGAAAATTCTAAAAAATTACATAAAATTCCCAGAAATTCTATAAATCCTAAATAACCCTCTTGAGTCACAGATCAAACATACAGTTGATTTTAAATATATACAACCTATATATATATAATAAAAATTCAACAATTCTAAAAATAAAAATAATATTAAATCATGTTTTTAATACTCCAATTTAATTCTGATTCAATCAAATAAAATTAATCTAAACATTGATACTCAAGGTGAAATCCTTATGAGTTCTAAGATAAAAGTTAGAGAAGAACTCACCTGAAAGTTTCAAAACGAAACGGACGCTTCAAGCTTTAATTGTCTCTTCTAATTCCGGCATCTTCTTTCTCTAATCCAGCCTCCTCTTTGTTGACCTCTTCTTTTTCTCTCTTTCTACCTCGGTTATTTTTCTAATGTGAAAAACCTTCTTGATAAATTAATCCTATGTGTATATATAACCACATTAATACCCTAATCCTTTTCTAATTATGATTATCATATAAAACCTTCCATAATTAATCATTAATTAATTAAATCATATATACCTATATATCAATATATATATATATATATATATATATATATATATATATATATATATTTCCTTCCATAACACTTATTAAATATATTTTTGTAATTATACAAAAATGATTATTAAAATAATCACATAACCATGGGCCTTTATTAATTTACCGAACAAGGCTTCCTTCAAGCCCAAGATTACATCCATTGGTCCCACTCCTCTTTAAGCCCAATCCATTTAAAATAAAATAATTAAAATAATTAAATTAAATCTAATAATTACAAATAATTAATAAAAAAAATTCACACAAGCATAAATGCATACAAATCAAATAAACAATTTAATTAAAACATTCCACAAAGCAAAACACCATATTAATTCAACAAATATAATCACGGAATGTAATCTAATTAAAATAAGATAATTAATCTAAGCACTCAATTAAATAAAACAAATTATTTTTAAAATAAATAAAAGTAATTAATCCCAATTAATAAATCCTTTAAAATATCGGAGTATTGCACCTACTTTGTTAGGCCAGCCATCTTGACTTTCCTAGTGTAGTGGGGTCTCCATGGTCATTTGGCTCGAGGAGATGCTTTATTACAGAGGCTCGTGGTTTCATCATCTCATTGATTAGGCCTATAGGCCAGGTGAGCTCTAACTTCTCATCCTCCAAATCAAAGGTCCTTCCAGATCCTCAGGTAAGAGACATAGACCCTCAAGACCATCCTACCTTGGTCTCAAGGTAGTTTTATTCTTTGTAGAAGATGTCCCCAAGCACCCCCCCCCCTGTGTGGGTGTCGCCCTTGAGACTGCAAGGCAGCATTGCGACGTGGTCTTGCTCTAGGAACTTTACTATAGCTTGCTTGAGCTCGACCAGTGCCATGTTGTTATGCCAAGTAACACGGGTGATATCTAAATACTGAGCCAAAAAATGCAAATGCAAATTATAGTAACAACAATAATAATAATAATGTAAAAAAAATAAATGAACAAGCAGCTTAAAGCCTTAAATGACTACGTTTGCATTAAAAAATGTTTTAGATAAAGAAAGATTTGGATCATGAATTCCACTCTTACTGCACTATTATTATCATATTGTAAAAGTGTAAGAACAATAATCTCTCCAGCTACCTCAATCTAACTCATGTTTATAAGGATGAGCTCTAACTTTTCATCCTCCAAAAGACTCTAGAAAGAATACAAAGAAACACGAGATGGTAAAGATAAAAGCTTCTAGGAGATTCTAGATAAGAAACGCAAATTGGTAGATATTATGGGGTTCTTTATTACAACGTTGCTACAAGTAACATTGGTGATATCTAAATACAAAATGTGATGGACCTTGGTAGGAGCCTTGGGATGAAGGCGAAGAAGCATACTAGTCAATGAAATTAGTGATGAAACTAGTAACACCGTTTGTCTTTTATATGGGTTTTCAGTTATTCATTTATGGCCTTATCCATGCATGAAGCAGGCCTCTATTTATAGTCTCGGTTGTCTTAGCTTGTTACCTAACTCTTGGGAGTTGCTCTCGGAGCTCGAGCCTACTTTGCTAAGCCAGACATCATGACCCTCCTAGTGTAGCAAGATCACCATGGTCATTTGGCTTGAGAAGATGCTCTGTTATAGTCAAGGCACGTGGTTTCATGACCTCATTGACTAGGCCTATAGGCCGAACAAGCTCTAACTTCTCACCCTCCAAATCAAAGGTCTTTCCAGATCCTCAAGTAAGAGACATAGATCCTCGAGACCATCCTACCTTGGTCTTGAGGTAGGTCTATTCTTTGTGGGTGTCGCTCTCGAGACTACAAGGCGGGATTCCGACGTGGTCATGCTCGAGGAACTTTACTGTAGCGTGCTTGAGCTCGACTAGTGCCATGTTGTTATGCCACATGAATTTGTGGGATCCAACCCCTATAGATAAAAAAAAGCTTACAAATACACCATTGAAGAAAGCAAAAGCTATGAAGCAATCTGAACTGATTTAATGAAATCAGAGAACATATCACTGATAAATCAAGAAACCACATTATGCAGTACATTTTGTGAACCACTTTTCCAAGTAGAATTTGTAATGGCTTGCATTTTTACCATTTTTTGGACACTTTTATTTTAGTGCATTATTTATTTTATTGTCAAATTATGATTATTTTGCAAATGGGTTTAATTTTAATTGAATGTCATTTGGTTATTTCATGAGGGGTATTATTAACTTTTCGTATGTAAATGGCATACTTGGTAATTGGTATAATATGAAGGGGCATTGTGGACTTTTACAATGCAAATTGCATAGAAGGTATTTAGAGAATGTTGGAAGGCCTTGTGGTCATTGTACATGGTTATACCTTTGACCAAGTGGGAACCTAACATGTGGAGGTGTAGGTGGCTGCATGTGGTGTATGTGTGTGGCATAATGTGTAATTGAATTGAAAAGGGTTTTTTTTTTTTTTTTTTTTTTTTTTTTTTTTAGTCATTCTCAATGGTCTCACTTTGACCATTTTGTGGGTGTGACATCTGTAGGCATGAGGAGGCTTTTACTTATACTTATCTATATTGTTAAATTGTGTAGTAAATTTATATATGAAAAGTTAGTTCAGCAGATAAAGTTCCCTTGTCCCTTTTGTTTTCTTCATTATAGTCATTTCTTTACATATCAATTTGAGGCCTTTGTGTTGGGATTTTGAGAAGGGATTGTGAATGAAAGTTATTCCTAGAGTGATGAGCTTTCTTTTGGTATCAAAATTGTGAAAAAATTCTTACTTTTGGGATTTATAAAGGAAAAGGAGTGTGGTTTTACTTCAAGAGGTGTTCTTCATTTTTTTCAAGTTGGGAAGCTTTGATTCATCGTTTGGGTGGATTTAAATTGTGGTTTAGCAAGGTTTTCAAGCTCCTTTGAGGTATCACACCCTTTACATTTGGTGAATTATATCTCTTTAATTGAATGTTATTTGCTTAAAAATAAATAAATTTGAATTGAGAACCATTTTCCCGAGCAGGTGACTATATGATAATTTTTATGTTAATGAACATGCTAGAATTTAAAAAGAATTTAATTGATAATGTTTATTGTATATGGACATAGATCAAATTATTGATTTTAATATGTTGTACATTGTATCATTATGAATGTACATTCATCTCGCATGGTTTGGGGATGAGTTTGGAATGGGAAGGAAAGTGGAGACATCTCATTAGATGGTTGTTATGAAAAAAAAATTAGAAATGAATGATTTGAAAGTTGGATGTCAGGGATTACCTTGTATCTAGGTCGTTAATGGATCTAGAGAAGACGTAGAGACATACTCTGCGTGTAGTTGAGTCACTGGGCCCCAAATGGCGCTAGGGATTACCCTGGGTCAGGGACAGATGACCAGTCCTCTTCTCGTGGTACTGGGGATTACCCTGGGATAGATACATTAACCGTTAAGGTGTGTGTGGTTGGTTAAGGTTTCGGGAAGTGGAAAGTGTCTTTGGCATTGACATTAACATTACATTGCACTTCATTTTTATTATCTCATATGATATTATTTTCCTGAGCCTGTATGACCCCTTATCTTATATCTGTTCTTTGTTGGGATTCACGGAGGTATTAAGGAGTGTGCTTTAGGCAACTCCAGCTGAGCTGTGGTTGCTCATTCCTATTTTATACAAATCTTTTCAGGTCATAGCAAAGATGGTGTAGAGGATGTTCCCCCTCAGCTGTAGACAGAGTCGGGGCCGGTGTTGTGGTGTTTTCATTTGTATAATAGATCATGTATATTAGTGAGACAATGTAATGTATAATATTTGTTCAGAGCATCCCTATTATGTAATAAATGCTATTTCAGACTTTAGGACTTTATAATATAAGTATCTTACCTATTTATTTTCATGCATGGTATTAAGATGGGAATAGATAGGTGGATGTGTATACTGAGATAGGTTATAGGAATGTTTATAATTATGTGACTGTGAGTTCATAATCCAGACTATAGTCATGGGGCATAACAAAGGTGGTATCAGAGTATAGTTCCTAAAACCTAGGGACGACGGGTAGAGGTCTGTCTACAACTATGAGTGTAGTGGTTTGCATTGTCTCACGTGTTTATGTGTTTAATTAACACTTGCTTGGCAAGCATGCTTATGTGAATACATGATTACGTGTTTATCTGTTAATAATGAAGCGTACTATGTGTTTAAAGGCTTTTATCCATATGAGTCAGTTTAGGACTGTGGATAGTGTCATTGTTGTTGACTTGCATTTCATTATAGTATGCTACCTCGATGGAAAGGTCAGGCACTAGGAGACCTAGGAGATAGGCCTAGTGTTGGACATTATGGGGAGAGTTTTGCATCTCACCCAGTGGGGCAAAGAGATTTACCATCACCCGTAAAGGAGGGTGAGGGGTCAGTCAAGCAGGCATTGAGTACATTTTTGCAAGATGTTTTAAGAGCCATGACTATTGCACACTTGGCGTCTCAGCCAGTGCAGCGATGACCTTTTTAACTAGAAAGAAAGGGGCAAAGAGAAAAGGTTTCTTATTCTCAGAGTCAGCCGGTGATGAGGGTTGTACCCGAAGTTACAGGAGCAACTGGGACTTAAAGAGTAAATGTAATGTGTTATCATTGTAGACAACCAGGACATTATAAGACGAAGTGCCCATAGTTGACTACTGCTTCAGGAGCTTGTTTTAAGTGTAGTCAGTAGGCCATAAGGCAAAGGAATGTCCTAGGAAGAATGGTGATTTAGGCAATGGTGGGAATTCGCAGCAGAAGCCGGTGCAGGCGATTGCAGTTCAGTTAGGTCTTAGACCTCCTCTACCACCATGCCCTCATTACTACTCACTGTGTTCAAGGCCAGTTGGAAAATATAGACCATTTGATGTGGGGCAGCAGTCTAGGATTCCGATGGATAAACCACGAGCTCATGCACTACAGGGTTGTTGGTCTACAGCGGTTTCTGAGTCATCTTTAGATTCTTTAGTTGTGAGGGGTATGTTTTTAGTATTTGGTTTTGGGCTCATATTTTATTTGATTCTGGTGCATTTCATTCATTCATTTTATCCACATTTGCACTTGTATCGGGATTGGGGGATCAATTTTCTTGGACCGAGCGTTATGTGTTGATACGCCTGTTAGTGGTTCTTCATTTTTTTTTAAGTGGAGTGGTGTGGGATTGCACTATTGTGATTAGTGATAAAGAGTCCTGAGTTGGATCTTGATGACATTGGAGAGGTTTTCGATTACAATAGGTACTGGAAGTGAGTCTTAGTGACTTGTGATTCGATTTGAGTGGGTTAGTTATACTATTATTGTTATTTAGGTATAAGATGGCTATATGGACCGGCCAGACATTTTGGACCATACCCAGCTATAATGTATAATGTCAGGACACTGACAGAAAGGGTGATTAGTTGTGTCTTGAGTGACACTCGTGGTTCGGAAGGCTTAACAGTTGCCTCGAAAGGAGGATTTTGGTTTGATCTTACCATTCTTGAGATGACGGGGTTGACGTCATTCTCAGAATGGAATAGTTATCATCATTTCATGCCACAATAGATTGTTTCAGTGGTAGAGTTTCAGTTTGTACGCCTAAGGGCGATTGGTTTTTCTTTATAGGAGATCGGGGTGATTTCCATGTTTTAACTTGTTATGGTATTCGTGGTCAGGATCGTTGTGAATTCTTCTTAGCTAGCATCCTAGCTGAAGAAGAAGGTGATATGGGGATAGTTTATCCGCAAATAGTTTGTGACTTCTTGAATGTATTCAGATGACTTGCCAGATTTACCTTCTAAAAAAGAGGTTGAGTTTGTGATTAATTTGATGCCTAGTACCGCGCCGATTTCTATGGCTCCGTATCATATGGCACCAGTAGAGCTGGAAGAGTTAAAGAAAAATTTGGATGATTTGAGGCTAAAGAGTTTTATTTGTCCTAGTGTTTCACGATGGGGCGCCCCAGTATTGTTTGCTAAGAAAAATGATGGTTTTGTCAGGTTGTGCATTGATTATTGAAAATTAAGTCATGCAACCATCAAGAACAAGTATCCTTGGCCACGGATTGATGATTTGTTTGATCAGTTAAGGGGAGCTATTTGTTTTTTCAAGATTGATCTGAGGTCTGGTTATTACCAGTTACGAGTTTAGAACGAGGATTGTGTTGTAGATGTTGAGAGAATATCATTTGTATGCCATGTATTCAAAGTGTGAAATTTGGCAACAAGAGGTGAAGTTTTTAGGACACGTTGCTTCAGGAAATGGTGTGTCAATTGATCCTTCGAAAATAAAAGCAGTTCTGGATTGGGAATGTCCCAAGAATGTGTTTGAGATTCAGAGTTTTCTTGGCTTAGCGAGTTAGTACCGTAGGTTTGTGAGGGACTTTTCTTGCTTAGCCGCTCTAATGACTAGAATAACCTGAAAGGGGATCATATTTGAGTGGACTGAAGCTTGTGAGTCATCCTTTTAAAAGTTAAAAACGAGATTGACTACAACTCCAGTATTGGTGATACCTGAGCGTGGCTGGGTTATGTCGTCTTTTGTGATGCTTCTCGGGATGGTTTGGGTTGTGTGTTGATGAAGGGTGGTAAGGTTGTGGCTTATGGATCTAGGTAGTTAAAGATTCACGAGCTTAACTATTCTACTCATGACTTAGAGTTGGCAGCAGTTGTTTTTGCTATGAAAAGTTGGAGGCATTATTTGTATGGTGAGAAATTTGAGGTGTTCTCAGATCACAAGAGTCTCAAGTACCTTTTCTCTTAGAAGGACTTGAATAACAAACAGAGGTGATGGGTTGAGTACTTAGAGGACTACGACTTTGATTTGCAGTATCATTCGAGTAAGGCAAATGTTGAAACGGATGCCTTAAACCAGAAGTCTCATGGAGTTTTGGCTGGATTAGCCATTCGGAAGTGGAAGATGTTAGAAATTCTAACAGAGATGGGATTACAATGTTATGCTGATAGTGTTGGTAGTGAGTTAGCTTTTCTATTTTATCTTGTGGTTCAACCTACTCTTGTTATATGAGTGATTGAGTCACAGAGATATGATTCAGATTTAGCTGCCATTCATCAGTTGATTTCAGTTAGGGACACAGTAAAGGACTGGACCTTACACACAGATGATGGTTTATGGTTTAGAGTTTTGCTTATGGTTCCTATAGGTTGTTGGAAAAATATGCTATGGGAGTTTTACACTTCTCATTTTACAGTTTATCTCGGTGGTACCAAGATGTATCATAATTCGAGACGCTAGTATTGGTGGAATGGGATGAAGCTAGATATGGCTCAGTTTGTAGCTAGATGTCGCACTTGTCAGCAGATGAAGGCAGAACATCAGAGACCTGTGGTCTATTGCAGCCATTGTCTGTAGCGCAGTGGAAATAGGAGTGTATTGCTATGGACTTTGCGATAGGGCTTCCCAGGTCACAGAAGGGTAATGAGTCTATATGGGTCATTATTGACAAATTGACCAAGACAACACACTTTTTGCCTGTTAAAGTGATAGATTCTGTTGAGGCATTTGGCAGATTGTGTGTTAGAGAGAAAGTCAGATTGCATGGGTTGCAGTGTCTATTGTTTCGGACAAGGATACCAAGTTCATATAGAAGTTCTGGGAAAGACTTCACGCAGTATTTGGTTCACCGTTGCATTTTAGTATGGCATTCTATCTGCAAACGGACGGTCAGTCAGAGCGTACTATCCAGATCTTGGAGGATATGTTTCGGGCTTGTGTACTTGACTTTTGGTGGTAGTTGGTAGGATTATTTACCTCTTGTTAAGTTTGCTTATAACAACAGCTATCAGTCGAGCATTGAGATGGCTCCTTTTCAGGCATTATATGGTATGCCTTGTCGTTCTCCTATTTATTGGACTAAGGTGGGTAAGACAGCTGCCTTGGGGCGGGATATTGTTTTGGAGACCACATAAAATATTAAGTTGATTTGGCATAGACTACTTACAGCTCAAAGCCGACAGAAAAGTTATGCAGATAGGCGGACACGACCATTATCCTTTGAGTTGGGAGACCACGTATTTCTCAAGGTTTCTCCACGAAAAAGATTATTACGATTTGGAAAGAGTAACAAGTTGTCACCTTGTTTTATCAGGCCATTTAAGATTCCAGATTGTGTAGGCGGGGTTACTTATAGATTAGCATTACCACCACAGATGGATAGAGTCCATAATGTATATCATGTTTTAATGTTATGAAAGTATGAGCCAGATCCATCACACGTGTTAAGTTAGGTTGATGCTTACATTGGTGAGGATATTTCTTATGAGGAGAGACCTGTTCAGATTCTTGACACTAGGGACAAAGTGTTAAGAGGTAAGACGGTGCCTCATGAAGGTTTTGTGGCAACACCAGGGTGTTAAGGAGGCTATGTGGGAACGGGAACATGATGTTCGTTTTGCGTATCCGAGTTTGTTTTTTTTCCACAAGTATGACTTGATTTCGGGAACGAAATCCTTTTATATTGGGGAGACTGTAATGGTTTGCACTTTTACCATTTTTTGGACACTTTGATTTTAGTGCATTATTTATTTTATTGTCAGATTATGATTATTTTGCAAATGGGTTTAATTTTAATTGAATGTCATTTGGTTATTTCATGAGGGGTATTATTGACTTTTTGTATGTAAATGACATACTTGGTAATTAGAATAATATGGAGGGGCACTGTGGACTTTTACTATGCAAATTGTATAGAAGGTATTTAGAGAATGTTGGAGGGCCTTATGGTCATTGTACATGGTCATACCTTTGACCAAGTGGGAACTTGACATGTGGAGGTGTAGGTGGCTGCATGTGGTGTGTGTGTGTGGCATAATGTGTAATTGAATTGAAAAGGGTTTTTTTTAGTCATTCTCAATGGTCTCACTTTGACCATTTTGTGGGTGTGACATCTGTAGGCGTGAGGAGGCTTTTACTTATACTTATCTATATTATTAAATTGTATAGTAAATTTATATATGAAAAGTTAGTTCAGCAGATGAAGTTCCTTCATCCCTTTTGTTTTCTTTATTATAGTCTTTCTTTACATATCAATTTGAGGCGTTTATGTTGGGATTTTGGGAAGGGTTTGTGAATGAAAGTTATTCCTAGAGTGATGAGCTTTTTTTGTATCAAAATTGTGAACAAATTCTTACTACCGGGATTTATAAAGGAAAAGGAGTGTGGTTTTTCTTCAAGAGGTGTTCTTCATTTTTTTCAAGTTGGGAAGCTTTGATTTATTGTTTGGGTGGCTTTAAATTATGGTTTAGCAAGGTTTTCAAGCTCCTTTGAGGTTGGGGTGTTTAAACCTCACACCCTTTACATTTGATGAATTATATTTCTTTAATTGAATGTTATTTGCTTAAAAATAAATAAATAAATTTGAAATGAGAACCATTTTCCCAAACAGGTGACTATGTGATAATTTTTGTGTCAATGAGCATGCTAGAATTTTAAAAGAATTTAAGTGATAATGTTTTTTGTATATGGACATAGATCAAATTATTGATTTTAATATGTTGTACATTGTATCATTATGAATGTACATTTATCTCGCCTTTGGGGATGAGTTTGGAATGGGAAGGGAAGTGGAGACATCTCATTAGATGGTTGTTGAGAAAAAAATTATAAATGAATGATGTGAAAGTTGGATGTCGGGGATTACCTCGTATACAGGTCGTTAATGGATCTGGAGAAGACGTCGAGACATACTCTGCATGTGGTTGAGTCACTGGCCAAATGGCATTCGAAATTACCCTGGGTTAGGGACAGATGACTAGCTCTCTTCTCGTGGTGCTAGGGATTACCCTAGGCCGGATACGTTAACCGTTGAGGTGTGTATGGTTGGCTGAGGTTTTGGGAAGTGGGAAGTGTCTTTGGCATTGACATTAGCATTGCATTGTGATAAGTGCTTAAATGTTGCACATTTCAGCACCTAAGTTAGGGTATTTCAGTCTTTGCATCTATCTTAATTTCATGTTTTAATCCTAATTTATGTTTATGTGTATTTCAGGGTAATAAAGTTAAAATGAGCTAATTTTGGTTCACTAAAGCCTTTTTGGAGTCAAGCAAAGATATTCAGAAAAAGCTCAGAAAATGGCAAAAAGGAGGTCGCAGCCCATTGCTCGTATAGTGTGTTTATTCTTCAAAAGCGGTCAATCTCAGGCATTTGATGATGTTCCCAAAGATGAAGAAGCAAACCAATGAGCTCAGGGCCAAAATGGAGCTAAATAGGGCTTAAAGGAAATTTCCAACTCTTGGGGGATCGATCCTCTAGGACTTGGCAACATTATAGGATTTTCTTATTGTTTGGGCTTATTTTGTGAACTATTGAGCTTTAATAGGGTTATTCCTTATAGCCCATTAAGCCATTAGTTTAGGGTTAGTTTTTATTTTATTAAGGTGGAGATTATTATTTTAATTATTTAAGTTTTATACTTTTTTCTGTACCGTGATATCTATATTCTCTCTGGAAAACACGAAGAGGAGAAAAGCTAGGGTTTTGGAGAAAAGTTCAGAGAAGAAGAAGAGGAGCCAGATGAATCAAAGGATGGGGCTTGTTGACAACTTGCATCCATCAACTATGAGCGGCTAATTCTTCTACTTAGGGTTGGATAAACCCTAAACATGTAACCTAATCTCTCTCTCTTTTCACTTTTTGGGGATTTATTTGTGTAATTTTTGTATAGCCTTGAAATATAAATTAATTCTTTCATTTGATTATCTATGTCAATTTCATATTGTCTTATATGTTTTTGATTGATAATTAATCTCTACACTTGATTTTTTTTGTGAATTGAATCTTGTGATGGCTATGTATTGTGTTAATTAGATGTAATTGTGTTTTAATTTGATGGAATTTGCTTCTACTAGATGGGTTGTACTACATAGTTAATTTAATTAGGTTAAATTCTTGTTGAATTTAGTTAATTTCAGGCTTAATTAGTTTAATTGCACTTTCGTTCTTAGGTAAGTAGACAATCTATGCTTGTGTTTGATTTCCATACTTGTTGCCACAATTTACATTATCTTTTAGATTAATGTGTGTTGAAATTGTAACTTAAATTGATGAATCATGCTTTGAATTGGTGAATTACACAACACTTAGTTTAATTGTCATTAGGTAGTTGATTCATGCTTGAAATTGATGGTTTATACTTTTTATTGCAATCATTAGCCACATTCTAGATTACATATTTTTATTCCCCAATTAGTTGAAAGTTAGTGAGTTAGGGAATGTGCTTAGTGGTGAATCCTACACCCTAAGTCTCTTCCCAATCTCTTAAACTCTATTTATTTTATTGAAATCATTTAGCTTAAAATTAGTCTAATCACAAAACCAAACCTTTTTAGCAATCACATAAGCACTAAAGTAGAATTCAATTCTGGAAAATGTATAATTGTTTAGATCTCTTGGGATGATCCCTGCTCACTTCATACTCCATAGTATAACTGTTCAGTGGTTTTATAAATTTTAAAATATGATTCCCACTTGATATTATTTCTAAACCTAAAGTGTTGTGCATTATTTTGTGCACACACTCGGTCGCACCATAGTTTTGACGCCATTGTCGGGGATCTAACGGTTTTAAAGAATTGAATTAGACAATAATTTTTTGTTGATTGTTTACTTTTAAGTTATTTTAATTTTTTTTTTTTTATTTCCTCATTTGATTTGTCAATTTGGTACTTGAAGAAAAGTGAAGCAAACACTAGACTTGGAAGCAATTAGGTACTTTTGTTGATTGTTTACTTTTGAAGTTGCTTAAGGACCATTTGTAAGTTTCTCTTTAATTTGTGTGCTTAATTGTTTACTGTCTTGCATGCTTTGGACAGCCCAAGTGGAGGCTAAATTTGAATTGTTTTATTTTTAAGTCCAAGCATACCTTCTTGTAGAAGGCATTGGCCCGTGTGAAGGCATTTATTTGTTTTAAGTGCATTGATATTATTGAGGAGTTTGGGAACATCGTATGTGGAAGTTGAAAAATTGAAGTGTTGGTGTGTTGACTTATTCTAGTACATACATAGTCGTAGATCACTTAATCATCCTCCTACTCCTGTAAATCAAAATCTCGAAGTTTTCCTTCGGCATTTAAGAGGTAGAACTAGGTATAGTCATCCTAATCTTCCAAATTTTGATCTTTCATCACCTTTAATGGAAGACCCAATAGATCTAATTGAAGATCCCATTGTAGATCTTGGTCATGTGGATCATAATGGTGTGCACCACCCACCACAAGTTCATATTGTGGATCCTCAAGGTGTGTATCCACTCTTGGGAATGCCACGACTAATCAATCCTGCGGTGCAACAACCTAATCTAGGGATGCTAAGGCCAAATGTTGTTCCCCCAATTGGTGAGCAACAACAACAATATGTTCAAATGGCATACCCTCAACAAGGTCAAATGGCATATCATCAACAAGGTCAAATGCCATATCCTCCTCTTAATCCTCTCAATCCTCCAATGGTCCTTTGGGATCGTTACACTCCAAATCAATATAATGCACCCACTTGCATTCAATTGCCAAATTTTCGTGCTCATCATTATGAGATTAAGTCTTCTACCATTAACATGTGCCCCCTTTTCTATGGGTTAAGCAATGAAGAGCCTTATAAACATTTAGATGAGTTCTTGGAAGTTTGTTCCACTGTGAAAATCACAGATGTTCCAGAAGAAGTCCTTAAAATGAAGCTCTTCCCTTTGACCCTTCGGGATAAAGCTAAATATTGGTTTAACAACTTGCGGCCAAATACAATCACCTCTTGGGCACAATTACAACAAGAGTTCCTAAAAAAGTATTACCGCGCAAGTCGAACCGATGCCATGAGAACTTCCATTCGTGAATTTAAACAACAAGAAGGTGAACCCCTTCATGAAGCATGGGAACGTTTGAATGACTTACTAAGGAAGTGTCCACATCATATTCCTAAGTGGCAATTAGTTCAATGTTTCTTTTCAAGTTTATCCGATGCCAATAAGGGCATTATTGATGCTTCTTGTGGCGAAAGCTACATAGAAAGAAATGAAGATGAGATTTGGCTTCTCTTTGAAATAATGAGTGAAAACTCAATGCATAGATCTTCATCTTCTAGGGGTGGTCACCTAGCAAATATGGGAGGCAAGAAAGCTCTAAATCAAATAGACTCTTCTATGGAAATTGCCGCCGAGTTCAAAAATCTTACTCAAAGGTTTGATAAATTCCTTTTGAATTAAGGTCCGGTAATTCAATCTTATCCTCATCCTTCCAATGAAATGTGCATGACTTGTTCTAGTTACACTCACCATACTTCAAATTGTCCTCTTGGACAAATCATACCAAGTGAGTCTCAAGAACAAGCAAATGCAGCTTTCATTCATCAAGGGAACAACCCTTATTCCAATACTTACAATCCGGGGTGGAAGAATCATCCAAACTTTGCATGGAGAAATCAAGGAGACGGTGCAGACCCTCTTCAAACTCAAGGTTACCAAGCAAAGTATGTTCCCCCACATCTTCAAAATCAAAATCAGAATTCTCAAGGTTACCGTCCTTCATTCTATCCTCAGAATGTGAATCAATATTCTCATCCTCAAGCATCAAATTCTCAATCTTACTCTCATCCTCAAGCATCAAATTCTTAATCCTACTCTAATCCAAATCAAGCGTCTCCTAAAAGTTCCGCTTTTGAGGACAAGGTCTTGCAAGCCTTAGGTGATCTTCGAAAAGATAATCAATTGTTTCATTCTCACTCTCAATCAATTGCAAAGCTTAAAGCTTAAATCAGGCAATTAGCTAATTCTTTAAATGTAAGAGAGAAAGGTAAGTTGCCTAGTCAAACTAAGACCAATCCTAAGGGGCAATTTATGGCGCAAGCAAGTCCTTCATCAGAATTTTTTGGAAATGAGCAAGTTCAAGCAATTACTACCTTGAGGAGTGGTAGGAAAGTGGATAATAAGGTAGAGGTACGTAAGGAGGATAGTGAACTGAAGCAACCAAATGGTAGCATCCGTCCTATTCCAAATCCTATTCCTATTTCTTTGGATGCTAGTGGTTCCAAAATGGATATTCCGTCATCTTCATCATCATCTCCCCAATTAGAGAAGCCTTATGAGCCAAAAGCTCTATTTCCTTAAGCTTTGAGAGAGACTTCATCATTTGGGAGACAAGAAGGGAAAATTCATGATATGATGGAAGTGTTTAAACAAGTAAAAATCAATCTTCCTCTTCTAAATGCAATTAGGCAAATTCCACCATATGCAAAGTTCTTGAAGGACTTGTGCACACAAAAGAGGAAGAACAAGGGAAGGGACATTAAGAAAGTGCTATTGACGGAACAAGTGAGTTCCATCATTCTATCTAACACTCCTCCTAAGTTCAAGGATCCTGGTGCTCCAACTATTTCTTGTGTTATTGGAAACCAAGAGATTCGTAGAGCTCTCCTTGATTTAGGGGAAAGTATCAATCTCATTCCATACTCTATTTACTTACAATTAGGATTAGGGGACTTGAAGCCAACATCGGTAGTGATCCAACTAGCCGATTGATCAATTAAGAAATCAAGGGGAATTGTTGCGGACGTTTTAATTAAGGTTAATAAATTTTATTTTCCGGTTGATTTTGTGGTGCTTGATACTGAACCAGTCCCTAATCTTACCAATCACATTCCAATCATCCTAGGAAGACCATTCCTTACCACCGCCAATGCCACCATTAATTGCAGATCTGGCATTATGGATATCTCTTTTGGCAACATGATGGTTAAGCTTAATGTATTTAATGCAAGTCAACATCCCACAGATGAAGACGAGTGTTTCCTAGTAGATGTCTTAGATGAAACCATAGAGGAGACTCTTCCCTCTATTCTCTCTAAGGACCCTCTTGAGGCGTGCCTTTGTGAAATGTTTGAAAGTTATGGTTTTGACACAGAAGGATCCATAAGTGAGCTGAATGCTTTGATGGACTCTGTGGCCACTTTGGATTACCCACCTTGGAAAAGTAAGAAAGAACCTCTTCCTTCACTCTCTAGTACTCCACCAGTTCCATTTCTCATCTCTCCTCCTATTCTTGAGCTTAAGCCCCTTCCATCAAATCTAAAATACGCCTTCCTAGGCCCAAAAAAGACTCTTCCGATTATCATTGTTTCCAATCTTGAAAATGACCAAGAGAATGATCTTTTGGAAGTGCTTAAAGCTAACAAAAAAGCCATTGGATGGAGTGTGGCTGACCTAAAAGGCATTGACCCTTCTATTTGTATGCATCGCATACACATGGAAGAGGATGAAAGGCCATTTAGGGATGCTCAAAGGAGATTGAACCCAATTATGAAGGAAGTTGTCATGGAGGAGGTTGTGAAAATTCTAGATGTGGGAATCATATATCCTATCTCTGATTCCAAGTGGGTTAGTCCAACTCAAGTGGTTCTCAAAAAGTCGGGAATCACAGTTGTTGAAAATGCTAAGGGTGATCTTATTTCGAAACGCACCGCCACTTCGTGGCGTGTTTGCATAGATTACCGAAAGCTGAATTCTGCCACTAGGAATGACCATTTTCTATTGCCTTTCATTGACCAAATCTTGGAAAGATTCACCAGGCAACAATATTATTGCTTCCTAGATGGTTACTCGGGGTATAATCAAGTGGCCTTAGATCCATTGGATCAAGAAAAGACCACATTCACATGTCCTTTCGGTACATTTGCTTATCGACGGATGCCTTTTGGATTGTGCAATGCTCCTGTCACTTTCCAAAGGTGTATGATGTCAATTTTTTCGGACATGATGGAGAAGTATTTAGAAGTCCTCATGGATGACTTCTCGGTTTTTGTGTCCTTATTTGATTCCTATCTCCAAAATCTCAAAAAAAGTGCTTCAAAGATGTCGTGAGACTAATCTTGTGTTAAGTTGGGAAAAGAGTCATTTCATAGTTCAGAAAGGAATCCTGCTTGGACATGTCATCTCTAAAAGAGGAATAGAAGTAGATAGAGCGAAAGTTGAGCTGATTTCTGAATTGTCTCTACCTACTACGGTGAGAAAAATCCGCTCCTTTCTAGGACATGCCGGTTTTTATCACCGGTTCATCAAAGACTTTAGCAAAATTGTTAGACCCTTATGCAACCTTCTTGCCAAGGAGACTCCATTTGTCTTTGATGAAGCATGCCTAAATGCTTTTCATCAACTTCGCACTCTTCTATCATCCGCTCCCATCATGCAACCTACAAATTGGTCCTTACCATTTGAGATTATGTGTGATGCTTCCGACTTCGCAATGGGTGCTGTTTTGGGGCAAAGGGTAGGTAAGCTACCATATGCTATATACTATGCGAGTGAGACTTTCTCAGGTTTCCAATTAAACTATTCTACCACCGAGAAAGAATTACTTGCCATAGTATATGCCCTTGATAAATTTTGGTCATATCTCTTAGGATCCAAGGTAATTGTGTTTTCCGATCATGCCGTTCTTAGGCATCTTTTAATGAAAAAGGAGACCAAACCTCGCTTAATAAGATGGATGCTACTTCGTCAAGAATTTAACTTTGAAATCAAGGACAAAAAGGGCTCTGACAATGTCGTTGCCGATCATCTGTCTAGATTAATGGTTGAATCTTTTCCAAATCTTGAAATTCATGAATCATTTCCGGATGAACAACTCTTCCAAATCTCAAATGGGACATTGCCTTGGTTCACCGACATTGTTAACTATCTTGTAACCGGCAAACTTCCCATTACTTGGTCAAAACAAGAAAAGGACCGATTCTTTTCTAACATCCGAAAATACTATTGGGAAAATCCCATTTTGTTTCGTTATTGCCCAGATCAAATCATAAGGAGATGTGTGCCAGAAAGTGAAGTTCCAAGTGTCCTTGTGTTTTGTCACACACTTGCTTGTGACAGGCATTTTAGTGGAAAAAAGACCTCTTTGAAGGCTTTTCAAAGTGGGCTCTTCTGGCCCACAATCCACCTAGATGCCTATAACTTTTGCAAGTTATGTGTTCGGTGCCAAAAGTTGGGATCAATGTCAAAGAGAGACATGATGCCCTTAACTTCAGTCTTCGTTGTTGAAATCTTAGATGTATGGGGCATAGACTTTATGTGACCATTCCCAATGTCTTATGGCTTTTAATACATTCTCGTTGCCATTGATTATGTGTCAAAATGGGTTGAGGCTTGTGCTACCAAAATGAATGACCACTCCGTGGTAATTGCATTCGTCAAATCAAACATTTTTGCTCGTTTTGGTATGCCAAGGGCCATGATAAGTGATGGAGGAAAACATTTTTATAATCAATTTTTGAAGAAACTCTTTTTTAAATACTCTGTCACACATAAAGTGGTCACTCCCTACCATCCCCAAAAAGATTGTCAAATAGGGAAATCAAGCATATTCTTGAGAAAACTATCAATCCGACCCGAAAAGATTGGTCAAGGAAATTGAATGATGCTTTATGGGCTTACCGGATAGCTTACAAGACTCCAATAGGCATGTCTCCATATAGACTTGTTTATGGGAAGCCTTGTCATATTCCGGTTGAGCTAGAACACAAAGCACTTTGGGCAATAAAAAGGCTCAACTTTGATCTTGATAAGGCTGGACAGGACCGTTTGCTCCAACTCAATGCGTAATTGAGAAATGATGCCTATGATAGTTCAAAAATCTATAAGGAAATGACAAAAGCATTTCATGATAAACATATTGTGAAAAAGTCTTTTGAGGCCGGTCAAAAGCCTTGGTTATTCAACTCTAGGCTAAAATTCTTTCCTGGAAAGCTTCGAACCAAATGGGAAGGCCCTTATCAAATCATCTCTGTCTCACCTTATGGGGCGGTTGAACTTAAAAATCTAAAAGATGAAGGGACCTTCAAAGTAAATGGTCAAAGGCTTAAACCATACATTGATGGACAAACTTTTCAAAGAAATGTGGAATCTACCCTCTTGGTAGATCCCATTTACTTTGAAGATTGAGAGTATCTCACGTCTTTCTAGCAATGTTAAACACTAGTTGTATCGAGTTTCTCCTTCGTTGCATTTTAATTTCCATTTTATTATTATTTTATTTTATTTTATTTCATTTTATTTTTCTTTTTCCTTTTAACATTTATGCATTTTTAAATTCAAAAAGAAAAAAATAAATAACAAAATAAAAAATTGTTGTGATGGGTAGTGTAGGTTTGTATTTTATTATTATTTCCATTATTTTTGTTATTATTATTCTTATTTTTATTTTTATTTTTATTATTTTTATATATATTTCATGTTAGTTTTGCTTTATTGAAAAACATAAAAAAAAAAATTTTAAAAAAAAAAGTAAAAAAAATAGTAGTTATTCATATTGGTTGCTTTGTGATTTTATTTTAATTTTATTTATTATTATTATTTTTATTTTATTTTATTTTATCTAAATTAGTGTATATAGTATTTTTAGATTTGCTTTGAAAAAAAAAAAAAATTCGAAAAGAAAGATCGATCCCCAAAATAGGTGGGAGATCGATCCCATTTTTCTGGCAGAGATTAACAAAAAAAGGGCTCATGGGGATCAATCCACCAACCATGGGGATCAATCCCCAACCACTTTCTCACATTACACAGCGAAGGGGAACTTTTTTGTATAAAATTATCGATCCCTTGCTTAGGGTGATCGAACTCCTTAACCTTGCCCTTACCATCTCTCTCTCTCGCCTTCATTCACTGCCCAACCCTCAAACTTCTTCACCCAAATCCAAACTCCCAAGTTCTTAGACCATCCCTCTCTGTTCACTTCTCTCTACCGCAGTGCCGAAGGCATCAAATTCCTGCGCCATGGCTTCCGATTCTTCTCCGGCGATTGTGGTTTGAGGTTCGCCCTTTGCTTCTCCTCTTTGGGTCTCAGTTGGGTGCAATTGGGGAAGTTGGGTTGCCGATTTGGTAGGTTGTCGGTGTGAAAAAAATTCCGGCGCCGTTTGCTTCACCTTTTATTTTCCAACGCGGCTGGGTCGTTCTCCGGCGTCGAGGCTGAGTCTTTCCAGCGCCGGCTGGGTTCTTTCCCGGTGATTTTCCTTCCAGCTGGGTTCCTTCTGGCGAGTTTTTGAATCACCATTTCCTTCCGGCGAGCTTGTGACTCGTCGTTTTCCTCAGCGATTCCGGCAGCTGGTTTCGCCGGCGATCAGGGCTGGTTCTTCGACTTGGTTGCTGGGCTCTTCTCGCGGCTATTTCTCTTCCAGCGACGTCATCTGGGTCGCTTTTCTTTGCCGTTATCTGGGTTATCCTCCGGCGTCGCGGCTTGCCTGCTGATTCTCGCCGGCGATTCTTGGACTGGGTTTACCCAACGCTACCGGTTGTCTTCTCCGGCGAGCTTGTGATGTTTATTAAAAAACAAAAAGAAAAAAAAAAAAGAAAAAGAAAAGAAAAAATTAAATAAATAAAAAAAAATAACAAAAAAAATATAAATAATAATAATAAATATATATAAAAAAAAAAATTCCCAGTAGCATTCCGTCTTCCTAGAGACGTTAAATTTAGCCCCTTTTTTTTTTTAGGTTGTGTATGCATGTTCTTTTTCTTTGTTTCTTTTTAAAATAAAATAAAATAAAATAAACGAACCAACGAACAAAGTATAAAACACAATGAAAAAAAAAAAAAATTCAAAAATATGTGTTACCGGTATGCCCTTCTGACTGGTTATGAATTTTTTTTTAATCTTTTATCAAGGGTTTCATCTCATATCTCTTTGCATCGTGTTATATATTGTTTTGGACTGTATGTATTACTTATCCCATATGATATTTGATGTGAGTTTGCTAGTATGGTTATACAGATAGGTTTTTGCATCTAAGTTTGGAGGAAACATCTTTCCTACTGAATCATTGCCGAACTTCATAGTCTTTGCCATTACAGTATACTCTTTCTATTATTTTTCATTATTCTCATTGCACATTGAGAACAATGTACAGTTTAAGTTTGGGGGTAAGGTCATCATGATTCATTCTATTTTAAGTTGAGTTTTAAATGCATGATGAGATTTGAGATGTGTTTAGCAATGATTTCAAACTTTTGAAGCATAGTGCCATTGAAAAACAAGTTGTTAAGAGTCTAATACTTCTTGTATGCTCCAGGAAGACATTTAGGGGTAAATTTTATTTTTTGACATCATGTTTGCTTTGTGGTACATATCATCTTGTTGGTTGAAAATGTTTTAAGGGTTGATTCTAGAATTCTATACTTGCACTTGCGCACACTAGCATTCAATTTGTGGGGTACATGCTTAGTTGATTATTGTCTTGGTTTATCCCAATTGAGCTAGTATGTTTTGAAAGCTTTCATTCTTGATAAAATGACCTTGCAAAGAAAAGAAATAAAAGCACTCACCAAAAGTGAGGAATAAAAAATAAAAAAAAAAACTGCATTCTTTCAACATGTCAACTGATTAAAAAGGAAGACAATGGAAGAATGTAAGATATATGATTAGTTTGAGTTTGTAACCTAACCATTCCGAGTCATTACGTCCTTAAGAGTGTCTTTACATTTAATGCCCTAAGACCATCTGGTTTGGGAGTCGTTGGCTCAACGCTTGTTACATGGGGTGATTAGAGAGCTTAAAGAACTTAGACATTGCACATGGTCATACATAAAAAATAAAAAAAATAAAAAAAATAAAAATGAAATCAATAAAAAAAAGAATGTTTGATTGAATAGTAAGGTTCATTCAATGTCTTGAGGATTGGTACTATATCTGTATACTAGTTTGAGGGTAAGGCTACGCCATTACTTTGATTTGCTAGGATAGTAACACATTTTGATGTTGGTTCACTCAAAAAGAATGATAGAATTGATTCAATTTGCATGATTAATTGCTTGATGTATGGAGGACCATTCTTGCTTACATGATGTTGAAATGTTGAGAATAGCTTAGAAATGGCAGAATTTGCATACTTGAGGTAGTCTACTTTCAACACTTGTTTAATATGTGGCGTTGCTTCTCAAGTAAGAAAAAGCTTTTCATGTTTGTGGGTACCATTTGTAATACCCCTAATTTTAAAAGGATAGTCTCGGTATTTATTTATTTATTTTTATTGTATTTTTTTAATTGTTTAATTGATTATTTGACTAATTGTTTATATGTTTAATTGAATTAAGTGTTACTTGATTAATTGGCTACTTATTTATGTGTTATTTGTATTTTGTCTAGGTGTTATTTGTATTATTTGTTTAATTAGATTGTGTGCTTAAATGATGTATTTGATTAATTGTAAATTAAATGATTAAATGTTTTATTTTATTTTATTTTATGATTATGGTTAGTGGTAATGGGCTAACTAATTGGGTCCCATGGACTATTTGGATAGGAGGTTGGATGTGTATGGATTATTACCCATGGATAATGTATGTATATATATAGATATATATTATATACATATATAAAAAAGAAAGTAATTTATTAATTATTTTTATGGTAACTTGGGTAGTAATATTTAATCTGATGTATATGTTTTATATTTAAATAATAAAAATATACATAGATTTGATACATGTTATTTTTAAGTTACTTTATAATATTATGGTAACTTAAGTATTATTGGATAATCCATTAATAAATAATGGAATGTGTATAATTTATTTATTTAATAAACATATACATAAATTATATACGTAACATATTTTACTTACCTTTTTAATATATATAAAAGGGAAAGTAATTTATTAATTACTTTTATATTAACTTGGGTAGTAATATTTAATCTTATGTATATGTTTTATATTTAAATAATAAAAATATACATAGATTTGATACGTGTTATGCTATAAGTTACTTTATAATATTATGGTAACTTAAGTATTATTGGATAATCCATTAAAAAATAATGGGATATGTATAATTTATTTATTTAATAAAGATATACATAAATTATATACGTAACATATTTTACTTACCTTTTTAATATTTTAATATATATATATATATATATTTTTTAGTTGACTTGGATTGGGAAAAGGGTTAGGGTTATTTTATTTAACCTATAAATATATAGCTATAGGTTGTAAAAGGGGGTTAGAAATATTCACGTGATATATACTGGAGAGATAGTGTTAGAGAGGGAAGGAGGAAAAGGAAGGAATGAGGAGAAAAACCCTATAGAGAGAAGATCAAGGAAAAAGAAGTTTAACTTTCGATCCGAAAGTTTAAGGCAAGTTCTTCTTCTATCTCTTCCCCTTTGATTCGTGTTTCTGTACATGCCTAGGAAATTTCAGAATTTATTAAACACATAAAATTAAATAATTATGCATGTTTAATTGGGTTAGAACATAGGTTTTATGAAATTGGTTCATATCTGTTCTTATGTTATGAATCGATAAAATGCATGATTTTGATTTGATTTCTTATATAAATTTTTACACGTTTAAATTATGTATTTTTCATATCTGTGAAATGATGGAACGTAGAAACATGCCTAAGATTCCTGAACATTAAATAGGGATTAGGTTTGGGTTTTAATAAATTTAAATAGACTCAATCATAATGATGCTTTCTATTTGAATATTTTAAACAAACGAATGGATTTAATCTTTTAAAATATTTTAGCAATTGAGATTAAATGTGTAGGATGAATTGGATATGGAGAATCTTTATTTAACGATATAATAAAATATCATCATGTATAAGATTCAGTTTGTGTAGGACATATGATATAGGAAGTTTAAAGAAATAATAAGTCATTCATATTATGTGATAACTTGATATCATATTTATCATAGTTATTTATGAAATGTTTGATGTATTTCCTTAATTGTTACATCAATTGTTGGATTGTGTGGTTTAATGCACCGGTATGGGACGGTGGCATTCTAGGGATGGATTAACTTATTAGTTAAGTCCTACCTATTTTATATAAGGGAATGGATTAACTAAAATGTTAAGTCCTACTTATATTTAAGTCAGGTCAGCTGAACAAGTTGAATGACTTATGAATGATTAATTTATTATATAAGGGAATGGATTAACTAAAATATTAAGTCCTACTTATATTCAAGTCAAGTCAGCTGAACAAGTTGAATGACTTATGAAGGATTAATTTATACTGGATAGGATGGTTATTAGATTTTATATATATAAGTATGGTGCCATGATATGAGCTTGAGTCTCATGATCAATGGTTAGAGCGCGTATATCACCAGGGATGTATAGCTAGATATAGTGTAGTTGTGTACCCTGGTAAGTTTAGGTACTCATGCCCACTATATGTGCGTTTTGCATGTTGCCTACTATTCAGGTTGAGACAACCCTATAGTCTAGTGAGGTTCATTTAGTGTGTATATATATATATACGGACTACTAGTTACTGTTGGATTGACTAGGATTTATACGTGTATCGGATCTCTGCTTGGACTGTAGTAGAGTAGAACTTGTTTGTGGGCCTGACCCACCATTATTTTTCAAGTGTTCGTCACGAGTAGAGGTTGTTCGTGCTGAGCGGGGATCAGTCTACTTCATTCTTCCGATACTACATAGGAGTTCCTTTATGATTCAGTTTCCTGTTTTAGATTACTGTCATTTGTTTAGTTGGGATTTTCTAGGGGTCCACACAGTATGGATTCCCGAGTTGTATTTTGGAAGATCAGTTGTATCAGAAGAGTTTATTAATTAATGGAAATATATTATGAGGTTTATTATTAGATTATCATTTTAGTTTCTTGTCAGCATTTTATTTATTCTTCTTTATTCTTTTGTACTCTGTGTTCGTTTATTATCAATTTGTTTTGATATCCTCGGGTATTCGGGCGTGGGCCTGGCCAACCCGCATTCAGAAATCCGGGGGTATCACAGTTGGTATCAGAGCACTCCAGGTTCAAGTATCCTTAAGAGTGTCTTTCATTATGTGACTTCCGC
This sequence comes from Cornus florida, assembly GCF_030987335.1. Taxonomy (NCBI): domain Eukaryota; kingdom Viridiplantae; phylum Streptophyta; class Magnoliopsida; order Cornales; family Cornaceae; genus Cornus; species Cornus florida. The sequence goes on from NW_026775578.1 coordinate 72,354,099, forward strand.
GTTGCGTCTCTTAAAACTTAGAGCCCGTATTAGGATTCATTGTACTCTATTTACGGTTCGTTAGGAAGAGCTAATGTCAATTATATTATGTAGTTACAGAATGGTTGGCACTAGAAAAAGGATGGGGTCTAAGGCGACAGCGATAAAGACCCAAAGGAGTAAAGGAGTACATTATTGATTTCATTGCCTAAAGGCAGAATTAGGGATCGAATGTTTAGGTTCGTTTAGAGCTACTTTAAAGTACAAGCCAAGGAATGATTTAGATGTGCATGATAGGTCACCGCATATCGGGGCTAACACGACTTCAGTTGATCTAAAAATGGAGAAAAGCGGGGATTAGGAGTCCAAAGAGGATCCTAATGGAGGAGATTTCAGCGTATCCAAGAGAAAGGGTACTACATATGGAAGATGGATGATCACGCGAGGGTGATCTTATTTGCTGGTTGTATAGTGAATGTTATTTGTAGAATTGGTATTGATCAATCTACAAATAATTAAATCTTTCTTATCATCTCTAAAAGAGGTATATAAGAAGTATTGTTCAGGAGTTTGGGGATCGGATGTGTTCTTATTAGAACGAAATACATAATTTTTAAATCACATACAAGAGGGCATTGGTATTATGTTGTGACATTCTAATTCGCCTTAAAAAGCCAAGTTAGACAGTTTACATTCCGCATATAAGTAGGATGAGGGTTAAGCCCTTGGTATTTGCTTAGGCAAACATTTGTGTTTTTAAGCTATGTTTTAAAGGATATGTTTCGAGGTTGGATGATTATTTACGAAACTATTAAAGGAAATTTAGAAACAATCTAGTAAGACTGATTTCAAAGGAGACTTTCTTTTCTAGAAAGAACGATGTCCTAAGTAAGAGTATATTTTGTGCTAGTGTGTTTGTCATACGTGTTTTATTTTCGTTGATTATTCTGGTTAATGGTATGTGGTTTAGTTGGGGACACAAGTATGTGATCAGCTAACTATTGTTTTAATAACATGGACTAATAGCGCTATTTACGCTAGATTTGTGAGCATACGATCATAGGATTTGGTAGATACACATAAATTTAACCAATCTATTAAACCTGGACATGTGTTATTATGGTGTGTTTTGGGATGGGATAATTAACCCATCACTACGAGTCAAACAATCTAGAACGATTAATTTGATATACATTACGTTAGGTATGGATTTGTATCATATTACAACGCCATGATATTGGTGGTTGTTAATGTTTCGGTATGCGTGAGGTGGTGGTAAATAAAGATAACTGTAACACCATGATGATTTATCAGAGATGCTAGATTTGCTGAACATTTTCTTGAAAATTTCAGAAATTATTACCAATTCGGAAAGAGAATTTAGTACTGGATTAAATACTTATTGGAATAACACCGAGTGAGGACAGGATACTGAATAAATATTCATCAGTAAATTCTTAATTAATAATTTATTCACGAGGGTGTGTCATTAGGAAGAATTTGCTGGTGTTGCACACAGAGGAGGAAACTAAGTCTCTTCATTTCCATAAATAAAATGGAATTATTTTTTTAGTCATAATTTGCAACAATTAGCTGTTGCAAGGAAATTGATGACTTATGTAGAGGATGGGAAGATTTCATATTCTTTTGAAGTTAGATAAAGAAGTCGGATTGTCATTAACTTGTCTTAAAGAAGCAGGGTGTGTTAAAGACAAGATGGTGAGACCAAATACTTATATAAAGATGAGGTGCTTGGTATGTATGGAAAGGTCGTAGTTTGTTGACTTTTGTTGAGTTAAAGTCATAGTTAACTATTAATAAATTGAATTACCGATTGATTTTTAATATCGGCAAGTTTATCACGGATCAGTGGTGGATAGATTTAGTTACAGAATTTGCTTTTGAAGATACTCCAATTTAAACAATGGGTACAGACGAAAGCTGGTGGTACCGGACTAATGGTACTTTCTGTAGACAAATTTGATGGAGGATGCAAGGATTGAGTCTCACAACTCTTAGTTCTTTATTCACCTTAGTAGAAATATGATGCTTCACAGTATGAAGCAGATGTTTGGAGGACATGCAGGAAGAGGAATATAGTGTTTTTTCTCTAAGTCTAATATTTATTATATAGTAGAGATGGACCATCAGAGATCACTGGATTCTTGCAGCTATTTTCTATACTGAAGTGGAAATGACAGAGCATTTTCACGGATTTAGTTGAGGGATTGCTGATTTAATGCAAGGGTCAGGATTCTAGATGGGATATTGGTTGACTGATAAAATTAAATAAGTTTCATTTTGTCTATTTTGATCGAGCTGGTAAGATATCAGTTCATACGAATATAACGGATCACGAGACGGCTTAGATGGATGCAAAGTGTGAATAATAACACTTGTTATTACCAAGGTAGTTCAGGAGGTCAATTTTGAATATCGGAGCTGACCCTAGAGAAGGTGTTACCTTACTCAGATGGAGTTTAAGGTACTCGAGAAGGATTTCGTAGTTTCTGTAAATAATGATATGACGGTCGGGCGACTGAGCTAGAAAATTTATAATTTTTCTTAGTGTGATCAAACGGTTAGAAGGTACATCATGACATCAAATGTCGATTTTGGTGAACAGATACAGATAAGGATACATATACAATTGCCCTAAGTGTAAAACCTGCTACAAAGGTGGAAAGTTGATCATCGGATATCGTAGGAATCTTTAGCCACTTCCTATAACAAATATGGAAGTTGAATTAAATAGGAGTGACGGTCGATGGGAAGGATCGACATTGATTTGGAATTTCAATTTTCCATATGGAATCTGAGTGGTGGATTGAGAAAGATCGCTTGAGGACATAAATTTGAGTGATGCTTATTTTAGAACTTCATAGTAGTTCTATAGTTCAGTGATAGTGGTGTTATAACATATGGATGTCTATATTAGTGGATGCAAAGTGTTATTTCGAATGAGCTTTATGAAGATTTTGGAGCAGCAGCTCTACTTTATATCTATAGACGGAGGACTTAATTGAGAGATTAAATTAGACCATAAAGGATATATTTGAGGCGTATATCCTAGATTTTCATGGACAGTTGGAAGTGTTTACTTCACTTATCGGAATTTTGTCTGCGATATTGTTGGCACAAGGAGGTTAGTGTGACATCTTTGGAGGTTTTGTATCTTTCACAATGCATACCTCTCATTTGTTGGTTGGAAATGGAAGTAAGGGTTGTACAATCAGACCTCGATTTCATTTAAAAATACGCCGGAAAGAGATACTTCCCTTTGTATTGAACTGCGCGCGGTTGGGAGGCGACAGTAGGATATTGTAAATAGTTGAACTCGTATGCTAAAGTTTTTCTATCAGGGAGTAGTTTGCTCGTTCTGTTTTCCATATAGGAAGAAAGGCGATTTTTGGAGAAAGGTCAATTTTACTTATTACATTGATTTTTGGAGAGGATTGTGTTTCGCAATTAAGGCAGTTGCCTCTAAATTAGCGTTACCAAATTATTAGCGCTGGGTGCATAGGAGTTTGTACGTATATTCTATGGCACTTGGAGGTATGTAGATCATTCCCTTGTCGAAATGGGAGGATTACGTTGTTGTTTGATACAACCTATGCATTGTATGATTATTGTATTTCTTAAAATATAGAAACCTGTATACCACTTGGTATATTGGAGTTAAGTGGAGCCCTTATAGTGAAGTTGCCTCTACTTGGGAATAGGAGGATTTTTTTGCGCACAGTTTTCAAGCATAATGGAAGAATAATGGAAGGAAGTAAGGGCGAATTCCGAGGACGGAATTCCTTTTATTAGGGGGGAAGAATGTAATACCCCTAATTTTAAAAGGATAGTCTCGGTATTTATTTATTTATTTTTACTGTATTTTTTTAATTGTTTAATTGATTATTTGACTAATTGTTTATGTGTTTAATTGAATTAAGTGTTACTTGATTAATTGGCTACTTATTTATGTGTTATTTGTATTTTGTGTAGGTGTTATTTCTATTATTTGTTTAATTAGATTGTGTGCTTAAATGATGTATTTGATTAATTGTAAATTAAATGATTAGATGTTTTATTTTATTTTATTTTATGGTTATGGTTAGTGGTAATGGGCTAACTAATTGGGTCCCATGGACTATTTGGATAGGAGGTTGGATGTGTATGGATTATTACCCATGGATAATGTATGTATATATATAGATATATATTATATACATATATAAAAAAGAAAGTAATTTATTAATTATTTTTATGGTAACTTGGGTAGTAATATTTAATCTGATGTATATGTTTTATATTTAAATAATAAAAATATACATAGATTTGATACGTTTTATGTTTTAAGTTACTTTATAATATTATGATAACTTAAGTATTATTAGATAATCCATTAATAAATAATGGAATGTGTATAATTTATTTATTTGATAAACATATACATAAATTATATACGTAACATATTTTACTTACCTTTTTAATATATATAAAAGGGAAAGTAATTTATTAATTACTTTTATGGTAACTTGGGTAGTAATATTTAATCTTATGTATATGTTTTATATTTAAATAATAAAAATATACATAGATTTGATACGTGTTATGTTTTAAGTTACTTTATAATATTATGGTAACTTAAGTATTATTGGATAATCTATTAAAAAATAATGGGATATGTATAATTTATTTATTTAATAAAGATATACATAAATTATATACGTAACATATTTTACTTACCTTTTTAATATTTTAATATATATATATATATTTTTTAGTTGACTTGGATTGGGAAAAGGGTTAGGGTTATTTTATTTAACCTATAAATATATAGCTATAGGTTGTAAAAGGGGGTTAGAAATATTCACGTGATATATACTGGAGAGATAGTGTTAGAGAGGGAAGGAGGAAAATGAAGGAATGAGGAGAAAAACCCTATAGAGAGAAGATCAAGGAAGAAGAAGTTTAACTTTCGATCCGAAAGTTTAAGGCAAGTTCTTCTTCTATCTCTTTCCCTTTGATTCGTGTTTCTGTACATGCCTAGGAAATTCCAGAATTTATTAAACACATAAAATTAAATAATTACGCATGTTTAATTGGGTTAGAATATAGGTTTTATGAAATTGGTTCATATCTGTTCTTATGTTATGAATTGATAAAATGCATGATTTTGATTTGATTTCTTATGTAAATTTTTACATGTTTAAATTATGTATTTTTCATATTTGTGGAATGATGGAACGTAGAAACATGCCTAAGATTCCTGAACATTAAATAGGGATTAGGTTTGGGTTTTAATAAATTTAAATAGACTCAATCATAATGATGTTTTCTATTTGAATATTTTAAACAAACGAATGGATTTAATCTTTTAAAATATTTTAGCAATTGAGATTAAATGTGTAGGATGAATTGGATATGGAGAATCTTTATTTAACGGTATAATAAAATATCATCATGTATAAGATTCAGTTTGTGTAGGACATATGATATAGGAAGTTTAAAGAAATAATAAGTCATTCATATTATGTGATAACTTGATATCATATTTGTCATAGTTATTTATGAAATATTTGATGTATTTCCTTAATTGTTACATCAATTGTTGGATTGTGTGGTTTAATGCACCGGTATGGGACGGTGGCATTTTAGGGATGGATTAACTTATTAGTTAAGTCCTACCTATTTTATATAAGGGAATGGATTAACTAAAATGTTAAGTCCTACTTATATTTAAGTCAGGTCAGCTGAACAAGTTGAATGACTTATGGATGATTAATTTATTATATAAGGGAATGGATTAACTAAAATATTAAGTCCTACTTATATTCAAGTCAGGTCAGCTGAACAAGTTGAATGACTTATGGAGGATTAATTTATACTGGATAGGATGGTTACTAGATTTTATGTATATAAGTATGGTGCAATGATATGAGCTTGAGTCTCAGGATCAATTGTTAGGGCGCGTATATTGTCAAGGTTGTGTAGCTAGATATAGTGTAGTTGTGTACCCTGGTAGGTCTAGGTACTCGTGCCCACTATATGTGCGTTTTGCATGTTGCCTACTATTCAGGTTAAGACAACCCTATAGTCAAGTGAGGTTCCTTTAGTGTGTATATATATATATACGGACTACTAGTTACTGTTGGATTGACTAGGATGTATACGTGTATCGGATCTCTGCTTGGACTGTAGTAGAGTAGAACTTGTTTGTGGGCCTGATCCACCATTATTTTTCAGGTGTTCGTCACGAGTAGAGGTTGTTCGTGCTGAGCGGGGATCAGTCTACTTCATTCTTCCGATGCTACATAGGAGTTCCTTTATGATTCAGTTTCCTATTTTAGATTACTGTCATTTGTTTAGTTTGGATTTTCTAGGGGTCCACACAGTATGGATTCCCGAGTTGTATTTTGGAGGATCAGTTGTATCAGAAGAGTTTATTAATTAATAGAAATATATTATGAGGTTTATTATTAGATTATTATGTTAGTTTCTTGTCAGTATTTTATTTATTCTTCTTTATTCTTTTGTACTCTGTGTTCGTTTATTATCAATTTGTTTTGATATCCTCGGGTATTCGGGCGTGGGCCTGGCCAACCTGCATTCGGAAATCCGGGGGTATCACACCATTTCTGAAAACCCTCACGAGACTTCACTCGTCCACTAGGGGTAACCTAGGGGTTTAAAAGGCTTGTTGCATATGCTAAATTCAACCGTGATCCCAATGAAAGTGGTGTTATTTTTATTTGTTTTATTAGTTCATAGTTGTATATATGTTTATTTCATTTCCATGCTGTAGTTCATTGCTAAGGACTAACAATATCTAAGTTTGAGGGCGTGATAAGTGCTTAAATGTTACACATTTCAGCACCTAAGTTAGGGTATTTCAGTCTTTACATCTATCTTAATTTCATGTTTTAGTCTAATTTATGTTTATGTGTATTTCAGGGTAATAAAGTTAAAATGAGCTAATTTTGGTTCACTAAAGCCTTTTTGGAGTCAAGCAAAGATATTCAAAAAAAGCTCAGAAAATAGCAAAAAGGAGGTCGCAGCCCATTGCTCGTATAGTGTATTTATTCTTTAAAAGCAGTCAATCTCAGGCCTTTGATGATGTTTCCAAAGATGAAGAAACAAACCAATGAGCTCAGGGCTAAAATGGAACTAAATAGGGCTTAAAGGAAATTTCCAACTCTTGGGGGATCGATCCCCCAGGGTGGGGGATCAATCCTCCAGGACTTGGCAACATTATAGGATTTTCTTATTGTTTGGGCTTATTTTGTAAACTATTGAGCTTTAATAGGGTTATTACTTATAGCTCAGTGAGCCATTAGTTTAGGGTTAGTTTTTATTTTATTGAGGTGGAGATTATTATTTTAATTATTTAAGTTTTATATTTTTTTCTGTACCGTGATATCGATATTCTCTCTGGAAAACACGAAGAGGAGAAAAGTTAGGGTTTTGGAGAAAAGTTCAGAGAAGAAAAAGAGGAGCCAGACGAATCAAAGGATGGGGCTTGTTGACAACTTGCATCCATTAACTATGAACGGCTTATTCTTCTGCTTAGGGTTGGATAAACCCTAAGCATGTAACCTAATCTCTCTCTCTTTTCACTTTTTGGGGATTTATTTGTGTAATTTTAGTATAGCCTTGAAATATAAATTTATTCTTTCATTTGATTATCTATGCCAATTTCATATTGTCTTATATGTTTTTGATTGGTAATTAATCTCTACACTTGATTTCTTTGTGATTTGAATCTTGTGATGGCTATGCATTGTGTTAATTAGATGTAATTGTGTTTTAATTTGATGAAATTTGCTTCTAATAGATGGGTTGTACTCCAAAGTTAATTTAATTAGGTTAAATTCTTATTGAATTTAGTTAATTTCAGGCTTAATTAGTTTAATTGCACTTTCGTTCTTAGGTAAGTAGACAATCTATGCTTGTGTTTGATTTCCATGCTTGTTGCCACAATTTACATTATCTTTCAGATTAATGTGTGTTGAAATTGTAACTTAAATTGATGAATCATGCTTTGAATTGGTGAATTACACTACACTTAGTTTAATTGTCATTAGGTAGTTGATTCATGCTTGAAATTGATGGTTTATACTTTTTTATTGCAATCATTAGCCACATTCTAGATTACACATTTTTATTCCCCAATTAGTTGAAAGTTAGTGAGTTAGGGAATGTGCTTAGTGGTGAATTCTACACCCTAAGTCTCTTCCCAATCTCTTAAACTCTATTTATTTTATTGAAATCATTTAACTTAAAATTAGTCTAATCACAAAACCAAACTTTTTTAGCAATCACATAAACACTAAAGTAGAATTTAATTATGAAAAACCTATAATTGTTTAGATCTCTTGGGACAATCCCTGCTCATTTCATACTCCATAATATAAGTGTTTAGTGGTTTTATAAATTTTAAAATATGGTGCCCACTTGACATTATTTCTAAACCTAAAGTGTTGTGCATTATTTTATGCACACGCTCGGTCGCACCACATTGCATTGCACTTCTTTTTTATTATCTCATATGATATTATTTTCCCGAGCCTGTATGACCCTTTATCTTATATTTGTTCTTTGTTTGGATTCACGGAGGTATTAAGGAGTGCATTTTAGGCAACTCCTGCTGAGTTGTGGTTGCTCATTTCTTTTTTATACACATCTTTTTAGGTCATGGCAAAAATGGTGTGGAGGATATTCCTCCTCAGCTGTAGACAAAGTCGGGACTGGTGTTGTGGTGTTTTCATTTTGTATAATAGATCGTGTATATTAGTGAGACAATGTAACGTATAATATTTGTTCAGAGCATTCCTGTTATGTAATAAATGTTATTTCAGACTTTAGGACTTTATAATATAAGTATCTTACCTGTTTTTTTTTTTCGGAAGGTATACCTGTTTATTTTCATGTATAGTATTAAGATGGGAATAAATAGGTGGATGTGTATATATGCTGAGACATGTTACTGGGATGTTTATAGTTATGAGACTGTGATTTGTCAGTGTGGTGAGTTCACAACCCGGACTATGGTCTTGGGCGTGCAGAACTTGTGGAGAAGGAAAGAGATTAAAAGGTAGCCATATTTACAAATCAAAAGCTCCAGTCAAGAGATAGGAAGGAAACAAGTACTGTTCCTATTCTGAAATACAAGCCAATGTAAGGCTTGTTCGTACAGGAAAATTGTACACCACAATCAAGAAAGCTATCCAATGGATACACAATCACAATTCCGCACATCACCTTCTTAACATGGTTATCAACTGAATCTTGTTCAACCCCTAAATACTTTTCACACAAAATTGATCACCGCACTGGAGATTACCACAGGATATATGTTTTTTATTTGTACATATGGGTCAAATAAAGTGAAAAATAACGGTAGAAAGCATTATTCTTGGCTAGCATAAAAAACTGAAATACATCTCACAAGCAAAAAGGAAACTATACTATGGGGATTGAACTGTATTTCTTGATTTACGAATCTCACAAGCAAAAAGGAAAAGAGAATATAATGGGAAAACTGAAAACAAACAAACAAAGAAAGAAAGAAAGAAAGAAGAAGAAGAAGAAGAAGAGAAGAATTTTTTTTTGGTGATTTTCAAACCATTGAGGCATTAAGTACAAAAGTTACAGCAAGGTAACAAATTGTTGTATTGATTATTCCTATCTGTATCAACAATCCTGTAAACATTGAAGAGAGGGAGATCACTAGAAATATTATATGTATCATCCCGTGTAATTATTTCGCATAAATATATAGAACTCACCGATTACAACACTGGCTATCTTGCGAAGCTCAAGTTTTTTTGTTTCCGGACATCCAAAAGAAAATTGTTAAAACAATATAAAATATATATATATATATATATATATAGATATAGATATGTAGTTCCAGAGTTTTATGAATCCATAGCGCTAACATATAATGGCAACAATATACAAAATGATACACTTCAAAACAAATTTAGAAGTCGTGAGTCACAAATTATTTATTTCCACAGTAAGTCACCTAATGTTCCATCCATTTCATCGATCCAGTGAGGGAAAGGAAACGAAGAGGAAAAATAGATGGATGAAAGATTTCTGTAGCGTTTTTCTCAAGCTTCAATAGAAGTATAAATTAATTCTTTCAAATGACTTAAATTAGGTAATATAAAAAAGAAATTGCAAGTAAAATCTTATTACATATATTTATTATACACACATAGGGACAGAGCAACATTGGGCCAAGGGGGGCACTTATAGATGGAATGAAAGATTTCTGTAGCGTTTTTCTCAAGCTTCAATAGAAGTATAAATTAATTCTTTCAAATGACTTAAATTAGGTAAAATAAAAAAGAAATTGCAAGTAAAATCTTATTACATATATTTATTATATACACATAGGTACAGAGCAACATTGGGCCAAGGGAAAAACGCTACAGAAATCTTTCATTCCATCTATAAGTGCCCCCCTTGACCCAATGTGGCACCACAATATGCTTATATATTTTTACTCTAGTGTATGTAAATTTTAAAATTTTTATAAAATGCCCCCCTAAAATTCTCCATTTCTAAAGCGGTCTCTAGGCCCAATGTGGCTCCTATATATGTACATACTTTATTTTAGGTATTTTTAAAAATTTTAATAATCTCTCTTAACTCTTTCTTTCTTTTCTCTTTTACTTTTTTGCTTTTTCAAGTTTCTTTGATCCCATAAAAATAAATAAAAAATTGCATTCCTTTCTTCAATCAAACTAATATTCCTCTTCAAAGTTCTTAAATTTTTGGGTAAGTTACACTGACACCCCTAAAGCTTGCCTTTATTACACCTAAATGAAACTTGTCAGGCGTGGTGTCTATAAAGCCCCCTGAATTTTTGCTCCATTTTATACAAAAACTCCCCTAACACATGGTAAAATGACTTTAATGTCCTTTGACTTGTGAAGCTGCACTTTTGACTCACTAAGTTACCAATTTACCATGATAAGATATAGAAAATACCCCTTAATTTTTAATGCTCTCCCTCACTCTCCAGTACAACCCACATCTTTCTCTGTCGCGCTCTTCTTAGCCACTCTATGCATTACGATGTGAAAATCTATAGTGTGAAATGTCACAATTGCAAATTATACATATATGTATATTTCCATATGTTACGTCAATAAACAAGCCACATAGAAAGAACACAAAGATTTAGCATGGTTCGGTAAAGCCTACATCAACAGTGGAGATTCGGCAAAAGTTTTCACTATGCGAATAATAGGAGATTACAACTTTCAGCCCCTTGCTCCCTTTCTCTATAATTTTCGTGTCTTAATATGATCCCTACTCCAAACCCTAAATGCCCTTATATATCAAGTTATAAGAGAGTACTAATTAGGGGTCCATGACCCATAAGCAAAATATGGGTCAAAATTTTTGGGCCCACCCAAAGCTCATCCAACGGGTCACAATGAGACACGACACCAAATTTGGGCCACAACATCACAAATCTACACCATGGCTCGAATTACGCTAAGCTCCACAATCTCTGGCTACTCCCTTTGCCTCTTCTAAATGTTCCCAAGGACCTCAACAATTGCAAGTACCAATCAAGTCCAAGTAATGTCTTAACTTTTGAGTAGGAATGACCTTAGTCATCATATCTACCAGATTCTCTATTGTCCCAATCTTCCTCACTGCAATAGCACCTTGTGCAACCACATCTCTACTCTAGCCTCTAGTTGGGCACAAGGGTTAGACGACGATTGGTCAATTTTTTCCCTCTAACCGGCACTCTGTAAATCCTCATTGCACCACTGTTTGTCAGCCCTCCACCGTCACCAATCTCCCTTGCGAAATCTTTGCAGTCTCAATTCTTCATACTCTCTCTTAATTAAAGACAAGAGACCCCTTCGGGTATGATTGAGATGGAGATGCAGTGGTTTGGTTGGTGATTGAAGTGGAGTGACAAGGTGGTGGGGTAAAGGGTGGAAGGAAGTATCAGCTTTTTCATATCCTACACCGAACCGTGCTCCCTCTAGGTCAAATTAGCATCGGACTCGTAAAATCCAGTTCCTTTTAATAAAAATCATTTCAAAATATTTTTCTCATTTCCCTTTCCCGCAATGTCATGCAAATGCCTCATTTTCATTAATTTAACTTCAAATTCGTCTATTTAACAATAATGGCATAAACATGGCATATTCAATACAATTGATATAAGTATGAAATTTACTACCATTTGATTTCAAGCAAGACATTCTCTATCAATTAACCACAAGTAAGACAATTATCATAAATTCAATTATAGGCATATCCTCTTTAATACAATGGAAACAATCACAACATTCTCCATAATATAGCTACCAACATGCTCACTATATCTTTCGCATTTCACAACTATGCTAGTACTTAGAATTTAACACAAATGGCATCACATCTATTACCCATAAACAAGCTTAAATCATTAGAACACATCACCATTTTTCAACTAGCAACAAAATCATGATGTAGCATTAAACATGAAATTAAAGGAAGAACATGCTAGTAGTTCTCAATAAAAGACAAAGTCTAAGGACTTAGAAAACCCCTACCTCCATAAAGCAAGCTAAACAAGGCCTTATGGCAAGCCAAATTTTGAACTCTCCTAAACCCTAGTAATATGGGTGCCAAATGGAAGCCCTCTCCAAGCTCTCCAACTTTCAATTCTTGCTCCTTTTCAAACTCCCACTCTAAACCCCTCAAAACCAAGCTTTAATCTATGGAGATACATATATGTATTGATGTAGAGATGTAGAGAGAGAAAGAAGAAAAGTAGAGAGGAGATGAGAGTTGGCCGAGAATGGGAAAGGAAGGAGGATGAGTTGGTCTTGCAAATGCCTCCAAGGCCATTATTATGCCAAGTGTTAACATCCTATGGCACACTAACTTTTGTAAAGTTACTCTAGTGCCATTGCTCATCCATTGCAATGCCAATATTATCCCCCAAAATATCTCCTCTAATATATATATATATATATATATATATATATATATATATATATATATATATGTATGTATGTGTGTGAAATACCAACAATGCCCCTCAAATAAAATGGAAAAACCAGGAGAAATTCCCAAACCCGGAAATCATCCCGATTTCCAAAAAATTCTAAAAATGATCATGTCAACTTTAATTAACTTAAAATAATTAAAATTACATTTCTAAAACCCTCGGCTCAAAAAATAACCGAAATAGCCCTCGGGGCCTGCGTAGCATGCAAAACGAGGTACATAAATAAATAAAATAAAGATTCAAAAAATTCAAAAAAATTCGGGACATTACATATATGAACCATGATATGAGCATAAATTCTCAGGATTGATGGTTAGGAAAACTATATTACCCCTGGGATGTGTAGCTGGATATAGAGGATTATGTGTTCTGCCCTATAGTCCAGTAAGAGTCTTTAGTGTGTATTTATATATGTATACTGACTATGTAGCTATTGCATGAGTTGACTAGGATGTATTCGTTCATTGGGTCTCTGTTGGAATGTAGTAGAAATGACTTCTTCGTGAGCCTGATCCATTATTTATTTTCAGGTCATTGTTTATAGCATGTGTAGATCATGTTTGTACAGAGTAGAGGCCAGTATCATCACTCTTCAAGTCATTTATGTAGGATTCTATCTTTTATTTTTAGTATTCAGATTTAGACAATTATTATTTTTGTGTCAGTTGGGATTTTATTAGAGGTTCACATGGTATGAATTCCCGAGTTGTATTTTGAAGGGTTAATGATATCAGAGATAGTTATTATTTAATGGAATTTATTTTGAGGATTTAATTAATAGATTATTATTTTAGTTTTCTTTTCAGCCATTATGTTTATTCCCTATTTATCTTTTGTCATTCGTGCTTGTTTATCATCAATTGTTTCGATATCCTCTGGTTTTGTGTCCCGACTTGATCAACTCGTGTTCTGAAATTGGAAGGTATCACAATAGTTCCTCATTGACTCTCATCCCATAAAAGGTAGTTGTACTTAAGTTACTAGTTACCGTCCAATTGCATTATGCAATGTGGCTTATAAAATCAGTACCAAACTGATGGATACTAGCTAGGTTGAATAAAGTCCTTGTTAAAATTGTATGTGTTGAACAACCTGAATTTATAAGAGGAAAGAAGATATAAGATAATATTATTTTTGCTTTGAATTAGTTAAGGGTTTCTCAAACAAGAGATCAAATTCTTTGTTTGCTTCAAAGATGGACCTCAAGAAGACTTATGATTCAATAAAGTGGGGATTCTTGAAACAGCTATTACAATTATATGGTTTTGGAGAGGTCTAAATAGGTTGATAATGGAATGCATTTCCTTTACTTGATTCTCTATCCTAATTAATGGATTTCCTTGTGGATTTTTTCAACCTGGAAAAGGACTTAGATGGGCATTCCCTTTGTCTCCTCTATTGTTTACTCTAGTAACAAAATATTTCTTTAATCATATGGAAGATTTGGCTATGAATTGTGTTATTTTTGTTTTTTTTTTTTGTTTCTAAAGTGGTCGCTAAGTTTGGTATAAATATATCTCATTTTTTAATTTTTGATGGCTTGTTAGTGTGCTTCAGGGTCTCCCTCTGATCAACTACTATTTGAAAAAAAAAGTCATTATACTTGTGATGACCCTGTGGGTGGGTGTGTCATGGGCGGGTGCGAGAGACACTGACAGGCTACCACACTAGCGAGCTAAGGGTGCACAGTCCCACATCGCCTAGGTAGAGGAAAGGTGAAATGCTTATATGTAAGTGTGTCATCTCTAATTGGTATGAGGCCTTTTGGGGTGAAGCCCAAGAGCAAAACCGTGCGGGCTCAGGCCCAAAGTGGACAATATCATACCATGTGGTGAAGTGGGTTGTTACAATACTGCTCTACTTGATAAGTTTCAAATATGATAAGTGTATGGAATGACACGAACTTATCTCTAACATGTATATTAGAGCTTGTTAATCGATTTTGTCCTCTTTAATGTACTTCTGGTGTTCTATTTTCAAGCTTTTGGAATTTGATACAGTATTTGGATAAGAGAGTGAGGAATTTTCTTTAGGGCTCGACTGAATCTTGCAAGAAGCTTCATGCCTTAAAATGGAATATGGTTAGAAAACCAAGAAATGAGGGTGGGTTTGGCATCAGAAGGATAAAGGATATTAATGTAGCTTCTATATGCAGGCTGGCTTGGGATTTTTTGCAGTCAAAAGACACCATGGGTTGCTTGGTTCGATATAATTTATTTAATGGTAGTTTCTTACAGAATTTCCATCCAATAAGTTGTCACTTTGTTATATGGAGGAACTTGCTTTAGGTTAAATATATCTTGCTGTAGAATTATGTGTTTCACATTGGTGATGGTAATTTTGTTTCGTTATTTACTGATCTTTTGTGCCAAGGCCAACCTTTGCTTGATAGATTTGGCAATAGATTATACAGGGATTTAGATATCCGAAAAAAATTCTTATGTTACAGCTTTATGATTGTTGATGGATAGTGGCAATTTCCTAAAATTGTGAATACCAATATTACTCAGATAAGAAATTGCATGTTATCTATTCCTATTCGTGGTGGAACTGATACTATAATTTGGAATAAAGGTAACTTTACCTTTAGAACTGTTTGGGGTTCTTGTAGGTTCAGAGCTTCATTTGTGAATAGGTATGCCATCTGTTTGAGTGGGTGCAGACTACGAGCATACATTACTTACTGTGTTTATCTTCAAAACAAGTTATTGTCTTTAGAGAATTTGAGAATGAGTGGGTTGCAAAATACTTATTTATGTCATAATTGTTGGAATGCTTGTGATGATCATGATCATTTGTTTGATGCATGTCTTTTTAATATTGCCATTTGGGACTAGTTTTCTGATATCTTGGGATGGAATTTGCAACATTTTGGGACTCTTAATCAACTGCTACAATAATTTTTTGCTAGGAATAAAAGGCACAAGACTCAGTGGAGGATCTTTGCTACTGTCATCTGCTAAATTTAGGGTAAGAGAAACAATAGCCCCACCAACAACAGTCTAGAACTCCATTAGATGTTGGTGGACTTATATGGTGGGAAGCACTAGATTTAGCCACTTTGTCTATGGTGGATGCTTTATAGTGCTTGTTGTAGATGTTTGGCTGCTTTTCTTTTTTTGGTCTTATCTGTCCATTTATATTTTATGGGTATGCCCTTGATGTGTTACATGTACATTATTGTTGAAATTTATAAATAAAGAATTCCACTTTACCTAGGAAAAAAGGAAAAGAAAAAAGAGAAGAGTAGTTTCTTTGAACTATCTTATTAGCAAATCCTTCTATTGCAGAACAACTTGGATGTTATGCATAGAGAGACACATCTGCAATAATGTGTTAAGGACATTATTGAACATTGAAGAAAAAAAGAATGAAAAATTCAAAATTCGGTTGGATATAGAATATAGGGGATTAGAAAGTCACTCCACCTCACATAATGATAAAATTTTGACATGCCACAAGCACTACACATTGTCAAATGATGAAAAAAGGCAATTGTGTGAATGGCTAAACCCACTCAACTTCCTAGATGGCTTGCATCGAACATAAGTTGGTGTTTGAATGATAATAATTGTATGATCTCTTAATTGAAAAATCATAATTCAAATGTTCTCTTACATCTCCTATAGTTTTAGAGACAATGTCTAAGTCTTCGTCGCTTTATGAGTTATTAGTGATGGTAATTACCTTAAAAACAAGTTTTAGCGATGAAGTTTTTACAACAATTATGTGCTCTCGCAAAAGCCTTAACCCTTTGAGGTGGCACTTTTAGCAATTGTTTTATGACTTTTTGTGACGATTGTGATTGTCGCTAAACCTCCCCAATCAAGTACGGACCATTAATAAGCCAGTGGGGGCAATCACATGTACATATATATATATATATACACACCTATAAAATCTAACTATTGTCCTCACTGAATTTACTAAAAAATCCCACTATTGCCCCGCCCCCAACCCCGGGCCCATATAATTTTCTGGTCCATCCTTGCCCACAATTATTATAGTGTTATTTTTTAGAAATAATTAAATTGAAATAACTGTCAAACTTGCTAAATATAATTATTGAAATTTGAATTACAAATATGAAGAGTTTTTTTTTTTTTTCGTTAAAGAAATATGAAGAGTTGTAACTATATATACAGATAATAGTTGTCACACTCTGGTGACTTTTGAGTTTTGAACTTGCACCCTTTGCTACTCTATAAATATGGGTGCTTGCTCTAGATTTTTCGTTCAGTCTTCTAGTTCTCTCATATTTATTCCTACTCTAAATTATAACAGTTTTAGAGAGAGCACAAACTTTTTATTCTTTAGTATTGTTAATTGTAGAAATTTCGACTACCTTGCATCCCAAAAGTGTCCCCATAGCCAATTCCTTTTGAGTAGCCAAATAACACATTAAGGAGAGTGATCATACATGCCTCAACAGTCATAGAAATTATTAGTTTTGGGATTGAAGTTAATCACACGCAATGAATGAGGATGTAGTCTTGGCCGACTTAAACACAAGAAATAAACCTTCCATCAAGTTGTATTATTCAAGTTCTCAATTGTTCATGTCACATTCAAACCCTAGTCGTTAGATCAAATCTTTTCAACGGCTCTCAGCCAATTTATGTTAATGTCATTAGCCAATTTTTTTGGTCCCAAAACAAGTTGGCGGGGTCGCATGTATGTTTCATATCCTTTTTATCACAAAGTTATGTTTCAACTTGTAAACACCCATTTCATATTAGTATCCAAATATTTTAATTATTTATTTTTTGTTTTGAAATTATGTCCTAAAGTTGCATCCTTAAAAGAAACTTTATTGCCATTTTGTACAATTTCTTGAAATGAATCCTAAAGACAACAACTAATCAAATGTATTTTTGTTTTGTCTTTGCTACCAAAAAGTCTAGTGAAAGTGGTCTTTCACACTTTGTATTGTGTTGTACAATTGAGGGTATACCATCTCTTCAATAGAATCAACCTCACTTATGGACTAGGAAGCACGACACTCCATCTAATTAAGAGTATCGTGGCAGTGTCGGACACATGTTAGATATGGCTAAAAGGATCCTAAAATTTGAATATTTTATTTTCTGATTGGACACGACAAGACATGTTTTGGACACTCTTAGAACAATTTTGTAATTATTTTTATTTGAAGAATGAATTTCAATGCAATTTAAAATATATTATGGACTAATACAAAAAAATAGTATATAATTTAAAATAACTTATAAAATTTAAAATATCAAAAAATACAGTTACAAATATTTAATTCTAGACCTCAAATTAGTGCTTTCATTCATGATTATGTGGATAAAATGAATAAAAATAATTGTTTTTTATATATAATAAAATATTTTATTATTATTATTTGACGTATCTATGCCATATTTGTGCCATATTTTTGTTAGATTTATAGTATCTCATAGGGGTGGGTAAATAATCCGTGAATTCGGTCCAATCCGTGCAAATTAAATCAGATTGCTACACCCACGGATCGATAACAGATTCATAAAAATCAAATATATAGCTCACAGATTGGATCAGGGATTGGGCTATTAAAAATCCGTTCTGATTCGATCCGTCAGTCCGATTAGATCCGATTCGTGAAATTTATATATATATATATATATATATTTTCCAATGGTATATTAGTTAATGATAATTTAATGTACTCTAGGATGTATTAGTTTATAATTATTTAAATATATGAATTAATATTAATAAATTAAAATTTTATGTATTGGGTTAGGGTTAAAAGATAAATGAATAATAAATAATATTACTTTAAAAAAAAAAAAAATAGATGATTTAAATAAAACTCAATTCGCAGATCTAATCCGATCCGATCTGTTATTACACGAATTTGATTCGATTCGATCCGATCAGTAGGATAACGGATCGGTGGCAGATTAAAATTTTTCTAATCAGTATGGAAGCCAATTGGATTAAAATTGATGTTTAATCTGGTTAATATCATGCCGTATCCATTATCCCGTGTTTATCTTATGGATGATGAAAAAAAAAAAAAACCAACACAAGTTTCTTTTAACGCGGTGCACTTTTTTTTTTTGATTGGTAGCACAAGTTTTCTTAAATAAAATAAACAATTACGTAGTAATACAATACATGACAATAGCCCAAACCCTGACCATTTTGACTGATATAACAAATCCAAAACGAAAAAACAGTGTCTTTTGGAATGTCATCTGTAGATGTTGATTGTTTGCCCGTTATATTTTTAACAACGTGGCCTCTATGAGTCTACAAAATATAATGATAATACTATATAAATAAATAAAAATAAAAAATGAAACTAAAGCAAACTATCTCTTACCTATTTTCTGATCATACACATTACGTACTCCTAATACATTATTGGAATGGTCATTCCAAACTTGATAAATCCTCCAAATAATTGTCCTATAATACTTATCAAAATATCTTGTAATACTTGTCATCACATTTATATGATAAAATTGATTACCATTTAAAATTTATAAGTCACTTCATCATCACAAAATAATGCTAAGGATAAATTGTATAAAACAAATAAATGGAAATGATAAATTGTATAAAACAAATAAATGGAAATTTACTCTTATATCATTTGCACGAGGTGTATATATATTGTCAACTTTGAACACTCTTTTTATAGTATTCATAATTTTCATCTCATATGAAGATTGACTTTTATAACATTTGTTTGACCTATCCCAATCCGTGTATATATTATCATTTGTGCAATCTTCTTTTAATAGCCTTAATTTTCATGAGACGATGTGGAGCATCACAATTGCTAATATTTTCTTTGTTCGAAAAAACAAATTATCTTTTTTTGAAATTTTTTCCGAAAAAGAAAATTTTTTTTGAATAAATTTTAAAAACGCTCACTATTTTCAAATCTTAATCATAAACCCTCATTTGTTTCCCCACTCTTTAAAAAATGATCATATTGACTAATATTCGAGTCCGACCCATTAAATGAATTAGAATGGTGAATAAAGTGTTCTTAGTATTTAGTTGGGTGCCAATAGTCACCCTCTCGTGTAATCATATGTGTTAGATTTATTAAATAAAATAAAAAATGAAACTTAAGCAAAAATCTCTACCTATGTTTTGTTCATTCACATTACGTACACCTAATACATTATTGGAATGGTCATTCCAAACTTAATAATGTAAACTATAATTATTCAAATCAAGCATTAATCACAAATAAACAGGAATATCAAAATTTTAGAACTTTATTATTCTCACATTCGTATAATGCATAAATAAATAATTAGATATAAATACATCGATCTGTAATTACAAATCTTATAGAGATCAAATCAAATATCGAGATATTGCGGAACGAATAACGTGATGAACTGCAAGTACAAAAAATAGACGAAGCGTGTGGAAACTAATTTCTCTCTCTTGGCCTTTTTCACACATAAACATTATACATGTTGTTTTATTAGCGTATATAATTGATGGGATGTATGCACTTTTATAAAGGCTGAGAGATAACCAGTTTTCCTTTTAGTAATCGTAATTTCACTTTCCATCAAAGTAAGGAATAAATAAGAAAAACACTTCTCCAATAATTAATTACCAAAAAGGTAATTAATAAGTTGACCAAATAATATAATATTAATCTGGTATCTATTTACTTAACTACTAATTAATGAGATACATTATATGTCCAAATCACGTGGGCCACACAATTAATAAATAATCTTACATTATCCTACTTGGCCTATATGATAACTTCTGTTGTGGTTTAGTAATATAGTCATTAGTGTGCACCATAAATCAGATTGAGTCCTTAAGTTGGTCATCATAAATACTAGGGTAAATAAATTACCAATGCGAGTCATGACGGTTATATATCACTAAATGACACAGTCCCTTCCATGTACCACAACACTAGTAACCTATTCAATATAGTCTATAAATAAAAAGTATCAATAATGATCTAATAATAATGTATTTTCCAAGAGTATTCATATTACCACTTATTAAAGTAATACGTACATGTGTATTAATTAATAGGAAATATCAGAAACACATTTAATGAGTGCAAATGTCAAATATATATATAAGCATTGTTAAACAGTCCGTAATTAATAAATAATCATTACTCACTACATTTAAGACCCATTCTTTCAACATGTTCCATAAATGTCTTGGGTGATAGTCCATTCATTAATGGATTGCAATCTAAGTTGTGTGCTTATATGTTCAATAGACACTCGTTATTTCTAAATATCTTCTTTAATGATAATGTATTTCAACTTTAGAATACCTATCATTTTTTATACAATAAAATCAACAATTGCACATAACTCCAAGTCCTGAAATAAATTCTACAATAATAAATTGTAGCATCAAAGTATGCTACAAACTAAAAATTCATAATAGACAAAGTAATAATAAATTACTTTCCACTTTTTCATAATGTTTTTCCTCCAACCAAAAGGAACAAATAACCAATTGTGAATTAATAATTATCTAGCTCTTCATAAAAATGTCTTTCTAAGTATGAGTATATGATATTTTATCTATTATCAACTTGTATATACATCAAACTCCACACTATATGCATAAGAAATATTTTTCTTTTCTTTACCTTCTATCTAACTCATTCTCTAGGATTGTATTAAGCTGAATTTATCTCCTTTTACGTATGGAATAATATTGGTTGAACAATGTTTCATACCAAAACTTTCTAGAACTCTTTCAATATATGCTTTTTGAGACAATTCTAAAAATCCACGTGATTTATCATGGAATATTTCTATTCCTATCACGTAGGATGCCTCATCCATATCTTTCATTTCAAAGTTCTTAAAGATAACTTTTAGTTTCATATAATAAACTAAGATCACTACTAGCAAACAAAATATTATCAATATATGGAATCAGAAATATAAACTTACTCCCACTAACCTTCTAGTATATACACTGACCAACAGTATTTTCCTTAAAACCAAAAGAAATAATGGTATCATTGAACTTAAAATACCATTGTCAGGAAGCTTGTTTAAGTTCATATATTGACATCTTAAGTTTATAGACCATGTATTCTTTACTCTCTAATGTGAAGCCTTCAGTTGTTCTATATAGACTTACTCTTTCTAAATTCCCATTCAGAAAAGTTGTTTTCATATCCAATTGATGGATTATTTTCTAATTTATACCTGAACTTCTTGAATGATCACATTCTTATTTTTATCACTTCCATTGATTTCATCATTCTCAATGAATCTGACATTACCGGTTTTAATAATTATCGTACTATATTTAGGATAGTAAAACTTGTACCATTTAGATTACTTAATATCCACAACATTATGGGTAACGAGGGATTACTTAACATACTACTAACCATATCCATAAGAGTAAGATTATGCCTTTCAGTTACACGCTTCTGCTGTGGCATGCTTAGTATAGTGTATTGAACACAAATGTCATGCATTTCAAGAAGTTTAGCAAACGGTTAAAGTATTAACCCGTTTCATCATACTTTCCATAATATTCATTACCTCTATTTGATCTTATGATGTCACTTTTCTATCTAGTTGTTTTTCAACCTCATTCATGTATACTTCAAGAGTACCAACTGCTTAAGATTTTTCATGTAACAAATAAATATATCCATAACGTGAAAAATCAACTATAAAGGCAATAAAATACTTTTCTCCACCAAAATATGGAACATCAGAAGGTCTATAAATATCTGTATGAATAATTTCAAGAAGCTATGTACTTATTATGGCTCATTTCTTTGTGTGTTTGATTTGTTTACCCTTAATACAATCCACACACACACCAAAATTAGTAAAGTTTAGATTTAGAAAAATCACATTCTTTACTAATTTTTCTAATCTTTCACTGAATATTGTCATAGTCCTTTATGGTACAAGATAAATGAATTTTCATTAATTGAGTTACGCTTAATTCTAACATTATGATGCAAGTTTAAAAGAGTTTTAATAAATAAATTATCAAATTTGAATTTACAGAAATCATCAATAATAATACCGTAACTCACAAATTAGAATTTCTTAAATCAACATTATTATCAAACTTAAAGGAAAAATCATTAACATGAAGTTTTGAAATTAAATCAAAGAGTTTAAAACAATTTAAGTAAAATGTATTGTCTAAGACTAGAGAAAATGTCTCAATGGTTTCAACAAAACTTTTTCCCAATTCTCATAAATAAGAAATTCTTATTTAATTTGTAATTTAGGCCATAAGTAATCCTTGCATATATTAGAAATATAAACATTAGTACTTAAGTCAACATATCATATATTAGAAAAAATTTCAATAAGTAATTCGAAATATACAAAATCCAAATACTTACTATTAGATCTTTTTCGAATCATCTTTTACGTTTCATTTAATTTTTCTAAAAGTGTTCAATATATAAATGACACTTTTACATTATTATATTCATTTCTTTTAGTAAATTGACCTAAATCTTTTAATTTTGGGTATTACTCACTTAATGTCTTTTCAGGCTTATTCTCAAATTTCTTTTTAGCTTATTGAGTCATCAGATGAACATAATGCTTACCTTACTGCTTAAGCCTTGTCTTCTCCTAAATTAACATAATGGTTAATTCATTCACTTTCACTTGTCTTAATTCGAAATGACCCATACTGAGTGGACAAGAAATTGAGAATAAATTGAATGAGAAATTTCTCATCCACAATCATTCCTAAGGTTCTCAATTTTGCAGCAACATTAGTCATCTTAAGAACACACCCATACATGATAAAGATACCAACAAAAATACATAGTAGTAATATAAATTAATAATTTTTGTTTTAGATATTTATCTACAAAGCGAAAACATTCTTCTAATTAGATATTACTTACCACTATCACTATGGGGAATAATTATTTGAATTATAATGTTTAATATGTTCGATCTCTCCTAAGTTTTATGGAAAATATTTTCTTACTCGCTGTTTTTATCAATAATAATAGTAGGTTTCTCAATTTAAAATGCTAAATTCAAGATTTAGTACATCTAAATTTTGAACTTAATTTATTCATTCCATTATGAGAAGTTAGTCCTATTGAGAATCAAAATAGATGTAGCATGTGAATTAAGGGATGTAATAAAACAAATATAATAAGATAAAATGCTCACAATAATAATACTTTGAGTTAATAAATACAATGTATAACTATAGTACCCATTTGGGTGGCAATTATAAAATACTAATAATGATGTTTACATGTATTTATATGTATACCTTTATTGGTGATACATTATTTAATTAAACAGATAAGTTACCTTTAGATATCCTGTATATACCTAATTTAAAATACATACAACACCTTAATTTTCTTTAATCACTTGAAAATCAATTTCCTTTGGAGAATTATTTTTCATAATTAAATAAACTCAATATTCATGAATATCACAAAAAAATAAGAATCGTAATTTATGAAATATTGCAATTATGTTTACCACTAAAATTAATATCCATCAACCATTATGGTTGTGCCACTTAGGTAGCTATCAACCTTTATATAATACGAATATTAAATTAGCTAGTGACTACTTTATCATTAATTATATTTACTACTAAAATTAATATTAATCAATCATCATGATTAGGCCAATTTGGTAGCTACCCTCACATAATATGAATATTAAATAATTTAGTGACATATTCATTATTAAATTACCCATTTAACATTATACACACATACTTATACTGATCGATCCAAGTTTAGATATATTCGATCCTAGAAACTTAATAGTCTAAAAATTCAATAAAAATATCATATTACTTTATATATATGATAAACATATTATTTTTTATTTTTGGACTTGAAGATCATATATGAATCAATGTAAAATTGACTTTTCGTCATATATGTATATAAGGGTACAAAAAATAATAAAATTTTTAAACTCACATGTTATTCTAGAAATTCAAATTTGTTTTAATAAAATAAATAAATATTTAATAATTTATTAAATTTTATATAATTAATAAAACAGAATCTGAAATACAAATGGGTTTCATAAAAAACAAAAAAGAGTAACGAACAATACTAGCTAGTATAAATTTTCAATTTCAAATATTATTCCAATTATGCACGAAAATGAAAAGGGGAACACATTAATAGATTCATCTTGTTTGTCTTATTATACATATGTATCGCATGAATAAGCCGTAATTAACTTTTTGGCAATTAAGTTAGGCTTAGAAATCGATGTATGTAAACTAAATAAATGATCAAACAGATCCAAACATATATATAGTGCGGATTCAAAATTAATAGATTATTCAATAATTTAATTTAATTTTTATTTTATGCAATTTTAGAGGAAAATCATGAGTTCTTAAACCTTAAGTTTTGATACCACATGTAAATTTTAATTATTTATATCAAGCATTAATCATAAATAAACATGAATTCCAAAATTTTAGAACTTCAATATTATTCTCACATTCCTATAACGCATAAATAAATAATTAGATATAAATACCGCGATCTATAATTGCAAATCTTATAGAGATTAAACCAAACATCTAGATCCTACGGAATGAACAACGTGATAAACTGCAAATACAAACAATAGTCAAATCTTGTGGAAACTGATTTATCACTCTTGACCTTTTTCACACATAAACATTATACGTGTTGTTTTATTAGCGTAAATAATTGATGGGATATATGCACCTTTATAAAGGCAGAGAGATGACAAACTTTCCTTTTAATAACCGTAATTCTATTTTCCATTAAAGTAAGGGATAAATAGGAAAACATTCCCCAATAATTAATTACCAAAAAGGTAATTAATAAGTTAACCAAATAATATAATTTTAATCTGATATTTATTTAGTTAATCAGTAATTAATGAAATATATCATATGTCCAAATCATGTGGGTCACACAATTAATAAATAATCTTACAATAAATCCTCAGAATAATAATTGTCCTGTAAAACTTATCAAAACTACCCCATATGAGCTATTTCTATAAATTTGAAACCTCTCTCTCCCATTCTTATCAATCCAGTAACTATCAGAGGGAGAAAGAGAGAGATATGGAAGGCTCATCTTCAAGCTATGTTCTTACAACCCTTCAAGCTTTGCAATGATTTTTTAAAACTTCTTTTTGTTTAATAGTAATCTAATGTGAAACTAATTCAAGATCGTAACAAAATTTCAATTTGGAAATTGGTCATATGAGTAATCCGATTTAATCCGACTTACAACTCGAAATGTAAGCCCGAGTTGTAGAGTCGAATTTAAAAGTTAAAAGAATAGGTTGGGTTTGAAATGAGTAGTTAGGATTGAAAGTAAGAATAGAATTAAACTCGAATTAAGCATTTTAAACGTTGAATTGGGGGTCAAAGTGTACCTTTCACGCGCTGGAATTGTGTAATTGAAACTAAAATTTTTACCTACCAAATAACATGCATGGCAAAAGCGTGTGATACATGCACATGCAAAACCGTAACGTGGTAATTTCAGTAATATCTCCTCAAACTCAAGTGGAGATTGAGTTGAAGCCTTTATAAAAATAAAGCTATTTGTCATTGGGGGAAAAAACAAGTACAAGCAAAAAAAGGAAAATTTTTTGATTCCGAATTGAAAACGACCTCACAACACAATATCTACTTTCACTAGACCTAACAATGATTGTTTTTTTTCCAAATGACTGCTCTCAAACTCACTCTTGTTGCAACGACTAACATGCCTAAGTAGTGTGTACATAACTGGATGCCTCCTACTACTACTACTATTATTGTTATTTAACACCTACTACTACTACTACTACTATTGTTTTACTGTTTTAACACCTTTTTTTATTTCTAATTCGAAAATGACCTCACAACAAAATACTCCGTGTCCATTTTCAATAGACTAACTCGGATTATTTTTGTCCGGCCAAATGAATGCTCTCAAACTCAATCCGGTGACTCACTCATGTAGCAACCATCAATTTATTATTATTATTATTGTTGTTGTTGTAGCAAACATCTAACGAAATAAGTAAAGCATATTACTCCAACTTAAATAATTAAATTGTTTGAAAAGAAAAACAAATCATAGTTCACATTTCCGAAGTGACTGTTATGAACATAAAGCAGATAAAGATGAGGACGTGTAGAAGAGATGATGAGGAATCTCAGCGCTTTTTACTTAGATTAGACATTTTATTCAGTGTCCCCACAGGGACAATTAGATTAGACATAAAGAAGTGACATTATCGGGTTAAAAGTTCACAATTCAATAATTAGAAAAAGATGTCTGATTTTGTAATCAGCACTCAATGGTCCCACACTAGCTCTATTTTCCGCCCCAAGCATCAAAAACAAAAGTAGCATTCAAATTAGTAGCACCGACGGTGCAAATGAAGTTAGTCGAGTTCGAGTTTTAATTTGTTCAGCGGGAACGTATAGAAAGTTCCCATCAGCCAGTTCATTAAATTGAATCCATCACCGCATTCACATGTCACAAAGGCTGAACTCGAGTGCTGCTGATCATTGTTATTTTTAAAAGCTCAGGCTCAACTCAGTTATGTAACCTCAACTTTGTATTTGTATTTTGTTTAGTTTGAGCTCGTATTTAAGATTACTTTAATTTGTATATAAATTTATATGTATCTATGCTTCCAGAGGTATAACGGCGTTGGTAAATTCGAAAAGTAAGTTTTTGAGGTTTCACTTTTGAACCGTACTCTTGAATGGTGCTTGTGTTGTAGAGTCGATACACGTGTTCTAAGATTACTTTAATTTGTATATAAATTTATATGTATCTACGTTTTCAGAGGTATAGCGGCGTTGGTAGAAATCCGAAAAGTAAGTCTTTGAGTTCTCACTTTTGAACCGTACTCTTGAATAGTGCTTGTGTTGTGGAGTCGATACACGTGTTCTAAGATTAAAAAAAAAAATGAAAAAAAAGAAAGAAAATGTGATATCGTGTGTTATGGAGTCGATACATGTGTTCTAAGATTAGCAAACATTACTTTCTAGATTTTTACTTATAAAGTTGTCGTGTGTTACCCACTCAAGCAACTTGAGGGTCCCTCTCTACTTTCCGTCACAAGCATCAAAAACAAAACTAGCATTCAAATTAGTAGCACGGACGGTTATAAACTGCAAATGAACCAAGCCGACTCGTACATGAACTTAAAAGTATCTACACAAGCCCACATTAATAACCTTCATGAACCTGTCGATCCAATGTTTAAGAAATTCATAATATAACCTCGTGTGTCAATCTGAAACTATTCAGCCCGGTTCATGCACCAAAACAATAAATTTGCGTAAAATAATACTACCCTCAATATAATAATGGGACAAGTACAGAAAACACACATAAATTTTACTTCGCGTAGTACTTTTACTCCTTATTTGAAAAAGTGTGCAAAAATCACACCTAATCTTTTTATATTGTGCGAAAATACCCCCTGACATAAATTAGTATTGTAATACCCGTTTTACCCTTTTAATCTTTCAAAAATGCTCAATGGGGTATATATACTACTAATATATAGTATAGGAATGTTATGTGCACATTACTTTATATATATATATATATATATATATATATATATATATATTTTAAATTTTTTTCTCCATATATATATCTCTAAACATTTTTTTAAAAAGAAAACTTTAAGAATTTGTAGAACAAGGATTTAAATTTTTTGATATTCCAATTTACTCTTTTTTACTAATTTTTTTCTTTTTTAATACTTACTTTTTGTACCAACACTAAAAAATAAAATAATAATAATAATAAATAAATAAATAATCCGTGTATTAGTATGCATTGATTTTCGGAATTTGGAAAAATTTTGTTTTATTTAGTTTGCACTCTATTTATTTTTTTTTCTTTCTATTTTTATCTTTACTTTTCTCTTATACTTTTATTTTTATTTTATATGCGTCCTCCAATAATGTCATTTTCGGTCATTTTATAAAATTATTTACTTTTATATATTTTATAAAATGGTTCAGTAAGGGTAATTTAGTCAACTTAATGTTTAAATTTGTCAGACGGACCTATTTGTACCAGATTGAAACTTTAGGGGTATTTTTTACACGAGAGGGGCATCCTCTAATAATGTCTTTTTCGGTTATTTTACAAAATTATTTATTTTTATATATTTTATAAAATAGTTCAGTAAGGGTAATTTAGTCAATTTAGGGTTTAAATTTATAAGAGGGACCTATTTGCACTGATTGAAACTTTAAGGGTGTTTTTTGCACGAGAGGGGCATCATCCAATACTGTATTTTTCGGTCATTTTACAAAATTATTTATTTTTATATATTTTATAAAATGGTTCAGTAAGGGTAATTTAGTCAACTTAAGGTTTAAATTCGTCATAGGTACCTATTTGCACCAAATTGAAATTTTAGGAGGGTATTTTATACGTGAGGGGTGTGATATGTACTATAAGCATATTTTAGAGTTATGTTTTTTGCGTTTAACTCTATAATAATTGTTCAAAATATCTCCAGCAGAACGTATAGAAAGTTCACATCAATCAGTTCATTAACTTGAATCCATGGATCACCACATTCATATGTCACAAAGGACACTCGAACGTGAAGGCAAAGGTGCTAACTGAGTGACCGAGTGACTGATCTAGCATATACACACAATTCCTGCTTTGTTGAACCATAAATTAAACACATGAGACACAAAGAAGTTCACATACATGCCATAATCAACAAAAATGGCTAGCTTTACGGCTTTACCAAGCCAAAAAATGCAAATAATAATAATCATAATAAAGTAAAATTTCAACCAGCAGCTTAAAGCCTTAAACGACTACGTTTGCATTAAAGAATGCTAAAAATAAAGAAAGATTAGGATACTGAATTCCATTAGTACAGTCTTACTGCACTCTGACCATCCTATTGCAAAAGTGTAAGCTCAATCTAACTCATGTTTAGAGGATGTCTAGACTCTAGAAACACAAGATGGTAGAGAAAAAAGCTTGTAAGAGACTCTAGATAAAAAACGCAACCTCTTAGATATTGTGGGGATGCTTTATTACAATGTTGCTTTAAGTAGCACGGTGATATCTAAATACAAAATGTGAATGAAATTTGTGATGAAAGTAGGAACATTGTTTTTCTTGTGTATGGGTTTTTAGTTAATTCATTTATGGCCTTATGTATGTATGAAGGACTCTATTTATGGTCTCGGTTGTCTCAACTTGTTACCCGACTCTCGAGAGTTACTCTTGGAGCTCGAATTATATTGACGGTGTACTAGTAACTCCAGTGTTTTTCTAGATATTTTCTTTCATGCTTCAGAGTACTTTTCCAACAGTTTCAATCGTATCTTCATATCCTTTTGAGCACAAAAATATGTTTCAACTTGTAAACACCCATTTCATATTAGTATCCAAATATTTTAATTATTTATTTTTTTGTTTTGAAATTATGTCCTAAAGATGCATCCTTAAAAGAAACTTTATAGCCATTTTGTACAATTTCTTGAAATAAATCTTAAAGGCAACAACTAATCAAATGCATTTTTGTTTTTTCTTTGCTTCCAAAACGTCAAGTGAGAGTGGTCTGTCTCACTTCGATTGTATTGTGTTGTGCAATAAGGGTATTTTCAATAGAATCATCGATCCTTAATTATGGACTAGGAAGCACGACACTCCACCTGATTAAGAGTATCGTGGCAGTGTCAGACACGGCCTGGACAAGCAGACACGGCTCGTACACGTGTTATTTATGGCTAAAAGTGTCCTGAAATTTGCATATTTTGTTTTCTACACATTCAGAACGGGATGATTTTGTAATTATTTTTATTAGAAGAATGAATTTCAATGCAATGTAAAATATATTATGGACTAATACAAAAAAACTAGTATAAAATTTAAAATAACAAAATTGTATAAAATTTAAAATAAAAAAAATACAATAACAAACATTTAATTTTAAACTTCAAATTAGTGCCTTCATTCATGATTATGTAGATAAAATGAATAAAAATGATTATTTTTTATATATAAAAAAATATTTTATTATTATTTTTTGACGTATCCATGCTATATTCGTGCCTTATTTTTTTTTTTAGATTTGTGGTATCACCGTATCGGTATCATGTTGTATCCATTGTCCGGTGTTTATCTATGGATGATGAAAAAAAACAAAGAAAAAAAAAAAAAAAAAAAACAAACCAACCAACCAACCAGGTTATTTCTTTTAACGCGGTACACTTCGTTTTTTTGATTGGTAGCACAAGTTTTCTTAAATAAAATAAACAATTAAAACAATACATGACAATAGCCCAAACCCTATCTTCAGTGATATAACACTCAAATCCAAAACGAAAAAACAGTGTCTTTTGGAATGGCCTAATCTGTAGATGTTGATTGTTTGCCCGTTACATTTTTAACAACGTGGCCTCTATAAGTCTACAAAAAATAATGATAATATTATATAAATAAATAAAAATAAAAAATGAAACTTAAGCAAAATATCGCGACCTATTTTCTGGTCATGCGCATTACGTACTCCTAATACATTATTGGGATGGTCATTCCAAACTTGATAAATCCTCCAAATAATTGTCCTATAATACTTATCGAAACTACCCCGCATGATCTTTTCCTATAAATTTGAAACCTCTCTCTCCCATTCTCATCAATCCAATAACGGTGAGAGGGAGAAAGAGAGAGATATGGAAGGCTCATCTTCAAGTTATGTTCTTACAACCCTTCTCATTCTACTGGCCTTCACCTCTTACGTGAGCTTGGCTTCCGGTGCTGTGGCCGGAAATTCAAGCTCCGAGTTCATCAGAAAATCTTGTACAGTGACAATCTATCCAAAACTTTGTTTCACCTCACTCTCACGCCATACAAGTGCTATCCAAACAAGCCCTGAGCGCCTAGCATATACAGCACTCTCCGTGACCCTCGACGCTGCCAATTATACGTCCAGCGTGATGAAAAAACTGTCACGAAGGCACGGCATGAAGCCTAGAGAGGTCGGGGCCATGGATGACTGTGTGGAGTTGTTAAGTGCCTCCGTAGACCTACTGAGAGAATCTCTGGGAGAGATGAATCAAACTAAGGAGCCAAACTTTGAGCGAATGATGAGTGACATAAAGACTTGGGTCAGTGCCGCTTTGACGGACGACGACACGTGCATGGATGGGTTCCCCGAGCAAGCCATGGACGGGAACTTGAAGACTGTTGTGAAGCGTCGGGTCCTGAAAATTGCGCAATTGACTAGCAATGCTTTGGCTTTGATCAATAATTATGCTTCTCTCCATTACTAGCTCAAGGATACTATTATTATTATATATATATATATTTATTCTGAATGGTAAAGCAAATGTACACTCATTCTCTCCTCTTTGAGAATTGAGAAGTTAAACCGTTAAGCCAAATACCTTTGGTATAAGGATGGTAGGTTAAGTGGTTGTTAATGTTTGCACCTTATTGGTCACTGGCAAGTGTATGAAAAGATATTGTATAATTTCTAAGTTATGTACTGTATTGGAGAAATTGTGTGCATGAATATTTATATAATTGTTGTGATTTTGTTTCTATATGATTGCGAGTTCAATGATAAAGATGACCACTTTATACAAGAATAAAGATGTATAAATCCGTCCTCCACGGAGAATTGGACAAAAGGTTTCAAATCCTCAAGGTCACAGCCTTTGGCCTGGATAAGAAGCTGATTAAAGTTTCGGCCAAATGGTATATTACAGCTAAATTTTTTTTAGTTATTTCATTCATCTTCTAACTTAATATCACATGTGAAATTTTCACTCACAATCTAAAATTTGAGAATTGATATTTGCAGTCGTGGTACGCAATTGTCCTTCAACAGTTACAGATGTGATTGGTTAAAAAAGTAACTATAATTAATACAGTGTTTCTACTTTTATGGAGCATTAAAATTTTTTTTTATAGACAATATACCCTCTTTTGTTTATTGACTAATATTCTCTCTTCTCTTCCGTATCTTTATATAAAACATATACTGTATATAGCTAAATCTTTTTTTTTTTTTTTTTTTTTTTTTTGAATTGTCTTTAAACGGGCGGATTCATTCTTTCCTTCTTCGTTTGTTTAGGAGTCTTTTTTATTGATGATGAATTCTGCATATATTAAATATTAATTATTTATACTTTAGATCTGAATTTTCATAACGGTAAATTTTAATTGAAGTAAATTATAAAATTAAATTTTCTTTGACGTAAAATTGTATAATTGAGTTTTAGCTTATTTGTAGAAGATAGAAGTGAATGGTTTAGTAAAGAGAGAAAGGGAGAGAGAGGTATAGTGGTGATGGGATAATCATGTGAAAATAGAGTTACGCAGGGTGCGGAAACAGTTAGTTTAATTGTTATTTACTCCTTTAATGACCTAGATCTGATTATTAGGTCAACTTGCTCAATTTGTGATTGATTAAATTACTTAAGTAATATGATCAATTTAAACATTCACAATCACAAATATAAATACTATAAAGTAAAGCAAGTAAAATTGAGAGAGATTACTAGGTTTTTAGCGATGAAACCCCCAGTTGATAAAATACGTCAACTGTTTGCATGGGAAAAACCTTATGGACTATTCAGTCCAAAGTAAACCAATCCACTATATTTGAAATAAAGTATACCGAATTTTGACTCTGACTCACACCCTATCGTTTTACTAAACATCAATTGCTGACAATCCTCTGACTTTGCGACTCCTCGTCCAACAGCAACTTGACCTCAAGCTTATGCTTGATATTTGTAGAAAAGTAGCAGGATCAGACAAAACTCCTTGAATGCTCCAACCCTTTCAAAGTGTGATTGCTTTTACTTCTGTTCTTTAAGATCTGAACTCGATGTAGAAGAACTAAATCTTGCTTTTCATACGGAATCTCTGAATCTTCAATATAGCTCCAATTCCGATGAGATAGAGAACAATACCACTAAATCACTAATGAATATATGTGTATGCTCTCATAAATAAACTCAGAATAATCAGATTTGATTTTCTGAATTTTCTCCCTCTAAAAGGCTTTCTCAAAATATAGAAGTGATTTTTCCTAAAGCCATTAATAAACCTAGATGACTACCAAGGTTTATATAGACTTTAGAATGTCCTAATCCCTCTGAAAATATGAAAATTTTCGTGCATAGGACTTGGAAAGAAGTTGGGATAAAAAAGGAAACAATCAGAAGAAGAAACTGAAAGTTCTAATGCTGTCAGGACTATTGGTACCGGTTCCCAAACTTGGTACCTGTTCAAGAAGGTCAGAAACCTTTTTCCACGCACTTTGGCTATTGGTTCCCAACTGTGGTACCGGTTCAAGGTTGGCAGTGACCAAACTTGTTGTGGACTAAGGTTTGCCACCAGTTCAAGGATTCTCATACCGGTTCCCACTAGACAGAAATGTATTCTCTGTTTTCTTCAACCTTTTAAACTCCCTAAAGTGTTCTCACTCACTCACATACCTTCCTAAAGCATTGTTCTCATCATCTTGGAGTGTAGTATACCATGAACACTTGAACTTCTTCAAATCCGCATCCGACCTTCAATCTTTGAATTTTAGAACTGAAAATTATAACTCAATTGGACTTGTTTTGACAACGAAATTAGCTAATTATAAAATATATCTCACAAATGACACTTACGGAATTTTAGTTGAAGTAAAATTGTATAATTGAGTTTTTGTTATTTTTAAATTATAGAAATGAATGATTTAATAGAGAGAAAGAGATAAGTATACTGGTAATAGGAATCACACTTTAGATATAATAAGATGGTTTGATGAGCGATAAATAATTATAGATGATAACAAAGATAAATGATTGATTTTGATATAATAAAAAAAAAAAAAAAAAGAAGAAGAAAAGGAAATAATGCATTGACAGAATATTAACTATATACATATATATATATTATATATATCGACACACAATTAAGGAGGAGAGAGAATAATAGTCCATAAACAAAAGAAGGTAATATTGTCTTATAAAATTAAGATTAATTTTAATGCTTCATAAAGGTAGGAGAATGTATTAATTATACTTTTTCAACCAATCACATCTGCAATTGTCCAATGATAGTCGCTACTGCAACTGTAATTAGTAGTCCTCCTAAAATTTTATATGCCTTGAT
The DNA here is from genome assembly GCF_030987335.1 of Cornus florida. NCBI lineage: Eukaryota > Viridiplantae > Streptophyta > Magnoliopsida > Cornales > Cornaceae > Cornus > Cornus florida. The sequence goes on from NW_026775578.1 coordinate 72,389,240, forward strand.
ATTAATATGAGGCTGTAAATGCAAGAAAATCTCTCCTTCCATTTTGACAGAATTTCAGTACATTTCACAATAATCCCCTTTTTTTACTCCCTTCATCGCCTATTTATAGGTAATTACAGGTGTTGTTGGACTATCAGTTTTGGGCCTGATTTCCAGTGGGCTTGGCCTTCTTAGATGGATCCTCCGAGCTCGGCCCATTCTGTGGTGCTCCTGTATGGGCTGAATTCAATTGTTTGCCCCGATGCCACGTCCGTGGGTCATATCCGACCCATATTACTTCTGGTATCCTCAACTGCCCCCATAATTACTCCCTAATAAATTAGGGGATAATTATTAGAGGTTGTTAATCATGGCCTGACGGTTCAAGAAGATCGCATGGAAGAATGGATGGTTGGATTTGGGAGTCCATGCTTCGAGATTCAAAAAACTCTTCACTTTCCTGACTCCTCGGCCTTCGAGCCCACCTTGTCTTTATAAGCCTCAGAGATGTTCCATCAATCCTTTTTACTATCTCTATCTTGTTTCATCATTATTCAAATCTTCACCTGTCTCTCTTGAGTTAGATCTCCTCCGACGAACTTTTGCAAAAGTTTCCTTTTCCAGTGATCTTGCAGTGCTCTTCGCGGTGTTTAATCTTTCGAGGTTAGTTTTGCTTTTTTCTCCTCCTTTAGGGATTTGCTGTTCTTCCTCAGAATCTTTGCTCGCTTTCACCATGACTATAGATTTAGGTGTTCGTCGTATGAGACTCAACCTTCCTGATGACATTCAAATTAGGGCTTGCCCCAAAGATGTAAATATCAGGACTGGTGCTGGCCTTCTTCCCGGCGAGGTCTTGTTTTCTAATCTTCAATTAAATCTCATTAGGTTCCCTCTGCATCCCTTCTTTAGTTACGTTTTTAATAAAATGAAACTTTCCCCTTTGCAAGTAAACCCAAATTTCCTTAGGTTTCTATCTGTTATGTTACTTCTGAACCATGACAGAGGTCTAGATCTTGACCTCATAGATCTTCTCCTCTGTTACAAGGTTAGCAAAATCCGAACTGACGAACCGTTCTACTACTTCTACCCAATTGAGAAGAGGTCCATATGCAAAGATAAAATCAAGTCTGAGCAGGGTTGGAGGAAAAATATAGTTGGGATTAGGGGAGCCTAGTTTTCTCCAGCCGCAAAGGACTTCCCTATCCCGAGCGCCTTTGGCGAGTGCTCTATTTCTTTATATAAAAAATACAAAACCCATAAGAATGACTGTCCTTGCGAGATTTGCGTTCCTCACTTTTGTACTTTCTTATGCCGTTCCTTAGGCATTCCTTGTGATGATTTAAGCTACGGTGTTTACAGGGATAAGGATAACTAATTGGAGAAGTACGTTTTGAACGACATTCCCTCTTGCTCGGACCTCTTTACCTCAGACAACCTTCTTGCTCTCTCAGCCCTTGGCAAGACAATGAGTAAACTCCAGATCCCTTCCTTCAGCAGGAAGAAAGTTGCCCCCAGGACCATTGTTAACCCTGTGGCAACTTCTTCCCCAGCTTTAGCATCTTTTTCTGCTACTGTTTCTAATACCATTCCTTCTATTGACCTATCCGTGACAGCTACCGGCCCGGTCTCCAGCGTTCCACCCGTCAATCCGAACGTAACTCTTTCTGTCAGCAACCTTCCCAGCTCTGCTACTGTTGCTGCTCGGGAAAAGGCGAGAGGAAAAAGGCCTTATCCTGCTAGTGCTCTCAGTATTGATGACATCCCTTTGTCCCAAAGGGTTAGGCCCTCTGGGCCAAGTGTGTCCATGCCCCCTCTGACTAGGCCTCCTACCTTCTATGGAGTTACCTACGTTAATGCCTCTGCCTCTGTATCGGCCCCATGGAGCCCTCGCTTTATTCGAATGGACGGATCGTCTGTAAAGCCGGACGAGACCATGTTCAAGGATGGTCAGACCACCATGGCATACTACAGGAGCATGTGGACTCCTAAAGATATTGAAGTAGCCAAGGGTCTGTCTCAGAAAGAAGTGTTCAGCCGGTTCCCCTTGTCTGCCATGGAGGTAACTTTTGCCCCTCAGTTAATGAATCTTTACATAGTCTTTACATTTGATTTCTTCTGACCATCTACTCGGCTTAATCAGTTGTCATGTATATCTCTACAGACCTTGTATGGGATGATGGCCATGCAAAAACAAGTTGAGCTGGTTAATACCAAGGTTCGTATGTTATCTGACAACCTTGGTGCAGTTAACAAGGAGAACGATGCTTTAGCTGCTTAGAATACCGAGCTGATGGTTCAGCTCAACAAAGTTGAGAAAGAGAGGGACGCTCTGAAAAAGAAAACTGACTCCCTTCAGGATGAGAAGGATGCTCTTCAGATTGAGAAGAGTGTTTGGCAGACCGAGCGTGAGTTGCTCAGGAATGAAAAAGGAGAACTTCAATGCCTTCTAGCTGATGAGCAATCCGCTCGGATGGCCTTTGAGAAAAAAGCTGTAGACGAGTGTGATGCTTTACTCAACACCATCAGTAAGGTAAATGGTGGTATGCTAGCTCTCCATGCTCGGTTTTCCAGGGTTGGGGCCATTAGATATGCTCAGGGGTTCCGAGAGGGTTATACCGATCGTGTTCTAGCTGAAGGTCAGATAGGTTCTACCCCTGATGAGGTTGACAAAGAGCTGGAGATTGATCCTCCGGGTGTTTATGCCGACCCAGACTCCACCCTTACTGAGGGCATATTTGATGAATGCCAAGAGATCGCCTCTTCCAGGATCGCTCCTACTCCCTCCACTGCTCAACCTCTGGGCGTTCTTCCTCTATCCACTATGATTCCCTCCACCACTACTGCTGAGGATGAGCCTCGGCAAAATGATTCTTCAAATGCTACTGAGGATAGAACTCAGCAGAATGATTCTGTCATTCAGCTTGATTCTCGTCCCCGTGAGGACGGAACCGCCAACAGTGATGTGGGGACCGTTCAGCACCATCAAGAGGCTGATGGGGCAAATGCTTCTAGTTAGAACTTTTCTGATGTACCGACCTCCTTCCTTTTGCATTTTAGTCATCTGTATACCTTATTTTTTGTAACTCTGAAACTTCACTATTAATGAGATGGCTGACTTTTGATTGAACTCTTGCCATAAATCCCTTTACTTAATGATTTAATGTTATCTGATCTGGTTCTTCTCTGTATGTCAGTGGTTGGCGTTCGGCTAGTATACCACTTTGCCACATTATTATTTTTATTTTTATTTTTTTATTTTTTATTTTTATTTTTATTTTTATTTTTTTGCAAGTTTTTGGCGTTCGGCTCGTAGTGCCAACTGCCACTTACTTTGCGGAGTGGTTAGCGCTTAGTTAGAATGTCACTTGCCACTTTTACTCTTTTTATTTTTGGCAAGTTTTTGGCGTTCGGCTCATAGTGCCAGCTGCTACTTACTTTGCTGAGTGGTTGGCGCTCGGCTAGAATACCACTTGCCACTTTCACTCTTTTTATTTTTTGGCAAGTTTTTGGCGTTTGGCTCATAGTGCCAGCTGCTACTTACTTTGTTGAGTGGTTGGCGCTCGGCTAGAATGCCACTTGCCACTTTCACTCTTTTTATTTTTTGGCAAGTTTTTGGCGTTCGGCTCATAGTGCCAGCTGCCACTTACTTTGCTGAGTGGTTGGCGCTCGACTAGAATGCCACTTGCCACTTTCACTCTTTTTATTTTTTGGTAAGTTTTTGGCGTTCGGCTCATAGTGCCAGCTGCCACTTACTTTGCTGAGTGATTGGCGCTCGGCTAGAATGCCACTTGCCACTTTCACTCTTCTATTTTTTGGAAAGTTTTTGGCGTTCGGCTCATAGTGCCAGCTGCCACTTACTTTGTTGTTTTCATACACTTGACTTTTTAGAAAAAGATAGCTTTTTATAAATTTCAGAATTCTTTACAACTGAAAATGAGTAATGCCAGAATTAGAACTTTAAACTTTCTACATATAATACCTTTTTAAATATGTAGCATTCCATGGCTTGTTAACCAACCTTCCGGTTATGGTCTCTAGTATATATGCCCCCTTCCCTATGACCTCTGCAATTCTGTATGGTCCTTCCCAAGGTGACATCATCTTTTTAACCATTCCTACCTTCTTCTTTATGACTAGATCGCCAAGTGTGAAATCTCTGTGCTTCACACTTTTGTTATGGCTGCTAGCCAATGTCTGCTGATAGGATACAAGCCTTATTGCCGCAGCATCTCTCTTTTTCTCTAACATATCAAGGTTAAATCTCAGCATTTTGTCATTCTGTTCCTGATTCCATGCTAAGCTTCGGACAATCTTCAACCGGTATGACTGCCTCAGTTCCGTATGCCACGGCGTATGGGCTTTCCCCGGTCGGCTGTCTAGGGGTCGTTCTGTAAGCCCATAGGACGTTTGGGAGTTCATCCAGCCACTTCCCTTTATAGTCTTCCAGCTTCTTCTTGATATAAGCAAAAATTGTTCTATTCGTAATTTCTGCTTGTCCATTGGCCTGGGGATGACTTACTGCTGCAAATTTTTGGTTAATTCCATATTCTTCCAGCAATTCTCTAACTTGCTTGCTGTTGAGATTAGTCCCATTATCTATAACGATTGACCTCGGGACACTAAAACGGTAAATAATATTACTCCAGATGAAGCATCTTACATGGGTTTGCGTTACGCTCGGATATGGCTCTGCTTCTACCCATTTGGTAAAGTAATCTATTGCCAGCAATACATACTTGTTTTGAGCTCTTCCAGTTGACAGAGGACCAACCACATCCATCCCCCATTGCGCAAAAGGTTATGCTATGGTCATTACGTGCAAGTCTTCGGGTGGTTGGTGGATTAATGGTCCGAACCTTTGGCACTTATCGCATCTTTTGGAAAATTCTTCCGCATCTCGTGACATATTCGGCCAGAAGTACCCTTGCGTCATTGCTTTGTGTGCTAAAGATCTTCCCCCTAAATGATTTCCAGACACACCTTCATGAATAGCTCGTAATATCTGCCGAGCCTCTGTAGGGGTAACGCACTTTAAGTACGGCCCAGAAAAGACCTCTTGTATAACTGGTTATGCACTGTGGCGTACTTTGCAGCGTTTGATTTGATTTTTCTAGCCTCATCTCTTTGCTCAGGCAGAGTACCATCCCGAAAGTAAGTTATGATCGGATCAATCTAACTTGGCTCATATGGAATAACATTCACTTGCCAAGGATCTGGGCCAGAAGGTTCTTCAAAAATGGATGGCTAGTTCAGTATTCCTACTGGAATCATCCTTGCCAGTGTTTCTCCAGAACTCGAGGCGCTACATGCTGGCCGATTTACATCTTCGTTATGCTCTCTCGGTATTTAGATGAATTCAATTTTTTTAAAGTTTTCCACTTCTCGCATAACAGCAGAATGATATACTTCCATCTTTTCATCATTGGTTTCATATTCGCCATTCACCTGCCGGACAATTAACTGCGAGTCACTAAAGACGGTCAAATTCCTGACTCTCAGCTCTTTGGCGAGCTTAAGTCCAGCTAGTAGTGCCTCATATTCTGCTTCATTGTTAGTGGCTCTGAATTCTAGCCGGAGCGCTTGACTTAGGGACGTGCCTTCTGGTGTCTGCAGTTTGACCCTAATACCTGCCCCCATCTGATTAGAGGATCCATCGACAAAGAGTTTCCACAAGCAACCTCGAAGGTCTTCTTCCATGTCTTCTAAATCACATTCCAGTAAAAAATCTGCCACAGCTTGTCCTTTGACCACCATTCTGGGTTCATATGTTATATCAAATGAGCTTAACTCTATGACCCACTTCGTCATCCTCCTTGAGAAGTCTGGCTTGTGCAGGATTATTCTAATAGGGAAAGTGGTTAGAACGACGATAGGATGGGATTCAAAATAATGCCTGAGCTTTCTTTTCGCATGTACTAACGAGAGTATCACCCGCTCGGCCTTTGAATAGCGTCGTTCGGCCTCAGTCATCATTTTGCTAACATAGAACACTGGATATTGCTTTCCCTCTTTACAACGGATCAGAACGCCACTTGTCGCGATGCTGGATACCCCGAGGTATAAAAATAGTTGTTCTCGGGGTTTGGGAGCTGACAGGACTGGAAGGTTCTGCATATATTCTTTTAAACCAGTTAATGCTCGGCGCTGTTTATCCCCCCAAACTTGTCTTCTATGGCTTCGTATTGTGTCAAAAAATGGTTTGCAGCGATCTGACAATTTGGATATGAACCGGCTTAATGCAGCTATCCGACCCGTAAGTGCTTGCACTTCTTTGATTGTTTTTGGCTGGCATTCTTAGTCAGAGCTTCTGCTTGGGCAGGGCTAGCTTCTATGCCTCTATGATTAACCACATGTCCCAGGAACTGACCAGAACTCACGCTGAATGAGTACTTGGTTGGATTGAGCTTCATTCCATATTGTCTCAACACATCAAATACTTCTTGTTGATGTTTCAGATGGTCAACTTTCTTCTTACTTTTTACTACCATGTTATCAATGTAGGCTTTCACAGTCTTCCCTATTTGATCCTTGAAAATTCTACTAATAAGCCTTTGATAAGTTGCTCCAGCGTTCTTCAGTCCGAACGGCATAACTTTGTAGCAATAGGTCCCTTGCTCGATAACGAAAGAAATTTTCTCTTCATCAGCAAGGTCCATGGGGATCTGATTATAACCTGAATAAGCATCTAAAAAGGTTAAACGCTCATACCCAGTAGTAGCATCCACCATTTGATCAATCTTGGGCAGTGAAAAACTATCATTCGGACAGGCTTTGTTTAAATTGGTGAAGTCAATGCACACTCGCCATTTCCCATTCTTCTTCTTCGCCATTTGTTTAAATTGGTGAAGTCAATGCCCAGTCGGGATAATACACTTCTCTTATGAATCCCGCATCAAGCAGCCTATCAACCTCCTCGGCTATGATCCTGTTGCGTTCTAGAGCAAACCTTCGCTGCTTCTGCTTTACAAGTCTTGCATTAGGGTTAACGTTCATGTGACGGCCCAAGTTTTTCAACCCGGTGCGTCAGTGATGAATCGAAAGATGATCCGATAACAGATCTAAAATGTGGAAGCAAAAGACAAACAACGGCCTCTAGAGATACAACAAGACTCTAAGACACTATTGTGACCCTCAACGAGGTCACGGGACCTAAAGGAATCAAATGCTGAAACAACATTTCAAAAATGGACAAGAATGCACCTAGGGGAAAAATTGTCATTTCCAGCCTAAAAGTGGGTGCCACCGAGCACACCATTGGAAAGACAATGAAAAATTAATGAACTTAGATTCAAAAATCGCTTGATTCGGAGTCCGAATGAAGAAGATATGGCTTACGGAAGAAGAAGGGGCAAAATGGTCCAAAAGTGCAAACCCTAGATCATCTAACCGGTTAGGAGACCTTCCTAACCGGTTAGGAAGCCAAAAATCTCACAAAAAATACTGCCCATGCACATGTAACCGGTTACGAAACCCCTCGTAACCGTTTACATGTGAAGGAGGCAGAATGGGCAGCCCAAAAACTTGGCAGCAGGGGTTTTTCTAGGAAAAATAGAAATTTGAGAGCCAATGACATTTTCTGGAAAAACTCAAAGAAGAAACCCCCCTCAAAATCAAGTTTTCTACGTGACTCTTGAGGAAAATAAAAAAATACGCAATCTGAAATGCCCAAAATGCCCTCCCAAGAAAACTAGTCCAGAGGGTCCAAAAAGCTGCTAAATTTAAAAACTGAGAGCTAAACTTCGGATGCGATTTCCAATGCCAAGATGGCGTTTTCTGGGAAAACACGAACCCCCCCCCCCTAAAATCATATTTTCTAATCAACCATGTGAAGAACGGAATTTATTTCCCAAAGCAAATTCCCAAAATACCCTTAGGTCAGAAAATGCAACAAAAGTGTAAAATGAGTCTATAGGAGGCTCATTTCACCAAAGAAGAAGCTTTGCCTGGAAACGACTATACACACAAACGTAACTTATCTAGTAAGATGTGCTACAATGGTCCATGGCCCAAAAAAATGGCCGATGCAAAATATGACCCCCCAACGGCCAAAATGCCAAAAACGAAGTTTAGAACGAAAACTTGAAATTTAAAATCATGAGATGGTTTCAAAATGCCATTTGGCCCTTGGCCACACTTCATACATGGTGAATGAATGCTAATGGAAAAATCAAAATGGAATTCCCACACCCAATGCAAACATAGTGAACCAAAAACCCAATATTTTTCAGTACTTTCATAATATTCCATGAAGTCAAAAATTACAAAGGATACAAATTACATGTCATTGGCCTCCGGCCTCGTCTCATACATGTCAAATACATTGTAAAGAGTGCACTCATGTACACATTACATATATGGAATCAAATGTACGCATGTTGACATATAAGACTACAATTGGCATTCCAAGCCAACCTTCACAAAAAATGGAAGTCCCTAAGTCCACAACCATCCAAGCATAATGAAGACCTCAACTTTGATTTTTGTACCTGAAATATGCCCCAGTATCGTAGGGGTGAGTAACATAAAGCTACTCGTAGGAAATGAGCATACATCGACCGTTTTACAAGTTGCATGATTTAATCACTGTGGTTCATTCCACCTAACGTCTATGTCAAAGGTGAGACTCAAGGAGCATCCTAGCTACCTAAAATCATTTCTAGCATCAATCACCTCATTCATATAATTTTAGCAACATAGGTTCATGCTTACACAAAGTAACAACATAGGAGCATGCTTACACAAAACAACAACATAGGAACATGCTTACACAAAGCAACAACATATAGATTCTCAAGGTTATCAACTTGAAGTCTAAAATGCAACATCAACTAAATATAACAATTTAGCATAATTAGAATATCTAATACCACACATCAAGACATAGATTCTCTAGGTTATCAACTAGAAATCTAAAAGTGTGCAATCAACTAAATATAGCAATTTAGTATGGATGTACTTAACAACATCAAAATCGCTAATAGCCAAAACCTCAAGTTAATAAGGTAACCATGATTGTCAACTTGGAATTGAATGTGAAAACAAATAGTGGGAGACTTGGACATCAAAGCTCGGATTTTCGCCGAGACAAGGCAAATTTGGAGCTACTAACCCCCAGGCAGCCTACCCAACGCGTGTAATACCCCTAATTTTAAAAGGATAGTCTCGGCATTTTTAATATTTATTGTATTTCATTTTTCTTTATTTTATTGTCTTAATTGCATTTTTAATTATTTTATTGTTTTTCATTTGTTTAAATTGGTTGTATGTGCATTATTTGGTTTAATTAATTGCTTAATGGTTTATTTATTTAATCAGTCATGTTACTTAATATGTTTTTGGTAACTGTTTATATAATTTTATTTATTTATTTAATTGTGTTTATTTAATTGTTTAATCAATTTTATTTAATGAAAATTTAAATTTAAGGGAATTTAGTTTTCTGGTTCTTTACGTGAATTTAGGGTTGCAATTTTACATAGGTGGCCGACGTAGGTATTTATCTTAGGTCGGTTTATGGGCCGAGATGGGCTCTGGCTTTAAGGTTACATGGATTAGGGTTTAATCACTAAGCCTATAAGTATGTGTGTCACGGTGGTTTAGGGTTTGAAAATAATTAAACGTAATTTCTGTAAAAACAACAGAGATCGTGGGATACAGAGGGAGAATAGAGAGAGATAGGAGAGGAAGGATAGGTGGAAGCAAGGTAAAAGGAACATGGGTTTGTGGAACAGCAGTGGGGAAATTGAACGGGCAATACAGAACTGGGAATTTAGAGTTTCAAGTCTGAAACTCAAAGGCAAGTTCTTATCTTCCTTCTTCCCTTTGATTTGTGTTCTGTGCACCTGGACATCTCTAGGAGATTAATTGGCCTTAAACTGAACCATGCATGTTTTATATATGTTTTACTTGATCGTTTTATCTATGAAATTTATTTACAAAACAATTATAGCACGTATGTTTTCTTGACTCTGTTTTGGCATAACGTCTCACTGATTAATTTTTATTTTGAATCCTACTGAAATCAACCGAGGTCTGATTGGATACTAGATGTAATTTAAGACTTCAAATTTAAAATTGGAGGAAGAACAGAGGGGTTGGGATAAAATTGATGTCGCAATTTAGTTTCAGTATTGTTTTTCAACTATGCTAGTTTAAATGGCTTGATTAAACTCTGTAATTGTTTGCAAAACTATTGTAAACAATCTTGGGGAATGCTTCTAGACTAAATTAATAGTCCTAAGATTAGTTTTAGAGACCAACAAAGTGGTTGGATTTGATCAGAGAAGGAGCGGACGGACTGAAACGAAGCAACGGGGACAGGGGCTCTCAAAGGAGGTGAGAGCCGGCTCCATAGAAGTGGGAGCCGGCTCCCACAACAAAGTAGAGCAGGCTCTAAGAAGTCCTAGAGCCGGCTCTAGGCTGGAAAAGAGCCTGCTCCAAATTCTGGAGCAGGCTCCCTTGTTATTTTTGGTTTATTTTAAGTTTTTTTAAATTTTTCTACGTACTATGTTCACTGTTTGGGCAACCTGGGTTATTAATCAGTTTTAAAATTTTAGTTGGGTGTTAAATAATAATTTTAACTTGTAACTAAGGTCTTGAATTGCATAAATTTATCCCTTAGTTTAAATGGAATTAACAGTACGCTATTTGACAACTTTGCGTACAGTTAACGGCTGGAAGGAGATTTGTTGATTAATTTTAATCTGATGGTTTAGGGTGCTATAAAATGATTTTAAATTTATTTTAGATGCACGATGAAGTCTTTTAAAGTAATATATTGGACTTGTGGCATAGTGGGGGCTCTGTGCTAAAGGTTACAACACAATATAAGTATATGACTTAGTATTCTGTTACCAGATGGAGGGAACTAGATCGCTTAGTTTAATTTAGCGATTTATTGGACTATAATATTATTATAGAACTAATTTTAAATACATGATAGGGTCATTGTTTTGTTAAATTTGAACTATGCATGTGTTGGATGTTAATTGTTAGAATAGTTTATTCTCCGATGCAATTATATGGATTATTACTGGATTTTATTTGCTAGATTGTTAAGACTCCTTCTGCAAGAATTGGATGGTGGTTTTTGGTCTGTAAATTATTGAACTGTTATATATGTTGTAATTTACATGGATATGGAGGATTGTATGTACCGGTATGGGATGGTGACATACTAGGGACGGTTTAGCTCAAAACGCATAAACGTAACCTAATGGATTAATGGAATGGATTGAAAGATATCGAATCCTAATTGTGGCTAAGTCAAATCAGCTGTAACCAAGTTGGATGACTTCCTGGATTAACGGATGGTAGTTAAGTCATATCAACTGAATAAGTTGAGTGACTAACTAGTTGGTTTATTGTATGTCAGTTTAATAAATAGTTGAACTGCATACCCTGGATTTGGACGGACTTTATGTATATGTTTATGGTACCACGAGTTGAGCTTGAGTCTCAGACTCGTTGGTTAGGGTGCGTATATGCAGTGGATGCGTAGCTGGTTATAATAGGTTGAGGTGTACCCTGTTAGATCTAGGTACTCATGCCCACCTTTGGGTGCGTATTCGCATGTTGCCTTCTATTCAGGTTGAGACCCCTATTATAGACTAGTGAATGTCCCTTAGTGTGGATGTATTTATACGTATGGACTAGATAGATATGGTGAGGTGTCTACGGTGTATCTGCGTATCGGGTCACTGTATGGATTGCAGTTAGATTAGAACTTGCTCGTGGGTCTGACCCACTCCTTTATTATTCTTTTCAGGTACAGGACGGTTCCAGCCATAGAGCTTGATCGTGCTTGTCGAGGACAGTCTCACCTTCATCTGATTACGTAGGACTTCTCTCGATATTTCTAGCATTATCTATTTTCAGTGTTCAGTTTCAGTTGAACTTTTGGTTAGGGGTCCATCAGTGGATTCCCAAGTTGTAACCTTGAAGTTTTGGAGGATTGGAGTTTCAATTTTCAGTTGTACATGGAGGATTTTATAATTAATGTTTCTTTCAGTTTTATTCTATCTTTATTGTTCTTTTTGTCATCTGTGTTTGTTTTAAAATACTTTAATTGTTTGATATTCTCTCGGGTTTGGGCCTGTGCCTGATCAACCCGTGTCTCGGATCCGAGGGGTATCACAACGCGCGAACTTTATAGGGCTAATTTAGAGCTACTAACCCCCAGGCAGCCTACCCAACGCGCGAACTTTTGACTTAGAGGACTCTTGTCCTCGTACTAGAGCCAAACCCTTGCCATCACAGCTTAACAATGTCCCAAGCAACTCCAAAATAAATAAGTTAACAACTTATACACATTACTACTACATAGTAACAAGTTAGCAATATAATTCTCAATTGTGCATAATAAGCATTTCATATCCATTATGCTACGAAATCACAAGCCAACAATATCATCATATAAAAACATACTCTCATGAATATAAATTTAACAACAATGCTCTTCACTGCATATAACACAATCTAATGAATACAGCACAAGTCCAAATCCATGTTCTTAAAATAGAAATAACTTCCAAAACATGATTAGATCCATGGATACACAAGATAGAATTTAATTACATCAAAATAATTAAACTCTCTAGATTTCAAATCATTTCCAATTGGCCCCAATTTAATATATGTTAATAGATATATCATGGTCATTACATATATTCACACACAAGCTTAATTAGGCCCATGAAACCACCAAAATAGATTTTAATTAATTCCCTTAATTAAAGTCTCTAGATTTCCAAATTCAATCAAATGCTCTCAAATTAAAGTATGTTAACAAACATGCTAAAACTTAATTTAGAAGCATAACACAACTCAATTCCATGCAAGGTATGGCCATGAACTTAAATCTTTCACAAAAGATAAATATTAATTAAAAAGAGTAATTCTTATTTAATTAATTCTAATTTAATATATGTTAACCAACATATTAAAATAAGAGTTTCTACCATGCCACAATTCAAAACCAAGTTTCTTATCACCATGAAAATTAAATCTTATACAAATAATTAAATATTTCAAATTTCTTAGATTCGATACAAGGCATGCATATAGGTTGTATAAACATGGAAAACACACAATACAACACATATAAAATCCTAAAACATTTCCTACCTCCATTTGAGATAAAATCTCAAATCCCCACCAAAATAAATCGGCTTCGAATCCGATGAAACTCCTAGGTTTTGTCGGGGACAACACCACGAACATGAATCCCAAGGAAGCCCCATCAAAAACACAACTTCACTTCAAACCCGAACTCAAGAAATGGCCAAAATGATATTCTAATCGGTTGGAATCGAAGGCCTCGCCGAGGGGAGCAATAAACACAAACACATCGCCACTTTTTAATGAAGGGAAGAAGTCCAAAAGAGGAGAGAGAAGATGGCAGCCATGGATGGAGCTTGGACTGGCCATGAGAGAGGAGAGAGAGAGAAAAATCTGATTTTTCTTTTTAAGACCTCCTATTTATAGAAAAACTCAAAAAGTGCCCCGAACGGGCCCCGCCGGGTCCGGAAAAGTGGAATTCGCATAGACGCGCTCAAATGGTAAAACTCCGTGAACGAAAAAGATTCCAAATGAGAAAATATGAACAACGGAAGAAACAACGTAAAAAATTGAGTCCCGAGTAGAGAGTTATGCCCAAAACAAGTTTGGTGCAAACTAGGGCCTAAAACTGGAAAACATCGTCCAGGAGGAATTTCTAAGAGTCCGTGACTCGACGAAATGTGAAAATGAATCCCGTACGAGGATCCAGGCTCAAAAAAAGGCATTAAGCAATAACTTTCATTAATTGCATAATGACCCCTCCAAAAAGTGAAAACTGCGAAACTGCCCTAGAATGAAAATATCTTCCAAAAGATATTTTCTTAGATACCCCTGAAATAAAATATCTTCAAAAGATATTTATGAAAAACACCCCAAGACAAGAAAAAGTTTCCAAAGAACTTTGCATTTATGTCCCTATGGACACTAGGAGCAACCAGAGTACTTTCTCACGAAAGTAAAGACACGTATCTCATAGAAATCATTGAGAATGAAGATACGTGAAGTCAGAAACTAACTTCGAACACAAGAAGTGTGGTTACACAAACAGAGTGACAAACGAGGAAAAGACGAAATAGGGGAAAAGATAAAATAGGGAAAAGACAAAAAGTGAATAGTGTCAAAAAAATGAAAAGTGCGGAACTGAATTGGTCCTCAAAGGAAGTTGTCAATCCACAGAAAAGAGTCTTGAAAATCACTCCAGAGCACTCGAGACGACACTAATCAACAAGAAACCAAACTCATAAGGGAAAAGACAACGGAAAAAAATTTATCCGAAAAATCAGGGTCATTACAGTTCAGGGAGTGACAGGATACCAAAGGGCTAATTCCAGGCATGTCTGAGTGACTCCAGGCAAATACATCGGCATTGTGGGATAAGAAATCAATAATTCCTGCTTTTCCCTCTCGGTGAGTCTGACTCCCACTCGAGAAGATCGCTTTGGCCTGGATTGATCGATCTGTACATCAATAAGGGGTTCTTCAGTCAAGTCCACTGGCTCTTCCTCCCCATTCTACTTGGGTGGAGGTTTCTGTAATTTCTATCTCGGGCACGCCGATCAGACAGGTGTTTTTCCTTTCCCAGTAGATTTCAGTGTCACTGAATAACATTCCTTAGCTGCAACTTGGTCCCCATGAATGTCGATCACCTTGGTGTCGTCTGGCCCCAGGTGTCTCATTACATAGTGCAAAGTAGAAGGAACACCTTGAACTCTGTGGATCCACCCTCTGCCCATCAGAAGGTTGTAAGAGGGATGAATCTCGACAACCACAAAGCTCTTCATTAGAACCCTCTCTGCAGTATGCACTGCTACTTTCACTGTACCGATGGGCTCCACTCGTTTTCCATCAAACCCTAGCAAAGGATTCCCAGTGGGCTTGAGCCGGTCTGGCTTGATCTCGAGCCGATCAAATGTGTCCCTCGGCATGACGTTCGCACTACTTCCAGGATCAATCAGAACTCTGCGTACCAAACATTCGGCCACTGTCAAACTGATGACTAACGAATCTTCATGAGGAATCTGAATGCGTAATAAGTCGGTTCTGTTAAACTTGATTTGCGTTGATGCGTTCTGCTGATGCAGAGTGTTTACACTACCTATCATCCTCTTCATCTGTGCCTGTCGGAGGCGCTCTCTAAGCAGTTCTTCTGACTCTTCAGCCAGTTTGGGCCTACCATGAATCGCATTGATTATACGAACTGGTTGTGAGTTGTGAGAGCTCGGCTTCTGATTCTTTTTTACTTGCTCCATTTATCGGTTCTGTTCCACTGCCGTGCCTTGGATATAACTTGCGAACTCCCCTCTGGCTATCAGCATCTTTACCTGCCTCCTTAAGTTCCTGCATTCATTAGTCTGATGGCCAAAGTCGGAATGGAAAGCACAATGCTTAGACTGGTCCCTCTGGTCGAGGGGCTGCCTAATAGGTAAAGGAGGTCGAAACTTATCTTTATTTTCTTGGTACAGCTTTGCCAGTGTGACTTTCAGCGGAGTAACTAGCTCTTCCTCTCTGGGTCTCTTCTCAGCTTTCCAAGAGGTCTGACACTGTGGCTGAGCCTACTTTTGCCTAATTTTTGCTTTGGTTTTCTCTTTTGTTGTTATTATGGATGTCTTCCGAGCGTTAGCTGGTTCTTTTTCTTCTAAGCGTACAAAACCATCAGCTCTTTCATTCAGCTTGTCCATGGTCTATGGCATGTTTACCACCAGGCTTATGTGGAACAGAGTCCCACGAATCATGGCTAGCTTGAATGCTTGAGCCACCGTGGACGGATGGCACTCGATCACCATGCTCTTGGTTAAATTGAATCTGGTAAGAAAGGCTTGGAGGCGTTCATCTTTATGCTGCCGCATCGTGAACAGACTGGAGACATCTTTTGCCGGGCGTTTATTCCTATAGTACTGGCTGATAAACCGATCGCAAAGGCTTCAAAAACTATCAATCGAGCCCTTCGGTAAGTTTTTGAACCAATTGAGCGCTGGTCCAGTTAAGCTTGTTGGAAAACATTTGCACATTAAAGAGTCGTTCTCCGTGTTCAGAGCCATTTTCAATTAGATATGATATACATGATCGATCGGATCAGTCGTTCCATCAAACAGGATAAAAACTGGCATGGAGAATTTCCTCGAACTTAGAGCATTCAGAATTTCATCGGTAAACGGCGAGTCAACCATCCGAGTTGCTGAACGAAGGGCCTCATTCTCTCTATGGAACCTTGCGGCAGCTCTCTAATCCGTAAATCTCCTTTCTGAGCTTCGGTAGTCTAAAGTAGACATTGAAGGTCGATAAAGCGAATCAGAAGATCTTTCCTCCATATATTCCTTCTGCCAGATCGGTGTGGTTTTGTGATGTGCAAACTCCACAGTTTCTTCTCGGTTGAACCTCTCCTGGTTCGAATTAAAAGTCATTGCCTCGTTCCGCCTGATCTGCTCACATCATGGATCTAAGTGAATTGAGCCTTCTCAATCATCAAAACGACGAGGATTTGGCGGCAAATCGTCTAGCCTAACCTCCTCGTGATGAGGATTTGGCAGATTGTTCTCTTCCTCTTCACCTTAACGCGCAACAATAGGATGCATAACCTCTTCACCCGCCGGAAGTGGTTGCAGAATCGCCGGAGCTTTTTGGCGCTTCATTCTCTCTCCTGAGAACTTCGATCATGTTCATCAACTCATCGAGCTTCATCTACTGGACATTCTCCACCGGATTGGAGCTCTCGCCTCCTATCATGATTCTGAAGTGAAGCAAAGGCATGAATCACAAGATTTTAATCAGATTTGAGCTTTACTGATGCAAATCTTGTCGCCTCTGGACTCAGATTCACTGAATCGCGATCACAGCTCGCGAGATCCGAGCTTTTCTAGCTTCTAAGTCACTGGATCTAGCTGCGATCAAGCAAATCTCAGTTGTATAATTCTGACGCAAACACAGCAAAACCAACAGTAATCAAGAATTTCTTCAGAAAAAAACTGCAATCTCTCCAATCTGGATTCAATTTCTAGAAATCTTGCTTCGTCTTCATGGATTAGTTTGACATCGATCAAGCATGAATGAATGTTCTTCATCGTTTCCCGCAGACGGCACCAATTGTAAATGCAAGAAAATCTCTCCTTCCATTTTGACAGAATTTTAGTACATTTCACAATAATCCCCTTTTTTCACTCCCTTCATCTCCTATTTATAGGCAATTACAGGTGTTGTTGGACTATTAACTTTGGGCCTAATTTCCAGTGGGCTTGGCCTTCTTAGATGGATCCTCCGAGCTCGGCCCATTCTGTGGTGCTCCTGTATGGGGTGAATTCAATTGTTTGCCCCGATGCCACGTCCGCGGGTCATATCCAACCCATATTACTTCTAGTATCCTCAGAGGCACATAAATTTTGGGGGCAATCATTACACCGCAATTTTCAGTAGTCAATTAGAAAATGGCACGTGGCAAGTTCCAATGGAACTTATAGTAGTAGATTCTTATGCCAATGGCCAGTAAGTGCTTGGCACGTGGCCATATAAAGGTGAATGGATTACCAGCAGCTAAGATCCTATTTGTACCACAAATTATCAGTCAATTTCCAATGGAAGGTTAATAGGTGGCCGATTACAACTTTTTAGTGAAAATTGGTATCTTCCAAGCACTTTGGCAAGAAACTAATCAATGTAACTATTTGTACTATAATTATCGATTAATTTTTAGTGAAAAGTTGTCGTAGCCGATTCCAATAGAAGGGTGATATGCAGACAATGATATAATCACAAAGTAGCACGTGGATTCATCTGATAAATCCATTTGGCAAAGTAATTGCATAGGGACACGTGATAAATTTCTAGGATGCTAGTTATGGTTAAAAGTTGTATCCTCCAAATGGGACATGTGGCAGGCAAAGAGGTAAGTAGTTACTTGTATTTGCGAAATCGTCGATCACTACTGAGTGAGACACATGGCAGGCAAAAAGATAAACAATTACGTGCAGTTGGAAAGTCGTGACCTTTGAACGAAACACGTGGCAAGCAACGAGGTAAATGTAGTTGGAAAGTCATGACCTTTGAATGAGACACATGGCAAGCAAAGGAGTAAGCAACTACCTGCAGTTTAAAGTTGTTGTGTCTTCCAAGTGGGACACGTGGCAGTTTTCTAGTGGAAGAGCGGTTATTCTAGTGGAAGGTTCTTATAGTAAAGTAACAGAAAAAATAGAACATGGGTGTAAGCAGAGCACAACACATGGAAACATATGACACGTGGAGAATTTTCGGTGGAAGAGCGTGGTGGAAAGCAATTATTCTTGTGGAAAGTCGTGCGAAAAAGTAGCAAGAAAAGCTAGTACAAACATAGAGCAAGAGATGAGATGAATTAGGGCAACATGAGATACTTGGCAAACTGTGATTAAAACAACGTAACTGCCGATTTTAGAAACTCTATAAATAGGACACACTTGCAATTTGCAAACCCTATTCAATTCACAACGCAAACAACATTTTATTATCTTTCAATTCAAGTCTTGTACTTTTCATTATCTTTTTACATTCCAATAATGTGTTTCAGCAATTGTCCTTTCAATATTTTACTTTCAAGTCCTGCATTTTCAATTTGTTTTCTTTTAGTCATAAAAATCTCCCACAGTGCTTTAACACAAGGGACAAAAAGAAACTTGGAGGTAGTATAACTTTAATTCCTCTACTTTCGGCAATTGCCCTTTCGGGTCCTACATTTTAAATTTGTTAACTTTCAGTTATAAAAATCTCCTAAAGTCATTTGCTACAAAGGCAAAAAAGAATGTTAGAGGTAGTCATTCTAGGCCTCCTCTCAATTGAATGATCTTGTAAACTTTGATCTGGAATATTGTTTGGAGTCTTCACTTGGAACTTTTTGAGTTCCCGTGACACCCCTAGTTCCATTGAAACTAGGGGTATAACTTAGGTTGGATAACCTGAACCCAACCCAAGTTTTCAAGGGGTTGGGCAATCATTTTCAAAATTAAGGTTGACCTGAATTGAAAAATCTCAACCTAAACTTAATTACAATTGAGCTTAGGTTGAGGTGCTAGCAACCCAAGCCTAATCCGAACATGAATTTTAATATTGTTTTCATATATATATATATATATTTAAATACATTATATTTAATATTCAAATTACGATCAGCTATTTTTCTTTTCAACTTCCTTTATTAAATATTAATTTATTGTTTGTTAACATTTAGAGGAATTATTTTTCTAAGAATTTTTTTGTAGTTTATTAAAATTTTGCAATAATTTTTTAAAATTTCTTTTTGTTTAATAGTAATTTAATGTGAAACTAATTAAAGATCACAATAAATTTTCTGTGTGGAGATTAGTCATATGGGTAATCTGAATTAACCTGACTTGATAACTAGGAATATAAGCCCGAATTGCAAATATGAGTTTAAAAGTTAAAGAATGGGTTAGACTCGGGTTGAGTAGTTAAGATTGAATATAAAGTTAAAATTGAACTCAAATTTAACATTTCATATGTTGAGTTGAGCTAAAAGAGTACCTCCAACCCTGCAACCCTTATTAAAACTGAAATTTTTACCGTCCAAATAACATGCATGGCAAAAGCGCATGATACATGCAAACCCGTAAGGTAGTATTTAAGTAATATCTCCTCAAACTCAAGTGGAGCTTGAGTTGAAGCCATCATTGGAAAAAACAAAAAATAGTACAAGCCAAAATATTACTAATTTGAAATTAACCTCACAACAAACTCTGATTATTTTTGTCCAAATGGATGCTCTCAAACTCAATCCGGTGACTCACTCGTGTAGCAACCATCATCATCATCATTATTATTATTATTATTATAGCAAACATCTAACGAATTAAGTAAAGCATATTTCTCCAACTTAAATAATTAAATTGTTTGATCGAAAAGAAAAACAAATGAGAGTTCACATTTCCGAAGTGACTGTTATGAACATAAAGCAGATAAAGATGAGGACGTGTAGAAGAGATGATGAGGAATCTCAAGGCTTTTTACTTAGATTAGACATTTTATTAAATGTCCCATCGGGGACAATTAGATTAGACATAATATTAGCTTTAATGACCCCCTTAATACAATATAGTTCACAATTCAATAATTAGAAAAAGATGTCTGATTTTGTAATCAGCACTCAATGTTATAATTAGCGAACACTGCTTTCCCGAGGGTCCTCACTAGCTCTACTTTCTCCACAAGCATCAAAAACAAAAGTAGCATTCAAATTAGTAGTACCGACAGTGCAAATGCTGTAAGAGTTCGAGTTTTGTCCGTTCGTACATTCACTTCGAGTTCATAATGAACTCGAAAGGCAGAACTCGAGTTCTGCTAATCATTATTTTTAAAAGTTTGGAGTCAACTCAGTTATGTAACTTCAATTTTGTATTTGCATTCATGCTTAGTTTGAGCTCGTGTTTAAAATCACTTTACTTTGTACATAAACTTATATGTATCTATGTCATCAGAGGCATAGTGGCATTAATAGGGATCCGGGAGGTAAGTCATTGAGATCCTACCTTCAAACCGCACTTCTAACTTGAATAATGCGTGTGTAGTAGAGTCGATACATGTGTTCGAAGATAAATAAATAAACACTTATATTTATCTACACAAGCTTACATTAATGACCTTCATGAACCTATCGATCCAATGTTTAAGAAATTCATGATATAACCTCGTGGGTTAATCTTGAACTATTCAACTCAATTCATTTAATATCCTAATGTGTGCACCGGAACAATAATATTTGCGTAAAATAATACTATCCTCAATATAATAATTGTTCAAAATATCCCCAGAACAATGTATAGAAAGTTTGAGCTTGTATTTAAGATTACTTTAACTTGTACAAAACTTATATGTATCTACGCATTCAGAGGCATAGCGGCGTGGCAGGAATTCGGGTGGTAAGTTTTTGAGGCCTCGCTTTCAAACCGCACTCCTGACTTGATTGGTGCGTGTGTTGTGGGGTCGATACAGGTATTCTAACAAAAAAAAAAACACTAACTTCTATGTAAGCCTACATTAATGACCTTCATGAACTTATCAATCAAATGTTTAAGAAATTCATGATATAATCTCGCTTGGCAATCTCAAATTATTCAACTCAGATCATTTACAATCCTAATGTGTGCACCGGAACAATAATATTTGCCTAAAATAATACCATACTCAATAAAATAATTCTTCAAAATATCTCTAGGAGAACGTATAGAAAGTTCACATCATTAAATCGAATCCATCACCACATTCACATGTCACAAATGACACTCGGACGTGAAGGCAAAGGTGTTGACCGAGTGACTGATCGATCTAGCATAATGTCTGCTGTTAATTATATCCCAGCAAACAAATCTTGCCTTCATCTAGATTTGGGTAGGGATTGTGTAGTTGAGAAAAGGCTAGCTTTTTTTGTTTTTTTATAAGAGAAAAATGTCAGGTTTTTTTTTTTATTTTTTTTTATAAGAGAAAAATGTCGAGAAGATGATTTTTGAAAGCACACCTGCCCACCTATTGTAGCACGCACAACCATAAATTAAACACATTAGACACACACATGTTCACATACATGCCATAACGAAAATGGCTAGCTTTACAGCTTTACCAAGCCAAAAAATGCAAATAATAATAATAATAATAATAAAGTAAAATTTCAACCAGCAGCTTAAAGCCTTAAACGACTACGTTTGCATTAAAAAATGTTATGGATAAAGAAAATTTTGGTCCATTTGGATAATGAATTCCGCTCTTACAGTCTTACTGCACTCTTACCATCCTATTGCAAAAGTAGTGTAAGAACAATCTACCTCATGTTTACAAGGATGAGCTGTCTAGACTTTCAGCAATTGTCCTTTCAATATTTTCTATTTTGTTTCCTTTCAACCATAAAAATCTCCCGAAGTACATTGCTACAAAGGCAAAAAAAAAAACCTTAGAGGTAGTCATTTCAAGCATACTCTCAATTGCATGATCTTTCAATCTTTCATCTGAAATATTGTTTGGAGTCTTCACTTGGAACTTTTTGAATTCCTGTGACGCCCATAATTCCATTGGAAGTTGAGATTAAAAAATTTACCGTCCAAATAGCATGCATGGCAAAAGCGCATGATACAACCAAATATCTCCTCAAACTCAAGTGGAGATTGAGTTGAAGTGGAGATTGAGTAAAAATAAAGCTATTTGTCATTGGGGAAAAAAAATTTTAGAAGCCAAAAAAGACACTTTTTTTTTTTTATTCCGAATTAAAAACGACCTCACAACACTTTTCTTTTTTCATCATCTGAAACATCTAACGAAATTGTTTGAAAAGAAAAACGAATGATAGTTCACATTCCTGACTGTTATGAACATAGAGCAGATAGGATGAGGACGTGTAGAAGATATGTTAAGGAATCTCAGGGCTTATTAAATTATATTAGACATTTTATTAAATGTCCCCAGAGGGACAATTAGATTACACATAAAGAAGATATTTGACTTTGGTAAAAAAAACAAGAATATTAGCTTAATTTCATGACCCCTTTATACAATTTATTTCACTGACATAGAAATATTATACCTTATCGTGTTTCACATTCAATAATTAGAAAAAGATTTTGAAGCACCAACACTCCTCCCAAGGGTTCTGTATCAGTGTCGGTCATGTCTTCGACACGAACATGCGTGTTTGAATACGGACACATGTATTCGACACTTTTGTGAAGTATTCAGAATTTTTTTTTTTGAACATGGGGTAGACACGAATGGGACATGTGGAGGACACCTACTGGACACGACAGAGTTTATTTTATAATTTCTTTTAAGAAAAACGGAGTACCTAATGTAATTTTAAATATTTAAAAGTAAAATTTTGATAAATTTTAAAAACAACTACACGGGATGAACTGGTGAATGAAGAATGTTAAACATATTGGAAATACTTGATCTTATTTGTCTAATTTTGTTGATAATTATTTTGAATACATAATTATATATATTATTTCATATGTGTATCCTGTCGTGTATGTGTCCTATTTTTAAAAAAAATTTGCCGTGTCACCGTATCTGTGTCGTACTCGAGTCCATGTCCGTGCTTCATAGGAATTAGCAAACATTGCTTTCCAGATCTATCTTGTAAAGTTGTCGTGTGTTACCTACTCAAGCAACTTGAGGGTCCCTCACTAGCTCCACTTTTCGCCACAAGCATAAGAATCAAAACTAGCATTCAAATTAGTAGCACTGACTGTTATAGATTACAAATGAACCAAGTCGAGTTTCAAATTGAAACTCATTTTGTCTGTTCGTAGGTTCAGTTCGAGTTCATAATGAGCTCAAAAGGCTGAACTCGAGTTCTGCTGATCATTATTTTTAAAAGCACAGGCTCAACCCAGTTATGTAACCTCAACTTTGCAGTCGTATTCATGCTTAGTTTGAGCTCGTATTTAAGATCACTTTAATTTGTACATGAACTTACAAGTTTCTACACAAGCCTACATTAATGACCTTAATGAACCTATGGATCTAATTTTTAAGAAATTCAAAATATAACCTCATGTTTCAATTTGAAACTATTCATTCATTTATAACAATAATGCATGCACCAAATCAATAATATTTGCATAAAATAATACAATCCTTAATATAATAATGGATCAAAATATCTTCAGCAAAACGTATAGAAAGTTCACATCAATCAGTTCATTAAGTTGAATCCATCACAACATTCATATGTCACAAATACGGCTGCAAGTTGGGCTGGCCCAACTCAGCCCAGACCCAACCCAACCTCAACTCGAAATCGAGTTGGGTTGGCTGGTCCGAATTTTTATCTAAAATGGGTTATGTCCATAACCCAGCCCGAATATTTTGGTCTGGTCGGGCGGGTTTCACGGGTCAATTTTTTTTATTTTTTATTTTTTACAAATATGCAAATTACATTTTCCTTTTCCATGTTTGTAAACATCCAAATTTTTAACAAAATTTTATTTTTTAATTCATTAATACTTGCCATTTTTTTTTTTTAATAATTACCTAGAAGTGCAAATTATCTTTTACAATTGAAATAGTGTGTTGGGTTTTAACTTATATTGTCTGAGCCCAATATTCCAGTGACGCATCAGTTGTGCGTGCAAGGACTTTGAACTCTTGAAGGCCAATTTTTTATGGCAACATGGAATTGTAAATGAATGTGAAATTACGCTTAACTGTGGAATTAATGTTTATATATACTCTCCCCAAATCCTATTCATCATTGAATCAAAACCTAAACCTGTACAAACACCAAACTGATAAAATTAATTTTTTTTTTACTGATAAAATTATTATTATTGTTATTATTTTGTCTCCCTTCTCTCCTCTCTCTTTTCTCTTTCTCTCTCTCTTCCCTTTTCTTTTTCCCTTCATTTTTCCTTCTTACAGGCAAAGGAGAGAGAGAGAAGATGAGAGAGGATCCACCTCTGCGTCAGCGGCAACGACCATCTATGCCGCCCGCGCCGAGCTCAAGCCCACCCTCTTTGAGGGCTTTATGGTGAACTGTTGGGAAACGTGCAAGTTTTTAAAAACTTTTGAGGGATTTGCAACCATAGATCTTGATTGATTACATAGAGACAAGTTTTATGCAAAAATAAATAAAAGATGATGTATTATTCAATAAACAGATTGAATACTTACATCAAAGGTTTGAGTAAATCTTTTAATCTTTCCTTTAAAGTGAATGTTCTCACTTATTGTAGATCCCTTTAGCAAGATCCTTTCTCCTTCTTCTTGATTATGATCTTCCCTTTAGGAATCACCAATATGCCTTGATGAATGACCTTGGAATCAAGACTTGTGGTAGCCTCCTTTAGAAGAGAAAACAAACCCTAAAATCTAGAGAGAGAAAGTGTATTCTTTTTTCTTGTTCTTAAAAGTCAACCCTAAAATATACATGAACCCATGTATATATAGGCAAAATAAAAATAAGAAAAAGGAAACAAGAAATTAACTTGGGTTATTGGTGAGAATCTTTTGGGTTTACTATTTTCTTGACTCCTATAAATTAATAATTGGTCCGGTCCATTAAACCATGTATCCAATTCAATTAATTCATAAATTAATTTCTACTCCACTAAAAGAAATTAATTGCACTCCAATTAAATAGTAAATAACCTCTAAGTCAATGTTGCACTTTGACCCCTCAATGCATAATTATTCATCTGATAATTAAAGCCATCAATCCGACAACATAATTAAGATAATTATTTTGTTACCTTTGATTATTTCCGGCTCGATCACAATAAAATATTTATTTGACAAAAATAATAATTTACTAAATAAATATATATAGAAAACATTTGTCTAAAATATACGAAGGCTTTCGAATTTAATTTGTGATCAACCATAATCAAAACAAAATAAATATAAATAGCACTGATGCAAATATTGAGAATATAAAACTCTAACTATTAATTACATAACTACCCAAAGTGCCAATTTAAGGATCCCGAGGTATCCGCCGAACAATCAAAGTAATTATTAATTAATAAAAGAGTCTATACTTCTCTCATGCTTGAGAGTCAAAAGCCATGACTGTGATAGAGAGCAATTGCATACGACAGCTCTCGCAATATATCTCAATCTATCGTGGATTCGGTTCAAATCTTAACTAATTAAATGTCCATCCATAATTACCAACTTTGAACCATTTATGATTACTAATTTATAACTTAGTATTAATTACCATTACAGACATATATAAATTTATCTTGTAATCAAGTGGATACAATCAATTCCATAATAAATCGAAAAATAATACATTCCATTCACCAATTGTATAATGCTTTAATAATAATATTCAGATAAGGAACCATGACTTTTACAATCCAAAATAAGAATTTGCTATACTAGGGCACACATATCCCAACACGAACGACCACCACCATCGACATGAAACCGGCTGGCGGGGTTGAGGAAAAAACGAAGGGAAGAAGAAAAAGAAAAAAATTCAAGAGCATGAAGTCGGGAGAACTTTGCAAAGAAGAAAAAAATGAAGGTAAAAAGAAAAGAAAAGAGAGAAAAAGAAAGAAGAGAGACGAGAGAGAAGGGAGACAAAAAAAAAAATTCAAGAGCATGAGTTTTTCTCTCTCCCTCCTTCGCCTCTGAGAAGAAAAAAAAATGAAGGAAAGAAGAAAAGAAGAGAGATAAAGAGAAAGAAGGGAGAGGAGAAGGGAGACAAGAGACAAATATATATATATATATATATAGGGAGAGGAGAAGGGAGACAAGAGACAAATATATATATATATATATATATATATATATATATATATATTTTTTTTTTTCTTAAGTTTTTATTTTTTATTTTTTAATTTTTATTTTGGGTTTTGGGTTGGGTTGGATTCGGGTTGAGCCCGAGCCCAACCTGAATATGCCTGGGTTTTGAGAAAACCCAATTCATTTTGAGCCCAATTTATGAATTTAAAAGCTTTAATTTAAAAAAATTTGGGCTGAGTTTGAGTTGGGCTGGGTTAGCCCGCCCAAATTGCACCCCTAGTCACAAAGCACACAAAGGTGATAACCGAGTGACTGATCTAGCAGATACACACAATCCCTGCTTTGTTGAACCATAAATTAAACACATGAGACACACAGATGGGTTTTCAGTTATTCATTTTTGGCCTTCTGCATGCATGGGTTGTCTCAGCTTGTTACCATGGGTGACTCCGCTCATCAATAGTTCTCCCCCATTGGGCCCTATATTCATAAAGCTATTCATGCTTTATGCCTTATGTATGCGTGAAGCAGGCCTCTATTTATAGTCTCGGTTGTCTCAGCTTGTTACCCAACTCTCGAGAGTTGCTCTCAGAGCTCGAGCCTACTTTGCTAGGCCAGACATCATGACCCTCCTAGAGTAGTAGGGTCACCATGGTTTCATGATCTCATTGACTAGGCCTATAGGCCAGGCGAGCTCTAACTTATCATCCTCCAAATCAAAGGTCCTTCCAAATCCTCGGGTAAGAGACATAGACCCGAGACCATCGACCTTGGTCTCGAGGTAGGTCTATTTTTTATGGGTGTCGCTCTGGAGAATGAAAGGCGGGATTCCGACATGGTCTTGCTCGAGGAACTTTACTGTGGCACGCTTGAGCTCGACCAGTGCCATGTTGTTATGCCACGTGAACCTGTGGGTCCAACCCCTATAGATATAAAAGCTTACAGATACACCATTGAAGAAAGCAAGAGCTATGAAGCAATCTGAACCGAGTCAATGAAATTAGAGAACATATCACTGATAAATCAAGAAACCACATTATGCAGTACATTTTGTGAACCACTTTTCCCAGTAGAATTTGTGGAGTGGGAGAGAGATTAAAAGGTAGCAATATTTACAAGTCAAAAGCTCCAGTCAAGAGATAGGAAGGAAACAAGTACTGTCCCTATTCTGAAATACAAGCCAATGTAAGGCTTGTTTGTACAGGAAAATTGATACACAATCACAATTCCGCACATCAATCTCTCAACATGGTTATCAACCGCACTGGATATTACCACGGGATATATGATTTTTATTTGTCAAATAGAGTGAAAAATAACAGTAGAAAGCATTATTCTAGGCTAGCATAAAAAACTAAAATGCATCGCGCATAGTCAACAAGGGTCTCATAAAGGTAACCAAGGAAACTATACTGTGGGGATTGAACTGTATTTCTTGATTTATGAATCTCACAAGCAAAAAGGAAAACTGAAAACAAAGAAAGAAGAAGAAGAGAAGAAAAAAAAATTGGTGATTTTCAAACCATTTAGGCACTTAAGTACAAAAGTTACAGCAGTGTATCAAGAAGCTCTCTTAGGTGGAGACATGTTATGATTATTCCTATCTGTATCAGCAATCCTGTAAACATTGAAGAGAGGCAGAAGCTCTAAGTTTTTTTGTTTCCCAGCCACTCAAATCTTGGATAACCTATTTAATAATTCCGGACATCCATAAGAAATTTTTTATTACAATATAAAATATATATATATATATATATATATATATATATATAGTTCCAGAGTTTTATGAATCCATAGGGCTTACATATAATGGCAACAATATACAAAATGATACACTACAAAACAAATTTAGAAGTGGTGAGTCACAAATTATGTATTTCCACAGTAAGTCACCTAATGCTCCATCCATTTCATGGATCTAGTGAGGGAAAGGAAACGAAGAGGAAAAATAGATGGAATGAAAGATTTCTGTAGTGTTACTTACCGATAAAAAAAAAGGATTTCTGTAGTGTTTTTCTCAAGCTTCAATAGAAGTATAAATTAATTCTTTTAAATGACTTAAATTAGGTAAAAAAAAAGAAAAAAAATTGCAAGTAAAATCTTAATACATATATTTATACACACACAGGGACAGAGCAACATTGGGCCAAGGGGGGCACTTGCCACGGCCCAATGTGGCACCACAATATGTATATATATTTTTACTCTAGTGTATGTAAATTTTAAAAATTTTATGAAATGCCCCCCTAAAATTCTGCATTTCTAAAGCTGCCCCTAAGCCCAATGTGGCTCCAATATATATATATACTTTATTTTAGGTAATTTTTTAAAATTTTACAAAATGTTCATCCCTAAAATGCTTCCTTTCTAATAATCTCTCTTTCTCTTTCGTTCTTTTCTCTTTTACTTTTCCGCCTTTTCAAGTTTCATTGATCCCATAAATTTAAATAAAAATTTGCATTCATTTTCTTCAATCAAACTAATATTCCTCTTCAAGGTTCATAAATTTTTGGATAAGTTACACTGACACCCCTGAGGTTTGCCTTTAATACACCTCGATGAAACTTGTTGGGTGTGGTGTCCACGAGCCCTCTGAATTTCTGCAGCATTTTATACAAACACGTACCCTGTCGTCTACCTGACACATGGTAAAATGATTTGAATGTCCTTTGACTTGTGAAGTGGCACTTTTGACTCACTAAGTTACCAATTTACCAGAATTAGATAAAATTTGTTTTGAAAAGTGTAGGTCTCTAGAGAAACATTACTTTCCAATATACTATCACTCCTTAAAATATAAATTTGATTATGGAAAGAAATGTATCTTCCTTATAATTGATGAATCCTTTAAGGATTTTAAATTTGGGCACTTTATTTGTCCTTGCCCATTTAGGAAGAGTCTTGCTTATTTTGTCAATTCTAGATTCTATCATGGATAATGCACATTATGATCCATAAATGAAATTATGTCTCTTATTAATTTGATTTTGGTTCGTTGAGTTGTATGTAACTATAAGCATATCTATTCTTTGAATCGACAAATGTATTAGCATGCTAAGACCACTTAAAAGATTTAATTTAAATTGAAGCATGTTGATTGTATGGAGTAACTCACTTGTGCATTTTATTGAATTTAGTTCCAAAATGAACCATATCAATATATGATGAACCCATAAGAAATTGGGTACCAAAGAATGCTACTTAAGTGTGCTTTGTAGGTATAGAAATGATTTTCACTCAAGGATAAGTGGATTCTCAAGTTGGTGACCAGAGCACAAAAGAAATATAATGCCAATAATTCATCTCACTCACAAAATGGAAAGGATGCATCACATTGAGAAACAACTCCCAAGCTAATTAGTACCATGGGTAAAGAATTCATTTCTCATTAATGTGCTTTTATACGAAGAATTCAATTATGAAATTCTAAGCATGACGCTCTTGATATGCTACTTGTTGCTAATAGATATAAAAATGTCTATGTTATAGATTTTGTTTTGCATGAAAGTAGTGTGTTTTGGTATATGAGTTATAAACATAGTAACATGAAATGATTATCTATCTTTCAAATGATCTTTAAATTATCTATGCCCAATCATTGTGAAAGATTTATTTTTTGGAAGATATGCCATCAAAGGAAAGCATACATTATCTCGTATAGACCATCAATGCTATTTCATTTTAACCTTATCAAATCTATTAAAGTAACAATGTCTAAAAAGTCATCTATATGCTTTTATGATCTTAAATGTTTTATCCACACTCTATTGTGTCACTTCCATGCATATAGAAAATGAGGTTGTTCAACTTGAAAAAATTTAGATGGACTTGAGAGATGATAAATCATATAGGTCATATCTTGAATACCTAAAGGAACAAATCTCATTGGAAGAGCTAACTCATGAAAAATAAGAATGAGAATTTATAATGCCTGTGAGTCGTATGCAGCGGAATGTATTTAGGAAAGTTTTAGATTTTGTAAAATAGATCTGTGTCATTACCAGCTTTATTTATTTTAACAATTAAACAGTTAATCACATGCAGATAAAATAAAGCAAAGTATAAAGTTAGAGATGACACCAAAATTTTAGCGAGGAAACCCCAGTTGATAAAATACGTCAACTGTTATGGAAAAACCTCGTGGACTGTGCAGTCCAAAGTAAACCAATCCATTATACTTGAAATAAAGTACACCAAACTTTGACTCTGGCTCACACCCTATCGTTCTACCAAACACCAACTACTGACAATCCTCTGGCTTTGCGACTCCCCGTCCAACAGCAACTTGACCTCAGGCTTATGCTTGATATTTGTAGAAGAGTAGTAGGTAGATCTGACAACACTCCACGAATGCTCCAATCCTTTCAAAGTATGATTACTTTACTTCTGTTCTTCAATCGTCTGAATGATGTAGAAAAAGGTCTGCTTTGTCTGATCGATGTAGATACACCTGTATGATAACGATCAGGATTCAAACTCCACAACTATAACCTAACTAGGTGAATATGTGTATGTTCTAGGAAGACAACAGAAAAATCAACTGTGATTTTCTGAGAGGGATAAACTTCCTAAGACTTTGTATGATATATGAATAATGAGTAAAAGCCGTTCATAAACCTATGTGTATGACATGGTTTATATAGAGGTTTGCAAAGTCTTATTCCTTCTGAAAATAAAGGAAATTTCATACATAGGACTTGGAAGGAAGGTTAGATCAAAAAGGAATTAAACAGAGCAAGAAAATTGGAATTCTTTTGCAATCAAGACACTTGGAACCGGTTCCTAATCTTGGTACCGGTTCCTAAAGGACAGAGAGTTCTCAAAGTTTAGCTTCTGGAACCGATTCCCAAATGCAGGTACCAGTTTCCACTTGACATAATTCAACCTAAACTTGGAATTTTTGTATTTTTGTAACTCTGAAAATATACCATGTATATCATTGTGTCCTAAGTGGGAAACGAAGGCCTAAAATGTTGTTCTTTCCGTTTCGATGATCAACAGTACTTTCTTCTTCTACTCAACCTCTGAATTCTGCAGTTGATATCAAGTCTGATATAGTAACTGAAATTACAACTCGACTAGGACTTGTTTTGTTACTGAAATATGTCAATTACAAAAATATATTTCACAATCTCTCCCTTTAGCAATTTCATGACAAAATGCTAAAACAATTTATAATCTACCCAAAGCAGAAAAGTAAATTACAATTGTTTAAGGAAACACGAAATATTTTTTTTCTCTGTTCGCCTCTACCTTTGGACAAAATGTCACCTGATTTCCTGCACATGGATCAAGCAACACTACTAGTGAAAGTGTAATAAAACAAGTTTAAAAACTCCCAATGAATAAATTATCCCAAAATTTTAGATTTTTCTCCCCCTTAATGTAACCTTGTTCTTCCCCTTTTTGGAACAAAATTGACAAAGGAATATAAAAATATCTAAAGAGAAATTATATAATAGAGTAAACAGGAGCAGTTTAATACAAGTCAAAAATCAAAAGATAATATCTAAAAAGATCAAGTTATGACAATGTAAAAACTGAGCAAAAAGTGATACATGAATGATATGAACATAGAAAAATCAAACATCAATATCATCTCCAGCAAACAGAACTGTGGAAGTAGGAATGTCCTCATCACCACCATCAGTGTCACTCCCACTATCACCCTCATCATTCTCTGCATCATCATCTGTCTCATCATCTTCATCTCTCTCCTCCTCAGCGACAAGTGATGGATCTGGAGGGGGGGGGGGGGGATCTGGAGGGGCTGGTCTGTAGACATCCTCAGATGTACTACCTATCCTCTACTCTCTAAGAAATTTAACCTCAGCCTTGAGGTCAAGTATAACATCCATCATGCCCTTCTGATTCTGAAGAATCAGGGAGTAGAGCAGATTGGCATCCAGTGTAGTAAAATTATGCTTAGTCGGAAAAAGCTGAGTAATCTCAAGAAGAGATGACAA
This sequence comes from Cornus florida, assembly GCF_030987335.1. NCBI lineage: Eukaryota > Viridiplantae > Streptophyta > Magnoliopsida > Cornales > Cornaceae > Cornus > Cornus florida. The sequence continues at coordinate 72,421,459 of NW_026775578.1, forward strand.
AGAAATAGCTGCACCCCTGCTAGCTTGCCTGGATGAAGCTCTTATAGATTTGGACTTGTTATAAGCCTTGACATCCATCTCGGACATGATCTCAATATGATGAGCACGGGGTGGAAGAGGAATCTCAAAATAGTGGTACAAACCCATGATAACCATAGGGAATGGAGAAGACTTCTTCTTTATATTGCTCTTGTAGTGTGCTACCATCAGTCTATATATAGAAATATCAAGATGAATCATAACATCAATGGATAAGACATATAATACCTCGGCACGATCTACAGAGATGACGTCCTTCTTCCCGAAGTAGCTGAGATTTGAGATAGTAAATAAATTCAGAAACGCTACCTCATCTGTGAGATAACGAGATAGAATATGATCTGGAGATCTCGGTGAATCTGGAATGCAAAGCTCATTGCATATAACTTCCCACTTTAGCCCAGAATGTTCCAATGGAAGATGGTAGCCAGTGCTTGAAAAATTCTTGGGAATGCCAAGAACTTTGCCGATCACATCAGTATCAACCACATAGTCCTTCCCAAACAACGATACCTCAAAATATCCAGAGTCATAAACTTTACGAATATTTGAGTAGAAGTAGTGAACTAAGTATGGACTGCAGGAACTCGCCATTGTGGTTAAGAATAACCACTTGTGCTTCTCAATGTAGTCAACCAGTTTCTTCCCCGGACTGTCTCTAAGCTCTTCAAGTTCATATTTCATTCCTATTTAATCAGACCATCCTTATACACTTTAGTGTATACCTGCCAAGTATGGTCATTATAAAAGTGTTATTTAGCAAACAGAACCTTCCCAACGTCAGATACTGAAGGATACGCGGATGGTATTTCAGTAGAAGGAGAGCTAGAACTCATAGGAGAAGTCGGAGCGTCCCTTGGAGCGGTTGAACCATCTTGTGGTTCCCGGATAGAAAATGTAGTTATCATTTTTTTAGGAGGTGGAGGAACTGCAATACCCTTGCCTTTGGCCTTATTGGATAGTCTTGGAGGCATCTTGTGTTCGAAGAAATTTGGTTTGAAGCTTCGGAGTTCACTCTGTAATTTTCACAAACACTTGGTCTGCGCTTCACAACTTGTTCTTAGACAAGCTTGATTTGAATCTTTAAAACCCCCAAAAATCAACAACACATCAAGCACAAAATCAAACCTAATGTCTTCAATGTCAAACCCCTAAGAATCTTCAACAAATATCAACCAAATCTACTAAAATTTTTTAAACCCAAACCCCTCTTTCAACCTTTAAAATTTCTCCTCAAATCCCGATCTCCAATCTTCAACACTCAAGTTCAAATAAATGATGCCATGTTAGTTTGTAATAAAATGGTGAGAATGATGCAAGATCAAGTCAAAATATATGATGTATAGATGTATGGAGTTTTGGAGAGAAAGAACATAAAATAGAGAGAGAGAGAGAATTGGTGTATGCAACAAAACCTAATAGTGCAAAAATAGGTTATTTAAACTTTAAACCCGCTGCCAGGAACCTGTAGCCAAAGTGGGAACCGGTTCCCACTAGGCAGTGAGCAAAATGTGGATGTGGACCACTGTTGAACCGGTACCAAACTTGTGGTACTGGTAGCCAAGCTCCAGAGACTTTCGCCTTACACCTTTTGCACCTTGAACTGGTAGGGGAAATGTGGTACCAGTAGGCTAACCACACAATGCTTTTTAGCCTTGAAATTTTTCCAGAAAATTTTCCAACTCAATTTGATTAACTCAATGATCAAAATACCTCAAAAAAACTGAAAACTAAAACCAACAAATCTTTTTGAATTTTATAGTTTTTTAATTTTTTTTATTATTATTTCTAAACAAAATTAAGAATAAATCATTGAGCAGTCATCCACTGTCTTTCAAGTCCACACCTGATCCAAATTTCCAGAGAATTGTTAGAGATATCTATGAACACAAATTTTTGACTCCACAGTATATTCAATCAATTTCAATTCTCAAGAAATAATCACAACACGAATTTAACTTAATAAATTTTAATGAAACAGTTAGAAATCAATCTAGCAAGTTCAATTGTGTATGTGCAACCCATCTCATCCATTTTCAATCAATTATCTATAAATCATTGTCTAAACCATATTGATCAAAAAGTATTAAGATAAAATTGTCTTTGAGCAATTTTCTAAGTAAGGTGGCTTTCACTCTAAAGAGCAGACAACAATTCCCCAATTTAACTTGTCTCCACCTTTCTTTTTACTCATTTAGCTCCACTTCAAAGTCTCATGGAAGCTTTCGAAACACATCTCAATAGGTAGCCTTTTACAAAACAAAGAATTCAGCAATTTTTTTTTTTATTTCTTTCTTTTTCAAGCTGAACTTATTCATTTTTTTTTAAGCTCCTATTTTTTTTAGACAATAACCTTTATAGCTTTTGTGATCAATATACCTTAGTCAACAATTCAAAGATTTTTAATCAAATTTTTCCAGATTTGGACTAGTGCACAAAAGGTTATAAACTTAAGAGATTCAAATCTAAAAATCCCTTAAATAATGCAAATCAACTTTCATTGTATAGATTACAAACCAAGAATCTATTTTCAATAAAAAATCATGTGTCCAAATTTGCATTCAAAGATATATCATAAATTTAATGGAAGAATTTTCTCAGATATGTCATGAAGATTATGATCAGAAACTCAAACCTAAACCAAACCCTAGCAAGTGATCCAATGACTACAAAATTTTTTTTTAAACACAAGCCATGACCACTAAAATTCATAGGACTCAGTTTGATGGTGAATTCCTTTTGGAAACTTGTTCCAAGGACTCAACAGGCAGATATTTGATCAAATTAGACTTTTTGATCCATGTAGTTCTCACTCTCAATTCCTGAAATTCTTTAACATTCTTTACCTCTCCCTTACGCAAAATTTCAGTTCTAGAAACCTTAGGTGTCAATTTCTTTTTCCTTCTTGAATGCACCTTTTTCTTAGCATTAGAATTTTGAGAATGAATTTTAGAAATGTGACGACCGGCCGTTCCTACACGCCAAATTGATGTAGTGAATGTGTGGTTCAAGAAAAGCCTTTTGGGTCAAGTTTGAATTTATAAAAACCACTACCAACATTACTACTAAAGTAGCAAGAGTGAGTAGGGATCGTCCCAAGGGATTGGAGTCGTACTTGAATGTGAAAATGCAACTAGGGTTAGTAGGTCGAGTGATCAAACAAATGGTTGGTTGGGTAAGTAAACTAGAGAGCAACTAAATTAACTAAGTAATTGAATGTAACAAAGAGTAAGCAAGAGAGAGAGAGATCTTGGGGTTTAGAGGTCACCACCAAGCAATGCTTTTCAACACTTACAACTAGTGACTAATGAGGGTAAAGTGTGTTGCAATATTTATGTGTGTGTGCTTGGTTGATTCAATTAGCAAGGGTGACCAATTAAGCATACATTGTCTAATCAACATGTGAAAAGCACAATATATCTAGCAATTAAGTTTATATTGTCTAAATAGCATGTGAAAAGCACAACATATCTAGCAAGTCACTAATCCTTTCATTAAGCTCATAAGCCAAATACACCACAAGGTTAGAGACATATGCTACTTGCATTCAAAAGTATGGAACATCAAACAACTAGCATGGATTGTCCTCTCATCTAACAACTATGCTATCACTACACTACAATTAAACTAATGATATGAAATTAAACTAACTAAGGTAAGGAAGAGGCATAATCCATCAAGAATTGAGCATGGACCATCTAGAAAATCACAAGAGCATTCTTTTAAGCACAATGTTTTGACAATCCCTAAATCTATAGCATTAATACACATAGACATGCATCAATTACACAAGAAATAGAGGTAAATATATGAACATCTATTCTAGCATACATAGACATATGGATATAATGAAATGATTGATTAGAAGCATTAAACCACATAAATCATTGAATAAACAAGATCTATATGTATAAAAGTGTCGAAACATTAATTACAACACTAACCCCTCAATAATACACAAGATTAAGATATAGAAAGCATGCTTGGGTCTAACTCTAGCCCCAAGAGGATGTCTAGCCACTCATGGTGATGTTGCTCCAACCCTCAAGGGCTAACTCCATGGTTGAAATCTGCTCCTTGTTGATGAAGAGTCTCCAATGGTGTCTCTCACCTCCTCCCTCTCTAAGCTTGCTCTCCAAAATGATATGAAAATAATGTTGGCTCCCTTTGTAAAAAGCAATCCTTATCCTTATATAGGTAGGTCAAAATGACACCCAAAATGAGCTGGGGTCGTGCATACAATATTCCCTAATGATTGGATAAAGGACAACTTTCAATGAGGTGGAATTTTAACTTTTTCGCATTGGAGGAAGTTCGATCGATCGAACCTTGGTCTTGGATCGATCGAACTGGCTGAGATCTATCGAACTTAGGCTGGATCGATCTAACTGGCTGAGTTTTTTTTTGGAAAAAGACAAATCCGAGATATTTTGGGAGAAATTTATGGGAAAGGACAAAAGTGGTTAGTGGGTGGTACAGCTGTGGATAGGATCAACCATTTGAATAAGGACAAAAGTGTTCGATCGATCGAAAGATGGTGTTAGATCGATCAAACTTTGGGACTTTATGCTTTTGGGTCAAGGCTTGGATTTATCTTGAAGTGCTGAGATTGATCATTGGTCGATCGATCGAACCTTGAACTTGGATCGATCGAACTTTGCTGCTTCCCACCTTTGGCTTCATTTGCTTCCTTCTTTCTCCAATTTGCTCCTTTCTTTGTTTAATCCTAGAATTGCTTCAATTAAGCTCTTATTTGGCTGAGTTAGCTTATTTTCGGGATAAGCGCCTGAAAAATGAAATAATACAAAATCAATACAAAACGGTAAAGTAAGATAGATAAAGGTACTAGAATGCCTAAGCTTAAGGGGTTTAAATACGCACTTTTCAGCGCTCATCACACCCCCAAACTTAAATATTGCTAGTCTTTAGCAATGAACTAGAAAGTAAAGGAATGAAATAAACAACTATACAAGTATGAACTAGAAAATAATAAATGGATAACGCCACTTTCGTAGGGAACACGATTGCACTTAGCATATACAACAAGCCTTTTAAACCCCTAGGTTACCCCTAGTAGACGAGTGAAGTCTCGTGAGGGTTTCCAGAAATGGTACCCGCAAACATTAAGCTCATTCTTTCAAAAGAGGCACCAATATTGCAAACAAGCATTGGGAGAAAACTACCTCAAGTATGCAATTTTTCAAACATTTCCAGGCAATCTCTCAAAATTTCAACATCAAGCAAACAAGTATGGTCCTCCACACATCAAGAAAATGATCATGCAAATTAAAACAATTCTAGAATCCTTTTGAGTGGACCGACATCAAATGTGTTATTATCTAAGCCAACTAAAGAATTAATCACATCCTTACCCTTAAACTAACACACAAATCGAGTACCGATCATCAAGACAAAAAGTGAACCTTTTATTAAAGCTTTATTGTTCTGAGTGCGCTTATTCTTTTCACTCAATTTTTTTTTTTAATTTTTTTATTTTTAGGATCAAAGATGGAAGTATGTTGCAATGTGTTGATCTCTTAAGCTTTCTAGCGATTCATGAGGTCGAGCGTTAGGTCAATGGCTCCCAAACCAAACGGCTTTAGGGCATTAGGCATTCAAATGCCCCTACGGACTTACAAGCTCAAATCAACTAGGTTATAAATCAAGACAACAACCATCTAATCATTTCCCACTTCTCACCTTTTGGGAGAAGTCTTACTTTTTTTTTTTTTTTTTAAATTCAATTATTAACCTAGAGTTTGGACCCTCCACCTTTCGGCACGAGAGGTTTAGTGCTTGATGAGGCTAGAATCCCGGCTACTTAGTGAAAAGGGGTTGTTATCTACCTTTATTAAGAATGAAAACTTTCAATACACTACTAGCTCAATTGTGATATAACCAATTTAATAATCAACAAAGCATGTACCCTACAAATGAATGCTAGTGTGCGCCTGTGCTAGTGTAGAAGACTAGAGTGAATCTCAAAACAATCACAAAATCAAGATGATGTGGACCACAAGTGCAAGCATGATATCAATTTTTCGAAAAATTTACTCCTAAATGGCATCCCTAAGGCATACAAGGAGTATTGGACTCTCAAGTCAAGCAAGTTTTAAATTTTAGGTAATATAGTTCTCAAAAGATCGAAATCATAGCTAGGTATGGACCAATCATAGAAATATCCCTCAAATACACAAGTCATGCTAAAAATTTGAATTTAAAACTAACACTGTAAAGCACCAATCCCCCCAAACTTAAATTGCATAATGTCCTCAATGTGCAAAGAGAACAAAGGAAAGAGTATACCAGTGCAACTAAGCAAGAATGATCGGGACTGAAGTATCCGAAGTGGGTGGCATGGCCCCCCTCCCCCCAACTTGGGATGAACTGTGGTCTTGAAAATTGGCACTTGGATAAACTTATCAGATAACAAAATGGGATAATCAGTGCATAGTGGACATGCAAGTGTAAATGGGATAAACAGATAAAGAAATGAGAGAGGTGTAAAGGTGGTCCTGAAAATTAGGTTCCACTCTTTCACTGAAATCACTGAGATGCACTTGACAGAATTAAAAGGACAGATGTATCAATAAAAACATACGATATCCATCATAGTTAAAAATAAAAATAAAGTGCAATACATCTAATGTTAAAGCCGACAGACCCGGCTGCAAAAATAATAGTGTCACAAGTGTAGCAGACACATAACATAGATAGGAGCATAAAAAGATAAAGAGACTGGGAATCTCAGGCAGAGGGAGCTCCGCGGATCTCCCTGGCTAAGTCATCAATGGCAGTCAAGATCTCCGTATGGAGGCGAGAAATGTCAGCTCGAATGGCAGCCATCACATTCAGACGAAGGGTACTAATGTCAGCTCTAAGGGCAACCAGTATATCCTTCAAACTCTAAAGGTGCTCCTTTAGGTGACATATCTAATCACGAGCCTCAGGAGTGGCTGAAGTGGAAGAATTGTCATTCTTAGTCATGGTCTGCAAAAAGAAAATCTTGTAATGGGATTAAGTGCTAGAATAATGAATTAAATGCACAATAGAAACATATTTGTCAGATAGGATAGACAAAACATATATGACATAAATCTATGCAAGTGATAGGATGTAAAGTATGCCAAGTAATATAAGAATGAAATGCATCCAATGTGGAATATCACAGGCATTGGGCATAGATATGATAGCATGAAGTGAATACAAGATAAAGGAAGTGTGTGTGTGAGATCTGTGAAATTCGATCGATAAAAAAAAAGAGTGAGATCGATCACAAAAGTTGGATCGATCGAAAATAAGTGAGATTGATCTCACAACTTTGATCGATCTGAGGCATAAGTTCGATCGATCGAACTGTGTTTTGTGAAAAATGAGAAGTCACAGATTTGTGACTGTGGGAGCACGGGACCCACACAAACATGTTCTTGGGCCCATCAACACAACAATCATCAATCACAATTACCTAAAATGGCTCACACTCCCAAAAATCAAAGCAACTTATTACAATGGATATGATATAAAGACGAAAATGGACATATAGACATGAAAAGCTTAAAACTTCATCCATGGCCAACAATCATCATAAATATGGGAGTGGATCAAACACTTAAAGCATACTGTTAACAAATCAAGGTGTGAAACAATAATGGGGTCTCGGATCTTACCTTGAAGCAAAGAAAAGAGAGATGAAATGAAATGTGAAGAGGAAGAAGATCCTATAGAGGGAGAGATCGACACCTGGCTCACTATGGAGATCTTGCCGGAGATGGAGGAGATGGGCGAGGGTACGACGGCGTAGGAACTAGGGTTTGGAAATGGGATCTTATCCTCTATTTAAAAAACTGTCGCACACGAGTTCGATCGATCGAACTAGAATCTCAGATTGATCGAACTTGGAATGATTTTTTATTTTTTTAATCATTGAATAAAAAAAAAATAAAATAAAAAAAATGAAAATATTTTTATGGATTTTTGAAATTTGAAAAGTCAAAACAAAGTCAAACTATGAAATGGAGAATTAGGATCGATCAGAACAAGAGTTCGATCGATCAGACAGAGAGCAAAAATATGCAGGTTTTTGGCTCAAAATTTTGGCTAAGTGGAGGAACATGAGATCGATCGAACTTGGAAGTTAGATCGATCGAAGAACTTTCAGATCGATCTTGGAATGTTTCGAATGATCAGACAGAGAGCTGAAATATGCAGGTTGATGCAGGCTCAAAATTTTTCTAAGTGTTGGATCATGAGATCGATCGAACTTGGAAGTTGGATCGATCGAAGGTCTTTTGATCGATCTAAGAGTTAGTTCGAACGATGGGATAGAGAGGTGATTTGGATGCAAGTTTCTGCAGGTCGAAAATTTTTCTAAGTGTTGGATGCAGAATGGAGTTCGATCGATCGAACTCAAGTTTGAGATCGATCGAACTTTGCAGAATGCTCAATAATGACATGAAAGCTCATGCAATCCTCACCAAAGTTCCTTTCAATGCATATGAGAACCAAAAACAAGTATCTAGACTTTGCATGAAATGAAATGAAAAAGAGAAATGAGAGAGAAATAGGGTTTTGACACCCTACGAATGCCTTTGCTAGTCTTTAACGTCTCTAGCAAGACATTGAGCTCTTTTAGCTCGGATCAAAGATCTTGTTATGCATCCCCTCCTTATTGGGTGATGAATAGTTCTTTGAACTTTTCGCAACAAATGGTTCTTTGAAGAACTTGTTAGTTTAAGCTCAAAAGGAGCTCTTGGTTCCTTGTCATTGCAATCTTTTATGTGCTCATACACCGGGTCAACTAGATGTGCAGCTTTAAAATGTCTGTGAAAGACTTGACCCTCTATGTAAGGTTTCAATCTTTGACCATTAACTTTGAAAATGTTGCCCTTCTTCAAGTTTTTGATTTTAACCGCCTTATAAGGTGCAACAGAGATGATTTCATAAGGGCCTTCCCATTTGGTTCTCAATTTCCCAGGAAAGAGTTTCAGTCTAGAGTTGAAAAGCCAAGCTTTTTGATCGGGTTCTAAAGACTTTTTCACAATATGCTTATCATGAAAGGCTTTGATTCGTTCTTTGTATATTTTGGCATTATCATAAGCATTATGTCTCAACTCTTCTAACTCACTCAATTAGAGTAACCTATTCTCTCCGGCTTTATCAAGGTCAAAATTGAGCTTTTTAACTACCCATAAGGCTTTATGCTCTAGCTCAACCGGAAGATGGCAAGCCTTTCCATATACAATTCTATAAGGAGACATGCCAATGGGAGTCTTGTATGCCGTCCGATAAGCCCACAAAGCATCATTTAGTTTTCTTGACCAATCCTTCCGGGTGGTGTTAACCGTTTTCTCAAGAATATGCTTAATTTCTCGGTTAAACACTTCAACTTGCCTGCTTGTTTGAGGATGGTAGGGAGTGGCTACCTTATAAGTGACGGAGTACTTAAGAAATAAGTGCCTCAAGAATTGATTAAAAAATTATTTTCCTCCATCACTTATTATAGCCCTTGGCATACCAAAACGAGCAAAGATATTGGATTTGATAAATTGAATGACCATGGAGTGGTCATTTGTTTTGGTAGCATATGCTTCCACCCACTTGGAAAACATAATCAATGGCAAAAAGAATGTATTTAAAACCATAGGCATAGGAAATGGACCCATAAAATTAATGCCCCATATATCAAAGATCTCAACAAGAAATGTATTGGTCAAGGGCATCATATCTCTTCTAGACATTGTCCCCATCTTTTGACATCTCTCACATGACTTGCAAAAATTGTAGGCATCTCTATGAATAGTGGGCTAAAAGAGCCCACTTTGAAGAACCTTCAAGGCGGTTTTCTTTGCACTAAAATGCCCACCACATGCAAGAGTGTGACAAAACACTAGGACACTTAGAATTTCACTCTCTGGAATGCATCTTCTCACAATTTGATCCAGACAATATCGGTATAAGACAGGGTCTTCCCAATAGTAATTCCGGATGTTGGCAAAGAAACGATTCTTTTCGTTCTTCGACCAAGAAGTTGGTAGCTTGCCTACTGCCAAATAATTCACAATGTCGGCAAACCAAGGCATTTTTCCATTAGAAATTTGAAAGAGTTGTTCATCCGGAAAAGAGTCACAGATTGGTAGACTAGGGAAAGGCTCTATCGATAACCTAGAAAGATGATTGGCAACCACATTTTCGGAGCCTTTCTTGTCCTTGATTTCAAAATTGAATTCCTGAAGAAGTAAAATCCATCTAATTAGCCTAGGTTTTGTTTCCCTTTTTGTCAATAGATGCCTCAAGATGGCATGATCAGAATAAACGATAACGTTGGACCCCAATAGATAGGAATGAAATTTATCAAGAGCATATACTACGGCAAGTAATTCTTTCTCGGTAGTGAAGTAATTCAATTGAGCTCCCAAGAAAGTTTTACTTGCATAGTATATGGCACAAGGAAGCTTACCCACTCTTTGTCCTAAAATTGCCCCCATGGCATAATCAGAAGCATCACATATGATTTCAAATGGCAATGACCAATTGGGAGGTTGCATGATAGGAGCAGATGATAATAATTCACGCAATTTATGAAAAGCGTCTAGGCATGCTTAATCAAAGACGAAAAGTGTTTCCTTGGGAAGAAGATTGCACAAGGGTCGAGCAATTTTGCTAAAGTCTTTGATAAAACGGCAGTAAAAGCCAACATGACCTAGAAAGGAGCGAACCTCTCTCACCGTTGAAGGTGGAGGCAATTCAGAAAAAAGCTCGACCTTCGCTTTATCTACCTCAATTCCTCTCCTTGAGATAACGTGACCCAAAACAATACCTTCTTGAACCATGAAATGGCTCTTTCCCAGCTAAGTACAAGGTTGGTTTCACGACATCTCTTAAGCACTAGATCTAAGTTTTTGAGGCATGCATCAAATGAAGACCCAAAAACAGAAAAATCATCCATGAAGACCTCTAGATACTCTTCCACCATATCCGAGAAAATTGACGTCATACACCTTTAGAATGTGGCGGGTGCATTGCACAAACCAAATGGTATCCGTCTATAAGCAAATGTGCCGAATGGACATGTAAATGTGGTTTTCTCTTGGTCTAGTGGGTCAAAGGCTACTTGATTGTACCCCGAATAGCCATCAAGGAAGCAATAATATTGTTGCCCAGCCAATTTCTTTAGAATTTGATCAATGAATGGCAAAGGGAAGTGATCCTTTCTAGTGGCAGCATTCAATTTGCGGTAATCAATGCATACACGCCATGAATTGGCGATACGCTTAGAGATTTCCTCACCCTTTGCATTCTCAACTACCATAATCCCTGATTTTTTGGGAACTACTTGAGTTGGACTCACCCATTTGCTATCAGAGATTGGGTAAATGATTCCGGCATCCAAGAGTTTGACAACTTTCTTCTTAACTACTTCTTTCATGTTTGGATTAAGTCTCTTTTGGGTATCCCTAAAGGATTTTACATCATCTTCCATAAGTATGCGATGCATACAAATAGAGGGGCAATTCCCTTAAGATTCGCCACACTCTATCCTATAGCTTCCTTATTTTTTTTAAGCACACTTAAGAGAGCATCTTCTTGGTCTTTTTCAAGAATTGAAGAAATGATAATCGAAAGAGTCTCTTTTCGTCCTAAGAATGCATACTTGAGATTGAAAGGTAGAGTTTTAAGCTCAAGAATTGGTGGAAAGACTAAAGATGAGACCGATGGAGTGCTAGAGAGTGGAGGAAGAGGTTCTATTGGAGTTTTCCAAGATGGAAAATCTAAGCTTGCAATAGATTCCATGAGATTGCTTACTTCATTCATTGAATTTTCATCATCAAATCCATAACTTTCATACATATCAAGAAGGCACGAGGCTAGAGGATCATCGGATAAAAGAGATGAAAGACTATCCTCAATTGGTTGTTGCATTACCATTGTTGGAATTGCTTCCTCAACAACCTTATCCAACACATCTATAAGGCAACACTCGTCTTATTCATGGGATGTCGATTTGCATGGAAAACATTAAGTTTGATCATCATATTGCCAAAAGAGAGGTCCATAATCCTGAATCTATAATTAATTGTTGCATTTGCGGTGGCAAGGAATGGTCTTCCCAAGATAATTGGGATATGGTTAGAGGGATTAACAGTCGGTTCGGTATCAAGAACTACGAAATCAACCGGAAAGTAGAATTTATCCACTTTGACAAGAATGTCCTCAACCATGCCCCTAGGTGTTTTGACGGATCTATCGGCCATTTGAAGCACCACCGAGGTTGGCTTCAATTCATTCAACCCTAATTGGACATATACGGAGCAAGGAATCAAGTTGACACTTGCATCTACGTCAAGAAGAGCTCTACGAATTTCATGAGTTCTAATCACACAAGAAATAGTCAGAGCACTGGGATCTTTGAACTTAAGTGGAGTGTTTTGTTGAAGAATGGAGCTCACTTGCTCCGTGAGGAACACTTTTTTAAGGCTTGGTCCCTTGCTCTTCCTCTTTTGTGTGCAAAGATCTTTCAAGAATTTTGCATAAGGTGGAATTTGCTTAATGGCATCTAAAAGAGGAAGATTGATATTGACTTGCTTAAAAACTTCCATTATGTCACGTGTTTTCCCTTCTTGCCTCCCATGAGGCGAAGTTTCTTTTAAAGCATAAGGGAATGGAGCTTTTGGCTCACAAGACTTTGTAATTTGAGTAGACAATGGAGAAGATTGAGAATTCTGGTCAGGAACATTTTCATTCAAAGGAGTAGGAGTAGAATTGGAAATTGGATAGGTGACAACTTTAGGTTGCACCGATTCACTATCTTCCTTTGGTAGCTCAACCCTATTGTCCACTATTCTACCACTTCTCAAGGTGGTGATGGCTTGTGCTTGAGCTTAGGAAGAATACCTCAATGTAGGGTTTGCTTCCACACAAAATTGGGCCTTTGGATTCCTCTCAGGTTGACTAGGCAATTTCCTAATTTCTCTTGCATTCAATGCATTAGCTATGGTCCCAATTTGGGATTCAAGCTTTGATATAGATTGGGAGTGGGAATGCAACAAGTTGGTATCCTTTTCTAGGCTACCCAAAGCCATCAAGACCTTGTCTTCAAATGTGGAATTACTAGAAAGTGCTTGAGGATAATGAAAGCCAACTTGGGAATCATACATTTAAGGATGTGAGAAGTCATTCATTCTTTGTTGATGAAAAAAAGAAGAAACGAACCCTTAAGAACCTCCATTTCTTTTATGAGGTGGAATATATTTTCTTTGAAGATTTTTAGCTTGATAAGGGTTTTCATTCCACAATGGAACATATGCTTTTGAATAAGGGTGAACAAATATGGCATTAACTTGTTCAAAGTGTTCATTAACAACATGTCCATGGGGACAATTGAAAGTAGTATGCAAAACACTTGAACATGTCATGCAAGGCTCATAAAGATGAGTTGTATGATGAAAAGGAGACATATTGGTAGCCGGTTTTTGATCCAACAAGAATTGATCAAGTTTTTGAGAAAGAGTTTTAACGTCAGCTATAATTTCTCTTGAATTTTCAATTTGACACACTGTTACACTCTCCTCCTTTTTAGTAAAACCATGGTCAAGCCGAGAAGTGTAATATTTGTGCAAAGAATTTTCACTCATTTTTTCTAAGAGGTGCCAAATGTCATCTTCATGTTTTCCAAAATATGAACCTCCACAAGAGGTATCAACTATGTCCTTTTGCATGTCGGATAGGCTTTTATAGAAGTATTGGACAACTTGCCATTTTGGAATAGCTTGGTGTGAACATTTTCTTAGCAAGTCATTCAATCTCTCCCAAGCCTCATGCAACAACCCTCCTTCCCTTTGAGAAAATTCTCTAATTGAAGCACACATTACATTGGTCAAACTTACGGGGTAAATTTTTTGTAAAAACTCATTTTGCATTTGTGCCCAAGATGTTATTGAATCAACCCCTAAAGTATCGAACCAATGCTTTGCTTTATTTTTAAGTGTGAAAGGGAAGAGGAGTAATTTAAGAACTTCCTCCGGGACATCCATGTACCTCACGGTGGAACATAGTTCAAGAAATTCATTAAGATGCCTATATGGTTCCTTTTCATCCAAGCCATAAAAGAGTGGACACATTTGAATGGTCTCGGGCTTGATTTCATATTGATTAGCCTCAAAATTAGGCAACACAATGCAAATAGGTGCATGGTATGTATGAAGATTATAATGATCACGAATGACCATCGGAGGAATTGGGGCTTGAATTCCGGGGTCATGTTGATTAAGAGGTAGGTTATGCATGAAACGTGGGTCTAAGTAGCCAAGATTACCCTCTAGATTTTTCATGTGAATGCCTAGAATGTATAACAGGACAAGGTCTATACAAGGCTACAAATGACACACAAATCACCACAAAACAAGTAAGCACTCCTCCTTCGCAACAAATCAATAATCAACAATCAACAAACTTCCTCCACAAACAATGTTCTTATACTCCTATGCTTTGATAACAATGCAAAGAAAAGTAAATTGCCGCTATGCGGGCTCACGATTTATCTAAGAATCCAAAAACAAGCCTCCACGCGGGCCGACGATTTAACTAAGGGATTGAGTAAGAAAGTCTCACAAAGGTCCTTTAGCACTTTAACTCCAATTTAAAGCTTAGCTTAGTAAAATTTTTTATTTTTAGCACTTTTCCTTGCTTGCTTAGCTCCTTTACTTGATGGCTCCTTTGCTTGCCTCCTAGCTCAATGCTCCTTGTCAAAGATGAACAAACAATATAAGTAATCTAAAGGAAAAACAAAGTAAGGACACGATCAAAAGAGTATTAATTCATAATTGATTCCACAAATACAACGTTGCCTAATCCCCGGCAACGGCGCCAAAATTTGATGACCGGCCGTTCCTACACGCCAAATTGATGTAGTGAATGTGTGGTTTAAGAAAAGCCTTTTGGGTCAAGTTTGAATTTATAAAAACCACTACCAACACTACTACTAAAGTAGCAAGAGTGAGTAGGGATCGTCCCAAGGGATTGGAGTCGTACTTGAATGTGAAAATGCAACTAGGTTTAATAGGTTGAGTGATCAAACAAATGGTTGGTTGGGTAAGTAAACTAGAGAGCAACTAAATTAAACTAAGTAATTGAATGTAACAAAGAGTAAGCAAGAGAGAGAGAGAGAGATCTTGGGGTTTAGAGGTCACCACCAAGCAATGCTTTTCTACATTTCCAACTAGTGACTGATGAGGGTAAAGTGTGTTGCAATATTTGTGTGTGTGTGCTTGGTTAATTCAATTAGCAAGGGTAACCAATTAAGCATACATTGTCTAATCAACATGTGAAAAGCACAATATATCTAGCAATTAAGTATATATTGTCTAAATAACATGTGAAAAACATAACTTATCTAGCAAGTCATTAATCCTTTCATTAAGCTCATAAGCCAAATACACTACAAGGTTAGAGACATATGCTACTTGTATTCAAAAGTATGGAACATCAAACAACTAGCATGGATTGTCCTCTCATCTAACAACTATGCTATCACTACACTGTAATTAAACTAATAACATGAAATTAAACTAACTAAGCTAAGGGAGAGGCATAATCCATCAAGAAGTGAGCATGGACCATCTAGAAAATCACAAGAGCATTCTTTTAAGCACAATGTTTTGACAATCCCTAAATCCATAGCATTAATACACATAGACATGCATCAATTACACAAGAAATAGAGGTAAACACATGAACATCTATTCTAGCATACATAGACATATGGATAGAATGAAATGATTGATTGGAAGCATTAAACCATATAAATCATTGAATAAACAAGATCTATATGTATAAAAGTGTTAAAACATTAATTACAACACTAATCCCTCAATAATACAGAAGATTAAGATATAGAAAGCATGCTTGGGGCTAACTCTAGCCCCAAGAGGATGTCTAGGCACTCATGGTGATGATGCTCTGTGATGGCCAAAGTTTTTCAACCCGGTGCATCAGTGATGAACCGAAAGATGACTCGATAATGGATCCTAAATGCCGAAGTGAAAGACAAAACAACGGTCTCTAGAGATACCACGCATCTCTAAGACACCAATGTGACACTCAATGAGGTCACAGAACCCAAAGGAAACAAATGCGGAAGCAACATTTCAAAAACGGACAAGAATGCACCTAGGGGAAAAATTGTCATTTCTAGCTAAAAAGTGGGTGTCACCGAGCACACCATTGGAAAGACAATGAAAAATTAATGAATTTAGACTCAAGAATCACTTCATTCGGAGTCCGGATGAAGAAGATATGTTTAACGGAAGAAGAAGGGGCAAAACGGTCAAAAAGGTGACAACCAAGAACATTTAACCGGTTACCAAGCCTTCCTAACAGGTTAGGAGACCAAAAATTTTGACCAAAACACTGCCCATGCACATGTAATTGGTTATGATGCCCCTTTTAACCGTTTACATGTGAAGGAGGCAGAATGGGAAGCCCAAAAACCTGGTAGCAGGGGTTTTTCTGGACAAAATGGAAATTTGAGGGCCTATCTGACATTTTCTGGCAAAACACAAAGAAGAAACCCCCCTCAAAATCGAGTTTTCTACTATACATATATGAAAAATCGAAAAATACACATTATGAAATGCCTAAAATTCCCTCCCAAGAAAACTGGTCCAGAGGGTACAAAAAGCTGCTAAAAGGAAAAACATAAGCTGAACTTCGGGATCGATTTTCGATGCCAAGACGACATTTTCTGAAAAAATACGAAGAAGAAAACCCCCTAAAATCACATTTTCTAAGTGACTATGTGAAGAACGGAATTTATTTCCCAAAGAAAATTTCCAAAATACCCTTATATCAGAATATGCAACAAAAGTGTAAACTTAGTCCGTAGGAGGCTCATTTCACCAAAGAAGAAGCTTTTCCCGGAAACAACCATGCACACAAATGTAACTTACCTAGTAAGATGTGCTACAATGGTCCATGGCCCAAAAAGATGGCCGATACAAAAAATGACCCCCCAACGGCCAAAATGCCATAAATGAAGTTTGAAACGAAAACTTGGAATTAAAAATCATGAGATGGTTTCAAAATGCCATTTGGCCCTTGGCCACACTTCATACATGGTGAATGAATACTAATGGAATAATTAAAATGGAATTCCCACACCCAATGCAAACATGGTGAATCAAAAACTCAATATTTTTCAATACTTTCATAATATTCCATGAAGTCAAAAATAACATAGGATACAAATTACATGTCATTAGCCTCCAGCCTCATCTCAGACATATCCAATACATCGTAAATAGTGTACTCATGTACACATTACATATAAGGAATCAAATGTACACATGTTGACATATAAGACTACAATTGGCATTCCAAGCCAACCTTCACAAAAATGGAAGTCTCCAAGTCCACAAACCATCCAAGCATAATGAAGACCTCAACTTTGATTCTTGTACCTGAAATATGCCCCAGTATCGTAGGAGTGAGTAACATAAAGCTACTTGTAGGAAATGAGCATGCTTCGACCTACATTTTACAAGTTTGCATGATTTAATTATTGTGGTTCATTCCACCTAACGTCTATGTCAAATGTGAGACTCAAGGAGCATAATAGCTACCTAAGATCATTTCTAGTATCAATCACCTCATTCATGCAATTTTAGAAACATAGGGTCATGCTTACACAAAGCAACAACATATGAGCATGCTTACACAAAGCAACAACATATCGTTTCTCATGGTTATCAACTTGAAGTCTAAAATGCAACATCAACTTAATATAACTATTTAGCATAATTAGAATATCTAATACCACACATCAAGACATAGATTCTCTAGGTTATCAACTAGAAATCTAAAAGTGTGAAATCAACTAAATATATTAATTTAGTATGGATGTACTTAACAACATCAAAATCACCAAAAGCTAAAACCACAAGTCAATAAGGTAAACATGATTGTCAACTTGGAATTGAATGCGAAAACAAATAGTGGAAGACTTGGACATCACGCTCGGAATTCTGCCGAGACCTCAATGGTTATTCCGTGCACTAACCCGCAGGGAAGACCACCCTAAGTGCGCACTATCTCAATGACTTAGAGGACTCACGTCCCCGTACTAGAGCCAAACCCTAGCCATCTCAACTCAACAATGTTCCAAGATTCCAAAATAAGCCAAATAAGTTCATAACTTATAGATATTACTACTACATAGTAACAAGTTAGCAATACAACTCTCAATTGTGCATAATAAGCATTTCATATCCATAATGCTATGAAATCACAAGCCAACAATATATTCATATTAGAAACATACTCTCATGAATATAAATTTAACAACAATGCCCTTCAATGCATATAACACAATCAAGTGAATACTTCATAAGTCTAAATCCATGATCTTAAAATAGAAGCACCTTCTAAAACATGATTAAATCCATGGATAAACAAGATAGAATCAAATTACATCAAAATAATTAAACTTTCTAGATTTCAAATCATTCGCAATTGGCCCTAATTTAATATATGCCAATAATCATATCATGGTCATTACATATATTCACACAAAAGCTTAATTAGGCCCATGAAACCACAAAATTAGATTTTAATTAATTCTCTTAATTAAAGTCTCTAAATTTTCAAACTCAACCAAATGCTCTCAAATTAAAGTATGTTAACAAAAATGCCAAAACTTAATTTAGAAGCATAATACAATTCAATTTTATGCAAGGTACGGCCATGAACTTTAATCTTTCACAAAAGATAAATATTAATTAAAAAGAGCAATTCTTATTTAATTCATCCAAATTTAATATATGTTAACCAACATATTAAAGCAAGATTTTCTACCATGCCACAATTCAAATCAAAGTTATATATCATCATGAATTTTAAATCTTATACAAAGAATTAAAAATTACTAACTTTCTAGATTTGATACAAGGCACATATATAAGTTGCATAATTTTGTTAAACACTCAATACAACACACACAAAAGCCTAAAACATTCCCTACCTCCATTTGAGATGAAATCTCAAATCCCCACCAAAATAAATCGGCTCCGAATCCGACGAAACTCTTAGGTTTTGTCGGGGACAACACCACGAACATGAATCCCAAGGAAGCCCCTTCAAAAACACAACTTGACTTCAAACCCGAACTCAAGAAATGGCCAAAACGAGATTCCAATCGGTTGGAATTGAAGGCCTCGCTGAGGGGAACAATAAACACTAAGGCATTAAGGTATTTCATTGAAGGGAAGAAGCACAAAAGAAGAGAGAGAAGATGGCAGCCATGGCTGCCTCTAGATCCGGCCAAGAGATAGGAGAGAGAGAGCAAAAATCTGATTTTTCACTTAAAGGCCCCCTATTTATAGAAAAACTCAAAAAGTGTCCCGAACGGGCCCCGCCGGGTCCGAAAAAGTGAAATCTGAGCAGACGCACTCAAACGGCAAAACTCTATGAACGAAAAAGATTCCAAATAAGAAAGTATGAACAACGGAAGAAACAACGTCAAAAATCGAGTCCTTAGTAGAGAGTTATGCCCAAAATAAGTTTGGCGCAAACCGGGGCCAGAAACCCTGAAACTGGAAAACATCGTCCAGGAGGAAATTCTAAGAGTCCACGACTCGACGAAATGTGAAAATGAATCCCATATGAGGATCCAGGCTCAAAACAAGGCATTGAGCAATAACATTCATTAATTGCTCAATGACCCTCCAAAAAGTGAAAACTGCGAAACTGCCCCAGAATGAAAATATCTTCCAAAAGATATTTTCTTAGATACCCCTGAAATAAAATATCTTCAAAAGATATTTATGAAAAACACCCCAAGAAAAGAAAAAGTTTCCAAAGAACTTTGCATTTATGTCCCTATGGACATCGGGAGCAATCAGAGTACTTTCTCACGAAAGTAAAGATACGTATCTCATAGAAATCATTGGGAATGAAGATACGTGAAGTCAGAAACCAACTCCGAACATAAGAAGTATGGTTACGCAAATAGAGTGGCAAATGAGGAAAAGACGGAATAGGGAAAAAGACAAAAAATGGATAGTGTCGAAAAACGAAAAATGTGGGAATGACTCGGTTCTTAAAGGAAGTTGTCAATCCACAAAAAGAGTCTCGAAAATCACTCCAGAGCACTCGAGACGACACTAATCGACAAGAAATCAAACTCAGAAGGGAAAAGACAACGGAAAAAATTTATCCAAAAAATCTGGGTCATTACAACCTTTCCACCTTAAAGGGATTTCGTCCCCGAAATCCAGCCCAATAAAATAGAAAGCAAAACTAGGATAACTACAAAGTACATCTCCGAGTATCCTTTATAACGCGCTAAACCAGCGACCTCGAAGCTGAAAAGAACACACAAACCACTGTCAATTGCACCTGCGTGCTCATGACGAGACAATCCCTCAAGGGAAAGTGACCACATGGCCACACGACAAGTCTGAACTTACACAGAGAACCCAAGGTCAGACAAAAGAACGGAAAACAACAACTGTAAGCGTCCCTCCTGACAAACCATCATAAGGAACCAAAAATAACCACCAAAAGAACTCCAAGATAACCACATATCAAATCAGGGTACAGAACAAAGACAACGTAGCAGTACTAATAGCGACCAGAACTCGCTGGTAGCAATGATAGTATCTAGTGCCCGCCCACACTTACTCGTCAGTAAGGTAGCATCGACGGCAACTAGTACTCGCCCACAACACACAACTTGTATGGTAGCATGACAGTATAAGGCACTAATTCATAACCTGCCCCCCACTAGGTCTACTGAAGAAACCTCTCGATACAAATGACATCAATGTCAAAAATGATCATTGCCAAAAGCACTACGAAGACCAACATTTTGTGAGAGTTGAGATACGGTCCAAAGATGTCTGGCCAGACCATCCTGGCCAATCCCAAACTCTGACAACAATGTTATAGGTACCGTTATACTTAAGGCCCCAAATCCTCAATACAGCAAAACTAACATCTCCAATGTCTCAAAATACCCCTATTAACAACATTAATCAGGAATCCAAAACCTGACAAGCAAATCAACGCCTACAGAAATCAAAACGAACCTCACAATAAGATATTTCATCGAAAGACCTTCATATCTCCCTGAAACAGATCAACTACAAGACTACACCGTAATCAAACATCAGATCTGCATCCCTATCATGGATAACTAAATCCTCAAAATACAAATCCACCAAGTGGCACATACATCAAAATGCCAACAACCAAGGTCATAAGATGAATCTCTCAGCATATAAAGAAGGCATGCTAATGCCACACAACAAGAAGGTAATTGTGGATAGACTTCTACCTACTCATGCATCACAATATCGTAAATCATACTACTAACATGGTAGTAAACGAAACTGCATAAGACAACATGATGCAACAATGAACCCTATGGACATTGTGTCCTAGAGTGTTTAAGAAAAGAAAGGACAATTCTTAGTCATAAACTGTCTCCAAAACCAATGCGACAATAACTTGTCTCAAAGCAAATGTGAGCCCTTACCACAACAGTAAGACTCTAACAATCCATCTCTGAATCTAAAGGTGATACTACAAGTGACACTAACAGTGCAGTGCTCTCACTATCCGTAACATTAATCAATCGACTTGATCCCAAAAGCGTCATCACGGAAGAACTCCTCAAGGAAAATGGCAACTACAGCCATACTAATAACAACCAAATCAATCACTATGACTGATCTCCAAAACAATCATCATCATCATCGATCAAAAGGACAACGCTTATCAAAATGAAAACCAACTCTGATTCCTTCTGAACTACACTTATAGCTCGCCAGTACGATAGCATGACAGTGCCATGCACCCGCCCACAAACGTACCCGCCCACGAAAAAATGCAAGTTCTAGAGAAATCATCCTGAATAATGAAGGATCTTAAGAGGTCCATAACCTTATAATGGCCCAAAACCAACAAATCCACCACTACGGTAATGCCAAATGACTCATCTCATAAGAGCCTAAACAAAAGGTGACCATCCACCTACCTCAAAACCAATGCTAGGTCGACAACAACCTACATCACCACGAGATTGTGACTATAATCACCATCCATCTCAACTCGTGCCTCAATGACCAATCCCATGTCATGCCAAATATGCAACACAATTTTGCATATACAATTCTAATCTAGCATACATCACATGTCATACTCTTTACATTAGAATAAAATAATGCTAAACAAACGGCATACAACATGTAGCACGTAAGCACATAAACATGTTATCATAAAGCATATAAATACATAGAGCATGGCAACAAAAGCATGATATGCATCCAAAACCCATCGTCCTAATGTTTTCAAACCAAGGAGCTCTGATACCACTTGTGACGGCCCAAGTTTTTCAATCCGGTGCGTTAGTGATGAACCGTAAGATGACCCGATAACGGATCCTAAATATGAAAGAAAAAGACAAAACAATGGTCTCTAGAGATACCACGCATCTCTAAGACACCAATGTGACACTCAATGAGGTCACGGAACCCAAAGGAAACAAATGCGGAAGCAATATTTCAAAAATGGACAAGAATTCACCTAGGGGCAAAATCATCATTTCCAGCTTAAAAGTGGGTGTCACCGAGCACACAATTGGAAATACAATGAAAAATTAATGAATTTAGACTAAAGAATCACTTGATTTGGAGTCCGGATGACGAAGATATGGCTAACGGAAGAAAAAAGGGGCAAAACAGTCAAAAATGTGACAACCAAGAACATCGAACTGGTTACCAAGCCTTCCTAACCGGTTAGGAGACCAAAAATTTTGACCAAAACACTGCCTATGCACATGTAACCGGTTACGAAGCCCCTTCTAATAGTTTATATGTGAAGGAGGCAGAATGGGTAGCCCAAAAACCTGGCAGTAGGGGTTTTTCCGGCAAAAATGAAAATTTGAGGGCCTAGATGATATTTTCTGGAAAAACATAAAGAAGAAACCCCATTAAAAATCGAGTTTTCTACATGATTCATGAGAAAAATTAAAAAATACGCATTACAAAATGTCTAAAATGCCCTTCCAAGAAAACTGGTCTAGAGGGTCCAAAAAGCTGCTAAATGGAAAAACAGAAGCTGAACTTCGGGATCAATTTCCGATGCCAAGACGACATTTTCTGGAAAAACACGAAGAAAAAACCCCCCCTAAAATAACATTTTCTAAGTGACCATGTAAATAACGGAATTTATTTCCAAAAGAAAATTCCCAAAATACGCTTAGGTCAGAATATGCAACAAAAGTGTAAAATGGGTCCGTAGGAGGCTCATTTCACCAAAGAAGAAGCTTTGCCCGGAAACGACCATCCACGCAAACGTAACTTACCTAGTAAGATGTGATACAATGGTCCATGGCCCAAAAATATGGCCGAGACAAAAAATGACCCCCCAACGGCCAAAATGCCATAAATGAAGTTTGAAACGAAAACTTTGAATTAAAAATCATGAGATGGTTTCAAAATGCCGTTTGGCCCTTGGCCACACTTCATACATGGTGAATGAATACTAATGGAATAATCAAAATGGAATTCCCACACCCAATGCAAACATGGTGAATAAAAAACTCAATATTTTTCAATACTTTCATAATATTCCATGAAGTCAAAAATTACATAGGATACAAATTACATGTCATTGGCCTCCGGCCTCATCTCATACATGTCCAATACATCATAAAGAGTGTACTCATGTACACATTACATATAAGGAATCAAATGTACACATGTTGACATATAAGACTACAATTGGCATTCCAAGCCAACCTTCACAAAAATGGAAGTCTCCAAGTCCACAAACCATCCAAGCATAATGAAGACCTCAGCTTTGATTCTTGTACCTAAAATATGCCCCAGTATCGTAGAGGTGAGTAACATAAAGCAACTCGTAGAAAATGACTATGCATCGACCTATGTTTTACAACTTTGCATGATTTAATTATTGTGGTTCATTCCACCTAACGTCTATGTCAAATGTGAGACTCAAGGATCATCCTAGCTACGTAAGATCATTTCTAGCATCAATTACCTCATTCATACAATTTTAGAAACATAGGGTCATGCTTACACAGAGCAACAACATAGGAGCATGCTTACACAAAACAACAACATAGAAGCATGCTTACACAAAGCAACAACATATAGATTCTCAAGGTTATCAACTTGAAGTCTAAAACGCAACATCAACTAAATATAATAATTTAGCATAATTAGAATATCTAATACCACACATCAAGACATAGATTCTCTAGGTTATCAACTAGAAATCTAAAAGTGTGAAATCAACTAAATATATCAATTTAGTATGGATGTACTTAACAACATCAAAATCGCCAATAGCCAAAATCACAAGTCAACAAGGTAAACATGATTGTCAACTTGGAATTGAATGCGAAAACAAATAGTGGAAGACTTGGATATCACGCTCGGAATTCTGCCGAGACCTCAATGGTTATTCCGGGCACTAACCCGCAGGGAAGACCATCCTAAGTGCGCACTATCTCAAAGTCTTAGAGGACTCACGTCCCCGTACTAGAGCCAAACCCTAGCCATCTCAACTCAACAACGTTTCAAGATTCCAAAATAAGCCAAATAAGTTCATAACTTACAGATATTACTACTACATAGTAACAAGTTAGCAATATAACTCTCAATTGTGCATAATAAGCATTTCATACCCATAATGTTACGAAATCACAAGCCATAGAAACATACTCTCATGAATATAAATTTAACAACAATGCCCTTCAATGCATATAACACAATCAAGGGAATACTTCATAAGTCTAAATCCATGATCTTAAAATAGAAGCACCTTCTAAAACATGATTAAATTCATGGATAAACAAGATAGAATCTAATTACATCAAAATAATTAAACTTTCTAGATTTCAAATCGTTTGCAATTGGCCCTAATTTAATATATGCCAATAGACATATCATGGTCATTACATATATTCACACAAAAGCTTAATTAGGCCCATGAAACCACAAAATTAGATTTTAATTAATTCTCTTAATTAAAGTCTCTAAATTTTCAAACTCAACCAAATGCTCTCAAATTAAAGTATGTTAACAAAAATGCCAAAACTTAATTTAGAAGCATAATACAACTCAATTTCATGTAAGGTATGGCCATGAACTTTAATCTTTCACAAAAGATAAATATTAATTAAAAAGAGTAATTCTTATTTAATTAATCCAAATTTAATATATGTTAACCAACATATTAAAACAAGATTTTCTACCATGCCACAATTCAAATCAAAGTTATATATCATCATGAATTTTAAATCTTATACAAAGAATTAAAAATTACTAACTTTCTAGATTTGATACAAGGCACATATATAAGTTGTATAATCATGATAAACACTCAATACAACACACACAAAAGCCTAAAACATTCCCTACCTCCATTTGAGATGAAATCTCAAATCCCCACCAAAATAAATCGGCTCCGAATCCGACGAAACTCTTAGGTTTTGTCGGGGACAACACCACGAACATGAATCCCAAGGAAGCCCCATAAAAAACACAACTTAACTTCAAACCTGAACTCAAGAAATGGCCAAAACGAGATTCCAGTTGGTTGGAATCAAAGGCCTCGCCGTGGGGAACAATAAACACTAAGGTATTAAGGTATTTCATTGAAGGGAAGAAGCTTAAAAGAAGAGAGAGAAGATGGTAGCCATGGCTTCCTCTAGATCCAGCCAAGAGAGAGGAGAGAGAGAGCAAAAATCTGATTTTTCATTTAAAGGCCCCCTATTTATAGAAAAACTCAAAAAGTGTCCTGAACGGGCACCGTCGGGTTCGGAAAAGTGAAATATGAGCAGACGCACTCAGACAGCAAAACTCTATGAACAAAAAAGATTCCAAATAAGAAAATATGAATAACGGAAGAAACGGCATCGAAAACAGAGTCCCGAGCATAGAGTTATGCCCAAAACAAGTTTGGCGCAAACCGATGCCAGAAACCCTGAAACTGGAAAACATCGTCCAGGTGGAAATTCTAAGAGTCCACGACTCGACGAAATGTGAAAATGAATCCCATATGAGTATCCAGGCTCAAAACAAGGCATTGAGCAATAACTTTCATTAATTGCACAATAACCCCTCTAAAAAGTGAAAACTGAGAAACTGTCCCAGAATGAAAATATCTTTCAAAAGATATTTTCTTAGATACCCCTGAAATAAAATATCTTCAAAAGATATTTATGAAAAACACCCCAAGAAAAGAAAAATTTCCAAAGAACTTTGCATTTATGCCTCTATGGACACTGGGAGCAACCAGAGTACTTTCTCACGAAAGTAAAGATATGTTTCTCATAGAAATCATTGGGAATGAAGAAATGTGAAGTCAGAAACCAACTCTAAACACAAGAAGTGTGGTTACGCGAACAGAGTGACAAATGAGGAAAAGACGGAATAGGGAAAAAGACAAAAAGTGAATAGTGTCGAAAAAAGAAAAATGTGGGAATGATTTGGTCCTCAAAGGAAGTTATCAATCCACAAAAAGAGTCTCAGAAATCACTCCAGAGCACTCGAGACGGCACTAATCGACAAGAAATCAAACTTGGAAGGGAAAAGACCACGGAAAAAATTTATCCGAAAAATCCGGGTCATTACATGCTCAAACCCTCAAGGGCTAATTCCATGGTTGAAATCTGCTCCTTGTTGATGAAGAGTCTTCAATGGTGTCTCTAGCTTCCTCCCCCTCTAAGCTTGCTCTCCAAAATGATATGAAGATAATGTTGGCTCCCTTTGTAAAAAAAATCCTTATCCTTATATAGGTAGGTCGAAATGACACCCAAAATGAGCTGGGGTCGTGCACACAATATTCCTTAATGATTGGATAAAGGACAGCTTTCAATGAGGTGGAATTTTAACTTTTTCGCACTAGAGGAAGTTCAATCGATCGAACCTTGGTCTTAGATCGATTGAACTAGCTGAGATCTATCAAACTTAGGCTAGATCGATCCAACTGGCTGAACTTTTTTGGAAAAAGACAAATCTGAGATATTTTGGGAGATATTTATGGGAAAAGGACAAAAGTGGTTAGTGGGTGGTACAGTTGTGGATAGGATCAATCATTTAAATAAGGACAAAAGTGTTTGATCGATTGAAGGATGGTGTTGGATTGATCAAACTTTGGGACTTTATGCTTTTGGGTTAAGGCTTGGATCTATCTTGAAGTGCTGAGATCGATCATTGTTCGATCGATCAAACCTTGAACTTGGATCGATCGAACTTTGCTGCTTGGATCTATCTTGAAGTGTTGAGATCGATCATTGTTCGATCGATCAAACCTTGAACTTGGATCGATCAAACTTTGCTGCTTCCCACCTTTGGCTTCATTTGCTTCCTTCTTTCTCCACTTTGCTCCTTTCTTTGTTTAATCCCAGAATTGCTTCAATTAAGCTCTTATTTGGCTGAGTTAGCTTATTTTCGGGATAAGTGCCTGAAAAAGGAAATTATATGAAATCAATATAAAACGGTAAAGTAAGATAGGTAAAGGTACTAGAATACCTAAGCTTAAGGAGTTTAAATACGCACTTTTCAGCACTCATCAAAATGTCTTTTTATTTTATTTTATTTATTTATTTATTTATTTTTTTGTGAAGGCATGAGTTATACTTATGTTCATTGTTTCCACAAAAAGTGCAATGTAACAATTTAGGCACATAAGACATATCAGAATGTGATGCATCAGGCAAACATGGTTTAGGCATAATAGCAGGTTTAACAAAGGTTGTTTTACCTTGATTACTAGAAGAACCTTTAACAAATCATAACCCTGTTTTATCATTCACATCCTTACCCATGTTGATTATCTTATTCAAACTGTTGTGACTCAAATGAAATCCTTTTCAGTTTATCTTGTTCAGATTTCAATTCAATTTCAAGATAATCATTTTTTAAAGCAAGACATTCCTTCAATGAGTTAATAATACTTACCTTATCCTCAAGAATGATAATCTGCTTCTCAAGCTCAGTGATGACATAATTGCTTTCAACAGCTTTCCTTTTCCCTTCATTAATTTGTTTCTTTAGATCTTCATTCTCTCATTTTACTTGGATAAGCTCCATTGCTAGCTTATTGATTGCCTGTTTGGTCTCTATGGTTTCTTTGACCATCTTCTTCAGTCTTTCATCGTCCTTTTCAGCCTCTTTAACATATTCATCATGAACTTCATTGTCTTCATTATCTGAACTGTCAGAGTCAGATAAATGAATGACATGAAGACCCCTATCAAGAAAAGCGACATAAGAAAAATCATTAGAATCATCCTGAGGAGAATCACTATCACTTAATATAGAATTTTTAGCCATAAAAACTTTCATTGTTTTTCCTTTATTCTTGTCCTTTTGTTCTTTCCTAGAACTAGGACAAACAGTGGATGCTTGACCTTTGCCACCACAATTCCAACAAGTAAATTCAGTTTCTTTTAATTCTTCTACTTTCTTTTCATTAAACATAAACTTTGACGTCTTGTCAAAATTTTGAGGATTAACCATATTGCTATTTATTTTCCTCTATTGCCTTTGCAATATCTGACTGAATTGCCTTGACAATAATGTAATATCATCCTCAGAGTCATCATTCACAGAATGCTCAACCTGTATAGATTTTAAAACAAGATTTTTCTCATTCTGACTTAAATCAAAATTCTGCATCTCAAAAGTTGTTAATGAACCTACCATCTCTTCTACTTGATAGGTAGTCAAATCCCAAAGTTCAGAAATGGTTTCAACCCTAGTCTGGAATCTTTTAGGTAAAGACCTTAAGATTTTCTCACGGATTTTCTTATTACTAACTTTTTTACCTAAGTGATGCAGTTCAGAAATTATTTCAAGAAGACTAGAATAAAAATCAGAAAATGATTTATCCTCTTTCATCATAATGTTGCCAAATTTATGAGAGAGCAACTGAATTTTGGACAACTTCACTTTCGAAGTTCCTTCATCAGTAACCTACAAAATATCCCAAGCTTCTTTAGAAATTTTACAATTAAAAATTCTAGCATATTCAGATGGAACAACAGAATTAATAATTGAATATAAAGCTTTACCATTAACATCATTACGCTCAGTTTCAATAGCAGTATAAGCAAAAGTATCTTTTAACCCTTTGACTATTTTACCATCTACAGTTGTATCTACTATAGGAGGTGTATAATCAGATTCAATTATCGCCAAAGTTTTACCACCAGAATTTTGCAAATAAGCTCTCATATTTTATTTCCAAAAATTGTAATTATCTTCTTCAAATAAAGGACCATGTTAATTAGTGTAATACCTCTAATTTCAAAAGGATAGTCTCGGTATTATTTTAATTGTTTTAATTCTATTTTAACTATTTATTTGATTTCTTGGCTAATTGTTTACTTGTTTAATTGATTTAATTATTTATGTGTTAATTGAATTATTTGTTTAAATAAACTTATGTGCTAAAACGTGTATTCGATTTCTTTGTTTAAATAAAATTGTGTGATGATACGTATTTGTTTAGGAATTTAATTATTTTTTTATTTTTATTTTTATATTTTTTGAAGAAATTGGATATGGATAATAGTAATGGACCAACTAATTGGATCCGATGGACTACTTAGATAAGGGGTTTAATGGCTACAGGTAATTACCCGTTGTATATATATATATATAATAAATAAATATATATATATATATATAAGGAAAGTCCTTTAGTAATAATCTGATGTATATTTATATATTATATACAAAAAGGAATATATATAGATTATACATAACATATATTTTAGTTACCTTTTTAGTATTTAAATTTTATTTATTTATTTATATATTTTTATTAGTTTGACTTGGATTGGGAAAGGGATTAGGTTATTTTATATAGCATATAAATATATAATTATAGGGTTGGAAAAAGGGTTAGAAAATAATCACGTAATATATTTTAGAGAGAGAAAGAATGAAGACGAAGGAAATGAAAAAGGAAGAAGGAGGCTAGGGTTTTTATCAAATCCCTAAAGGGAAGTTTTAATTCTTCTCTTCTCCTTTGATTCATACCCTATGCATGCTAGATTAATTCTAGGTTTTTTTTTTAAAAAATAAATTAATTGGATCTAGTTATATGATTTGATTTGAGAATTTTAAGTCATGTGTTTTAGTAATAATTTTGTAATGAATTTTTATATTTAATAAATCATTTTTATAAAGTCAGAGTTGTTTAGTTTTCCTAAAGGAAGAATGCCGAATGAGGCGAAATTGTTTGTGGCATGAATTAGTTTTTTTCTTCATTGTGACAGAATTGTTTTTTTACTAGAGGAGCATGCCGAATGAGGCGTAATAGCCTTTAGCGTGAATTGTTTTTTTCCATTGTGAAATCTGTAATCAGATTGTGGTTTTTGGTTCTAAAGTGAGGGAATGATTGAAGCAATGATTGATATAATGATTGATATTGATGATTAAATTAAATTAATATATATATATATATATATATATATATATATATTTTATATTTTATTGATGGGTTTGTATTAAATATTTATTTAATTTAAATAGATTCATTAAGAATTGGGTTGCATGATTTAAAGTACTCATGCTAAGTATGAAATTTAATTTAAAAGGTTAAATTAATTAAACAGGGTTTAGTTAAATTATTTAAATCAATTATTTGGGTTTAAATGAATTTAATCAGATTGTGGAGGAGTGCAATTAATTGAGAAGCATGCTAATTTCTTATGAGGTAAATTAAATGCATGATACTTAGAATTGCTTTTCGTCAGTTCCAATATTAGAGATTGTTCGTGCCGAGTAAAGACAGTCATTCACTCTTCTGACTCCACGTAGGACTCTTCTTCATGTTTTACTTATTAGTTTTATTTCAGTTCAGTTATTTCAGTAAGGATATTATTATGGGTCCACAGTATGGATTCCAGAGTTGTAGTTTAATTAATTAGTAGTATCGGAGGATTGGAGGACTTTATTATTGGATTTTTTAATTATTATTTATTTGAGGATTTTTAAATAAGGATTTATTACTTAGTTCCCTTCAGCTTATTATTTATTTATTTCTTTAGTATTCTTTTTTGTATTCAAATGCTTGTTTAAATATTAATTGTTTGATATCCCTTGTATTCTGTGCTTGGACTTGATCACCAGTGGCTCTAGAATCAAGGGGTATCACAGTTGGTATCAAAGCACTCCAGGTTCAAGTGTCTCTAGGGATCTATCATTTTAAGACTTCCGCGTAGGGTATTCTTTTATTTAGAGCCTAAGTTTAGGATTCATTGTATTCTTTTACGGTTCGCTTAAATCGTACTGATGTTTGCCTTTTTATGTTGATAGAATGGTTAATGCTAGAACCAGATGAAACAATCAGAGAAACAGGTAGCGAAGGGAAGCAGCACGTAGGCAGCAAGATCTCCTACAATGTCAGCAAATGGAGGAAGAACAACAACTGCCTAAGTTTTTGGAGGAGGAGAAGGAGGAAGACATTCAGTTGCATATAGTGCATGAGGAAGTCCAACAGACTCAGGAATCTCATGATCTATGTAACGACCCTGAATTTTTTTAACCCAGTGTGTCCTGTGATGACCCGAATCGGATCCAAGATGCGGAAGCAAAAGAAGCCAAAATGGCCTCAAGAGATGTACGCCATCCCAATGCAACACGATGACTCTCTATGAAGCCACGGAATTCAAACAAATAAAGTGCGGAAGCATGAAAAAGACAAGTCCTTAGAGATGTAAGTCATCCCTAGGGCACAAGAATGGACTCTCAAAGAGTTTCGAGACTCAACGGAAACAAAAATGATGAGAAGGGCATCAAAACCCTATAAGAGAAGAGCTAGGGGTAAAATGGTCATTTACCCTAAGAGGAAGGAATTTAACTTTCAACAAGTCAAATTAGATCTAAACTATCCTAAAACACCCTTTGGTAACTTCACATGAAGTGCCAAGACCAAAGTAAGAGAAATCCCAGATGAACCCTATCCCGGTTCAAACTAAATCCGACACCCTCTCACTAAAACAAGGATATCTTGAGCTATGAGAAAATTCTAAAATGAAACTGATACCATTGGAAAGACAACAAAAAATTAATGAATTTAGACTCAAGATTCAACTGATTCGGAGTCCGGACGGAAAAGATATCAAGTCCTGAAGTCGAAGGAAGGGAAACCCTATCCCGGTTCGAACCAAATTCTGACACTACCTTACTAAAACTTGAATATATTGAACTACAAGAAGAATATGAAGCTTTAATTGGTACCATTGGAAAGGTCATTTCCACGTGGTCAATTTAGACTTAAGAACGGACCAATTCGGAGTTAAAACGAGTGAGATATGGCCCGTTGAAAAATAATGTCTGGAGCAGGAACAGTGTTCGCGGGCACCCGCCCAAAACCCGCGGGGGCCAGCCAAACATGGCAGATTCTCATGGGTGCCCACCAAATGAGGCAGAGGGGTGGTCTAGAACCTCAAAATTTGCAGGAACAGTGTTTTTAGCAGATTTTCGAGTTTGAAGCGCGGTTTATGAGGTCAAGATGACATTTTTCGGAAAAACACGAAAAGGAAACTCCCCCTAAAATCACATTTTCTATGTGATGGAGTTGAGAATGAAATTTATTTCCTTTTCCCAAAAGAAATCCCCAAAATGCCCTTAGATCAGTTTAGGCTCAAAACGGCGAAAATGCAACTTTGCACCAAGCATATATTAACCCAAATGCACTTCTAAGCTGAAACAAATATGCACGCACACACAATAAGCAATTTTGAGCGTGCGGGAATGGTCCATGGCTTCCGGAAATGGCCGAGTCAAAATCCGACCCCCCAACGGCCAAAACGGCGAAAATGAACCTAAAATGGAAACTTTGAAAACTAAAATCAACAAATGACTTCAAATGACTGTTCGGCCCTTGGCCACACTTCATACATGACTAATGAGATCCTATGGAAGAATCAAAATGGAATTCCCACACCCAATGCAAACATGGTGAAACAATAACTCAATAATTTTTAATATTTTCATAATATTCCATAAAGTCAAAAATTACATAGTATATGAAATACATGTTTTTGGCCTCAGGCCTCATCTCATACATGTCAAATACATTGTAAATAGTGTACTCATGTACACATTACATAAATAGAATCAAATATATACATTTTGACATAAAAGACTATAAGTGGCATTCCAAGCCAACCTTTATAAGAGCTAAAAACCTTCAAGTCTAGAATCATCCAAGCATAATGAGAATCTCGAACCTTGATTCCTATACCTGAAAAATGTTCCCACTACATAGGCGAGTAACATAAAGCTACTTGTAGGAAATGAACATGCATCGACCTAGCATTTTACAATTATATCACCATAAGGTGAAACATGTTAAAGGGGCTCATGCCACCTAACGTCTATATCAAGTGAGACTTAGGGAGTATCCTAAGCTACTTATGCAATTCAAAGCGAACAACGGCATACAAGTATATATGCTCAAGTACACTAAACAATGTTGAAACATGTTATGCGACATATAAGCATATATCTCCAAGTATACTAAACCATATTAAGACAAGTCATGCAATGTCTAAGCATATCTACACAAGTATACATTAATATGAAAATCTCATAAATCAAGTTGACAACCACAAGTATACTAAGCGAAAACGATTGTGCATGAGACAAGTGTACACGTCACAAGTATACTACATGCAATTTAAACTCACGGAACAAGTATACAAGTTCAAGTACTAAATAATATTCAATTACCCCATACAAGCATCAATTCTCAAGCTACAAGTAATCCATGATTAATAACATGGAATTAAATACAAAAACAACAAATAGTGGAAAGACTAGGACATGCGGTCGTTAGACCAAGCAAGTATTTTCGGGTAATTACGACCTATAAGGTACCACCTAGTGCGCACTAATGACTTAGAAGACTCTTGTCTCCGTACTGGAGCCAAACCCTAGCCATCACATAATTTATGTCCTCACAAACTTTCCAAAATCAATAAGTTCAAAACTTATACAAAATCAAATGCAAGTTACCATATTCCATGCACAAGTAAGGTTAATTCCACACAAACCATGTCCTAAAATTCAAGTCTAAATAGCATATGACATGACATGTCCTTAATATGCAATTTATACATAAAGCAAGAATATTTTACAACAATTGAACCACATTACCATCCTAAGCCACAAGTACTAAATAGGCTACAATTTAGTATCAAGCTTTCAAGGAAATCAATTGTAATATTCTAACAAGTTATATACCTACACAAGATATATATATATATAAACAAGTTATACAAGTCGATGATGTTCTATATCATGCTAAGTCCAATTAACATTGCAAGAGGCCACAAGTACTAATCATACTTCCAATTAGTAATATGTTCACAAGGTAATTAATTTCACTACATTTCAAGGGATTTTCAACCTAACATGAAAAGTCTCTAGATTTGCAACCAATCCATAATAACCTCAAATTAATATATATCAAGTACCATATCATGGTTATACCATATCTCAAGTCTAAAATAGAATACAAGTAAAATACAATTTACTATCATTTAAATCAAATTAAATCCATTTAATCTCTAGATTTGAAAACTCATCTAAATCATACCAAATTAATATATATCAAAGATTAACTAATGGCCATGCCATTTACCAAGTCTAAAATGATTTATATGCAAGATATGATAAATCACTAATTTGTCAAATTAGCAAAAGACATGCATACAACTTATATAAGCATCAATAGCATGCAAGAAACAAAAAAATAACCCCCCATAACATCCCCTACCTCAGTTGAGAAGTGTCTCTCTAGAATCCAAGGTAAATCAACACAAAATGGCAAACCCTTCAAGGGTTATGCAGAGGAGGATGAGGGGAACAAAAAGTGGTCCAAGCCTCATGGTCTAAGGTAAGTGGAAGGCCATAAAAAATCAAGGTCAAGGCCAAAGGTTTCAAGTTCCATCCATGGAGGCTAGGGTTTTTGGTGAGGAAGGAATGAAATAATGAGAAAATATGTGAGTGGAGGAAATAGAAATCCTCCACTCACTATGTGCTCTTACACCATGGTCAACACACACATCTATGGTCAATTGCACAAAAACCCTTCTTTAAAACCATAATCCCTAAGTGGCCTAAAAACAATTGCAAGACTTAATTTGGAGCATACACTTGTCACAAATCTAAGGCTCCATCCTAAGCTTAATCTCAAACCTACACTTGTCAACCATCTAAGCCAACAAGTGCACCAATCCTAGGCCAACAATTGGTTAAATCTCCACCCTCCACATATCCTCATCCAAGGTCTCAAAGTGTTTCCACACACATGTCAACAAGTGGACCAATGAGAGTGTGACACTTGTCACACTTTTTCAAAAATTGCAAAAAGGTCCTTTTTGAAAATATCTTCCAAATAAAATTGCAAAATGGTCCTTAAGACGAAAAATAATTACTTTACATTAATTACACAAAACCCCAAAAGTTTAAGAAATTACAAAAAGGTTATGCACCTATACCTTTTACAAGAAAAGTAAACACTTCGCATGTTTTTCTACAAAAGTGAAAATACACATAGCATGGAATTTAAATATCGTGGATGCATGCTAAACCGGAATCAAATCCGTACACGAAAAGTGAGGTTATGCTAACAAAGTGACAACTGAGAAAAAGACGAAAGGTGAATAGTATCACAAAAGTGAAAATGTGAAAATGACTCGGTCCTCAAAGGAAGTCGTCAATCCACGGACAAGAGTCTCGGAAACCATCCCCGAGCACTCAAGATGACACTAAGTGACAAGAAACCGAACTCAGAAAGTAAAAGATCAACGGAAAAAAAATATTCGTGAAAATCTGAGAAAAGGAAAGGAAAGAAAATGACTAGGTCATTTTAACCTTCCCACCTTAAAGGGATTCGTCCCCGAAATCCAGCCCCAAAAAAATAAAAGGCGAAACCAGGATAACTATGAAGTACATCTCCGAGTATCCCACACAACATGCTACGAAAACAAATCCCAAAACCAAAAGACAACATACAACCCAATGTCATTCGCACCTACATGATCACGACAGGAAAACCTCTTTAAAAGAAGAGTGACCTCACGGCCACACGATAAGTCAAAGGTCACACACAGAACCCAAGGTTAGACGAAGGAATGGAAGACTACAACCGTAAGCATCCCTCAAGATGAACTATCTTACAGATCTGAAAACAATCACCAAAAGAATTCCAAGATAACCACGTATCATATCAAGGTACCGAACAAGGACGACATGGCAGTATGAATAGCGATCAGGACCCGCCCACGACGTACTCAAATGTGTGGTAGCAATGACAGTACCTAGTGCCTGCCCACACTTACTCGTCAGTAAGGTAGCATCGACGGCAACTAGCACTAGCCCACAACACACAACTTTGTACGGTAGCATGACAATATAAGGCACTAGTTCATAACCTGCACCCACTAGGTCTACCCATGAAACCTCTCAATACAAATGACATCAATGTAAAAAATAATCAATACCAAAAGCACTACGGAGGTCAGACATTTTGTAAGAGTTGAGATATGGTCCAAAGACATCCGGCCGGACTATCCTGGCTAATCCCAAACTCTGACAACAATGCCATAGGTACCGCTGCGCTTGAGGCCTTAAACCCTCAATACAACCAAGCTGACAACTCCAATGTTTCAAAATACTTTCATAACAACATCAATCAAGAGTCGCAGTCCTGAGAAACAAGTTAAAACATCTAGAAACCAAAATGAATCTCATTACAAGACATTTTATCGAAAGTCCTACACATCTCCCTGAAACAGATCAACTACAAAACTACACCGAAGTCAAACATCGGATTCACATCCCTATCACGGATAACTAGATCCTCAAAACACAAGTCCACCAAGTGGCATACATATCAAAATTCTGACAACAATCAAAATCACAAATGAGTCTCTCTAAACCATACTTAGCTACACCAAGTTAAGTCAAAATTCCTCAATTTCCATCCATAAACAATCACTGGAACTACGATTCCTCAAAACTATACCTAGTCACAACTAGGATGAGACGACTCCATAAACAAGCCATATCCAACAACGATCCTTCAAAACTCCTCCTAAGAGTTAACCACATCAAGATTTCCAAAATTGAAATAAGTCTCCAAAAGACATACTCAAAAGAGCATTGAGCTCACCTCACGAATCAAACAAATCCTCAATGATATGGACACAAGTCCCTGAAAAATGATCTCACACCAATCTACTCTGGGCACCACAACCCATCAACAACCACGGCAAAAACTCCCCAAGGGAAGACATGGAAAAAAAGGGAACCACCAATCCTAAAAAGGACAACACCATGACTCAGTATCTGAAACGAAAGACAACAAGGTCAAAGATTTCACCTCTTACATGGAAGTAAGTCGACCAAAATCAACCAAATCCTCACCAAGGACTCAAGACAACAATGGTGATCCTCACGGACTAACCAAACCCAAATCGTGCACAAGGCGACGAAGATAAGAGACTCACTCCTTATAAAGTCCCTTACTCGAACTAAGAAAAGGGAAGAAATGTCAACACGACGAGTATGATAGGGGAACAAAAGGAAGAACTAAACATGGAAGTCATGCAAATAACAAGGAAATGCAACTACCAAGAAAGTAAATCTACTCACATAGATAAAATCAAGGTCACATGCAGCAAGTCTCCATATAAACACAAAACATGTCACTAAAGTACAGTAACAACATAGCATCTCAAAGCATATAAATAAGGAATGCTAATGCCACACAACGAGAAAGCAATGTGGACATCCTTCCACCTACTTATGTATCACAATATCATAATTTATACTACTAACATGGTAGTAAACGAAACTACAGAAGATAAAAATGATGCAATAATGAACCCTATGGACATCGTGTCCTAGAATGTATAGGTAAAAGGAAAGACCAGTCCTAGCCATAAACTGTCTCCAAAAACCCAATGCGACAACAACCCGTCTCAAAACAAACGTGAGCCCTTACCACAAAGGTAAGACTCTCACAATCCAACTCCGAATCTAGAGGTGACACTACAAGTGACACTAACAGTGCAATGCTCTCACTACCCGAAACATCAATCAATCTACTTGACCCCAAAAGCATCATCACATAAGGAGAACTCAAAGAAAAGGGCAACTATAGCCATACCAACAACAACCGAATCAATCACTACGACTGATCTCCAAAATAAACATCATCATCATCGTTCAAAAGGACAATGCCTATCACAACAAAACCAACACTGATTCCATCCGAACTGCACTTGTAGCTAGCCAGTACAGTAGCATGACAGTGCCATGCACCCACCCACAAACGTACCCGCTCACGAAAATCACAATCCCAGAGGAATTATCCCAGACAACCAAGGATCCTAAGAGGTCTATAACCTCATCATGGCCCAAAACCAACAAATCCAGCACTACGGCAATGCCAAATGACTCACCTCACGAGAGCCTAATTAAAATGTGTCTCACCACCTACCTCAAAACCAATGCTAGGTCGACAACAACCTATACTACCACGAAACTGTGACTACAATCACCATCAACCTCAACTCATGCCTCAGTGACCAATCCCATGTCATGCCAAATATGCAACATAGTTATGCATATACAATTCTAATCTATCACACATCACATGTCGTGTTCTTTATATTAGAATAAAATCATGCTTAAACAAACGGCATACTACATATACCACATAAGTACATAAACAAGTTATCAAATCAAAACATGTTATCACAAAGCAAATAATCATGAAGCAAATAAACACATAGAGCATAGCAACATAAGCATGATATGCACCCAAAACCCGTCGTCCTAAGGTTTTCGAACCTAGGAGCTCTGATACCACCTGTA
Organism: Cornus florida; assembly: GCF_030987335.1. NCBI lineage: Eukaryota > Viridiplantae > Streptophyta > Magnoliopsida > Cornales > Cornaceae > Cornus > Cornus florida. The sequence goes on from NW_026775578.1 coordinate 72,460,431, forward strand.
ACGACCCTGGATTTTTCAACCCAGTGTGTCCTGTGATGACCTGAACTAGATCCAAGATGCGAAAGCAAAATAAGCCAAAATGGCCTCAAGAGATGTACGCCATCCCAATGCAACACGATGACTCTCTATGAAGCCACGGAATTCAACCGAATAAAGTGCGAAAGCAAGACAAAGATAAGTCCCTAGAGATGTACGTCATCCCTAGGGCACAAGAATGGACTCTCAAAGAGTTTCGAGACTCAACGGAAACAAAATGATGAGAAGGGCATCAAAACCCTATAAGAGAAGAGCCAAGGGTAAAATGGTCATTTTACCCTGACAGGAATGAATTTAACTTTCAACAAGTCAAATTAGATCTAAAACATCCTAAAACACCCTTTGGTAACTTCACATGAAGTCCCAAGACCAAACAAAGAGAAATCCCAGATGAACCCTATAATGGTTCAAACCAAATCCGACACCCTCTCACTAAAATACGGATATCTTGAACTATGAGAAAAATCTAAAACTAAAACTGGTACCATTGGAAAGAAAACAAAAAATTAATGAATTTAGACTAAGATTCACCTGATTCGGAGTCCGGATTGAAAAGATATCAAGTCCTGAAGTCGAAGGAAGGGAAACCCTATCCCGGTTCGAACCAAATTCTAACACTACCTGAATAAAACTTGAATATCTTGAGCTACAAGAAGAATCTAAAGCTCTAATTGGTAAAATTGGAAAGCTCATTTCTACGCGGTCAATTTAGACTCAAGAATGGACCAATTTGGAGTTAAAACGAGTGAGACACGGCCCGTTGAAAAAAAATGTCTGGAGCAGGAATAGTGTTCGCGGACGCCCACCCAAAACCAGCGGGGGCCCACCAAACAAGGCAGATTCTCGTGGGTGCCAGCCAGAACACAGTGGGGGCCCGCCAAATGAGGCAAAGGGGTGGTTTGGAACCTCAAAAATTGCAGGAACAGTGTTTTTAGTAGATTTTCAAGTTTGGAGCGCGGTTTATGAGGTCAAGATGACATTTTTCGGAAAAACACAAAATGGAAACTCCCCCTAAAATCACATTTTCTATGTGACGGCATTGAGAATAGAATTTATTTCCTAAAAGAAATCCCCAAAATGCCCTTAGATCAGTTTAGGCTCAAAACGGCAAAAATGCAACTTTGCACCAAGCATACATTTGACCCCAAATGCACTTCTAAGCTGAAACGAATATGCATGCACACGTAATAAGTGATTTTGAGCGTGCGGGAATGGTCCATGGCTCCCAAAAATGGCCGAGTCAAAATCTGTTCCCCCAACGGCCAAAAAGGCGAAAATGAACCTAAAATGGAAACTTTGAAAACTAAAATCAACAAATGACTTCAAATAACCATTTGGCCCTTGGCCACACTTCATACATGACTAATGAGATCCTATGGAAGAATCAAAATGGAATTCCCACACCCAATGCAAACATGGTGAAACAAAAACTCAATAATTTTCAATATGTTCATAATATTCCATGAAGTAAAAAATTACATAGTATATGAAATACATGTTATTGGCCTCCAGCCTCATCTCATACATGTCAAATACATTGTAAAAAGTGTACTCATGAACACATTACATAAATGGAATCAAATATATACATTTTGACATAAAAGACTATAAGTGGCATTCCAAGCCAACCTTTACAATAGTTAAAAACCTTCAAGTCTAGAATCATCCAAGCATAATGAGAATCTCGAACCTTGATTCCTGTACCGGAAAAATGTTCCCACTACGTGGGTGAGTAACATAAAGCTACTTGCAGGAAATGAACATGGATCGACCTAGCATTTTACAATTATATCACCTTAAGGTGAAACATGTTAAAGGGGCTCATGCCACTTAACGTCTATATCAAGTGAGACTCAGGGAGCATCCTAAACTACTCATGCAATTCAAAGCGAACAACGGCGTACAAGTATATATGCTCAAGTATACTAAACAATGTTGAAACATGTTATGCGACATATAATCATACATCTCCAAGTATACTAAACCATATTAAGACAAGTCATGCAATGTCTAAGCATATCTACACAATTATACATTAATATGGAAATCTCATGAATCAAGTAGACAACCACAAGTACACTAAGTAAAAACAATTGCGCATGAGACAAGTATACACGTCACAAGTATACTACATGCAATTTAAACTCACAGAATAAGTATACAAGTTCAAGTATACTAAATAGTATTCCATTACCCCAAACAAGCATCAATTCTCAAGCTATAAGTAATCCATGATTAACAACTTGGAATTAAATACAAAACAACAAATAGTGGAAAGACTAGGACATGCGGTCGCTAGACCAAGCAAGTATTTTCAGGTAATTACGACCTACAAGGTACTACCTAGTGTGCACTTATGATTTAGAAGACTCTTGTCTCCGTACTAGAGCCAAACCCATGCCATCACATAATTTATGTTCTCACAAGCTTTCCAAAATCATTAAGTTCAAAACTTATACAAAATCAAATGCAAGTTACCACATTCCATGCACAAGTAAGGTTAATTCCACACAAACCATGTCCTAGAATTCAAGTCTAAATAGCATATGACGTGACATGTCCTCAATATGCAATTTATACATAAAGCAAGAATATTTTACAATAATTGAACCACATTACCATCCTAAGCCACAAGTACTAAATAGGCTACAATTTAGTATCAAGCTTTCAAGGAAATCAATTGTAATATTCCAACAAGTTATATACCTACACAAGATATATATATATATATATAAACAAGTTATACAAGTCAATGTTCTATATCATGCTAAGTCCAATTACCATTTCAAGAGGCCACAAGTACTAATCATACATCCAATTAGTAACATGCTCACAAGGTAATTAATTTCACTACATTTCAAGGGCTTTTCAACCTAACATGAAAAGTCTCTAGATTTGCAACCATTCCCTAATAACCTCAAATTAATATATATCAAGTACCAAATCATGGTTATACCATATCTCAAGTCTAAAATGGAGTACAAGTAAAATACAATTTATTAGAATTTAAATCAAATTAAATCCATTTAATCTCTAGATTTGAAAACTCATATAAATCATACCAAATTAATATATATCAATGATCAACTCATGGCCATGCCATTTACCAAGGCTAAAATGATTTATATGCAAGATATGATAAATCACTAATTTCTCAAATTAGCAAAAGACATGCATACAACTTATATAAGCATCAATAGCGTGCAAAAAACAAAAAAATAACCCTATAACATCCCCTACCTCACTAGAGAAGTGTCTCTCTAGAATCCAAGGCAAATCAACACAAAATGGCAAACCCATCAACGGTTATGCAGAGGCGAATGAGGGGAATAAAAGGTGTTCCAAGCCTCATGGTCTAAGGTGAGTGGAAGGCCATAAAAAATCAAGGTCAAGGCCAAAGGTTTCAAGTTCCATCCATGGAGGCTAGGGTTTTTGGTGAGGAAGGAATGAAATAATGAGAAAATATGTGAGTGGAGGAAATAGAAATCCTCCACTCACTATGTGCTCTTACACCATGGTCAACACACACATCTATGGTCAATTGCACAAAAACCCTTCTTTAAAACCATAATCCCTAAGTGGCCTAAAAACAATTGCAAGACCTAATTTGGTGCATACACTTGTCACAAATCCAAGGCTCCATCCTAAGCTTAATCTCAAACCTACACTTGTCAACCATCCAAACCAACAAGTGTACCAATCCTAGGCCAACAAGTGGTTAAATCTCCACCCTCCACATGTCCTCATCCAAGGCCTCGAAGTGTTTCCCCACACATGTCAACAAGTGGACCAATGAGAGTGTGACACTTGTCACACTTTTCAAAAATTGCAAAAAGGTCCTTTTTGAAAATATCTTCCAAATTAAATTGAAAAATGGTCCCTAAGACAAAAAATAATTACTTTACATTAATTACACAAAACCCCAAAAGTTTAGAAAATTACAAAAAGGTTATGCACCTATACCCTTTACAAGAAAAGTAAACACTTGGCATGTTTTTCTACAAAAGTGAAAATACACATAGCATGGAATTTAAATAGCGTGGATGCATGCAAAACCGGAATCAAATCCGTACACGAAAAGTGAGGTTATGCTAGCAAAGTGATAACTGAGAAAAAGACGAATGGTGAATAGTGTCACAAAAGTGAAAATGTGAAAATGACTCGGTCCTCAAGGGAAGTCGTCAATCCACAGAAAAGAGTCTCGGAAACCATCCCCGAGCACTTAAGATGACACTAAGTGACGAGAAACTAAACTCAGAAAGGAAAAGATCAACGGAAGAAAAAAATATCCGTGAAAATCTGAGAAAAGGAAAGGAAAAAAAATGACCGGGTCATTACAATCTAGGCTACAATCAGGGCAGGGATCCAGAGTTTCCTCCCCATGTAAATAATCTCATTGCCCAGGCTATAGAAGTAGGTATAGCAGCTGTATTTCACAATCTGCCACAGGTTCAGCAAGCATCTATACCAGCACCAGTGGTTCAGCCTAATCCTTGAGAAAAGGCTAGGAGTTCTTTCACAAAGGGGAGCCCACCTGAGTTTTCAGGCTACACCGATGCAAAAATAGCTCACTAATGGAAAAAGGACGTTGAGCGACATCTTCGAATGGTTAAGTACATAGAGGTTCAGAAACAGATGCTTGCTACTTTCAAGCTTATCGGGGATGCACTCCAATGGTTAGAGTTAATTACTTTCGCGGAGGAGAGGAATTCATTGACTTATGATCAGTTCAGTGCTCACTTCGATGAGAAGTACTTTCTATATGCAGTCTGGATAGTTATGAAGACAGAGTTCCTTAATCTACAGTAAGGGAACATGACAGTGGCAGAGTATGAGAAGTAGTTCACGCGCCTATCTCTTTTTGCTCCAGATGAGGTGGATATAGAGGAGAAGAAACGTAATAATTTCGTTAAAGGACTTATGTGGTCTATTAAGCGAGCTATTATAGGTAGTCTAGCCTACACTACTTATGCTCAGGTGGTAGACGTCGCTCTACAGCAGTATCAGTTGACTAAAGAGTTCAAATAGGCGAGGGGTAAGAAGCAGGGTGATAGAGACTCTGCTAATCAGTCAGCTGAGAAAGGGAATGGCAATAGACACCGACACAATAATAAGGGCAGATTCCAGAGACAACAGTCTTGGAAGAAGCACAAGGGTGGTTCAGATGCTCACAGAGATGGGGCACCTATTTAAAGGCAGCAGAATGGGGTACCACAGGCAGGATGGGATCAGTAATAGGCTAATCAGCAGAGTAGGCCGTTTGGTACTTTTAAAGGTACTTGTTATACTTGTGGAGAGCTTCGACACACTTCCAGGCAGTGTCCTAGAGCAGGACAGGGTCAGCATGTGCAGCAGAGACAGAGGGCACCATCACCTTTACTCCCTCCACAGATTCCGCGCATTAAGGGTGTAATGACCCGAATTTTCACGGATTTTTTTTATTTTTATTTTTATTTTTTTTCTCCGTTGTCTTTCCCTTCTGAGTTCAGTTCCTCTTCGTTTAGTGTCATCTCGAGTGGTCTGGAGTGATTTTTGAGACTCTTTTTCTGTGAATTGACAACTTCCTTTGAGGACTGAGTCATTTCCACATTTTTCGTTTTTTTGACACTATTCATTTTTCGTCTTTTTCCCTGTTTCGTCCTTTTCCCTATTTTGTCTTTTCCTCGTTTGACACTTTGTCGGCATAACCACACTTCTTGTGTTCAAAGTTGGTTTGTGACTTCATGTATCTCCATCTTGAGTGGTTTCCACGAAATACGTATCTTTACTTTTGCAATAAAGTACTTTGGTTGCTCCCGGTGTCCATAGGGGCATGGATGCAAAGTTCTTTGAAATTATTTTCTTTTCTTGGGGTATGTTTCGTAAATATCTTTTGAAGATATTTTATTTCAGGGGTTTTTAAGAAAAAAATTTTGGAAAATATTTTTATTCTGGGCCATTAGTGTAATTTTCACTTTTTAGAGGGGCCATTGTGCAATTAATGAAAGTTATTGCTAAATGCCTTGTTTTGAGCCTGGATCCTTGTATGGGATTCATTTTCACTTTTCGTCGAGTTGTGTACTCTTAGAAATTCCTTCTAGTCATTATTTTCCAGTTTCAGGGTTTTTGGCCCTAGTTAGTGCCAAACTTGTTTGGGGCATAACTTTCTATTCGGGACTCAGTTTTTGACATTGTTTCTTTTGTTGTTCATATTTTCTCATTTTGAATCTTTTTCGTTCATAGAGTTTTGTCATTTCAGCGCGTCTGCTCAAATTTCACTTTTTCGGACCCGACGGGGCCCATTCGGGGCACTTTTTGAGAAATCTATAAAAAGGGGTGAGATATTTTATTTTTTTTTGTCTTACCCACTCTCTTGCACGACCTGAAGTTTCCATGGCAGCCCAAGGGAGGCTGCCATCTTCTCTCTCCTCTTTTGAGCTTCATTCCTTCGTCAGAACATAGAAGGGCCTTTGCGTTTAGTGTTCGTGTTGACTACGCGCTTCTTTCACCCTTATTAGAACCCATTTTTGACCATTCTTTGAGTTTGGGTTTGAAGTCAAGTTGTGATTTTGATGGGGCTTTCATGGGGGTTATGTTCACGGCGTTGTCCCTGACAAAACCTAGTAGTTTCATCGGATTCGGAGCCGTTCCATTTTGATGGCTTTTGAGATTTTCATCTCAAATTGAGGTAGGAAATGTTTTAGGATTTTATATGTATTGTATTGAGTGTTTCTCATAATTATACAACTTATATGTACGCCTCGTATTAAATTTAGAAAGTTAGTAATTTTTATTTCTTTGTATAAGATTTAAAATTCATGATGATATATAACTTTGATTTGAATTGTGGCATGCTAGAAAATCATGTTTTAATATGTTTATTAACATATATTAAATTGGTATTGATTGAATAAAAATTGTATATTTTATTTAATATTTATCTTTTGTGAAAGATTAAATCCCATGGCCGTACCTTGCATGAAATTGACTTGTGATAAGCTTTTAAATATGTCTTGGCATTTGTTTAACATCCTTTAATTTGAGAACATTTGGATAAGTATGAAATTCTAGAGATTTTAATTAAAATGATTAATTAAAATCTAATTAAGGGTTCCATTGGCCTAATTAAGTGTTTAACTTCATATTTGTCATAACTATGACTTATGTTCTAACATATGTTAATTTGGAACCATTTGATGTTGTTTTAGAAGTTAGGGATTTGATTATCATGATTTAATTAAATTCCACTTTATTGTTCTAATGGCTTAATCGAGTTTTGATGTGGTGTATGTAATGATCATGCTATATTGTCTATCATGTATTAATTGGAGGCCATTTGATTAAGATTTGAAACCTAGGGAATTTAATTAGTTTATTGATTAAATCCCATTTCTATTGTATTATTGATTAACTCATCTATTTGACATTGATAATATGTTTAAAGCATGAATTTTGACTTATAATGGATTTATGAGTTATGTTTCAAAATTGGATTATATTGTTGTAGCGCGTAACGAATCGCGCTCTGAAGATTCGACATGTGATGTTATTATAGCGCGTAACGAATCGTGCCAACTTGTGCATGAAGGTAGTTTCGTGTACTATTCAATAAGTATATAAGTTGTAAACTTATCTATTTATTTTGGAACCACTTGGGACATTGCATGATCTAGTACGAGGACAAGAGTCCTCGAAGTCAAAAGTTTGCGCATTGGGTAGGCTGCTTGGGGGTTAGTAGCTCCAAATTAGCCCTGTATCGGTCTCATCCGACTGATGTCCAAGTCTTCCACTATTTGCTTTCGCATTCAATTCCAAGTTATCAATCATATTTATGTTGTGACTGTGGTTTTGGCTATTGGCGATTTGATGTTGTTAAGTACATCCATACTAAATTGCTATATTTAGTTGATTTAGCATTTGGATTTCAAGTTGATAACTTTGAGAATCTATATCTAGTTGCTTTGTGTAAGCATGTTTCTATCTGGTTACTTTGTGTAAGCATGTTTCTAACTAGTTGCTTTGTGTAAGCATGTTATATCTTGTTGTTATGTGTAACATGCTCTTGTGTTGTTGAAATTGTATAAAAGATGTGTTTTATGCTAGAAATGATCTTAGGTAGCTTGGATGCTCCCTGAGTCTCACCTTTGACATAGACGTTAGGTGGAATGAACCACAATGATTAAATCATATACACTTGTAAAATGTAAGTCGATGCGTGCTCATTTCCTACGAGTAGCTTTATGTTACTCACCCCTACGATAGTGGGGCATATTTCAGGTACAAGATACAAGATTGGAGATTGCAATTGCTTGGGTGATTTGCTGAGTTGAGCTTCTTTAGAAGCATTCTTGTTCACATGCAAGTGGTAGCATGTTCATGATTTGTCTATGAAATGTAATTTTTCTAACTCGGAGGTTTGACATGTCAAATGTTGCAAATTTATTGTAATGAGGCCATAGACCATTGTAGCACATCTATTTTATCATATTACATACACTTGCATTCTCACTTTGGCAAACAATACCTTCCTTGATGAAACAAAAACTCTAAGTAGCATTTTTAAGGTGTTTTACCCTATTATATTCTAGGGGCATTTCAGATATTTCAAAATGCATTTTTTTCATTTTTCCTCACGTTTCATGTAGAAAACTCAATTTTGAGGGGGGTTTCTTCTTTGTGTTTTTCCAGAAAACATCACCTTTGCCCTCAAAAATCAATATTTTTCCGAAAAATCCTTGCTGCCAGGTTTCGAAAATTTTTAGTACAAACGTAGTTGGTACTATTCATCGACTCTTTTTTTGAAAATCGTCACGACCAATCCGAAACTTCTGGAGGTCTTGTGGGTACATTTTAAGGTTGCATTTTTAATTTAGGCAATTTAAAAATCTCCCGAAGCCCTATTTCCAAAACTTGGGCAGTAGCTCGGATTAGTTTTTTTCCTCTTGACCTGATTTTCTTGGGGGCATTCTGGGTATTTTACAATGCATTTTTTTTGTTTTCGTCCATGATCGGGGTAGGAAACTTGAATTTAGAGGGGGTTTTTTCTTTGAGTTTTTCCAAAAAGTTCCGTTTAGATGCCCATTTTTACTCTCAGTTGCAGCAGTGGTAGGTTGCCCTCGTCGGGCCGTCACGACATCATTTTTGTTTTTGACCTTTCTCCCCCCTCTGGACTCTAAATTGAGTAAACCTTTTTTTGAACTTGAATAATTTGTCATTGTCTTTCCAGCGGTGTGCTCGATAGCACCTGAATCGACATTTTGTAAATTGACCATTTTGCCTCTAGGTTCTTTTTGTCCGTTTTTGAAACGACACTTCTGCATTTGTTTCCTTTGGGTTTCGTGACCTCATTGAGGGTCACATTGGTGTCTTAGAGACGTATTGTATCTCTAGAGACCATTGTTTCACCTTTCGCTTCCGCATTTCGGATCCATTATCGGGTCATCTTTTGGTCATCACTGACGCATCGAGTTTACAAAACTTTGGCCGTCACAAGTGGTATTAGAGCTCCTAGGTTTCAATACCTTGGATCGCATGTTTTGGGTGCATATCATGCTTGTGTTGCCATGCTCTATTTGTTTATATGCTTTATGATAACATGTTTTGGTTTGATAACATGTTTATGTGCCTAGGTGGTATATGTAGTATATCATTTGGTTAAAGCATGATTTTATTCTAGTATAAGAAGCATGACATATGATGTATGCTAGGTTAGATTTGTATATGCATATTGTTTTGCGTATTTGATAGGACTTGGGATTAGTCATGGATGTTTGACTCGAGGTTGGGTTGTTTGGTGAGTTTGCACTTAGTGTAATATTTGGTGTGTTTTGGTTTTGTTTAGGCACTCTTCTTAGATGTTGTTAGCAATTGTCAGTTTGGTTTCATGGTAGTTTAGGTAGTTGTTGACCTAGCGCTGGCTTTGGATAGGTGGATGGTCACGTTTTGTTTAGGCTCTCGTGAGGTGAGCCATTATGCGTAGCCGTAGTGCTGGATTTATTGGTTTTGGGCCATGATGAAGTTGTGGACCTCTTAGGATCCTTGGTTGTTTAGGAAGATTCCTCTGAGATTGCAATTTTCGTGGGCGGATATGTTTGTGGGCGAGTGCATGGCACTGTCATGCTACCGTGCTGGCTAGCTATAAGTGCAGTTTGGATGGAATCAGTGTTGGTTTTGTTTTGATAGGTGTTGTCCTTTGATCAGTGATGATGATGGTTGTTTTGGGGATCAGTCGTAGTGATTGATTTAGTTGTTATTGGTATGGCTATAGTTGCCATTTTGCTTGAGGAGTTCTTGCGTGATGATGCTTTTGGGATCAAGTCGATTGATTGATGTTTCGGGTAGTGAGAGCACTGCATTATTAGTGCCACTTGTAGTGTCACCTTTAGATTCGGAGTTAGATTCTTAGAGTCTTACCATTGTGGTAAGGTCTCACATCTATTTGGAGTCAAATTATAGCTAGGACTTGTGTTCCTTTTACCTAAACACTCTAGGACACGATGTCCAAAGGGTTCATTGTTGCATCAATTTATCTTCTACAGTTTGGTTTACTACCATGTTAGTAGTATGATTTATGTTATTGCGATGCATGAGTAGGTGGAAGTCTATCCACATTTGTTTTCTTGTTGTATGACATTAGTATACCTTATTTACATGCTTAGAGATGCCATGTTGTTACTATGCTTTAATAATATGCTTTTGCGTTACGTGGAGATATGCTGCATGTACCTTTGATTTTATCTATGTGATTAGATTTGCTTACTTGGTAGTTGCATTCCTTGTCATATGCATGACTTTCATGTTTAGTTTTCTCTTTTGTTTCCTCCAGTCGCACTTAGTGCGTATGTGGGTTTTGTAATGGTTCCATTGTGAGATTCCTTGTGGAGTAGTTTTCACATTTGTTTTGTTTTGAGTTGTCCGCTTCCCTAAGGTGGGAAGAACGCTCCATTTTCGTGTTCGTTGTGTTAACACTGGTGGGGGGATAGGGTTCTTCCTCTTTTTCTTGGTTGTCTCTTCTCTTCATTGCCTCGTGCATAGTTTTGGGGTTGGTTGGTCCGTACGGGTCACCGTGGTTGTCTTGAGTCCTTGGTGAGGGTTTGGTGGATTTTGGTCGACTTACTTCCAAGTAGGGGGTGAAATCTTTGACCTTGTTGTCTTTTGTTTCAGAGGTGGAGTCGTGGTGTTGTTCTTCCTAGGACTGATGGTTTTCTTTCTTTCATGTCTTCCTTTGGGGAGTTTTTACTGTGTTTGTTGATGGAGTTATGGTGCTCAGGGTGGGTTGATTTGTGTGAGATCATTTTATGAGGCCTTGTGTCCATATTATTGAGGATTTTTTTTTTGATTTGTGAGGTGAGCTCGATGCTCTTTTGAGAATGTCTTTTGGAGACTTGTTTTGATTTTGGAGACCTGGATGTGGTTGACCCTTAGGAGAGGTTTTGAAGGATCGCAGTTGGATTTGGCTTGTTTGTGAAGTTTTCTCGTCCTAGTTATGGCTAGGCATCATTTTGAGGAATTGTTATTCCAGTGATTGGGTATGGAATGAAATTGAGGAATTTTGATTTAGCCTGGTATTGCCAAGCACGATTTTGAGAGACTCTGTTTTTATGACCATGGTTGTCAGAATTTTGATGTGTATGCCACGTGGTGGACTTGTTTTTCGAGGACTTAGTTATCCATGATAAGGATGTGGATCTGATGTTTAATTTCGGTGTAGTTTTGTAGTTGATCTGTTTCAGGGAGATATGTGGGACTTTCGATAAAATGTCTTATATTGAGGTTCGTTTTGATTCATAGTGGGGTTGATTTATCTGTCAGGTTTTGGATTCCTGATTAATGTTGTTAATAGAGGTATTTTGAGACATTGGAGATGTTGGTTTTGTTGTATTGAGAATTTAAGGCCTTAAGTATAGCAGTACCTATAGCATTGTTGTTAGAGTTTTGGGATTGGCCAAGATGGTCTGGCTGGACATCTTTGGACCATATATCAACTCTGGTACAAAATGTTGGTCCCCGTAGTGCTTTTGGTAATGATCATTTTTTACATTGATGTCATTTGTATCGAGAGGTTTCTTGGGTAGACCTAGTGGGGGGCAGGTTATGAATTAGTGCCTTATACTTCCATGCTACCGTACAAAGTTGTGTGTTGTGGGCGAGTACTAGTTGCCATCGATGCTGCCTTACTGACGAGTAAGTATGGGCGGGCACTAGGCACTATCATTGCTACCACACAATTGAGTATGTCGTGGGGGGGGGGGGGGTTCTGGTCGCTATTCGTACTGCCACATCATCTTATTCAGTACCCTGATATGATATGTGGTTATCATGGAGATCTTTTGTTGGTCGTTTTTGGATGGGTATGATGGTTCATCTAGAGGGATGTTTACGGTTGTTGTTTTCCATTCTTTTGTCTCACCTTGGGTTCTGTGTATGAGTTCCGACTTATTGGGTGGCCATTTAGTCACTTTCCTTTTGAGAGGTTGTCCTATCATTAGCACGTGGGTGCGAATGACATTGGTCTGTGCGTTGTCTTTCAGCTTTGGGATTGCTTTTGTATCGCTGTGTGGGATACTCAGAGATGTACTCTGTAGTTATCCTGGTTTCACCTTTTTGTTTTGGTTGGGGCTGGATTTCGGGGACGAAATCCCTTTAAGGTGGGAAGGTTGTAATGACCCAGATTTTCACGGATTTTTTTTTTTTTTTTTCGTTGTCTTTCCCTTCTGAGTTCAGTTCCTCTTCGCTTAGTGTCGTCTCGAGTGCTCTGAAGTGATTTCCGAGACTCTTTTCTGTGGATTGACAACTTCCTTTGAGGACCGAGTCGTTTCCGCATTTTTCATTTTTTTGATACTATTCACTTTTCGTCATTTTCCCTATTTCGCCCTTTTCCCTATTTTGTCTTTTCCCCGTTTGACACTTTGTTGGCATAACCACACTTCTTGTGTTCAAAGTTGGTTTTTGACTTCATGTATGTCTATCTTGAGTGGTTTCCACGAAATACGTATCTTTACTTTTGTAAGAAAGTACTCTGGTTGCTCCTGGTGTCCAAAGGGGCATGGATGCAAAGTTCTTTGAAATCATTTTCTTTTCCTGGGGTGTTTTTCGTAAATATCTTTTAAAAATATTTTATTTCAGGGGTTTTCAAGAAAAAAATTTTGGAAGATATTTTCATTCTGGGCCATTAGTGCAGTTTTCACTTTTTGGAGGGGCCATTGTGCAATTAATAAAAGTTATTGCTAAATGCCTTCTTTTGAGCCTGGATCCTCATACGGGATTTATTTTCACTTTTCGTCAAATCGTGTACTCTTAGAAATTCCTTTTGATCATTATTTTCCAATTTCAGGGTTTCTGGCCTCAATTAGCGCCAAAATTGTTTAGGGCATAACTTTCTGCTCGGGACTCGGTTTTTGACGCTGTTTCTTCCCTTATGCATATTTTCTCATTTTGATTCTTTTTTGTTCATAGATTTTTGTCATTTGAGCGCGTCTGCTCAAATTTCACTTTTTCGGACCCGGCGGGGCCCATTCGGGGCACTTTTTGAGATTTCTATAAAAGGGGGGTGAGATATTTTATTTTGTCATCTTCCCCACTCTCTTGCATGACCTGAAGCTTCCATGGCAGCCCAAGGGAGGCTTCCATCTTCTCTCTCCTCTTTTGAGCTTCATTCATTCGTCAGAACATAGAAGGGCCTTTGCGTTTAGTGTTCGTGTTGACTATGCGCTTCTTTTACCTTTATTAGAACCCATTTCTGACCATTCTTTGAGTTTGGGTTTGAAGTCAAGTTATGATTTTGATGGGGCATTCATGGGGGTTATGTTCACGGCGTTGTCCCCGACAAAACCTAGTAGTTTCGTCGGATTCGGAGCCGTTCCATTTTGATGGCTTTTGAGATTTTCATCTCAAATTGAAGTAGGAAATGTTTCAGGATTTTATATGTGTTGTATTGAGTGTTTCTTATAATTATACAACTTATATGTATGCCTTGTATCAAATTTAGAAAGTTAGTAATTTTTATTTCTTTGTATAAGATTTAAAATTCATGATGATATATAACTTTGATTTAAATTGTGGCATGCTAGAAAATCATGTTTTAATATTTTTGTTAACATATATTAAATTAGTATTGATTGAATAAAAATTGCATATTTTATTTAATATTTATCTTTTGTGAAAGATGAAATCCCATGGCCGTACCTTGCATGAAATTGACTTGTGAGATGCTTTTAAATATGTCTCAGCATGTTGTTTAACATACTTTAATTTGAGAGCATTTGGACAAGTATGAAAATCTAGAGATTTTAATTAAAATCTAATTAAGGGTTCCATTGGCCTTATTAAGTGTTTAACTTGATATTTGTGATAACCATGACTTATGTTCTAGCATATGTTAATTTAGAACCATTTGATGTTGTTTTAGAAGTTAGGGATTTGATTATCATGATTTAATTAAATTCCACTTTATTGTTCTTATGGCTTAATTGAGTTTTGATGTGGTGTATGTAATGATCATGCTATATTGTCTATCATGTATTAATTGGAGGCCATTTGATTGAGATTTGAAACCTAAGGAATTTAATTAGTTTATTGATTAAATCCCGTTTCTATTGTATTATTGATTAACTCGTGTATTTGACATAACTCATAATGGATTTATGAGTTATGTTTCCATATTGGATTTTATTGTTATAGCGCGTAACGAATCAAGCTCTGAAGATTCGACATGTGAGGTTATTATAGCGCGTAACGAATCACGCTCTGAAGATTCGACATTGTCATCCTATAGTAGTTGTGGATTTAGAGCATGTGTTGTGTGGTTTCAGCCTACTTATGCATGAAGGTAGTTTCGTATACTATTCAATACGTATATAAGTTGTAAATTTATCTATTTAATTTGGAACCACTTGGGACATTGCATGATGGCTAGGGTTTGGCTCTAGTACGGGGACAAGAGTCCTCTAAGTCAAAAGTTCGCGCGTTGGGTAGGCTGCCTTGGGGTTAGTAGCTCCAAATTAGCCCAGAAAAGTTCGCGCGTTGGGTAGGCTACTTGGGGGTTAGTAGCTCCAAATTAGCCCTGTATCGGTCTCATCCGACTGATGTCCAAGTCTTCTACTATTTGTTTTCGCATTCAATTCCAAGTTATCAATCATGTTTATATTGTGACTGTGGTTTTGGCTATTGGCGATTTGATGTTGTTAAGTACATTCAACTAAATTGCTATATTTAGTTGATTTAGCATTTAGATTTCAAGTTGATAACTTTGAGAATCTATATCTAGTTGCTTTGTGTAAGCATGTTTCTATCTGGTTGCTTTGTGTAAGCATGTTTCTAACTAGTTGCTTTGTGTAAGCATGTTATATCTTGTTGTTATGTGTAGCATGCTCTTGTGTTGTTGAAATTGCATAAAGGATGTGTTTTATGCTAGAAATGATCTTAGGTAGCTAGGATGCTCCCTGAGTCTCACCTTTAATATAGACGTTAGGTGGAATGAACCACAATGATTAAATCATGTACACTTGTAAAATGTAGGTCGATGCATGCTCATTTCCTATAAGTAGCTTTATGTTACTCACCCCTACGATAGTGGGGTATATTTCAGGTACAGGATACAAGATTGGAGATTGCAATTGCTTGGGTGATTTGCTGAGTTGAGCTTCTTTAGAAGCATTCTTGTTCACATGTAAGTGTTAGCATTTTCATGATTTGTCTATGAAATGTAATTTTTCTAACTTGGAGATTGGACATGTCAAATGTTGTAAATGTATTATAATGAGGCCATAGGCCATTGTAGCACATCTATTTTATCGTACTACATACACTTGCATGCTCACTTTGGCAAACAATACCTTCCTTGATGAAACAAAAACTCTAAGTAGCATTTTTAGGGAGTTTTACCCTATTCTATTCCAGGGGCATTTCGGGTATTTCAAAATGCATTTTTTCATTTTTCCTCGAGATTCACATAGAAAACTCAATTTTGAGGGGGGTTTCTTCTTTGTGTTTTTCCAGAAAGCATCATTTTGGCCCTTAAAAATCAATATTTTTCCGAAAAATCCTTGCTGCTAGGTTTTGCAAATTTTTAGTACAAATGTAGTTGGTACTATTCATCAACTTTTTTTTGAAAATCGTCACGACCGATCCGAAACTTTCGGAGGTCTTGTGGGTGCATTTTAAGATTCCATTTTCAATTTAGGCAATTTAAAAACCTCCCGTAGGCCTATTTCCAAAACTCGGGCAGTAGCTCGGATTAGTTTTTTTCCTCTTGACGTGATTTTCTTGGGGGCATTCTGGGCATTTTGCAATGCATTTTTTTTGTTTCCATCCACGATTGGGGTATGAAACTTGATTTTAGAGGGGGTTTCTTCTTTGAGTTTTTCCAAAAAATTCCGTTTAGATGCCCGTTTTTATTCTCAGTTACAGCAGTGGTGGGTTGTCCTCGTCGGTCCGCCACGACATTATTTTTGTTTTTGACCTTTCTCCCCCGTCCGGACTCCAAATTGAGTAAAATTTTTTTTGAACTTGACTAATTTTTCATTGTCTTTCCAGCGGTGTTCTCAATAGCCCCTGAATCCACTTTTTACAAAATAACCATTTTGCCCCTTGCTTCTTTTTTTCCGTTTTTGAAACGACACTTCTGCATTTGTTTCCTTTGGGTTCCGTGACCTCATTGAGGGTCATATTGGTGTCTTAGAGATGCATTGTATCTTTAGAGACCGTTGTTTCACCTTTTCCTTCCGAATTTCGGATCCATTATCGGGTCATCTTTTGGTCATCACTGATGCACCGGGTTTACAAAAGTTGGGCCGTCACACAGGGATAGACCTTCCCGGCTTTACCAGCACTGCCGCAGCCACAGGGACATGCACCATAGTAGTTGCATTATGGCAGGGTGTATAACCCTAGGCCACAGGATGTTCAGGCGCCTCAGGCTATTGAGGGTATGTTTCCTATTCATGGTATATATGGTCGTGTTTTATTTAATAGGGGTGCTACACATCTATTCATGTCTAAATCATTTATTGCATTATCTGGGATGACAACGCGAGTATGCGATAGACCTCATGGTTTTTCTACACCTATAGGCGATACTGCCATCTTACATGAGAGTGATGGGCTTGTGACACTAGAAATTGGTAGACTTAGATTTCTAGCCAATCTGTTGGTCCTGGATATGCACATTTATGATGTGATATTTGGGATGGATTGGTTATCTCATTACCATGCCCAAGTTAATTGTTATGATTGGTCATTGTGTAATGACCCGGTTCTTTCCTTTCATTTTCTCAGATTTTCACGGACATTTTTATTTTTCGTTGATCTTTTCCTTTCTGAGTTCGGTTTCTTGTTACTTAGTGTCATCTTGAGTGCTCCGACATGGACTCTTTTCTGTGGATTGATGACTTCCTTTGAGGACCGAGTCATTTTCATATTTTTACTTTTGTGACACTATTCACTTTCATCTTTTTCTCAGTTGTCACTTTGTTAGCATAACCTTACTTTTCGTGTTCGGATTTGATTCCAGTTTTGCATGCATCCACGATATTTAAATTCCATACTATGTGTATTTTCACTTTTGTAGAAAAGCATGCTAAGTGCTTACTTTTCTTGTAAAGGGTATAGATGCAAGACCTTTTTTTTTAGTTTTCCTAACTTTTGGGGTTTTGTGTAATTACTATAAAGTAATTATTTTTCGTCTTAGGGACCATTTTGTAATTTAATTTGAAAGATATTTTCAAAAAGGACTTTTTTGCAATTTCTGAAAAAGTGTGACAAGTGTCACACTCTCATTGGTCCATTTGTTGACATGTGTGTGGAAACACTTTAAGGCCTTGGATGAGGACATGTGGAGGGTGGAGATTTAATCACTTGTTGGCCTAGGATTGGTGCACTTGTTGGCTTGGATGGTTGACAAGTGTAGGCTTGAGATTTAGCTTAGGATGGAGCCTTGGATTTGTGACAAGTGTAGGCTCACAATTTGATCTTGCATTAGTGTGTATGTGAGAGATAGTGTAAGAGCACATAGTGAGTGGAGGATCTCTATCCCCTCCACTCACATTTCATCTTCATTATTTTCCATTTCCTCCCTCTCTTGTAAAGAAAACCCTAGCCTCCATGGATGGAGCCTAAAGCCTTAAGCTTTGACCTTGATTTTTGAGAGCCTTCCATTGATTTCCAAGCTTGAACTTGGGAATACATTTTGTTCCCCTCGCCTTCCTCTTCATAACCCTAGAAGGGTTTGCTATTTTGTGTTGATTTTGCCTTGGATTCTAGAGAGACACTTCTCTAGTGAGGTAGGGGATGTTATCATTTATCTTCCAAGTAATTTAATTGTTCTTATAGTGATATCCAAGTTATATGCATGTCTTGTATTGAAATAAGAAATAAATGACTAATGGTAACTTGTATGAAATTCACTTTAGACTTGATAAATGGCATGACCATGACTTGATCCTTGTTGTGTATTAATTTGGCATGATTTAAATGAGCTTTTAAATTCAGATGATTAATTGATTTATGTTGATTTAAATTCAAATTAATCATACCATGCTTGTAATTCATTTGTGACTTGAAATAAAGCATGGCCATGAATTACTCCATGTCATATACTAAATTGGAATCATTTGGACAATTCTTGAAATCTAGAAATTACCTAGTTGGTCTACTTAATTTCTACCATGTTAAACTAATGATTTAGTCATGTAATGCATGGAACTTATTGTGTTTTATCACATGTCATGACTTGTTGCTCTACTTGTTGATTTTAGAAACTTGGGATATTATTAAGAATATGACTAGGTTAGGACTTGGTTCTAGTACGGGGGATTGTCCCTCTACAACTATAGTGTGCACTAGGGGAAGGTACCCATGGGTTAATAGCCCTAAAGTGATCTCAAGAGTACGGTTTTAATCCGGGCAATATCCAAGTATCCACTTTGGCTTGATTTCGCATTTAAATTCCAAGTTGTTAACTTTATGACTTCACATCACATTGTGCTATGTTGAAATTTCTAATGTCATTTTGATAGCATGAATTAAATTGTATTGAATTGCAAACTTGGTACAAGATAAACCCATGCATTGCCTACGAGTAAACTTGTTTACTCACCCCTAAGTTACTGGGTGTTTTTCAGGTAAAGAAGCCATAATGTGGGATACACAGCAATCTTAGACTTGCTAGACTACTTGGAGTATTTTTTTGCTATGTTAGAATATGCACATGTTAGCGTATCTTTTTCCATTTTGCTTACTATGTCAAACAATTGTGTTTATTGTTCAAGTCATGTAATATGCACTTAAGTGCACCTTTTGGTACTTATTTTGAATGTGTAATATGTGGCCAAGAGCCAATTTATATTTAGATTCACCTATATGCATTATTCATGGAAAATTACTTTTAAAAGGGACAATAGAGAAACCTAAGGTTTTTAGGTATCATTTTTGCATTGGGAGGTATTTTTAGGTTATAAGTTTTCATTTGAGGTCTATTTACTTTATTCGAGGTGTGGCCAAGGGCCAAACACCTTACCAAATTTTGGATATGCTCTTAGTCTCCATATGTTTTTAGACTAATTCTTGTGAATGGAGGTTTGGAGGGTCACTTTTTGCATTGAGTGTTTACGGAGGCCGTGAACCATTAGCGCATGTCTAAATAGATATAATACATTTGCGTGCATATTTTTTTCAGCCTAGAAGTGCATTTGGGGTCAAATGTATGTTTGATACAAATTCACATTTTTTGCCGTTTTGAGCCTAAACTGAGCGTAAGGGCATTTTGGGGTTTTCACTTGAAAAATAAAGTTTTCTTTTGGTATGGTTGGCTAGAAAACATGATTTTGAGGGTAGTTTCTTCTTTGTGTTTTTTTCAAAAAGGCCCAGAAAGTTCTTAAAATCACATTTCAAACTCAGATTTCTGATAAACTTTTAGCAGTTCGAGTGCTCTAAAGGGGGTTCGAGCGCTCTAACTTTAGGCAAAACTCTCAGGGCAATTTTTGAGTGCTCCAAGCCCTTGCTTGAGCACTTGAGGTACTCTCCATGGGTGTATGTGTGTCTTGGTTCAGCACTGCACCTCCGACTTCAAATCATTATATCTTCTTCGTTTTAACTCCGAATTGGTCCGTTCTTGAGTCTAAATTAATCACATCGAAATAAGCTTTCCAATGGTACTAATTAGAGATTTAGATTCTTCTTGTGGCTTAAGTTATTCAAGTTTTAGTAAGGTATTGTATGTTTTTGGTTCGAACCGGGATAGGGTTTCCCTTCATTCGATTTCAGAACTTGATATTTTTGTAGTCCGGACTCCGAATCATGCGATTCTTGAGTCTATTCTTGTTGATTTTTTCATTGTCTTTCCAATAGTGTGCACGGTGGCACCCATTTCAGTGTGGAATGACCATTTTGCCGCTATGTTCATTCTTATCCAGTTTTGAAACGTTGCTTCCGCATTTACTTCCTTTGGGTTTTGTGACCTCGTTGAGGGTCACATTGGTGTCTTAGAGGAGTGTTGTATCTCTAGAGACCATTGTTCTATCTTTTACTTCCACATTTTAGATCCGTATTGGGTCATCACAGGACACACTGGGTTAAAAAATCCAGGGTCGTCACATATTGTGTTCACCATACCTGGTCAGGATATGTACGTCGTCACTATGCCATGTTCTAATGGGTCTTCTAGCATATACTTGTTTTATGTAGAGGAGGAGATCGAGTAGGAGGTTACTGTATCACTAGACAGCATACCAATTATACAGGAATTTTTGGATGTTTTTCAAGAGATTCCAGGGTTGCCACCTAGTCTAGAGATAGACTTTGTGATTGACTTAGCTCTAGGCACTACGCCTATTGCTATAGCACCATGCAGGATAACACCAGTGGAGATGCGAGAGTTGAGGGATCAGATTTAGCAATTGCTCAGTCAGGGTTTTATTCGTATGAGTACTTCACCTTGGAGAGCACCAGTTTTGTTTATGAAAAAGAAAGATGGTTCACTCCACCTATGTATATATTACAGGGAGTTGAACAAGGCTATTATTCGTAACAAGTACCCGTTACCCAAAATTGATGATCTTTTCGATCAATTGAAGGGAGCTACTTATTTCTCTAAAATTGATCTATGTTCTAGATATCATCAACTTCGGGTTAGGGAGCAAGATGTTTCTAGGACAGTGTTTCTCACTAGATATGGTTTTTATGAGTTTCGTGTTATGCCTTTTGGATTGACCAATGCACCAGCAGTCTTCATAAATTTAATGAACAGAGTCTTTAGGGCTTACTTAGATCAATTTGTCATTGTATTCATTGATAATACTTTGATATATTCTAAGTCGGAGGACGATCATGTTAGACATCTTCGCTGTGACGACCCAGGTTTTTCAACCCTAGAGCGTCAGTGATGAACCGAAAGTTGATCCGATAATGGATCCGAATTACGGAAGTGAAACCAAAAACAAGGTCTATAGGGACATCAATCATCCTTAAGACACCTAAATGACTTTTTATGAAGTCAGGAAACTCAAAGAAATAACCAGAAGTGGAAACTAGAGGAGAAAGGTCAAATGGTACCCTGTGGCACCAAAACTGAAAAAAAGATACTTTGAGCCTCACTTGAATCCCCCATTTCCTGATCAAACTTAATTATATGTTAATGTGTGATGATGTGAACATACACGCAAGTGTAAAATAACATTTTAAACATGTTAAAATCGCCTATGGCCTTATTATAATTCATTTACAACATTTGACATGTCAAACCTCCAAGTTAGAAAAGTTACATTTCATAGGCAAAACTTAAACATGCTAACACTTGCATATGAACAAGAATGCTTCTAAAGAAACTTCCATTTTGTAATTCACCCAAAGCAAATGCAAATCTCCAATCTTGTATCCTGTACCTAAAATATGCCCCAGTAACTTTGGGGTGAGCAACATAAATTTACTCGTAGGAGATGAGCATGCATCGACCTAGCATTTTACAATTATATCACCTTAAGGTGAAACATGTTAAAGGGGCTTATGCCACCTAACGTTTATGTCAAGTGAGACTCAGGGAGCATGCTAAGCTACTCATGCAATTGAAATGAACAACGATATACAAGTATACATGCTCAAGTACACTAAACCGTATTAAAACATGATACACGACATACAAGTATACATGCTCAAGTACCCTAAATCATGTTAAACAAGTTATGCATTGTCTAAGCGTGCATATACAAACATACAATTAACATGGAAAACTCATAAATCAAGTATACAGGCACAAGTATACTAAGTTAAATGAATTATGCATAAGACAAGCATATACGACACAAGTATACATAATGAAGTCCGATTGCACAAATCAAACATACAATGCGTAAGTATACTATCTAGGGTTTAGATACACAACCAAAGATACAAGTTCAAGCATCACTATAAGAAATTAGGCTATTAGGGACAGTCTATTAGTGACGCACTAAAACCCGTCCCTAAAGATCTTATTATTAGGGACGGGCAAATTTTACCAACCCTAATACTAGGCTTTTAGGGACAGTCAGCCTGACATGTCACCAAATCCCTAAAAAGGGTCTCTAAAAAGGTTTTTTTTTGGCATGGTTATTGAGGACTGTCCCCAATGCCCCCCTAAAAAAAAAAGCGCCAAACTTTAGCGCTTCATTTTTCTTTTGTTTTGGCGTAAAAATGAAATAATATAAACTTATTTTGTTTTACAACATGGGGAAGCCCATCGCACTACGTCGTTTTTGATCTAAAAAAGTTAGTATCATTTGCAAACCTCTTCCACCGTCACAACTCACAAAGCTCTTCAGGTCTTCACCTCTTCTGTTCTTCTCTCAACGTCGCCCTGCTCTACGACCTAATAGTAACCTTTGGAAGGTTTCTTCCCATTCCAGCCAAGCCAACCTCCTAATCTCGGTAGAGCCAAGCAAAAGTTCATTCGTACTTTTCCTGTTTGCCATTTTTCATGATCCTCACCCTAGATTTTTCTAAGGTTTCGAAATTACAAAAGTGGGTAAACTACAAATCTGGAAAAGGCTTGTCGTCTGAGTCTTAATCGCTGTGGGAAATCATATAGGTTGTTTGAGCTTTCTATCTTTTTGGTTCAAAGGACTCATCTGCTTCTTCATCTTCTGGGATTTTTGGCTCTAACTTTGCACCTTCGTCCCAGGTATTGCCTTTTTTTAACAATCTGTTAATTATTATTCCTCCTGAATTTTGGAATTTAAAAAAAAAAAAAAAATTATGTTGTTTATCAGATTTAGGGTTGTCATTTCTGATTATTCAAAGGAGCTATTTTATTTCTATTGATAGATTTTAATGGGGGAGTACGCTTCGTTTGGGATACAGTTTTTAGTGGTAAAGTGTTAGATGTGCAAAGAGAAATGGTTTCTCTTCTGTGTCGAGCGATGCCTTGAACCCCCTTCGGGGTTACGTTTCTCTTCTGTAGGTCACCTTTGGCCCAAAGAGGTCCTTTCTCTTCTTTCTTTTGCTTCCTATTATATATTCTCTTTTTTTTGGTTGCTCAGAAATGGTAGGAAAATAAAATTCAGATTTTGGGTTTTTATGTTCTGGGCATAATTCAGGTTGGTATTTAGCTCTGTTAAAGTGAGAAATTTTGTTGATAACTGATAAAATGTGCAGAAAACCAAGTTCGCGTAGAAATTGTTTGGCTTGGTTATTCTGAGCAATCTGCTTGGTTGCTCAGGAAATGTGGGAATTGAGAGTGAAAGTTGAGATTTTAGGTTTTAATGTATGGGGTATAATTCAAGTACATGGCTTATAATTCAAGTATACTGCATAATATTCTGTTTATATTTATCATACGGTTCAAAGAAACAAATGGTGGAATTCAAGTCTTTGGATATTTGCGTGCAAAGTCTTGCAATACTTTTGTATTATCTGATATATTGGATTATTTGGGATTACAAGTTTAGTTAGTTTAATTAGACTCAGGGTTCTCAGAATTTCGTAGTTTTATTCAAATAAATAATGTAGAAACAGCTAACTTGTCTGTGGAATTTGAGGTTTTCATAAAATTTTTAGAAGATGTACTTGTATTTTTTGATTAGAAATGTTGGTTTCAGTGCTGATTTTGGCTCACATGTGAAAATTAGGATTTTGGCTTTTATATATATATATATTTATTTTAGTGAAGAAACATACTTGCGATTGAAATTTGAAAATGTGTTTTTCCTAAAAATCAACTTGTTATGTAAATTCTGGACTTATTGAAACTGCTTTTAGATTAAAAAATAAAATTTATTGACAAACAAGTGATACTGTATGGAAGAATTCATTGGAAACTGAACTTTTCCCTCAGTAGTTGTTTGTTACGTTGCTTTTGATCAATTAACATATATAACATGCAGATGGATGTTGCCCAATTCAGAAAACTCAGTTTTAGCCTCGACTGCGAATGATATGCACTGTGATAAGTACACCCCCATTGATTCTGGAAAGTTGAAGTTCGCAGTTATAGGGCTATCTCAAAGTAAGTTTCAGTCTTTTCATTCGATGCTTCTCATTTGGTAGATCTAAATTTCTTTCTTCAAGGATATTTGATCACTATTAATAATAATAATGATAATAATAAAACCATTTTTAACAATGTATATTTCTGTATAAACTTGAATCTGTTCAGAACTCAACAAACTTGATGGCTAGATGAGTATTGAGCTGACAATATTAGCTTCTCATTCTAAGTTCAACTCAATCCAATTATGATCTGACCCAAAATTGACTAATCCTCGCCAACACCACCCCTGAACCTGTTTTACATCTATAGTTCTCACCTTTATGTTCTATGATCCCCCAAAACCCACGAAGAATCTCAATAGGGAGTTGTTGAGACCTTTATTAGGGACTTTTTTGTGTTACCCAAGTGCAATAACTTTTATGTACAACACTCTTCTCTCTTTGATAAACCCAAACTCTAATTTATGAATCAGGCAGGTAGCCTCATACAGTTATAACCAAATGTTCAAATTGATTAAAATTTATTCATAATCTATCTAATACATCATTAATTGCTTAAGTTTGATTGATTTACTATTGATTAAAAAACTTCACGGCTATAGTAACTGATTTGAAGCATACTTTGGCTGATATTTCTGATTCCATTAGATTTTTGTTACATTACCTGATACCACAATTTAAAAGTATACTTATATTATCCTTTTTTACCTTTGATTTGTAATTATTTTTACATATCCGTACCATTTGTATGCACTTAATGGGTTATGCAATGTTCTTCATTGATGAGTGAAACTTATCTTAAATTTTATTTGGTATGCTGGCTCAGCAAAATATTTGTGTTCCTTCCCACTATGTCCAGAAAATAGGGAATTATATACAAACAGAGTAGCCTAGAATACTGGTGGTCCATGGACAAGTTTGCTAAATGCAAGTATCAAGCAAAACACAGCAGAGTGATGGCATCTTGCCACATATTTTCTTATTTTTATTCTTATAACCAGGGTATCCGGGGCAAAGCCCCGACTAATCCACTCGCGCATGTCCCCTAAGGAATTGTTTGCACCCTGATACTAGATGATGCTTCACATATATTTTCTTGTTATATGTTTTGATATCCTAACAATCTCAAACGATTGGTATCCTAATTAGAGGAATCCAGTCACATTGGCTTACTATAACATTTTTAGGAAGCGGTACAAGCAGTTGAATGGTGAGAAGCAAGATAAAGGGCCACCAAAAAAGTAAACAGGTGATGATATTCTGGAATAACTTAACTGCATACCCGAGGTTAGTTTCAGAAAGGGACCAAATAACAAGAAGCGAACTTGTGAAAAATTTGAACTTAATTGGACAAAGAAGATGATGATGGAGATGACATTCAATATAGTTCAGATGAGGAACCAGAATTGTTGTCCGACGATGATACTGATTTGGATGACATATGAAACTTTGTATTGTTGAGCATATGCCGTATTTTTTT
The DNA here is from genome assembly GCF_030987335.1 of Cornus florida. Taxonomy (NCBI): domain Eukaryota; kingdom Viridiplantae; phylum Streptophyta; class Magnoliopsida; order Cornales; family Cornaceae; genus Cornus; species Cornus florida. Next base: position 72,486,382 of record NW_026775578.1, read on the forward strand.
GGAATCATGATTAGTACATTATGTGAACTTTATCTAGAATTGAGTTCCTTTTCTTTTTCAATATATTTACCTTTTAGCATCTGTTGAGTGCTGGAAATTAATTAAGTTCATTTGGTTGTGTGTTGCATTACTTTTCTGATTTATTTAAACTAATCTTAGATCACTTGATTTATTTTCTGTTTATGTTTTGAAGTAACCAATATCAAATGATGACTTATAATGTATTCCGCATATGCTTGTTATATTTAATATTACTATATTAGCTTGTAAACAAAATTATGGACACTTCTAAGGCACCAATGCGTAGAATATTAAGGTCCAGCGTGGCTCAAACTCGAATTGAGACACCATCTACAAGTTCAGCTGCCACACAACCGAGTGGAGAAGTTGATGGTAGTAATTCAATAAGTCAACAACCTATTATGGAAGGTGCTGGTAATACTTTGCAGACGAGGCCACAACCAAGTGGAGGTGATAATCATGCTTCATCATTGATTAACTTACAAGCATTTTTGTAGAATGACTATGTTTTAATTAAGTTGATAATTTTTTTTTCCAGGCCCAGTATGAAAAGGGCGTGGAAAGGCAAAGAATATAGCCCTACACAAAGCTTAGGAACTCTATGGAAAGGATATTCCAATTCCGGTAGAGTTTGGGACAAGTTATGTTAAACCCATTGGCAAAAATCACAATTTATGGACGGCTCAGGTTGGCATGCATGCGAGAGATAAAGAAGCACTATTGAAATATAAAACGTGGAGGGAAATTCCAGATTATGAGAGATAGGTCTGCTATAATGAGTTCTTTTTTTTTTTTTTTTTTTTTTTTTTTTTTTTTTCTATATCATAAGGGTACTATATCATTTTTAATACTTGTTTTGTTGACTTGTTGTTTATTTTTCATATTTTCAGTGCTATTTGTTGTGTGAATTATTGGGCTGTTTTTAACTTAAATTAAATGTTCATTATAAAGGTGACCTTTGGAGTGGATGCACATGACAATGAAACTGATTTCAAGCGAGTAACTAAAGAAATATCTGAACGTTTGAGGAAATATAGATATAAATTGAAGAATCATTTTGACAAGCATCTTCCAATTAAGAATGCACGCTTACATCCTTATGGTATTATTGATATTGATGTTTGGGGAAAAATGTGCGATTGGTGGACGTCACCAGAATTTCAAGTTCGGATTTTTGACCACCTACTTTAAATTATTTACTTGAAATCATTGATTATAATACATTGATTGACTAGCTATTTAGGTTTCTTAACTTGCATTATTGTTTGAATTGCTGTGTAGAAAATAAGTGACAGAAATAAAGTCAACCGTTCGAAGAATGATACTCCACATGTTTCTGGATCGATGTCTTTTGCCAGACGCTATGATGTTTATGTACGTAATATTTAAAATAATAATTATAAATTTTCAATTTATTATCCATCTAAATCATATTTTGTGTTGCAGCTGAAAGAAAGTCAAGAAAGGCAAGAAAGGCAAAACGAAGAAAATGAGGAAGTTAAAAGTCCTGAGGAAGGTCCTGCTATTTGCATGTACAAGGACACGCATTTTAGGGAAGAGACTGGATGGGAAACGAGAGAGCTAAGCAGAACTACGTATGTTTTTTTCCTCCTTTTGTACTTTCTTTTTATTTTTCTTAATGTGTTATTATTTCCATCTTGTTTGATAATAAGATTGTGTGTGTATGTGTAGTAAATTAGTTATAATATTAGTATGTTTAGAAGAGGAGGATGTTTGGAAGAAGTTGGTGATGAGTTGTGTTTATAGATATGTGGGGAAGAAAAATAAAATGTATACGGAGGCACTAGGCAGGGGTAAAAAAAAACATTAATTTTACATGGGCTATATTGCTAGCACAAAATATTTGTATGATACAATGTAACTGGAACATTTGGTTGTTGAGATATCACCATAGGGCATAGTGACCAAAATAAAGTAGACATGACTCATCAATACTTGAATTCTAAGAATGCTAGTTTTCTTTCATAACATAAGTGAAGGAAAAGCAATTAGGCTCACTCATGGTGAGAGTTTTGTCCACTCTGTTTGAGCTCTGGTGTATATATTTTAAATCATTTACTATTTTAATACCCCTCTTTACAATGAACTCCGTCACCTAGACTTATTGGATTTCACAGACCCCTCTTTACAATGATTGTAGATATACAAGTTTGAGTACAATAAATGACATCCCTTAATGGATGAATACACAAGTATATAGATATACAAGTTTGAGTACAATAAATGATTTCACAAACCCCTCTTTATATCTCTCTCAGATATATAGCCATTTTAGCATTTAATGCGCGGGTATGTGGTTGTTGGATCTGTCAGATTTTGAGTCTTTTTGTATTTGCAGTTTGCCACAATAGAGTTTTAGATGGCTACTCCTAGATCCACTTTTTCCACAACTTGTTTTAGAAGGTCAAATCTTCATTTGTAGCAGGCTACTTAGAGTTCAGCTCATATTTTACATATATATACTGGTTTTTGCAAAGTAAATGACTACAAAACCATTTATAGATGGCTAAACTTATGATTCAGAATGATGAATTTCAGTTTTAGATGGCTTGATAATGATCTTTATAATTTGATATTGAAACAAGCCATTTTTACCATTATTGCAACTCTTTTAACACGACATTAGTCCAAATGGTATAAATTTTTCCTCCCAAAGTGAAGATGAGGGTTCGAGCCCATAATGGACAATTCATGAGTGAGCATTTACCTAACCAGAAAAAGAAAAGAAAAAATAAAGTGACAACTTCACTGTTGTTCAGCCTGAGATGCTATATGCAATTTTTGTTTTGAAAGTTAAAAAAGCAACTGACATATATGGGATGGGGACTCGAGCCATTTCGCCACAAACACCAGCACTCATTATCACACCACACCTAATGCTATATGCAATTGATGAAGGTGGTGTCTACTAAGCTAGTAACTGAAGTCAGGTCCAGCCTTCAGTTAGGAAGATTTAAGGGACAACAGAGGGCTTGATAGTTAATAGGACTAGGAAGAATATATATCACTTTTTTGAATTATAATTATTTTTAGTAAATAAAAAAAAAAACTTTCTAAGTAATTTGAATAAATAAAAATAAAAGAAGAAAATAACACATCCAGGGGGATTTCCACGTCACAACATATTCAGAAACATTTAATATTACAACAAATTTCTTCTTGTTGTCCCTGTAGACATGTTTATAGATATTCAAGCATAATAAATATCTTACCAAGATTGCTGGAAGTACAAACTACATTCAGGGAAGGTGTTCACAAAAGTTGAAATGAGTTCTGGTGGCAATGATTGTCCTTGTACCAAAACTTGGTGGTATCTCTCTATTAATGACACTATAATGCTTTGCTGGTTGATTTCTTCCAAATGACCTATATAACCCCATCATACAACAGAAGAAACAAAGGATTCAGCAAAAAGTTACCAACACAAATTCAACAAGACAATAAGTAAATCATCATCCTACATGCCTTATATATTATACATTATACCTTATACTAGAGTTTAGCTTATACCTTATACCTTATACCTTATACATGTTACAGCAAGAAATGGTTTCTCATTTTGATTCCTAAATTATATCATTGTCTTGTTTATATCCTCGGTGTAACTTCGGAGAGTTATTGACATAGTAGCTGTCAAAACAACGAATATTTTAGAATCAATCAATTACAAATTTAATCATGCTACTTGTCAAAAGTTAAGATGTATGCAAATAGACATTAATCATAATAAAGGTGTGCCAATAAATTAGTATGAATAAAGCTTATACAGTGACTCCATATAAGTTAATTATATCCCAAAAATGATGAAACCATTAAATTGATCAGTTTGGGACAAATTGATGAGCCTAAAATAACCTATCACTCATTGCATGGGTCCGAGTTCATTTCATTTGATTTGCTGAGTAAAAGGCTTCCAATGCTGATCCCAAATACTGAAAGTGCATAGGGTTAAAGATAGATCTCAGGCGTAGGCTTTGCTTATGCTCTTGTATGTCCCAATTACACCAGTGTACTGATCTTTACTTACCATAATCTTTGTTGATGCTCCTTATGCACAGTCTGTGCGATAGCAAAGTTTTTCATAGATGAGAAGAGCAGAACTGAATAAGTCAGTGATGTCCTATATATAAGTAAGATCCTTTTTTGACTTTCACTGAAAGAGCTTTAGCTAGCTTTTTTTCTTCCAAAAATGGAAGTGAAGAACGAATCTCTCACTCATTCCTATTCTTGATATAAATACATCAAAAAAAAATTCATCTTGACTTAGTTTATAGTTAATTTTTTATTGAGCTACTGATGTTTAACATTACATTAATCTTAATTTCAGGATGAAATGAAATGGAAGTTTTCACAAGTTTTTCACAATTCTGATGGTACCAATCATATCATAAATGATGTTGAGATAGTGGAAAACCAATTAGGTATTAGAAAGGGATACCGTCGTGGGTTCGGAAATGGTTTTGTAGCTCCAAGCCATCAACGTGCATCCTTATCTTTTGAAGAGGCTTCCAGAAAAAGGGTAAAAAATGTTGAAGAAGATAATGCACAACTTAGGGAGAAAGTTACAAATTTGGAGGAGAAGTTGGATACATTTCAGCACCTCCTTGATCAGCAATAACACCTCCTTGAGCAGCAACAACAACAGCAACAGCAGCTCCAATAGCTCCTTAAGCAGCAACAACAGAGCCAATAACCGCCACCATGATTCCACTAACAGCAGCATGCCCCACCAAGCTGGTATCAGCAACTACCAACATGGTGGCAATTTCAGCACCACCCGTCAGCACCACCACAACAATCACGTGGTTGAACTATAAAGATAATTATTTTAGTAGATATATTTTGGAGCTTTTTGATGGCTAGCTAGCTGATTTCTAACTATTTTGGCAGAGTATTTTTTGCCTGTATTTTCATGATTGCATTCAGTTTAAAATGATGTTTTAATTTATATCAGATGTTTGAGACATACTCCATGCACCGTATTGTGGTGATAATCTATTTTTTTCTTTCTAAAATGATATTGTGGATGAATGTACATTTTACTTTTCATGTTTTGATACATAAGGTGGATGTGGTGTACTTTTAGAAAACAAATCCAGCAGAGCAGATGAATGTACATTTTAGTTTTCATGTTTTGGTATATAAGGTGGATGTGGTGTATTTTTAGAAAACAAATCCAGCAGAGCCAAAAAAAAAAAATAATAATAATAATAATCAACTATTAGGGACAGTTTATAATTGTCACAAATTTAATATTAATAATAATAATAAATCTTATTAGGGACAGTACGAAATGTGACTAATAAATATTATATTAGGGACGGATAAGAAAACTGTCCCAAATACATCAACTATTAGGGACAGTAAATACCGTCCCAAGTAAGTCAAAGGGGGATGGTCTTATTTGGGAAAGTAAGTCTGTCCCTAATAAATGAAAGTGGGACGGGCCTTTTCGGGACAGTAAGTCTGTCCTTAAAGGTTGATTTTTTTAGGGACGGACAATTTTTACCGTCCCTAAAAATTATTTGTCACACAACTATTAGAGACGGTCAAATTTGATCATTAGGGACGGTCTTAGGGTTTTTAGGGACAGATTTGGCCGTCACTAAAAACCTAATTTCTTGTAGTCATAGTACATGAGATCTAAATACATAAGACAAGTATACAGTTTCAGGTATACTAAATAAGATCTTAATACAAGGAGCAAGTATACAGTTTCAAGTATACAAAATACGATTCAAATACCCAAAGTAAGCATCAATTCTCAAGCTACAAGTAATCTATAATCAATAATTTAAATGCGAAATCAAATAGTGGAAAGACTAGGATCCTTGGCTGCAGACCAATCAAGTTATTCCAGGTTACTAGCCCGCAAGATACTACCTAATGCGCACGTGTATAAGTAATTTCGGGTAATTATGACCCACAAGGTACAACCTACTGTGCACTTCATATAACTTAGGAAACTCACGAGTCTGTACTAGGGCCAGATTCTAGCCATCACATGAACATGATCCTTACAAGCCTCCAAAAACAATAAGTTCAAAACTTATGCAAAATCAATAAGTTAAACCAAACTTATACATTTCAAATAATGTTTAGGAATCAATTTACGTCCACAAGTAAGGTTGAATCTACACAAACCATGTCCTAAAATTCAAGTCTAGCTACCATATGACATGTCAAGTCTCCATTATGCAATTTATACACAAAGCAAGAATATTTTACAACAATGGAACTACATTACCATCCTACACCACAAGTACTAAATAAGCTACAATTTAGTAACAAGCTTTCAAGGTAAGCAATTGTAATGTTCTAACAAGCTACATACCTACACAAGATATATTTAAATGAGCTATTCAAGACAATGATATCACCTATCATGCTAAGTCAAATTGCCATCTTTAGAAGCTACAAGTAGTAATTCCACAACAAGTTAGTAGCATGCTCACAAGGTAATTAAACGGACTACATTTCAAGGAATTATCAACCTATTACATCCAATATCAATTTAAGTGACTAACACACTTAAAACAAAGTTAATTAAGCTAATTAATTAATTTTTCTCTAGATTTTCAAACATATCCAAATATCCTCAATTTAACATATGTTAAAGAACTCACCAAGGCCTACTTTAATATCACATTACAAGTTGATTTCATGCTTGATACAACTATGTGAATTAATCTTTTACAAAAGATAAATATTAAATAAGTTTTGCAATTCTTATTCAAATACCCCAAATTTAATATATGTTACACAACTCACCAAGGCCTAATTTACTAGCATACCACAATTTAATTCTAAACTATATACCATCATTAGAATGAAATCCTAAACAAAGAAAATAAATTAAATTCTAAAAACTTGAACAAGGCATGATCATAAGTTGTATATGCTTATAAAACAATCAATACAATAATAATATAAACCTAAGACATCCCCTACCTCAATTTGAGATGAAAATCTCGAAAGCCCACCGAAATAAATGTGCTCCAAATCCGATGATACCGAAGGGTTTTGTCGGGCACAACATGATCTACATGAACCCCCAAGAAGTCCCATCAAAAGCACAACTTGACTTCAAACCCGAACTCAAGAAATAGTCAGAAATGAATTCTAATAAGGGGGAAAGGTAAAGCACGTCGAGGGGAACAACAAACGTTAAGGCCGAAGACTTTTCACTAAGGAAATCAAGTGGAGGAGAAGAAGAAAAGGTGGCAACCCCATGGGCATCCATGGCTGCCGGCCAAGAGAGGAAGTAGAAGAAGAAAATCTGATTTTTCTTCTTTAAGTCCCTTATTTATAGAAAATCTTAAAAAGTGCCCCGAAAGGGTCCCGCCGGGTCCGAAAAAGTGAAATTTGAGCAAACGCGCTTAAAAGGCAAAACTCCGTGAACAAAAAAGATTAAAAAATGAGAAAATATGAACAACGGAAGAAACGGCATCGAAAACCAGGTCCTGAGCAGAAAAATATGCCCCGAACAAGTTCGGCGACAACCGGGTCCAGAAACCCTGAAATTGGAGAAAAATGACCAGAAGGAAATTCTATGAGGACATGACTCGACGAAATGTGAAAATGAATCCCGTATGAGGATCCAGGCTCCAGACGAGGTGTTTTGCAATAACTTTCGTTAATTGCACAATGGCCCCTCCAAAAAGTGAAAACTGCACAATTGCCCTAGAATGAAAATATCTTCCATAAATATTTTCTTAAAAACCCCTGAAATAAAATATCTTCAAAAGATATTTATGAAAAATACCCAAGAAAAGAAAAAGATTCTGAAAAACTGTCCATCCATACCCCTATGGACACCGAGAGCAACCAGAGTACTTTTTTTCAAAAGTAAAGATACGTATTTCGTGGAAACCACTTAGAATGAAGATACGTGAAGTCAAAAACTAACTCCGAACACAAGGAGTGAGGTTAGGCCAACAAAGTGTCAAACGGGGAAAAGACAAAATAGGGAAGAAGACAAAACAGGAAAAATGACGAAAAGTGAATAGTGTCGAAAAACGAAAAATGTGGAAATGACTCTGTCCTCAAAGGAAGTTGTCAATCCAAAGGAAAGAGTCTCAAAAACCATTTCTGAGCACTCGAGATGACACTAAATGACAAGAAACTAAACTCAGAAAAGAAATTTCAATGAAAAAATTCATCTGCGAAATTCTGAGGAAAAAGAAAATGAAGGAAATGACCGGGTCATTATAACCTACCCTCCTTAAAGTGATTTCGTCCCCGAAATTAGGAACATTCCCAGAAAAACCGAACAAGGATCGTACACAAGGTCACACCAAGGAACAGATCATAAAGTACCCAAAGACAACTCCAAGGGTCTCAAGATCAACGAAGAGACACGAAACCGCAACTAGTGAGATACCTCTTCAACAAATTGACATAGTAACCCAATGTCAACCACCCCAAGGAGATCAAGGAAACTACACATGAAACAAGGAATACAACCAGAAGCAACATGGAAGCACGAATACTGACTAGAACCCGCCCACAACGTACCCAAGGTGCGGTAGCATCGATAGCATCAAGCGCCCGCCCACCCTTACATTATTAGCTAGGTAATGCAAGGTAGCATCGACGACAACTAGCACTCGCCCACTACACATAACTTGCACGGTAGCATGACAGTATAAAGCCCTAATTCATCACCTACCCCTAACAAGCTTACCCGTGAAACCTATCGATATAAATGACATCAATGTCAAACAATCATTACCAAAAGCACCACGAAAACTAGGCATTTTGTGAAAGTTGAGATATGGTCCAAAGATGTCCGGCCAGACCATCCTGGTCAATCCCAAACTCTGACAACAATACCATAGGTACCGCTACACTTAAGGCCTCAAATCCTCAATACTAGAAAACTGACAATCCCAAGTCTCAAAACACCGTTGTCAACCACATCAGTCATGAATCCAAAGCCTGACAAGTCTATGCCCTTAAGCCAAGGGATCGGATTTTACAAAATCAAATAACATCACCATCGTCCTAGTCACAACGACTCCCGACAAGACAATGCACCCAAGAACCTCCATGTCATCCTAAAGCTAACCTACTATAAGGCTACGCCTATAAATCTAGACATCAGATCAATCTCACATACACAATCCCGACAACCAAGGTCACACAACCCCCAGCACAGTGCAGAATGATAAAAGAAATTAACCAATAAAGCAATTAGTCATGAAAAACATATATATATATATATATATATATATATATATATATATCTATCTATGCAAGTATACTAAGAAATGTCAAAACAGAAACGCAAGATATATATATGTACAAGTATACACTCCTAAGTATACTAAGCAATCGAAACGAAATGAAATAAACAACGTGCAAGCATACTAGGTATAAGTATACTAAACGTAACTGAAAATTTATGCATCAAACAACTAAGCACATAGTGTACAAGGGAAATCAAATATGCTACCTATCACGTAAGGGTCAAGCATCAGAGACACGCTACACATCACCTATGATGATAGCATGACAAACAGATATAGTAAATGGAAAACATACCATCTATACCAGCACATAGCCATCAAATAGTCACATCCCCTAACATGTTTCTAAGGCATGCTCAAAACAACAAGGTATATAAACATGTAGGAATGACTATGCAATTAACAATCCCGCAAAATCATAAACAAGAAGGGATTAAATGCCTTTTAAAAGGACAAACTTACAAAGAGGAATCTGAAAACCAGGATGAGTCCGATCTCTCTTCGTGAGGAAAGGAATCATCTCCCTAAAATGAACACTAAGGTTCCTAAAACAAAGAGTTTGCAAGTCTTTCCCAAGACTGGCTTAAACACAAGGTGGAATCCTAACATCACACAAAACAAATAATGAGGAAATGGGTAGCCCCAATATTAACCATTACGAGACACCAACAAGAGAACTCAACTCAAGATAGTGACGAGTTCGATGAGAACTATCAAAACCTTAAACGCAACCCTAAGTCTTCTATGATGAGGAAGAGTAATTAATTGCACTAATGCAATTAATTATAGAGAAACACTCACACCCCATCCTTAGCTCATAAGAGCTGCCCAAGGCAAGACAAGAAGAATTCCAGGTTAATATACTTATCAAATCCCTAACCATCACTCTAAAAAGAAAGACACGAGAACCCCGCCGTTGAGGCTCAAGAAAATAAACCTCCGAATCCCCAAAGAAGGACTCGAGTCAATCTGACTCATCGTCCCATGACACTAAAAATAAGACCCCAATGATGTTATCACATCAAGGTCACCACAAAACCCCAAGAGATGACGCCCTAACATCAATCTCAACCAACCAAGCTGGAACAACCCACAATGCCTAAACAAGACATTAAAGTAAGCAGTTGACACGTAATATAGCAATGGACCACATATTCACACAAGTAGTAAAGAATCACATAAGGCATGCCAATGTATGCATCATACAATCATGCTAAGAATGACAAGCACGTGCAATACGCCAATGCAAACAAGCATAATCCTCATACTAAGTAAACAAGCGTAAATCAACATGCTAAAACAAACAAACACATACGATGTACTGAAGCCGACAAGCATATACAGTATGCTAAGGCAGACAAGCACATACAACATGCTAAGACCTATAAGTATATACAATGTACTTAGACAGACTAGCACATAAAATATACTAAAGCAACAACCACGTATATCATGCTGAGACAGTTAAAGTAGACTTCTAAACATACATCCACATAAGCACGTAAACATGTTATCATATTCAACTTGTTATCAAGAAGCAAATAAAAACATATAGCATGGCAACTCAAGCATGACATGCACCCAAAACCCGTCGTCCTAAGGTTTTCAAACCTAGGAGCTCTGATACCACCTGTGACAACCCAGATTTTTCAACCCTGAAGCGTCAGAGATGAACCAAAAGTTAATCCGATAACGGATCTGAATTGCGGAAGCGAAACCAAAAACAAGGTCTATAGTGACATCAATCATCCCTAAGACACCAAAATGACTTTCTATGAAGTCAGGAAACTCAAAGAAATAAACAGAAGTGGAAACTAGAGGAAAAAGGTCAACTGGTACCCTGTGGCACCAAAACTGAAAAAAAAAAAAAAGACTTTGAGCCTTACTTGAATCCCCCATTTCCTGATCAAACTTAATTATATGCTAATGTGTGATGATCTGAACATACACACAAATGTAAAATAACATTTTAAACATGTTGAAATAGCCTATGGCCTTATTACAATTCATTTACAACATTTGACATGTCAAACCTCCAAGTTAGAAAGTTACATTTCATAGGCAAAACTTAAACATACTAACACTTGCATATGAACAAGAATGCTTCTAAAGAAACTTCCATTCTGCAATTCACCCAAAGCAAGTGCAAATCTCCAATCTTGTATCATGTACCTGAAATATGCCCCAGTAACTTTGGGGTGAGCAACATAAAGCTACTCGTAGGAGATGAGCACGCATCAACCTAGCATTTTACAATTATATCACCTTAAGGTGAAACATGTTAAAGAGGCTCATGCCACCTAACGTCTATGTCAAGTGAGACTCAGGGAGCATCCTAATCTACCCATGCAATTGAAATGAATGACGACATACGAGTATACATGCTCAAGTACACTAAACCGTATTAAAACATAATACACAACATACAAGCATATATACTCAAGTACCCTAAATCATGTTAAACAAGTTATGCATTGTCTAAGCATACATATACAAACATACAATTAACATGAAAAACTCATAAATCAAGTATACAGGCACAAGTATACTAAGTTAAATGAATTACGCATAAGACAAACATATACAACACAAGTATACATAATGAAGTCCGATTGCACAAATCAAACATACAATGCGTAAGTATACTATATAGGGTTTAGATACACAACCAAAGATATAAGTTTAAGCATGGTATATGAGATCTAAATACACAAGACAAGTATACAGTTTCAAGTATACTAAATAAGATCAAAATACAATGAGCAAGTATACAGTTTCAAGTATACAAAATAGGATTCAAATACCCAAAGTAAGCATCAATTCTCAAGCTACAAGTAATCCATGATTAACAACTTGAAATTAAATGTGAAGTCAAATAGTGGAAAGAAAAGGATCCTTGGCTGCAGACCAATCAAGTTATTCCAGGTTACTAGCCCGTAAGGTAGTACCTAGTGCGCACATGTATAAGTTATTCCGGGTAATTATGACCCACAAGGTACTACCTACTACGCACTTCATATGACTTAGGAAACTCACGAATCCATACTAGGGCCAGACCGTAGCCATCACATGAACATGATCCTTACAAGCCTCCAAAAACAATAAGTTCAAAACTTATGCAAAATCAATAAGTTAAACCAAACTTATACATTTCAAATAATGTCTAGGAATCAATTTACATGCACAAGTAAGGTTGAATCTGCACAAACCATATCCTAGAATTCAAGTCTAGATAGCATATGACATGTTAAGTCTCCATTATGCAATTTATACATAAAGCAAGAATATTTTACAATAATTGAACCACATTACCATCCTAAGCCACAAGTATTAAATAAGCTACAATTTAGTAACAAGCTTTCAAGGTAAGCAATTGTAATATTCTATAAAGCTATATACCTACACAAGATATATTTAAACGAGTTATTCAAGACAATGATATCACCTATCATGCTAAGTCAAATTACCATCTTTAGAAGCTACAAGTAGTAATTCCGTAACAAGTTAGTAGCATGCTCACAAGGTAATTAAATGGACTACATTTCAAGGAATTATCAACCTATTACATCCACTATCAATTTAAGTGACTAACACACTTAAAACAAAGTTAATTAAGCTAATTAATTAATTTTTCTCTAGATTTTCAGACATATCCAAATATCCTCAATTTAACATATGTTAAAGAACTCACCAAGGCCTACTTTAATATCACATTACAAGTTGATTTCATGCTTGATACAACTATGTGAATTAATCTTTTACAAAAGATAAATATTAAATAAGTTTTGCAATTCTTATTCAAATGCCCCAAATTTAATATATGTTACACAACTCACCAAGGCCTAATTTACAAGCATGCCACAATTTAATTCTAAACTATATACCATCATTAGAATGAAATCCTAAACAAAGAAAATAAATAAATTAAATTCTAAAAACTTGAACAAGGCATGCTCACAAGTTGTATATGCTTATAAAATAATCAATACAACAATAATATAAACCTAAGACATCCCCTACCTCAATTTGAGATGAAAATCTCAAAATCCCACCGAAATAAATGTGCTCCGAATCTGACGATACCGAAGGGTTTTGTCGGGGAAAACACGATTTACATGAACCCCCAAGAAACCCCATCAAAAGCACAACTTGACTTCAAAACCGAACTCAAAAAATAGTCAGAAATGAATTCTAATAAGGGGGAAAAGTAGAGCACGTTGAGGGGAATAACAAATGTTACGGCCAAAGACTTTTCACTAAGGAAATCAAGTGGACGAGAAGAAGAAAAGGTGGCAGCCCCATGGGCATCCATGGTTGGCAGCCAAGAGAGGAAAAAGAAGAAGAAAATTGGATTTTTCTTCTTTAAGTCCCCTATTTATAGAAAATCTCAAAAAGTGCCCTGAAAGGGTCCCGTCAGGTCCGAAAAACTGAAATTTGAGCAAACGCGCTGAAACAGCAAAACTCTGTGAACGAAAAAGTTTCAAAAATGACAAAATATGAATAATAGAAGAAATGGCATTGAAAACCGAGTCCCGAGTAGAGAGATATACCCCGAACAAGTTCGGCGGCAATTGGGTCCAAAAACCCTGAAACTGGAGACAAATGATCAGAAGGAAATTCTATGAGTACACGACTCGACAAAATGTGAAAATGAATCCCGTACGAGGATTCAGGCTCCAGACGAGGTATTTTGTAATAACTTTCGTTAATTGAATAATGGCCCCTCCAAAAAGTGAAAACTACACAACTGCCCTAGAATGAAAATATCTTCCATAAATATATTTTTTTAAAACCCCTGAAATAAAATCTCTTCAAATGATATTTACGAAAAATACCCCAAGAAAAGAAAAAAATTCTGAAAAACTGTGCACCCATGCCCCTATGGACACCGGGAGCAACCAGAGTACTTTTCTGCAAAAGTAAAGATACGTATTTCGTGGAAACCACTTAGAATGAAGGTACGTGAAGTGAAAAACCAACTCCAAACATAAGGAGTGAGGTTATGCCAACAAAGTGACAAATGGGGAAAAGACAAAATAGGGAAGAGGACAAAACAAGGAAAAGGACGAAAAGTGAATAATGTCGAAAAACAAAAAAATGTGGAAATGACTCGGTCCTCAAAGGAAGTTGTCAATTCAAAGGAAAGAGTCTCAGAAACCATTTTTAAGCACTTGAGACAACACTAAGCGATGAGAAACTGAACTCATAAAAGAAATTTCAATGACAAAAATTCATCCGTGAAATTCTAAGGAAAAAGAAAAGGAAGGAAATGACTGGGTCATTACAACCTACCCTCCTTAAAGAGATTTCATCCCCGAAATCAGGAACATTCCCAGAAGAGCCGAACAAGGACCGTACACAAGGTCACACCAAGGAACAGATCATAAAGTACCCAAGGACAACTCCAAGGGTCTCAAGATCAAAGAAGAGACACAAAACCATAGCTAGTGAGATACCTCTTCAACAAATTGACATAGTAACCCAATGTCAACCACCCCAAGGAGATTAAGGTAACTACACATCGAAACAAGTAATACAACCAGAAGCAACGTGGCAGCACGAATACTGACTAGAACCCGCCCACAACGTACCCAAGGTGCAGTAGCATCCACAACATCATGCGCCCACCCACAGTTACATTACTTGCTAGGTAATGCAAGGTAGCATCGACGGCAACTAGTACTCACCCCACTATACATAACTTGTATGGTAACATGATAGTATAAAGCCCTAATTCGTTACCTGCCCCCAACAAGCTTACCCGTGAAACCTATCGATACAAATGACATCATTGTCAAACAATCATTACCAAAAGCACCATGGAAACCAAGCATTTTGTGAAAGTTGAGATATGGTCCAGAGATGTTCGGCTGAACCATCCAGGTCAATCCCAAAACTCTGACAACAATACCATAGGTACCGCTACGCTTAAGGCCTCAAATCCTCAATACCAGAAAACTGACAATCCCAAGTCTCAAAACACCTTTGTCAACCACATCAGTTACGAATCCAAAGCCTGACAAGTCTATGCCCTCAAGCCAATGGATCGGACTTTACAAAATCAGACAACATCACCGTCGTCCTAGTCACAACGACTCCCAGCAAGACAATGCACCCTAGAACCTCCATGTCATCCTAAAGCTAACCTACTATAAGGCTACGCCTAGAAATCTAGACATCAGATCAATCTCACATACACAATCCCGACAACCAAGGTCACACAACCCCCAGCACAGTGTGGAATGATAAAGGAAATGAACCAATAAAGTAATTAGTCATGAAAAACATATATATATATATATATATATATATATATATATATATATATATATCTATGCAAGTATACAATCACAAGTATACTAAGAAATGTCAAAATGGAAACGCAAGATATATATATGTACAAGTATACACTCATAAGTATACTAAGCAGTACTAAATCTATGGTAGACAAGTATACAGGCTCGAGTATACTAAACCAAAATGAAATGAAATAAACACCATGCAAGCATACTACGTAAAATCATAAGCTAGAAGGGATGATTGTCAATGCGGTGACAACCTTAAGAAGTGGGAAGATTGTGGACAACCAAGTGGGTATGTCCAATGAAGAAAGTGAACTGGTGCAACCAAGAGTTGACACCCGTCCCGTTTCGTATCCTATTCCTCTTTCATTGCATATGCATGATCATTCAAATGAGAAAGTGTCAGAAAGTGATTTGAAAAGTAAGTTTAAAATTGATTTGAAAAATGAAAAATTCTTGTGTTGAAGAAACTTCAAAGAAAACCTTTGAAAAAGATTTTGAGCCAAAAGCTCTATTTCCGGATGCCTTAAAAGGATCCATTTCCATTGACAAACAAAAAGCACAAACAAATGAAATCATAGTTTTGTTTAGGCAAGTGAAGGTTAATCTTCCACTTCTGGATGCAATCAAGCAAATTCCAGCTTATGCTAAGTTTTTAAAAGATCTTTTCACCCAAAAGAGGAAGAATAAGAGCCAAGTACCTAGGAAAGTGGTCTTGACCGAGCAAGTGAGCTCAATTTTGAAGCATAACACTCTTCCAAAATTTAAAGACCCCAGTTCACCTACTACTTCTTGCATCATTGGTGACCATGTCATTAATCGGGCTCTTCTTGATTTGGGAGTAAGTGTCAATCTTCTTCCATACTCGGTATATGTCAAATTAGGCTTAGGAGACTTGAAACCAATGTCGGTAGTTTTGTAACTTGTCGACCGATCCATCAAAAAGCCTAGGGGTATCATTGAGGATGTCTGGATTAAAATTGATAAATTCTTCTTCCCGGTCAATTTTGTTGTCATTGACATGTAACTGGTTCCAAATACCAAGAGCCAAATTCCCGTTATCCTTGGCCGTCCTTTCTTGGCAACCGCAAATGCCAACATCAATTGTAGGATGGGGATAATGAAGATCTCATTTGGCCATATGAAGGTGAAGTTGAATATCTTCAATCCGACCCCAAATTCATTTGACAAGCATGAAGAAGTAAGTGTTGTAGAAAAATATTATGACAATGAATATGAAAGAATGGAGTCTTTGCTTGAAACCAAAACTTTTAAAAGTTCATCTTCGACCTTAAAACTAAAGAATGATGTTTCAAAAACTTGCTTTGAGAGGGCATGGAAGCCCAAAGATTACATTAACAAAGGACTAACAATCTCCTTTGAACCTAATCCAACAAGTTCTTTAGGGAACCATTTGTTAGGTGGAGTTCAAAGTACTTATCACCCCATCAAGGAGGGGATGCACTACAAGATGTTTGATCCAGGCTAAAAGAGCCCAACGTCTTGTTAGAGACATTAAAGACTAGTGCGTTTCGTAGGGTTAACAACCCTATTTCTCCCTCATTTCTGTTTTAACTTTCATTTCTTGTGACGTCTAGATATTTGTTTTGGGTTCATACACATGACTAGGAACTTTAATTGAGGATTGCATGCACTTTCATGTTAAAAATGAGCATTTTCTGCCTGTTCGATCGATCTCAGTATAAGTTCGATCGATCAAACACCATCTCTTCATCCAATCACCTCTCTGTTTGATCGTGCGAAGGAAGCCTGCATATTTCAGCTCTTTGTTCCATCGTGCAAACTTTAGTTCTGATCGATCTTAAGTTCCAAGATCAATCCAACTTCCTCTTGGATCAATCTAAAGATTTTTCAGATCGATTTGAATTCGATCGATCTGAGTTCCTTTCACATCGATCAAACATTCCAGAGATCGTTTTTAAAATAAAACCCAAGGGTCATTGGATCAATTTCAAAGATCAATCCAAGACCCATCTCTTCTCCCATCGCTGCAATCCACCTCTCCCAACTCCGGTAAACCCTTCGGCGACCATCCCAAGCTTTCACATCATCTCTCATCTCTGATTTCATCCTCTCTCTCAATTTCTACCTCTCTCTCTCTCGAATTTGGTAAGTCGTGAGTTTTTCTTTTGATTTCGAGTGTTAATCTTCATGAATCTGAGCTTTACATGATAGATCTAGAGTTCCCATGCTTAATCCTTTCCATATTTGAAGATTCCATGTTTGTGTATATATGTGTATATATATGTGTATAGATTTCTATATCTTTTGATTCAAATCATGTATGTGGGGGTCACGGGCCAAAGAAAGTGACCAATCTAGTTGTGTTGTTGTGTAGAAGGGCTCACGAGCTTGCTCGGGAGGCCCTCGTGCCATCCATGTCACAGATCTGTGACTTTTCGAATTTTACATCATAGTTCGATCGATCGAACTTTTCTCAAATCGATCTGAGAAAGATCGATCTCACATTTTTGTGATCGATCGAACTTCACAGATTTGCATCCCATACTTCACACACCCTTTTTTGTGATTCCATGCTATCTTATACGTGCCCAATGCTTATGTTTTCCACATTGGATGCATTCCATACTTATATTGTTTAGCATGTTTCACTTAATGTCACTTATTCCTTATGACTTATATAGATTTATGTCCTTTATACTGTGTTGTCTATCTTATTTGACAAACATGTTTTTATATACTGTGCTTAAATTCTTTATACCTGTACTGACTTCTTCTGTAAGTGTTTATTTTAGTTTTGCAGGCCATGTCTAGGGTAAAGACTATTGCCCCGTAAGTATTATACACGCCAAGTGAAGCAGAGGATAGAGGAGCTAGGAGAGCCCTCTCATATTCAGGAGTAGCCTACATCACTAGCTCCAGCCCAGTCCTCATCAGATAGCAGACTACACTCTTCTGCTTCTACATCATCGTCATCATCTTATGATGAGGCTGACCATGTCTCATCTTCTTCACCGCCACCTGCAGAGCCAGGCGGGTCAGGGACAGACCTACTCGGAGATATTCAAACCTTTCAGTGGCTCATAAGTCGGTGTTTGACATTGACTTCTTTTCTCGGTTTGTCCTAACCCGGGCTGCATATGATGATATAGAACGCATGGCTATTTCTGCTATTTTAGCCCCAGTTATATACCCGATTTACCCGAGGCTTGTGTAGATCTTCTTCCAGAACCTCCGCCCTACCTCGAGTAATCTGGTGGAGCTGCACACTACCGTAGACGACCATTTTATCAGTATTACAGTGGAGACACTGGCCCGATCTTCCAGATGCTCGCATGTTTGCCCTCCCGATCTTCAACTTGACTATCCCCAGCTGTGGAGGCCGTTTAATGCAGACATGGCTGTGGCATTTACAGGCCACTAAAGTGAGGGTGAGACATTTGCTACTCGGACCTATTTGCCCGATGATTTGTGGTTCTTTGATTCGGTCTTGTACCAAAATGTGTTTATGGCTGGCCACAAGATTCAGAGGCGCAGTGACTATTTGGCTGCCCTTTATGCTTTCTACACAGGGCACTGGTTTTCTATTCCGGCCCTATATTGGAGCGTCATGATGAAGCTCTATACAGACTATATCAGAAAGGCTAAGCCCAAATGGGATAAGTTCCTTCCCTTCGGCCATCTTATCACTCAGGTACTCCGGGATCAGCACTACCCATTCCATCCCCAGGAGTATACTGAGTCTGGAGCCTGTCGTTTCCGTCAGAAGGATTGGAACAAGGCTTACAATGCCCTGATTAAGAGCCTACAGGAGGATGCCCTCATAGTTGTAGAGCAGGCAGTTAAGGAGGAGGCAGTAGCAGCAGCAGCAGCAGCCGCAGCGGTGGCAGAGGCAGACGTACTAGCACCAGTAGACGATCCAGCAGTTGATCCGGCTGCCGTACATATAGACATAGACTTAGAGCGAGAGCCTCTAGCAGAGGAGATCCCACATCACTCTCCAGCATGGTCACCATTACATTTCCAGGAGCAGGCTCATGATACACATCATTCTCCTAATCCAGTGGTACCTGAGGCTCTAGCACTGACACCCGGCTTTGGAGAGCGTATCCAGGTTTTGGAGGATGCCGTAGTCTCCATTCGCTCAGACACTGTCTCTATCCAAGCTGACATTTCTTCCCTACGTACGGATGTCATGGCTGCACTGCGAGACATTTCCAGATACATACGCAGATTGTGCCCTGCCCGTCCTACCTCATCAGCATGATCTTCACATCCCTCTTTTATCTACTCTATATATCTATGATATCTGCTATTTTGATACAGTTATATTATTTTTTGCAGTCAGCCTGTTGGCCTAGACACTTGATTTACTATTTACTTTCCTTATTTTCTTTATGCATGGTTATATTTTGGATGTCATATCTTTGTATTGATATATCTATTTGTGATTGACTCCGTCAGGTATGATGAGCACTGAAAAGTGCATATTTAAACTCATTAAGCTTAGGTATTCTAGAATCTTTATCTATCTTATTTTACCATTTTGTATTGATTTCGTGTTATTTTCATTTTCAGGTACTTATCCCCAAAACAAGCTAACTCAGCCAAATAAGAGCATAATTGAAGCAATTTTGGGATGAATCAAAGAAAGGAGCAAAGTAGAGTAAAAAGGAAGCAAATGGTGGATTTTCAACAACTTCGATTGATCTCAAGAAAAGTTCGATCGATCCAACTTTTATCAATCTCAGCACTTCAAGATGGATCTGGGCCATGTTTGTCCCTGTTCAAAGATCTCAAAAGTTCAATCGATCCAACTTCCTTCTTTGATCGATCGAACATTCTTGTCCTTATCCAAATGATTGATCTTATCCAGTTGTACCACCCTGCCAACCACTTTTGTCCTTTTCCCAAAAATATCTTCAAAATATCTTAGATTTGTTTTTATCCAAAAAGGCACCGCGATCATAGATCGATCCAGCCTAAGTTCGATAGATCTCAGCCATGTTCGATCGATTCAAGTCCAAGGTTCGATCGATCGAACTTCCTCCAGTATGAAAAAGTTGAATTTCCAGCTAACAAAAAGTTATCCTTTATCCAATCATTGGGGAATATTTGCTGTACGACCCCAGCTCATTTTGGGTGTTATTTGACTTACCTATATAAGGATAAGGATTTCTTTTTACATAATATCATATCATACCTTGTAGAACTCTTAGGGAGGAAGCAAAAGAGGAGGAGGAGGCTAGAGACACCATTGGCGACTCTTCATCAACCAAAGAGCAGATTTCTTCCATGGAGCTTGCCCTTGAGGGTTGGAGGACATCATCCATGAGTGGCTAGGCATCTTCTTGGGGATAAAGTTAGCCCTAAGCATGCTTTCTACTTCTTAATTTATGTATTTTTGAGGGGATTTGTATTGTAATTCATGTCTTGACACTTTTATGTATATAGATCTTGTTTATTCAATGATTTATGTGGTTTAATGCTTCTAATTGATCATTTCATTCTATCCATATGTCTATGTATGCTGGAATAGATGTTCATGTGTTTGTCTCTATTTCTTGTGTTATTAATGCATGTATATGTGTGTTGATGCTATAGATCTAGAGATTGTCAAGACAGAGTGCTTAATGTCATGTTCTTGTGGTTTATTTGATGGTTCATGCTCATTGCTTGATGGATTGTACCTCTCCCTTAGTTTAATTAGTTTAATTTCATGTCATTAGCTTAGTTGTATTGTAGTTGTTAAATGGGAGGACAATCTATGCTTGTTGTTGATGTTCCATACTTATGAAAGCAAGTAGCATGTATCTCTAACCTTGTGTTGTGTTTGAATTGTGAGCTTAAAGAAAGGATTAATGGCTTAATTTGATATGTTGTGCTATCCACCATGTTGTTTGGACAATATATGCTTAATTTGTCATCCATGCTTGTTGAAACAACCACACACACACTTTATATTACAATACATGTTCTTCCCCTCATTAATCATTCATTAAAGATGTAGAAAAGCTATGCTTAGTGGTGATCTCTAAACCCCAAGATCTCTCTTTCTTTTATTCTCTCTATTGCATTATTGTTTACCTTAGTTTAAATTGCACCTAGTTTAATCCAACCAACCAACCACTATTTTGATCACTCGACCTACTAACCCTAATTTTGATTCCTCAACCTAGTACGACACTCAATCCCTTGGGACTATTCCTACTCACCCTAGCTATATTTTTAGTGAAAGGTAGTAGTGGCAATTTCTAAATGTAAAACTTGGCCACATTGCATAAACTTTGGTTCGAAGTGCGACAAACACCAAGTTTTTGGCGCCATTGCTGGGGATTGATTGATTGGCAGCGTCGTATTTGTGGAATCAATTAGGAATTAGTACTCTTTTGATCGTGTCTTTACTTTGTTTTCAATATTGTTACTTATTGTGTTTATTCTTGTTTGACAAGGAGCATTGGGCTAAGAAGGTGAGCAAAGGAGTATTCCAAGCAAAGGAGCTAAGCAAGCAAAGGAAAAATGCTAAAAATCTAAAAAAATAATTGTTAAGCTAAGCTATAAATTTGGAGTTGAAGTGCTAAGGAACCTTTGTGAGCTTTTTCTTACTCAAACTCTTAGTTAAATCGTCGGCCCGCGTGGAGGCTAGTATTTCAATTCTTAGATAAATCGTGAGCCTGCGTGGAGGCAATTTACTTTTCTTGCATATTATTGTTAAATCATAGGAGTATAAGAACATTGTATGTGGAGGAAGTTTGTTGATTATTGATTTGTTATAAAGGTGAAGTGTTTGTGTCATTATTTGTTGTGTTGCATTGTGCATGCATAGTCGTAGATCATTGAGACCCACTCTTGTCCCTTTAAATTTTCATCTTGAATCCATTGTTCGAACCCCTAGGGGAAGAGGTAGTTCTAGTCAATCCATTTCATCAATGGAAGGACACAATGAAGACCATGTGGAGGACCTTGGTCACATAGACCAACAAGGTATCCTCCACCCCAATGTGCATCATGATAACATGGAAGTTCCATTAGGCATGCCAAGGCCATTCATTCCTCCACCACAACAACAAGGCCAAGTTCCATTGGGAATGCCAAGGCCAATCTATGCTCCACCACCTCCCATCATTCAAGGCAACCAAGGTGCCCATGTTGCACCTCTAATTGCTAATCCTCCCCTTGCTTTAAGAGATCACTATATGCCTAATGAATATAATGCACCCACATGTATTCAATTGCCACCATTTAGAGCACACCATTATAAAATTAAGCCACAAACCATTCAAATGCTTCCTAATTATCATGGACTTCCAAGTAAAGAACCTTACAAGCATTTGGATGAGTTTCTTGAAGTATGTTCCACCGTAAAATACACGGACAAGTTGGAAGAGGTCTTAAGGCTTAAACTTTTTCCATTCACCCTTAAAGACAAGGCAAAAAATTGCTTTAATAATCTAAGGCCTTTTTCAATAACTTCTTGGGCGAAAATGCAACAAGAGTTCTTGAAGAAGTACTACCCGGTTTCTAAGACCAATGCCATGAGAACCTTGATTCGAGAATTTTCACATAGGGATGGAGAAACATTTCATGAGGCATGGGAACACTTTAATGAATTGCTTTGGAGGTGTCCACATCATGACATGCCTAAATGGTAATTAGTTTAATATTTCTTTGAGAGCTTATCGGAAAATTACAAAGGCATGGTTGATATTTCCATAGGTGGCTCTTACATTGATAGGCATGAGGATGACGTGTGGCGTCTTTATGAGAGCATGAGTGAAAATTCTTTGCATCGTACTTTATCTTCAAAGTATAGTAGAAATTCTAGTGGTAGGAAGAGTGTTGGCTTACATCAAGTCGACTACTACAATGAAATTGCCGCCGAAATGAAATCATTATATCAAAGGTTTGATCAATTTTTTATCAACCAAAACTCGGCGAATCAAGTATCTTCCTTCCCTAACCATTCTCATCATGCATCTAATGAGACATGTATGACTTGTTCAAGTGTTTTACATTCTACTTCCAATTATCCCCATGGACATGTGCAAAGTGAGCATCATGAACAAGCAAATGCTGTTTTTACTAATCAAGGGAACACTCCTTATGGAAATCATTACAATTCTAGTTGGAGGAATCACCCAAATTTCTCTTGGAAAAGCCAACGGGAGGGCTCAAACCCTTCCACGGTGGTTTTCAAGGGAAATACATTCCACCTCCACTACAAGGCCAAGGTTCCCAAGGTTTTAGATCATCATACCAATCACAAGGAAACCAATTTTCAAATTCTCATTTTCCTAATCCATTATATTCCTAAGGAAATGTTAGAAGTCCTGCTTTCGAAGAGAGAGTTTTGACCGCTTTGGGTACTTTAGAGGCAAACACACAATGACTTCATTCTCACTCTCAATCCATTGCAAAGCTAGAAACCTAAGTAGGGCAAATAGCTAGCACTTTAAATGCAAGAGAGAAGGGAAAAATGCCTTTGAATGCCCCACAAAAGCAATAATATGTTGTGGAGACTCATTCCTCATCAGAAGGTCACACAATAGAGCATGTCAAAGTGGTGACTACCTTGAGAAGTGGGAAGATTGTGGACAACCAAGTGGGTGTGTCCAATGAAAAGAGTGAACTGGTGCAACCACAAGTTGACACCCGTCCTGTTTCATATTATATTCCTCCTTCATTACATATGCATGACCATATAAATGAGAATGTGTTGAAAAGTGATTTGAAAAGTGATTTTGAAAAGAAAGATTTGCAAAATGATTTGAAAACTTCTTGTGTTGAAGAGATTTCAAAGAAAAATTCTGAAAACGTTTTCGAACCAAAAGCTCCATTTTCGGATGCCATAAAAGGATCCATTTCAAATGACAAGCAAAAGGCCAAAGTAAATGAAATCATGGACGTGTTTAGGCAAGTGAATGTCAATCTTCCACTTTTGGATGCAATCAACCAAATTCTGGCTTATGCCAAATTCTTGAAAGACTTGTGCACCCAAAAGAGGAAGAACAAAAGCCAAACACCTAGAAAAGTGGTCTTAACTGAGCAAGTAAGCTCAATTTTGCAACATAACACTCTTCTTAAGTTTAAGGACCCCGGTTCACCTACCACTTCATGCATCATTGGTGATCATATCATTAATCAGGCTTTTCTTGACCTAGGAACTAGTGTTAACCTTCTTCCATACTCAGTTTATGTCAAATGAGGCTTAGGAGACTTAAAACCAACGTCGGTAGTTTTACAACTTGCCGACCGATCAATCAAAAAGCCTAGGGGTATCATCAAGGACGTATTGATTAAAATTGTAAATTCTTCTTTCCTGTTGATTTCGTTGTCATTGACACGGAATCTGTTCCAAATCCTAAGAGCCAAATTCCCACTATCCTTGGCCGTTCTTTCTTAGCAATCGTGAATGCCAACATTAATTATAGGACAGGGATAATGAATATCTCATTTGGCCCCATGAAGGTAAAGTTGAATATTTTCAATCCAACCCCAACTCATTTGACAAGCATGAAGAGATTAATGTTGTAGAGAAATGTCATGACCTTAAAAGTGAAGGAATTGAGTTTTTGTGTGAGACTAAAGTTTCAAAATGTCCATTTTCAACCTTGAAACCAAAGAAAGTTGATTCAAAATCTTGTTTTGAAAGGGTGTGGAAGCCCAAAGATTGTCTTGACTAAGAACCGAAAACATCTTTTGAGCTTAATCCAATAAGTTCTTTAAAGAACCATTTATTGGGTGGAGTTCAAAGCACTTACCACCCCATTGAGGAGGCAATGCACTACAAGATGTTTGATCCGGGCTAAAAAAGCCCAACGTCTTGCTAGAGACGTTAAAAACTAGCACGACATTTCGTAGGGTGTCAAAACCCTATTCCTCCCTCATTTCTATCTTTAATTTCAATTCTTACGAAGTCTAGATACTTGTTTTTGGTTTGTATGCATTGCTAGGAACTGTGATTAGGATTGCATGCACTTTTATGTTGAAATTAAGCATTTTGCATTAGTTCGATTGATCTCGAAGGAAGATTCGATCAATCGAACTTCGACCTGCATCCAACACTTAGAAAATTTTTGACTTGCATCCACCTGCATCCAAATCACCTCTCTAGCCCATCGTTCGAACTTGTTCTTAGATCGATCATGAGTTCCAACACTTAGAAAAATTTCTGAACCCAAAAACCTGCATATTTTTCGCTCTCTGTCAGATCAATTGAACATTTGTTCAGATTGATCTCATTTCTGGAATTCATTGCTTTGACTTTGTTTTGACTTTTTTATTTTAAAAATTCCAAAAATATTTTATTTATTTATTTATGTTATTTTATTTTATCTTATTTTATTTTCCAAAAATCTCAAAAAGATTTTATTTTATTTTAATTCTTCAAAAATTCAAAATTTTTTATTTTATTTTCAATTTTTAATTTTTAGTTTTAATTTTTAATTTAAATTTGAATTTTAAAAAAAAAATTCAGAGAGAGATCATTTCAGTTCGATCAATCTGAGGTTTCAGTTCGATCGATCGAACTGGTTCGGGGAAGTTTTTAAAAAATAGAACCGAGGGTTTGTAGATCGATTCCAAAGATCGATTTAACCCTCTCAAACCCCTTTGTCTCTCATTGCCGCTTCACCTACCTTCTCCATCTCCGGCGAACACCTCCGGCGAGCTTTATCTCATCCCGAATCTCTCTCTCTCCTATAGGATCTTCATCTCATCTTCATCTCATCTCATCCTTCAATTTAGGTAAGATCCGAATCTCATCTTATATTTCAAGCTTCAATTTGCTTCATACATGTTTTCCATGTTAGATCCATGATATTTTAATGATGATTATTGCAATATATGAAAATTTGAAGCTTTGTGTATATATGTATATATGGTTGTATATATGGTTGAGATTTGTTTTGATTTTTGGGAATATAGGCCTCATTCAGTGATTAGGATTGATGTTATGTTGTGTTGACGGGCCCACGACTATGTTCGTGAAGGCCTCGTGCCATCCACATCACAGATCTGTGACTGTCCACGTTCTTCACAGAGTTCGATCGATCGAACATATTTCTCAGATCGATCTAGTGAGATCGATCAAACTTAGTTACCTAATTTCTCAGATCGATCATGTGATATCGATCCTGATGCGACCTAAGCGTGTGCACAAAATAATGCACGACACTTTAGGTTTTGAAATAATGTCAAGTGGACATCATATTTTATAATTTATAAAACCGCTAGACACTTCTACTCTGAAGTATATAGTGAGTAGGGATCGAACCCAAGAGACCCTTGGATTGGATTTAAATAAGACAATTGGTTTTAACAAGTGATTACCATAAGAGAGAGAGAGAATAAAAGAGATGGTTGGTTGATTAAACTAGTAAACAATTAAATTAAAATTTAATGAAAATAAACTATGTTAGAGATAGGGGTTTAAGAGACAGAAGAAAATTCTTAGGGTTTGTTGGAATTACCACTAAGCTTATGCAATTAACCATTTGTTTTCTATTAATGGGGAGAACATTGTTGTAATTAAAATGTAGCTACAATCCATGGCACAATTTGCATATGTAAGCATGATCATCCAATTCATTTGTAATGCATTGCCTACCTAACCAACAAGTAAACTAAGTGTAGAACAACGCACCAATCTTGAGGCCTAACCTATTTTACCAATCAACAAATGCATCCAATGAGAGCACACATCCAGTAGATAATACCAATTTCAATCATGATGATGGATTGATTAATCAAGTGTAGATTGTCTACCTAATGACAGGTAAACTAGGGTGTAGTACAACTTATCAAGACAAAACCTAACTCATCAAATTCATTGACCATTTGCATTTAATCCACAATCAAGAAGATGATACAAATTGAATATAATAAGTGTGGACTATCAATTTCAAGTGTGAATTGTCTAATCATAGTATAACTCATCAAGAATAAAGCATAGACCATAAAATTAGTTAACAATTGCATCCATTAATTACCATGTCATGGCCTTCAAGTATAATTCTCAAATAATCACTCATAGACATGCAATTAACATAGAGAACTAATGAAAGAATTAATCTTTAACATTTATTAAAGAGTGTATAACCCTAAATTAATCACACATAGACATGCAACCAAAATAGAGAAATAATGGAAGGATTCATCAACAAAAATCCTGGAATATCTAAGTATATAATCACAAGACCATAACATCAACTACAACAATTTATTAATCTCCCCAAAAATAAAAATACAAGGCTTTAGAAATACATAAACTTAGGGCTTAACCAAGCCCTAAGTGGAGATCTAGCCCATCATGCTTGTAGTGATCAAGGTGTCAACAGGATCCTCCTCCATGCTTTCCTCCTTCTTCCTCTTCTTTTATGCTCAAGAGAGATGAGTGTGTAGATGTTCTTGAAACCCTTGTGCCTCCCCTCTCCTCTTTCTTCTCACCCTCGCTTTTCTCCTGAGAGAACGTGATATCACGGTACAGAAAATAAAATTTAATAATTGATAAAAATAAAACTCTCTCCCAACTAATGAAAAACTAACCCTAAAAATAATGGGCTTGTTTCCCTTAAGTAACAAACTCTATTAAAGCCCATAAGTTACAAAAAATAAGCCCAAATAATAAAATCTGGTAGCCAAGTAAAAGATAAATCCCGTAATGCTGCCAGGGGCTTGGGGATCGATCTGCCAGCCCTGGGGATCGATCCCCAGGGGGTATTTTTTTGCACCTTTCTGCCAATAGTAGGGGATCGATCCCCCACTCTGGGAGATCGATCCCCCAGTGCTAGAAATCTCTTTTAAGCCCCGTTTAACTCCATTTGGCCCCCAGGCTAATCGGTTAACTTCTTGATCGTTGGGAACATCATCAAAGGCCCAAAAAAAGGTAGAATTGACCTTTTTTGAAGGATGAACGCACTATATGAACAATGGGCTGCGGCCTCTTTTTGATATTTTCTAAGTTTTATCCAATTGTCTTTGCTTGACTCCAAAAAGGCTTTAGTGGACCGTTCTTAGCTCATTTTAACTTTATTACCCTGAAATACACATAAACATAAATTATGACTAAAACATGAAATTAAGATAGATGCAAAGACTGAAATACCCTAGCTTAGGTGCTGAAATGTGCAACATTTAAGCACTTATCACGCCCCCAAACTTAGATATTGCTAGTCCCTAGCAATGAACTACAGCATGGAATTGAAACAAACATGTATACAACTATGAACTAATAAAGCAAATAAAGATAACACCACTTTCATAGGGATCACGGTTGCATTTAGCATATGCAACAAGCCTTTTAAACCCCTAGGTTTCCCCTAGTGGACGAGTGAAGTCTCGTGAGGGTTTCCAGAAATGGTACCCATAAACATCAAAAGCTCTTTCTTACTTGAAAAGCAACAACACATATTAAACAAGTGTTGAAAGTAGACTATCTCATGTATGCAAATTTCTGCCATTTCAAAGATATTCTCAACATTTCAACATCATGTAAGCTAAAATGGTCCTCCACACATCAAGCAAGTTAATCATGCAGATTGAATTAATTCTATCATCCTTTTTGTGTGAACCGGCATCAAAATATGTTGCTATCCTAGCAAATCAAAGTAATGGCATAGCCTTACCCTCAAACTAGCATACAGATATAGTACCAATCCTCAAGACATTGAATGAACCTTGTTATTCAATCAAACATTCTTTTTTTATTGATTTCTTTTTTTTCTTTTTTTTTTTTTTTTTCTTTTTTTTATGTATGATCATGTGCAATGTCCAAGTTCCTTAAGCTCTCTAATCACCCCATGTAACAAGCGTTGAGCCAACGACTCCCAAACCAGATGGTCTTAGGGCGTTAAGTGTAAAGACACTCCTAAGGGCGTAATGACTCGGAATGGCTAGGCTACGAACTCAAACTAATCATACATCTTACATGCTTTCCTTGTCTTCCTTTTTAATTAGTTGACATGTCGAAAGAAGGCATTTTTTTTTTTTTACTCACCTTTGGTGAGTGCTTTCATTTCTTTTCTTTGCAAGGTCATTTTATCCAGAATGAAAGCTTTCAAAGCATACTAGCTCAATTGGGATAAACCAAGACAATAATCAACTAAGCATGTACCCCACAAATTGAATGCTAGTGTGCACAAGTACAAGTGTAGAATTCTAGAATTAACTCTCAAAGCATTTTCAACCAACAAGATGATGTGTACCACAAGAGCAAACGTGATATCAAAAATTAAAAATTTACCCCTAAATGGCATCCTAGAGCATACAGGAAGTATTAGACTCTAACAACTTGCTTTTCAAAGGCACTATGCTTCAAAAGTTTGAAATCATTGCCAAACACATCTCAAATCTCATCATGTATTTAAAGCTCAACTTAAAATAGAATGAATCATAATGACCTTACCCCCAAACTGAAACTGTACATTGTCCTCAATGTGCAATGAGAACAATGAAAAATGATGGAAAGAGTATACCGTGATGGCAAAGACGATAAAGTCCAGTAATGATCCAGTATGAAAGATGTCTCCCCCAAACTTGGATGCAAAAACCTATCTATATAACCAAACTAGCAAACTCACATCAAATATCACATGGGATAAGCAATGTATACAGTTCAAAATAATATATAACACAATGCAAAGAGATATGAGATGAAACCCTTGATAAAATCTGAAAACATTCATAACCAGTCATAAGGGCATACCGGTAACACATATTGTTGAATTTTTTTTTTTTACCTTTTTTTTTTCATTTATTTTATTTATTATTTTTTTTTAAAAAAAAAAAACAAAGAAAAAGAACATGTATATACAACCAACAAAGTAAAAAAAAAAAAAAAATGGGCTAAGTTTAACGTCTCTAGCAAGACGGAATGCGACTAAGATTTTTTATTTTTTATTTTTTGTATTATTTAATTTTTTTATGTATTTTTTTTATTATTTAATTTTTTTATGTATTTTTTTATTATTTAATTTGTTTTGTGTTTTTTTTTATGTATTTTTCTTTTTATTATTTAATTTTTTTATTTATTATTATTTAATTTTTTTTATTTTTTTTTGTTATGTATTTTTTTATTAAATTTTTTTTTAAGATTTAATTTTTTATTATTATTTTTTATTTAATTTTTTATTTATGTATTTTTTTATTAATTTTTTTTATTTAATTGATTATTTAATTTTTTTAAGTATTTTTTTTATTATTGAATTTTTGTATTATTTTTTTTTTCTGTTATTTAAATTTGTTTTTTTTTTAATTATTTTTTTATTTTTTTAAGTTTTTTTTTATTTATTATTATTTAATTTTTTCTTTTCTTTTCTTTCCTTTTTCTGTTCCTCTTTTTTTTTTTGTTTTTTTTTTTTTTTTTTTCAATTGGAAGAAGAACGACAAATCAAAATCGCCGAAAAAGAACCCAGAAGCGACACCAGAAAGACGACCCAAATGCGACGCCGTTGAACGACCTAGCCTTGACGCCGTTGAATCGTTGGAGAAACCCAGTTAAAATCACAGGCGATGAGCCTAGCTGAAAGCGCCGGATAGATAGCAGTCGCGATGCCCGAAAAAAAGCCAGCCGCGTTTGCCGGGAAAGACCCAAGCAGAATTCAGAGAAGAATAGTGAGCCACAAGCTCGCCGGAGAATGACTAGCCATGATGCCGGCAACGGCGCCAAAATTATGATGCGACCCGAGCGTGTGCACAAAATAATGCACAACACTTTACGTTTTGAAATAATGTCAAGTGGGCATCATATTTTATAATTTATAAAACAACTAGACACTTATACTCTGAAGTATATAATGAGTAGGGATGGAACCCAAGAGACTCTTGGCTTAGATTTAAATAAGACAATTGGTTTTAACAAGTGATTACCATAAGAGAGAGAGAGAGAATGAAAGAGATGGTTGGTTGATTAAACTAGTAAACAATTAAATTAAAATGTAATTAAAATAAACTATGTTAGAGACAGGGGATTAAGAGATAGAAGAAAATTCTTAAGGTTTGTTGGAATCACCACTAAGCTCATGCAATTAACCATTTGTTTTCCATTAATGGGGAGAACATTGTTGTAATTAAAATGTAGCTACAATCAATGGCACAATTTGCATATGTAAGCATGATCATCCAATTCATTTGTAATGCATTGCCTACCTAACCAACAAGTAAACTATAACACACCAATCTTGAGGCCTAACCTATCTTACCAATCAACAAATGCGTCCAATGAAAGCACACATCAAGTCGATAATACCAATTTCAATCATGATGATGGATTAATTAATGAAGTGTAGATTGTCTACTAATGATAGGTAAACTAGGGTGTAGTATAACCTATCAAGACAAAACCTAACTCATCAAATTCATTGACCATTTGCATTTAATCCATAATCAAGAAGATGATACAAATTGCATATATTAAGTGTGGACTATCAATTTCAAGTGTGAATTGTCTAATCATAGTACAACTCATTAAGAATAAAGCATAGAACATAAAATTAGTTAACAATTGCATCCATTAATTACCATGTCATAGCCTTTAAGTATAAGTCTCAAATAATCACTCATAGACATGTAATTAACATAGAGAACTAATGAAAGAATTAATCTTTAATATTTATTAAAGAGTATATAACCCTAAATACATATAGACATGCAACCAAAATAAAGAAATAATGGAAGGATTAATCAACAAAAATCTAGGAACATCCAAGTATATAATCACAAGACCATAACATTAACTACAACAATATATTAATCTCCCCAAAAATAAAAATACAAGGGCTTAGAAATACATAAACTTAGGGCTCAACCAAGCCCTAAGTGGAGATCTAGCCCATCATGGTTGTAGTGATCAAGGTGTCAACAGGATCCTCCTCCATGCTTTGCTCTTTCTTCCTTTTCTTTTATGCTCAAGAGAGATGAGTGTGTAGATATTCTTGAAACCCTTGTGCCTCCCCTCTTCTCTTTCTTCTCACCCTCGCTTTTCTCCTGAGAAAACGTGGTATCACGATACAGAAAATAAAATTTAATAATTGATAAAAATAAAACTCTCTCCAAACTAATGATAAACTAACCCTAAAAATAATGGGCCATAAGTTACAAAAAAATAAGCCCATAAGTTACAAAAAATAAGCCTACACAATAAAATCCAGTAGCCAAGTAAAAGATAAATCCCGTAATGCTGCCAGGGGCTTAGGGATCGATCCCCCAACCTTGGGGATCGATCCCCAGGGGGTATTTTTTTGCACCTTTCTGCCAATAGTAGGGGATCGATCCCCCACTCTGGGGGATCGATCCGCCAGTGCTAGAAATCTCTTTTAAGCCCCTTTTAACTCCATTTGGCCCCCGAGCTAATCGGTTTGCTTCTTGATCATTGGGAACATCATCAAAGGCCCAGAAAAAGGTAGAATTGACCGCTTTTAAAGGATGAGCGCACTATACGAACAATGGTCTACGGCCTTTTTTTGACATTTTCTAAACTTTATCTAATTGTCTTTGCTTTACTCCAAAAAGGCTTTAATGGACCGTTCTTAGCTCATTTTAACTTTATTGCCCTGAAATACACATAAACATAAATTAGGACTAAAATATGAAATTAAGATAGATGCAAAGACTGAAATACCTTAGCTTAGGTGTTGAAATGTGCAACATTAACCTGAGATTCCCAGTCCCTCTTCCTTATTATCCTTGATATTTGTGATACTTGCTACATTTTTGTCACTGTATACTATTTTTGCAACCGGTCTGTCGGCTTTGATTTTATGATGTACTACGCACTTTATCTTGCTTTATATATATGCTTTCTTTATGGATGTCATATTCTTATATTCTTATATCTGTCTATTTGATTCCATCAGGTGCATCTCAATGACTTTAATGAGAGAGAGTGCTACACAATTTTCAGGACCACCATTTTACCTCTCTCTAATTTTTAGTTGCTATCCCATTTACACTTACATGACCACTGTGCACTGTATTATCCCTTTTGTTATCTGATGAGTTTATCCGAGTGCTAAATTTCAAGACCACAGTTAATCCTAAGTTTGGGGGGGCTATGTCACCCACTTTGGATACTTCAGTCCCAGCCATTCTTTGCCTTAATTACACTGTTATACTCTATCATTTTGTTTTCTTTGTACATTGAGGACACTGTGCCATTTAAGTTTGGGGGTAATGGTGCTTTGTAGTGTTTGCTTTTAAATTAAAAATTTTGGGCATGTCTTATGTATTTGAGAGATTTTCTATGAGTGGTCCATGTTAGCTATGATTTTGATCTTTTGAGGATTATATTGCTTAGAATTTAAAGATTGCTTCACTTGGGAGTCCAATACTCCTTGAATGCCTTGCGGATGCCATTTAGGAGTAAATTTTTTCGAAAGTTTAATATCTTGCTTACACTTGTGGTCCACATCATCTTAATTTTGTTATTTGTTTTGAGATTCACTCTAGTATTCTACACTAGCACAGGCGCAGACTAGCATTCATTTGTGGGGTACATGCTTTGTTGATTATTGAATTGGTTATATCTCAATTGGGCTAGTAGTGCATTGAAAGCTTTCATTCTTGATAAAGGTGGATAACAACCCCTTTTCACTAATTACTCGGGATTCTAGCCTCATCAAGCATTGAACTTCTCGCGCTGGGTGGGAAATGATTAGATGGAGGTTGTCTTAATTTGTAGCCTAGTTTATTTGAGTTTGTAAGTCTGTAGGGGTGTTTGAACACCTAGTACCCTAAAGCCATCTGGTTTGGGAGTCATTGACCTAACGCTCGACCTTATGAATCGCTACAAAGCTTAATAGATCAACACATTGCACTATGCTTCCATCTTTGATCCTTAAATATATATATATATATATATATATATATATATATATATATATATATATATATATATGAGTGAAAAGAATAAGCGCACCTAGAACAATAAAGCTTTAATAAAAGGTCCACTTTTTATCTTGATAATCGGTACTAGATTTGTGTGCTAGTTTGAGGGTAAGGATGTGATTAATTCCTTAGTTGGCTTTGATAGCAACACACTTGATGCCGGTCCACTCAAAAAGGATTCAAGAGTTGTTTTGATTTTCATGATCATTTTCTTGATGTGTGAAGAACCATACTTGTTTGCTTGATGTTGAGATTTTGAGAGATTACTTAGAAATGTTTGAAACATTGTATACTTGAGGTAGTTTTCTCCCAATGCTTGTTTGCAATATTGGTACCTCTTTTAAAAGAATGAGCTTAATATTTGTGGGTATCATTTTTGAAAACCCTCACGAGACTTCACTCGTCCACTAAGGGTAACCTAGGGGTTTAAAAAGTTTCTTACATATGCTAAGTGTAATCGTGTTCCCTATGAAAGTGGCGTTTTTCATTTATTATTTTGTAGTTCATAGTTGTATAGTTGTTCATTTCATTCCTTTACTTTCTAGTTCATTGCTAGGGACTAGCAATATTTAAGTTTGAGGGTGTGATGAGCGCTGAAAAGTGCGTATTTAAACCCCTTAAGCTTAGGTATTCTAGAACCTGTATCTATCTTATTTTACCGTTTTGTATTGATTTCGTGTTATTTTCATTTTCAGGTAATTGTCCCCAAAACAAGCTAACTCAACCAAATAAGAGCATAATTGAAGCAATTCTGGGATGAATCAAAGAAAGGAGCAAAGTAGAGCAAAAAGGAAGCAAAGGGTGGATTTTGAGGGTTGGAGGACATCATCCATGAGTGGCTAGACATCCTCTTGGGGCTAGAGTTAGCCCTAAACATGCTTTCTACTTCTTAATTTATGTATTTTTTAGGGGATTTGTATTGTGATTCATGTCTTAACACTTTTATGTATATATATTTTGTTTGTTCAATGATTTATGTGGTTTAATTCTTCCAATTGATCATTTCATTCCATCCATATGTCTATGTATGCTAGAATAGATGTTCATGTATTTGTCTCTATTTCTTGTATTATTGATGCATGTCTATGTGTGTTGATGCTATAGATCTAGAGATTGTCAAGACATAGTGTTTAATGTCATGTTCTTATGGTTTATTTGATGGTTTATACTCATTGCTTGATGGATTGTACCTCTCCCTTAGTTTAATTAGTTTAATTTCATGTCATTAGCTTAGTTGTAGTGTAGTTGTTAAATGGGAGGACAATCCATGCTTGTTGTTGATTCTCCATACTTATGAAATCAAGTAGCATGTATCTCTAACCTTGTGATATGTTTGGATTGTGAGCTTAAAGAAAGGATTAATGGCTTAATTTGATATGTTGTACTATCCACCATGTTGTTTAGACAATATATGCTTAATTTGTCATCCATGCTTATTGAAACAACCACACACACACTCTATATTGCAATACATGTTCTTGCCCCCATTAATCATTCATTAAAGATATAGAAAAGTTATTCTTAATGGTGATCTATAAACCCTAAGATCTCTCTCTCTTTTACTCTCTCTGTTGCATTATTGTTTACCTTAGTTTAAATTGCA
The DNA here is from genome assembly GCF_030987335.1 of Cornus florida. Lineage (NCBI taxonomy): Eukaryota > Viridiplantae > Streptophyta > Magnoliopsida > Cornales > Cornaceae > Cornus > Cornus florida. The sequence goes on from NW_026775578.1 coordinate 72,522,444, forward strand.
CCTAGTTTAATCTAACCAACCAACCACTATTTTGATCACTCGACCTACTAACCCTAATTTTGATTCCTCAACCTAGTACGATACTCAATCCCTTGGGACTATCCCTACTCACCCTAGCTATATTTTTAGTGAAAGGTAGTAGTGGCAATTTCTAAATGTAAAACTTGGCCACATTGCATAAACTTTGGTTCGGAGTGCGACAAACACGAAGGTACATCCTAGTAACTTTAGTGAGAGAGAGAATGTTGCCCAAATTTTTAGGACCACCCTTATTCCTCTCTCATTATTTCATTTGACTATCCCATTTACACTTGAATGTCCACTGTGCAATGTTATTATCCCTTTTTGTTATCTGATGAGTTTTGTCCTAGTGCCATCTTTTCAGGACTACAGTTAATCCTAAGTTTGGGGAAGTAACACCACCTACTTTGAATACTTCTGTCCTGGCCTTTTTTTGCCTTAGTTGCACTGATATACTCTTTCCTTTTGTTCTCTTAGCACATTAAGGACACTGTGCTATTTAAGTTTGGGGGTAATGTGTGCTTTGTAGTGTTTTGCTTTTAAATTCAAAATTTTGAGTATAACTTGTGTATTTGAGGGAATTGCCATGATTGATCCATGTTAGCTATGATTTTGATCTTTTGAGGACTATATTGCTTAGAATTTAAAAATTGCTCGACTTAAGAGTCCAATACTCCTTGTATGCCTTGTGGATGCCATTTAGGAGTAAATTTTTTGAAAGATTGATATCTTGCTTGCACTTGTGGTCCACATCATCTTGATTTTGTGATTGTTTTGAGATTCACTTTAGGATTCTACACTAGCACAAGCGCAAACTAGCATTCATTTGTGGGGTACTTGCTTTGTTGATTATTGAATTGGCTATATCCTAATTGGGCTAGTAGTGCATTGAAAGCTTTCATCTTGATAAAAGCGGATAACAAACCCTTTTCATTGAGTAACCGGGATTCTAGCCTCATCAAGCACTGAATTTCTCGTGCCGAAAGGTGGAGGGCCCAAACTCTAAGTTAATATTTGAACTTTCTAAAAAAAAAAAAAATTTGCAAAAGCAAATAAAAAAGTGAGGACTTTTCCCAAAAGGTGAGAAGTGGAAAATGATTAGATGGAGGTTGTTTTGATTTGTAGCCTAATTGATTTGAGCTTGTAAGTCCTTAGGGGTGTTTGAACACCTAATGCCTTAAAGCCGTCCAGTTTGGGAGTCGTTGACCTAGCGCTAGACCTCATGGATTACTAGAAAGCTTAATAGATCAACACTTTTCACTATGCTTCCATCTTTGATCCTTAGGATTAAAAAAAAAAAATTGAGAGAAAAAAATAAGCGCACCTAGATCAATAAAACTTTGATAAAAGGTCGATTATTTGTCTTGATGATCGGTACTAGATTTGTGTGCTAATTTGAGGGTAAGGATGTGATCATTTCTTTAATTGGCTAAGATAACAACATATTTGATACCGGTCCACTCAAAAAGGATTCTAGATTTTTTTTGATTTGCATGATCATTGTCTTGATGTGTGGAGGACCACACTTGTTTACTTGATGTTGAAATTTTGGGAGATTGCTTGGAAATGGTTGAAAAATTCCATACTTGAGGTAGTTTTCTCCCAATGCTTGTTTGCAATATTGGTGCCTCTTTTGAAAGAATGAGCTTAATGTTTGTGGGTATCATTTCTGTAAACCCTCACGAGACTTCACTCATCTACTAGGGGTAACCTAGGGATTTAAAAGGCTTGTTGCATATGCTAAATGCAGTCATGTTCCCTACGAAAGTAGCGTTATCCATTTATTGTTTTCTAGTTCATGGTTGTATAGTTGTTCATTTCATTCCTTTACTTTTTAGTTCATTGCTAGGGACTAGCAATATTTAAGTTTAGGGGTGTGATGAGCGCTAAAAAGTGCACATTTAAACTCGTTAAGCTTAGGTATTCTGGGACATTTATCGATCTTATTTTTCCGCTTTAGATTGATTTCATGTTATTTCCGTTTTCATGGACTTATCCCTAAAATAAGCTAATTCAGCTAAATAAGAGCATAATTGAAGCAATCTTGAGATGAATGAAAGGAAGGAGCAAAGTGGAAGCAGAATGAATCAAGTGGTGGAAGTTCAACAAAGTTCGATCGATTATAGAATTTCTTCAATCGATCTGACATAGATCGATCTCTACACTCCAAGATGCATCCAAGCTCTTTTGTCCCATATCCAAAGATCCCACAATGTTTAATCGATCCAACATTTATTATATTGATCGAAAAGATTCTATCTTATCCTGTTGTACTACCCCACCTATCACTTTTGTCTCTTTCCCAAAATATCTCAAAAATATATAAGATTTGTCTTTATCCAAAAAGGCGCCGCCATAGGAGGATCGATCCAACCAAAGTTTGATAGATCTCAGCCAAGTTTGATCAATCTCAGCATAGGTTCGATCGATCGAATACTCTCAAGTGCGAATTAAATCAATTTCCAGCTCATTAAAAGTTGTCTCATGGTACAATCATTGGAGGAGCCCTTGTGTACGAGCCCAGACCATTGGGTGTGACATTTGAGCTACCTATATAAGGATTATGAGCCACTTTTACATAAATGTTTTTTAGATACAACATTGGATATCATTCTTAAAGAGGAAGAAAGGAGAAAAGGAGGCTAGAGACACATTCTTGGGAAGTTTTCCATCTATCTCAAGAAGAAGAGCATTTCTACCATAGAGATAGCCCTTGAGGGTTGGAGGACACCATCTATGAGTGGCTAGACATCCTCTTGGGGCTAGAGTTAGCCCTAAGCATGCCTTCTTTACCTTGATTTATGCATTTTTGAGGGGATTTGTGTTGTAATACATGTTTTGACATTTTTATTTACATAGATCTTGTTTGTTCAATGATTTGTGTGGTTTAATTCTTCCAATTGATCATTTCATTCTATCCATAAGTCTATGTATACTATAATAGATGTTCATATGTTTATCTCTAGCTCTTGTGTTGTTGATGCATGTCTATGTGTTGATGCTATAGATCCAGAAATTGTCAAGACATAGTGCCTAATAGAATGCTCTTGTGGTTTATTTAATGGTTTATACTCATTTCTTGATGGATTGTGCCTCTCCCTTAGTTTAATTAGTTTAATTTTCATGTTATTAGCTTAGATGTAGTGTAGTTACCCTAGTTGTTAAATGGGAGGACAATCTATGCTTATTGTTTGATGTTCCATACTTATGAATGCAAGTAGTATATTTCTCTAATCATGTGGTGTGTTTGGATTGTGAGCTTATAGGAAGGATTAATGGCTTAGTTTGATATATTGTGCTATTCATTGTGTTGTTTAGACAATATATACTTAATTGGTCATCCATGCTTGTTGAAACAACCATACACACTCACTATTTTTGCAACATATGTTTTCCCCCTCATTAAGTATGAATTGAGTGTGTAGAAAGGTGATGCCTAGTGGTGACCTCTAAGTCACAAGACCTTTCTTTCTTGTTTTCTCTATCCTTTAATTACTTGTTTTATATTGAGCTTGTTTAGTCTTAATTGTAGTTTAATTAACCAAACCAACCACATTGTGATCACTCGACCTACTAACCCTAATCTTGTTTCCATAGTAACACAACCCACCAATCCCTTGGGACGATCCCTATTCACCCTAGCTATATTTTTAGTTAGAGGTAGTAGTGGCTTTTATAAATTTAAAACTTGGCCACATTACACACTCACACTCTTAGTTCATCTCTTTGTAAACTTTTGGTGAACCCGCAGCTTAAAAGTCCACCAGGAGCTATAGCTTATCGGTTATTTTTCATGTTTCTATGTTGCGGAAATTTTTGCGAGATGGGGATCGTTATTAGCATATAGATATGGGTAAGATTGAGTTACAACCGAATGCAACATATGTGGAGCCACCGTGTCGCATTATAGACTAAAAGGATCATGTTCTTCGCAATAAGGTCATATCATTAGTACGTGTCTAGTGGAGTCACCATAATGAGGCTGAGTCTACTTGGGAACGAGAGAATGTCATTCGCTCATAGTTTCCCGATATAATGGAAGAAGGTAAGAGCGAATTCCGAGGATGGAATTTCTTTCGTTAGGGGGAAAGAATGTAATACCCCTAATTTCAAAATGATAGTCTCGGTATTATTTGAATTGCTTTAATTGCATTTTAATTATTTATTTGATTTCTTGGCTAATTGTTTACTTGTTTAATTGATTTAATTATTTGTGTGTTAATTGAATTATTTGTTTAAATAAACTTGTATGCTAAAACGTGTATTCGATTTCTTTGTTTAAATAAAATTGTGTGTGATGATGTGTATTTGTTTAGCAATTTAATTGTTTTGTTTTATTTTTATATTTTTTTAAGGAATTAAATATGGATAGTAGTAATGGACCAACTAATTGGGTCCCATGGATTACTTGGATAAGGGGTTTAATGGGTATGGATAATTACCAATAGATAGTTGTATATGTATGTATAATAAATAAATAAATATATTTATATATATATATAAGGAAAGTCCTTTAGTAATAATCTGATGTATATTTATATATTATATATAAAAAGGAATATACATAGATTATACGTAACATATATTTTAGTTACCTTTTTAATATTTAAATTTTATTTATTTATTTATTTATTTTTATTAGTTTGACTTGGATTGGGAAAATGATTAGGTTATTTTATTTAGCCAATAAATATATAATTATAGGGTTGGAAAAAGGGTTAGAAAATAATCACGTAATATATTTTAAAGAGAGAAAGAAGGAAGACGAAGGAAGAGAAAAAGGAAGAAGGAGGCTAGGGTTTTTATCAAATCCCTAAAGGCAAGTTTTAATTCTTCTCTTCTCCTTTAATTCATTCCCTATGCATGCTAGATTAATTCTTGGTTTTTTTTTTAAATAAATTAATTAGATCTACTTACATGATTTGATTTGAGAATTTTAAGTTATGTGTTTTAGTAATGATTTTGTAATGAATTTTTATATTTAATAAATTAGTTTTATAAAGTCAAAATAGTTTAGTTTTCCTAAAGAAAGCACGCTGAACGAGGCGAAATTGTTTGTGGTGTGAATTAGTTGTTTTCTTCATTGTGACATAATTGTTTTTCTTTCTAGAGGAGCACGCCGAACGAGGCGCAATAGTCTTTGGTGTGAATTGTTTTTTTCCACTATGAAGTCTGTAATCAGATTGTGGTTTTTGGTTCTAAAGTGAGGGAATGATTGAAGCAATGATTGATATAATGATTGTTATAAAGTAAGTAATAATTGTTATAATAATTGCTATAAAGTAAGTAATAATTGATTTAATGATTGCTATAAAGTAAGTAATGATTGATATTGATGATTAAATTAAATTAATATTTGTTTTATATATATATATATATATATATATATATTTTATTGATAGGTTTGTATTAAATATTTATTTAATTTAAATAGATTCATTAAGAATTGGGTTGCATGATTTAAAGTATTCATGATAAGTATGAAATTTAATTTAAAAGGTTAAATTAATAAAATAGGTTGAGTTAAATTATTTAAATCAATTATTTGGGTTTAAATGAATTTAATCAGATTGTGGAGGAGTGCAATTAATTGAGAAACATGTTAATTTCTTATGAGATAAATTAAATGCATGATACTTAGAATTGTTTTTTTTTTTTTTTACTCAATTAAATGTAAATGATGTATATATGATTTATATCATGGTTGTGTGGATTATTAGATGTAGATGTGGTTTGTATCTTTATATGGATATGGAAACCTTTATGTGGTTATATTGTGGATTAATGGACCATTATGAGATGGGGGCATATAAAGGAATGGATTAACTAATAATGTTAAGTTCTACTTATTTTTTTTCTGTCAAGTCAACGGAATAGTTAAATGACATATTATTAAAATAAAATTCGGATAGTTTATTTTGATGGTTAGATATGACGGATTTTACATATGTAATTATACGCCTTGATATGAACTTGAGCCTCAGGATCAGTGGTTAGGATGCATATATTGTCAGGGATGTGTAACTGGATATAGTATAGTTGTGTACCCTGGTAGGTCTAGGTACTCATGCCCACTATATGTGCATTTTGCATGTTACCTACTATTCAGGTTGAGACAACTCTTTAGTCTAGTGAGGTTCTTTTAGTGTGTATATATCTATATATGGACTATTTAGTTATTGTTGAATTAATTAGGATGTGTACGTGTATCGGGTCTCAGTTTGGGATGTAGTAGATTAAAACTTGTTTGTGGGCCTGACCCACCATTATTTTTCAGCTGTTCGTCAGTTTCAGTCTTAGAGATTGTTTGTACCGAACAGAGACAGTCATTCACTCTTCCGACTCTACGTAGGACTCTTCTTCATGTTTTACTTATTAGTTTTATTTCAGTTCAGTTATTTTAGTTAGGATATTATTAGGGGTCTACAGTATGGATTCCTGAGTTGTAGTTTAATTAATTATTAGTATAAGAGGATTAGAGGATTTTATTATTGGATTTTTTAATTATTATTTATTTGAGGATTTTTAAATAAGGATTTCTTATTTAGTTCCCTTCAGTTTGTTATTTATTTATTTCTTTAGTATTCTTTTTGTAGTCAAATGTTTGTTTAAATATTAATTGTTTGATATCCCTTATATTCTGTGCCCGGACTTGATCACCTGTGGCTCTAGAATCGAGGGGTATCACAATTAGAACTGCCTTCTTTCAACGCATAAGACATGATTAAAATAATTTTTGAAATCAAAACTAAACTTTCCAACAAGGATCAACTTAATATATAGAGATTGGCTCTGATACCAATTTGTGAGTCGTAAGCAACGGAATGTGTTTAGGAAAGTTTTAGATTTTGTAAAATAGATCTGTGTCGTTACCAACTTTACTTATTTTAGCAATTAAACAGTTAATCACATGCAAATAAAATAAAGCAAAGTATAAAGTTAGAGATGACACCAAAATTTTAGTGAGGAAACCCTAATTGATAAAATACATCAACTGTTATGAGAAAAACTTCGTGGACTATGCAGTCCAAAGTAAACCAATCCACTATGCTTGAAACAAAGTATACCAAACTTTGACTCTGGCTCACATCCTATCGTTCTACCAAACACCAACTACTGACAATCCTCTGGCTTTATGACTCCCCATCCAACAGTAACTTAACCTCAAGCTTATGCTTGATATTTGTAGAAGAGTAGCAGGTAGATCAAGTAATACTCCACGAATGCTCCAACCCTTTCAATGTGTGATTGCTTTTATTTATGTTCTTCAATCGTCTAAATGATGTAAAAAAAGATTTGCTTTGTCTGATCGATGTAGATACACCTATATGATCACGATTAGGATTTGAACTCCACAACTCTAACCTAACTAGGTGAAAATGTGTATGTTCTAGGAAGACAACAGAAAAATCAACTGTGATTTTCTGAGAGGGTTAAACTTCCTAAGGCTTTATATGAATAATGAGTAAAAGCCATTGATAAACCTATGTGTATGACATGGTTTATATAGAGGTTTGTAAAGTCCTATTCCTTCTGTAAATAAAGGAAATTTTGTATATAGGACTTGGAAGGAGGGTTAGATAAAAAAGGAATTAAATAAAGCAAGGAAACTGGAATCCTTTTGCAATCAGGACACTTAGAACCGGTTCCCAATCTTGGTACCAGCTCCCAAAGGACAGAGAGTTGTTCTCGAAGTTTAGCTTTTAGACCCGGTTCCTAAATGCAGGTACCGGTTCCCACTTGACAGAATTCAACATGAACTTAGAATTTCTATTTTTTTGGAACTCTGAAAATATACCATATATATCATTGTATCCTAGGTGGGAAACGAAGGCCTAATATGTTGTTCTTTCCTTTTCGATGATCAACAGTACTTTCCTCTTTTAATCAACCTCTGAATTCTACAATCGATGTCAAGTCTGACATAGTAACTGAAATTACAACTCAACTAGGACTTGTCTTGTTACTGAAATATGCTAATTACAAAAATATATCTCACAATGCCTTGATAAAAGTTGAAATGTTTACCACCATCCAATTGTTCATTCATTGGTAAACATTCTATATGTGCTAGATAAAGGAAGGAACTAATTTTTTCTTAAAGTTGTTATACTTTTGTTCCTTTACCATGGGATCACATCTTGATAGGTATCTTGAGTATCATTGGTAACTAAGCTAGACTACTCCCAAAGATTACACCAAGAAGGAAAAATTGAATACATGTCTTTGTGCACATATTATTTGAATTGAAGCAATAAAAATTCTACATATTTTTGCATGAATTTTTACTTGACTTCATTTTTAAAGATTATGAAGAAAACTCACCCGGATTTGAAATGTATAAAATTTTGAACTATATGTTTAAAATTATCTATGGCCTTTAAAATAAGCTCCTAGAGCTTTCTTTGAAAGGCTTAATGAATTTCTCATGATTAATGGTTTTCTTACTAAATTGATATATATGTGTTTTCAAAGCCATTCATAAAAACATGTTGATTACACTTATATACTATCCTTGAATAATATTTATGATTTATGCAAAGAAGTTTACCACTACCATGCAAAATGAATTAAAATTAGCATATTGAGTAAACTTGAATTCTTCTAAGGTTTAAAACTCCTTAAGTGTCATGAGAATTAAATTTCATATATCTATTTGACACTTTAGTCTTGGGAATATGTCATTCAAAGAACACTTTGTTCTAATTTCATATATCAAGTGCTATTCCATTTTGATTTATCCAATTTTAGCATTTTAGAACTTTATGTGATGTCTTTACATCACTTCATAAAGAATGTGTCTAGAAGAGATAGTTAGCTCATCCACATAGAAATTAATGTAGCAAATCTCTCACCACATCCTTTAAAGAAGATATTCTAGTTTCAATGTCACACTGTATATATATTATTCTTAGCACCTTAATCGATAAGATGCTTTGATATGAAACCTTGAAAAATATGTATAAGAGAAATATTGAGCTCATCCACATAGATAATCATGTAGCCAATTATCTCTAATTATACATGTTCAAAAAAAAAAAAATGCTTTTGCACACTTGAAAATTTATTGCATATAACTAGAGTAGAGACACTACTTGTATATGCTTGTCTTTTTCATGCTATATATGATTTTACAATTGTTTTGAACAGTAAAATCATACAAAAATTTATATTCTTCAGAAGAGTGTCTTTTGATATCATTGCCTTATCTATATATCATTATGTTTATGTATATTCAATAAATGATATATGATTGAAATGGAAGCATGTTCATAGGGGGAGATTATTAATAATATCTTATGCATAAATATTGCATGTTATGCTAAGCTTAATGGACTTATCTTGTATTTTGTCAAACATACCTTAAAATGACTTTTTGGTCATTATATTCATTCCTATGAGTTTTCATGACTATGATGATATTTCCCTCCTTCTTAAGGTTATCAAATAGGGAAAAATATATTAGGATTGAAGTAGTCTTGAATTCTAAGATTTGCCTTTAAAAGGTTATTTGCCTTTAGGATTATTCTAGTTTATGCTTCATTTTTGTTTCATGTTTGATTATGTATACCTTTGTATATGAAATGAACCTTAAATGATGATTTAAACTCATGTTATCAATGAAATTAGTATCTTATGATATAATTGCTAACATGTTGCACTCTAAAGCATATTATAGTCATTACCACTTAATTGCAATTTCTTGATACTCATTGCTTCACTATGACAATTCACTATGCTCAATGAAGTTATCTAGGCCTCCCACCTTTTTTATATGACAAAGGGGGAGAAATATGTGTGATATGATTCAAATACTTAATGTTATATGTATCATTATCTCATTGTGCTTACATGTCAAATGAATGATATATATCTTTTAATGGAAGCATATTGACAAGGGAAGATTTTATAGAAATCTCTTAGAGCTTAAAATGATCTTGTATACATATAAATGTCTAAAACTCATTAAGAATATTCTTTTATAACATTATGTTCATTATATACACTTTGATAGGAGGAGTATTTTTCAAATGCTACTCTACTTGCTTATGAACACATCAATGTTTTCAAATGCTACTCCATTTTGTTGACCTTAAGGATTTCATCCAAGGATAATCTAGATGTTTTGATGAAAACAAACCATTAATGGTGTTTGAGAACTAATGTTTACAGTGAGTGTTGTAGATGATTTATGGTGTGATCCATCGCGTGTGTGCACCAAAGTTGCAATAAAAGTGTGGCTAAGTTTAAATTTATAAAGTTCCACTACTAACTCTAACTCCTAATATAGCTAGGGTGAGTAGGGATCATCCCAAGGGATTGGGGGCAATGTTAACATGGAAACAAGGTTGGATTAGTAGGTCGAGTGATCGAAAGATGGTTTGATTGGTTAATTAAACTACAATGTAAATAAATTCAATACAAAGCAATTGAAATAAATAAAGGGTAGAGAACAAGAGAGAGAGGTCTTGGGATCTAGAGGTCACCACTAAACATCACCATTTTAGATACTCAATGTGGAATGAATTAGGGGAAATATGTATTGCAATACAAAGAGGTGTGATTGATTGAATCAACAAGTATGGATTGACTAATTAAGTATACATTGTCTAAATACCCTAGTGACTAGCACAATATATCAAACTAAACCATTATTCCTTCTTTTAAACTCACAATCAGCACATTAACAAGTTAGAAAATTATACTATTTGCATTCATAAGTATGGAACATCAAACAACAAGCATAGACTATCCTCGCATCTAAGAAAGTAAAACAACTACACTACATCTAAGCAAAGGACATGAAAATTAAACTAATTAAACTAAGGTAGAGGCACAATTCATCAAGAAATGAGTATGAACCGTCAAATAATCACAAAAGTATTCTATTTAAGCATTATGCCTTAACAATCTCTCGATTCATAGTATTAATACACATAGACATGCATCAATATCACAAAACCAAGAGATAAACACATGAACATCTATTCTAGCATACATAGACATATGGATAATGTATGTCTCTCTAATCTCTAGCCTCCTCTCTAAGATAGTATATGATGATATGATATGAGATATATGTGATGTGATGTTAAAATGGCTCATAATCCTTATATAGGAAGCTCAAGTGTCACACCCAATGGTCAGGTCTCGTGCACTAGGGTCCCTTCAATGATTGCACCACTAACTATCTTTTAATGAGCTAGACTCTGTTTTATTTCGGACTTGAGGAGGTTCGATCGATCAAACTATGGCCAAATCCATCGAAGTAGGGCTAGATCGATCAATCCTTAGCGGCCCCTTTTTAGAATAAGACAAATCTGAGATATTTTTGGGATATTTTGGGAAAAAGACAAAAGTTGTAGGTGGGGATAAGATCAAGGAAGTTCGATCGATCTGAAGAAAGTTGGATCAATCGAAGATGTGTCTTTCTTAAGGATAAGGGTAAGGCATTTGATCCATCTTGGCAGGGCTGGATTGATCACTGTGAGATCGATCGAAAAATATGTCTGATCGATCGAAGCTTGCTATTTTCCACCACTTTGCTCCATTCTTCCATTTAGCTTGAGATTGCTTCTTTTATGATCTAATTTGGCTGAATTGACTTATTTTGGGGATAAGCACCTGAAAATGGTAATAACATGAAATTAATCTAAAACGGGAAAATGAGATAGATAAAGGTTTTAGAATACTCGAGCTTAAGGGGTTTAAATGCGCACTTTTCAGCGCTCATCACAATCCCAAACTTAAATATTGCTAGTCCCTAGCAATGAACTACAAAGTAAAGGAATGAAATGAACGACTATAAAACTATGATCTAGAAAGAAATAAATGGATAACGCCATTTTCACAGGGTACACGATTGCATTTAGCACATACAACAAGCCTTTTGAACCCTTAGGTTACCCCTAGTGGATGAGTGAACTCTCGTAATGATTTCCAGAAATGACACACACAAACATTAAGCTCATTATCACAAAAGAAGCACCAATATTGCAAACAAGCATTGGGAGAAAACTACCTTAAGTATGCAATTTTTCAACCCTTTCCAAGCAATCTCCTAAAATCTCAACATCAAGCAAGCAAGTATGGTCCCCCACATATCAAGAAAACGATCATGCAAATCAAAACAACTCTAGAATCCTTTTTAAGTGAACCGGCATCAAATATGTTCCTATCTAAGCCAACTAGAGAAATAATCACATCATTACCCTCAAACTAACACATAAATCTAGTACCAATCATCAAGACAAAGAGAGGACCTTTTATTAAAGCTTTATTGATCTAGGTGCGCTTATTATTTCCACTCGATTTTTTATTTTTTTATTTTTTTTATTTTTATCGCTAAGGATCAAAGATGGAAGCATGGTTCAATATGTTGATCTATTAGGCTTTCTAACGATCCATGAGGTCAAACGTTAGGTCAATGACTCCCAAACCAGACGCCTTTAGGGCATTAGGTGTTTAAACACCCCTAAGGACTTACAAGCTCAAATCAACTATGCTACAAATCAAAGCAACCTCCATCTAATCATTTCCCACTTCTCACCTTTCAGGAGAAGTCCTTACTTTTTATTGTTTTTGCAACTTCTTTTCTTCATATATATATATATTTTTATTATTTTTTATTATTATTGTTACTTTTAAATCATTCCATTATTAACCTAGAGTTTTGGCCCTCCACCTTTCGACGCGAGAAATTCAGTGCTTGATGAGGGTAGAATCCCAGCTACTCAATGAAAAGGGTTTGTTATCTTCCTTTATCAAGAATAAAAGTTTTCAATGCACTACTAGCTCAATTGGGATATAACCAATTCAATAATCAACAAAGCATATACCCATAAATGAATGCTAGTGTGCATCTATGCCAGTGTAGAATCCTAAAGTAAATCTCAAAACAATTGCAAAATCAAGATGATGTGGACCACAAATGCACGCAAGATATCAATTTTTTTAAAAATTTACTCCTAAATGGCATCTACAAGGCATATAAGGTGTATTGGACTCTCAAGTCAAGTAATTTTTAAATTTTAAGCAATATAGTCCTCAAAATATCAAAATCATAGCTAGTCATGGACACATCATATAAAATCCCTTAAATACACAAGTCATGCTCAAAATTTTGAATTAAAAGCAAACACTGTAAATAACACCTATTACCCCCAAACTTAAACGGCACAGTGTCCTCAATGTGCAAAGAGAACAAAGGAAAGAGTATACCAGTGCAGCTAAGGCAAAGAATGGTTGGGACACAAGTATCCAAAGTGGGTGGTACAACCCCCCCAAACTTGGGATTAACTGTGGTCCTGAAAAGATTGCACTGGGAGAAAAGCTGATCAGATAACAAAAGGGATAATAACAGTGCACAGTGGACATACAACTGTAAATGGGATAATAAATGACCAAAGGAGAGAGGAATATGGATGGTCCTGAAAAATTCTGGGCAGCACTCTCTCACTAAAGTCACTGGGATGCACCTGATAATGGAGTCAATCACAGATAAATAAATCAATATAAGAACCTGACATCTAAAAATAACATGCATATGATAAATAAAAGTAATATAAGGTACAATGGTGTGTGCCGTACCATTACACCAAAAGTTTGCAAAGATATGAACTAAGAGTGTGAGTGTGCAATGTGGCTAAGTTTTAAATTTATTAAAGCCACTACTACCTCTAACTAAAAATATAGCTAGGGTGAGTAGGGATCATCCAAAGGGATTTTAGGCACTAGCTATATATATAAATCCAAGATCAAAACATTGTTACAAATAAATCACCAAAAATATACAAAGAACTAAGTCTAGGAAGCAAACTAAGGGGCTACTCTAGCCCCAAGTAGATGTCTAGCCACTTATTGAAGTAGTCCTCCAACCCTCAAGGGCTATCTATCTCTATGGTAGGAATGACTTCCTTCTTGATGGAAACCCTAGAAGAATGGAAGAACTCCCAAAATGTGTAAAAGCTCTCTAATCTCTAGCCTCCTCTCTAAGATATGAGATATACAAATTATGAATAACAACTATGCTCTAAAAGTGGCTCTCAATCCTTATATAGGTAGGTCAAATGTCACACCAATAGTCTGGGCTCGTACACCAAGGTCCCTCCAATGATTGCACTATGAGCCAACTTTTAATGAGCTGGAATCTATTTTTTTTCGGACATGAGGAAGTTCGATCGATCGAACTGTGTTAACATTGATCGAACATGGCTGAGATCCATCGAATGCTGCAGAGATCGATCATCCTTGGTGGCGCCTTTTTGAATAAAGACAAATATCTGAGATATTTTTGGGAAGAAGACATAAGTGGTAGGTGGGTGGTAGGTGTGGATAAGATCGAATCATTTCGATCGATTTGGAAAATTTTGGATCGATTGAACTTGATGGAATCTTTTAGATTAGGACAAGGGCTTGGATCCATCTTAAACTATTTAGATTGATGAACTTTGGATCGATCGAAGAAATGCTGAGATCGATCGAACATGCTGAATTTCCACACTTTGCTTCATTTTGCTCCCACTTTGCCCCTTTCTTCCATTCAGCTTGAGTTAACTTCTTTAATGCTTTTATTTGGCTGAATTGACTTATTTTTAGGATAAGTACCTAAAAAGGGCAATAACACAAAATTAGTCTAAAACAAGAAAGTAAGATAGATAAAGGTCCTAGAATGTTCAAGCTTAAGGGGTTTAAATGCACATCTTTCAGCGCTCATCACACCCCCAAACTTAAATATTGCTAGTCCCTAGCAATGAACTACAAAGTAAAGGAATGAAATGAACAAGAAAGCAATAAATGGATAACAACACTTTCGTAGAGAACACGATTGCATTTAGCATATGCAACAAACCTTTTAAACCCCTAGGTTACCCCTAGTAGACGAGTAAAGTCTCGTGAGGGCTTCCAAAAATAATACCCACAAACATTAAGCTCATTCTTTCAAAAGAGGCACCAATATTGCAAACAAGCATTGGGAGAAAACTACCTCAGGTATGCAATTTTTCAACCATTTTCAAACAATCTCCCAAAATCTCAACATCAAGCAAACAAATGTGGTCCTCCACACATCAAGAAAATGATCATGCAAATCAAAACAACTCTAGAATCCTTTTTGAGTGGACCGGCATCAAATATGTTGCTATCTTAGCCAATTAAAGAAATAATCACATCCTTACCCTCAAACTAACACACAAATCTAGTACCGATCATCAAGACAAAAAGTGGACCTTTTATTAAAGCTTTATTCACTATGTGCGCTTATTCTTTTCACTTGATTTTTTTTTTTTTACTAATCATAAGGATCAAAGATGGAAGCATGGTGCAATGTGTTAATCTATTAAGCTATCTAGTGATCTATGAGGTCGAGCATTAGGTCAATGACTCCCAAACCAGACGGCTTTAGGGCACTAGGTGTTTAAACACCCCTAAGGACTTACAAGCTCAAATCAACTAGGCTACGAATCAAGACAACCTCCATCTAATCATTTCCCACTTCTCACCTTTTGGGAGAAGTCCTCATTTTTTATTGCTTGTGCAACAACTTCTTTTTTTCTTTTTTTCTTTTTTTCTTTTTTTCTTTTTTTTTTTTAAGATTCAATTATTAACCTAGAGTTTGGGCCCTCCACCTTTCAGCGCAAGAAATTTAATGCTTGATGAGGCAAAAATCCCGGCTACTCAATGAAAAGGGTTTATTATCCACTTTTATCAAGATGAAAGCTTTCAATGCACTACTAGCTCAATTGGGATATAACCAATTCAATAATCAACAAATCATGTACCCCACAAATGAATGCTAGTGTGTGCCTGTGCTAGTGTAGAATCCTAGAGTGAATCTCAAAATAATCAGAAAATTAAGATGATGTAGACCACAAGTGCAAGCAAGATATCAATCTTTCAAAAAATTTATTCATAAATGGCATCCACAAGGCATACAAGGAGTATTGGACTCTTAAGTCAAGCATTTCTTAAATTTTAAGCAATATAGTCCTCAAAAGATCAAAATCATAGCTAGTCATGGACCAATCATAGAAATCCCTCAAATACACAAGTCATGCTCAAAATTTTGAACTAAAAGTAAATATTGTAAAGCAGACATTACCCCCAAACTTAAATGGCACAGTGTCCTCAATGTGTAAAGAGAACAAAGGAAAAGAGTATACGAGTGCGGCTATGTCAAAGAATGGCCGGGACAGAAGTATCCAAAGTGGGTGGTATAACCCCCCCAAACTTGGGATTAACTGTGATCCTGAAAAGATGGCACTAGGAGAAAAGCTGATTAGATAACAAAGGGGACAATAACGGTGCACAGTGGACATACAAGTGTAAATGGGATAATAAATGAACTAACGAGAGAGGAAAAGGATGGTCCTGAAAATTTCAGGCAGCACTCTCTCACTGAAGTTACTAGGATGCACTTGATAATAGAGTCAATTACAAATAGATATATCAATAGAAGAATATAACATCCAAAAGATCATAAATAAAATAGGAAAATAAAAATAGTATATGGTACATCATAGTAATAGGGCTGACAGACTGGCCGCAAAAATAATATAACTATATCAAAAGAGCAGGAATGTATCACAGATACATAACATGATAAAAGAGAGGAATAAAGATTAGGCAGATGAGGTAGGGCGAGTAGGGTGTGATCCCTTAATATCTCTGGATATGCCTTGCAGCGCAGCTAAGGTATAGGAGCGGAGAGATGACACATCTGACCGAAGAGAGACAACTGCGTCCTCCAAGGCCTGGATACACTCTCCAAAGCGGGGTGTCGGTACTGGAGCCTCGGGTGCGACTGGATCAGGAAAATGATATGCATCCTGAGCTTACTCCTGGAAATGTAATGGTGACCCCGTTGGGGAGTGTCGTGGTAACTCCACTGCTGGAGGCTCCTGCTCTAGATCGATCTCCATATGTACGGCAGCCGCCGGTGCGACTACTGGATCGTCTACTGCTGGCTCTGCTGTTGCTGCTACTGCCGCTGCTGCTGCCATCTCCTCCTCCTCAAGCTCCTTAGCTGCTAGAACAACATCCTCCACCAAACTCTTGATAAGTGCATTGTAGCTCTTATTCCACTCCTTCTTGCTATAATGGCAAGCTCCTGTCTCTGGATGCTCATCTGGGTGGAAAGGATAGTGCTGATCTTGGAAGATTTGAGTGATAAGATAGTCAAATGAAAGGAAAGTGGCCCACCTGGGCTTGGCCTTACTAATGTAGGTCGAGTACAATCTCATCATGACACTCCAGTAAAGTGCCGGCATGGATACCTAGTGGCCTGCGTAAAATGAATATAAAGCAACCAGAAAGTCTAAACGCCTCTGGATCTTATGGCCCGCCATAATTATGTTTCAGAATAGTACCAAATCGTAGAACCAAAAGTCATCGGGCAGATAAGTCCGGGTGGCCAAAGTCTCGCCATCTGCAAAGTGGCCAGTCAGTGCCACAGCTATGTCTACGTAAGAAGGCCTCCACTCCAAAATAAGATAATGAACATCAGGAGGGCAGACATGCGGGCATCCAGAAGATCTGGCAAGAATATCAACTGTGATCTGGATGGGGTGGCCATCAATAGTAGTGTGCAGCTCTGACAAGTTACTCGGGGCTGGCTGGAGGTTCTGGTAGAACAACCGAACAAGCCGCGGGTAAACTGGATAGGTGATGGGGGCTAAAATAGTTGAAATACCCCTCCGGTCAATATCAGCGTAGGCGGACCAGGTTAGGAGATATCGGGAGACGAAGACAATGTCAAATACTGACTCATGCGCCACCTCAAGGCGTGAGTATCGCCTGGTAGGTCTGTCGCGAACCTGGTCCAGTTGTACCGGTGGTGGTGAGGGAGAAGGAATATGCGCAGTCTCAGCTGCAAAAGATGATGCAGAGGCTGAAGACTGTAGTCTAGAGTTGGCTGATGGGGACTGAGCTGGATCTGCCTCTAATTGCTCTAACTGCTTAGCCTCACCAACTTGCTCTGGAGCTGGCTCCGGAATGGGGTTCTGAACATGAGATGGTCCTGCCTGCTCCTCTACTTGCTGCCTTACTCGGCGTGGATAATGCCTACGGGTAACAGTCTTTACCTTAGCCATGGCCTGCAAAACAGAAAGAGAAACACTTGCGGAATAAGTTAATACCGGCATAAAGAATTAAAGCACAGTATATAGAAACATGTATGTCAAATAAGATAGACAACTCAGAATAATAATCATGAATCTATGCAAGTGATGACGCAGCCAAATAAACACTGACCAAGTGAAACATGCTAAACAAGATAAGTATAAATTGCATCCAATGTGGAAAACACAGGCATTGGGTATAAACAAGATAGTATGGAACACAAAAGATGGTGTGTGAAGCGTAAATGCAAATCTGTGATGTTCGATCGATTAGGAAAATATGAGATCTATTCAAGTCGGATCGATCTGGACTTAAGTGAGACCGATCTTTACCAGATTGATCTAAGAAAAGCAGAGATCGATCGAACTCTACAACGAATGCAAACAGTCATAGATTTGTGACGTGGATGGCACTGTGGCACCCAAGCAAGCTTGTGGGGCCCTCTCACACAACAATAACACAATATTGGTCACTTGTCTTGGCACGTGACCCCCAAAATCAATTTGGAAATGAAAATATATACAAAAATCTATGTACATATATATACACATATATTCATGCTTCATCAACTCAAAAATGGGAAGAATCAAACATGGGAAGCTCAGATTTAACATGGCAACATAAAAAATATAGGATTGAAACTCCGAAATGGAAATGAAACACAACTTACCCAAACTAGCGAGATAAATGAATCGAAGGAGAGAGAGATTCGAGGCTCGGGAAGCTCGCCGAAGAGTTCGCCGGAGTTGAGAGGGATGGGTTGCAGCGGCGAGAAAGATGAAGGTCTAAGATCGATTTACAAATCGATCAAAATGACCATAGGGTTTTATTTTAAAAACTTGTCCTGACAAGTTCGATCAATCTGGAAAAATCTCAGATCGATCGAACATAAATTGATCTTAAAGGAACATAAATCGATCTATGCTTCGAAATGATTAAGTATATTTGAATTTTTTTTTTTGGATTTTTGGATAATAAAATTAATAAAAATCTTTTGGAATTTTTGAAAATATTGTTAAGTTAAAAATTAAAAATAAATAATAAAAATAAAAAATAAAAATAAGATAAAATGAAAATATTTTTAGATTTTTGAAAAGTTTCCTAAAATTAAAAATATTTTTGAAATTTTTGAGAATAAAATGAAATAAACTAAAAATTTAAAATATTTTTTGGATTTTTATGAAATTAAAGTTCAAAAGTCAAATCAAAGTCAACAAAGGGGGTACAGATCGATTAATGCAAGATCGATCTGAAAGATACTTCGATCGATCAAATAGGTGAAAACCTGCAAAAAAGTTCGAACGATGCACAGAGAAGCCTTTTTCATGAATCTCAAAAAATTTCTAAGTATGGAGTGAAGATCGATCCAAGAAAAAGTTGGATCGATCTAGGAATTTTTAGATCGATCCAAAGAAATTTTCAATCGATACACAGAGAACTGATTTATGCAGGAAAATTTCGATCGATGGACCAGAGAAATGATTGGATGCAGGAAGGGATGTTCGATCGATCGAACTTCTTTTGAGATTGATTGAACATGAACAAAATGCCTATTTTCAAAATGAAAGTGCATGCATTCTCAATCATAGTTCCTATCAATGTGTATAAACCCCAAAACATATCTAGACAACGCAAGAAATGAAAGGTAAAATAGAAATGAGGGAGGAATAGGGTTGTAAACCCTATGAAGCATGTACTAGTCTTTAACGTCTCTAGTAAGACGTTGGGCTCTTTTAGCCTGGATCAAATATCTTGTTATGCAACCCCTCCTTAACGGGGTGAATGGATTTTTGAATCCCACCTAACAAATTGCTCCCTAAGGAACTCATTGGATTTGATTCAAATGACATTGACGGTCCTTGGTCAAAACAACTCTTGGGCTTCCATACCCTTGGAACATTTGACTTCAATGCAACTTTCTGTGCTTTTAAGTTGGTACACAAACCATGGAAATGTTTAACCTCAAGTAAAGACTTAACTTTATCAAATTCATGGTTTACACACTCCTCTACAACACACACTTCTTCGTGTTGGTCCATTGAATTCGGGGTTGGGCAGTTTGAGAAACAGGTGAGAGAGTACTTGGATAATTTTCAGAGTTATGGGCCGAATCCAGTGACTAGGATTCTGGGCGATTGCTTTCATAGCTTCGGCTTTCTTTGACTAGAAATTCCTTTCTCACATCATCTGTGTTTCATTAAGAGTTCGAGAATATTGTAGAGTTGTTGGCTTTGTTTTGATGATTGGGACTAGACTTGTATGCTAGTTTGAGGGTAAGGATGTTATCATTTCTTTAGTTGGCTTAGATAGCAACACATTGGATCCCGGTCCAGCCAAAAGGCGTGGATTCTACATATTTTACAATATAATGTTTGCTAAAATGAAACTAACTTCGAGATCTAAACCTTGTACACCATTTAATCAGAAGCTCTTCGGATGAAGAAGCTTCTCATGAGCCGCTGAGTCGGTAGGATCCGCTTATCCTTAACTGGACTGGATCACTTACTTGTGAGTTGTGTTGAAAGCTTCCCCCCTAGAATTCAGATTTGACTGAGCACCACCTTTAGGTCTATTTGAACACCCTCCACTCCCTCTTACCCCTCAATTCCCGGCAAAGCCTCGAAGTACTCCTAAAGCCCTAAAGACCCACGTTCACACTCTGCGTTCCGTCCAATTCTAAGGTTCACAAAGGTTCCTAACAAGGTCAAGAAGGCCGAAACATGTATCAATGTTGGTGAAGATTTGCATTTCAATATAGTTATACCGAGACCCCAAAAGAGAAGCACGTGAAGCTGCGAGAGCCGCCGATTACACCGTTTGGGCCTGGCACGATGCTGCGGCCATGGACGGGGCGGAAACCGCTTCCGCCAAGTAAGAAGAAGGTGGAATTTGATTCATTTCAGCTGCTACCACCGCATAAGAAGGGGGTTAAGCCGGTGCAGGCACTAAGGCCGTACTTGGCCGGCTCTAGTCTGAAGTATGTCTAGTTAAGGGAGGAGATATTGGGGAAGCCATTGACAAACGAGGAAATTGAGGATCTTATTTAGGGGTGTATTAAGATAAAGCGGCAATTGAATATGGGTATGTTATCAATTCTTGTATATGATTCATATTTCTTTTTAATAATGTAAGTCTATTAGTTGATTCATTGGTAGTTGTTATGGAATGATTAATCCTCTTTTATTTATCAATTTATTTATTTTTTGGTGAGTATGATGAAGAAAATTTGTTGATGGTATGGTTTGAATGTTTAATTTTAAACGTGAGGATGGTATAATTTGTTGATTGCATTAATTATTTATTCCTTTCTTTCTTTCTTTCTGGGCTAGAAATCTCTTATTTTTGGCTGATTTAATGGAAAAATGCTAACTTGTAGAATTGATATGGATATGCTTTAGTATAATGACCTTAAAATTTTACTTGTAGAACTGATATGGATATGCTTTAGGGGCAAAATCGTAACTTTAACAATACACAATTTTTTTTAAAAAAAATTTTCATTAAACAAATAGTTTAACTGTAAGGATAAAAATGTAAATTCATATCAATCCATTAACCACAAACAGTTAATTTGGGTCTCTCTGTTATATTGTGGCCATCTTTTATCTACGTGTACAAGTTGAAAACCTGAAGGGTCCTTTGTGTAATTTGCCCATAAAATTATATTAGTCTATGACATATATATGTTATATTTTTTTATTTATTTAAATTCATATGCAAATATATTTATTATTATTTATTCAATTAATAATATATGTAATAATAAGCTAACTATTGGTATATACTACAAGAAAAAAGGGCTTCTACGAGGGGCCAAAAACACCGTGGAAACATATTCATGGCGCATTCTATGCCCTCGTGTATGAGGATTCCGCAAATACTCAATTTTTTTTACGGGAAAAAATCTATCTCGTAGAAAAATAATAGATTCGCTGCAAAAAATAATTTTGTTTATATATATTAAATTTATTTACAACATGGATATTTTTCCATTAATAATTAACCTACGAGGTGCCGAGGCATGTTGTAAAAAAGTTTTTTACGGCGAATTGTAACTACCCGTAGAAAACTCACGATGGATGCCGTAGAAAAGTTTTCTACGGCAAGTTGTAACTACCCGTAAATAATCTGACGAGGTACAGAAGCATGCCGTAGAAAAGTTTTCTAAGGCGAATTTTAACTACTCGTAAATAATCTCACGAGGCATTGAAGCATGCCGTAGAAAACTTTTCTACGGCAAATTTTAGGTACCCATAAATAATATAAACAATTCTCACATGTATGCCGTAGAAAAGTTATTTAGGAGGATTTTCACTTATTTACGGTATTTCAAGCTCCCCGTAAATAAAATATATATGTATATATATTTTATAAATAATACACCCTTAATTAATTCCAGTTAATCATCTACTACCTATAATTCACATCACTTTCAGTTATAATTCAATTCAAAAAAACATACATTTCCCATTAAATATATCAAAAGAGTTAAAACATTTTTACAATTCATCATTTATCAATGTTCTAAAACAGGAACTACATCCATTTGTCAAGAAAATCATCAATTTCTTAACACTTCTGTTGAAAAATTGATAAACCTTCTAGCACTTTAGTTTTAGTCTACACTTGTCAAAAAACCACCTCACTTTACAAAATCCAAGGAAGTAGCTGCAAAATTCACGGTACAAAATCCAAGAAAGTAACTGTATCACATAAGTCTCAAATTCAGAATGCTAATAAAAAAGGGAAATAACAAGATTATCATTTATGAATCAAACGCAAATATTTTGCTAAGAATTTTTGCAAATAATATTCCTTAATTGAATACTAGATTTTTGCAAGGATGTATGAGAACAGACAATATCATAATCTCTTTATATTCATGAACACTATAATATCATAATATGTAGTCTCTTTATCTCATGATTATGAGCAAATCTGAAACATTCTGAAACAAATCTTAAACATTGTAGGTTTTTGGTGCAACGATTATGACCAAATTTGAAACTTTGAATACAAGTCAAGTCTTATATATATATATATATATATAATCTCAGTTTGCTGCTAGTTTAATTTATATATGTTTTCTTTTTATGTTCTATTTTAATAATTTTTCAAATTTTCTGTTTTTGGGCTGCAGTAGTATTTATGAGTCATATTTTGGTCCAAATTATTGTAATGAACCTTTGTTCATGGTTTTTAGTTGGTCTATATTAGTTTAATTAGTCAAAGTTTATATGTTTTTATTTATTTCTTTTCCCTAAACAAAGTTCTCAAGTTTCTAAATAAGACTCCAAATCTTAGCTATGAGTGCTTCAATTAAGTAGAGAACATCTTTTACAGGAATTTTCCAACAAACCTTAAGTGTGATGGTTATGGGAATCTAGGGTGATCGTTCTACTCTTTTATAGGTTTAACCCTTCCATCTTTTAATTATTCACTTCATAGCATACCAAAAATCACCCAAACAACCAAAGTTATGGTTCATGTGTACTATCACTCTCAATCTCTTTGTTTCCTGTTGAAGCCCTAATACCTCACTTTCACTTTCACTCACATTTCATTCAATATTTGTACTCGACATCAGATCGAATTGCTCCAAGTATTTCTTTCTCTTTATATATATCGATATGGTTCTTGATGTTGTGAAAATAATTTTTTTTTACTTCAGGTGACTTGAGTTAGCAGGTTGCTATATAAGTTTCTTTGTCTAAGGTAATTTTTTAAAAATCACGTGTAGCAGTTCTTCAACATTTTACTAATTAAGTCAATTAATATATATGATATTTTTATGGATCAGCAATTTCATTGTGAATAATTGCAAAAGGCCCTAACAATAGAAGGGAGAAATTAATAATTTGTAAATGAGTTGTAAATTTTCAAGGCAGCTCTTCCATATTGATTTTTCATAATTTGCAAGATTATTATCAACACAAGTTTTGTTTTTGTGTCAGAAGTAAAACGAAAAAATGATAGTCTATGTAAACAGTTGGATCTCTTATCTTGGACACACTTTATAAGGTTAGTTAATTGAGCCCCAAGTGTTATTTCAGGTATGTATTAATTACCTCATAGAGATAATTCCTTGTTTGTTATTGCTTCAGTTCTTAACCTCTTAAATTGTTTTCGCATTGTTCTAATCTTAATTTTTAAATTGTTTGACAGATTAAAAAATGATATATAGTTTCTATAGTATTTCCCTTTCTTAGTGCTAAGGAGCCTCTCATACAAATTGTTGTTTACAATTTCAATCTTTTGTATAACAAGTGGATAGTATAAACTATAGATGATTTTTACCCACATTTGGTACCTTCCAGTGCCTATCCCACCTTGCCAATTTTCCATCCATATTGGACCAGAGGATTTTGGTTGTAGTATATGTCTGCTCATTAGTATATGGTCATAAATAATTAGAATATGGAGAAGTCATTCTCCAATTTACCTATAAATATTGTTCTCCAATTTAAGTAAAGGTATAAACAACATATTAACAACTTCTCCTCCACAACAATCAATCAAAACCTCCACATACGATGATCCCATACTCCCATGCTTTCAACATTTTAAAACAAGAAATAAAAATGGCCTCCACACGGGCCGATGTACCAATAAGGTAATAAAGTTCAAGATACACCGCAAAATTGGTCACTTAAAGGCACGTGACCTCCCTAAGTATGAGTATAAAAAGCATTAAAATTGTGCAATCATAAAAGAAGCTTAGTAGTTGACCTTTATTGTAGACTGGAATCATAAAAATTCTGATTCTTCTGCTCCTAATGAACTGGTGATAATCAATCCTGTCAGGAAAAAATATTTCAAAAATGTAATGCCAACAAATACATAAAAAAATCAGATCGTATGACTAATTTAAGAAATATAATAATAAGTTAATGAATGACTAATTGACCTGAATAATTTTTACATATTTCTTAGGCCATACAACCGAGCTTGTGTTAGTATAACGAAGATAAAAATTTCCATTTAGGCTTGCTCGATACAAAGGACAGTCGTCGACTAAGATATCATCAATCCATACTTTCCAACAATCTAGACCAATTGGAAAATGATCTTCTAACGCATTAGGATCCGTTGCTGCAATCTCATCCTTTGTAACAACTACACCTGACCCATTCCAGTGTAACAACTCACATTTTAAACCTTATAGATCTTCTATAATAGGACTTGGCATAGCATTAGACTGAGAACCAGTGCTAGCATATTGGGACTACAATTAATAAAAACATGGATTAAAAAAAACTAGTACATTAAATTCAAATGCTACATAGGCAAAAAATAATACGTATATAAATTGTTGTAACACTTACCAACAAGGCTTTCATCTCATTCATTATTTCAGATTTCATCTCATTCATAATCTCATTTCTCATTTCATGCTTGATTTGTTCTACTCTTTCTTCAACTATATCTTTTACTCTTTTTGCTTGCACCATTTGAAAACCATTTGCCTCAATTTTAGAGATTGTTGCTCCAAAACTAAGGCCTCTAACTCGGCCTTTACATTTCGGACCAAGTACATGAGTGACTCCATTATCTCAAAGAGAGCTTGTGCATTTAGGTTGGGTTTTGGTGTACTCTTTCATTTGTTTCTGAAATTTCATATTTTAAATATGTTTGTTGTTATACATTTAAGCATGTTTATAAATGGAATTTTAAAAAATATAAGATAAGTAGGAAAGATATGTTACCACTGCTTCTTCTGTCACATCGTTCAAAGGTTTCCCACCCTTCCTCATGTGACCTTCGATCCATACATCAACTCTTGTTATAGAGTCAGGTGCATCACTTTTTTTTCTCTACACAGGAACAATATTTATGTACAGATAATAGAACATGTTAATATCGTACAAGTTAGTATAATATTTGTGTAAAATTTGCTAATAAAAAAATATTACCAAAAAGAAAACATAGATAAGTGCTATATTGGTGTCACAGGGGTATTTCAATCATTATACTCTTGTGTATTTATGTGTTTTTCTCCTTCCATATGCTGAAATTCATTACAGAGTTTATATTTAAATACTTACACACATAGATAAGTGATGCAACAATTACAAGTCCATTGTGAGGGCAATTCTGGAATTTCAGTGTGCTATGAAGGACTCTCTATAGTGTGCCACGTGCACTGTGGTCCTAGAGGGAGAAGAAATGACAGAAATGTGTATTATAATCTTTATTTGAGCTACATTTGAGAGGCTGTGCTAAAGAGGACTCGAGACTAAAGAATAAGAGAGGTTCACAGAGATTTTATATGATCATTTGAGCTGAAATTCAACCCTAAATTCAGTATAAAATGAGGGTCTCAAAGATAATCAAAAAGGGCTGAGAGTATACTGATTTTGCTGGTGTAAATCTAGAGGCTGTGAAGGTGAAATTTGGCTGTGGTCTTTTCTGGAGCTGAAACAAGGGCTAAGCAAGTATAAGTTGGTGATTTACATCTGCAGGAAGCACAAAAACAACAACTCTAGAGTTGGTATCAATTCTCAGATCTCAAACTTGCTCTATATTTAATTTCTAATGCATTGCAGCTATATGTGAACTTAAAAGTGATACATCTTTATGTTACATACATTATTGTTGCTTGATCATGCTTATAATGATGATACATAGCTGTACAATCTAAGCTACATATTAGAAAAATAACCTTTACAATTTCAGGCCTAATAGACTTAACAAATCAGGTTTTGTTTAAATTTAATGGCTTGCTGTGAGTACTGTGACTGTCATACCTGAGTGTAGTTAACGTAATTTTCATCTGAGCACATCTAGTTTGATATTATATGAATGGGAGAATCGAGAAAATTACAGTAGCAGCAAATACACCTGCTGTGGGTCTTTATTTTGCTGCTATTTGTGCTGCATTGTTGTGTTCCTGCTAATAGAGTTTGTTCTAGCTATTGTCCAAGTTTAAAATATAATTTTCAAGCTATGGGATTCCTTGGTTGTTGTGCATTTGGAGTTTCTAGAGGGTATATTTATCAAAACTGAATACAAGGGTTTTTATCTTCAAAGTTGCTGCTGTGAGCTGTGTTAACTGATATCTTGCTGCTTCATTGTGAACATTCATCTAAGCAAGATTGGGTAGTTATATTGTGTCTGTGGGAAGTCTCTTGTGCTTAAGATTCCAAAGAAATTTTAGATTAACCCTTATCTGGCTGAAACCTTGACTATGATAGTTCTCAAGACTGATGTGCATCTGAAATTGTTATATCTTGCTTGATTCATTGTGTTTAATTCTTAAGCAAGTATATTTTGTCTATTAAAGCCTATGAAAGTGGAGTGTGGGCTCACACTGAAGCTACATTGCAGAATTGTTTTGCCAAGCTACAATGTGACGACCATGGTTTTTAGGCTAGCGTGTCCTGTGATGAACCGTAAGGATGATCCGATAACGGATCTGAATGTGGAAGCGAAAACAGAAAATAAGACTCTAAGAAATCAAAGTGACCTTCCATGAGGTCGTGGAACTCAACAAGAACTGATGCGGAAGCAAAAGATCGAAAATATGACAAATAAGCCCCAAGAGCCAAAATAGTCATTTTTAAAAACTGTAGATTCGGGTGCCACCGAGCACACCACTAGAAAGACAACGAAAAACTAATCAAGATGGACTCAACAATCGCATGATTAGGAGTCCGGACGAAGGAGAAACGGCATGACGAAGAAAAACGAGCACTTAAAGCAAAAAGGGTAAAATGGTAATTATCCAGGAAGAACCGGGTGCAACTGAGCACACCGTTGGAAAGACCGCGAAAAATTAGTCAAGTTCAAAAAAAAGTTCACTCGATTCGGAATCCGAACGAAGGAGAAACGAGGGTTTGAAGTTGAGACATTGCGACGGCCCGACGAAGGCCATGGCGCACACGGCGCCCACGTGCGAGCCCACCGGCGCGCATGCCGATGCCCAAAGACATGGCTAGTGGCAGCCCTTGGCTGCTGCTACATTTTTTTATTTTATCTGCCCAGAACTGAGGCTTGAAACGGAGGTCAAGACGAGTTTTTCTGAAAAAAACACGAAGAAGAAACCCCCCCTAAAATTGAGTTTTCTATCCAACAGCGAGAACGGAATCGAAAAAATCTCACTGTCAAATCCCCAAAATGCCCCTAGATCAGAACTGAACAAGAGGGTTAAAAGTTCCTACAGTGACTGTCTGCAACTGAGAGCAAAAACGGGCTAGAAGATAAATTTTTCTGGAAAAACACAAAGAAAAAACCCCTCTCAAAATTAAATTTTTTACGTGACTTGCGAGAGAATTAAAAAAAAACGCAATGTAGAATACCCGAAATGCCCCTCGATGAAATCTAGTCATGGAGGTCCAAAAAGCTGCTAAGTTGGAAAACTGAGAGCTGAACTTCGTAAGCGATTTCCGATATCAAGACGACATTTTCGGGAAAAACACGGAAAAGAAACCCCCCCTAAAATCATGTTTTCTATTCAACCATGTTGAAAGAAGAAAATAAAACCATAGTGAAAGGTCCATAACGCCCCTAGATCAGAATATGCAAAAAAAAAATGAGAAATGAATTCACAAGAGGCTCAAAACACAAACGATAAGGTTTTGTCTGGAAACGACCATGCACACAAATGTAACTTACCTATTTGGATGTGCTACAATGATCCACGACTTAAATATACCACCGATACAAAATTCGACCCCCTAACGGGCAAAAAGGCAAAAATGAAACTTGGAATGAAAACTCAAAATCCAAAAATACAAAACGGGATCAAATGACCATTTGTCCCTTGGCCAAACTTCATACAAGATTAATAAGACCCTATGAAAGAATGAAAATGAAATTCCCACACCCGATGCAACCATGGTGAAGCAATGACTTGCGATTTTTCAAGCTTTTCATAATATTTTACGAAGTTAAAAAGTTGTGTAGAATACAATATACATGTCATTGGCCTCCAGCCTCATCTCATACATGTTAAATACACTTATGTACACATTACATACATTGAATCAAATATACATATTTTGACATATAAGTCTACAAAATGACATTTCATGCTAACATTTGCATGAAATGGAAACTCGAAAGCTACACAACATCCAAGGAATGCTAGGCGTCACGAACTAAGTATTCGTACTTGAAATATGCCCCAGTATCGTAGGGGTGAGTAACATAAAGCAACTCGTAGGAGATGAACATGCATCGACCTAGCATTTTACAAATATATCACCTTAAGGTGAAACATGTTAAAGGGGTTCATGCCACCTGACGTCTATATCGATATGAGACTCAGGGAGCATCCTAAGCTACCTTAGAGTGTTTCTAGCATAAATCACATCATCTATGCCATTTAAACAATATGAAAGCACGTTATACAAAGCAACAAGATATATGTTCTTAAAGGTATTAATTTGCAATCTAACCACATAAAAACATATTATACAAGGCAACAAAATACAATTTCTTAAAGCTATCAGCTTGAAATCTAAAGCACGAAAACTACAAAAGTGGGTCATGCCACCTAACGTCTAAGTTATAAATGAATCAATAGGATCAATCCTAAGCTTTGTTAGAACGTCAAAACACAATTTTCAATATCGATGCAATTTTAACCAACATTGGAACTTCCAATACAACGCATAAAGCACAATTTCGCAAAGTTAACATCTTGTAACTTAAAATGGAATGACAAATAAGAAACAACAAGTTACAACATCATCTAGTTATCAACTTGAAAATGAAATGCAAAATCAAAAAAAGTGGATACTCGGACGTCACGCCGGATCAGACCGACAACATAGTTACTTTAGGGTTACTAGCCCATGGGTAACCTTCCTATGTGCGCACTAGACTATATATAGAGGGACTATACCCCGTACCAGAACCACGTCTTACCTATAGTCAAACAACGACATCCCCAAGTTTCCAAAGTCAATAAGTTGTGCAACAATGCATATATCAACAGGAATATGCAAGATAATAATCTATCTACTAAGCATAACCAAATTTGGAAACCTATACAATACATGCTCTAAATCCATAACTAATATGATATGATGAATGTCGAATCTTCAGTGTGCGATTCGTTACACACTATACATGAAAGATGTTAAACATGAAGTGTGCAAATCATTACACAAGGCAACAATATATTCAATAAGGAAAACATATTCTCATGAATACAAACATAGCAACTATGTTATCCAATGTTCAAAACATAACCAAATGAATATACAACAAGTCTAAGTCCATGATTTGAATATAGAAACCACTTCTAAAACACAACTAGATCATGGAGCAAATTGATAGAATTTAAATAGATAAGCACAATTAAATTCTCTAGATTTCTGATTCAATTTCAATTAACCTCAATTTAATACATGTTAAAGGGCATGGCAAGGTCATCACCTATATCCATTCTAAAACTCAATTAGGTTGTTAGAACAACAAAGTAGAACTTTAATTAAATCATGCTATTTTAAATCCCAAGGTTCTAAAACAATTTCAAATAGTCCCAAATTAATATATACTATTAAACAAGTCATGGCCAATACAAACATCAAGTTAAAACTTTAATTAAGCTAATGGGACCACAAAATAGATTTTAATTAATTCTTTTAATTAAAATCTCTAGATTTTCAAACTTAACCAAATGCTCTCAATTTAACATATCTTAGAGAACATGCCAATGACTAATGAAATATCACATTACAAGCTTATTTCATGCAAGTTACACCTATGTAAATTAAACTTTCACTAAAGTTAAATATAAAATAAAGGTTGCAATTCTCATGTAATTAATCCAAATTTAATATATGTGAACAACCACACCAAAGCTTAATTTTTTAGCATGCCACAATTCAATTCCAAGTTGTATATCACCATGAGGATTAAATCTTAAACATGGAATTTAATTAAATAAAAGGTTTCAAAACATAACCGAATATTCTAAATCAAATATATGTGAAGCTATATGGCATGTAAATCAAGAATATCAAGTCAGAATTCAAATAGAGTGAATAGTGCTCTCGGGGCAAATTAATTAATTAAATTAATTAATAATTACTAATTTTGAAAACACCTCCAATTACTTTCAAATTCAACTATGTTGGAGAGCATGCTAAGGCCTAATTTAATATGCTAACACATATAGATTTTAAGCTAGTTAAGGCCATGTGAATTAATCTTTCACCTAAGATAAATATTAAATAAAATCTTTAATACTTATTCAAATGTTCCAATTTTAATACACGACAATGAGCGTAACAATATAAAATCATGCTACATGTTTAAATCAAGTCATGAGCAACCGGAAAAATTAGATCCCGTACAAGAAAAATAAATAATAAAATCTCTAGATTTTATATTTACTTATGCAAACAAGTAGTATAAGCATCACAAGCATGTTATATAACAAGAATTTAAACCTAGAACATCTCCTACCTCAATTTGAGATGAAAATCCCAAAGGCCCACCAAAATGGAACGACTCCGAATCTGACGAAACTACTAGGTTTTGTCGGGGATAACGCCGTGAACATAACCCCCATGAAAGCCCCATCAAAATCATAACTTGACCTGAAAACCAAACTCAAGAAATGGTCAAAACTGAATTCTAATAAGGGGAAAAGGTAGAGCACGGCGAAGGGAACAACAAACGTTAAGGCCGAAGACTTTCCATCAAGGAAAAGTGAACCAAAAGAGGAGAGAGAAGATGGCAGCACCCCTTGGGCTGCCATGGGAGCTCTAGGTCATGCATGAAGAGAGGAGAAGATGAAAAATGAAATATCTCACCCCCCTTTTATAGAAATCTCAAAAAGTGCCCCAAACGGGCCCCGTCGGGTCTGAAAAAGTAAAATTTGAGTAGACGAGCTCAAATGGCAAAACTTTGTGAACAAAAAAGATTTAAAACGATAAAATATGAATAACGGAAGAAACGGCGTCAAAAACCGAGTCCCGAGCAGAAAGTTATGCCCAAAACAAGTTTAGCGTAAACTGGGGCCAAAAACCCTGACACTGGAAAACATCGACCAGGAGGAAATTCCAACAGTACACAACTTGACAAAATGTAAAAATGAATCCCGTATGAGGATCCAGGCTCAAAACAAGACATTTTGCAATAACTTTCATTAATTGCACAATGGTCCCTCCAAAAAGTGAAAACTGCACTTATGGCCCAGAATAAAAATATCTTCCAAAAATATTTTCTTAAAAACCCCTGAAATAAAATATCTTCAAAAGATATTTATGAAAAACACTCCAAGAAAAGAAAATAATTTCAAAGAACTTTGCATCCATGCCCCTATGGACACCGGTAGCAACCAGAGTACTTTCTTACAAAAGTAAAGATACGTATTTCGTGGAAACCACTCAAGATGGAGATACATGAAGTCAAAAACCAACTCTGAACACAAGAAGTGTGGTTACGCCAACAAAGTGTCAAACGGGGAAAAGACAAAATAGGGAAAAGGACAAAATAGGGAAAATGACGAAAAATGAATAGTGTCGAAAAACGAAAAATGGGAAAATGACTGGGTCCTCAAAGGAAGTTGTCAATTCACATGAAAGAGTTTCAGAAACCAATTTCGAGCACTCCAGATGACACTAAGCGACACGAAACAGAGCTCAGAAAAGAAAATTAAACGAAAAAAATTCATTCATAAAATTTCAAGAAAAAGGAAAGGAAGGTAAATGACCGGGTCGTTATAACCTACCCTCCTTAAAGGAATTTCATCCCCGAAATTAGGAACATACCAGAGAGAATAGAATAATGACCGAACAAAAGCTCAAATCAAAGGACAGCTCACAACGCACTGAAAGACAAATCCTGAAGTCTAAAGATCAACTAAAGGAACGCGAAACTATGAACTGAGACAACACCTCATACGAATCAGCACGTTAACTCAACGTCAACTACCTAGAGAATCCCAA
Organism: Cornus florida; assembly: GCF_030987335.1. Classification (NCBI taxonomy): domain Eukaryota; kingdom Viridiplantae; phylum Streptophyta; class Magnoliopsida; order Cornales; family Cornaceae; genus Cornus; species Cornus florida. Next base: position 72,555,488 of record NW_026775578.1, read on the forward strand.
GACAACAAAACTTTGAAACATGATAGAAGAAGAGAGTAACACGGTAGTATGAACAGTGACCAAAACTCGCCCACACTTACTCGTCAGTAAGGTAGCATGACAGTATAAGGCACTAGTTTGTAACATGCTCAGGAAGGGAACTTTTTGATACAAATGACATCAATGTCAAAAATGATCATTACCAAAAGCACAGCGGGAACCAGGCATCTGCAAGAGTTGGGGTAGCTAATCCCAAAACTCTGACAACAATGACACTGGCACCATTATGCTTAAGGCCTTAGATCTAAAAGCCACAATGGAAAAAGAAATGAAACGGTGCCTCCCTGGCCCACGTCTCACTCCACCAGGCAAGGAAAAGGAAATGAATCGCAGTCATCTACGCTCACATGAGCCTCACTCACATCAACCAACAGAACAGACAAGAAGGTTCCCTACATGGGTCCTCACAGAATGAATTTCTCCTATCCAAGGAAGAAACTCGTGAAACAAGAACGCATCTAAGGGATACGACAGATCCTAAGAGACAATGCAAAAACCTGACATAAAGTAAACAAGTAGCATGCAATATAGCATAACTATCTACTCACACAAGTAGTAAACAAGTTGCCATACAAACAAATAAGCATGTTATCAAATCAAACATGTTATCAAGAAGCACGCAGACATGTTATCACACCAGAATATGATAGTGACACAGAACATGTTATCAGGAAGCATATATACACAAAAGCATGCTCAACCAATGATAGATGTCTCAAAACACCTAAACATGTGAACATGTTATCATACAAGACATGTTATCAAGATACAAATGACAAATCAAAGCAAAACAACATGAGCATGATATGCACCCAAAACCCGTCGTCCAAGGTATTCGAACCCGGACGCTCTGATACCACCTGTGACTACCCTGGTTTTTAGGCCAGCGTGTCCTGTGATGAACCGTAAGGATGATCCGATAACGGATCCAAATGCGGAAGCGAAAATAGAAAACAAGACTCTAAGAAATCAAAGTGACCTTCCATGAGGTTGTAGAACTTAACAAGAACTGATGCGAAAACAAAAGGTCAAAAATATGACAAATAAGCCCCTAGGGGCAAAATAGTCATTTTTGAAAAATGTAGATTCGGGTGCCACCGAGCACACTACTGGAAGGACAACGAAAAACTAATCAAGATGGACTCAAGAATCGCATGATTCGGAGTCCGGACGAAGGAGAAACGGCATGACGAAGAAAAACTAGCACTTAAAGCAAAAAGGGTAAACTGGTAATTATCCAGAAAGAACCCGGTGCAACCGAGCACACCTTTGGAAAGACCGCGAAAAATTAGTCAAGTTCAAAAAAAAGTTCACTCTATTTGGAGTCCGGACGAGGGAGAAACGAGGGTTTGAAGTTGAGACGTCGCGACGGCCCGATGAAGGCGATGGCGCACAAGGCGCCCACGCGCGATACCACCGGCGCGAATGCCGGTGTCCAAAGACATGGCTGGTGGCAGCCCTTGGCTGCTGCTACATTTTTTTTGATCTGCCCAAAACTGAGGCTTGAAACGGAGGTCAAGACGAGTTTTTCTGGAAAAACACGAAGAAGAAACCTCCCCTAAAATTGATTTTTCTACCCAACAACACGGACGGAATAAAAAAAATCTCACTGTGAAATCCCCAAAATGCCCCTAGATCAGAACTGAACAAGAGGGTTAAAAGTTGCTACAGTGACTGTCTGCAACTGAGAGCAAAAACGGGCTAGAAGATGAATTTTTCTGGAAAAACACAAAGAAGAAACCCCCCTCAAAATTGAATTTTCTATGTGACTCATGAAAGAATTCATAAAAAACATAATGTAGAATACCCGAAATGCCCCTCCATGAAATCTGGTCATGGAGGTCCAAAAAGCTGCTAAGTTGGAAAACTGAGAGCTAAACTTCGTAAGCGATTTCTGATATCAAAACAACATTTTCTGGAAAAAAAGGGAAAGGAAATCCCCCCTAAAATCATGTTTTCTATTCAACCATATTGAAAGAAGAAAATAAAACCGCCGTGAAAAGTCTATAATGCCCTTAGATCAGAATATGCAAAAAAAATGCGAAATGAATTCACAAGAGACTCAAAACACAAACGATAAGGTTTTTCCCGGAAACGACTATGCACGCAAACGTAACTTGCCTATTTGGACGTGCTACAATTGTAGTACCCCTAATTTTAAAAAGGATAGTCTCGGTATTTTTAATATTTATTGTATTGCCTTTTAATTTATTTTATAGTCTTTATCGCATTTTTATTTATTTTATTATTTTTTTCATTTGTTTAATTGGTTATTTGAAATTTGAATTAAATTGGTTTTATGTGATTATTTGGTTTAATTATTGTTTACCTATGTGTCATGTGTTTTAAATTGAATTAAGTTATCTTTTATTATTTAATTGGCATTTTATTGTTTAAGTGTTTTTAATTATTTAATTGGGTTTTTAATTGGAATTAATTAGTTAAGTGGATTAAGTGTTTTTAATTATTTAATTGGGTTTTTAATTGGAAGTAATTAGTTAAGTGAATTTAATTATTTAATTGTTTTTTTCATTTAATTCTGTTTTAAGTTACAGTTAACTTTAGGGTTGGAATTTCACGTATAGGTAAGCCGTAACAGAGGTAGTTTCATGGGCCGACTAGGTTTAGAATTAGGGCTCTGTCTCTGATTAAACACGGATTAGGGTTTGTGTTTTTACGCCTATATATATATACGGTTATACTCTGTATCAAGGGTTGGAAAAAAACCCTATTCACGTACCAAAGATACAGAGAGAGAAACGGAGAGCAGTTGTGGGAAAACAGAGTGAGGCTTAAGAGGAATTGTACAGAGAGGACCAAGGAGGTTGAGTAAGAAACAGAGTTATAAGAAGCTTGGCGGCGTTCAGAATTGCCGGAAAACTTAGAGACGACACAGGGATTTCAAAATTGAAATCACATGCAAGTTCTTATCTTCCTCCTTCTCTTTGGCTCGTGTTTAGTGCACCTAGATAGTCTCTAGGGATTAACTAATTAGTAAATGAAACTTAGGTGTTTAATGTATGCTTGTTGATGATTTGTTTGCATTGAATCCAAATCTGTTTACAGTTCGTGTATTGTTGCTCCCAGTTCTGTTCATTAAAGCATATTAAAATCTGTTGAGATTTTAGTTATGATTCTTGCCTCTATCTTCTGTAAACAAACCTTGGGGATGTTAATGGGAAGATATAAGACTCCTAAGATTAGTTTGTGAAGAGAAACAGAGAGGTTGGAATAGAATTATAGTTTCAGTTTTGTTCCTCACGCGGGTTAGTTCGGTAGCAAATTTAATCTCTGTAGTTGATTTTAATAGTTGTTATCAAGCCATTGGGATGCTACTGGGCATTAATATGACACCTAAGTTTGGTTTTAAAAACTAACAGAGTGTTAGGAATAAGCCGGAGAAGGAGCACAAGAGCTGAAACAATGCACCGGGGAAAAAGGCTCTCAAAGGAGGTGAGAGCCGGCTCCATAGAAGTGGGAGCCGGCTCCCACAACAAAGTAGAGCAGGCTCTAAGGAGTCCTAGAGCTGGCTCTAGGCTGGAAAAAGAGCCTGCTCCAAATTTTGGAGCAGGATCCCTTTTTATTTTGGATTTATTTTAAGTTTTTTTTTTTAATTTTCTACGTACTATGTTCACTGTTGGAGCATGGAGACTATTTGAGTGAATTTGGAACTTTACAGAGGAATTAAGGAATGAATTTTGAGTGTTATTAAGACCCTAAATTGATTAAAGTTTAATTCTAAATTGTCGGGACAAACAGTGTAAAAATTAAGGCACTTAATAAATGGAAGTTGAATTAATTGTTGAATTTAATTTCAGCAATTTGATGGAATATAATGTGTTTATAAAACTTGTTTTAGAATGCATTCAAGTGCATGATAAGGTCATTTAATTATTAATTTTGATCTATGCATGCTTAGGAGGCTAGTTGCTGAATTATTAAATCGTTTCCTGCAACTATATGGTTAATGCCTGGATTTAAATTGCCGAAATATTAAACAATCTTCTGAAATTGTTTTAGCAATTTATTGGATAATAATAGGATTATTTAACCTATTCACATGCATGATGGAGTCCCTGACATATTAAATTCGGTTTCAGCATGCTCTGGATGTTAGTTGTTGATTTGTTAAATCGTCTTCTGCAACTATATGGTTAAATGCTTGGATTTAAATTGCTGAAGCTTTAAATATTTTTCTGCAATTGTTTGGATGGTGGTTTTTGGGTCTGTAAATTATTAAACTGTTATATATGTTGTAATTTACCTGGATATGGAGGATTGTATGTACCGGTATGGGACGGTGACATACAAGTGACGGTTTAGCTCAAAACGCATAAACCTAACCTAATGGATTAATGGAATGGATTGAAAGATATCGAATCCTAATTGTGACTAAGTCAGACCAACTGTAACCAAGTTGGATGACTTCCTGGATTAACGGATGGTAGTTAAGTCATATCCACTGAATAAGTTGAGTGACTAACTAGTTGGTTTATTGTAGGTCAGTTTAATAAATAGTTGAACTGCTTACCCTGGATTTGGACGGACTTTATATTTATGTTTATGGTACCACGAGTTAAGCTTGAGTCTTAGACTCGTTGGTTAAGGTGCGTATATGCAGTGGACGCGTAGCTGGTTATAATAGGTTGAGGTGTACCCTGTTAGGTCTAGGTATTCATGCCCACCTTTGGGTGCGTATTCGCATGTTACCTTCTATTCAAGTTGAGACCCCTATTATAGACTAGTGAATGTCCCTTAGTGTGGATATATTTATACGTATGGACTAGATAGATATTGTGAGGTGTCTACGGTGTATCTGCGTATCGGGTCACTGTATGGATTGCAGTTAGATTAGAACTTGCTCGTGGGTCTGACCCACTCCTTTATTATTCTTTTCAGGTACAGGACGGTTCCAGCCTTAGAGCTTGATCGTGCTTGTCGAGGACAGTCTCACTTTCATCGGATTACGTAGGACTTTCCCCGATGTTTCTAGTATTATCTATTTTCAGTTTCAATCTCAGTTGAATCTTTAGTTAGGGGTCCATCAGTGGATTCCCAAGTTGTAACTTTGAAGTTTTGGAGGATTGGAGTTTTAAATTTTCAGTTACACATGGAGGATTTTATTGTTTTTATTTCTTTCAGTTTTATTCTATCTTTATTGGTTTTGTCATCTGTGTTTGTTTTAAAATACTTTAATTGTTTGATATTCCCTCGGGTTTGGGCCTAGGCCTTATCAACCCGTGTCTCGGATCCGAGGGGTATCACAGTTGGTATCAGAGCACTCCAGGTTCAAGTGTCTCTAGGACGTTTCGTATTAAGACTTCCGCGTAACATTTTTTTTATATAGAGCTTATGTTTAGGATTCGTTGAATTCTTTTACGGTTCGTTTAAACTCGTACTGATGTCTGTCTTTCTATGTTAACAGCATGGTTAACACTGGAAGAGGACAGAACATGAACAGTCGATAGAGGAGAGCGGCACGTAGACAGCAGGAACGTCTACAACGTCGGCAAATGGAAGAAGAGCAGCAAATGCCAGGGTTTTAGGAGGAGCAGGAGGATGTTCAACAAGCTCAGGGTCGGGTCAGAGATCCAGAGATTCCTCCACACCTCAATGACCTTGTTGCTCGGGCTCTAGAGGCTGGGGTAACAGCTGCACTCCGGAGCCAACCACAGGTTCAGCAGGCACTTGTACCGGCACCAGTGGTTCAGACGGATTCTTGGAGAAAGGCTAGGAGCTATTTCACAAAGGGGAGTCCACCTGTGTTCTCAGGCTCCACCGATGCGAGAGCAGCTCACCAGAGGAAACAAGACATTGAGCATCATCTTCGTTTGGTTCAGTGCACGGAGGTTCAAAAGCAGATGCTTGCTACTTTCAAGCTAGTTGGGGATGCACTACAGTGGTGGGAGTCAGTTACCACCCCAGAGGAGAGGATGACATTGACTTATGATGAGTTCAGTGCTCGCTTTGAGGAGAAATATTTTCCCTATGCAGTCAGGGCAGCTATGAAGACCGAGTTTCTAAATCTGCAGTAAGGAAACATGACAGTGGCGGAGTATGAGCAGCAGTTCACACGCTTGTCTCTCTTTGCACCGGAGGAGGTGGATACAGAGGAGAAGAAGCGTAACAGTTTCGTGAAGGGACTGATGTGGTCTATCAAAAGAGCTATTACAGGTAGTCCAGCCTATACTACCTATGCTCAGGTGGTAGACGCCGCTCTACAACAGTATCAGTTGACTGTGGACATCAGACAAGCTCGTGGTGAGAAGCGGAGTGATAAAGACTCTACTAACCAGTCACCTGAAAAGGGGAATGGCAATGGTCACCGGCAGAATGACAAAGGCAAGTTCCAGGGCTAACAGCCTTGGAAGAAGCACAAGGGTGGTTCAGATGCTCATCGGAATGGGGCACCTATTCAGAGGCAATAGAATGGGGGACCACAGGCAGGACAGGGTCAGCCACAGGCTAACCGACAGAGGAGGCCATTTGGTACTTTCCAGGGTAGTTGTTACACTTGTGGAGAGTATGGTCATACCACCAGGTAGTGTCCTAAAGCAGGACAGGGACAGGGACAGTATGTGCAGCAGGGACAGAGGGCATCAGTGCCTCTACCAGCTCCACAGGTTCCATGGATTCAGGGACAGACATATCTGGCTTTACCGGCACCGCCGCAGACTCAGGGACATGCACTACAGCAGTTACATTATGGCAGGGTGTATAACCCCATGCCACAGGATGTTCAGGCACCTCAGACTATTGAGGGTAAGTATCCTATTCATGGTTTGCGTGGACGTGTTTTATTTGATACAGGTGCTACACACTCAATTGTAGTTAGGACTTTTGTTGCTTTATCTGGGATAAGGACGAGAGTATGCGCTAGACCTTAGGGTATTTCTACACCATTGGGTGATACAGCTATTATACATGAGAATGATGGGCCTGTGACATTAGATATTGGCAGACTCAGATTTCTAGCCAATCTACTAGTCCTGGACATGCACACTTAAGATGTGATACTTGGGATGGATTGGTTGTCTCACTACCATACCCAAGTTGATTATTTTGATAGATCTATTATTTTTACCATACCTGGTCAGGATATGTATGTAGTAGCTATGCCACGTTCTAAAGGAGGCGGTAGCACCTATTTGTTCCATATGGAGGAGAAAAAGGATGAGGGGATTACGGTGTCATTGTATAACATACCAATTATACAGGATTTCCCGGATGTATTTCAGGAGATTCCAGGATTGCCACTTAGTCGCGAGATCAATTTTGTGATAGACTTAGCTCCAGGCACTGCGCCTATTGCTAGGGCACCCTATAGGATGGCACCGGTAGAGATGAGAGAGCTGAGGGATCAGATTCAGCAGTTACTCAACCAGGGTTTTATTCGTAGGAGTACATCACCTTGGGGAGCACCGGTTCTATTTGTGAAGAAGAAGGATGGTTCGCTTCGTCTGTGTATAGATTACAGAGAGTTGAATAAGGTTATGATTTGTAACAAGTATCCTTTGCCCAGGATTGATGACTTGTTTGATCAGTTAAGGGGAGCCATATACTTCTCCAAGATTGATCTGCGTTCTGGGTATCATCAGCTGAGGGTTAGGGAGCAGGATATTCCTAAGACAACATTTCTCACGAGATATGGTTCTTATGAGTTTCGTGTTATACCGTTTGGGACAACTAATGCACCTGCAGTGTTCATGGACTTGATGAATAGAGTCTTCCGGGCTTATCTGGATCAGTTTGTTATTGTCTTTATTGATGACATCTTAATCTATTCTCGGTCGGAGGACGATCATGCTAGACATCTTCGCATAGTCTTGCAGACGCTTCATGAGCACCAGTTATATGCCAAGTTCGAGAAGTGTGAATTTTGGCAGCAGGAGGTGAAATTTCTGGGTCACGTAGTGTCAGAAAAGGGGATAGCAGTGGATCCGGCCAAGGTTTCAGCTGTGGTTGAGTGGGGACAGCCTACATCACCTACTGAGATTCGGAGTTTTCTCGGTCTAGCAGGATATTATAGGAGATTCATCCAGGGGTTCTCCAAGATAGCAGGACCACTCACTCATCTGACCAAGAAGGATGTACAGTTCGTGTGGAATGAACACTGTCAGCGAGCTTTTGATGAGAAGGAAGCTGACTTCTACACCGATTTTGGCTACTCCGCAGAGCGGGATAGAGTATCTTGTTTACACGGATGCTTCGTTGCAGGGTCTTAGATGTGTATTGATGTAGGAGGAGCGATCGATTTCTTATAGATCTCGGAAACTTAAGCCTCATGAGCTTAATTATCCAACACATGATTTGGAGTTGGCAGCAGTGGTCTTTGCCTTGCGTATTTGGAGGCATTATCTGTTAGGTGAGTCCTTCAGATTATTCAGTGATCACAAGAGTCTGCAGTACTTATTCACTCAACGGGAGCTGAATATGAGACAGCGCAGATGGTTGGAGTTTGTAAAAGACTATCATTTTTCTATACAGTATCATCCAGGGAAAGCGAATGTGGTGGCGGATGCACTCAGTCGCTGACCTGTTGGTAGTCTTTCTGCTCTATTCACTACTGAGTGGAATGCTTTGAAGAGTGTGGATGAGTTATCGGATGCTTTTATGGCTTGCATGGTGGTTACACCTTCCATCATTCGCAAGGTTTTACAAGCACAACTCACCGATCAGCAGTGTGTCGACAAGGTCGCAGAGATAGCTTCCGGAGAGGTTCCATTCTACTATGTTAGGGCTGATGGAGGTTTAAGGTACAAGGGACAGTTAGTGGTACCTTCTGCTAATAATTTGAGGAAGGATGTGATGACTGAGACTCACCACTCTGAGTTCTCTGTTCATCCAGGAGGCGATAAGATGTATCAAGATATGAAGCGGCAGTTTTGGTGGGCAGGTATGAAGAGGGATATTGCTCTTTTTGTTTCTCAATGTAGTACTTGTCAAATGGTTAAGATTGATCATCAGAGGCCACTAGGAGCTCTACAGTCACTACCAATTCCGGAGTGGAAATGGGAGAGCATATCTATGGATTTTGTGGAGAGGTTGCCAAATTCTTTCAAGGGGCATAATTCCATATGGGTCATTATGGATAGGTTGACTAAGTCAGCTCATTTCTTGCCTATTTGCACTGACTACACTTCGGAGCAGTTGGCGAGGCTTTACATTTCAGAGATTGTGAAGCTACATGGCATTCCATTGTCTATTATATCGGACAAGGATTCGAGCTTTGTATCAGGATTTTGGAAGAGTTTTCAGCAGGCTTTAGGTACGGAGTTACACCTTAGTACTGCTTATCATCCTTAGACTGACGGACAGACTGAGAGGATGAATCAGATTATGGAAGATATGCTTCGGTCGTGTGTCCTGGATTTCAAGGGCCACTAGGAGGAATATTTGCCACTTGTGGAGTTTGCTTATAACAAAAGTTTTCAGAAGACTATTGGGATGGCACCTTTTGAGGCATTATACAGTCAACCGTGTCGATCACTTGTTTGTTGGATGGAGGTTGGAGAGAATCGATTCTTAGGTCCTGAGTTCATCAAGGATACCTCTGAAAAGATTACTCTTATTTGAGATCACATGCGTACTGCCCAAAGTAGGCAGAAGAGCTATGCTGATCGTCGCACTCGTGCTTTGGAGTTTCAGGTTGGGGATCAGGTTCTTCTTAAAGTATCTCCTATGAAGGGTGTTATGCGCTTTGGGAAGAAAGGGAAGTTGTCTCCGCGGTTTGTCGGTCCATTCATGATTACGGATCAAGTTGGAGCTGTTGCTTATCGGTTGGCACTGCCAGATAATTTGGACCGCGTACACAATGTATTCCATGTGTCCATGTTGCGGAAATTTCTGCGAGATGAGGATCGGTATCAGCATATCAATGTTAGAGAGGTTGAGTTGCAGCCGGATGCAACTTATTTGGAGCCACCATGTCGTATTGTCGATCGTCGGGATCAAATCCTTCACAATAAGGTTATCCCTATGGTTCGTGTGCAGTGGAGTCATCACAATGAGGCTGAGTCCACTTGGGAATGGGAGGATGTCATTCGCTCGCAGTTTCCTGAGATATTGGAAGAAGGTAAGAGCGAATTCCGAGGACGGAATTCCTTTTGTTAGGGGGGGGGGGGGGGAGAATGTAATACCCCTAATTTTAAAAAGGATAGTCTCAGCATTTTTAATATTTATTGTATTGCCTTTTAATTTATTTTATTGTCTTTATCGCATTTTTATTTATTTTATTATTTTTTTCATTTGTTTAATTGGTTATTTGAAATTTGAATTAAATTGGTTTTATGTGATTATTTGGTTTAATTATTGTTTACCTATGTGTCATGTGTTTTAAATTGAATTAAGTTATCTTTTATTATTTAATTGGCATTTTATTGTTTAAGTGTTTTTAATTATTTAATTGGGTTTTTAATTGGAATTAATTAGTTAAGTGGATTAAGTGTTTTTAATTATTTAATTGGGTTTTTAATTGGAATTAATTAGTTAAGTGGATTTAATTATTTAATTGTTTTTTTTATTTAATTTTGTTTTAAGTTACAGTTAACTTTGGGGTTGGAATTTCACGTATAGGTAAGCCGTAACAGAGGTAGTTTCATGGGCCGACTAGGTTTAGAATTAGGGCTCTGTCTCTGATTAAACACGGATTAGGGTTTGTGCTTTTACGCCTATATATATATACGGTTATACTCTGTATCAAGGGTTGGAAAAAAACCCTATTCACGTACCAAAGATACAGAGAGAGAAACGGAGAGCAGTTGTGGGAAAACAGAGTGAGGCTTAAGAGGAATTGTACAGAGAGGACCAAGGAGGTTGAGTAAGGATTAGAGACAGAGTTATAGGAAGCTTGGCGGCATTCAGAGTTGCCGGAAAACTTAGAGACGACACAGGGATTTCAAAATTGAAATCACAGGTAAGTTCTTATCATCCTCCTTCTCTTTGGCTCGTATTCTGTGCACCTAGATAGTCTCTAGGGATTAACTAATTAGTAAATGAAACTTATGTGTTTAATGTATGCTTGTTGATGATTTGTTTGCATTGAATCCAAATCTGTTTACAGTTCGTGTATTGTTCTGTTCATTAAAGCATATTAAAATCTGTTGAGATTTTAGTTACGATTCTTGCCTCTATCTTCTGTAAACAAACCCTGGGGATGTTAATGGTATGATATAAGACTCCTAAGATCAATTTGTGAAGAGAAACAGAGAGGTTGGAATAGAATTATAGTTTCAGTTTTGTTCCTAACGCGGGTTAGTTCGGTAGCAAATTTAATCTCTGTAATTGATTTTAATTGTTGTCATCAAGCCATTGGGATGCTACTGGGTATTAATATGACACCTAAGTTTGGTTTTAAAAACTAACAGAGTGTTAGGAATAAGCCGGAGAAGGAGCACAAAAGCTGAAACAACGCACCGGGGACGAAAGCTCTCAAAGGAGGTGAGAGCCGGCTCCATAGAAGTGGGAGCCGGCTCCCACAACAAAGTAGAGCCAGGTCTAAGGAGTCCTAGAGCTGGCTCTAGGCTGGAAAAAGAGCCTGCTCCAAACTTTAGGGCAAGCACCCTTTTTATTTTTGATTTATTTTAAGTTTTTTTTTTAATTTTCTACGTACTATGTTCACTGTTGGAGCATGGAGACTATTTGAGTGAATTTGGAACTTTACAGAGTGATTATGGAATTAATTTTGAGTGTTATTAAGACCCTAAATTGATTAAAGTTTAATTCTAAATTGTCGGGACAAACAGTGTAAAAATTAAGGCACTTAACAAATGGAAGTTGAATTAATTGTTGAATTTAATTTCAACAATTTGATGGAATATAATGTGTTTATAAAACTTGTTTTAGAATGCATTCAAGTGCATGATAAGGTCATTTAATTATTAATTTTGATCTATGCATGCTTAGGAGGCTAGTTGCTGAATTATTAAATCATTTCCTGCAACTATATAGTTAATGCTTGGATTTAAATTGCCGAAATATTTAACAATCTTCTGAAATTGTTTTAGCAATTTATTGGATAATAATAGGATTATTTAACCTATTCACATGCATGATGGAGTTCCTGACATATTAAATTTGGTTTATGCATGCTCTGGATGTTAGTTGTTGATTTGTTAAATCATCTTCTGCAACTATATGGTTAAATGCTTAGATTTAAATTGCTGAAGCTTTAAATATTTTTCTGCAATTGTTTGGATGGTGGTTTTTGGGTCCGTAAATTATTAAACTGTTATATATGATGTAATTTACCTGGATATGGAGGATTGTATGTACCGGTATGGGACGGTGACATACTAGGGACGGTTTAGCTCAAAATGCATAAACCTAACCTAATGGATTAATGGAATGGATTGAAAGATATCGAATCCTAATTATGACTAAGTCAGACCAGCTATAACCAAGTTGGATGACTTCCTGGATTAACGAATGGTAGTTAAGTCATATCCACTGAATAAGTTGAGTGACTAACTAGTTGGTTTATTGTAGGTCAGTTTAATAAATAGTTGAACTACTTACCCTGGATTTGGACAGACTTTATATATACGTTTATGGTACCACGAGTTGAGCTTGATTCTCAGACTCGTTGGTTAAGGTGTGTATATGCAGTGGACACGTAGCTGGTTATAATAGGTTGAGGTGTACCCTGTTAGGTCTAGGTGCTCATGCCCACCTTTGGGTGCGTATTCGCATGTTGCCTTCTATTCAGGTTGAGACCCCTATTATAGACTAGTGAATGTCCCTTAGTGTGGATATATTTATACGTATGGACTAGATAGATATTGTGAGGTGTCTACAGTGTATCTGCGTATCGGGTCACTGTATGAATTGCAGTTAGATTAGAAATTGCTCATGGGTCTAACCCACTCCTTTATTATTCTTTTCAGGTACAGGACGGTTCCAGCCTTAGAGCTTGATCGTGCTTGTCGAGGACAGTCTCACTTTCATCGGATTACGTAGGACTTTCCCCGATGTTTCTAGTATTATCTATTTTCAGTTTCAGTCTCAGTTGAATCTTTAGTTAGGGGTCCATCAGTGGATTCCCAAGTTGTAACTTTGAAGTTTTGGAGGATTGGAGTTTTAAATTTTCAGTTACACATGGAGGATTTTAGTGTTATTATTTCTTTTAGTTTTATTCTATCTTTATTGGTTTTGTCATCTGTGTTCGTTTTAAAATACTTTAATTGTTTGATATTCCCTCGGGTTTAGGCCTGGGCCTGATCAACCCGTGTCTCGGATCCGAGGGGTATCACAACAATGGTCCACGACTTAAATATACCACCGATACAAAATTCGACCCCCCAACGGGCAAAAAGGCAAAAATGGAACTTGGAATGAAAACTCGGAATCCAAAAATATAAAACGGGATCAAATGACCATTTGGCCCTTGGCCACACTTTGTACAAGATTAATAAGACCCTATGAAAGAATGAAAATGGAATTCCCACACCCGATGCAACCATGGTGAAGCAATGACTTGCGATTTTTCAAGGTTTTCATAATATTTCAAGAAGTTAAAAAGTTGTATAGAATACAATACACATGTCATTGGCCTCCGGCCTTATCTCATACATGTCAAATACATTGAAAGGAGTGCACTTATGTACACATTACATACATGGAATCAAATATGCATATTTTGACATATAAGTCTACAAAATGACATTTCATGCTAACATTTGCATGAAATGGAAACTTGAAAGCTACACGACATCCAAGGAATGCTAGGCGTCACGAACCAAGTCTTCGTACCTGAAATATGCCCCAGTATCGTAGGGGTGAGTAACATAAAGCTACTCGTAGGAGATGAGCATGCATCGACCTAGCATTTTACAAATTTATCACCTTAAGGTGAAACATGTTAAAGGGGTTCATGCCACCTAACATCTATATCGAAATGAGACTCAGGGAGCATCCTAAGCTACCTTAGAGTGTTTCTAACATAAATCACATCATCTATGCCATTTAAACAATATGGAAGCACGTTATACAAAGAAACAAGATATAGGTTCTTAATGGTATTAACTTGCAATCTAACCACATAAAAGCATATTATACAATGCAACAAAATACAATTTCTTAAAGCTATCAGCTTGAAATCTAAAGCACGAAAACAACAGAAGTGGGTCATGCCACCTAACGTCTAAGTTATAAATGAATTAATAGGATCAATCCTAAGCTTTGTTAGAACGTCAAAACACAATTTTCAATATCGATGCAATTTAACCAACATTGGAACTTCCAATACAACGCATAAAGCACAATTTCGCAAAGTTAACATCCTATAACTTAAAATGGAATGACAAATAAGAAACAACAAGTTACAACATCATCTAGTTATCAACTTGAAAATGAAATGCGAAATCAAACAAAGTGGATACTCGGACGTCACGCCGGATCAGACCGACAACATAGTTACTTTAGGGTTACTAGCCCATAGGTAACCTCCCTATGTGTGCACTAGACTATATATAAAGGGACTATCCCCTATACCAGAACCACGTCCTAGCCATAGTCAAACAACGACATCCTTAAGTTTCCAAAATCAACAAGTTATGCAACAACGCATATATCAACAGGAATATGCAAGATAATCAACTATCTACTAAGCACAACCAACTTTGGAAACCTATACAATACAAGCTCTAAATCCACAACTAATATTATATGATGAATGTCGAATCTTCAGTGTGCAATTCGTTACACGCTATGCATGAAAGATGTTAAACATGAAGTCTGCAAATCATTACACAAGGCAACAATATATTCAATAACGAAAACATATTCTCATGAATACAAACATAGTAACTATGTTAGCCAATGTTCAAAACATAACCAAATGAATATACAACAAGTCTAAGTCCATGATTTGAATATAGAAACCACTTCTAAAACACAACTAGATCATGGAGCAAATTGAAAGAATTTAAATAGATAAGTATAATTAAATTCTCTAGATTTCTGATTCAATTTCAATTAACCTCAATTTAATACATGTTAAAGGGCATGGCAATGTCATCACCTATATCCATTCTAAAACTCAATTAGGTTGTTAGAACAACAAAGTAGAACTTTAATTAAATCATAGTAATTTAAATCCCAAGGTTCTAAAACAACTTCAAATAGTCCCAAATTAATATATAGTAGTAAACAAGTCATGGCCAATACAAACATTAAGTTAAAACCTTAATTAAGCTAATAGGACCACAAAATAGATTTTAATTAATTCTTTTAATTAAAATCTCTAGATTTTTAAACTTAACCAAATGCTCTTAATTTAACATATCTTAGAGAACATGCCAAGGACTAATGTAATATCACATTACAAGCTTATTTCATGCAAGTTACACCTATGTAAATTAAACTTTCGCTAAAGTTAAATATAAAATAAAGGTTGCAATTCTCATGCAATTAATCCCAATTTCATATATGTGAACAACCACACCAAAGCTTAATTTTCTAGCATGCCAGAATTCAATTCCAAGTTGTATATCACCACGAGGATTAAATCTTAAACATGGAATTTAATTAAATAAAAGGTTTCAAAACATAACCGAATATTCTAAATCAAATATATGTGAAGCTATATGGCATGTAAATCAAGAATATCAAGTCGGAATTCAAATAGAGTGAATAGTGCACTCGGGGCAAATTAATTAATTAAATTAATTAATAATTACTAATTTTGAAAACCCCTCCAATTACTTTCAAATTCAACTATGTTGGAGAGCATGCTAAGGCCTAATTTAATATGCTAACACATATAGATTTTAAGCTAGTTAAGGCCATGTGAATTAATCTTTCACCTAAGATAAATATTAAATAAAATCTTTAATACTTATTCAAATGTTTCAATTTTAATACACGCCAATGAGCATATCAAGAGGCAATATAAAATCATGCTACATGTTTAAACCAAGTCATGAGTAACCGGAAAAATTAGATCGCGTACAAGAAAAATAAATAATAAAATCTCTAGATTTTATATTTAATCATGCAAACAAGTAGTATAAGCATCACAAGCATGCTATATAACAAGAATTTAAACCTAGAACATCTCCTACCTCAATTTGAGATGAAAATCCTAAAGGCCCACCAAAATGGAACGGCTCCGAATCTGACGAAACTACTAGGTTTTGTTGGAGACAACGCCGTGAACATAACCCCCATGAAAGCCCCATGAAAATTATAACTTGACCTCAAAACCAAACTCAAGAAATGGTCAAAATTGAATTCTAATAAGGGGGAAAGGTAGAGCACGGCGAGGGGAACAACAAATGTTAAGGCCGAAGACTTTCCATCAAGGAAAAGTGAACCAAAAGAGCAGAGAGAAGATGGCAGCACCCCTTGGGCTGCCATGGGAGCTCCAGGTCATGCATGAAGAGGGGAGAAGATGAAAAATGAAATATCTCACCCCCCTTTTATAGAAAAAAAAAAAAAAAGTGCTCCGAACGGGCCCCGTCGGGTCTGAAAAAGTAAAATTTGAGCAGACGAACTCAAATGGCAAAACTTTGCGAACAAAAAAGATTTAAAATGATAAAATATGAATAATGGAAGAAACAGCGAGTCCCGAGAAGATGAAAAATGAAATATCTCACCCCCCTTTTATCGAAAACCGAGTCCCGAGCAGAAAGTTATGCCCAAAACAAGTTTGGTGCAAACCGGGGCCAGAAACCCTGAAACTGGAAAACATCGACCAGGAGGATATCCTAAGAGTACACAACTTGACGAAATGTAAAAATGAATCCCGTACGAGGATCCAAGCTCAAAACAAGACATTTTGCAATAACTTTCATTAATTGCACAATGGCCCCTCCAAAAAGTGAAAACTGCACTTATCAGAATAAAAATATCTTCCAAAAATATTTTCTTAAAAACCCCAGAAATAAAATATCTTCAAAATATATTTATGAAAAACACCCCAAGAAAAGAAAATAATTTCAAAGAACTTTGCATCCATGCCCCTATGGACACCGGGAGCAACCAGAGTATTTTCTTGCAAAAGTAAAGATATGTATTTCGTGGAAACCACTCAAGATGGAGATACATGAAGTCAAAAGCCAACTCCGAACACAAGAAGTGTGGTTACGCCAACAAAGTGTCAAATGGGGAAAAGACAAAATAGGGAAAACGACAAAATAGGGAAAATGACGAAAAATGAATAGTGTCGAAAAATGAAAAATGCGAAAATGACTCGGTCCTCAAAGGAAGTTGTCAATTCACATGAAAGAATTTCATAAACCAATTCCGAGCACTCGAGATGACACTAAGCGACACGAAACAGAGCTCAGAAAAGAAAATTAAACGAAAAAAATTCATTCATAAAATTTCAAGAAAAAGGAAAGGAAGGCAAATGACCGGGTCGTTACAACCAAGCTAGGGTTTATTTGGGGTTTTGTGTGTATCCAGTTGTATAATGCCTTACCCTTCTATCTGTGTTGCTCCTATCAACTGAGCAAGTGTAATTAATCTATTGAAGACTGGGGGAGTGAAGGTTGGACTATCCTTGAGGCTACATTACAGAATTGCCCATGGAAGCTTATAAGTTAAGGTTTATCAAGGTGAAACTTTTTGTGTGGTTACATTGTGTTACCTTGCTATTCAAATTGGTCTTTTCTATTGAGCAAGTGTACATTGGTGATATATATAACAGTGGAAGTACATTACAGGTCTGAATTGAAGTTGAATTATAAAGTGACATTTCTACCCTTGGTTTTAGGGTTTAAGTCTTTTGTGAGCTATCATTATTCTACCTTGCTTATCTAATTGTATAATACATACAAGCAAGTTTCTTTGGTTAAGACAAAGTTGTAGGAATCTATTTTAAGCATCAAGAGAAGCTGCATTGTGATTTGAAAGTTGTATCCCTATTGGTGTAGAGAATTGAAGCTAAGATTTCCTGTTTTGTATACTTTGAGCTGAAAATTCTATCTTATCTTGTGGCATAGTTGAAGTATATTGTAATTGGTGTGTTGATACCTTGGTGTGTATGGTCGTGAGGATTTAAAATATAACAATATTGGTTTCCTATCATGGACACAGGCCTTTATGGCCAAACCTTGCAAATACTGTGGGTTCTCTCTACTGTTTTTCTAGTTGTATAACTTATATTCCTTAAATTTCCACTAATAATGCACCATTAAGCTTCCAAAGCACATGATTAAATACAAAATATCGATACAAAATATGTCTGATACATGTACAAAATCAAACAACAAGATCTTTACATGGGATGAAAGAAGAAAAGAAAGATGGAATAATTAGTTCTACTTACCATTTCATCCTCTAGACGAGCATACCCCTTACGACTTGTTGTGTGAGACATCTTTTGCTTCTTTCGCAATTCTTGAGATTTTTCTCTCTTTCGCTATAGACAAATAATATAATTACTAATTTCTAAAGAAAAATAAGTTATTAGAGAAAATAATTTGATCAATATTTTACTTACTTTATGGTCATTAGAAAGTCGATAACTCACAAACTGGTGCCACTCATCGATTGATTGTATATTGTTAGGCTTTAATGAATCAATAGCCTCTGTATCTCCATTTGACTTATATATGTCGGTTGTAAGGCGTGTTCTATAATCACCCCAACTCTTTCCCATTCTTCTAAAAACATCCTTTTTATGAAAATTAGGGACTTCAAATTTTTGCTGCATTTAGTGTTAAAATCAAAAAATCAGTAGTTTTTGGGAAAATTTCCTATCATTAATGGCTTAGGTCCAATTATGAATGGTGGTTTGTGCTATTAAATTTGGTCATCACTTTTATTTCAATTATAATTCTAAAACTGAATCTTAGGACAAACACCTATAATGAAACAAATATATCACATAAAATGAAAGAACATACCTTTATAGATGTCCATATGAGTCGTTCTTTCTCAGCTGAAGCCTCTTTCCACTTTTTTGAGCTAGTTGGAACATTCTGTCGTGCTATTATTCCGATGCCAGTAGAAATTTTTTTACTATTCTCACCAATTGGTTGCCCTTTTTAATTGAATTCAATCGGAAGTGGTGACTCGTTATCGTTTACGCATTTGCTAATATTGATGGACCTCTACCCTTACGAGGACCCTTGTGAGTAGAGGGGGTTAGTGAAGCATCATTTGCTGAGGTGCTTCCACTATCATGATCGATTGGAACCCCACTAGAACCTCTAGATTGTCCACCTAACTGTGTATGGGGAGAGTTTGAATCTCGATCTGATATAGTAATTCCCTCATTTCCCAAAGTCCTTAATGCAGCCACAATACAATTCCTCTCTATTAGTCCTCTTTTTGCACCCACTTTAAAGGACTTTATATGAGAACATATGCAAGATAAGAAAATAAGAAAAACCATTAAAATTTAATACGAGGCAACAAAAATATAATTTAAAATCGATGTATTAATTACTTAGTTCTGCGGGACCACGCATGCTGAAATTTATCTATCTTTTTCCCTCTTCAATTCTTACTCCTTTGCTCTTCTAATGAGAATGACCTATTTTTAAAAACAAAAAGTTCCAGAAAAAAAAGTAAACAAAGTATTTCAAGCCATAGATATTTCAAGCATAACATTACATGTCATTTTTACCCTGCATATCAGTGTATTGGTGATAGAACTCAGGGTCCAGACAATACAAGATGCATAAGAATGTTTAAATATAAAAAATACATATATGTTCTTGCAAATATAGATGATATTGAGGGTGTTCTACACCTTCAGATGGACCCACAAAACATGTGTATAAGTTATTTAAACAAAAGTAAAGCCTATATGGAGTAGTATTTAAAAGATAAAAAGAGTGAATGAGGTGTAAAGTTACAAGAAGACATGTCATAAAGCACTACAATAGAATGCAAAAAACCTGATTTATGTAACATAAGATAGTAAAAGGCTATTACATAAACAAAGTTCCAAAATAAAATAAAATAAAATGACTTCCAGTAAAATCTTGATACATCGACACGGTCATGCCCTCACAATCGAACCACACATACTCTTCATTGCCATCATCATCATCATTTGAGTCCAATCTTGATACATCTAATGGCATAGAAGACACATAAGTATTTTCTTCAAAAGATTCCAAGTCATTAAAACCTCTTGGCGGCGTTTTAAGTACAACATACCAATTTGATGTTTCATCTTCCCTTGAATAAAAAACTTGCTTAGCCTGTGAAACAAGAATAAAGGGATAACTTTGAAACTAACTTTGACCTTCATGGAGGTTAACTAATACAAATCCATCTTCAACTTTGATGCCATTTCTAATGTTTACCCACTCACAATCAAAGATTGGCACTTTAAATGTGTGGTAATCTAACAAAAGTATATCTTTTAAAACACCATAGTAAGATACTTTTCCTAGAACTTGATTTGTATCTCTTGCACTAGATTGACATATAGTTTCCGCTTCAAGTGAAACACCACTATCTTGTGTGCTTCTCTCCACATCCTTGGTGTGAAATCGTTGTCCATTAACAATATATCCCGAATTTGAAATGACTTCTCTTCTAGGCCCATTTGCAAGACACATAAGTGTATCAGACACATCACTACCAGTTACACTAATTTCATTTGCAAACCACAAACAAAAAGTCTCCATATGTTTCTTTTGTAATGCGCTTACATTCCTTATGAGATGCCTGTCCATCTGCTTAAGCTCCTCCAAATGTTTTCTGTAAGGCAAACACTATAGGTAAGTTTTCATTGTTATTTCAATAACAAATTAATAAGTCCTGAAGATATCAGACTTACCCTATGTACGGTTCCACCTCTGCATTATTGAATAAGACATAACGGTGAGCAATTTGTAACATGTCATTCGACATGATTTTCAAAATTCCCTTCGAAATTGGACGGCCATCTATTGTTGTCTCACCTTCAAAATCCTCATTTCGAGAATGTCTCACCCCTATTTTAGAAGCTTGTTTGATGTGCTCACTACAAAATTGCACACACTCATCAGCCAAATATCCTTCACCTATGCATCCTTCAGGTCTTACCCTATTTCTAACATATCCTTTATAAACCTTCATCATCCTAAAACACAAAAAAAAAAAAAAAAATTATATATATGTTATAATATTAAATATCTAACTACATAAAAGAAGGAAAAGTTGATATTAGTACCTTTCAAATGGGTACATCCAACGAAATTGTACTAGTCCACAAATACGAGCTTCGCGTGCGATGTGAATAGTCAAGTGAATCATAATGTCGAAAAAAGATCGAGGAAAAAATCTTTCTAACATACACAATGTCTCAACAATTTCATTTTCCTATCTTTCCATTGAGTTCCTATCAATCACCCTTTGGCATACTTCATTAAAATATGCACATAGGCGAAATATGGCATTCCTTACACCCTTTGGTAGAATTCCTCGTAACGCTGCCAGTAGTAATTATTGCATTAGGACATGATAATCATAAGATTTCAACCCTACAACCTTGCATTCATCCAATGATATATGTGTCCCAATGTTTGAACTGTAACTGTCTGGTGGCTTTAATTGTTGTAATCGTTTACAAAAAAGTTGTTTTTCTTCCTTCTTTAGTGTATGAGGTGCTGGTGGCAAGAAATGTTTCCCTTTTGAATCTTGTGGGTGCAAATCCCCCCTAATGCCCATTTCCTCCAAATCCATACGAGACTTGAGTCCATCCTTTGATTTTCCTTTTATGTTCAATAGGGTGCCAATAATACTCTCACAAACATTTTTCTCAATATGCATGACATCTAAGTCATGGCGAACGAGTAATACCTAAAACACAAATAATGGAATAATAGTTTTTTTTTAAACATATTATAAACTTAAATAAATAATATTTTAATTTTAATTTTTTTTTTTTTTTAAATAAACAACTTTCTATAACAAATACTTACCTCCCAGTATGGTAATTCAAAAAATATGGATTTTTTCTTCCACGCCACACTTTCGTCCTTTTTTTGTCTTTTGTTTCCACTTTCCAATTTTTTGGTTTGATATGTAATTTTCCCCTCTTTTTTATCCCAATCATTTTTAATATTTTTCATAGCATGAAGAATTTCAGTCCCAGACAATATTTTAGGCTTCCACCTATGTTCTTCACTCCCATCAAACCAACTCTTCTTTTTTCGAAATGGGTGAGTAGGAGATAGCCATCGACGGTGACCCAAGTAAATGGTCTTGGTGCTATAATTCAACCTCTTTGAACATGTGTCATCACTACATGTTGGATAAGCTTTTTTACCCTTTGTAACATAACCAAAGAGGTTACTAAAAGCTGGAAAATCATCAATTGTCCACATCAAGATTACCTTCAAATTAAATGTGGACTTTGCAAATGCATCATAAATTTCCATGCCTTTCTCCCATAGCTCTTTCAAATCATCTATAAGTGGCTCCAAATACACATCTATATCATTCCCCGGTTTCCTCGGCCCTAGGATTAGTAATGTCAACATCATATTTTCTTTAGACATGAGTTCAAGTGGCGAAAGATTATATACCACCAATGTTACTGCCAACAACTATATACCGAACTAAGGTCATCAAATGGATTAAACCCATCAGTTGAAAGGCCAAGTCTTAAATTTCGTGAATCTGATACAAAAGAAGGCCATTTTTATCTATCGTATGCCATGCAGGCGTGTCAACCGGATGTCGTATTTTTCTATCCCCACTTTTATGAGTTGAATGCCACGTTAGTTGTTTTGCTATTTCAGGGGATCAAAACATTCTTCTAAACCTTGGTACTATTGGAAAGTACCGCAACACCTTAGCTGGGACACCATTTTGAACCTTCTTAGTACGCTCATTCTCTTTCCACCGCGAAACACCACATTTTGGGCATTTAGTCATGTGCTTATTCTCTTTTCTAAATAGATAATAGTCATTCTTACAAGCATCTATTTTCTCATATCCTAAATCAAATGTCTTCAAAAAAAAATTCGTTTCATAATAGCTCTTAGGAAGTTTGTTATTTTCTGGAAGCATATCCCCAAACATTTGAAGAAGTCCATCAAAACCAGTGTCGGATAAATTATTTGTTGCTTTGTGCTTGTATAAGGCAACAATTGCAGACATAACCGTGTACTTTGTGCACTCTGGAAATTAAGGGGTCTCAACATATTCCAACTCCTTTTTAAACTCAGCCTCTCTTATTTCATAGTTTGGATCCGAAACATCATCACCACCATCAAAGAAAATATCTCTATACATCTAATACGTCTCTGGCATTTCAACGTCATTTACATCACTTCCATGTTAGGGAGATTCACTCAGATTTTCCCCGTGAAAGTACCAGATCGTATATGATTGATCCATTCGATTTTCCAATAAATGACTAAGCACCATGTCGAAGTGTTGGTGCTTTGCATTTAGACAACAATTACAAGGGCATAAAATCTTTTCTGGATGGCCCGCATTCGCTTGCGCCTAATCAGCAAACCTCTGTGCTCCTTCTAAATACTTTGGATCAACTCTATAAAATTAAAGCTTTAACATTTAATTAAACATAAAATTCGTGTAGACAATATTAACTTTTATAAGCACACTCCACTACATATAATAACCTGTAAGTCATGTGCATCCATTCTTTATCCATCACCATTTGCTTAATTATTTTGTCTAGTAACCTATCATAAAAGATAAAAAACAAAAAATTGTCAAAATTCTAGCAAGAAGAATATATAGCTATATTCATGATAAAGTCTATTATGTCTCTACTAAACTTCTCTAATATTATCCTCTAGTACCCCCGTTTGGATGTAGAGAAACCATGGGAAAAGAAAGCACTATTTTCCTTTTGTTGGGGATAATTTGGAAATGGGATCCAGATTGGTTGTGGTCTGGAGTACTTCTTTGTCATATTCTAAGTTTTTTTTCTTTTCATTTATATTTTTTTGAACTCACTAAAAAAAAAAAAAAAAAAAAAAAAAAAAAAAAATAGGTTCATTTTCTCGTGAAATTTTTAAATTTCGTATTTTTTAATTTTATGGTATATACTTCATTAACTTCTCAGTTTTTCAAAAACTACAAGTTCAACTGTGAGAGATTTTTAGTCACTATAAATTAACAACAATTAATTAACAACACTATGTTTAGAAATGCATGGCCTATAAGTTAAAGGAACCCTGCCATATAGTAATGTTTAATAATCCTATAAAAAATTATACTAAAAATAATTAAGTGGGTCTCCTAGTACCAAAGCACTATCATTTATTGTTAGAAAAAATTTATTTATATTCGCACATAAAAGAAACCTCTTGCACTCCACTCCCTAGGCCCTACCATAATTTTTATATTTTTTATATTTTTATTTTTTATTTTTATGAAGTAATATTTGTTTAAGGTAGCTAATATTGTTATAAAAATAGACTAATCAACAAGAGAAAAGGAATGTTGATAAGAACACAAGTGTCTCCCAAGGCACTAGAAATCAAAACAGTTCTACATGTTTCATCAATTCACAAGAGTCCGTACATAGTTCTTTAAGGTAGTTGGGTGGAGCAGCACATGGCATTTTATGGCCCCATATTATAATTTTTAGCTCCTAAGTTTTTAAAATCATTAATTTCATAATTAATTAACACAAGACTTGATATTTAAACAGGTACTAAAGCTCAAGGAATAGCTCACTGAGGCAGAGAAGGAGATACAAAGGCTACTGGAGCGATCGAATGGGGTTTCAAGCAACAGTCCAAGTTCATCATTCTTAATGGATGCATTGGAGCCCCCTTTTCTTGGAGAATTCTAGATGGAAGGATTGAAAAATGTCTTATATTTGTTGGTTCTAAGTGAGGTTTGCCTTTTTAATGTCAAATGTTAACCAAAAGGGTTCATGGTTATTCTATCTGTATTGGTATCACAAGGGAAATTCAGTCACAAGGGCATTTCAGTCATTATACTCATGAGTGTGTATGTGTTATACTCTTACTATATGCTGCATTACACCACAGAGGTTATTATCAGGTATATATATACATCATAGCCATTGCAGCAATATATATCCTTGTTGAGGGAAATTTTAGTATTTCTTAGTATTTTCATTGTGCAATAAAGGACCCCTACATTGAGCCACGTGAACAGTGGTCCTAGAGTGATAGGATAATGACAGAAAAATAAAGCTCTCAGCTGTATATGTATCAACATTGTACAATGACAATGTAAGCTGCAGAAAAGGTGGTTTGTGTGATACAAGCTAGGGCTGCACAGGGGTTGTTTGGTCTATTTAGTGTATGCAATGTCAGATTATATCAGTATCTACAATTGGCCAGTGATGGAGAATACTCATCCATACTAGGGCAGCAATTTCTTTGATATATATATGCTGCTATAGCAGCAGTAGAAGGGTGTACAAGAGAGAAACTGAAAATAAGCTTTAGAACTGAGAGTGCACTTTTTGAAAGCCAAAAATGAACCTCATGAGCTGAAAATGAAAAGGTCCTCGAAAGCTAATAGTTCAGGATGATTTCAAAGTGATTCTTTGAAGAGTTATGCTGTGTTTGACCTTTGGAATCAACATACAAAGGTGCTGATCTAATGAAGACTATAAGGGACTGTGAAGATGATTTATGGTGAAAAATGAGGCTGAGAAGGTGAAAATTTGTTATGGCTATTTCTTAAACTAGAACAAGGGGTGAGCAAGTGTATCTTGGTGGTTTATATTAGCTGAAGTCATTAGGGAACACATATCAAAGCTGGTCTAGAATCTCATATCTCAAACCCTCAATTTAACTTGTTTTTCTGGTTTATACTGTTGGAACTGAGTTTATCATGATATAATCTTGCTATACTATGCTTGTACATCATCTGAGCATTATTGTATTGATGATTTGAAGCTGTTGAAGTTGATTATAAACCAGAAAATTGGTTTGTTCTTGTTTTGACCTCATAAACCTCCCTAAACAAGGTTTTAAGTTTAAAAAGCCTGCTGAGTGTGTGCTGTGAGTGCTATGACTGAAATTCAACTGTTTCATTGCTATGTTCTTTATCTGTGTAATGGTAATTTGATATTACATGACTGAGAAAATCAAAAACAAAATAATGTAGCTGAGAAATAACCTTAAGTCCCTAAGAACAGTGCTGCTCTTGAATTCAACCTGTGAATCTCACTTTGATTTGTAATTTGATATTACCTTGCTATAAACTGAGATATTACGATTTGAGCAAGTGTAATATGTTAATTCAGTGGTGTGGGATCTATATCCAAGGAAGTCTAACCTCAAAATTACAGTTTTACCCTCAGCTTGTTTAGGTTCTGCAGAAACCTATTATGAGCAGATTTTGGAACTGAATTTAATTTAATTATTGATTTGCTTATCATCTAAGCTTCTGTGTGAAGAAGATACAAGGTTATGAGAGGATGTTCAAGGCCTGAGACATTGTAAATTGTCATTTATACCCTCTGATTTGAGGTATCACAGAAGCAGCAAAATTGAGTCTGCTATAAGCTGTTTGCTGCTTCATTCAAGCTCCATTGTTTATATCCTTGCTTATACAAGGGTTTGGCACAAATTGACTTGAGAAGGATTGGGCTGAAGCCTCTCAGGGACATAACTGAAGGGAAGAGGCAGAACTCTCTAAATGGAATATTCAAATATCTTGCTTTATTAAATAATTTGTTTAGGAAAACAAAAATATAATACATGTTTTTACTTCCATGGACAAATTTTCATAGCAAAGGCTCAGACCAAGTGATATCACCTCTTCCTGTTTAAGATTCCATATATTATGCTATATAGATACAGAAGAGTGCATAAATATATCATTATACATAACCAAGAGAAAAAAAAAATTAAAATCTGGAATCTCATAAGCATATAAAGCAGGAACACAATGACATATAGATAAGGTACTTTGTATAGCAAAAGACGACAACTTTACCCAAGGAAAGAGGAAAAAGAAGAACTTACTAACTTATCCTCAGTTGGTAATAACCGTTTAAGAAAGTGAAAGCAACCATGGAAAGCGGACTACATCTGCACATTGACACCAAAAATCAGCAAATGAAAGAACAACAAACAAGCAAAACTTTTCATTAGTCACCAAGTTCTTCCAAATCTGCAATTTCACTTGCAATAAATCTACAATTTCACTTGCAATTTTGAAACCTTATAATATGTATTTTCATAAAATAAAAATAAAAATAAAAACTACAGAAAAATCCAAAAAAATAAATTAATTAAATAAAACACTCTTAATCAAAAAATCAAAACTAATAGATACATATATAGAAAGAGATAGACGAACCTCAATTTTTTGCTCCAAATTGATGTGTAAAGCCATCTGAAATTCGAAGAAATTGTGGCTCCAAATGGTTGTTTCTCGTGTCCAAACCAGAGAGAGAACTTGAATAGAGAGGCGAACCAGAGAGATAACTCGAATAGGGAGGCTATATCGAATCTACAACATCATCTTGTCCGCATCTTTTTCATCTAAAGAGAGAGAGCAGAGAGAGAAAGCTAGGGCTTTGACGCAAGAGAGAGAGAGCAGAGAGACAAAGCTAGGGCTTAGATGCGAGAGAGAGAGAGAAGAGAGAGAAAGCGGGCTTTGACGTGAGAGAGAGAGATAGAGAGAGTAGAGAGAGAAATCTAGGGCTTAGACGAGAGAGAGAGAGAGGAGAAAGAGCAGAGTTGGACGCACTATTGATAAAAACTACATCGTTTCATAAGGTGAGACTAATTTTTCATTATGTTTTCTATTAAAAAAAATTATTTATTTGGCGCAAAGTTAATTCCCGCCAGCGGCACAAAGGGGGGAAAATTTTATTTAGTAAAATAGTATTGCTTATCTATGGGGAAAAAAAGCCCCCTTAAATGTGAAACTTATCTACGGGGCAAAAAAGCTGCCTTAAATGTGAAATTTATTCACGGGATCTTTAATACACCATTAAAAAAATTTAGCGCTAAATTTCCCGCCAACGGCATGGAGGGGGGAATTTTTTTTTGGCTTCAAATTTTTTTTGGCTTATCTACAGGGCAAAAAAGGCGCCTTAAATGTGAAATTTATTCACGGCCCCTTCAATACACTGTAAAAGAACTTAAGTTCATATATATATATATATATATATATATAACTAATTTTAATAATTGCTTATTTACGGGGAAAAAAAAAGGCCTTAAATGAGTGTTTTATCAACGAGAAACATTTATCCCGTTAAAGGTGTACAAATATGCCGTAAATATATCAAAATATTCACGAGCTTTTTAATACACCGTAAAAATATTTTTCTACGAGGATTTTACTAAATCCTCGTGAAAGCATGTCCTATAATGAGGATTCTTTTAAAAACTCCGTAAATGGTGGTAATCACGAGGCAAAATAAAGAAGCCCCGTAAATATTATGTCGTAAAAGCCCACATTTCTTGTAGTATATTTTCAAACATGTGTAATATATATATATATATGGTAGTATAACAATGCCATATAGCTGGAGCATATATCGAGTAATAGTGTAAGTAATAAATGCATATGTGGTAATATAGGTATTCCATATTACTAGAACTCTAACAAATTTAGCTGTATAAAGTGAATTCGTATGGAATTCACGAATTGCAAAAATTGAATTGCGGATTTTATGCGAATTCACTCCCAAATCGAAAATTCACGTGCAGAGCTTGAAAGCGGGCCCTCTTTGGACGAATTGTGTGACTAAGGTTAAGACTATTCGCCATTGTATAATCACAAGTGCCACCATAGCAGCAGCCACAACGAGTGTGAGAGCAGAAGCATGAAATTAGTAAAATTTAAAATTTGATCAGAGTAGGAGCAGAGCGTTTGCATAGCATTTCCACTCTTACATATTATTATTATAGGTGTGTGCATGTATAAAATGTTTTTAATGTTTGTACATATGCTTAATAAAAATGCAATTTTATAAGCATGAGGAAATGAATTTAAGTTATCATGTTGATGTGTAAATCTGCATGATCTGGAGCCGAGGCTTTTCTTGCAAGGAAAGAGAGACATGAAGATGAAAACTTGACACCGGTGGGGTGCCAGCCGAGTACCCTTTGATGATCAAGTCAGTGTTAGGACCTTGTATATTAAAGAATAAATTCTATATTTAATTTTGCATACATAATTAATGGACTGGCCTCGTTTTTTTTTTTTTTGGTAAAGAGTTAACCAACCTCCTTGTCACGATCTTGGGAGAGATTTTGGGAGAGGGATCATCTAATCGTTATTTTCATTGAATTTCAACTGTCGATTTGAACTTGCATTGTTGTTATCTTTTTCCCTTAACAATTACCCCACATTCCCAAGCACTTGCTTGTCACGCATCAGGAAAATCAGACAAATCTCTCTTTTTTCTTTTACTCTTTCGAGCTGCATGCAAATCGGGACTTTTCCTTTCAAGCCCTTCTATGCCCTGCTTGGTTTGTAACTCTAAAAATAATTATCGCAAATTCAGAAAATATAGAATAGTTTTCCGAGAACAATAAAAAACTTTTCTAAAAATATACATTTTTATAATTGAGTTTTCAGAAAAATAAACCAAGGAGAGTTTTTTGTATAATTTTATATTTTTAGTTTTTTGAAAACAAAAAACTGTTTTCAAAGTTACAAACCAAGCAGGCCCTCAGTTTGGTTCAATTTTCTAAAAACTCAATTAAAAAAGGCTTATTTTTAGAGAAGTCTTATATTATTCTCGGAAAACTATACTATATTTTTTGAGTTTTTGAGAACTGTTTTCAAAGTTACAAATCAAGCAGGTCTATAAAAAACAGTTATCTGAAAAGAGACATTTTTTTTAAAGGAGTTTTTAAAAAATAATTTTCAAAAAATTCTGAAAATAAAAAACTATTCTTAGAGGTTACAAACCAAGCAGGCCCTAAATTATTCCCTATTATTGCCTCCATGATTAAAGTTGTTTGATCACTTGAAAACTTTTGTTGGAAAAAATGATATATTTAATAAAAATATTTTCATTAAAAATTACCAGCCCAAATTTAGTAATCAAATTAATAATAAGAGATGCTGGGCTATGCAATTGTTCTACTTGGGCATGTACACGTTATACCTTCAAGGTTTTACCATTCAAAAAAATAATAATAAGAAATAAATAAAATGTGGCGGATGATCTTTGATACACCCCAAATAATAAATGTACTCTAGTTGATTTCAGCTGCAATAACAATTAATTACTTCTTAATACTCCTTAACATCAATCATAAATATTAAGTGAACAAGAAATTGAACTGATCAAGATACCAACAGGCTAGCGGCCTAACGGTACTAGACTGCTACTTTTTAATGGGAGGTAAGTAGTATAAAACTCGGTGGAAGCATATGTGTGTGTATCAACTAGGAAAAAATAAAAAAAATAAAATAAAATGATCAAAATATGTTTATCTATAAATCATCTAACAAAATGTGTTTTGAAGTAAGCTAGTAGTCCTATAAAAGGTGCATTGTTGTATGTAGTAGGCTCTGATTGCCCAAATTCAGCTCTGGAGTCTTGAAATGAATCATCGATATCAGGCCCTCCAACAATAGCTCCTGTCAACACGTTAGGGTTAGGGTTGCTGCTTCCGAAGTATGGGCTTCCGCCTTTGCAGTCGATGTGTTGTGGATGTTGATCAACCGAAGGTAACGACGCACCCCGGTGGTGTATCTTTTGAGGAAACTTTTCGCCATATCCCACCATATATGACATGTTCAATGGGTTCTTTCCCAGAATGTAATCCACCTGCATTTTTTCATCTTTATGTTAATCTAAGCAACAATTATATATTGCATCTTTATGTTAATCTAAGCAACAATTATATATATTCTGAGGTTAATTGTTTAAAGTTATACGTATATAAGAGCATCTCCAGCAGTAGTATGTTAAAACACTTTTTTGTGTAAAACATATACTGCCACGTATAATGTGTAAATTCTTTTTTATCTCCCGCGATACACAAATCAAAAATGTGTAAAATTGTTGTGTATTTTACACAACCTGGCATATTTGCTTTTTTCTCCTTCTTTCTCATTCCATTAACGAATCAACCCTATATTAAGTAGATTTGTAAAAATTATGTGGGGTTCAGGCATGACACTGGTGGATTGTTATTGGAAATATATTTTTATACAAAAGATATAAAATAACCATTGGAACTAAAAATGAATAACCTAAATTTTTGTGCGAATCTATCATGACACATCCAATTTATACAGTGGTTGGAGATGCTCTAACCGAGCAGCTAGGCATAGTGTAAAAAAAAAAATTAAAAAATTAAAAAACACAACAATAAATATAGATTCTTCACATCAAGAGACAAAGAAGAAAAGTTACTCAAAATAATATGTCAATCAATGAGTAGTTTAAGAAAACTAAATAGTTAACAAAAAATTTAAAAAGGAAAGAAAAATGAGATAATTTTGAAAGGAAAAAAAATTAAATAAATTGAGTTTGATTCAAAAAGGAAAATTTGAATTTTTTTAAAGGAAATTAAAAAAATGAATTTAAAGAGTAAAAAAAAGAAAATATACAAAATTTAGGAGATAATTTTAGAAAATAAAAATTTTTGGGGGGACATTATATGAATTTTTTCATATATATACGTCACATTGACTATAATTTGTGAAGTGACCAAGTGTCTCCCTCCTTTTTTTCTTCTTATATATAAGGGTATTATTGAAAGAGAAAATAGTATTTTTTAAATTTTATATTTTAAAAATGTCATGCACATGGCCAAATTTGAAAACAAATAGTGACATCAAGCTCTTCTATGATCATTTTTTCAAACTTAATGACCAAAATTTAAACATTAGTGGCTTAATACCGAATTCAAGAGTGGTCGCATGGGACTATATTTACCTTAGTGAGAGATGACGTCACATTGACTTTTGTGCTACTTATCATTATTCATATATATATATATATACACACACACACACAACATACACATTTCTACCGAAAAACAAAACATACTGCATACCTGGCCTTTTGCGAAATGTATAAGCCTGGATGGAGGAACAACAACATTGTCACAGTGAATCATCCTCTTGGACTGCTTCGAATATCGAGCATAAGTGAGAAGAAGGAAAGATAAAGCTGTTGTGTGCTGCAAATTGCAGGTCCCTGGCTTGAATAGAAGCCCACCTAACATTCAAACATTATAGTGTTGGTCAAGATAAATTTAACACTGTTCAGAACACAAACAAAAACAAACACAAATCGACCTAAATTTAAGCTTGGGAAAAAAGAAGAAGAAAAGATCGAGAAGAAAAAGATATAGAGAACTAGCTAGGCACCTGGAGAGTAGGAGACAGTTTTGCTAGGTGATTCAGGCAAGATGCTGCAAACAAACTTGTCCGCGTAGGGAAGAAAGGAACTCGATTCCAACTTGCCATTTAACACAAACTACTAACACGATAAGAGAGAAATTAAATTTAGTGAAGAGTAATTATAGGAAGTCCAATTATCGAACATATCTGATAGATATCATGATAATGTCAGCCGTACACATATAAATCAGTCGGAGTTGTCCGACTTTCAGACTCTAAATTATTATTCTTTAGTAATTCAAGAAATGAGAAGATGATAACGGTAATGTACATGCCTTGGAAACGAGTATGTTGATTCCAGCATGCTTTGCATCCCATCCAAACTCCGCGTAGCCACCTTGGAATTTGGATGGGTGGCCATTTATATTCAATATAATATAGCTATGCAAATTATTGCTATCCAATGTATGCATGTTGTCTACAACATAATTCCAATAAAATTTAGACTTAGTGGCTTTGTGTAGCCATGCTGCTCCCCATATCAGTTCATCCTGCAATGCAAACCCTAATCCATAAGATATTGGCAAATGACAAGTTACTTTCATGTGTGTGTTATTGTGCACATTTGAACTTTAGAAACTTGTTCTAATGCTTACCTCGTAGCCATTGAAATCGCAATAAAATGGGCATACTGCCTCGCCAACGCTATCGTTGTAAGATCCTCGATACTTGTCTGCAAATTCAAAAACCTAATCCACAGATGTCCATAATTAGTTACTATTGTCATAAAAAACAAAATGTTCATTATCAATGGGTCAGTGGCCCAGCGGTATCAAGTCCTTACTTTTCAATGGAAGGTCAAGGGTTCAAGCCTCCAAGTAGGCATGCTGCGTGTGAATATCAATTAGAAAAAAAAAAAAAAAAAAAAAAAAAAGCCTAATCAATCCAGATTACCTTGGTAGCCCTTTGAAGAAGCAATTTGGAGTATTTGCGATCAAAGAACCTAAACACCATGGAAGAGGCTGCTAGTGCAGCAGCTATCTCAGCTGAAACCTCCGAACCAGGGTTGGTTTCATTAACCAAATAGGAGTTTCGGGGGGTGTCCATATCTTCGGGCCTTTCCCAGCAATTGTGGTCACCATAGGGTTCACCAACCTGAACATAGACGACGCCAGGGATGTTTGTGG
This sequence comes from Cornus florida, assembly GCF_030987335.1. Taxonomy (NCBI): domain Eukaryota; kingdom Viridiplantae; phylum Streptophyta; class Magnoliopsida; order Cornales; family Cornaceae; genus Cornus; species Cornus florida. The sequence continues at coordinate 72,588,901 of NW_026775578.1, forward strand.
CTTTCAGGAAGTAGTCTGTTGCCCACCTTAGAGCATCAACTGCATGTTGCTGGTCTGAGCCCATGAACCTGCCGAATTCTAATACACTCCAAGCCAGCATGGTTGTTGTGTATGCCATTGGAAAGTTGAACTTAACATTGTCACCTGCGTCGTAGTAGCCCCCTACCAAATCCACCTGAGAATGGTACCAGTGTTATATATTGCACATAAAATCCGACCAAACTCACACATGAGCCACAAGTCCTTCCGAAAATTTAAAGGAAGGTTCAAGATGAGAAAATACCACTAAACTATATACCCTAGTCTTTTTGATGATTTTTCAATACACTATATTTTTGAATTAGAAATTCTGTTGAATCCAATTCCAATTTCTACTTCATTTATTCATCAATATGAATAATTCCATTTCAGAATCAAATCCTGTCAAATTTTCGGTCTTTCCAAACGCAAGAAGTTTTTCTTGGTCAATTTCCTTTTTGGAAAGGAAACAATTATCTAAATTATGTTTTATCTAAAGGGTTCTCTAAAGTAATAATTATAAATATATGTGTGTGTACACGGTATACACATATATACATATATATATTTGTAATTTGGGATCAATTAAGTGTAGCTATTAAAGCTGGTACAGCTTCCTGGTCCAGTAGGGCAGTACTAACTATTAACTATTAAGTTGGGGCAGATGAAGATTTGTGTCCCACACCCATCGTTTGTAATAATACTCATTCTGTTCCAAAATAAGTGTCATGCTTTAATCTTTCCCAGAATAATAGTCCACTTTTTTTTTTCAAAAAATACATTTTACATATTTTCATATATACCCTTTAAGTTTAAAATTTTAAATTTAAATATTCAAAACTTAAAAGGATAAGTTAATAATTTTCCAAACAAATCATGCAGGTCCCACATTTTGAAAAAGAAAACAATTCTAAATGTTTTTGACTTAATTTTCCCTTACGCTCTCGCTCTTACTCTCGAATTCATCTAATGAATTTTGATAAATTGACATGATAATCAACGATTATAAATAATTTCCTTTTGCAAGAATTAAAAATCAATAGTACAGAAAAAAAAAAAAAGATGCAGTTGAACAATGATTTCGTAGAAATGGTATAAATTTAAACTAATATATATTTGTGTTATATGTGCACGACCTATACACCATCTCTAGCTCTCCAATCTTAGAAAAGTTGATCAAATATTGTTTCTTGTCAAAATCATCGAGATTTGGAAGAATAAATGATCCCTCATATATAACTACTAATTTGTGGTGGAAAATTAGGATGGCGAGGGCGCACTTAATTACATGATTAAAGATTACCCGTGTCATCCTTTGAATTGAGTGGTTATTAAAAACATTCTATGGATGGAAATAATTGATAAAGATACAAATTTCAAAATTAATTTACATGCTATATATACTCATTTTATCTATAATGAACATAAATCAATTATTTGTCTCCCCTATAGTGTTTCGTATTAATTACGTTTTCTTTCACATGTAAATAGCATTTACATTTATGGTATTACGTATATAGAGTAGTCATCTCTTACTCTACGGAGAAAAAGGAATTCATTTATATTTTCTTACATTTTTTATAATGACTCTAAAAGTCACATTCCAAACCCTCAAAAAACTACAACAAAATGTGTCTTTCAAGTTGAAGGAAAAATTTGTTTTTTTTTTTTATTTAGTCCCCTATGAGATTAAATATTATTTGTATTAAAAAAAAAAAAAAAAAAAAAAACCTATAACCTTAGCATATAAACTTATAACCATGGAATTCAATGTGGTTTTGCTCCGAATACCCCAATTATCGAAGAAGAAGAAGAAGCAAAAATAAATAAATAATCCTACAACCTTAGCATATAAACTTATAACTATGGAATCCAATGTGATTTTGCGAAAAAAACCTTATAACTATGGAGGGGGAGAGAGAGACTTACACCATGGTCAGAGCCATCACGAAGACCGGAGTCCTTCCTCCAAGTCATCCGCTGAGCAGAGGGTAACTTCCCGGACCTTTGGCCTTCATAGAACATAATAGACTTCCACAAGGCTTCTCCATAATCTTGTGAAGCCACCCTCATGACCATCATTACCATCATGCACACCAAAACCAACATCCTCATCGCCCTCATTTTCTCTCTACCCCTATATCTATCTCTATCTCTATATCTATTTCTATACAATTCGAGGTACATACTACGCACACAAATTTATACTAAATTGTTGCAACAGACCATTAGTCGTGAATAGAATAGTATAATTAATGATATGACTAAATCACTTGCCTTACTCGAAAAAAAAAGAAAATCTCAACTTTGTGTTGCTATCTAAAATCTCAGGGGAAACACAGTTGAAAGATCATATATAAGTTTCCATATATAGGTGGATATTAGATTATATATATATATATTTGAATATTTATAGTAACGTATACATTTGATTAAGAGTCATATATTAATTACCTTCCTTAAACATTTTGAAATAAAACATCCTCGTTACCTGTCCTACTCTCTTCATTATTATTATCCCACTGGTAGATTTACTTTACTGTCTTGGTCCAATCATTTTATTTATTTATTTATTTATTATTATTATTTTTTGGAAATTCAAGCAATTGTTTTCACAGTTGTAGTTGCTCACAAGGGATTAATTTTAGAATAATACTTACTTATTCACCAAGTCCACAAATTGTGCACAAATTATCGATAATTACAAAATCAGTAAAATAAGAAAAATATATAAGGTGGCTGAATTTGTACCAAAATAATTATTTTTCTTATTTAATACTTTCCTAATTTTAAAATTAGAGAGGTCACCGTGATTTTAGAATTGGACACAATCAGGTGGGGAAGGACTTTGGTTGAATTGGTTAATTAGAGAGGTCACCGTGATTTTAGAATAATTGGACTCAATCAGGTAGGGAAGGGCTTTGGTTGAATTGGTTCTATTAGGAAATGTAACACTTTCTTCAACATGTAACAAGAAATTTAAAAAGAAAAAAAGAAAAAAAAAAAAAAATTATTTTAAAAAATATGTTGTACCGCATGCATCAACTACAAACCATTAAACAACTATGACTGACTGTGTGTATGTGCGTGAGAGAGAGAGACTTACATTAAGATCAGAGCCATCGCAAAGAGCAGAGTCTCCCCTCCAATTCATACGCTGAGTAGGTGGTAGCTTGCCGGACCTTTGGCCTTCATAGAACAAAATGCTTTTGGACAATGCGTCTCCATAATCTTGTGAAGCCAACGCCTTCACTACCATCATATTCACCAATACCAACCTCATCACTTTTTCACTCAATAAAAATCCAATATATCCCATCATATATATATGTGTATATATATATATATATATCACTCTACAACTAAATTCTCTCCGTACATACATGATCGATACATACTGATATAAACCTATATGTAGATCCTATGCAGGAGTCTAAGAGCATGTATTTTGTATTACTTGAGCGAGAAACATGGACGACTCTCTTTTGTTTTTAGAGAGAGAGAGAGAGGAGACGGAAAGTTTATACAGAGATGTCAGGTGTGCACTTCCGAAACCTCCGTGTAAGGATTGAAGTGTTAGTTACTATGTATTTAACTTAACTCCATTCGTAACACAATAAAAATGCCTTAACCATTTGTTTAAACCTATTGCAGTTATTGGTGGGACGTGTTTGCAGACGTTATATGTATTAAAATCCACTCCAGTAGTATTTGGCCGGTTGAAGAAAATTAGTGACAAAATGTTATAACGTAAGCCTTGCCTTGCATTTTAATATTTTTCTGATGAGCATTTTAACATTCTCCTCACTTTCGGGGAACAAATACTATATAATGTATTGTAGGGCTCCAAATGATTTAGAATTTTGATCCTATACTTAGATGATGAAAGATACAATATTTTCTTACTCTGACAAATGGTTAACCAGGTGATTTTCATTGATCATTAATGTGATTGAATCATAAATACACATATCATCTGTAATTACAAAATTAAGTTGTTTTTCTTATTTAATACTTTCCTAATTTTATATTAATAGTATATATAAGTGGACCACATAAGTGGTGACTGGCGAGTGGGATATCTACTCTTCAATGAGTAGGTAAATATTGTTGGATGAAAAATTATTAGTTAAAATTGCATAACCCTGGCAAAATAGTATATATAATAACCCACTCTAATGTAAATGCTTTAAGAGTACCCAATAATTTCTCTAAAATGATAGAATTTTAGTTCCAACACATTGTGCTACATGTTTCATGAATTTGCATCTTTAGCTTGTCTCTAAAAAAAAAAAAAAAAAAAAAAATTCAGATACTTTACCTCTTTTATATTTATGGCCCAGACGGTCAATGTACCTTTTTTAAAAAAAAAACAGATATACAGTAAATACAAGCTTTTGTAACTGAACTTTCAATTTCTTAGGAAGGTGAACAATAGGAAGATATCCAATTTATTACTCTTGGTGTTTTTTTTTTTTTTTTTTTTGAAAAGTAAAATAAATATTATAAATAGAGAAATGGATTACAAACCAAGGTCAATTAGTGCAGTTAGCCCAGGCTAACTTCAAGAAAAAGGCCCAAAGCCACATATTCCATGCCCTCAACGAATAAAGACACAAAAATCCTCACATGGATAGCAATTGTGGAATGGCCGATGACAGCCAACAATCCGGAATACATGGCTTTGAGCCCCAACCTCATCTCCTTGAGGTTCGCCTTGATTGATCAGGAGGTTTAGCTGGTGGACGCACACATGATTCAGGAACCTCTCATTCAATTGCTATTCTTCTGCAATTGCAAGCATCCTTGATAGTTGAGACCAAAATCTTCTCTCGAACAGATTCTAATGTGAGATGAAGGATTGAATTTGCTGTAAGAGATTTCTTTTTGAAAATTCGCCTATTCCTCTCCAGCCAAATGTTGTAGACCAATGAAGCCAGACATAGCTTAGAGATCAAGTTACTTGTGATTCCAGATGAGCCTCTCCAGTGGTGTGCAGCCCATTGAACAAAGTTGGACCAAGAAGATGGAAAGATATGGTACGCACAACGTGCTTGAAGGAATGTCCACAATGGTTTGACAAAATCACATTTGAAAAATAAGTGGTTCTGGGACTCTGGTTCACAGTTGCAGAGAGGGCATAATGTTGAATTAATGTGTGCTGTGTATCTTTTGTCGAGTGTGGGGAGCCTTTGTTCGATGGCTATCCAAAGGGTAAAGGCATGTTTTGGTAATGAGGGATTGGACCAAACCAGGTGAGGCCAATGGAGGGAGGGATGGAAAAAAAATAGAAAAAATTAATAATAAAAAAAGAAGAAAAAGAGGTAAATAACCAATTTATTTCTCTGCCCTTTACTTCCCAATTTCCCCCTTCCCAATTTTAAATCATAAAATAAACTAAAAAAAAAAACATTAAAATTATCCCTTTTTTTTAATTGGCAAAAAACATATTCAAAATACTTTTTGCACATACCGGGGCTCAAATCCCTACGTTCCTCTTTCAGGATGGGAAAGTTATACTTATTAGACTAAATATGTTTGGTTATTTAAAATAACTAGTCAAAAGAAAAGTTTATATCCTTCTTATATATCCCTACTTCTCTCTCTCTCTCTCTCCCTTTTTTGTGTTGTTTCTTGCAAGCATATTATTTTATTTTATTTTATTTTATTTTATTTATTTTTTATTTTTATTTTTTTCAGAAAGTGAAGCAAACACATATATATATATATATGAAATGGAGGTTACAGTAGGCCCAAGGAGAGCCCAAAATGAAACATCACAAAATGAATATTACAATTGTGTAAATGAAATCAGGCCCAACATGCTAAGGCAGTTATAAATGGATATCCCAACAATTCCGGTGACAGAGACCTTGACAGCCATATCGTAGAGATGATAGCTCTGCTTGTATCAGTCCGGGGGCATTGGAGGAGGTTTATTGCTTGCCGGAGAGTAAGCCCAGTCTTGTGCTAGGTGTGAGAGGATTCCATTCTTCCTGGTTCGCAGCGAGCTTGAGATTGAATTGCAGACTAGCTTCAAAGCAGAGGATTGTGTGAAGGGTGGGCGGCTAAAGACCCTGTTGTCCAAATATGGTAAATCATGGAGGCTAAGGCGAGCTTACATACTTCATTCCAAGTACTTCCCTAATTTCAGTGATATGTGGCCCAATTAACGAATTGGGGCCAATTGTTGCTCCTTGTATAGCACCAACATTTGTCTTCAATGAAGCTCCAGAGGGGTGATACATAATCACACTCAAAGAATAGATGGGATTGTGATTCTGGTATGGAGCAGCATAGGTAGCAGATGTTATCCGTTTGAAGGTAAGACATGCATTTTGTGTCGAGGGTTGGGAGTTTAGATTGGACTGCAATCCATAGGATCAGCTTTTGCCTCGGAATAGCCATTGAGTTCCACACAAGGTTGGACCATGGGACTTGAGTGTGGGATGGGCTGTGATGGTATGCTTGAGGTTATATTTCCCTGTGTTTCCTGGAATCCAAGAGATGGTGTCTGGCAATGATTGGTGGGGGGCTTGAGTAACCTTAGTTCAGGGATTAATATTGTGAGCAGCTCAGGGAAATGCCATGTGTTGGAGTCTATGAACGAACTTACTTTTGCATTGGGTTAGAGTCCTAGTGAGATGATGGTGGAGCTTGTTGTAACCCAGGAAATGACTCTGGGGGGGGGGGGGGGGGGGGGGGGGGGATAAACAGAATGATACTAAATAATCGAATTTAAAGATTATATAAGATAGACAATAAACAATTTTTAAAAGCACAGTAATAAATAAGCAATACAGGCAATAATATTTGAACAATAAAGTAAAGAGAGAGAGACATATAACAAACTTAGAATATCAAGATTTAGTGAGGTTCGGAAACTCCTACTTCTTGACTCAAGATCCTTCTTGAGACTTCCCAAAACTCAATAAAACTTCTCTTTAAAGGTGGAGAGCAAAATGGTACAAGAAGCACATCGCTTTTAAATCTTCTTACTAAGAGAACAGACATCTTTTAGACTTCTTCTGGGTTACTCCAACCCTTACAATGGTGTTTGAATAATATAAATGAAAAATAAAGAAACTCTCAGAATTAATACGTAGATCAAAGGTCACAAGCCTATTGTAGATATAGAATATAGCACAAAGGTTAAAGCTTAAATGATATGAATGAAACAATGATCAATGCAAGTTCCTTTTTGATCACAAGGTTTTTCTCTCTTGATGTTTTTCACACGTTGTAATGAAAACCTTGAACTCGTTATATAGAAGTTTAAATAGTAAGAGATTAGGGTTTGAAACTTGCCAAGAATACTATTACAGTTCAAAAAGATTCGGACTTTTTGCCCATCTGATCAATCATATGATTCATCTGTGGGATCACTTGAGATCAAGTGATCGGACACATGCTTCATCTGTTCGGACAGTTGAAGCATTTGACATGTTATATTGATGATGTGATTGGTTAGATGAGATCCTATTTCCTCGCACTTTCAAGATTTAAACGCATATAACCGGTTACATTAATGATCTGATTGATTATATGAAAACTTTTAGTTTTTCCAGAAATATTGTTTTCTTCATCATATCGATAATATGAAGTGATCTATTCGATCACTTGAGGTCATCTGATCGGTTACATAGATGAAGTGATCGGTAATTACATGATAATTTGTGCAAAATTCACTGTTTTCTGCATCCTATCGATAACATGAAGTGATCTGTTCGATCACTTGAGGTCATCTGATCGTTTACATGGATGAAGTGATCGGTCATATCAATTATAATTTGTCATTTTATCAAGCCATTTGATCGGTCACATTGTGCATCTGTTTGGTTAGTTCAAGTGACAAAAAATATAGTTTGTATGATTAAACCAAAGGGCTATAATCTATTTGCCTTACATTTAGTCTACTCTCACCATTTATAAACTACCCATGTTGATAAGAAGAGAGACTTTCCATTTGTCATCCATTTCTTAATGAATCCATGCCTTGTTCTTTATTTGTGCTCCTTCTTAACTGTATCTCAAATGGAGATATGTTAAAAACACTTATTATCTTTATTTGTTATCATTAAAATAGTAAGAGTTGAATTAAGGGCACTTGTGCCAACAATCTCCCCCTTTTTGATGATGACAAACACTAAATCAATTAAGTATATATATAAGCATGATTAAGAATATATATATTTCATAAGAGCTCCCCCTTAATTCATGCATCTTCCCATACAACTAAATATATGTGTTTTCTCCCCCTTTTGACATCATTAAAAAGGAATAAAGATATGCATAGACTGATTGTGAGAGAAACAACTAAATACAATTGAAAAGCTTACTTGAGAGCATCATAGAGTGCCAAAAGTTATAAAAAGCAATAAGGAAATAAAAGTTTAACCTTTTTAACCCACATTTGAGAGATTTCCTGAAGGGAACAGCTGGAATTTGTCGACTATTGCTTTAAGCATGTCATTTATTTGTTCGAACTGAATGTTGTTGACTGCCGTGCGCCGATCAATAAGTTTATAAACATTGTTGGCCCTTTCTTTGACAATTTGGAGGCCAACAGCTTGTTGATCATTGCTGTTTGTGATGGAGGTACTTGCTGCACTTACTTTCTGCTCAAGGATAGTAACCCTATTTGATAGGGACTCAACAGTAGCTTGGATTTGATCCATTCTAGCAGATGTTTCAGCATGTTAAGGTTTTAACAACTCTATAATCGTAACAGTGGCTGGGATGGGAGGAGGGGTGTTGGAGGGAGGAAAAAATTCATCAAGATTATCCAAGCCAAAATTGTTGGCCTGCTAGGGTGATGGTGGATGATTTTGAGTTGGATTTGGTATAGGAAGGTGAATAGAGTTTCGAACCCATTCTCCACTGTCTTTGTTGGCATCCATTTTCTTAAGGAGTGCAGCACTAAGACGATCGTTATCAGTAACATCCCGCTTATCAATTTTAGAGTCAAGTGGCACATCAAAGTACTTAAGAATTCTGGTTAGCATCATGCCATAAGGTAGAGAGGGAGGATTGTTCTTTAGTGGTTTGGAGCTTGGTTTCAAAAACTGAAGAATGCGATTGAAGATAATGAACCCTAGGTTTGGCTTCCTACCAATTAAAATGCACCACATAAAAAATATGTCAAGATGAGAGACATGTGAGCGGCCACTGCCCCTAGGTATAATTTTGTAGTATAATGCACTATGAATTAGCCTATTTTCAAAAGTAAGATCAGAAGTAGAGATTGGAAATTTTTTGGGGGATTAGGGTTTCCACAGAGATGCTGAATAGCTTTTGTTTCAACAAACTTAGGGGCTTGGATAGTGGATTTATGAACATAAAAACATTCCCCTTCATCTATGATGCCCAAAATCTGGTTTAGTTGGTGATAAGTGAAGCTTTTTTTGATTCCTTTAACATTTGTGGCTAAACAGCCATTAACAAATGTTAGTAAACTGTAGAAAACCTTACTGAGAGTTGGATAATATGATTCATCAATATTGATGAATGAGTGCCATCCTATGTTCCTAAATTTATTAAAAAAGGAAAGATTTTCATCTATACAAAAAGCATGATAAAAAACTCTACGTTGTGCGATTTCACGATTGTGGAACTTTGTATTATACTGTTCCTCCATGGTTGAAGGAGCGACGGGAGGATCATCTCATCGTCTCCTTTGACGTGGAGGAAGATCGGCATCAGGATCATAACTTAGATCATAATCATGTGGGGATCGAGGAGCCTCAGTAGGGTGAGGGCGAGAGGTGAAAGGTCTAGTTTTGTTGCGAGGACGGTTGGTACGAACCATGATGAGAGTTTTAGTGATGGAGTAAAGGATTAGGGATGGTAGATGTTGCCTGAGAAGGTAAGTATGTGCCGAAGATGAAGAGGGGGAGGAGAGAGATGAGAACAGAGCAAAGGAAATGATCAAAGAGATGAAGGATGGGCTTATATATTAAGTTTATCTGATTGATCAGATGATATAATCTGAGCGATAGGATAAGATCTAAACTGCATTTATGCGCACATATTGATGATTTATGGGATTAGATACCCAAAAGTTAGTAATTATGTATGCGAATAGATGGAGGAAATGTGCGAACAGACAGACTTAGAAATGATCTATGCGATGAGATTCATAATATGTGCGATCAGATGGAATATTTGTAAACAGTTGGTGCAAGTGTACGATCAAATGGAATAAAATTGCAGATTTTTCATTTCTTCCAGGAGATGTGCGATTAGATTAACATTTTGAATATATAGATGAGAAAAATAAGAATTTTTATAGCATGATCATACCTAGTTGTCTGCATATTATGTAAAATCAATCTTCAGGTATTGGTTTGGTAAAAATGTCTGCTAATTAATCATCTGTTTTGATAAAGTGAAGCTAAATATCACCCTTAGTAACATGGTCGGGCAAAAAGTGGTGTTGAATTTCAATATGCTTTGTGCGAGAGTGCAAAATGGGATTTTTAGAAATATTAATGGCACTTGTATTGTCACACCGAATGGGCATGTGATCAAATTTTAGCCTAAAATCTTCGAGTTTTTGCTTTTTGTAAAGAGTTTGTGCACAACTATTTCCTGCAGCAACGTACTCAGCTTCGGATGTCGATAGAGCAACAGAGTTTTGTTTCTTACATGACCAAGCAACTAAAGAGTGGCCTAAAAAATGACACGTTCCACTTGTGCTTTTCCGATCCATTCGACAACCTGCAAAATCTGCATCTAAATAACTTATGAGTTCAAAGGACGTGTGCGCAGGGAACCATAATCCGAGATTCATTGAACCATAAAGATATTCAAATATTCGTTTAACAACACTGAGATGCGTTTCCTCTGGACATGACTGAAATCTAGCACATAAGTAGACACTAAACATGATATCTAGTCTACTTGCAATTGGGTATAGAAGGCTTCCGATTATACCTCTATATTTCTTGACATTAACATTTTTGCCTTTTTCATCTTTATCTAATTTTAAGACTGGACTAATAGGAGAGTTAGTATGTTTGGCTTCCTCTAGGCCATATTTCTTAGCAAATCTTTGACGTACTTGGATTGACATATAAAAATGCCATCAAGTGTTTGTAGGATTTGCAACCCTAGAAAGACGTTTAGTTCACCCATCATGCTCATTTCAAATTCATTTTGCATACTTGAGGCAAATTTCTTGCACAGATTTTGATTTATTGATCCGAATATGATGTCATCAACGTATATTTGTACGATTAGTAACTAACGGTCAGGGATTTTGGTGAAAAGAGTGTTGTCAATTGTACCCCTTGAGAAACTATTTCGAATTAGAAATCCACTTAGCCTTTCGTACCATGCCCATGGGGCTTGTTTCAGACCATATAAGGCTTTGGATAGCTTGTAAATATGTATAGGATTGGCGTAGTCTTCGAATCCAAGAGGTTGTTTAAAAAATACTTCTTCATCAATAGATGCATTCAGGAATGCACTTTTGACGTCCATCTAGTATAGTTTAAAATTTCTCTTTGAGGCAAAAGCAAGTAACATTCTAATTGCTTCAAGTCTTGCAACATGAGCGAAGGCCTTTCATAGTCAATCCCTTCTTCTTGATTGTATCCGTAAGCAACAAGTCTGGACTTATTTTGGAAAATCATTCCATATTCATCTTTCTTATTTCTGAAAACCCATTTAGTTCCAATGATGGTCTTCGTTTTTGGTCTTGGAACTAACGTCCAGACTTTTATTTCTTTCAAATTGATTTAATTTCTCTTGCATAGCAAATAGCCATGATTCGTCATTTTCTGCTTCAAGTATTGTTGTGCCAGTTTTTACTTTAATAATAAATAATCACTTGCAATAGCACGAATCTTTAAGGATAGTACTATAGAGAGGGTGTCGAACCTATAGGGAGATGAGTGTATTTTGTTTTGCTTTTAACTAATCTTTCTTGGTTTACAGGTAACTGGTTGAATTGATTAATTGGTTGTCACGATTATAAACTGAAATTAAACTAAAATTATCAGAAAGAGAGAGGTTTTAGGGCTTTGACTTCACCATAACCTTCATACTATGGTTAACTATTTCAACTCTGGGGATTTAAGAAATTATATTTCAAATGAATTGAACTCAATAACATTTGTTCATTTCAATTTTTAAAGAAAGATGTTTTTATAAATTACAGTTAACTATAACCTATCTGCGGTTAGCATGGACTATCCACCTACCTACTTTAACTATTTTTGTAAACAATCCATCTTTCCTAAGCATAGATTATGAAAACATTCAGTTATAAAAAACATTGGAATACCAATACATGACCTCCATTCTTATGTCGGCAAGGCTCCACCAGATACCGTCTAATAAAATTGGGTTGAGAATAGAATATGAACAATTATATCTAAGATATGGCAATAACAATTCAAAAAGTATTTAAAACATTAAAATCCAATTGAGTTGTCTTAATAGCTCATAGTCATGTAATCAGAAACATCATATATATTAAAAATATCCTAGAGTTAAAACAATCAAACCATAGTACTAGATTGGGTTACATCAGTGCCCTAAGAGAGGAATTAGTTACTTATGACGATGCCGAATATCATCTGTGTTGTGGTCGTCTTTATCGTCACGGATGGCACTTCTCTTCTCATGATCTTCACCTTTTAAGGTTACGGAAACCCTAAAAGCCGCCACCATAGTATCTATCAACCTTCTGAATAATACGAGAAAAAAGGGGCTTTTTCTATCAAGGCCTGTGCCTTCTTTTATAGAGGAAAATAAAGGTTTAGTGGGCTTTTAGGTCTTCTGGCCCATCTAGAATGAAATATGACTTAGAAAAGAATAATCCTGTAACTTTAAATTTGATCTGTTTTGGAAGGCTCGAGCTTTGGGGTTTAGGCTCGAGCTTCATTGAATTATTGCTCGAGCTTTAAAAGATGGTGTTCGATCTTCACTTTTGCACTTAGTCAAATTTTTTCAACTATTTTTCGAAGTATCTTTTCCTTCAATACTTAGAATATTTTGGGATTCTCTTCTTTTAACATTGCTCAATCCAAGCTTCATAGGGCTCGGGCTTTAGGTACCAAGCTCGAGCTTTAAGTACTCAAGGCTTGAGCTTTGAATGATGGTGCTCGATCCTTGAGGTCTGGCACGAGGCCCTGGGAGCTTGGTTTTTCCTTTAAAATCAACTCTTCAAATTTCGACGGCTTATACTCGAGCTTAAAGGCCGAGGCTCGAGCACCCTGAGGTAAGGCTCGAGCACCATGATGTGTCTAATTTTACCACTCGCAATAGTACAATTCCGTGTAGGATAGTGCTATAAAGAGAGGTATCGAACCCACAGAGAGATAAGATTTGTATTCAGTTTTTAATTTAGTTTTATTGATTTATAGGTAACTAGTTGAAGAATTTGTTGGTTGTTATGATTAAAAACAAACTAAAATTAAAGCAGAGTATTAAACTAAAGAAAATTAAATAATCAGAGAGAGAAATCTTAGGGCTTTGACTTCACCACAATCATCATAATATGGTTAATTGTACCAACTATAGGGATTTAACAATTATGTTTTTCAAATGAATTGAACTCAATAACATTCGTTCAATTCGGGTTTTAAAGAAAGATGTTTTACAAAATTCAGTTAACTATAACCTATCTGCGGTTAGCATGGACTATCCACCTACCTACTCTAACCACTTTAACTATGTTGCAAACAATCCACCTTTCCTAAGCATAGACTATGAAAACATTCTTTTGTAAAAAATATTAGAACACCATTATATAACCTCTATTCTCATGTTCGGTAGGGCTCCGCCAGATACCGTACAATAAGATAGGTTAAGAATAGAAAATAAATAATTATATCTAAGACAAGGTAATAACAATTTGTAATTTATTAAAGCATGAAAACCAATTGAGTTGTCTCAATTGCTCATAATCATATAATCAAGTAAACATAATATATTAAAATAATCCTAGAGCTAAAACAATCAAACCATAATACTAGATTGGGTTACATCAGTGCCCTAAGAGAGAAATTAGCTACTCATGATGATGTTGGATATCATTTGTGTTGGAGATGTCTCCATCGTCACAGACGGCACTTCTCTTATCAGGATATTCACTTTCTAAGGTTGTGGAAACCCTAAAAGCCACCACAACATCAACTTTCTGAATAACACGGCAAAATGACTTGGAATTTTGGACCTCTTCTATCAAGGCTTAATCCTTCTTTTTGTGACGACCCTGATTTTTAGGCGAGTGTGTCAGGGATGAACCGAAAGGATGATCCAGTAATGGATCCGAAATGCGGAAGCAAGAAACAAGACAACGATCTCCCAAGGCACAACACACCTCTAAGACACTTTGATGACCTTCCATGAGGCCATGGAACTCAATGAAATAAAGTGCGGAAGCAAGAGATTGGAAAAATAACGATTAAGCCCCCAGGGGCAAAATAGTCATTTCTAAAAATATAGAATCGGGTGCTACTGAGTACACCACTGGGAAGACAGTAAAAAATTAACCAAGTTAGACCCAAGAATCACTTGATTTGGGGTCCGGATGAAGAAGATATGAAACTCCAAAGTTTCATAAAATCAAACTTTTGAGTTAAAATCAATGCGGCAAGGGTACTTTATAAGGGGTAAAATGGTCTTTTAAAAAAAAAACTAGATGCAACTGAGTATACCATTAGATAGACAAGGAAAATTTAATAAATCTAGACTCAAGAATCACTTGATTCAGAATCCGGGCAAAGAAGATATGAAGCCTCAAAGTTTCAAAAAAATAGACTTCTGGGTTCAAATCAATGTGGCAAGGGTACTTTGCAAGGGGTAAAATGGTCTTTGCAGATAGAATTGGATGTAACCATTCATACCATTGGATATAAAAGCAAAATTTAATAAACTTAGACTCAAAAATCACTTGATTTGGGGTCGGGACGAAGGAGATATGAAGCCTCAAAGTTTAAAAAAAAAACCAACTTTTCCGGATACGAAAATCTGGGCAGGAATAGTGTTTTGACAGAAAGCAACCTTTAAATTTTTTTTCTAGAACTGAGGCTAGAAACGGACCCTTAAACGAATTTTTCTGTAAAAACACGAAGAAGAAACCCCCCTTAAAATCACGTTTCCTACCCGATTACGTGAAAGAAATGAAAAAAAACACGCTGAAAAATCCCTAAAATGCCCCTAGAATAGAGTAGGTCAAGAGGGACCCAAAAAGCTGCTACAAGCATTTTTTTTCCAGAAACAGTCAGAACAGAGAGTAAAAACGGGCTAGTAGATGAATTTTTCTGGAAAAATACAAAGAAGAAACCCCCCTCAAAATTGAGTTTTCTACATGACTTGCAAGGGAATTAAAAAAAAAACTCACTTTAAAATGCCCAAAATGCCCCTAGTTCAGTAATGGGTCAAAAACTCAAAAAAATGCAACTTTGCACCAAGTATGCATTTGGCCCTAAGGCCTTGGTTCTTCAAGCCAGTGCGTCCTGTGATGAACCGTAATTTGACCCGATAACAGATCCAAAATGTGGAAGCAAAGATCGAAAATATGACAAATAAGCCCTCAGGGGCAAAATAGTCATTCCTGAAAACTATGGACTCGGGTGCCACCGAGCACACCGCTGGACGGACAATGAAAAACTAATCAAGATGGACTCAAGAATTGCGTGATTCGGAGTCCGGACGAAGGAGAAACGGCATGACGAAGAATTAGCACTTAAGGCTAAAAGAGAAAACTGGTAATTATCCAGGAAGATCAGGGTGTAACCAAGCACACCGTTGGAAAGATAGCGAAAAATTAATCAAGGTAAAAAAAAAGTTCACTCGATTTGCTGTTCGGACGAGGGAGAAACGAGTATTTGAAGTTTTGACATCGCGGCGGCCTTACGAAGGCCATGACATGCCCCATGCGCGCCTGGCGCCCATGTCGGCGTCCAATGGCATGCACATGTTGACAGAAAGAAAAAAAAAAAAATGAGTTTCCAGAACTAAGGCTAGAAACGGAGGTCAAAACAAGTTTTTCTGGAAAAACACGAAGAAGAAACCCCACCTAAAATCGAGTTTTCCACTTGACTCGTGGGAGAATTCAAAAAAACTCACTGTAAAATGCCCCTAGATCAGAACTGGTTAAGAGAGGCAAAAAACTGCTAAAATGCAAACTGGAAGCAGAAACTTCACGAGGGATTTCCGGTACCAAGACGACATTTTCTGGAAAAACACGAAGAAAAAACCCCACCTAAAATTGAGTTTTCAATGTGACTACTATGAGAATTAAAAAAAAAACTCACTGTAAAATGCCCAAAATGCCCCTAGATCAGAACAGGTCAAGAGAGGTAAAAAGCTGCTAAAATGCAAACTGGAAGCTGAAACTTCACGAGGGATTTCCGGTACCAAGACGAAATTTTCTGGAAAAACACGAAGAAGAAACTCCCCTAAAATAACATTTTCTATTCGACCCTGTTGAAAGAAGAAATTAAAGCTGATGTGAAAGGTCTAGAATGCCCCTAGATCAGATTATGCAACAAAATTTCAAAATGAGTCCATAGGAGGCTCATGTCACCAAAGAACAAGGTTTGCCCGGAAACGACCATGCACGCAAACATAACTTACCTATTTGGGCGCGCTACAATGGTCCATGACTTAAAAATACCACCGCTACAAAATCCGACCCTCCAACGGGCAAAAAGGCAAAAATGAACAAGAAAAGGGAAATTTGGAAACCAAAATTAACAAATGATTTCAAATTACTGTTTGGCCCTTGGCCACATTTCAAACATGATTTATAAGACCCTATGATAGAATAAAAATAGATTTCCCACACCCGATGCAACCATGGTGAAGCAAAAACTCAACATTTTTAAATATTTTCATAATATTTCATGAAGTCAAAATTTACATAGGATACAAAATACATGTCATTGGCCTCCGGCCTCTTCTCATATATGTCAACTACATTGTAAAGGGTGTACTCATGTACACATTACATATATGGAATCAAATATAAACATTTTGACATATCAGGCTACAAATAGGATTTCATGCTAACATTTTCATGAAATAGATACTTCAAGTCTATGAAACTTCCATGGCATAGTATGCATCCCAAATCAAGGTCCCTGTACCTAAAAAATGTCCCCACTACGTGGGTGAATAACATAAAGCTACTCGTAGGAAATGAGCATGCATCGACCTAGCATTTTACGATTATATCACCTTAAGGGAAAACATGTCAAAGGGGTTCATGCCACCTAACGTCTATATCAAAATAAGACTCAGGGAGCATCCTAAGTTACTCATGCACTTCAAAGTGAACAACGGTATACAAGTACACATGCTCAAGTATATTAAACAATGTTAAACATGTTATACAACATACAAACATACATTTCCAAGTATAGTAAACCACATTAAGATAAGTCATGTGATGTCTCAGCATATTTACACAAGTATGCATTTTGTATGAAAATCTTGTAAATCAAGTATATCGACACAAGTATACTAAGCTAAGAGAGATACGTCTCAGACAAGTATACATGGCACACGCATACTAAATGAAATCTAAATTCACAGAGCAAGCATACAAGTTCAAGTACACTATACGAGTTCTAAATGCACAAAACAAGTATACAGTTTCAAGTATACTAAATAAGATTCAAATATCCAAAGCAAGCATTAATTCTCAAGCTACAAGTAATTTGTGATTAACAACTTGAAATTTAATGCGAAATCAAATAGTGGAAAGACTAGGATCCTTGGCTGCAGACCAATCGAGTTATTCCTGGTTACTAGCCCGCAAGGTATTACCTAGTACGCACGTGTATAAGTTATTCCTGGTAATTACGACCCACAAGGTACTACCTATTGCGCACTTCATATGACTCAAGAGACTCACGAATCCGTACTAGTGCCAAACCCTAGCCATCACATGAGTATGATCCCTACAAGCCTCCAAAAATAATAAGTTCAAAACTTATGCAAAATCAATAAGTTAAACCAAACTTATACATCTCAAATAATGTCTAGGAATCAATTTACAAGCACAAGTAAGGTTGAATTCACATAAACCATGTCCTAGAGTTCAAGTCTAAATAGCACATGACATATCATGTTCTCAATATGCAATTTACATACAAAGCAAGAATATTTTACAACAATTGAGTCACATTACTATCCTAAGCCACAAGTACTAAATAAGCTTCAATTTAGTAACAAGCTTTCAAGGTAAACAATTGTAATATTCTAACAAGCTATATACCTATACAAGATATATTTAAACAAGCTTTACAAGTCAATGATATTCTATATCATGCTAAGTCCAATTACCATTTTAAAAGGCCCCAACTACTAATTCTACATCGAATTAGTAATATGCTCACAAGGTAATTAATTTCACTACATTAAAAGGAATTTTCAACCTAACATAAAAAGTCTCTAGATTTCATATTAATCCCAAATAAACTCAAATTAATATATGACAAGGGACATATCATAGTCTTCACATATATTATACCCAAAATCAATTTAAGTGACTACAACACTTAAAAATAAAATTAATTAAGCTAATTAATTAATTTTCTCTAGATTTTCAAACATATCTAAATGTCCTCAATTTAATATATGTTAAAGAACTTACCAAGGCCTACTTTAATATCACATTACAAGTTGATTCCATACTTGATACAACTAGGTAAATTAAACTTTCACAAAAGATAAATGTTAAATAAAATTTGCATTTCTTATTCAAATAACCCCAATTTAATATATATCAACCACCATACCAAGGCCTAAATTTTTAGCATGCCACAATTTAATTCTAAGTTGCTTAGTATCATGAGAATTAAATCTTAAACAAAGAAAATAATTAAATTAAATTCTATAACTTGAACAAGGCATGCTTACAAGTTGTATATGCTCATATAACAATCAATACAACATTAATATAAACCTAAGACATCCCCTACCTCAATTTGAGATGAAAATCTCAAAAGCCCACCGAAAAAAAAGTGCTCCGAATTCGACGATACCGAAGGGTTTTGTCGGGGACAACACGATCTACATGAACCCACAAGAAGCCCCATCAAAATCATAACTTGACTTCAAACCTGAACTAAAAATTTGGCCAAAAACGGGTTTAATAAGGGGGAAAGATGCGCGTGGTCAAGACAAACACAAAACGCGAAGGCACTTCGACTTTTTAACAAAGGGAAGAAGGTTCAAATGAAAGAAGAAGGATGGCAGCCCCCATGGGCCGCCATAGCAGGTTCTGGTAGTGCATGGAGAGGGGAGAAGATGACTTTTAAATTTTAAGTCCCCCTATTTATAGAAAATCTCAAAAAGTGCCCCGAACGGGCCCCGCCGGGTTCGAAAAAGTTAAATTTGAGCAGATGCGCTCAAATGTTAAAACTCTATGAAAATGAGAAAATATGAATAATGGAAGAAACGGCGTCAAAAACTGAGTCCCAAGGAGAGAGTTATGCCCCGAACAAGTTCGGCGCCAACTGGGGCCAGAAACCCTGAAACTGGAGACAAATGACCAGAAGGAAATTCTATGAGTACATGACTCAATGAAATGTGAAAATGAATCTTGTACGAGGATGCAGGCTCCAGACGAGGTATTTTGCAATAACTTTCATTAATTGCACAATGGCCCCTCCAAAAAGTGAAAACTGCCCAACTGCCCCAGAATGAAAATATCTTCCAAAAATATTTTCTTAAGAACCCCTGAAACAAAATATCTTCAAAAGATATTTACGAAAAACACCCCAAGAAAAGAAAAAGATTCTGAAAAACTGTGCATCCATGCCCTATGGACACCGGGAGCAACCAGAGTACTTTCTTGCAAAAGTGAATATACGTATTTCGTAGAAACCACTTAGAATGAAGATACGTGAAGTCAAAAACCAACTTCGAACACAAGGAGTGAGGTTATGCCAAGAAAGTGACAAACAGGAAAAAGACAAAATAGGGAAAAGGATAAAATAGGGAAAAAGACGAAAAGTGAATAGTGTCAAAAAACAAAAAATGTGAAAATGACTCGGTCCTCAAAGGAAGTTGTCAATCTAAAGGAAAGAGTCTCAGAAACCATTTTTGAGCACTCGAGACGACACTAGGCGACGAGAAACTGAACTCAGAAAAGAAATTTCAACGAAAAAAATTCATTTGTAAAATTCTAAGGAAAAAGGAAAGGAAGGAAATGATCGGGTCATTACAACCTACCCTCCTTAAAGAGATTTCATCCCCGAAATCAGGAACGTTACCAGAAGAACCGAAAAAGGACCATACACAAGGTCACACCAAGGAATAGATCATAAAGTACCCAAGGACAACTCCAAAGGTCTCAAGATCAACGAAAGGACACGAAACCACGAACCGTGAGACACCTCTCCAACAAATTGACATACTAACCTAATGTCAACCACCCCAAGGAGATCAAGGCAACTACACATCGAAACAAGGAACACAACCAAAAGTAACATGGCAGCACGAATACTGACTAGAACCCACCCACAACGTACCCAAGGTGTGGTAGCATCCACAGTGTCAAGTGCCCGCCCACACTCACATTACTAGCTAGGTAATGCAAGGTAGCATCGACGGCAACCAACACTCGCCCACACACAACCTGTACGATAGCATGACAGTATGAAGCCCTAATTCATCACCTGCCCCCAACAAGCTTACCCATGAAACCTATCGATACAAATGACGTCAATGTCAAAATGATCATTACCAAAAGCACCACGGAAACCAGGCATTCTGTGAGAGTTGCAATATGGTCCAAAATGTCTGGCCAGACCATTTTGGCCAATCCAAAACTCTGACAACAATGTTATAGGCACCGCTACGCTTAAGGCCTTAAATCCTCAATATTGGAAAAAGTGACAACCACAAGTTTTAAAACACTGTTGTTAACCACACCAGTCACGAATCCAAAGCCTGACAAGTCTATGCCTTCAAGCCAATGGATCGGACTTTACAAATCAAACAACATTATCATCGCCTTAGTCACAATGACTCCCAATAAGACAATGCACCCAAAATCCTCCACGTCATGCTAAAGCTGACCTATTACAAGGCTACGCCTAAGAATCAAGACATCGGATCAAGCTCACACACACAATCCCGACAACCAAGGTTATACAACCCCAAGTACAGTGCAGGAATAATAAAAGAAATAAACTAATTAAGCAATTAGTCATGAAACATATATATATCTATACAAGTATACATTCATAAGTATACTAAGAAATATCAAAATGGAAATATAATATATGTATATGCACAAGTATACACTTTACAAGTATACTAAGCAGTACTAAATCTATGGTAGACAAGTATACGGCTTAAGTATACTAAACCAAAACGAAATAAAATAAGCAACGTACAAGCATACTAGGTACAAGTATACTAAACGTAATGAAAATCCATGTACCAAACAACTAAACACATAGTGTACAAGGGCAATTAAGTATGCTACCTATCACATAGGGGTCAAGCATCAGAGACACGCTACACATCACCTATGATGCTAGCATGACAAGTAGATATAGTAAATGAAAACACATCACCTATATCATCACATAACTACCAAATAGTCAAATCCCCTAACATATTTATAAGGTATTCACAAAACAACTAGGCATATAAACATGTAGGAATGACTATGCAAATACCAATCCCGCAAAATCACAAGCAAGAAGGGATGAAATGCCTCTCAGAAGAACAAACTCACTAAAGTGAATCCCAAAACCCGGATGAGTCCAATCCCTCACAGCAAGGAAGTGAATTATCTCCTAGAATGAACACTAAGGTTCCTGAAACAAAGAGTCTACAAGTCTTTCCCAAGACTGGCTCAAACACAAGGTGGAATCCTAACACCACACAAAATAAAACCACCACTCTAAGAAGAAAGGGCACAGGAACCTCGCCGTTAAGGCCTACGAAGACAAAACTTCCAATCCCCAAGGAAAGACTCGAGTCAATCCGACTCGTCGTCCCATGACGTTAGAAACAAGACCCCAATGACATCACCACACCAAGGTTACTATGAAACCCCAAGAGATGATGCCCTAGCATCAATCTCAACCAACCAAGCTGGAATAACCCACAATGCCTAAACAAGACATAAAAGTAAGCAGTTGACATGTAACATAGCAATAGACTACATACTCACACAAGTAGTAAAGTCATATAAGGCATGTCAATGTATGCATCATACTATCATACTAAGAATAACAAGTGCATGCAATACGCTAAAGTAGACAAGCATAAGTCAATATGCTAAAACAAACAAGCATATACAATGTACTGAAGCCGACAAATATATACCGTATGCTAAGGCAGACAAGCACATACAACATGCTGAGATCTACAAGTATATACAATGTATTAAGGTAAACAAGCATATGTATCATGCTATGATAGTTAAGGTAAACTTCTAAACATACGTCCATATAAGCACGTAAACAAGTTATCAAGAAGTAACTAAACACATAGAGCATGGCAACACAAACATGATATGCACCCAAAAACCCGTCGTCCTAAGGTTTTCAAACCTAGGAGCTTTGAGACCACCTGTGACGGCCCTGGTTTTTCAAGCCAGTGCGTCCTGTGATGAACCATAGTTTGACCCGATAACAGATCCAAAATACGGAAGCAAAGATCGAAAATATAAAAAATAAGCCCTCAGGGGCAAAATAGTCATTTCTGAAAGCTGTGGACTCGGGTGCCACAGAGCACACCGCTGGAAGAACAACGAAAAACTAATCAAGATGGACTTAAGAATCGCATGATTCGAAGTCTTAAGTCCGGACGAAGGAGAAATGGCATGAGGAAGAAAAATGAGCACTTAAGGCTAACAGGGTAAACTGGTAATTATCCAAGAAGATCCAAGTGTAACTGAGCACACCGTTGGAAAGACAGCGAAAAATTAATCAAGTTCAAAAAAAAGTTTACTCGATTTGGAGTCCGAATGAGGGAGAAACGAGTGTTTGAAGTTTTGACGTCACGGCGGCCCGACGAAGGCCATGACATGCCCAATGCGCGCCCGGCGCCCATGTCGGTGCCCATGTCGGCGTCCAATGGCATGCACATGTTGGCAGAAAGAAAAAAAAAAATGAGTGTCCTGAACTGAGGCTTGAAACGGAGGTAAAGACGAGTTTTTCTGGAAAAATACGAAGAAGAAACCCCACCTAAAATTGAGTTTTCTACGTGACTCGCGAGAGAATTCAAAAACACATCACTGAAAAATGTCCAAAATGCCCCTAGATCAGAACTGGTTAAGAGAGGCAAAAAGCTGCTAAAATGCAAACTGGAAGCTAAAACTTCATGAGGGATTTCCGGTACCAAGACGACATTTTCTGGAAAAACACAAAGAAGAAACCCCCCCTAAATTGAGTTTTGTAAGTGACAAGTGAGAGAATTAAAAAAAAAAACTCACTGGAAAATGCCCAAAATGCCCCTAGATCAGAATTGGTCAAGAGAGGCAAAAAGCTGCTAAAATGCAAACTGGAAGCTGAAACTTCATGAGGGATTTTTGGTACCAAGACGACATTTTCTAGAAAAATACGAAGAAGAAACCCCCCCTAAAATCACATTTTCTATTCGACCATGTTAAAAGAAGAAATTAAAACTTATGTGAAAGGTCTAGAATACCCCTAGATCAAATTATACAACAAAATTTCAAAATGAGTCCATAGGAGGCTCATTTCACCAAAGAAGGAGGTTTGCCCGGAAATGACCATACACGCAAACGTAACTTACCTATTTGGATGTGCTATAATGGTCCAAGGTTTAAAAATACCACTACTACAAAATTCGACCCCTCAACGGGCAAAAAGGCAAAAATGAACAAGAAAAGGGAAATTTGGAAACCAAAATTAGCAAATGATTTCAAATTACCGTTTGGCCCTTGGCCATACTTCAAACATGATTTATAAGACTCTATGAAAGAATAAAAATAGAATTCCCACACCTTATGCAACCATGGTGAAGCAAAAACTCAACATTTTTCAATATTTTCATAATATTTCATGAAATCAAAATTTACATAGGATACAAAATACATGTCATTGGCCTCCGACCTCCTCTCATACATGTCAAATACATTGTAAAGGATGTACTCATGTACACATTACATATATGGAATCAAATATAAACATTTTGACATATAAGGCTACAAATAGGATTTCATGCGAACATTTTCAAGAAATAGATACTTAAAGTCTACGAAACTTCCATGGCATAGTGTGCATCCCAAATCAAGATCCTTGTACCTGAAAAATGTCCCCACTACGTGGGTGAGTACATAAAGCTACTCAAAGGAAATGAGCATGCATCGACCTAGCATTTTACGATTATATCACCTTAAGGTAAAACATGTTAAAGGGGTTCATGCAACCTAACGTCTATATCAAAATGAGACTTAGGGAGCATCCTAAACTACTCATGCAATTTAAAGTGAACAACGGCATACAAGTATACATGCTCAAGTATACTAAACAATGTTAAACACGTTATACAATACACAAGCATACATTTTCAAGTATAGTAAACCACATTAAGACAAGTCATGCAATGTCTAAGCATATTTACACAAGTATGCATTTTGTATGAAAATCTCGTAAATCAAGTATACCGACACAAGTATACTAAGCTACGAGAGATACGCCTAAGACGAGTATACACGGCACAAGCATGCTAAATGAAATCTAAACTCACAGAGCAAGCATACATGTTCAAGTACACTATATGAGATCTAAATGCACAAAACAAGTATATAGTTCATTACAGTTTCTATATTCAAATCATGGACTTGGACTTGTTGTGTATTCATTTGATTGTGTTTTGAGCATTAGATAACATTGTTGTTATACTTATATTCATGAGAACATGTTTTCTTTATGGAATATACTATTGCCTTGTATAATGTATTGCACACTTTGTAATTGACATTATATATGCCAATTTAGAATTGAAACTCTAAGGCATGGATTATGTGGTTTCAACCTACTTGTGCATAGAAGGTGAATTCGTGCATTATATAAATTATGTATAAGTTGTAAACTTATTTGGTTTATTTTGGAGTCTTGGGACATTGTTACAAGTGATATGGCCAGAGTTTCGCTCTAATGCGGGAGGTATGAGTTCTCCCCGATTGAGATAGTACGCACTAGGGTGGTCTTCCCAGCTGGTTAATGCCCGGAATAACCATTTTGTTCTTAATTTAGTCCGAGACGTGATGTCCAAGTCTTCCACTATTTGATTTCGCATTTAATTCGAAGTTGACAATCATTTTTAATTATGACTTGTGGTTTTGGCTATTGGTGATTTGATATTGTTAAGTACATCCATACTAAATTGTTATATTTAGTTGTTTTCACTCTTTTAGATTTCAAGTTGATAACTTAGAGAATCTATGTATTGATGTGTGGTTTTAGAAATTCTAATTGTGCTAAATTGTTATATTTAGTTGTTATTGCATTTTATATTTCAAGATGGTAACTTTGAGAATCTACGTCTTGATGCTTAGTATAGCATGCACCTATGTTGTTGAAATTGAATAAAGGATGTGTTTTATGTTAGAAATGATTTAAGGTAGCTTAAGATGCTCCCTGAGTCTAACCTTTGACATAGACGTTAGGTGGTATGACCCTTTTGAACTGTTTCATGATAGTCTAAAAATCTGTAAGAAATCGAGTCGATGCATGCTCATTCTCTATGAGTAAACTTGTTTACTCACCCCGAAGTGACTGTGGGATTTGTTCAGGTACAGGATTTAATATTGGAGACTTGCACTTGCCTTGGGTGGTTTAGAGATTTTTATCATTTTTGAATAATGACATGCAAGTGTTTAGCATGCCCTACTTTTGATTGTTATATTTTTGTATACCATGGGCGTATGGTGTTTTAGAAGCTAGTGTAGCTTCCTTGACATGTAATGATACTAAATTGCTTACTTTTGACATTATAAGTATGTATGTAATGAAGCCAAGGGCCAAACATGTTTACTTTTGTACTTGTGTTCATTTGGTACGAACTTTTGCTACAAAAATGTAAATTTTTTAATTAATTTTGGAGGTTTGGTGTATGAAAATCTTGCAATGGATATGTATGAGGCTATGATCCATTGTTTAATATTCAAGTATGCATATAAAGGTTGTTGACATGTCCACATACTCAAATCTCATTGATAATTAACTTTAAACTTTCATTTTTGAACCAAATCATCTTGGGATTCAAAGCATGGGTTGAACCTTAACACCTTTGACATATAATAGGCCTTATAGCAACATTTCAAGGTGTTTCGGTCAACCGATGGCTTTTGGTAATCTCATTGCACAGTAAAATGCACATTCCAGTAGCCATTTTTAGCTTTTAGGGCCATTTCGGTCGACCGATGGCCTATTTCGATCGACCGATAGTTCAATTCGGTCTACCGAACCAAACTGACCTAAAAACCCAAGTTTCCAGCAAGTCTTTGTGAGTTTTGTTTGACCGAAACTCTATTTTGGTCTACCGAAATAGCTTGTTTGCATGCAGCTTCTCTGTTGTGTTTCAACACTGGAGTTCCAACTTCAAACGGTCATATCTCCTTCATTTCTAATCCAAATGGGGTGATTCTTAAGCCTAAATTCTTGGATTTTGAGTCTAATTTCCAATGGTACCAATTCCATTCTTAGATTCAAAACACAGTGGGAGTTATTTAAGTTTTAGTGAAGTAGTGTCGGGATTTGGTTCGAACCGGGAAAAGGCGTTTTGTGGGATTCTTGTCTAAAGTTCTTAGAACCTCTTGGAATTTTTTGAAACGATTATTATAGGTTGTGTGGACCTCATTTGAATTGCTTGGAGTCAAATTTCTCTTCTTAATTATGGATTGACCATTTTGCCCTTTATTAACGAATTTTGTTCGTTTTAACTCTCATTCGCTGTTTTGCTCTCTTTAAGTTTCGTGACCTCATGGAAGGTCACATCGGTGTCTTAGGGGTGTCTTATATCTCTAGAGACCTTAGTCTATCTTTTGCTTCCGCATTTCGGATCCGTTACCTGGTCAACATTCGGGTCATCGCTGACGTATCGGGTTGAAAAACTTTGGCCGTCATAGGGCTAGTAACCCTAAAGTAACTATGGTGTCGGTCTGATCTGGCGCGATGTCCAAGTATTGAATTTATTTGATTTCATATTTCATTTCAAGTTGATAACTAGATGATAACATAACTTGTTGTTCCTTAGTTGATTTACCGTTTTGAGTTTCAAGATGTTAACTTAGAGAAATCATACTTATGCGTTGTATTGGAAGTTCCAATGTTGGTTAAATTGCATCGATATTGTGATTTGTGTTTTGATGTGCAAATGTAACTTAAGAATGATCCTATAAATTCATTAGAACATAGACGTTAAGTGGCATGATCCATTTTAGTTGTTTTTGCGTTTTAGATTTCAAGTTGAAGATTTTGAGAACCTATATCTTGTTGCCTTGTATAACATGCTTCTATATTATTTAAATTGCATGGATGATGTGATTTATGCTAGAAACGATCTAAGGTAGCTTAGGATACTCCCTGAGTCTCATCTTGACATAGACATTAGGTGGCATGAGCCCCTTTAACATGTTTCACCTTAAGGTGATATAATTATAAAATGATAGGTCGATGCATGCTCATCTCCTACGAGTAGCTTTATGTTACTCACCCACGTTGTGGGGACATTTTTTAGGTACAGGGACCTTGATTTGGGATGCACACTAAGCCATGGAAGTTTCGTAGACTTGAAATATCATTTTCATGAAAATGTTGGCATGAAATCCTTTTTGTGTAGCTTTATGTATCAAAACTTGAACCTTTGATTCCATTTATATAATATGTACATAAGTACACTCTTTTCAATGTATTTGACATGTATGAGATGAGGCCGGAGGCCAATGACATGTATTTTGTATTCTATGCACTTTCGTTGATAAGGTTCACTATGAAAATATTGAAAAATCAAGAGTTATTGCTTCATAACTTTTGCATCGGGTGTGGGAATTCCATTCTTTTTCTTTCATAGGGTCTTCATGATCATGCATGAGGTGTGGCCAAGGGCCAAACCATATTTGAAATTCCTGTATATTCATAAATGTTGAAAATTGCCTTAATGGGAATATTATGAAAACTATGCATTTTAATATGTCATTTATGCACCGGAGTGTGCATTGGGTATGAAATTCATTATCTAGCATTCATTTAATATGCATGAGGTGTGGCCAAGGGCCACCGGAGTGTGCATTGGGTATGAAATTCATTATCTAGCATTCATTTAATATGCATGAGGTGTGGCCAAGGGCCAAACACCATTTCATTTTTGTTTTTGCCCTTTAGTTTCATACTTTGCATTTTGAGCTAAAATAGTAAAATTCGAGCCTTTTAGGGTTCATTTCCAAATCGGGTGATGCAAAGTGTGCACGAGCACATTCATTAAGACCTACTTAATATGCATGAAGTATGGCCAAGGGCCAAATGGTAATTTGAAATCATTTGTTAATTTTAGTTTTCAAATTTTCTATTTCTATTTCATTTTTGCCTTTTTGGCCGTAGGGGGGTCGAATTTTGCATCGGTAGTATTTTTAAACCGTAGACCATTGTAGCGCATCCTAATAGGTAAGTTACGTTTGCGTGCATGATCATTTTCAATAAAAACCTCATCCTTGGTGATTTGAGCCTTCTATGGGTTCATTTGCATTTTTATTGCATAATCTGTTTTAGGGCATTTTGGGGTTTTTCTTTGGGAAATAAATTTCGGTCTTTACATGGTCACTTAGAAAACGTGATTTTAGGGGGGGTTTCTTTTCTGTGTTTTCCCAGAAAATATCATCTTGGCACTGGAAATCGCTCGCAAAGTTCAACTTTCAGTTTATATTTTTACAGCTTTTTAACCCCCATGACCTGATTTCATGGAGGGGTATTTTGGGCATTTTACTGTGAGTTTTGTTTTTTTTTTTTCATTTTCATCCATATTGCCAGGTAGAAAATTTGATTTCGGGAGGTGTTTTTTTTTTTTCATGTTTTTCCATAAAAATTCGTTTGGTAGCTCGTTTCTGCTCTCAGATCAGGACAGTCATTATAGCAACTTTTGCCCTCTTGTTCAGTTCTGATCTAGGGGCATTTTGGGGATTTTTTAATGTGTTTTTTTTTTTTTCCTTTTACTTGATCGGAAAGAAAACTCAATTTTAGGGGGGGTTTCTTCTTCGCATTTTTCCAGAAAATGTCATCTCGGATCCGAAAACTCCGTGTCAAATCTGATTTCCTGTACGCATTTGCATTATTTGAACAAGTCTGTTGTAAGGGCATTTTGGGAATTTCACATCAAAAAAAACATTTACTTTCAACATGGCCAGCTTGGAAAATTATTTTGAGGGGGTTTCTTCTTCGGGTTTTTCCAGAAAACGTCGTTTAGTGCCTCAAAACGGCACACAAATTTCAGCATTTTGCCCAGATTACTATTCACGGCCGTGGCGACGTCAAAACTTTGTTTTGACTTTTCTTTTTCATTCGGACTCCGAATCAAGTGATTCTTGAGTCCAACTTGATTAATTTTTCGCTGTCTTCCCAGTGGTGTGCTCAGTAACACCTGACTTTATATTTTCCAAAATGACCATTTTGCCTTTGGGGCTATTTTTGTTTGGTTTTCTTGTAATTCGCTTCCGCTACTTTCTTTTGAGTTCCGTGATCTCACGGGAAGTCATGGATGTGTCTAAAAAATAATATATATTATAGGGACGTCATTTCCATGTAAAATGACCATTTTGCCCCTAGGGGCTTATTTGTCATATTTTCGATCTTTTGCTTCCGCATCAGTTCTCATTGAGTTCCACAACCTCATGGAAAGTCACTTTGACTTCTTAGAGTCTTGTTTTCTGTTTTCATTTTCGCATTTCGGATCCGTTACTAGATCATCTTTTCAGTTCATCACTGACGCGCTAGCCTAAAAACCAGGGTCGTCACATTCTAAAGCAAAAAAAAAAAAAAAAAATGTATCAGATTTAGGTTGATACTTCTTGGTAAGATTATGAGGAGTGTATTTCATGAGCTTCTGATTCACAAGCTTAATAAAATAGACTCTCAATTTAGATTTCGCAATAGTGATGTTCGCCTTACGTATTGAGAAATGTTACTCTTGAAGAAGCTTACAGGTAGGTTAATGTTCACCATAGTTTATATTATTGGTTTATATAGAGGGAGCAGATTACAAGACTTCATAGGTAGATGGAAGATGTGAAAGATTTTCACATTTCATCAAGTACCCGGTGGAATCAAATGGGGAAGACAGTATTCTGAACAATTGATATGATGCTAATCTTTCAGTCAATTAAGGAGTTATCAGTTGTATTTGTAGCATATGTTGTAATAACACCTGTTACTAATAGGGTAAGTAAGGCTCAACTTAAAACAATCTGGAATTGACATTCTGATGATTGTGGAATGAAAATGGAAGTGTATTTGCATGAACAACATAATGAGAAAGTATCTGCACTGAATCAAAATTATATTTCCATATAGATTAAGCAGTAACGTCTGAGGTTTTGTATAATAGGTAGTACAAACCTCTTAATTATCGGTTTAAGTTGTAGATAAAGTTCTGTTATCGAATCTCGACTTTGTTTGTTGGAAGAGTTATATTCGAGATTGTACGTGCGCTGTTTAGAGAAGACATCATATTAATAATAATAGTTGAACTCGCATATTGGAGTTTGAGAATTGAGAATAATTTTTTTAGTGTCTCCCATAAAAGAGGAGTAATGCGATTTGGAAAGAAATGACGGTAGTTACCTCGTTATGTAATTCTGTATGATTTTGATTATCAGTTGGGGCACTAGTCTATAGGTTGGGGCTACCAAATTATTTGCATTATGTGTATAGTATTTTCTCTTTCGTGCATCTATGTTGCGAATTCGTAGAGATGAGAAATATTACCAGCATATAAATGGTAAGTAAATCGAGTTGTTGTCAGATGCAACCTATGTGTGGTACTCTTATTGTGTTCTTAACAGTAGGAACCATGTGTGATGCTAAATGATTATTGTATGAATTTATCTTCAGTGGAGCCTATACATAAGGCTGAGTCCACTTGGAAATAGAAAATGAATTTTGAAAAGTATTTCAGAGTTTTTCATGAATTCCGAGGACGGAATTCCTTAATTAGGGGGGAAGAATATAATACCCCTAATTTTCAGAGATTTATTTTAATTAATTTAATTATTTTAAATTGCATATGTGGCTAAGTGTATTTATTTGTTTACTTGTTATTGAGTTAATTATTTAATTGTTTGGGTATTTAATTAAGTATTTTAATTTTGTAACTGATGTTATTTGAATTATTTGTTGTGTTAATTATGTGATTGATACTCTAATTATATTTTGGTTTGCTTGTGTTGAAATTTAATTGTTAATATGCGATTGTTTATTTAAATTGATTAATAGTTTGCTTAATTGCTTAGGTTTAGTTAAGTTATTAATGGATTGGGCTTAATCTATTTAGGGCCTAAGAATAGGCTTTGGACTAGTTGGAGAAGTGGGAGTATGCCTAGTTGGATGGTGCAGGCTAAAGGCCCATGGGTATACTGTACATATGCATATATATATATATATATATATTTTATTATTTGGTGATTATATATATATATATATAATATTATTTCATGTATGAGGGTTATTATTATTATTATTATTATTATCATTATTATTAGTGTATTAGGATTGCTAATCTGATGGGAAAAAGGATTAGGATAGGTTAGAATAGTTTTATTTATGTAATAAGCCAAAGGGCTTATTACATGAATAGAAGAGGGAGCAGAGAGTGGCACAGAGGAGAGAGAGAGAGAAGAAGGGAGATTCGGCTAGAGAGAAGGAGGAGGATAGAGAGAGAAATCCGGCCACCACCTTGGGGAACAATGGTAACACATCATTGGTGGAGTTAGAGAATTAGATCGGGCTATTTTAGAAGTGATATTTGCTACACATCAATGGTAAAATAATATGCTTGTAAGAAACAACACAAAAATGAAGCAAACATATATATATATATATGAAATGGAGGTTACAGTAGGCCCAAGGAGAGCCCAAAATGAAACATCACAAAATGAACATTACAATTGTGTAAATGAAATCAGGCCCAACATGCTAAGGCAGTTATAAATGGATATCCCAACAATTCCAGTGACAGAGACCTTAACAGCCATATCGTAGAGATGATAGCTCTGCTTGTATCAGTCCGGGGGCATTGGAGGAGGTTTATTGCTTGCCGGAGAGTATGCCCAGTCTTGTGCTAGGTGTGAGAGGATTCCATTCTTCCTGGTTCGCAGTGAGCTTGAGATTGAATTGCAGACTAGCTTCAAAGCAGATGATTGTGTGAAGGGTGGGCGGCTAAAGACCCTGTTGTTCCTTTCCTACCAAATATGGTAAATCATGGAGGCTAAGGTGAGCTTACATACTTCATTCCAAGTACTTCCCTAATTTCAGTGATATGTGGCCCAATTAACGAATTGGGGCCAATTGTTGCTTCTTGTATAGCACCAACATTTGTCTTCAATGAAGCTCCAGAGGGGTGATACATAATCACACTCAAAGAATAGATGGGATTGTGATTCTGGTATGGAGCAGCATAGGTAGCAGATGTTATCCGTTTGAAGGTAAGACATGCATTTTGTGTCAAGGATTGGGAGTTTAGATTGGACTGCAATCCATAGGATCAACTTTTGCCTCGGAATAGCCATTGAGTTCCACACAAGGTTGGACCATGGGACTTGAGTGTGGGATGGGCTGTGCTGGTATGCTTGAGGTTATATTTCCCTGTGTTTCCTGGAATCCAAGAGATGGTGTCTGGCAATGATTGGTGGGGGGCTTGAGTAGCCTTAGTTCAGGGATTAATATTGTGAGCAGCTCAGGGAAATGCCATGTGTTGGAGTCTATGAACTCACTTACTTTTGCATTGGGTTAGAGTCCTAGTGAGATGATGGTGGAGCTTGTTGTTACCCAGGAAATGACTCTAAAGGGAGGGGGGGTGAATAGAGTCTAAACAGAATGATACTAAATAATCGAATTTAAAGATTACATAAGATAAACAATAAACAATTTTTAAAAGGACAATAATAAATAAGCAATACAGGCAATAATATTTGAACAATAAAGTAAAGAGAGAGAGACATATAACAAACTTAGAACATAAAGATTTAGTGAGGTTCGGAAACTCCTACTTCTTGACTTAAGATCCTTCTTGAGACTTCCCAAAACCCAATAAAGCTTCTCTTTAAAGGTGGAGAGCAAAATGGTACAAGAAGCACATCGCTTCTAAATCTTCTTACTAAGAGAACAGACATCTCTTAGACTTCTTCTGGGTTACTCCAACCCTTATAATGGTGTTTGAATAATATAAATGAAAAATAAAGAAACTCTCAGAATTAATACGCGGATCAAAGGTCACAAGCCTATTGTAGATATAGAATATAGCACAAAGGTTAAAGCTTAAATGATATGAATGAAACAATGATCAATGCAAGTTCCTTTTTGATCACAAGGTTTTTCTCTCTTGATGTTTTTCACCCGTTGTAATGAAAACCTTGAACTCGTTATATAGAAGTTTAAATAGTAAGAGATTAGGTTTTGAAACTTGCCAAGAATACTGTTACAATTCAAAAAGATTCGGACTTTTTGCCCATCTGATCAATCATATGATTTATCTGTGGGATCACTTGAGATCAAGTGATCAGACACATGCTTCATCTGTTCGGACAGTTGAAGCATTTGATATGTTATATTGATGATGTGATTGGTTAGATAAGATCCTATTTCCTCGCACTTTCAAGATTTAAACGCATATAACCGGTTACATTAATGATCTGATCGATTATATGAAAACTTTTAGTTTTTCCAGAAATGCTGCTTTCTTCATCATATCGATAATACGAAGTGATCTATTCGATCACTTGAGGTCATCTGATCGGTTACATAGATGAAGTGATCGGTAATTACATGATAATTTGTGCAAAATTCACTGTTTTCTGCATCCTATCGATAACATGAAGTGATCTATTCGATCACTTAAGGTCATCTGATCGTTTACATGGATGAAGTGATCGGTCATATCAATTATAATTTGTCATTTTATCAAGCCATTTGATCGGTCACATTGTGCATCTGTTTGGTTAGTTCAAGTGACAAAAAATATAGTTTGTTTGATTAAACCAAAGGGCTATAATCTATTTGCCTTACATTTAGTCTACTCTCACCATTTATAAACTACCCATGTTGATAAGAAGAGAGACTTTCCATTTGTCATCCATTTCTTAATGAATCCATGCCTTGTTCTTTATTTGTGCTCCTTCTTGACTGTATCTCAAATGGAGATATGTTGAAAGCACTTATTATCTTTATTTGTTATCATTAAAATAGTAAGAATTGAATTAAGGGCACTTGTGCCAACAATCTCCCCCTTTTTGATGATGACAAACACTAAATCAATTAAGTATATATATAAGCATGATTAAGAATATATATATATTTCATAAGAGCTCCCCCTTAATTCATGCATCTTCCCATACAACTAAATATATGTGTTTTCTCCCCCTTTTGACATCATAAAAAAGGAATAAAGATATGCATAGACTGATTGTGAGAGAAACAACTAAATACAATTGAAAAGCTTACCTGAGAGCATCATAGAGTGCCAAAAGTTATAAAAAGCAATAAGGAAATAAAAGTTTAACCTTTTTAACCCACATTTGAGAGATTTCCTGAAGGGAACAGCTGGAATTTGTCGACTATTGCTTTAAGCATGTCATTTATTTGTTCGAACTGAATGTTGTTGACTGCCGTGCGCCGATCAATAAGTTTATAAACATTGTTGGCCCTTTCTTTGACAATTTGGAGGTCAACAGCTTGTTGATCATTGCTGTTTGTGATGGAGGTACTTGCTGCACTTACTTTCTGCTCAAGGATAGTAACCCTATTTGATAGGGACTCAACAGTAGCTTGGATTTGATCCATTCTAGCAGATGTTTCAGCATGTTAAGGTTTTAACAACTCTATAATCGTAACAGTGGCTGGGATGGGAGGAGGGGTGTTGGAGGGAGGAAAAAATTCATCAAGATTATCCAAGCCAAAATTGTTGGCCTGCTAGGGTGATGGTGGATGATTTTGAGTTGGATTTGGTATAGGAAGGTGAATAGAGTTTCGAACCCATTCTCCACTGTCTTTGTTGGCATCCATTTTCTTAAGGAGTGCAGCACTAAGACGATCGTTATCAGTAACATCCCGCTTATCAATTTTAGAGTCAAGTGGCACATCAAAGTACTTAAGAATTCTGGTTAGCATCATGCCATAAGGTAGAGAGGGAGGATTGTTCTTTAGTGGTTTGGAGCTTGGTTTCAAAAACTGAAGAATGCGATTGAAGATAATGAACCCTAGGTTTGGCTTCCTACCAATTAAAATGCACCACATAAAAAATATGTCAAGATGAGAGACATGTGAGCGGCCACTGCCCCTAGGTATAATTTAGTAGTATAATGCACTATGAATTAGCCTATTTTCAAAAGTAAGATCAGAAGTAGAGATTGGAAATTTTTTGGGGGATTAGGGTTTCCACAGAGATGCTGAATAGCTTTTGTTTCAACAAACTTAGGGGCTTGGATAGTGGATTTATGAACATAAAAACATTCCCCTTCATCTATGATGCCCAAAATCTGGTTTAGTTGGTGATAAGTGAAGCTTTTTTTGATTCCTTTAACATTTGTGGCTAAACAGCCATTAACAAATGTTAGTTAACTGTAGAAAACCTTAATGAGAGTTGGATAATATGATTCATCAATATTGATGAATGAGTGCCATCCCATGTTCCTAAATTTATTAAAAAAGGAAAGATTTTCATCTATACAAAAAGCATGATAAAAAACTCTACCTTGTGCGATTTAACGATTGTGGAACTTTGTATTATACTGTTCCTCCATGGTTGGAAGAGCGACGGGAGGATCATCTCATCGTCTCCTTTGACATGGAGGAAGATCGGCATCAGGATCATAACTTAGATCATAATCATGTGGGGATCGAGGAGCCTCAGTAGGGTGAGGGCGAGAGGTGAAAGGTCTAGTTTTGTTGTGAGGACGGTTGGTACGAACCATGATGAGAGTTTTAGTGATGGAGTAAAGGATTAGAGATGGTAGATGTTGCCTGAGAAGGTAAGTATGTGCCGAAGATGAAGAGGGAGAGGAGAGAGATAAGAACAGAGCGAAGGAAATGATCAAAGAGATAAAGGATGGGCTTATATATTAAGTTTCTCTAATTGATCAGATGATATAATCTGAGCGATATGATAAGATCTAAACTGCATTTATGCGCACATATTGATGATTTATGGGATTAGATACCCAAAAGTTAGTAATTATGTATGCGAATAGATGGAGGAAATGTGCGAACAGACAGACTTAGAAATGATCTATGCGATGAGATTCATGATATGTGCGATCAGATGGAATATTTGTAAACAGTTGGTGCAAGTGTACGATCAAATGGAATAAAATTGCAGATTTTTCATTTCTTCCAGGAGATGTGCGATTAGATTAACATTTTGAATATATAGATGAGAAAAATAAAAAGTTTTATAGCATGATCATACCTAGTTGTCTGCATATTATGCAGAATCGATCTTCAGGTATTGGTTTGGTAAAAATGTCTGCTAATTAATCATCTGTTTTGATAAAGTGAAGCTAAATATCACCCTTACTAACATGGTCGCGCAAAAAGTGGTGCTGAATTTCAATATGGTTTGTGCGAGAGTGCAAAATGGGATTTTTAGAAATATTAATGGCACTTGTATTGTCACACCGAATGGGCATGTGATCAAATTTTAGCCTAAAATCTTCGAGTTTTTGCTTTTTGTAGAGAGTTTGTGCACAACTATTTCCTGCAGCAACGTACTCAGCTTCGGATGTAGATAGAGCAACAGAGTTTTGTTTCTTACATGACCAAGCAACTAAAGAGTGGCCTAAAAAATGACACGTTCCACTTGTGCTTTTCCGATCCATTCGACAACCTGCAAAATCTGCATCTAAATAACTTATGAGTTCAAAGGAGGTGTGTGCAGGGAACCATAATTCGAGATTCATTGAACCATAAAGATATTCAAATATTCGTTTAACAACACTAAGATGTGATTCCTTTGGACATGACTGAAATCTAGCACATAAGTAGACACTAAACATGATATCTAGTCTACTTGCAATTGGGTATAGAAGGCTTCCGATTATACCTCTATATTTCTTGACATTAACATTTTTGCCTTTTTCATCTTTATCTAATTTTAAGACTGGACTAATAGGAGAGTTAGTATGTTTGGCTTCCTCTAGGCCGTATTTCTTAGCAAATCTTTGACGTACTTGGATTGACATATGAAAATGCCATCAAGTGTTTGTAGGATTTGCAACCCTAGAAAGAAGTTTAGTTCACCCATCATGCTCATTTCAAATTCATTTTGCATACTTGAGGCAAATTTCTTGCACAGATTTTGATTTATTGATCCGAATATGATGTCATCAACGTATATTTGTACGATTAGTAACTAACGGTCAGGGGTTTTGGTGAAAAGAGTGTTGTCAATTGTACCCCTTGAGAAACTGTTTCGAATTAGAAATCCACTTAGCCTTTCGTACCATGCCTATGGGGCTTGTTTCAGACCATATAAGGCTTTGGATAGCTTGTAAATATGTATAGGATTGGCGTAGTCTTCGAATCCAAGAGGTTGTTTAAAAAATACTTCTTCATCAATAGATGCATTCAGGAATGCACTTTTGACGTCCATCTAGTATAGTTTAAAATTTTTCTTTGAGGCAAAAGCAAGTAACATTCTAATTGCTTCAAGTCTTGCAACATGAGCGAAGGCCTTTCATAGTCAATCCCTTCTTCTTGATTGTATCCGTAAGCAACAAGTCTGGACTTATTTTGGTCAATCATTCCATATTCATCTTTCTTATTTCTGAAAACCCATTTAGTTCCAATGATGGTCTTCGTTTTTGGTCTTGGAACTAACGTCCAGACTTTTATTTCTTTCAAATTGATTTAATTTCTCTTGCATAGCAAATAGCCATGATTCGTCATTTTCTGCTTCAAGTATTGTTGTGTCAGTTTTTACTTTAATAATAAATAATCACTTGCAATAGCACGAATCTTTAAGGATAGTACTATAGAGAGGGTGTCGAACCTATAGGGAGATGAGTGTATTTTGTTTTGCTTTTAACTAATCTTTCTTGGTTTGTAGGTAACTGGTTGAATTGACTAATTGGTTGTCACGATTATAAACTGAAATTAAACTAAAATTATCAGAAAGAGAGAGGTTTTAGCGCTTTGACTTCACCACAACCATCATACTATGGTTAACTATTTCAACTCTGGGGATTTAACAAATTATATTTCAAATGAATTGAACTCAATAACATTCGTTCATTTCAGTTTTTAAAGAAAGATGTTTTTATAAATTACAGTTAACTATAACCTATCTGCGGTTAGCATGGACTATCCACCTACCTACTCTAACTATTTTTGTAAACAATCCATCTTTCCTAAGCATAGACTATGAAAACATTCAGTTATAAAAAACATTGGAATACCATTACATGACCTCCATTCTTATGTCGGCAAGGCTCCACCAGATACCATCCAATAAAATTGGGTTGAGAATAGAGTATGAACAATTATATCTAAGATATGGTAATAACAATTCAAAAAGCATTTAAAACATTAAAATCCAATTGAGTTGTCTTAATTACTCACAGTCATGTAATCAGAAACATAATATATATTAAAAATATCCTAGAGTTAAAACAATCAAACCATAGTACTAGATTGGGTTACATCAGTGCCCTAAGAGAGGAATTAGTTACTTATGACGATGTCGAATATCATCTGTGTTATGGTCGTCTTCATCGTCACGGATGTCACTTCTCTTCTCAAGATCTTCACCTTTTAAGGTTACGGAAACCCTAAAAGCCGCCACCACAGTATCAACCTTCTGAATAATACGAGAAAAAAGGGGCTTTTTCTATCAAGGCCTGTGCCTTCTTTTATAGAGGAAAATAAAGGTTTGGTGGGCTTTTAGGTCTTCTGGCCCATCTAGAATGAAATACGACTTAGAAAAGAATAATCCTGTAACTTTAAATCTGATCTGTTTTGGAAGGCTCGAGCTTAAGAAGTAGAGCTCGAGCTTTGGGGTTTAGGCTCGAGCTTTGGGAACAAGGCTCGAGCTTCATTGAATTATTGCTCGAGCTTTAAAAGATGGTGTTCGATCTTCACTTTTGCACTTAGTCAAATTTTTTCAACTATTTTTCGAAGCATCTTTTCCTTCAATACTTAGAATATTTTAGGATTCTCTTCTTTTAACATTGCTCAATCCAAGCTTCATAGGGCTCGAGCTTTAGGTACCAAGCTCGAGCTTTAAGTACTCAAGGCTCGAGCTTTGAATGATGGTGCTCGATCCTTGAGGTCTGGCACGAGGCCCTGGGAGCTTGGTTTTTCCTTTAAAATCAACTCTTCAAATTCCGACGACTTATACTCGAGCTTGAAGGCCAAGGCTCGAGCACCCTGAGGTAAGGCTCGAACACCATGATGTGTCTAATTTTACCACTCGCAATAGTACAATTCCGTGTAGGATAGTGCTATAAAGAGAGGTATCGAACCCAAAGAGAGATGAGATTTGTATTCAGTTTTTAATTTAGTTTTATTGATTTGTAGGTAACTAGTTGAAGAATTTGTTGGTTGTTATGATTAAAAACAAGCTAAAATTAAAGCAGAGTATTAAACTAAAGAAAATTAAATAATCAGAGAGAGAAATCTTAGGGCTTTGACTTCACCAAAATCATCATAATATGGTTAATTGTACCAACTATAGGGATTTAACAATTATGTTTTTCAAATGAATTGAACTAAATAACATTCGTTCAATTCGGGTTTTAAAGAAAGATGTTTTACAAAATTCAGTTAACTATAACCTATCTGCAGTTAGCATGGACTATCCACCTACCTACTCTAACTACTTTAACTAGGTTGCAAACAATCCAGCTTTCCTAAGCATAGACTATGAAAACATTCTTTTGTAAAAAATATTGGAACACCATTATATGACCTCTATTCTCATGTCTGGTAGGGCTCCGCCAGATACCGTACAATAAGATAGGTTAAGAATAGAAAATAAATAATTATATCTAGGACAAGGTAATAACAATTTGTAATTTATTAAAGCATGAAAACTAATTGAGTTGTCTCAATTGCTCATAATCATATAATCAAGTAAATATAATATATTAAAATAATCCCAGAGCTAAAACAATCAAACCATAATACTAGATTGGGTTACATCAGTGCCTTAAGAGAGAAATTAGCTACTCATGATGATGTTGGATATCATTTGTGTTGGAGATGTCTCCATCGTCACAGACGGCACTTCTCTTATCAGGATATTCACTTTCTAAGGTTGTGGAAACCCTAAAAGCCACCACAACATCAACCTTCTGAATAACACGGCAAAATGACTTGCAATTTCGGACCTCTTCTATCAAGGCTTAATCTTTCTTTTTGTGACGACCCTGATTTTTAGGCAAGTGTGTCAGGGATGAACCGAAAGGATGATCCAGTAATGGATCCGAAATGCGGAAACAAGAAATAACACAACGATCTCCCAAGGCACAACATACCTCTAAGACACTTTGATGACCTTCCATGAGGCCGTGGAACTCAATGAAATAAAGTGCGGGAGCAAGAGATCGAAAAAATAACGATTAAGCCCCCAGGGGCAAAATAGTCATTTCTAAAAATATAGAATCGAGTGCTACCGAGTACACCACTGGGAAGACAGCAAAAAATTAACCAAGTTAGACCCAAGAATCACTTGATTCGGGGTCCGAATGAAAAAGATATGAAACTCCAAAGTTTCATAAAATCAAACTTTTGAGTTAAAATCAATGCGGCAAGGGTACTTTACAAGGGGTAAAATGGTCTTTTAAAAAAAAACTAGATGCAACTGAGTATACCATTAGATAGACAAGGAAAATTTAATAAATCTAGACTTAAGAATCACTTGATTCAGAGTCCGGGCAAAGAAGATATGAGGCCTCAAAGTTTCAAAAAAATAGACTTCTGGGTTCAAATCAATGTGGCTAGGGTACTTTGCAAGGGGTAAAATGGTCTTTTCAGATAGAATTGGATGTAACCATTCATACCGTTGGATAGAAAAGCAAAATTTAATAAACTTAGACTCAAAAATCACTTGATTTGGGGTCGGGACGAAGGAGATATGAAGCCTCAAAGTTTAAAAAAAAAACCAACTTTTCCGGATACGAAAATCTGGGTAGGAATAGTGTTTTGACAGAAAGCAACCTTTCAATTTTTTTTCTAGAACTGAGGCTAGAAACGGACCCTTAAACGAATTTTTCTGTAAACATACGAAGAAGAAACCCCCCTTAAAATCACGTTTCCTACCCGATTACATGAAAGAAACGAAAAAAAACACCCTGAAAATCCCTAAAATGCCCCTAGAATAGAGTAGGTCAAGAGGGACCCAAAAAGCTGCTACAAGCATATTTTTTCCAGAAACAGTCAGAACAGAGACTAAAAACGGGCTAGTAGATGAATTTTTCTAGAAAAATACAAAGAAGAAACCCCCCTCAAAATTGAGTTTTCTACATGACTTGTAGGGAATTAAAAAAAAAAAAAAAACTCACTTTAAAATGCCCAAAATGCCCCTAGTTCAGTAATGGGTCAAAAACTCAAAAAAATGCAACTTTGCACCAAGTATGCATTTGGCCCTAAGGCCCTGGTTCTTCAAGCCAGTGCGTCCTGTGATGAACAGTAATTTGACCCGATAACAGATCCAAAATGTGGAAGAAAAAATCGAAAATATGACAAATAAGCCCTCAGGGGCAAAATAGTCATTCCTGAAAACTATGGACTCGGGTGCCACCGAGCACACCGCTGGATGGACAATGAAAAACTAATCAAGATGGACTCAAGAATTGCGTGATTCGGAGTCCGGACGAAGGAGAAATGGCATGACGAAGAAAAACGAGCATTTAAGGCTAAAAGGGAAAACTGGTAATTATTCAGGAAGATCTGGGTGTAACCGAGCACACCGTTGGAAAGACAGCGAAAAATTAATCAAGGTAAAAAAAAAAGTTCACTCGATTTGGAGTCCGGACGAAGGAGAAATGAGTGTTCGAAGTTTTGACATCGCGGCGGCCTGACGAAGGCCATGACATGCCCCATTCGCGCCTGGCGCCCATGTCGGTGTCCAATGGCATGCACATGTTGACAGAAAGAAAAAAAAAAATGAGTGTCCAGAACTGAGGCTAGAAACGGAGGTCAATACAAGTTTTTCTGGAAAAACACGAAGAAGAAACCCCACCTAAAATCGAGTTTTCCACTTGACTTGTGAGAGAATTCAAAAAAACTCACTGTAAAATGCCCCTAGATCAGAACTGGTCAAGAGAGGCAAAAAGTTGCTAAAATGCAAATTGGAAGCTGAAACTTCACGAGGGATTTCCGGTACCAAGACGACATTTTCTGGAAAAACACGAAGAAGAAGCCCCCCCTAAAATTGAGTTTTCAATGTGACTGTTGTGAGAATTAAAAAAAAAAACTCACTGTAAAATGCCCAAAATGCCCCTAGATCAGAACTGGTCAAGAGAGGCAAAAAGCTGCTAAAATGCAAACTGGATGCTGAAACTTCACGAGGGATTTCCGGTACCAAGACGACATTTTCTGGAAAAACACGAAGAAGAAACTCCCCTAAAATCACATTATCTATTCGAACCTGTTGAAAGAAGAAATTAAAGCTGATGTGAAAGGTCTAGAATGCCCCTAGATCAGATTATGCAACAAAATTTCAAAATGAGTCCATAGGAGGCTCATTTCACCAAAGAACAAGGTTTGCCAAGAAACGACCATGCACGCAAACATAACTTACCTATTTGGGTGCGCTACAATGGTCCATGGCTTAAAAATACCACCGCTACAAAATCCGACCCCCCAACGGGCAAAAAGGCAAAAATGAACAAGAAAAGGGAAATTTGGAAACCAAAAATAACAAATGATTTCAAATTACTGTTTGGCCCTTGGCCACATTTCAAACATGATTTATAAGACCCTATGATAGAATAAAAATAGATTTCCCACACCCGATGCAACCATGGTGAAGCAAAAACTCAACATTTTTAAATATTTTCATAATATTTCATGAAGTCAAAATTTACATAGGATACAAAATACATGTCATTGGCCTCCGGCCTCCTCTCATATATGTCAACTACATTGTAAAGGGTGTACTCATGTACACATTACATATATGGAATCAAATATAAACATTTTGACATATCAGGCTACGAATAGGATTTCATGCTAACATTTTCATGAAATAGATACTTCGAGTCTATGAAACTTCCATGGCATAGTGTGCATCCCAAATCAAGGTCCCTGTACCTAAAAAATGTCCCCACTACGTGGGTGAATAACATAAAGCTACTCATAGGGAATGAGCATGCATCGACCTAGCATTTTACGATTATATCACCTTAAGGTGAAACATGTCAAAGGGGTTCATGCCACCTAACGTCTATATCAAAATGAGACTCAGGGAGCATCCTAAGCTACTCATGCAATTCAAAGTGAACAACGGTATACAAGTATACATGCTCAAGTATATTAAACAATGTTAAACATGTTATACAACATATAAACATACATTTCCAAGTATAGTAAACCATATTAAGATAAGTCATGCAATGTCTAAGCATATTTACACAAGTATGCATTTTGTATGAAAATCTCGTAAATCAAGTATACCGACACAAGTATACTAAGCTAAGAGAGATACGTCTAAGACAAGTATACACGACACACGCATACTAAATGAAATCTAAACTCACAGAGCAAGCATACAAGTTCAAGTACACTATACGAGATCTAAATGCACAAAACAAGTATACCGTTTCAAGTATACTAAATAAGATTCAAATATCCAAAGCAAGCATTAATTCTCAAGCTACAAGTAATTCGTGATTAACAACTTGAAATTTAATGTAAAATTAAATAGTGGAAAGACTAGGATCCTTGGCTGCAGACCAATCGAGTTATTCCGGGTTACTAGCCCGCAAGGTATTACCTAGTGTGCACGTGTATAAGTTATTCCTGGTAATTACGACCCAAACGGTACTACCTATTGCGCACTTCATATGACTCAAGAGACTCACGAATCCATACTAGGGCCTAACCCTAGCCATCACATGAGTATGATCCCTACAAGCCTCCAAAAACAATAAGTTCAAAACTTATGCAAAATCAATAAGTTAAACCAAACTTATACATCTCAAATAATGTCTAGGAATCAATTTACATGCTCAAGTAAGGTTGAATTCACACAAACCATGTCCTAGAGTTCAAGTCCAAATAGCACATGACATGTCATGTTCTCAATATGCAATTTACATACAAAGCAAGAATATTTTACAACAATTGAGTCACATTACTATCCTAAGCCACAAGTACTAAATAAGCTTCAATTTAGTAACAAGCTTTCAAGGTAAACAATTGTAATATTCTAACAAGCTATATACCTATACAAGATATATTTAAACAAGCTTTACAAGTCAATGATATTCTATATCATGCTAAGTCCAATTACCATTTTAAAGGGCCCCAACTACTAATTCTACATCGAATTAGTAATATGCTCACAAGGTAATTAATTTCACTACATTAAAAGGAATTTTCAACCTAACATAAAAAGTCTCTAGATTTCATATTAATCCCAAATAAACTCAAATTAATATA
Organism: Cornus florida; assembly: GCF_030987335.1. NCBI lineage: Eukaryota > Viridiplantae > Streptophyta > Magnoliopsida > Cornales > Cornaceae > Cornus > Cornus florida. The sequence goes on from NW_026775578.1 coordinate 72,633,738, forward strand.
TGACAAGGGACATATCATAGTCTTCACATATATTATACCCAAAATCAATTTAAGTGACTACAACACTTAAAAATAAAATTAATTAAGCTAATTAATTAATTTTCTCTAGATTTTCAAACATATCTAAATGTCCTCAATTTAATATATGTTAAAGAACTTACCAAGGCCTACTTTAATATCACATTACAAGTTGATTCCATACTTGATACAACTAGGTGAATTAAACTTTCACAAAAGATAAATGTTAAATAAAATTTGCATTTCTTATTCAAATAACCCCAATTTAATATATATCAACCACCATACCAAGGCCTAAATTTTTAGCATGCCACAATTTAATTCTAAGTTGCCTAACATCATGAGAATTAAATCTTAAACAAAGAAAATAATTAAATTAAATTCTATAACTTGAACAAGGCATGCTCACAAGTTGTATATGCTCATATAACAATCAATACAACATTAATATAAACCTAAGACATCCCCTACCTCAATTTGAGATGAAAATCTCAAAAGCCCACCGAAAAAAAAGTGCTCCGAATCCGACGATACCAAAGGGTTTTGTCGGGGACAACACGATCTACATGAACCCACAAGAAGCCCCATCAAAATCACAACTTGACTTCAAACCTGAACTCAAAATTTGGCCAAAAACGGGTTTAATAAAGGGGAATGATGCGCGTGGTCAAGACAAACACAAAACGCGAAGGCACTTCGACTTTTTAACAAAGGGAAGAAGGTTCAAATGAAAGAAGAAGGATGGAAGCCCCCTTGGGCTGCCATAGCAGGTTCTGGTAGTGCATGGAGAGGGGAGAAGATGACTTTTTAATTTTAAGTCCCCTTATTTATAGAAAATCTCAAAAAGTGCCCCGAACGGGCCCCACCGGGTCTGAAAAAGTTAAATTTGAGCAGATGCGCTCAAATATTAAAACTCCATGAACAAAAAAGATTCAAAATGAGAAAATATGAACAATGGAAGAAACGGCGTCAAAAACTGAGTCCCAAGCAGAGAGTTATGCCCCGAACAAGTTCGGCGCCAACCGGGGCCAGAAACCCTGAAACTGGAGACAAATGACCAGAAGGAAATTCTATGAGTGCACGACTCAATGAAATGTGAAAATGAATCTTGTACGAGGATGCAGGCTCCAGACGATGTATTTTGCAATAACTTTCGTTAATTGCACAGTGGCCCCTCCAAAAAGTGAAAACTGCACAACTGCCCCAGAATGAAAATATCTTCCAAAAATATTTTCTTAAAAACCCCTGAAACAAAATATCTTCAAAAGATATTTACGAAAAACACCCCAAGAAAAGAAAAAGATTCTGAAAAACTGTGCATCCATACCCTATGGACACCGGGAGCAACCAGAGTACTTTCTTGCAAAAGTGAATATACGTATTTCGTAGAAACCACTTAGAATGAAGATACGTGAAGTCAAAAACCAACTCTGAACACAAGGAGTGAGGTTATGCCAAGAAAGTGACAAACAGGAAAAGGACAAAATAGGGAAAAGGACGAAAAGTGAATAGTGTCGAAAAACAAAAAATGTGGAAATGACTCGGTCCTCAAAGGAAGTTGTCAATCCAAAGGAAAGAGTTTCAGAAACCATTTCTGATCACTCGAGACAACACTAGGCGACGAGAAACTGAACTCAGAAAAGAAATTTCAATGAAAAAAATTCATTCGTAAAATTCTAAGGAAAAAGGAAAGGAAGGAAATGATTGGGTCATTACAACCTACCCTCCTTAAAGAGATTTCATCCCCGAAATCAGGAACATTACCAGAAGAACCGAAAAAGGACCATACACAAGGTCACACCAAGGAATAGATCATAAAGTACCCAAGGACAACTCTAAAGGTCTCAAGATCAACGAAATGACACGAAACCACGAACCGCGAGACACCTCTCCAACAAATTGACATACTAACCTAATGTCAACCACCCCAAGGAGATCAAGGCAACAACACATCGAAACAAGGAACACAACCAAAAGCAACATGGCAGCACGAATACTGACTAGAACCCACCCACAACGTACCCAAGGTGTGGTAACATCCACAGTGTCAAGTGCCCGCCCACACTCACATTACTAGCTAGGTAATGCAAGGTAGCATCGACGGCAACCAACACTCGCCCACACACAACCTGTACAGTAGCATGACAGTATGAAGCCCTAATTCATCACCTGCCCCCAACAAGCTTACCCGTGAAACCTATCGATACAAATGACGTCAATGTCAAAATGATCATTACCAAAAGCACCACGAAAACCAGGCATTCTGTGAGAGTTGCAATATGGTCCAAAATGTCTGGCCAGACCATTTTGCCCAAACCAAAACTCTGACAACAATGTTATAGGCACCGCTACGCTTAAGGCCTTAAATCCTCAATACTGGAAAAACTGACAACCACAAGTTTTAAAACACTGTTGTTAACCGCACCAGTCACGAATCCAAAGCCTGACAAGTCTATGCCTTCAAGCCAATGGATTGGACTTTACAAAACAAACAACATCATCATCGCCTTAGTCACAATGACTCCCAACAAGACAATGCACCCAAAATCTTCCACGTCATGCTAAAGCTGACCTACTATAAGGCTACGCCTAAGAATCAAGACATCGGATCAAGCTCACACACACAATCCCGACAACCAAGGTTATACAACCCCAAGTACAGTACAGGAATAATAAAAGAAATAAACTAATTAAGTAATTAGTCATGAAACATATATATATCTATACAAGTATACATTCACAAGTATACTAAGAAATATCAAAATGGAAATATAATATATGTATATGCACAAGTATACACTTTACAAGTATACTAAGCAGTACTAAATCTATGGTAGACAAGTATACGGCTTAAGTATACTAAACCAAAACGAAATGAAATAAGCAACGTACAAGCATACTAGGTACAAGTATACTAAACGTAATGAAAATCCATGCACCAAACAACTAAACACATAATGTACAAGGGCAATTAAGTATGCTACCTATCACATAGGGGTCAAGCATCAGAGACACGCTACACATCACCTATGATGCTAGCATGAAAAGTAGATATAGTAAATGAAAACACATCACCTATATCATCACATAACTACCAAATAGTCAAATCCCCTAACATATTTCTAAGGCATTCACAAAACAACAAGGCATATAAACATGTAGGAATGACTATGCAAATAACAATCCCGCAAAATCACAAGCAAGAAGGGATGAAATGCCTCTCAGAAGAACAAACTCACTAAAGTGAATCCCAAAACCCGGATGAGTCCAATCCCTCACAGCAAGGAAGTGAATCATCTCCTAGAATGAACACTAAGGTTCCCGAAACAAAGAGTCTACAAGTCTTTCCCAAGACTGGCTCAAACACAAGGTGGAATCCTAACGCCACACAAAATAAAACCACCACTCTAACAAGAAAGGGCACAGGAACCTCGCCGTTAAGGCCTACGAAGACAAAACTTCCAATCCCAAAGGAAAGACTCGAGTCAATCCGACTCGTCGTCCCATGACATTAGAAACAAGACCCCAATGACATCACCACACCAAGGTTACTATGAAACCCCAAGAGATGATGCCCTAGCATCAATCTCAACCAACCAAGCTGGAATAACCCACAATGCCTAAACAAGAAATAAAAGTAAGCAGTTGACATGTAACATAGCAATAGACTACATACTCACACAAGTAGTAAAGTCATATAAGGCATGTCAATGTATGCATCATACTATCATACTAAGAATAACAAGTGCATGCAATACGCTAAAGTAGACAAGCATAAGTCAATATGCTAAAACAAACAAGCATATACAATGTACTGAAGCCGACAAATATATACCGTATGCTAAGGCAGACAAACACATACAACATGCTGAGATCTACAAGTATATACAATGTATTAAGGTAAACAAGCATATGTATCATGCTATGATAGTTAAGGTAAACTTCTAAACATACGTCCATATAAGCACGTAAACAAGTTATCAAGAAGTAACTAAACACATAGAGCATGGCAACACAAACATGATATGCACCCAAAAACCCGTCGTCCTAAGGTTTTCAAACCTAGGAGCTTTGAGACCACCTGTGACGGCCCTGGTTTTTCAAGCCAGTGCGTCCTGTGATGAACCATAGTTTGACCCGATAACAGATCCAAAATGCGGAAGCAAAGATCGAAAATATAACAAATAAGCCCTCAGGGGTAAAATAGTCATTTTTGAAAGCTGTGGACTCGGGTGCCACCGAGCACACCGCTGGAAGAACAACGAAAAACTAATCAAGATGGACTTAAGAATCGCATGATTCGAAGTCCGGACGAAGGAGAAACGGCATGACGAAGAAAAACGAGCACTTAAGGCTAAAAGGGTAAACTGGTAATTATCCAAGAAGATCCAAGTGTAACTGAGCACACCGTTGGAAAGACAGCGAAAAATTAATCAAGTTAAAAAAAAGTTCACTCGATTTGGAGTCCGAACGAGGGGGAAACGAGTGTTTGAAGTTTTGACGTCACGGCGGCCCGACGAAGGCCATGACATGCCCCATGCGCGCCCGGCGCCCATGTCGGTGCCCATGTCGGCGTCCAATGGCATGCACATGTTGGCAGAAAGAAAAAAAAAAATGAGTGTCCTGAACTGAGGCTTGAAACGGAGGTAAAGACGAGTTTTTCTGGAAAAATACGAAGAAGAAACCCCACCTAAAATTGAGTTTTCTACGTGACTCGCGAGAGAATTCAAAAACACATCACTGAAAAATGTCCAAAATGCCCCTAGATCAGAACTGGTTAAGAGAGGCAAAAAGCTGCTAAAATGCAAACTGGAAGCTAAAACTTCATGAGGGATTTCCGGTACCAAGACGACATTTTCTGGAAAAACACAAAGAAGAAACCCCCCCTAAATTGAGTTTTGTAAGTGACAAGTGAGAGAATTAAAAAAAAAAAACTCACTGGAAAATGCCCAAAATGCCCCTAGATCAGAATTGGTCAAGAGAGGCAAAAAGCTGCTAAAATGCAAACTGGAAGCTGAAACTTCATGAGGGATTTTTGGTACCAAGACGACATTTTCTAGAAAAATACGAAGAAGAAACCCCCCCTAAAATCACATTTTCTATTCGACCATGTTAAAAGAAGAAATTAAAACTTATGTGAAAGGTCTAGAATACCCCTAGATCAAATTATACAACAAAATTTCAAAATGAGTCCATAGGAGGCTCATTTCACCAAAGAAGGAGGTTTGCCCGGAAATGACCATACACGCAAACGTAACTTACCTATTTGGATGTGCTATAATGGTCCAAGGTTTAAAAATACCACTACTACAAAATTCGACCCCTCAACGGGCAAAAAGGCAAAAATGAACAAGAAAAGGGAAATTTGGAAACCAAAATTAGCAAATGATTTCAAATTACCGTTTGGCCCTTGGCCATACTTCAAACATGATTTATAAGACTCTATGAAAGAATAAAAACAGAATTCCCACACCCGATGCAACCATGGTGAAGCAAAAACTCAACATTTTTCAATATTTTCATAATATTTCATGAAATCAAAATTTACATAGGATACAAAATACATGTCATTGGCCTGCGACCTCCTCTCATACATGTCAAATACATTGTAAAGGGTGTACTCATGTACACATTACATATATGGAATCAAATATAAACATTTTGACATATATGGCTACAAATAGGATTTCATGCTAACATTTTTAAGAAATAGATACTTCAAGTCTACGAAACTTCCATGGCATAGTTTGCATCCCAAATCAAGATCCTTGTACCTAAAAAATGTCCCACTACGTGGGTGAGTAACATAAAGCTACTCGTTGGAAATGAGGATGCATCGGCCTAGTATTTTACGATTATATCACCTTAAGGTGAAACATGTTAAAGGGGTTCATGCCACCTAACGTCTATATCAAAATGAGACTTAGGGAGCATCCTAAGCTACTCATGCAATTTAAACTGAATAACGGCATACAAGTATACATGCTCAAGTATACTAAACAATGTTAAACACGTTATACAATATACAAGCATACATTTTCAAGTATAGTAAACCACATTAAGACAAGTCATGCAATGTTTAAGCATATTTACACAAGTATGCATTTTGTATGAAAATCTCGTAAATCAAGTATACCGACACAAGTATACTAAGCTAAGAGAGATACGCCTAAGACGAGTATACACGGCACAAGCATGCTAAATGAAATCTAAACTAACAGAGCAAGCATACAAGTTCAAGTACACTATATGAGATCTAAATACACAAAACAAGTATACAGTTTCATTACAGTTTTTATATTCAAATCATAGACTTGGACTTGTTGTGTATTCATTTGATTGTGTTTTGAGCATTGGATAACATTGTTGTTATACTTATATTCATGAGAACATGTTTTCTTTATGGAATATACTATTGCCTTGTATAATGTATTGCACACTTTGTAATTGACATTATATATGCCAATTTAGAATTGAAACTCTAAGGCATGGATTATGTGGTTTCAACCTGCTTGTGCATAGAAGGTGAATTCGTGCATTATATAAATTATGTATAAGATGTAAACTTATTTGGTTTATTTTGGAGTCTTGGGACATTATTACAAGTGATATGGCTAGAGTTTCGTTCTAGTGCGGGAGGTATGAGTTCTCCCCAATTGAGATAGTACGCACTAGGGTGGTCTTCCTAGCGGGTTAATGCCCAGAATAACCATTTTGTCCTTAATTTGGTCCGAGACGTGATGTCCAAGTCTTCCACTATTTGATTTCGCATTCAATTCCAAGTTGACAATCATGTTTAATTATGACTTATGGTTTTGGCTATTGGCGATTTGATGTTGTTAAGTACATCCATACTAAATTGTTATATTTAGTTGTTTTCACTCTTTTAGATTTCAAGTTAATAACGTAGAGAATCTATGTATTGATGTGTGGTTTTAGAAATTCTATTGTGCTAAATTGTTATATTTAATTGTTATTGCATTTTATATTTCAAGATGGTAACTTTAAGAATCTACATCTTGATGCTTAGTATAACATGCACCTATGTTGTTGAAATTGCATAAAGGATGTGTTTTATGTTAGAAATGATTTAAGGTAGCTTAAGATGTTCCTTAGTCTCACCTTTGACATAGACGTTAGGTGGTATAACCATTTTGAACTGTTTCATGATAGTCTAAAAATCTGTAAGAATCGAGTCGATGCATGCTCATTCTCTATGAGTAAACTTGTTTACTCACCCCGAAGTGACTGTGGGATTTATTCAGGTACAGGATTCAATATTGGAGACTTGCACTTGCCTTGGGTGGTTTGGAGATTTTAATCATTTTTTAATAATGACATGCAAGTGTTTAGCATGCCCTACTTTTGATTGTCATATTTTGTATACCATGGGCGGATAGTGTTTTAGAAGCCAATGTAGCTTCCTTGACATGTAGTGATACTAAATTGCTTACTTTTGACATTATAAGTATGTATGTAATGAAGCCAAGGGCCAAACATGTTTACTTTTGTACTTGTGTTCATTTGGTACGAACTTTTGCTACAAAAATGTATTTTTTTTTGTTAATTTTGGAGGTTTGGTGTATGAAAATCTTGCAATGGATTTGTATGAGGCTATGAGCCATTGTTTTACATTCAAGTATGCATATAAAGGTTGTTGACATGTCCACATACTCAAATCTCATTGATAATCAACTTTAAACTTTCATTTTTGAACCAAATCATCTTGGGATTCAAAGCATGGGTTGAACCTTAACACCTTTGACATATAATAGGCCTTATAGCAGCATTTCAAGGTGTTTTGGTTAACCGATGGCTTTTGGTAATCTCATTGCACAGTAAAATGCACATTCCAGTAGCCATTTTCAGCTTTCAGGGCCATTTCGGTCGACCGATGGCTTATTTCGGCCGACCGATGGTTCAATTCGGTCTACCGAACCAAACTGACCTAAAAAACCAAGTTTCCAGCAAGTCTTTGTGAGTTTTGTTTGACCGAAACTCTGTTTTGGTCGACCGAAATAGCTTGTTTGAATGCAGCTTCTCTGTTGTGTTTCAGCACTGGAGTTCCAACTTCAAACGGTCATATCTCCTTCATTTCTAATCCAAATGGGGTGATTCTTGAGCCTAAATTCTTGGATTTTGAGTCTAATTTCCAATGGTACCAATTCCATTCTAACATTCAAAACACAGTGGGAGTTATTTAAGTTTTAGTGAAGTAGTGTCGGGATTTGGTTCGAACCGGGAAAAGGCATTTTGTGGGATTCTTGTCTAAAGTTCTTAGAACCTCTTGGAATTTTTTGAAATGATTATTATAGATTTTGTGGACCTCATTTGAGTTGCTTGGAGTCAAATTTCTCTTCTTAATTATGAATTGACCATTTTGCCCTTTATTGACGAATTTTGTCTGTTTTAACTCTCGTTCGCTCTTTTGCTCTCTTTAAGTTTCGTGACCTCATGGATGGTCACATTGGTGTCTTAGGGGTGTCTTATATCTCTAGAGACCTTGGTCTATCTTTTGCTTCCGCATTTCGAATCCATTACCTGGTCAACATTCGGGTCATCGCTGACGTATCGGGTTGAAAAACTTAGGGCTAGTAACCCTAAAGTAACTATGGTGTCGGTCTGATCTGGCGTGATGTCTAAGTATTGAATTTGTTTGATTTCATATTTCATTTCAAGTTGATAACTAGATGATAACGTAACTTATTGTTCCTTAGTTGATTTACCGTTTTGAGTTTCAAGATGTTAACTTAGAGAAATCATACTTATGCGTTGTATTGGAAGTTCCAATATTGGTTAAATTGCATCGATATTGTGATTTGTGTTTTGATGTGCAAATGTAACTTAGGAATGATCCTATAAATTCATTAGAACATAGACGTTAGGTGGCATGATCCATTTTAGTTGTTTTTGCGTTTTAGATTTCAAGTTGAAGATTTTGAGAACCTATACCTTGTTGCCTTGTATGACATGCTTCTATATTGTTTAAATTGCATGGATAATGTGATTTATGCTAGAAATGATCTAAGGTAGCTTAGGATGCTCCCTGAGTCTCATCTTGACATAGACATTAGGTGGCATGAGCCCCTTTAACATGTTTCACCTTAAGGTGATATAATTATAAAATGATAGGTCGATGCATGCTCATCTCCTACGAGTAGCTTTATGTTACTCACCCATGTTGTGGGGACATTTTTTAGGTACAGGGACCTTGATTTGGGATGCACACTAAGCCATGGAAGTTTCGTAGACTTGAAATATCATTTTCATGAAAATGTTGGCATGAAATCTTTTTTGTGTAGCTTTATGTATCAAAACTTGAACCTTTGATTCCATTTATATAATGTGTACATAAGTATACTCTTTTCAATATATTTGACATGTGTGAGATGAGGCAAGAGGCCAATGACATGTATTTTCTATTCTATGCACTTTCATTGATAAGGTTCACTATGAAAATATTGAAAAATCAAGAGTTATTGCTTCATAACTTTTGCATCGGGTGTGGGAATTCCATTCTTTTTCTTTCATAGGGGTTCCATGATCATGCATGAGGTGTGGCCAAGGGCCAAACCATATTTGAAATTCCTGTATATTCATAAATGTTGAAAATTGCCTTAATGGGAATATTATGAAAACTATGCGTTTTAACATGTCATTTATGCACCGGAGTGTGCATTGGGTATGAAATTCATTATCTAGCATTCATTTAATATGCATGAGGTGTGGCCAAGGGCCAAACACCATTTCGTTTTTGCTTTTGCACTTTAGTTTCATACTTTGCATTTTGAGCTAAAATAGTAAATTTCGAGCCTTTTAGGGTTCATTTCCAAATCTAGTGATGCAAAGTGTGCACGAGCACATTCATTAAGACCTACTTAATATGCATGAAGAGTGGCCAAGGGCCAAACGGTAATTTGAAATCATTTGTTAATTTTAGTTTTCAAATTTTCTATTTCTATTTCATTTTTGCCTTTTTGGCCGTAGGGGGGTCAAATTTTGCATCGGTAGTATTTTTAAACCGTAGACCATTGTAGCGCATCCTAATAGGTAAGTTACATTTGCGTGCATGATCATTTTCAAGAAAAACCTCATCCTTGGTGATTTGAGCCTTCTATGGATTCATTTGCATTTTTATTGCATAATCTGATTTTAGGGCATTTTGGGGTTTTTCTTCTGGAAATAAATTTCGGTCTTTACGTGGTCACTTAGAAAACGTGATTTTAGGGGGGGTTTCTTTTTTGTGTTTTCCCAGCAAATATCATCTTGGCACTGGAAATCGCTCGCAAAGTTCAACTTTCAGTTTATATTTTTACAGCTTTTTAACCCCCATGACCTGATTTCATGGAGGGGTATTTTGGGCATTTTACTGTGAGTTTTTTTTTTTTCATTTTCATCCACATTGCCGGGTAGAAAATTTGATTTTGGGAGGTGTTTTTTTTTCATGTTTTTCCCTAAAAATTCGTTTGGTAGCTCGTTTCTGCTCTCAGATCAGGACAGTCACTATAGCAACTTTTGCCCTCTTGTCCAGTTCTGATCTAGGGGAATTTTGGGGATTTTTTAATGTGTTTTTTTTTTTTCCTTTTACTTGATCGGAAAGAAAACTCAATTTTAGGGTGGGTTTCTTCGTCGCGTTTTTCCAGAAAATGTCATCTCGGATCCGAAAACCCCGTGTCAAATCTGATTTCCTGTACGCATTTGCATTATTTGAACAAGTCTGTTGTAAGGGCATTTTGGGAATTTCACATCAAAAATAAAATTTACTTTCAACATGGCCAACTTGGAAAATTATTTTGAGGGGGTTTCTTCTTCGGGTTTTTCCAGAAAACGTCGTTTAGTGCCTCAAAACGGCACACAAATTTCAGCATTTTGCCCAGGTTATTATTCACGGCCGTGGCGACGTCAAAACTTTGTTTTGACTTTTCTTTTTCATTCGGACTCCGAATCTAGTGATTCTTGAGTCCAACTTGATTAATTTTTCGCTGTCTTCCCAGTGGTGTGCTTGGTAACACCTGACTTTATATTTTCCAAAATGACCATTTTGCCTTTGGGGCTATTTTTGTTTGGTTTTCTTGTAATTTGCTTCCGCTACTTTCTTTTGAGTTCCGTGATCTCACGGGAAGTCATGGATGTGTCTCAAAAATAATATACATTCTAGGGACGTCATTTCCATGTAAAATGACCATTTTGCCCCTAGGGGCTTATTTGTCATATTTTTGATCTTTTGCTTCCGCATCAGTTCTCATTGAGTTCCACAACCTCATGGAAAGTCACTTTGACTTCTTAGAGTCTTGTTTTCTATTTTCATTTTTTTATTTTGGATCCGTTACTAGATCATCTTTTCAGTTCATCACTGACGCGCTAGCCTAAAAACCAGGGTCGTCACATTCTAAAGCAAAAAAAAAAAAAAAAAATGTATCAGATTTAGGTTGATACTTCTTGGTAAGATTATGAGGAGTGTATTTCATGAGCTTCTGATTCACAAGCTTAATAAAACAGACTCTCAATTTGGATTTCGCAGTAGTGATGTTCGCCTTACGTATTGAGAAATGTTACTCTTGAAGAAGCTTACAGGTAGGTTAATGTTCACCATAGTTTATATTATTGGTTTATATAGAGGGAGCAGATTACAAGACTTCATAGGCAGATGGAAGATATGAAAGATTTTAACATTTCATCAAGTACCCGGTGGAATCAAATAGGGAAGACAGTATTCTGAACAATTGATATGATGCTAATCTTTCAGTCAATTAAGGAGTTATCAGTTGTATTTGTAGCATGTGTTGTAGTAACACCTGTTACTAATAGGGTAAGTAAGGCTCAACTTAAAACAATCTGGAATTGACATTCGGATGATTGTGGAATGAAAATGGAAGTATATTTGCAAGAACGACATAATGAGAGAGTATCTGCACTGAATCAAAATTATATTTCCATATAGACCACGAGTGATGAATCAACCAAGTTTACTTATTGATATTAGTTTGAGAAGTGTTAACTGTAGAGCTCTTTACTAGCTCTTCATTACAGAAACAATGATGTACTATAGTATGTCATTGTCCACTGTATTGGATAAGAATTTCTATTTTGAAAAGGTTTCTAGCAGACTTTAAGTACAGGGTATGTGTTAACGTTGCTTCATATCCCTAAATGGAGGGACCGATTGAGAGAGTTAATCGAATTGGAAAAAAATAAATAAATATTGAGCAGTAACATCTGAGGTTTTGTATAATAGGTAGTACAGACCTCTTAATTATCGGTTTAAGTTGCAGATAAAGTTCTATTATTGAATCTCGACTTTGTTTGTTGATAGAGTTATATTCGAGATTGTACGTACGCTGTTTAGAGAAGACATCATATTAATAATAATAGTTGAACTCGCATATTGGAGTTTGAGAATTGAGAATAATTTTTTTAGTGTCTCCCATAAAAGAGGAGTAATGCGATTTGGAAAGAAATGACGGTAGTTACCTCGTTATGTAATTCTGCATGATTTTGATTATCAGTTGGGGCACTAGTCTATAGGTTGGGGCTACCAAATTATTTGCATTATGTGTATAGTATTTTCTCTTTCGTGCATCTATGTTGCGAATTCGTAGAGATGAGAAATATTATCAGCATATAAATGGTAAGTAGATCGAGTTGTTGTCAGATGCAACCTATGTGTGGTACTCTTATTGTGTTCTTAACAGTAGGAACCATGTGTGATGCTAAATGATTATTGTATGAATTTATCTTCAGTGGAGCCTATACATAAGGCTGAGTCCACTTGGAAATAGAAAATGAATTTTGAAAAGTATTTCAGAGTTTTTCATGAATTCCGAGGACGGAATTCCTTTATTAGGGGGGAAGAATGTAATACCCTTAATTTTCAGAGATTTATTTTACTTAATTTAATTATTTTAAATTGCTTATGTGGCTAAGTGTATTTATTTGTTTACTTCTTATTGAGTTAATTATTTATTTGTTTGGGTATTTAATTAAGTATTTTAATTTTGTAACTAATGTTATTTGAATTATTTGTTGTGTTAATTATGTGATTGATACTCTAATTATATCTTGGTTTGCTTGTGTGGAAATTTAATTGTTAATATGTGATTGTTTATTTAAATTGATTAATAGTTTGCTTAATTGCTTAAGTTTAGTTAAGTTATTAATGGATTGGGCTTAATCTATTTAGGGCCTAAGAATAGGCTTTGGACTAGTTGGAGAAGTGGGAGTATGCCTAGTTGGACGGTGCAGGCTAAAGGCCCATGGGTATATTGTACATATACATATATATATATATATATATATATATATATTTATATATATTTTATTATTTGGTGATTATATATATATATATATATATATAATATTATTTCATATATGAGGGTTATTATTATTATTATTATTATTATCATTATTATTAGTGTATTAGGATTACTAATCTGATGGGAAAAAGGATTAGGATAGGTTAGAATAGTTTTATAAAAGGAATAAGCCCAAAGGGCTTATTACATGAATAGAAGAGGGAGCAGAAAGTGGCACAGAGGAGAGAGATAGAAGAAGAAGGGAGATTCGGCTAGAGAGAAGGAGGAGGATGGAGAGAGAAATCTGGCCACCACCTTGGGGAACAATGGTAACACATCATTGGCGGAGTTAGAGAAGTAGATCGGGCTATTTTAGAAGTGATATTTGTTAGGGTTTCAATCTGAAATCCTTGAGGAAAGTTGCTTTTCTATTCTTCCCCTTTGACTATGATAATCCACCATCACATGCTAAACTTTAGGACTGAATTAAAGGACTAAAATCATAATTTAATTGACTAGGAATCATGGAATTTATTGCCTGAAAGTCTGGTGTATGTGCTGATATATATATGATGATGTGTTGGTGTTAATGCTAAAATTTTATGTTTAATTTCTCTGTTTTGATGTTTAAATTTATGAATTATGTGTCATATAATTATTGGGTACCGTTGGGACAAAGTTGTTGTGAGGATGGGTGTAATACAGAGCACTGGAAAATCGGAGACGAAACACAACCATCCAACGAGGTTAAGTAGTTTCATGAGATTCACTATGTCAGGATACTTTTTGCACCAATTTTCCATGCACAACTTTGCTATGTGATAGGATTCCTTATTAGTAAGCTCATAAAACTCTCTTATATCTAAAGCCATGGTTGTCGAGGTTTTCCCATAAATTAAAGGCATATAGAGCAGTGTGACTATTTTTCTTGTGAGCCCTAGATTCTATGAATCTATATTGGTCGAAATCCGCGAATTCAAGAAGACCAAAAGCTCATCTTTCAAAGACACATAGATGTGCACCATGCCACTATAACACGTAGATTTGTTGTCCTAAATTTATTAGGTTAACATTTCATAAATTTAATAATTGGATATATTTATATTTAATTATTTTGCCAAATTATTTGGATAACTTAGTATTGGTTACGTATTCAATTACTATATAAAAACATATATTATTGTATAACGTGTAACGTGTTAGATAACGTTTGTTTTAACCACTATTGTTCTAGTGGTTGGTAAGTTTTACCAACGTAGTTTCCTAAATAAAATAATTGGATATATTTATATTTAATTATTTTGCCCAATTATTTGGATAACTTAGTAGTGGTTACTTGTGGTTGGTTAGTTTTAGTCATTTCTTAAATTAAATAATTGGATATATTTATATTTAATTATTTTGCCCAATTATTTGGATAACTTAATATTGTTTACGTGTTAAATTACTATATAAAAACAGATATTATTGTATAACGTGTAACGTGTTGGATAACGTTTGTTTTAACCACTTTTGGTCTAGTGGTGGGTTGGTTTTACACTTTAGTGGAAAGTGGGAAAAATGTTTTATTGGCTCATTTGGTGGTGTATGTTTTATAAGTTACTAGACGTTGATTTATAAAGGAAATTAATTCAACTAGATAAGTTACAAATTAATTTGGGTTAATGCTTCAACTGTGCATTAATTTTATAATATGTTTTATGATTTTAATCATATGTATTATTATTGATGTGATCTTATACATGATCTGTATCATGTTTAGTATGTGAGCTATTCATATTTATAGCTGAGATGATTTAAATGTTTATGTAATTTTATGATTTGCATTTAAATGATGGAACTTACATAAACTGTTCACTTTAATAATGTTGATCTTATACATGGTCTATATATATCTGTTTTGATGTGAGAGCCATTGTCAGGATATGGCTGAGGGTGTGTTGTGATCATTAAGGTAGTTAATAAGCTAGTCTCTCTGATATAAGTGTCATTGTCAGGATATGGCTTTCTTGTGTTGATCATTGAGATAGCTATTAAGCTAGTCTCCTTGATATGTGTGCCATTATCAGAATATGGTTTATGTGTGTGTGTATATGTATATATATATATATGGCCCCGATACGAGCTTGAGTCTCCTAATCGGTGATTAGGACTGAGGCGTATATTGCCGAAGATGAGTAACCAAATATAAGAAATGTGTATGCCCTGGTAAATGTAGTCCGTTAGTCTACCATTGTATGCATTTTGCTTGCTGGTATTGTTTATCCGGTTGCGTCTACCCATATCATGGTGAGCATCTTAATGTGTATATATTTATTGACTACTTAGCTATTGCATGAGTATAGCTAGGGATGTTGTCTGTATTAGGTCTCTAATTGGGTTGTAGTAGATTAAAACTTGCTTGTGGGTCTAACCCACCACTGTTTTCTAGTCAACTGATGTTCTAGACCTAAAATAGTTATAGTTGCTGATCGAAGACATTCTTCATCACTCTTCTGGATTGCTATGATGTAGGATATTGTTTCTTTATCTTTGTTTCCTGTTTTCAAACCTAGACTTTTAGATGTTTGGATTTATGAGTTTTTATTTTGGGGTCCTTGAATAATGGATTCCCGAGTTATACTATTTTGAGATTTTATTTATTTAAGGATTATTATTCATTAGTTAGTTTCCCTTCAACTTACTTATTACTCTTATTTATCTTTCTTGTATTTTATGCTTGTTTAATTACTATAATTGTTTTTGATATCCCCGGGTCTTCGAGTGTGGGTCTGGCCAACCTACACCTTGAAATTCGGGGGTATCACAGTTGGTATCAAAGCATTCCAGGGTCATGTGTCTCTAGGGATATTTTTATTATGTGACTTCCACGTTGTGTCTTTTGATGTTTAGAGCCTAAGTATTAGTTGCATTCTATATTTGGTCCTTTAGGGCGTCTCCATGTCGAATCGTTCTGTCTTATTAGAAAATGGTAGGATACAGAGTAAGGAAGCATTCGAGGTAGTTGGAGCGTAGATATCACAATCAGCTACAAAACTAAGAGGTTGTTCTTGAAAAACAGAAGCATCAAGAGCATAAAGATCAAGGTAACAACTAAGGAAGAAATTCAGAGATTCTTCCATACCTTGCTAGTGTCATTGCTCAAGTAGTAGCTGCAGGAGTAACAACAACATTTCCTAAATCAGCAATCTCCTCGATAGTTGCTCCTATATCAGTGGGTCAGCTTAATTCTCAAATGACGAATGAGAGTTCTTCCTTGAAAGGGAACCCTTCAGAATTATCAGGGTTCACGAATATTCAAATAAAAAAGGTTCTGGTCCGTAGACAGCAACATGGAACACGACAGATTGGACAGAGTCAGTAACAGGCTAGACAACCGAAAGGGCAATCAGGTCCTTTTAGGGGACAATGGGACATTGTTATTGGTATGGAATATATGAGCACTCTGCCAAATAGTGTTCCAAGATGATTTCGAGGAAGTTTGGGCAGCAAGAACGGAGACAACATTTATCTAAACCGGCTCTGTAGGTCCTACAAGGTTAGGGACAGATTTATCCAGACTTATCAGCACTACCGCCATCAGTAAGGCAACCTTTGCAAAAATTTTATTATAGCCAGGTGCAGACTATCGCGACTCACGATGCATAATTTTTCAGGCCATTAAGGATATAATTCCTATATATGGTAGATTTAGTAGATTTTTATTTGATATGTGTGCTCTACTTTTATTTGTATTGTGATATTTGTTATTTTATATAGGGTGGCAACACAACTAGGTGTTCAAATAATAAATTTTTTTTTTTTTTCCACAGCATCAGGTGTTAACAGTGTCCTATGTGAGAATTGAGAGCACGTGGCTACAGGGATTGGAAGACATAGATCCTTAGCCAATTTATTAGCCTTGGACACATATTAGTATGCTGTGATAATTAAGATGGATTAAAAAAATCTATCACCTTGCTTAAGTAAATTTGAGCAAAGATTTTTGACTTTCTCATTATATCATTCTATGACACGTCTTGACGCTATACCACTACTAAAGGGTAGTCCTAGCTCTTATTGCTATGTATAAGGTAGTAGTCTAAGAATGGAATTGCTATATTCCTCGATAGCATTTTAGTACAAAAGGGTTTAAAAAGGTTTCTCAGAAATTTCTGAATTGCCACCAAGTCAGAAGATAAACTTTGATGTTTTGGCTTATTGTGAAAGTACCTATTGGAATGGTAAAAAGTGGAAATAAGGGAGCTGAAGAATTTAAAATCATCATTTTCATAGTCAAGGGCTTATTCATATAAGCACTTCACTATGAGGAATGTTGGTATTGTGTGTGGATGAAGGAATTAAGTTTATTCGCTCTTGAATAACTACAAAGAGTTCTTCAAGGTCACAATTTGCAAGAACTTGATGTTGCTAGAGAATTGATAACTTGTTTGACCGATAGAAAAGTTTGGTGTCTTTGAAGATAGAGTTAAAGTCTAGTTGGCATTCACTTGTATTAGAGAACATAGTGTGTCAAAGACAAAACTTTTGGGACCGATCACCCATGTGACAAAAAATGGTGCATGGTTTGTATGAAAGGATAGTAGTTAGGTGACTCTTAATGAGTCCTAACCATTTTCTAAGGCAAAAAAAAAAAAAAAAAAATGTGTATCAGATTTAGGTTGATACTTCTTGGTAAGATTATGAGGAGTGTATTTCATGAGCTTCTGATTCACAAGCTTAATAAATAGACTCTCAATTTGGATTTCACAGTAGTGATGTCTGCCTTACGTATTGAGAAACGTTACTCTTGAGGAAGCTTATAGGTAGTTTAACGTTCACCATAGTTTATATTATCAGTTCCTATAGAGGGAGCAGATTACAAGACATCATAGGTAGATGGAAGATCTGAAAGATTTTCACATTTCATCAAGTACCCGGTGGAATCAAATGGGGAAGACGATACTCTCAACAACTGATATGATGCTAATCTTTCAGTCAATTAATGAGTTATCAGTCGTATTTGTAGAATGTGTTATAGTAACATCTGTTACTGATAAGTGATGCGACCCGAGCGTGTGCACAAAATAATGCACAACACTTTAAGTTTGGAAATTAGTGTCAAGTGGGCATCATACTTTAAATTTATAAACCGCTTAACACCGATACTATGTAGTATGAGTGAGAAGGGATCATCCCAAGAGATTACACGTGTTGGAATTTAACTTCAACTCTAGCGTATCACAAGATTGCAAAAGATAGAGATTGGTTGATTAAACTAGAAAACAATTAATTGAAATGAAAGTGAAGTAAAACTAATTAGAGATAGGGATTTAAGAGATATGAAGAAAGGTCTTAGGGTGTTGGAATCACCACTAAGCTCGTGTAATTAACCACTAGCTTTCCATTAATGGGGAATACATTGTTGTGAACAAAATGCGACTACCAATTACAATATTAAGCATGGACCATCTAATTTTAGAATGAATTTTCTACCTAAACTAAGTGTAGCACAACCCATCAATTTTAAGCATTACCCATCTAACTAGTAACAATTGTAGCACACATCAATCTAGAGAATCATGGAATTTGCAATAATAAGCCATGGAATATCTAAGCAAGCATAGATTGTCTACCTACCTCTAAGCATGAATTAAATTGTAGAACAACCCATTAAGCATAACTATAAACCATCAAATTAATTGACAAACCCATTCAATGAAAACCCATGCTTAGCCATCACGAAATCCTTAATGAATCACATATAGACATGCAACCAATATAGAGATCTAGTGTAGAGATCAATTCCCCAAATAATCACACATAAGACAACATGTAATTAAAATAAAGAATCGTAAGGAAGAATTAAATCAATAATTACAAGGCTAGAGCACTAATCACAAAAATATATATATAAATCCCCAAAAATAGAAATACAAGGGTTTAGATTACATAAGACTTAGGGCTCATCCAAGCCCTCAGTGTAGATCTAGCCAATCATGGAGGAGGTGGATGTGGTCATGGAGTCAAGCTCCAAATATGGCTCCATCTTCTTCTTCCTCTTCTTTTTCTTCTTCTTTTAAGCTCTAGAGATGGAGAGAGAGAGTGGTCTAGAGATGGATCTTGAGATATGCCTCTACTTCCCTCTTTTCTTCTAACCCTAATCTCTAACTTTGCTAGAGAGAGAAATAAAAATACAATGTAAAAAATAAAAAGATAAAAAGCTTCTTTACAACATGGGTCACTTCCTTTTATATAGAAGGTCCTTTTCTTAGTCACTAAGTCAAGAATATAGCCCCAAAAATATCTAATCCCGTATTATGTGGTAGGTTAACTTTTGGGGGCGCACGGGAATAAGACAGCTCGCTGCTAGCAAAAGTTTGATCAATCCAACTTTGATTTTCGATCGATCCAACTTTTCGATCGATCTGAGAAAAGTTTGATTGATCTCACTTTTTCTGCGATCGATCTTAGAAAGTTAGATCGATCCAACTTGAGCGTTGGATGGATCCAACTTGGCAGATTTTCAGCATCAGCCTCTTTTTGCTCTAAATCAGCCTCCTTTTGCTCCGGATCATCACTAAGACTTAGTTTGAATTCAAAAAGGCCTTAAGAAACCATTTTTAGCCCATTTTAACATTATTGACCTGAAATAGACAAAAACACAAATAAGTACTAAAATGGGAAAATAAGATAGATAAAACTCCTAGAACACTCAAGCTTAATGGGTTTAAAAGTGCACTTTTTTGCGCTTATCACACCCCCAAACTTAAATATTGCTAGTCCCTAGCAATGAACTACGAAGTAAAGAAATGAAATGAACAACTAAACAACTATAACTAGAAAGTAATAAAAGGATAATGCCACTTTCGTAGGGAACACGATTGCAGTTAGCACATGCAACAAGCCTTTTAAACCCCTAGGTTACCCCTAGTGGACGAGTGAAGTCTCGTGAGGATTTCTAGAAATGATACCCACAAACATTAAACTCATTCTTTCTAAAGAGGCACCAATATTGCAAACAAGCTTTGGGAGAAAACTACCTCAAGTATGCAATTTTTCAAACATTTCCAAGCAATCTTCCAAAATCTCAACATCAAGCAAGCAAGTATGATCCTCCACACATCAAGAAAATGATCATGAAAATCAAAACAACTCTAGAATCCTTTTTGAGTGGACCGGCATCAAGTATGTTGCTATCTAAGCCAACTAAAGAATTAATCACATCCTTACCCTCAAACTAGCACACAAATCTAGTACCGATCATCAAGACAAAAAGTGAACCTTTTATTAAAGCTTTATTATTCTAGGTGCGCTTATTCTTTTCACTCATCATTTTTTTTTTTTTTTTTAAATCCTAAGGATCAAAGATAGAAGTATGGTGTAATGTGTTGATCTATTAAGCTTTCTAATGATTCATGAGGTCGAGCGTTAGGTCAATGACTCCCAAACCAGATGGCTTTAGGGCATTAGGTGTCCAAACACCCCTACGGACTTAGAAGCTCAAATCAACTAGGCTACAAATCAAAACAACCTCTACCTAATCATTTCTCACTTCTTACCTTTTGAGAGAAGTTCTCACTTTTTATTACTTTTGCAATTTCTTTTTTTTTTTTTTTTTTTTGTAAGCAAGTTCAATTATTAACCTAGAGTTTGGGCCCTCCACCTTTCGGCGCGAGAAATTCAGTGCTTGATGAGGCTAGAATCCCGGCTACTTAGTAAAAAGGGGTTGTTATCCACTCTTATCAAGAATGAAAGTTTTCAATGCACTACTAGCCCAATTGGGATATAACCAATTCAATAGTCAACAAAGCATATACCCCATAAATGAATGCTAGTGTGCGCCTGTGCTAGTGTAGAATACTAGAGTGAATCTCAAAACAATCACAAAATCAGGATGATGTGGACCACAAGTGCAAGTAAGATATCAATCTTTCGAAAAATTTACTCCTAAATAGCATCCACAAGGCATACAAGGAGTATTGGACTCTTAAGTCAAATAATTTTTAAATTTTAAGCAATATATTCCTCAAAAGATCAAAATCATTGCAAACATCGATCTGAAATCTCAATCATGCAATTAAAGTTCAACTTTAAGTAGAATGCAACAAGACACCTTACCCCCAAACTTAAACCGCACATTGTCCTCAATGTGCAATGAGAACAATGGAAAAGATGGAAAGAGTATACTGTGGTGGCAAAAGTATGAAGCCCAGTAGTGATCTACTTCGAAAGACGTCTCCCCCAAACTTGGAATCAACAACCTACTTGAATAACCACACTAGCAAACTCACATCAAATATCAAATGGGATAAGAATAATCAAATCATGCAATCTAAGGCAATATAGCAGAAGATGAAAGAGAGATATGAGATCAAGCCCTAATTAAAGCATGAAAGTGTGCATGACTACACATAAGGGTACAATGGTGAAAAGTTTTTATATTTTTCATTTAATGAAAGCAATTATATACAAAAAATAAAAAAACAAAAACAAAGAATAAAATGCATGAACAACATATAAAAAGAAAAATAAAGAAAGTAAAATGCAATAACAGAATATATACAATGCAAGAAATGAAAAACAATATGTACAATGCAAGTATATAAAAAATTTTCTTACTTTTTGTTTTTCATTTTTTTTTTATGGCATAACAAGTATGTACATACACACAAAAATAAAGCAAATAAACATGCAATAAATGAAAATGCAAGGAAATAAGGGATGCAAAAATTTGTTTGTTTATTTATTTTTTATTTTTATTTTTTAAGAAAGTATGTACAATGAAACAAAATGCAAGAAAAATAAAGAAATAAAAATGAAAATGAACTTGTATGAAACAAGAGATAAATAACACAATGTGTCATTTGGATACTAAGTTTAATGTCGCTAGCAAGACGGAATACCATTTTGAAAAACCGTCTTTTTTTTTTTTTAGACAAAACAAATATGTACATAAACAAAAATAAAAAGGCAAGTAGACAAAAATGTAAGAAATAAAAATGTAAGGAAATAAACAATGCAAAGAATAATAATAATAATTTTTTTTTTTTCAAAATGAAAAAAAAAATTAAAAATTAAAGTTAAACAAAATATTTTTGGATTTTTTTGGAAATAAGATAAAAGGAAATAAAATAAAAGAAAAGAAAAATATTTTTAGGATTTTTAAAAATAAAAAAAAAAATTTGAAAAAAAAAATTAATCTTGAAAGTAAAAATGTAAATAAA
This sequence comes from Cornus florida, assembly GCF_030987335.1. Taxonomy (NCBI): domain Eukaryota; kingdom Viridiplantae; phylum Streptophyta; class Magnoliopsida; order Cornales; family Cornaceae; genus Cornus; species Cornus florida. Next base: position 72,656,254 of record NW_026775578.1, read on the forward strand.
ATAAAATAAAAATATTTTTGGAGTTTTCGAACATAAAATAAAATAAACAAAAATATTTTTGTATTTAAAAAAAAAAAAATTACAAGAGAAAAGAGAGTAAATAAAATAAAAGAAATAACAAAAGTCAAAGAAGATGAAAAATAAAATAAAATAAAAATAGAAAGAAGAAAAATTCAAAGGGGCAAAGCTGTGATCGATCTTGACTTGGATCGATCACACCATGATCGATCTATGCTCGCACGATGGGATAGAGAGTATGAAATTTGCAGTGCTTTGAAAATTTTTCTAAGTATGGAATCTCAAGATCGATCCAATAATGAAGTTGAATCGATCGAAGAACTTTAAATCGATCTAGAAATGTTTTCGATCTATCTGACAGAGAGCTGAAATATGCAGGTTGGCACAGGCTCAAAATTTTTCTAAGTGTTGAAACTACAGATCGATCGAACTTGATGTTTGGATCGATCAAAGGTTTTCTGATCGATCTAAATGTGAACTGAGATCTAAAGACTTTCTTGGATCGATGAGACAGAGAGTGATTTGGATGCAGGTTTGCTGCAGGAATGATGTTCGATCGATCAAACTCTCATTTGAGATCAATCGAACTTATGCAAAATGCTCAATTTTCAACATGAAAGTGCAGAAAACCCTATGCTAAGCCCCAATGATGGTAACAAAAATAGATATTGAAAAATGGATAGAAGAATGTACACAAAAATGAAAAATAAAAATAAATAATAAAAAGAAATGGGAGAGTAATAGAGTTGAAAACTCTACGAATGCTAGTGTTTAACGTCTCTAGCAATACGTTGGGCCACTCACTAATCAAAAGAATAAAAAACTAGAAATGAAACATCCTTATTGATCCTCTTTTCACTTTTCTCATTTAATGTCTCACTTATAACAATGAAATAATCCTCCAAAAGAATGACTTGAAAAGAAATGAAAGAGATGATATCGTTCCTTTCATCCACGGTCTTAAAAACAAAATCAATCATGGCTGTTCTTGCCTCATTTTTATGCTCTTGAAGCATATTCAAAGGATCATTTACTTTGATAATTGGTGAGGCATTGTCTTTCAAAGACTCATTTGGAATATCAAAAAACACATTCTTTTCATCCCTCTTCCCCTCCTCAAAAATCACCATCTCCTCACTTTCCAAATTAGCAAAGGAGTCCATTAGAGAGTTTATTTCATTTTTGGAGCTTTCAAGGTCAACACCACAATTTTTATACATTTTAAAAAGGCATGTCAAAAGAGGATTATTGTTAATAATAAAAGGAAAGCCCTCTTCTACAAGTTCCTCCTCCTTCTCTCCTACCTCAAGTGTAGTCAACATTTCCTCACTCTCTAAAGTAGCAATGTCCGAGCTAAAATCATAATCAAAACAAGGAAAGTCCTCATTAATGATGTTATGCTCTATTGGATTAGCCACTAACTCACTTGCCACTTTCTCCTCTACATAAGATAGAGTGCTAGGCATTAGCTCACTTGTTTCATCCTCTTCACTCTCATCATCCTCATCTATATACATTGAAGTTCTTGCCATTTTTTTATTTGCCTCTTCCTCCTCCTCTTGACGAGAAAGAGTACTTGCAATTTGCTCAACTTGAGCTTCAAGATTGGCTAAAGTTTGAGAATGAGAATTAATAAGTGGAGTTTGTAAGATATACACATCTAGTAAAGTTAACACTTTTTCTTCAAATCCGGGTGAGTACCTAGAAGGTGGTGGAATTGGTTCATCATAAAATGGTGGGGGAGGGTAATAGCCATAAGAAGGATTAAATGAGTGATCAAGTCCATAATAAGATGATGCATGAAATGAATTGGACTCAATCTCATAAGGATTAAAATATGATGGAGGAGCATAAGGTGAAGGGATATAATTTCCCCCCAAACTTGGATCAAACAATTCCTCCATTCACAATTAAAATCCAAATGCAAGAAAATATTGGCCTCAACAAGGGCCTATTGTAATGACCCGAATTTTCACGGATATTTTTTTTCTATTGTCTTTCCTTTATGAGTTCAGTTCCTCTTTGCTTAGTGTCGTCTCGAGTGCTCTGGAGTGATTTCCGAGACTTTTTTCTGTGGATTGACAAATTCCTTTGAGGACCGAGTCGTTTCCACATTTTTCGTTTTTTGACACTATTCACTTTTCTTCCTTTTCCCTATTTTGTCTTTTCCCCGTTTGACACTTTGTTGGTGTAACCACACTTCTTGTGTTCAAAGTTGGTTTTTGACTTCATATATCTCCATCTTGAGTGGTTTCCACGAAATACGTATCTTTACTTTTGCAAGAAAGTACTCTGGTTGCTCCCGATGTCCATAGGGGCATGGATGCAAAGTTCTTTGAAATTATTTTCTTTTCTTGGGGTGTTTTTCGTAAATATCTTTTGAAGATATTTTATTTCAGGGGTTTTTAAGAAAATATTTTTGAAAGATATTTTCATTCTGGGCCATTAGTGCAGTTTTCACTTTTTGGAGGGCCCATTGTGCAATTAATGAAAGTTATTGCTAAATGCCTTGTTTTGAGCCTGGATCTTCGTACAGGATTCATTTTCACTTTTCGTTGAGTTGTGTACTCTTAGAAATTCCTTCTGGTCATTGTTATCCAGTTTCAGGGGCCCCGGTTAGCGCCAAACTTGTTTAGGGCATAACTTTCTGTTCGGGACTCGGTTTTTGACGCTGTTTCTTCCATTATTCATATTTTCTCATTTTGAATCTTTTTTGTTCACAGAGTTTTATCATTTGAGCACGTCTACTCAAATTTCACTTTTTCGGACTTGGCGGGGCTTGTTCGGGGCACTTTTTGAGATTTCTATAAAAGGGGGGTGAGATATTTTATTTTTTCATCTTCCCCACTCTCTTGCATGACCTGAAGCTTCTATGGCAGCCCAAGGGAGGCTGTCACCTTATCTCTCCTCTTTTGAGCTTCATTCCTTCGTCAGAACATAATAGGGCCTTTGCGTTTACTGTTCGTGTTGACTACGCGCTTCTTTCACCCTTATTAAAACCCATTTCTGACCATTCTTTGAGTTTGGGTTTGAAGTCAAGTTGTGATTTTGATGGAGCTTCCTTGGGGGTTATGTGCACGGTGTAGTCCTCGACAAAACCTAGAAGTTTTGTCGGATTCGGAGCGGTTTCCATTTGGTGGCTTTTGAGATTTTCATCTCAAATTGAGGTGGGGGATGTTCTAGGCTTTTGTGTGTGTTGTATTGAGTGTTTAGCATGATTATACAACTTAATTGCATGCCTTGCATCAATTCTAGAAAATTAGTATTAATTACTTCTTTGTATGAAATTTAATTCATAAGGATGTGTATAACTTAGAATGGAATTGTGGCATGCTAGAAAATCATGTTTTAATATGTTTCTTAACATATATTAAATTGGGATTAATTGAATAAGAATTGCACTTTTTATTTAATATTTATCTTTGGTGAAAGATTAAATCCCATGGCCATACTTTTCATGAAATGAACTTGTAGTATGCTTTTAAATTAAGTCTTAGCATGTTTGTTAACATACTTTAATTTGAGAGTATTTGGACAAGTATGAAAATCTAGAGATTTTAAATTAAATGATTAATTAAAATCTATTTAATGGTTCCCTTGGCCCAATTAAGTTTTTTTACTTGATAATCATGATGACTAGGACTTGTGTACTAGTATATATTAAATTGGGACCATTTGAAGTTGCTTTGAAATTTAGAAGTTTAATTATCATGATATAATTAAATTCTACCTTGTTGTGCCATTGGCCTAATTGAGATTTTAGTGAATGTATGTATATACTATGCTATATTGTATAATATGCATTGATTATGGGCCATTTAATTGAGATTTGAAAGCTAGGGAATTTAATTAGTTTATTTGATTAAATTCCGTTTCTATTGCTTTAATGATTAAATCCTGAAATTGGCATTGATAGTATGTTTGAAGCATGATTTTAGACTTGTAATAGATTTATAAATTATGTTTTCAATATTGGATTATATTGTTATAGCGTGTAACGAATCACACACTAAAGATTCGACATGTGATGTTATTGTAGCGCGTAATGAATCGCGCTCTGAAGATTCGACATTGTCATCCTATAGTTGTTGTGGATTTAGAGCATGTGTTGTGTGGTTACAACCTACTTGTGCATGAAGGTAGTTTCATGTACTGTTTAATACGTATATAAGTTGTTAACTTATTTATTTTGGAGTTGCTTGGGACATTGTTAAGCTGTGATGGCTAGGGTTTGGCTCTAGTACGGGGACAAGAGTCCTCTAAGTCAAAAGTTCGCCCGTTGGGTAGGCTGCCTGGGGGTTAGTAGCTCCAAATTAGCCCTATAAAGTTTGCGTATTGGGTAGGCTGCCTGGGGGTTACTAGCTCCAAATTTGCCTTGTCTCGGTGGAAATCCGAACTTTGATGTCCAAGTCTTCTATTATTTGATTTCCCATTCAATTCCAAGTTGACAACTAATGTTTAATTGTGCCTTGTGGTTTTGGTAATTGGCAATTTGATGTTGTTAAGTACATCCATACTAAATTGATATATTTTGTTGATTTCACACTTTTAGATTGCTAGTTGTTAACCTAGAGAATCTATGCCTTGATGTGTGGTATTAGATATTCTAATTATGCTAAATTGTTATATTTAGTTGATGTTGCATTTTAGACTTCAAGTTGATAACCTTGAGAACCACTATGTTGTTGCTTTGTGTAAGCATGCTCCTATGTTGTTGCTTTGTGTAAGCATGACCCTATGTTGTTAAAATTGCATGAATGAGGTGATTGATGCTAGAAATGATCTTAGGTAGCTAGGATGCTCCTTGAGTCTCACCTTGACATAGACGTTAGGTGGAATAAACCACAATAATTAAATCATGCAACTTGTAAAACTTTAGGTCGATGCATGCTCATTTCCTACGAGTAGCTTTATGTTACTCACCCCTACGATACTGGGGCATATTTCAGGTACAGGATACAAGATTGGAGATTGCAATTGCTTGGGTGATTTGCTGAGTTGAGCTTCTTTAGAAGCATTCTTGTTCACATGCAAGTGTTAGCATGTTCATGATTTGTCTATGAAATGTAATTTTTCTAACTTGGAGGTTTGACATGTTAAATGTTGTAAATGTATTGTAATGAGGCCATAGGCCATTGTAGCACATCTATTTTATCATATTACATACACTTGCATGCTTACTTTGGCAAACAATACCTTCCTTGATGAAACAAAAACTCTAAGTAGCATTTTTAAGGAGTTTTACCCTATTCTGTTCCAGGGGCATTTCGGGTATCTCATAATGCGTTTTTTTCATTTTTTCTTATGAGTCATGTAGAAATCTCAATTTTGAGGGGGGTTTCTTCTTTGTGTTTTTCAAGAAAACATCATCTTGGCCCTCAAAAATCAATATTTTTCCGAAAAATCCTTGCTGCCAGGTTTTGCAAATTTTTAGTACAAATGTAGTTAGTACTATTCATTGACTTTTTTTTAAAAATCGTCACGACCGATCCGAAACTTCCGGAGGTCTTGTGGGTGCATTTTAAGATTACATTTTCAATTTAGGCAATTTAAAAACCTCCCGAAGCCCTATTTCCAAAACTTGGGCAGTAGCTCGGATTAGTTTTTTTCCTCTTGACCTAATTTTCTTGGGGGCATTCTGGGTATTTTACAATGCATTTTTTTTTGTTTCCAATGACTAGCGGGGTAGAAAACTTGATTTTAGGGGGGGTTTCTTCTTTGAGTTTTTCCAGAAAAATCCGTTTAGATGCCCGTTTTTACTCTCAGTTGCAGTAGTGGTGGGTTGTCCTCGTCGGGTCGCCACGACATCATTTTTGTTTTTGACCTTTCTCCCCCGTCCGGACTCCAAATTGAGCAAACTTTTTTTTTGAAATTGACTAATTTGTCATTGTATTTCCAGCGGTGTGCTTGATAGCACCTGAATCAACTTTTTATAAAATGACCATTTTGCCCCTAGGTTCTTTTTGTCCGTTTTTGAAACGACACTTCTGCATTTGTTTCCTTTGGGTTTCGTGACCTCATTGGGGGTCACATTGGTGTCTTAGAGATGCATTGTATCTCTAGAGACCGTTGTTTCACCTTTCAATTTCGCATTTCGGATCCATTATCGGGTCATCTTTTGGTTATCACTGACGCACCGGGTTTACAAAACTTGGGCCGTCACACCTATGCTTGGAAAAAGATAAAGTAATATAATGAGCCTCAACAAGGGCTATCATAAGCATTCAAAGAAGTGAAACAATTAAAATATAAGAGTTCCAAGAATTGCTCACAACGGTCCTTAAGCAACTTCAAATTTTAATGTTAGCTTTAACTTCTAATTATTGCTTCAAGTTCCAAAATTTGCCTTCCTTGTTGTCAAGTACCTAATTGAACAATTAATAATGAGAACAAGAGAAAAGAATATATAATGGAAAATAAAATAAAAATAGAAGCAATCAAATGAACACTATTGCCTAGTTTAATTCCAACAAAACCGTTAATCCCCGGCAACGGCGCCAAAATTATGATACAACCCGAGCGTGTGCACAAAATAATGGACAACACTTTAAGTTTGGAAATTAGTGTCAAGTGGGCATCATACTTTAAATTTATAAACCGCTTAACACCTATAGTATGTAGTATGAGTGAGAAGGGATCGTCCCAAGAGATTACACGTGTTGGAATTTAACTTCAACTCTAACGTATTACAAGATTGCAAAAGATAGAGATTGGTTGGTTAAACTAGAAAACAATTAATTAAAATGAAAGTGAAGTGAAACTAATTAGAGATAGGGATTTAAGAGATATGAAGAGAAGTCTTAGGGTGTTGGAATCACCACTAAGCTCGTGTAATTAACCACTTGCTTTCCATTAATGGGGAATACATTGTTGTGAACAAAATGCGACTGCCAATTGCAATATTAAGCATGGACCATCTAATTTAAGAATGAATTGTCTACCTAAACTAAGTGTAGCACAACCCATCAATTTTAAGCATGACCCATCTAACTGGTAACAATTGTAGCACACATCAATATAGAGAATTATGGAATTTGCAAAAATAAGCCATAGAATATCTAAGCAAGTATAGATTGTCTACCTACCTACAAGCATGAATTAAATTGTAGAATAACCCATCAAGCATAAGTATAAACCATCAAATTAATTGACAAACCCATTCAATGAAAACCCATGCTTAGCCATCACTAAATCCTTAATTAATCATACATAGACATGCAACTAACATAGAGAATCTAGTATAGAGATCAATTCCCCAAATAATCACACATAAGACAACATGTAATTAAAATAGAGAATCACAAGGAAAAATTAAATCAATAATCACAAGGCTAGAGCACTAATCACAACAATATATATATAAATCCCCAAAAGTAGAAATATAAGGGTTTAGATTACACAAGACTTAGGGCTCATCCAAGCCCTAAGTGTAGATCTAGCCAATCATGGATAAGGTGGATGTGGTAATGGAATCAAGCTCCAAATATGGCTCCATCTTCTTCTTCCTATTCTTCTTCTTCTTCTTTTAACCTCTAGAGATGGAGAGAGAGAGTGGTCTAGAGATGGATCTTGAGATGTGCCTCCACTTCCCTCTTTTCTTGTAACCCTAATCTCTAACTTTGCTAGAGAGAGAAATAAAAATACAATGTAAAAAATAAAAAGATAAAAAGTTTCTTTAAAAATGGGTCACTTCCCTTTATATAGAAGGTCATTTTCTTAGTCACTAAGTCAGGAATATAGCCCCAAAAATATCTAATCCCGTACTATGTGGTAGGTGGACTTTTGGGCATGCACGGGAATAAGACAGCTCGCTGCCAGCAAAAGTTCGATCGATCCAACTTTGATTTTCGATCGATCCAACTTTTCGATCGATCTGAGAAAAGTTCGATCGATCTCATTTTTTCAGCGATCGATCTCAAAAGGTTGGATCGATCCAACTTGAGAGTTGGATGGATCCAACTTGGTAGATTTTCAGCATCAGCCTATTTTTGCTCCAAATCAGCCTCCTTTTGCTCCGGATCATCACTAAGACTTAGTTTGACTCCAAAAAGGCCTTAAAAAACCATTTTTAGCCCATTTTAACGTTATTGACCTGAAATAGACAAAAACACAAATAAGTACTAAAATAGGAAAATAAGATAGATAAAGGTCTTAGAACATTCAAGCTTAAGGGGTTTAAAAGTGCACTTTTCAGCGCTCATCAATAAGGTAAGTAAGGCTCAACTTAAAACAATCTAGAATTGACATTCTGATGATTGTGAAATGAAAATGGATGTGTATTTGCAAGAATGACATAAGGAGAGAGTATCTACACTGAATCAAAATTATATTTCCATATAGACCACGAGTGATGAATCGACCAAGTTTACTTATTGATATTAGTTCAAGTAGTGTTAACTATTGAGATCTTTACTAGTTCTACATTGCAGAAACGATGATGTACTATAGTATATCATTGTCCATTATAGTGGATAAGAATTTCTATTTTGAAAGGGTTTCTAGCAGACTTTGAGTATAGGGTATGTGTTAATGCTGCTTCATATCCCTAAATGGAGGGACCGATTGAGAGAGTTAATCAGATTTTAGAGGATATGCTTAAACTGTATATCCTAAATTTTGCAGGCAATTAGAAGTATTCACTTCTCATTGCCGAGTTTATCGATGGCGATGATTGGAAATAAATAAATAAATAAATAAATATTGAGTAGTAACATTTGAGGTTTCGTATAATAGACAGTACAGACCTCTTAATTATCAGTTTAAGTTGCAGATAAAGTTCTATTATTGAATCTCGACTTCGTTTGTTGATAGAGTTATATTTGAGATTGTACGCGTGCTGTTTAAAGAAGACACCATATTGATAATAATAGTTGAACTCGCATTTTGGAGTTTAAGAATTGAGAATAAATTTTTTTTTTTTTGTGTCTCCCATTAAAATGAGTAATGCGATTTGGAAAGAAATGATGGTAGTTGCCTTGTTATGTAATTCTCCATGATTTTGATTATCAGTTGGATCACTGGTCTATAGGTTAGGGCTACCAAATTATTCGCATTATGTGTATAGTATTTTCTCTTTTATGCATCTATGTTACGAATTTGTAGAGATGTGAAATATTATCAGCATAAAAATGTTGAGTAGATCGAGTTGTTGTCAAATGCAACCTATGTGTGGTATTCTTATCGTGTTCTTGACAGTAGGAACAACGTGTGATGCTAAATGATTATTGCATGAATTTATCATTAGTGGAACCTATACATAAGGCTGAGTCCACTTGAAAACATAAAATGAATTTAGAAAAATAATTCAGATTTTTTCATGAATTCTGAGGCCGGAATTCCTTGGTTAGGGGGGAATAATGTAATACCCCTAATTTTCAGAGATTTATTTTAATTAATTTAATTGTTTTAAATTGCTTATGTGGCTAAGTGTATTTATTTGTTTACTTGTTATTGAGTTAATTATTTATTTGTTTGGGTATTTAATTAAGTATTTTAATTTTGTAACTAATGTTATTTGAATTATTTGTTGTGTTAATTATGTGATTGATACTCTAATTATATTTTGGTTTGCTTGTGTTGAAATTTAATTGTTAATATGTGATTGTTTATTTAAATTGATTAATAGTTTGCTTAATTGCTTAGGTTTAGTTAAGTTATTAATGGATTGGGCTTAATCTATTTAGGGCCTAAGAATAGGCTTTGGACTAGTTGGAGAAGTGGGAGTATGCCTAGTTGGATGGTGCAGGCTAAAGGCCCACGGGTATATCGTATATATGCATATATATATATATATATATATTATTTTGGTGATTATATATATATATATATATAAAATATTATTTCATGTATGAGGGGTATTATTATTATTATTATTGTATAAGGATTAGTAATCTGATGGGAAAAAGGATTAGGGTAGTTTAGAATAGTTTTATATACGTAATAAGCCAAAGGGCTTATAACATGAATAGAAGAGGGAACAGAGAGTGGCATGGAGGAGAGAGAGAGAAGAAGGGAGATTCGGCTAGAAAAAAGAAGGAGAATGGAGAGAGAAATCTGGCCACCACCTTGGGGAACAACGATAGCACATCGTTACCGTAGTTATAGAAGTAGATCGGGCTATTTTAGAAGTGATATTTGTTAGGGTTTCAATCTGAAATCCTTAAGGCAAGTTATTTTCTATTCTTCCCCTTTGACTTTGATAATTCACCATCACATGCTACACTTTAGGACTGAATTAAAGGATTAAAATCATAATTTAAATGACTAGGAAACATAGAATTTATTGCCTGAAAGTTTGGTGTATGTGCTGATATATATATGCTAATGTGCTGGTGTTAATGCTGAAATTTCTTGTTTAATTTATCTGTTTTGATGTTTAGATTTATGAATTATGTGTTATATAATTATTGGGTACTATTGGGACAAAGTTATTGTGAGAATGGGTGTACTACAGAGCACTGGTAAACCGGAGATGGAACACCACCATCTAACGAGGTTAAGTAGTTTCATGAGATTCACTATGTCAGGATACTTTTTGCACCAATTTTCCTTGCACAACTTTGCTATGTGATAGGATTCCTTATTAGTAAGCTCATAAAACTCTCTTATATCTAAAGCCATGGTTGTCGAGGTCTTCCCATAAATTAAAGGCATATAGAGCAGTGTGACTATTTTTCTACTGAGCCTAGATTCTATGAATCTATATTGGTTAAATTTTACGAATTCAAGAAGAATAGACGCACGTCTTTCAAAGACGCATAGATGTGCACCATGCCACTATAACGCGTAGATTTGTTGTCCTAAATTTATTAGGATAACGTTTCATAAATTTAATAATTGGAGATATTTATATTTAATTATTTTGCCCAATTATTTGGATAACTTAGTATTGGTTACATGTTAAATTACTATATAAAAACAGATATTATTGTATAATGTGTAACGTATTAGATAACATTTGTTTTAACCACTTTTGTTCTAGTGGTTGGTAAGTTTTACCAACGTTGTTTCCTAAATAAAATAATTGGATATATTTATACTTAAATATTTTGCCCAATTATTTGGATAACTTAGTATTGGTTTGGTGTGGTTAGTCAGTTTTAGTCATTTCCTAAATTAAATAATTGGATATATTTATATTTAATTATTTGGATAACTTAATATTGGTTATGTGTTAAATTACTATATAAAAACAGATATTATTCTATAATGTGTAACATGTTACATTGCGTTTGTTTTAACCACTTTTGGTCTAGTGGTGGGTTGGTTTTACACTTTAGTGGAAAGTGGGAAAAATGTTTTATTAGCTCATTTGGTGGTGTACGTGTTATAAGTTACTTCACATTGATTTATAAAGGAAATTAATTCAACTAAATAAGTTGCAAATTAATTTGGGTTAATGTTTTAACTGTGCATTAAATTTTATAATATGTTTTTATGATTTTAAGCATATGTATTATTATTGATGTGATCTTATACATGATCTATATCATGTTTAGTATATGAGCTATTCATATTTATAGCTGAGATGATTAAAATGTTTATGTAATTTTATGATTTGCATTTAAATGATGGAACTTATATAAACTGTTCACTTTAATATTGTTGATCTTATACATGGTATATATATATCTATTTTGATGTGAGAGCCATTGCCAAGATATGGCTAAGGGTGTGTTGTGATCATTGAGATAGTTAATAAGCTAGTCTCTCTGATATGGTTGCCATTGTTAGGATATGGCTTTTTGTGTTGATTATTGAGATAATTATTGAGCTAGTCTCCTTGATATGTGTGCCATTGTCAGGATATGGCTTATATGTATATATATAGATATATATGTATGGCACTGATATGAGCTTGAGTCTCCTGATCGGTGATTAAGACTGAAGCGTATATTGCCGGAGATAAGTAACCTAATATAAGAGATATGTGTGCCCTGGTAGATGTGGTCCGCTAGTCCACCATTGTGTACGTTTTCTTAGCTAGTGTTGTCTATCTGATAGAGTCTATCCTATATTGTGGTGAGCATCTTAGTGTGCATATATTTATTGACTATTTTGCTATTGCATGAGTATAGCTGGGGATGTTATCTGTATCAAGTCTCCGATTGGGTTGTAGTAGATTAGAACTTGCTTGTGGGTCTAACCCATCATTGTGTTCAGGTCAACTGATGTTCCAAACCTAGAGTTGCTATAATTGCTGATCGGATACATTCTTCATCACTCTTCCGGATTGCTACTATATAGGATCCTGTTTCTTTATCTTTGTTTCCTGTTTTCAAACCTAGACTTTCAGATGTTTGGATTTATGAGTTTGTATTTAGGGGTCCTTAAATAATGGATTCCTGAGTTGTACTATTTGAAAATTTTATTTATTTAAGGATTATTATTCATTAGTTAGTTTTCCTTCAACTTACTTATTACTCTTATTTATCCTTCTTGTATTTTGTGCTTGTTTAAATACTATAATTGTTTTTGATATCCCCGGGTTTTTGGGTGTGGGTCTGGCCAACCTACACGTGGAAATTCAGGGGTATCACACAAAGCGTAACAGACTCAACTTATGCAGATATGAGGAAGATTTTTTTTCCCCTACATGATGACCTAAATACTGACATGGTTGATACTGAGGACTCATTTTCTGACGAACCTGCTTCTCCAAAGGCCCTAGAGATATTAGCGCATGAAGAATGTGGACCAAGCACCTCACAAGCTAAAGTGGAAGCAAATAAATTCAAAAGCAAAAAATCAAAGCTTCAGCAAATGTCTGTACCTTCAAGCTCCTATGGCTTAAGGTACTTGAGAGGTAACCCAAACCTATTTCCCAATGATTAACATCATTGGGTGGAACATAAGAGGCTTAAATGGCCTCTCAAAATAATTGTAGGTCAAGCCGTTGATCTCTGATCACAATGTTGACATTCTCTCAATAATTGAAACCAAAGTTGCTCATGTAAACATTAACTCTATTCATCATAGAATTGTTGCTCACTGGTCCATTGTCCATAACTATAACCACTCCCACCTTGGGAGGATTTGGATCATGTGGAATCCAAATAGAGTGCATCTCTTTGTCATCTCTGAATACAGGCAGGCTCTTCATTATGCAGTCACCATTAATGGCTTACCTACCTCCTTTAATCTCTCCGTTGTATATGGTTCTAACTGTGCAATAGAAAGGAAATTCCTTTGGAAGGACCTTATTAACCATTCTAACATTTCAAACTCAATCCCATGGCTCAGAATAGGTGACTTCAATGCTATCATAAATACCAATGAGAAGAATGGAGGCTCAAACAGGCTTGTCCTTGCAATCACTGACTTTAGAGACTACCTTCTTGAAGCTAAATTAGTTGACTTGAGGTTCAAAGGTATACTCTTCTTATGGTGTAATCAAAGAACTGGAGCAGCCTGTATTACAAAAAAATGTGGATAAAAAGCTTTTTAATTGCAAATGGCACACCACATTAACCCCACGCAAGGCCACACCATTCAAATTCTTCAATGCTTGGTGTTCTCACCCTTTGTTTCTTCCTCTCATTGACAGGAAATGGAGAGTTTTCATTAAAGGCATTTCAATGTTCCAGCTAGTCCAAAAACTCAAGTCTCTGAAGCAGCCTCTTAGAGATGAATGTAAAGACAAATTCAGTTACCTACATGACCATATATCCAAAGTGAAGGGTGAACGTTTTTACTGGCAAAATGACCTGGACCGTACTCCATCAGACCCTTACCTTAGATCACTTGAAAAGGCACAATATGCCAGGCTCTTACTTATTGAAGAAGATGTGATAAGGCAGAAATCTAGAGCCATATGGCACCAATTGGGGACTCCAACACATCATACTTCCATAAATCCTTCATCTCAAGAAGCAACAAGAAGAAGATCATTAGCCTCATCTCCCCACTGGTGACACCATTGACTCCCCTGAAGGTATTAAAGCTGAAGTTCTCAGCTTCTTTAAGCATCTCTTAGGAGAGAACCCACCCACACATCATGCCCGTGATGTCCTTTCACCTTATATCACCATGATTATCCCTCCAGAATGCATCTCACCTCTCTAGTCAATTCCCACAAACCTTTAAATCAAGTAGTGCATCTTTTCAATTAATAAGGATAAAGCACCTGGCCCTGATGGGTTCAATGCTCACTTCTTTCACCATGCCTGGCCAATTGTTGGGGGAACAATCACCAAAGTAGTTAAGGAATTCTTCTTGAATGGGAAGCTGTTAAAGGAATGTAACTCCACATACATATCCTTAGTCCCTAAATGCCAGAACCCAACCATCCTTAATGATTTTAGGCTAATCAGCTACTTCAATATTATTTATAAGTTCATTTCTAAGCTTATTACATTCAAGATGCAACCTACACTCCCACATATTATAGAGCCAACATAAACAGCCTTTATTCAGGAAAGGAAAATTATAGACTCTATCCTCTTTGTCCAATAATAGATGAGAGCCTATCATTGCTCCATATTGTCCCTTAGGTGTGCTTGGAAGGTAGACCTCATGAAAGCCATTGACATTGTTAGTTGGGTCTTTATTCTGGACACTCTTTCTCTTTTTAGATATCCTCCTAAAACTATCAAGTGGATCAGGGCTTGTATCACATCTCCCACCTTCAGTATAGCCATTAATGGTGAATTTCATGGCTATTTCTTCAATAGTATCAAAGGATTAAGGCAGGGAGACCCCTTATTTTGTCATAGCAATGGAGGTACTCTCAGGCATCATCAAGAAGTTTGTTTCACTTGATCCTAGGTTCAAGTACCATTGGAGATGTAAGGATGTTGGTAGCACTCACCATAGATTTGCTGCTGACTTATTACTTTTCTGCCATGGTGACATTACCTCCATCTCTATCCTCAAAACTACACTTGATCTTTTCTCATCCTTATCTGGATTGACTATAAACCGTACAAAAAGCCCAGTCTACTTTTTTGGTCTTGAGCATCTAACTGAAGCATCCTTCTCCAATTTTTTTGGTGTCACCATTGGTTCTCTTCCCATTAAGCACCTAAGAGTCCCACTCATAACCTCTAGTCTCAAGGCCTCACATTGCAATATGCTGCTTGAGAAGATCACCTCAAGGATACACCATTAGTCTTTTAAGAGTTTATCTTATGCAGGTAGGTTGGTGCTTATCAAATCTATCCTTGTCAATAACCAACAATATTGGTCAAATATCTTTATACTACCAATGAAAATTATCAATGATCTCAGTGCCTTACTGAGGAGATTCTTGTGGACTGGCCCAGAGCTTAAAAAGAAAGGTTCTAAGGTTAAATGGGGCAATGTGTGTAAACCTAAATTGGATGGTGGCCTTGGTATCCCAAACATTGAAGTTGTAAGTAGAGCAGCCATTCTAAGGCACATTTAGGACCATAAAGTGGGTGATGATCAAAGAATCTGGATACACTAGTGCAAAACATATCTCATAAAAAATAATTATTTCTGGACATTGACGTCACTACATGGGTGCTTTTGGAGTTGGAGGAAGATCCTACAATTGAGGTCAGTGGCGTGGAATTTAATCAAACATAGAATAAACAATGGTGATGCTACCTTTTTTTGGCATGACTTCTGGCTGGATGGAGGTCCACTCTCACAATATTTCACAAGTGTTGGCACAAGCACTCTTAATTCACCTCTATTTTGATGATAAGAAACAAAGATAATAAAGTGCTTTTAACATATCTCTATTTAAGATGCAGTTAGAAAGGAGCATAAATAAAGAATAAGGCATGGATTCAGCAACAGATGGATGACAAATAGAAAGTCTCTCTTCTTATCAATAGGGGTAGTTTAGAAATGGTGAGAGTAGACTAAATGTAAGGCAAATAGATTATAGCCCTTTGGTTTAAAGCTTAAACTTACATTTCATTCATATTATACAAACTATATTTTATATCACTTGAACTAACCGAATAGATGCACAATGTGACCGATCAAATGGCTTGATAAAATGACAAATTATAACTAATATGATCGATCATTTCATCCACGTAACCAATCAGATGACCTCAAGTGATCGATCAGATCACTTCATGTTATCGATAGGATGCAGAAAACAGTGAGTTTTAAAGTTGCAAAAATTATCATTTGGCCAATCACTTCGTCCATGTAACAAATCAAATGACCTCAAGTGATCGAACAAATCACTTCATAATATCGATAGGATGAAAAAAGCTGTAACGACCCAGTCATTTGCCTTCTTTTCCTTTTTCCTGAAATTTTACGAATGAATTTTTTTTGTTTAATTTTCTTTTCTGAGCTCTGTTTCGTGTCGCTTAGTGTCATCTTGAGTGCTCGAAATTGGTTCCTGAGACTCTTTTCCATGGATTGACAACTTCCTTTGAGGACCGAGTCATTTTTACATTTTTCGTTTTTCGACACTATGCGCTATTTCGTCCTTTTCCCTATTCTGTCTTATCTCCGTTTGTCAGTTTTTGGCACAACTCACTTCTTACGCTCGGAGTTGGTTTTTGAATTCACGTGCCTTCATCTTGAGTGGTTTCCTTCAAATACGTATCTTTACTTTTGTAAGAAAGTACTCTGGTTGCTCCCGGTGTCCATAGGGGCATAGATGCACAATTCTTCAGAATCTTTTTTATTTCTTGGGGTGTTTTTCATAAATATCTTTTAAAGATATTTTATTTTAGGGGCATCTAAGAAAAAATCTTTTGGAAGATATTTTCATTCTGGGCCATAAATGCAATTTTCACTTTTTGGAGGGGCCATTGTGCAATTAATGAAAGTTATTGCAAAATGTCTTGTTTTTAGCTTGGATCCTCGTACGGGATTCATTTTCACATTTCGTCGAGTTATGTACTCTTGGAATTTCCTCCTGGTCGATGTTTTCCAGTTTTAGGATTTTTGGCACTAGTTTGCGCCAAACTTGTTTTGGGCATAACTTTCTGCTCGGGACTCTATTTTTGACGTCGTTTCTTCTGTTATTCATATTTTATCATTTTGAATGCTTTTTCATTCACAAAGTTTTGCCATTTGAGCGCGTCTGCTCAAATTTTACTTTTTCGGACCCGGCGGGGCCCATTCGGGGCACTTTTTGAGATTTCTATAAAAGGGGGGTAAGATATTTCATTTTTCATCTTCTCCCCTCTTCATGCATGACCTGGAGCTCCCATGGCAGCCCAAGGGTTGCTGCCATCTTCTCTCTCCTCTTTTGGTTCACTTTTCCTTGATGGAAAGTCTTCGGCCTTAACGTTCGTTGTTCCCCTCGCCGTGCTCTACCTTTCCCCCTTATTAGAATTCAGTTTTGACCATTTCTTGAGTTTGGTTTTGAGGTCAAGTTATGATTTTGATGGAGCTTTCATGGAGGTTATTTTCACAGCGTTGTCCCCGACAAAACCTAGTAGTATCGTCGAATTCGGAGCACTTTTATTTTGGTGGGGCTTTGGGATTTTCATCTCAAATTGAGGTAGAAGATGTTCTAGGTTTAAATTCTTGTTATATAGCATGCTTGTGATGCTTATACTACTTGTTTGCATGATTAAATATAAAATCTAGAGATTTTATTATTTATTTTTCTTGTACGGGATCTAATTTTCCCGGTTGCTCATGACTTGGTTTAAATATGTAGCATGATTTTATATTGCCCCTTGATATGCTCATTGTCGTGTATTAAAATTGGAACATTTGAATAAATATTAAAGATTTTATTTAATATTTATCTTAGGTGAAAGATTAATTCACATGGCCTTAACTAGCTTAAAATCAATATGTGTTATCATATTAAATTAGGCCTTAGCATGCTCTCCAACATAGTTGAATTTGAAAGTGATTGGAGGTGTTTTAAAAGTTAGTAATTATTAATTTAATTTAATTAATTAATTTGCCCCGAGTGCACTATTCACTCTACTTGAATTCTGACTTGATATTCTTGATTTACATGCCATATAGCTTCACATATATTTGATTTAGAATATTCGGTTAGGTTTTGAAATCTTTTATTTAATTAAATTCCATGTTTAAGATTTAATCCTCATGGTGATATACAACTTGGAATTATATTGTGGTATGCTAGAAAATTAAGCTTAGGTATGGTTGTTCACATATATTAAATTGGGATTAATTGCATGAGAATTGCAACTTTTAATTTATATTTAATTTTAGTGAAAGTTTAATTCACATGGTCTTAAATTGAATGAAATAAACTTGTAATGTGATATTACATTAGTTCTTGGCATATTTTCCAACATAGGTTAATTTGAGAGCATTTGCTTAAGTTTGAAAATCAAGAAATTTTAATTAAAAGAATTAATTAAAATCTATTTTGTGGTCCCATTAGCTTAATTAAGGTTTTAACTTGATATTTGTATTGGACATGACTTGTTTACTAGTATATATTAATTTGGGACTATCTGAAGTTGTTTTAGAACCTTGGGATTTAAATTAGCATGATTTAATTAAAGTTCTACTTTGTTGTTCTAACAACCTAATTGAGTTTTAAAATGGATATAGGTGATTACCTTGCCATACTCTTTAACATGTATTAAATTGAGGTTAATTGAAATTGAATCAGAAATCTAGAGAATTTACTTGTGATTATCTATTTAAATTCTATCAATTTGCTCCATGATCTAGTTGTGTTTTAGAAGTGGTTTCTATATTCAAATCATGGACTTAGACTTGTTGTATATTCATTTGGTTACGTTTTGAACATTAGATAACATAGTTTCTATGTTTGTATTCGTGATAATATGTTTTTCTTGTTGAATATATTGTTACCTTGTGTAATGATTTGCACACTTCGTATTTAACATCTTTCATGCATAGCGTGTAACGAATCGCACACTGAAGATTCGACATTTATCATATCATATTAGTTGTGAATTTAGAGCATGTATTTTATAGGTTTCCAAATTTGGTTATGCTTAGTAGATAGTTGACTATCTTGCATATTCCTGTTGATATATGCGTTGTTACACAACTTGTTGATTTTGGAAACTTGGGGATGTCGTTGTTTGACTAAGGCTACGACATGGTTCTAGTACGGGGGATAGTCCTTCTATATAGTCTAGTGCGCGTATAGGGAGGTTACCCATGAGCTAGTAACCCTAAAGTAATTATGTTGTCGGTCTGATTCGGCGTGACGTCCGAGTATCCACTTTGTTTGACTTCGCATTTCATTTTCAAGTTGATAACTAGATGATGTTGTAACTTATTGTTTCTTATCTATCGTTTCATTTTAAGTTACAGGATGTTAACTTTGTGAAATTGTGCTTTATGCGTTGTATTGGAAGTTCCAATGTTGGTTAAATTGCATCGATATTGAAAATCGTGTTTTGACGTTCTAAAAAAGCTTAGGATTGATCCTATTGATTCATTTATAACATAGACGTTAGGTGGCATGAACCACTACTGTTATTTTGTGCTTTAGATTCTAAGTTGATGGCTTTGAGAACTTAAACCTTGTTGCATTGTATAACATGCTCTTTTGTTATTGAATTGTATGGATAATGTGATTCTTGTTAACTTGTATTCAAATATGCTTTTGTCATGTTGTATGGATCACTCTAGACCTAATTCAATTGTATTGAAAATGCAATTCATGTTAATCTATGCTCAACCATTCTTCTTGTCGTGTTCTTTGGATTATTCCAACCATGATTCGTTTCATACACGTATGTATATCATGATTCTTGTTGCTTAGACTCTAAGGTAGCTTAGGATGCTCCCCGAGTTTCACTTGGACATAGACGTTAGGTGGCATGAGCCCTTTTAACATGTTTCACCTTAAGGTGATAAATTTGTAAAATGTTAGGTCGATGCATGCTCATCTCCTACGAGTAGCTTTATGTTACTCACCCCTATGATACTGGGGCATATTTCAGGTACGAAGACTTGGTTCATGATACCTAGCATTCCTTGGATGTCGTGTAGCTTTCAAGTTTCCATTTCATGCAAATGTTAGCATGAAATGTTATTTTGTAGACTTATATGTCAAAATATGTATATTTGATTCCATGTATGTAATGTGTACTTAAGTACACTCCTTTCAATGTAATTGATATGTATGAGATGAGGCTGGAGGCCAATGACATGTGTATTATATTTTATGCAACTTTTTAACTTCATGAAATGTTATGAAAACCTTGAAAAATCGCAAGTCATTGCTTCACCATGGTTGCATCGGGTGTGGGAATTCCATTTTCATTCTTTTATAGGGTCTTATAAATCTTGTATGAAGTGTGGCCAAGGGCCAAATGGTCATTTGACTCCATTTTACATTTTTGGATTCCATGTTTTCCATTCCAAGTCCATTTTTGCCTTTTTGCCCGTTGGGGGGTCGGATTTTGTATCAGCTATATTTTTAAGCCATGGGCCATTGTAGCACGTCTAAATAGGTAAGTTACGTTTGCGTGCATAGTCGTTTCTGGGCAAAACCTCATCGTTTGTGTTTTGAGCCTCCTACGATTTCATTTTGCGTTTTTGTTGCATATTCTGATCTAGGGGTATTCTAGGCTTGTCCATTCAGTTTTATTTCCTTCTTTCAACATGGTTGAATAGAAAACATGATTTTAGGGGGGGGTTTCTTTTTCGTGTTTTTCCAGAAAATATCGTCTTGGTATCGGAAATCGCTTACGAAGTTCAGCTCTCAGTTTTTCAATTTAGCAGCTTTTTCTACCCTCTGGACCAGATCTCTTGGGAGGGCATTTTGGGCATTTTATATTGAGTTTTTTTTTTTGAATTCTCTCGCGGGTCACGTAGAAAACTCAATTTTGAGGGGGGTTTCTTCTTTGTGTTTTTGCAAAAAGTTCATCTAGGCCTCCAAATTCAGCCTCTGTTCCAGATTTTTCTAAAAAAAGAACCCACACAGCAGCTTTATGGGCTGCTGCTAGACATGTGTGCACCGGCGCGCGCGCGGCATGCATGGGCGCATGCACGGGCGTGCGCATGGGGCTGTCATGGCCCCTTGTCAGGCCGTCACGACGTCAATTCTTCTTTTGGGCTTTTCTCCTTCGTCCGGACTCCGATTCAAGTGAATTTTTTTTTTGAACTTGATTAATTTTTCGTCGTCTATCCAACAGTGTGCTCGGTTACACCCGGATATTTCTGGATAATTACCAGTTTGCCCTTAAAGCTTTAAGTGTCCGTTTTTTGTCGTCATGTCGTTTCTCCTTCATCCGGACTCCGAATCATGCGATTCTTGAGTCCATCTTGATTAGTTTTTCGTTGTCTTTCCAGCGGTGTGCTCGGTGGCACTCGAATTTATAGTTTTCAGAAATGACTATTTTGCCCCTGGGGGCTTATTTGTCATATTTTCAATCTTTTGCTTCCGCATCAGTTCTTGTTAAGTTCCACGACCTCATGGAAGGTCACTTTGACTTCTTAGAGTCTTGTTTTTCGTTTTCCTTTTTCGCTTCCGCATTCGGATCCATTATCGGATCATCCTTACGGTTCATCACAGGACACCCTGGCTTAAAAACCAGGGTCGTCACAAATGCAGTATGTTTAGAAAAACTGAAAGTTTTTATATGATCGATCAGATCATTAATGTAACAGGTCAAATTCATTTAAATCTTGAAAGTGCGAGGAAATAGGATCTCTTTCTACCGATTACATCATCAATATAACCGGTTAGATGCTCCAACTATCCGAACAGATGAAACATGTGTCCGATCACTTGACCTCAAGTGATCACACAGATGAATCATATGATCGATCAGATTGGCAAAAAGTCAGAATCTTTTTTAGTTGTAAAAGCATTCTTGGCAAGTTTCAAAACCTAATCTCTTACTATTTAAACTTCTATATAATGAGTTCAAGGTTTTCATTACAACGTGTGAAAAACGTCAAGAGAGAAAAACCTTGAGATCAAAAAGGAACTTACATTGATCATTATTTCATTCATATTATTTGAGCTTTAACATTTGTGTTATATTCTATATCTGCCATAGGCTTGTGAGCTTTGATCTGCGTATCAATTCTAAGAGTTTTTTTATTTCTCATTTATATTATTCAAACACCATTGTAAGGGTTGGAGTAACCCAAAAGAAGTCTAAGAGAGGTCTTCTCTCTTAGCAAAAAGATTTAGAAGTGGTGTGCTTCTTGTACCGGTTTGCTCTCCACCTTTAAGGAGAAGCTTTATTGGGTTTTAGGAAGTCTCAAGAGGGATCTTGAGCCAAGGAGTATGAGTTTCTGAACCACGCTAAATCTTGGTGTTTTGAGTTTGCTCTTTATCTCTCTTTACTTTATTGTTCAAATATTATTGTATGTATTGCTTGTTTATTACTGCATGTGCTTTTAAAGATCGTTTATCGTTAATCTTATATAATCTTTAAATTTGATTATTTGGCATTGTTCTACTTAGACTCTATTCACCCCCCTAGTGTCATTTACTGGGTAACAATTGGTATCAGAGCCTAATCTTTAGTAAAAAGATCTAACCATCTTAGAGAATCGATCATAGCTAATGTTAACGATACCGCATTTCAGGAGGTCAGTTCAGCCATCGACCTCCTTGGTTTGATGGAACTAACTATAATTATTGGAAGAATAGAATGAAAGATTTTCTTCAGGCTGTAAATTATCAGATCTGGCATGTGATAATAAATGGATCCAATGTGGCCATGAAAGAAGTTGACAAAGTAAACAAGCCTACGGAGATGAGTGAATGGAATGAAGTTTACTACAAACTCATTTCCATTAATGCTAGGGCAAAAGTAAATCTAAATTGTGCACTCAGTCCAACTAAATAGAACAGAGTCTCTGCGTGCAGCACTGCCAAAGAAATTTAAGATAAATTAGAGGTTACCTATGAAGGTACCTCTGAAGTCCATGAGTCTAGGATTGATTTACTTATGCATCAATATGAACTATTTCTAATGAAAGAGAATGAATTTGTTAGTGATATGTTTATTCGATTCACTGACATCATTAACAATTTGAAGCATCTTGGTAGAAATATTTCTAACTCTAATATTGCAAGGAAAATTCTCCGAAGCCTACCTGCAAAATGAGATGCCAAGGCAATAGCAATCAAAGAAGCATATAATCTCAACACTCTTGGGATAGATGAACTTCTAGGATCTCTACTCACCTGGGAAATAACCTTGAAAAATAGAGAAAGTGAACATAATCAAAGAAAAAATTTAGCTCTGCAAGTAGTAAACTGTGATGACACAAATGAAGCAACTAAAAAGGAAGAAGAAGATATCGCCCTTATCACTCAAGCCTTCAAAAGAATACTTCAAACACGAAAGCTCCAACGATGCAATCCAATGAGAAAAGGTGAATCCTCAAATGGACAAAACAGAAGGGAAAATCCAACATGCCTTCACTGTGGAAAGCCTGGTCATTACAAATCTAACTGTGCCAAGTACAAAATCCTCCAAGAAAATAAGAAAAAGAAGGAAACCATGCCGGCTACGTGGGATGATGAAGAATATGATATATTTAAAGCTGATGATGAAACAGAAATTGCAAATCTCTGCCTTATGGTAGACAACGATGAGGTATCTTCCAAATCTAAATCTTATTCAAATTATCTTCCATTATATGATGATATAGTAGATTCATATAATGACTTCAAAGAAGATTTCACAGAATTACATGATGAATTAAGAAAGTCTGTTCTAAAAAGTGTCTCTCCTAAAAGAGAAAATCACATACTCACTCGTAAGCTATCAAAGGCTAAAGTGAACTTGTCTCTTTCAAGGAGGAAAAAGAATGTTGTCTTTTAACTGAAACACCATATCTTGATCTACTTTCTGAAAATGATTGCCTAAAGAAAACCATTGAAGATCAAGTTATCATTTTAGCTAAATTCACGCAGGGTAGAGAGAATCTAGGAATTATGCTTGGGAGACAATGAAACTCATTGTCCAAAGATGGTTTGGGTTTCATTCACCACAACAAAGATGCATGTCTACTGAAACCAAGGCCAACATTGCATAAAACATTTACTAAAAGTATCTCACCTCTATCATATAGTTTACGATTTGACCATCACAAGCATCACGACCATAAACTTTATAACTACCATGCTTTACAACCCATCATTAAACAAATTTGGGTGATAAAAGAAACATATGTATCTAACCAAGCTGGACCCAAAAACAAATGGGTACCAAAAGAAGTCATTTGAGATTTATTTTTCAGGTGTGTCAGAAATCATCTTTCTCAGGCAACAAATAGTTTCTACATAGTAGGTGCTTAAGGCATATGACCGAAGATAAATCAAAATTTCTATCTCTAAAACAACATGATGGGGGAAACGTCACATTTGGAGACAACTCTAAAGGTAAAGTACTCAGAACAGGTTCCATAGGTATATCTTCATCTCTATCTATTGATAATGTCTTACTTGTTGATGGTTTAAAACATAACCTGTTTAACATTAGTCAATTATGTGACAAATGATATACAGTAGTATTTAAATCAACTAAATGCATTGTCCAACTTAATGGGAAGCAAATCTTTACTGCTAATAGAAATGGTAATCTCTATACTCTTCTCTTATATGAACTACATGGTCAAAATGTTAAATGATTTGTCTCATCATCTACTGAGAATAGTTGGCTATGGCATAGACGATTAGGACATGCTAGCATGGATCTCATTTCTAGATTATCTACCAAAGACTTAGTTAAAGGCCTTCCAAAAACAAAGTTCATAAAAGATCAAACATGCAGCTCTTGCCAATTAGGCAAGCAAATTAAATCATCATTTAAGAGTAAAAAAGATATCACCACTTCTCGACCCCTGGAATTATTACACATGGACTTGTTTGGTCCTGAAATAACTGCAACTCTTGGAAATAAATTATGTACTTTCGTTATTGTTGATGACTACTCAAGATTCACGTATGTCTTTTTTCTTACACATAAAAATAAGGCTCACTCTATTTTTTCAAGTTTTTGTAAAAGAGTTGAAAATAAGAAAGAATGTAAGATTTAAAGGATGGAGAGTGATAGAGGTAGATAATTTGAAAATCAAGCAATTGATAAATTTTGTGATTTAAACGCCTGTAACCATAATCTCTCTACTCCAATAACACCTCAACAAAATGGAGTGGTTGAACGAAAGAACAGATCTTTACAAGAAATGGCTAGAACCATGCTAAATGAGCACAAGTCTCCAAGATCTTTATGGGCTGAAGCAGTTAGCACTCCATACTATGTCATAAATTGTGTTATCATTAGAAAACTCATCCACAAAACCCCATATGAAATTTGGAGCAAAAGGAAGACCGATATTAGGTATTTCGACGTTTTTGGATGTAAATATTCTATCTTAAATGATAAGGATAATTTGGAAAAGTTTGAATCCAAATTGGATGAGGGAACATTCCTTGGATACTCAACCAGAAGTAAAGCATATAGAGTTTTCAATAAACAAACATTGGTTGTAGTTGAATCAATCCATGTTGTATTTGATGAATCTCCTCGACTACCTACGCAGGTTACAAGAGACGATGATGATGAGATAAATCTTGAGAAAATCATCAATGAACTCAAACTTAATGAGTCTCCTATTGATGATCCTCAGATAAACATTTCAAGCACATCTCCTAGTCCAAATGACACCATTCCTCCCAAAGAATGGAAGTTTGTTCACAATTATCCCACGGATCAAATCATTGGCGATCCATCTAAAGGGGTTAGTACAAGATCTCAAACTCAAAATATTTGTGATTATGTAGCGTTCGTATCCCAACTTGAGCCCAAAAGCATACTTAATGAGCGTTGAATATTGCATATTCGAGCCCCTAAATATACATATGTTAAGGCCTAAAGTGATACTTCTATCTATTATTGACTGATTTATGTCAATTATGTGTTTATAGGTACTTTCCCAGAGAATCGGTTAAAACTGGGACTTTATAATGAAAAGACTGATATCAAAGCTTACACAGTCATTGCCGGTCATTCATAGTAAGACGGGAGCTTAAATGGTGAAGTTCGGAAGAATTCTAGTACCAAAGCTCGAGCTTAAGTCCTGAGGCTCGAGCCTTGCAAGAAAAAGAAGAAAAATTAACAAGGCATTGAAGCTCAAGCTTTGTACCTCTAGAGCTCAAGCCCTATTCAGTGGTGCTCGAGCCTTACCTCAGGGTGCTTGACCCTTGGCCCTCAAGCTCGAGCATAAGGATTCAAATTTGAAGAGTTGATTTTAAAGTAAAAACCAAGCTCCTAGGGCTTCGTGCCAGACCTTAAGGATCGAGCACCATCATTCAAAGCTCGAGCCTTGAGTACTTAAAGCTCGAGCTTGGTACCTAAAGCTCAAGCCCTATGAAGCTTAGATCGAGCAATGTTAAGAGAAGAGAATCCCAAAATATTCTAAGTGTTGAAG
Organism: Cornus florida; assembly: GCF_030987335.1. Lineage (NCBI taxonomy): Eukaryota > Viridiplantae > Streptophyta > Magnoliopsida > Cornales > Cornaceae > Cornus > Cornus florida. The sequence goes on from NW_026775578.1 coordinate 72,682,591, forward strand.
GAAAAGACACTTTGGAAAATAGTTGAAGATTTGACTAAGTGCAAAAGTGAATATCGAGCACCATCCTTTGAAGCACGAGCAATAATTCAATGAAGCTCGAGCCTTGTTCCCAAAGCTCAATCTCTACTTCCTAAGCTTGAGCCTTCTAAGATAGATTAGATTTAAAGTTACGGGATTATTCTTTTCTAAGTCGTATTTCATTCCAAATAGGCCAGAAGACCTAAAAGCTCACAAAACCTTTATTTTCTTCTATAAAAGACAGCATAGGCCTTAATAAAAGAAATCTTTTTTTCTTATATTATTCAGAAGGTTGATACTGTGGTGGCGGCTTTTAGAGTTTCCATAACCTTAGAAGGTGAAGATCTTGAGAAAAGAAGTGCCGTCCGTAACGATGAAGACGACCATAACACAAATGATATTCGGCATCGTCATGAGTAGCTAATTCCTCTCTTAGGGCACTGATGTAACCCAATTTAGTATTATAGTTTGATTGTTTTAACTCTAGGATATTTTTAATATATATTATGTTTCTGATTACATGACTATAAGCAATTGAGATAACTCAATTGGATTTTAATGTTTTAAATACTTTTCGAATTGTTATTACCTTATCTTAGATATAACTGTGCGTATTATATTCTTAACCCAATCTTATTGGATGGTATCTGACGGAGCCCTGCCGATATAAGAATGGAGGTCATGTAATGGTGTTCCAATGTTTTTTATAACTGAATGTTTTCATAGTCTATGGTTAGGAAAGATGGATTGTTTACAAAAATAGTTAGAGTAGGTACGTAGATAGTCCATGCTAACCACAGATAGGTTATAGTTAACTGCAATTTATAAAACATCTTTCTTTAAAAACCAAATTGAATAAATGTTATTGAGTTCAATTCATTTGAAATATAATTTGTTAAATCCCTATAGTAGAAATAGTTAACCATAGTATGAAGGTTGTGGTGAAGTCAAAGCCCTAATACCTCTCTCTCTTTGATAATTTTAGTTTAATTTCAGTTTATAATCGTGACAACCAATCAATCAATTCAACCAGTTACCTGTAAACCAAGAAAGATTAGTCAAAAGCAAAACAAAATACACTCATCTCCCTATAGATTTGACACCCTCTCTATAGTACTATCTTACAAAGATTCGTGTTATTACGAGTGGTTATTTATTATGGAAGTAAAAACTAACACAACAAGTTTTGGCGCCGTTGCCGGGGAGATTTGTTAATTAGTTCAGTTTTTAATTAGTTTTATTTATGGTTTACCAGTCTTCGGACTTTCTGATATCTCACTTTAATTCTTTTTCTTTTCAAGTGCAGAAAAGTAGTAGTGAGAACAAAGACGCTTAAGTGATAAAAAGCTTCGGTTTATAAAACCTTCTGTGAGTTTTTGCTATTTTCTTTTCTTTGGAAAATTTTATTTTTGTTATTATTAGGGTTAGTGGAATTAGTGCATGTTAACTCGCCATACTCAGTCAAAACCTTTAGTGTATGATCCTGAAATAAAGAGAACTCTTAGTTAATTAAGAAAACATAAAAAGCATTTAAATTTAATAGGAAGTTCCTCTAATAACATGGCTGATAATCGTGTTGCACCGGGTATTGGCAATGGTAATGGTAATGGTAATGGAGAACGGGCGCCACCTGTTGATCGGTTGATCAACTATACATCAACCTTCGCAATAGCATGAATCATTGTAAAATAGGGCTATTGGTCAGGTAAGTCGAACCACTGGGACTGCGCTAGTCTAAGGCAACCTAAGTGTCTAGAGTCATTCTTAGGATGATGAAGGGTTTATAGAGGTTTTGTTGGATGTCACTTAAGCTAGGAAATTAAAAGTGCATAAAACAATAAATTGCAATGAAATTGAAGAAGTGAGATACAAGTAGAAACGACTAGGGAGATGAATCCACACTACACCCTAAGTACATGCTAGATTAGGTCTAAATTTGGGGATAAATAACATATATGCAATGGTCAAGAAATATAAAGCAACTCCGTTGCTTAATAATCATCAAGAAGATCACTTAATCAACAAGAATGATCCATCAAAAGCTACCATAGTTGAACTACTTAAACTAAGGTGTAGAATTAAATACACTATCTCAAGCAAAAGACCATCAAGCTTTCAATCAAATGGTGAAGCACATGAAGGTAGGAATCAAGTATAAACCATCAAAGGAGGTACCTAAGCAATGGAATATCAAGTTTCAAAATCAACATGCCTTGAAAAACATTCATAGTCTACATTTTCATTGTCACTATGAAAATAAAAGCAATAAGATTGATCGAAGAATCATCAAAGATATGACAATGAACTTACATCAACCATTTACACATTAAAATTCATTACAAGAAGGAATATGCTCTTAGACTATGAAACTTCCACACATTATACATTATAGTCCCCAAAAGTATAGCCTAATCTAGAACATGATCAAAAGAGGAGGCTTCATCACCTCCCTAGATGGAGGTTTAGCTCTCCATTGATACAAAAATGGAAGAAGAAGAAGAAGAATACCACTTCATTTTCGAGCTCTACTGTAGCACTCAAGAACACTCTCCTCCTTGCTCTCTTCTCTCTCTCTATCTTGCCAAAATTCCAAAGATAAGATCCATGTGGCCCTTAGTTGCCTTATATCTATCAACTAAGCTCTCTCCCTCCTCCAAAGACATTCCCAACCACTCCATAAAGAAGGAGGGTGGAAATGTGGAAACCAATGCACAAGTGGGCTGAAGAGAGGTGCATTTCCGAGCTGCAATCTGGCTGATTTTCGAGCACTCGAAGAGTGGTCTCGAGCACTCTAAATTAGTGCAATGTGCAACATGCTTTTCTTGCTCAGAACTGACCTACTTTGGTAAAACTGCTATAACTTTGTGCACCGAACTCCGAATGATGATCTACTTGAAGATTTGGAGAGCTGATTCAGTACTTCAAAAACTTCATGTTTTGATAAAGACCCAATTCTCAAGTCTGGTTGGTCGAAAATGGGGAGAAAGGCAGTACTTCAGTGCTGCCAGGCAGTTCTGCGCACCTCTGTTAAGAAGATCATAACTCTCTGTTCCGAACTCCGAATGATGAACTGCTTGAAGATTTGGAAAGCTGATTCAGAGCTCTAAATCTTTCATGCTATGATGGAAGTCCAGTTCTTGAGTTTTCTAGGTCGAAAATGGCGACAAAATTCAGGATCTACTGCTGCCAGAAATTCAGAATTGGCACCCTTTTTGTTCATAATTCCACAAGGCATCATTTTTGCTTCCTTTTTCCACTTTAACCTGAAAATGCACAAAAACATGCAAATGGAGTTAATCTACATAAAATAATGAATTAATGGACTTTGTTAATGTAATTTAGGGCGCTTGAATATACAGTATTCAGCGCTTATCACCTGTTCCTCCACAACCACAATTGAGGGATCATTTTATTCCAACCACATATCTTCCCCTTCGTGCTTCGTATATCCTGATGCTGATGCAACCCATTATAAGATCAAGCCTACTATGATCCAAATGCTTCCTACTTTCCATGGGTTTACAATAGAGGATCCTCATACGCACTTAGATGTATTTTTGGAATTGTGTTCGATTACCAAGTTGACCACACTTACTAGTGATTCATTCAGGATGCGACTTTTCCAATTTTTTCTCAAGGACAAAGTAAGAACTTGGTTGCAGTCCTATCCAACAAATTCCATATCTACATGGGACATGTTGCAATAAGAGTTCTTGAAAAAGTACTACACAGTGGGTAAAACCTCTCAAATGAGAAGAGATATCATGGCGTTTTCTCAAATCCCAGGAGAACAGTTCCATGATTGATGGGAAAGATATAATAATCTTCTAAGAAAGTGTCCACACCATGATATTACTAAATGGCATTTAGTACACATTTTCTACGATGGTCTTTCTGATTCTCATAGGAACATGGTTGATGCATGCAGTAATGGAACTTTTCTTCGTAAGAGTACAGCTGACGCTTGGGAACTGTTTGAGGCCCTAAGTGAAAATTCAATGCAACATGCTTCTTCCTCTAGTTTTAGGTCTTCACTTGGAATGCATAAGATTGAAAAACTCTATGACGTAGACAAATCTAGTGAGTTAGCTACTCGAATAGAAGCACTGAACCGTAGGTTTGATCACGTCTTAGCATCTGGCTATGCTCCTATTGTTAATCCACAAACTGCCTTGCCAAAAGAAGTTTGTTTAATCTGTGCTAATCCTTCCCATTTTGCTGACACGCCCTATGATGGGACAATTATCTGAGATCCCATAAGAACAAGTGAATGTTTCATTCTCTAGACCAACTTATAATCCATATGCTTCTACATATAATTCTGGCTGGAGAGCTCATCTAAATCTATCATGGCGTAATCAAAGTCAAGGAACCACTATTCCACAATCATAGGGATAGTACCAAAATTCATCCAATCCTATGCCACAAAATAGTTCTTTCAATCAATCTGCTATTTATCATATACCTCAGTTCAAGAATTAACCCACTCAAACTCCTAATCTTCCACCTCCTCCTCGAAATTCTACTTTTGAGGATCAAGTACTCAATGTTCTTGTTGATCTTAAAGCTAATACCCAACTTTTTAATTCTCATTCACAAGCTATAGCAAAGCTAGAGGCACAAGTTGGGCAAATAGCGAGTACTCTATCTCGAAGAGAGGATGGAAAACTGCCTAGTCAGCCAGTAACTAACCCGAAATGGATGACTTACATGATTAATTAAACCAATTCCTCAAGTATTCATCATGAGCAATTCAGGCTATTACTACATTGAGGAGTGGTAAAGTAGATGATAATGAAGTTGAGAAATGACAAGAAGAAAAAAAGAGGCTTAGGGTTCCCATTGTTCCTATCAGTCATAATCCACATCCCAGGGATGTTTCCTTAAACTCTATTCCACAAACCACAACAGGAGTTGAAGGTAAAGTCACTTCTTCATTTGCTCCCAACCTTGAGAGAGCTTATAAGCCAACTTAAGATGACACTAAGTGATGAGAAACGAACTAAGAAAGGGAAAGATCAATGGAACAAAAAAATATCCATGAAAATCTGAGAAAATGGAAAGGAATGAAAATGACCGGGTCATTACAACCTTCCCACCTTAAAGGGATTTCGTCCCCGAAATCTAGCCCCAACAAAACAAGAAAGCAAAACCAGGGTAACTACGGAGTACATCTCCGAGTATCCCACACAACATGCTACAAAAGTAATCCCAAAACTGAAAGACAACGTGCAAACCAATGTCATTCGCACCCACGTGCTCCCGACCGGACAACCTCTTAAAAGAAAAGTGACCACACGGCCACACAACAAGTCGAAACTCACTCACAGAACCCAAGGTCAGATAAAGGAACCGAAGGCAACAACCATAAGCATCCCTCCTGACGAACCATCATATAGATCCAAAAATAACTGCCAAAAGAACTCCAAAATAACCACGTATCAAATTAGGGTACTGAATAAGGACAACGTGGTAGTACGAATAGCGACCAGAACCCGCCCATGACGTACTCAAATGTGTGGTAGCAATGACAGTGCCTAGTGCCCACCCACACTTACTCGGCAGTAAGGTAGCATCGATGGCAACAAGCACTTGCCCACAACACACAACTTTGTACGGTAGAATGACAGTATAAGGCACTAGTTCATAACCTGCCCCCACTATGTTTACCCATGAAACCTTTTGATATAAATGACCTCAATGTCAAAAATGATCATTACCAAAAGCACCACGAAGGCCAAACATTTTGTGAGAGTTGAGATATGGTCCATAGACGTCCGGCCGGACCATCCTGACCAATCCTAAACTTTGACAACAATGCCATAGGTACCGCTATGCTTAAGGCCTTAAATCCTCAATACAACAAAACTGACAACTCCAATGTCTCAAAATACTTCCATAACAACATCAATCAAGAGTCCCAAGACTGAAAAACAAATCAAAACCTCCAGAAATCAAAATGAACCTCATTACAAGACACTTCATCGACAGTCTTACATATCTCCCTAAAACAGTTCAACTACAAGACCAGTCACCTTAATTTAAAGATCGGATCCACATTCCTATCATGGATAACTAAATCCTCAAAATACAAGGACACTACGTGGCACACACATCAATATCTCGACAATCAAAATTACAAAATGAGTCTCTCAAAACCGTGCTTGGCAACACCAAGTTAAATCAAAATTAATCAATTTTAATCCATAACAATCACTAGAACTACGATTCCTCAAAACTATGCCTAGTCATAACTAGGACGAGAAAACTCCACAAACAAGCCATATCCAATAGTGATCCTCCTAAACTCTCCTAAGAGTCAACCACATCAATGTCTCCAAAATACAAGTCTCCAAAAGACATTCTCAAAAGAACATCGAGCTCACCTCATGAATCAAACAAATCCTCAATGATATGGACACAAGTCCCCGTAAAATGATCTCATACCAATCAACTCACTCTGAGCACCACAACTCTGTCAACAACAATAATAAAAACTCCCCAAGGGACGACATGAAAAAAAGGGAACCTCTAGCCCTAAGAAGGATAACACCACGACTCTGTCTCTGAAACAAAAGACAACAAGGTCAAAGACTTCACCCCTTACATGGAAGTAAGTTGACTAAAATCAACCAAATCCTCACTAAGGACTCAAGACAACAATGGTGATCCTCATGGACTAACCCCAAAACCATGCACAAGGCGACGAAGAGAAGAGACTCACTCCCTGTGATTTCCCTACGCGAACCAAGAAAAAGAGGAGCAACCTTATTCTCCCACAAGTGTCAACACGATAAACGTGAAGAGGGAACAGAAAGGGAAAACTGAACATGGAAGTCGTGCACAAAACAGGGAAATGCAACCACCAAGAAAGTAAATCTACTCACATAGATAAAAATCAAAGATACATGCAACACGCCTCCACATAAGCACAAAATCATGTCACTAAAGTGCAGTAGCAACATGGCATCTCTAAGCATATAAATAAGGCATGCTAATGCCATACAACAAGAAAGCAAATGTGGACACACCTCCAGCTACTCATGCTTCGCAATATCATAAATCATACTACTAACATGGCAAGAAACGAAACTGCAGAAGATAAAAACAATGCAACAATGAATCCTATGGACATCGTGTCCTAGAGTATCTAGGTAAAAAGAAAGACCAGTCCTAACCATAAACTATCTCTAAAAACCAATGCGACAACAACCTGTCTCAAAGCAAAAGTGAGCCCTTACAACAATGGTAAGACTCCTACAATCCATTTTCGAATCTAAAGGTGACACTACAAGTGACACTAACAGTGCAATGTTCTCTCTACCTAAAACATCAATCAATCGACTTAATCCCAAAAGCATTATCACGCAAGGAAAACTCAAAGAAAATGACAACTATAGCCGTACTAACAACAACCAAATCAATCACTACGACTGATCCCCAAAACAACCATCGTCATCATCGATCAAAAGGACAACGCCTATCAAAACAAAACCAATATTGATTCCATCCGAACTGCACTTGTAACTAGCTAGTATGGTAGCATGACAGTGCCATGCACCCGCCCACAAACGTACCCACCCACGAAAACTGTAATCCCAGAGGAATCATCCCGTATAATCAAGGATCCTAAGAGGTCCATAACCTTATCATGGCCCAAAACCAACAAAAACTGCACTACGGCAACGACAAATGACTTACCTCACAAGAGCCTAAACAAAAGGTGTCTCACCACCTACCTCAAAACTAATGCTAGGTCAACAACAACCTATACTACCATAAAACCATGTGGACAATCACCAACAACCTCAAGGAAGAGTGCCTAAACAAAACCAAACACACCAACCATTGTATTAAGTGAAAACTCACCAAACGACTCAACCTCAACTCAATATCCAACGACTAATCCCAAGCCCTGCCAAATATACAAAACAATCATGCATATACAAATCAAATCTAACATACATCATATGTCATGCTCTTTACATAGAATTTAAATCATGCCAAACAAACGGCATACCACACGTAGCACATAAGCACATAAACATGTTATTGGGAAGCATATAAACACATAGAGCATGCAATATAAGCATGACATGCACCCAAAACCCATCATCTATGATATTTAAACCAAGGAGCTCTGATACCACTTGTGACGGCCCAAAATTTTTAACCCGATACGTTAGCGATGACCCGAATGTTAACCCAGTAACGGATCCGAAATGTGGAAGCAAAAGATAAACCAAGGTCTCTAGAGATATAAGTCACCTCTAAGACACCAATTTGACCTTCCATGAGGTCACAGAACTTAAAGAGAGCAAAAGAGCAAACGAGAGTTAAAACGGGCAAAATTTGTCAATAAAGGGCAAAATGGTCAATTCACAATTAAGAAGAGAAATTTGACTCCAACCTAGTCAAATGAGGTCCACACAACCTATACTAATCATTTCACAACATTCCAAGAGGTTCTAAGAACTTTGGACAAGAATCCCACAAAACGCCCTTTCCCGGTTCGAACTAAATCCCGACACTAATTCACTAAAACTTGAATAACTCCCATTGTGTTTTGAATCTGAGAATGGAATTGGTACCATTGGAAAGCGGACTCAAAATTCAAGGATTTAGGCTTAAGAATCACCCCATTTGGATTAGAAATGAAGGAGATATGACCGTTTGAAGTTAGAACTCCAGTGCTGAAACACAACAGAGAAGTTGCATGCAAACTAGCTATTTTGGTCTACTGAAATAGAGTTTCAGTCGACTGAAACTCACAGAGACTTGCTAGAAACTTGAATTTTAAGGTGATTTTGGTTCGGTAGACCGAATTGAACCATCAATCGACCGAAATAGCTCATCAGTTGACCGTAATGGCCTTGAAAGCTAAAAATGGCTACTGGAATGTGCATTTTACTGTGCAATGAGATTACCAAAAGGCATCAGTCGACCAAAACACCTCAAAATGCTTCTATAAGGCCTGCTATATGTCAAAGGTGTTAAGGTTCAACCCATGCTTTGAATCCCAAGATGATTTGGTTCAAAAATGAAAGTTTAAAGCTGATTTTCAATGAGATTTGAGTATGTGGACATGTCAACAACCTTTATATGCATACTTGAATGTAAAACAATGGCTCATAGCCTTATGCATATCCATTGCAATATTTTCATACACCAAACCACCAAAATTGATAAAAAGATACATTTTTGTAGCAAAAGTTGGTACTAAATTAACATAAGTACAAAAGTAAACATGCTTGGCCCTTGGCTTTATTACATACATACTTACAATGTCAAAAGTAAGTAATTTAGTATCATTACATGCCAAGGAAGCTACATTGGCTTCTAAAACACCATACACCCATGGTATACAAAATATGACAATCAAAAGTAAGGCATGTTAAACACTTGCATGTCATTATACAAAAATGATTAAAATCTCTAAACCACCCAAGGCAAGTGCAAGTCTCCAATCTTGAATCATGTACCGGAACAAATCCCCCCAGTAACTTCGGGGTGAGTAAACAAGTTTACTCGTAGAGAATGAGCATACATCGACTCGATTTCTTACAGATTTTTAGACTATCATGAAATAGTTCAAAAGGGTCATGCCACCTAACGTCTATGTCAAAGGTGAGACTCAGGGAGCATCCTAAGCTACCTTAAATCATTTTTAGCATAAAACACATCCTTTATGCAATTTCTACAACATAGGTGCATGTTATACTAAGCATCAAGACGTAGATTCTCAAAGTTACCATCTTGAAATCTAAAATGCAATAACAACTAAATATAACAATTTAGTACAATTAGAATTTCTAAAACCACACATCAATACATAGATTCTCTAAGTTATCAACTTGAAATTTAAAAGTCTGAAAACAACTAAATATAACAATTTAGTATGGATGTACTTAACAATATCAAATCGCCAATAGCTAAAACCACAAGTCACAATTAAACATGATGTTAACTTGAAATTGAATGCGAAATCAAATAGTGGAAGACTTGGACATCACGTCTCGGACTAAACTAAGAACAAAATGGTTATTCCGGGCATTAACCCGCTGGGAAGACCACCCTAGTGCGCATTATCTCAATTGGGGAGAACTTATACCTCCCGCACTAGAGCCAAACTCTAGCCATATCACTTGTAACAATGTCCCAAGACTCCAAAATAAACCAAATAAGTTCACAACTTATACATAACTTATATAATGCACGAATTCACCTTCCATGCACAAGTAGGTTCAAACTACACAATCCATGCCTTAGAGTTTTAATTCTAAAATGGCATATATAATGTCAATTACAAAGTGTCCAATACATTACATAAGGCAATAGTATATTCCATAAAGAAAACATGTTCTCATGAATATATTTATAACAACAACGTTACCCAATGCTCAAAACACAACCAAACAAATACACAACAAGTCCAAGTCCATGATTTGAATATAGAAACAACTTCTAAAACACAATTAAAATCCATGGAATAATGAGATAGAATTTAATTAAATCACGATAATTAAATCTCTAATTTCCAGAACAACTCTAAATGGTCCAATTTAATATATGCTAGTAAACAAGTCCTAGTCATCACAATATCAAGTTGAAAACTTAATTAAGCCAATGGAACCACTAAATAGATTTTAATAAATTCTTTTAATTAAAACCTCTAGATTTTCATATTCATCCAAATGCTCTCAAATTCAAGTGTGTTAAAGAACATGTCAAGACTTAATTTAAAAGCATATTACAAGTTATTTGCAGGCAAGGTACGTCCATGGGAATTAAACTTTCACCAAAGAAAATTATTAAATAAAAAGTGCAATTCTTATTCAAATAATCCCAATTTAATATATGTCAACAAACATATCAAAACATAATTTTCTAGCATGCCACATTTAATTCTAAGTTATACATCATCATGAGAATTAAATCTTAACCATAGAAAATAATTAAATTAAATTCTAGATTATGAACAAAAACATATATGCAAGTTGTAGAAGCATCAACAGCATGCAAGACAACAAAAATATGAAATTATAACACCCCCTACCTCTATTTGAGATGAAATCTCAAATCCCCACCAAAATGAAACTAGTCTGAATCCGACGAAACTTCTAGGTTTTGTCGGGGACAACACGATGAACAAGAATCCCAAGGAAGCCCCATCAAAATTACAACTTGACCTCAAACCCGAACTCAAGAAATGGCCAAAAATGGATTCTAATAAGGGGGAAAGGTAGAGTATGGCAAGGCGAGCATAAAGCACTAAGTTACTACACCTTTTTACCTATGGGAAGTGGTCGGAAAAGAAGAGAGAAGGGTGGCAACCCCTTGGCTGCCATGCCTACCAGCCAAGAGAGAGGAGAGAGAAAAATCTAAATTTTTCTCTTAAGACCTCCTATTTATAGAAAAACCCTAAAGTGTCTCGAACGGGCCCCGCCGGGTCCGAAAAAGTGGAATTTGAGCAGACGTGCTCAAACGACAAAACTCCATGAACAAAAAAGAAGCAGAATGAGAAAATATGAACAACGGAAGAAACAGCGTAAAAAATTGAGTCCCGAGCAGAAAAATATGCACCAAACAAGTTCGGCGCAAACCAGATTTAGAAACCCTGAAACTGGAGAAAAACAACCAAAAGAAAATTCCATGAGTACACGACTCGACGAAAAGTGAAAATGTATCCCGTATGAGGATCCAGGTTCAAAACAAGGCATTTAGCAATAAGTTTCATTAATTGCACAATGGCCCCTCCAAAAAGTGAAAACTGCACAACTGGCCCAGAATGAAAATATCTTCCAAAAATATTTTCTTAAAAACCCCTGAAATAAAATATCTTTAAAAGATATTTACAAAAAAGACCCCAAGAAAAGAAAAAGTTTCTGAAGAACTATGCATCCATGCCCTTGTGGACACCGGGAGCAACCACAGTACTTTACTGTAAAAGTAAAGATACGTATTTCGTGGAAACCATTTAGAATGAAGATACATGAAGTCAGAAACCAACTTTGAACATAAGAAGTGAGGCTATGCCAACAAAGTGACAAACGGGGAAAAGACAAAATAGGGATAAAGACGAAATAGGGAAAAGGATGAAAAGTGAATAGTGTCAAAAAAGTGAAAATGTGGAAATGACTCGGTCCTTAAAGGGAGTTGTCAATCCAAAGAAAAGAGTCTCGAAAACCATCCCCGAGCACTTAAGATGACACTAAGTGATGAGAAACGAACTCAAAAAGGGAAAGATCAACGGAAAAAAAAATATCCGTGAAAATCTGAGAAAATGGAAAGGAATGAAAATGACCGGGTCATTACAAGCCCATGGTAAACCTCATTTTGTGCGCACTAGACTGTAGAGGGACAATCCCCCAGACTAGAACCATGTCTTAGCCATAGTCAAACAACGACATCCCTAAGTTTCCAAAATCAACAAGTTGTGCAACAACGTATATATCAACATGTATATACAAGATAATCAACTATCTACCATACCCAACAAAATTTGGAAACACATACAATACATGCTCTAAGTCCACAACTACTAAGGCATGACAAATGTTGAATCTTCAGTGTGTGATTCGTTACATGCTATGGCAATATCATTCAATATTAAAAACATAAACTCATGAATTTAATACAAATCCAAAATCATGATTTAAACATACAACCAACGTCAAATACATGATTAAATCCTTAATATAAAAAATAAAAATTAATTAAACAAACTAATTAATTTCCCTAGGTTTCAATTCTTAGCCAAATGATCCATAATTAATATAAGTTATACCATATAACTTGATCGTTACATATATCAATTCAGAATTAGGCCATTGGAACAATAAAAAAAATGGAATTTAATTAAATCTTAATAATCAATTCCCTAAATTCTAAAACAACATCAAATGGACCCAAATTAATATATGTTAGTATACATGTCCTACTCATCACAAATATCAAGTTAAAAACTTAATTAACCTAATGGAGCAATTAGATAGATTTTCATTAATTCTTTTAATTAAAATCTCTAGATTTTTAAACTCTTCCAAATGTTTTCAATTTAACATATGTTAGGAAACATGTCAAGGCCTATTGTAATATCATATTACAAGCTTATTTCATGCAAGTTACATCTATGTAAATTAAACATTCACAAAAAAAAAATATTAATTAAAAGTTTCAATTCTCATTCAAATAATCCCAATTTAATATATGTGAACAACCATACCAATGCTTAATTTTCTAGAATGTCTCAATTTAATTCTAAGTTCTATAGCATCGTGAGAATTAAATCTTAAACATAGAAAATAATTAAATTAAATTCTAGAACTTGAACTAAAACATGCATACAAGTTGTATAGCTTCTAAAATCATCAATACAACATTAATATAAACCTAATACACCCCCTACCTCAATTTGAGATGAAAATCTGAAATCCCCACTGAAAGAAAAGTGTTCCGAATTCGACGATACTTCGGGGTTTTGTCGGGGACAACACGATGAACAAGAATCCCAAGGAAGCCCCATCAAAATCACAACTTGACTTCAAACCTGAACTCAAAATTTGGCCAAAAATGGGTTTTAATAAGGGGGAAAGGTAGAGCACGATGAGGCCTACGATAAATGTTAAGGCCAAAGACTTTCTTCCAAGGAAATCAAGTGGAGGAGAAGAAAGAGTGAAGGCAGCCCCTTGAGCTCCCATGGCTGCTGGCCAAGAGGAGGAAGAAGGTCTAAAAAATCTGATTTTAAAATTTAGGGCAACCTATTTATAGAAATCTTAAAAAGTGCCCCGAAATGGTCCCGCCGGGTCTGAAAAAGTGGAATTTGAGCAGATGCGTTCAAACGAGAAAACTCCATGAACGAAAAAGAACCAAAATGAGAAAATATGAATAGCAGAAGAAACGACGTAAAAAATTAAGTTACGAGCAGAGAGATATGCCCCGAACAAGTTCGGCAGCAATTGGGGTCAAAAACCCTAAAACTTGAGAAAAACGACCAGAAGGAAATTCTAAGAACACTAAACTTAATGAAATGTGAAAATGAATCCCGTACGAGGATCTAGGCTCAAAACGAGACATTTTTGTAATAACTTTCATTAATTGCACAATGGCCCCTCCAAAAAGTGAAAACTGCACTAATGACCTAGAATGAAAATATCTTCCAAAAATATTATCTTAAAAGCCCCTAAAATAAAATATCTTCAAAAGATATTTATGAAAAACACCCCAAGAAAAGAAAAAGATTCTGAAAAATTATGCATCCATATAGTTATGGACACCGAAAGCAACCAGAGTACTTTACTGCAAAAGTGAAGATATGTATTTCATGGAAACCACTTAGAATGAAGATATGTGAAGTCAAAAACCAACTCTGAGCATGCAAAGTGAGGTTGTGCCAAAAGGTAACAAACAGGGAAACGACAAAATAGGGAAAAGGACGAAAAATTAATAATGTCGAAAAATGAAAAATGTGGAAATGACTCGGTCCTCAAAGGAAGTTATCAATCAAGGGGAAAGAGTCTTAGAAACCATTTCCGAGCACTCGAGATGACACTAAGTAATAAGAAACCAAACACAGAATAAAAAAGACAACGGAAAAAATTTATCCATAAAATTTGAGAAAAATGAAAGGAAGAAAATGACCGGGTCATTACAACCTACCCTCCTTAAAGGGATTTCGTACCTGAAATCAGGAACAAACAAAAAAGAACCGAACAAGATCAAAGCAAGATCAAACCAAAAGACAAACCATAGGGTGCTAAAGGACAACTCTAAAAGGCTGAAGGTCATTCGAAGGGACACAAAAAACAAGAACTGAGTGACACTTCCCAAATGAATCGACATATTAACTCTGTAACGACCCAGGTTTTATTCAACCCGGAGCAATAGTGATGAACCGAAGATTAACCCGGTAACAGATCCAGATGCGGAAGTAAGAAACAAGACAATGGTCTCTCAAGGCACAACACACCTCTAAGACCCTAGGATGACCTTCCATGATGTCACGGAACCCAAAGGAACAAAGTGTAAAGGCAAAAGATCAAAAAAATAACAACTATGCCCTAAGGGCAAAGTAGTCATTTCTGAAAGTATGGATTCAAGTGCCATCTAGCACACCACTGGAAAGATAGTGAAAAACTAATCAAGATGGACTCAAGAATAGCATGATTCGGAGTCCGAATAAAGAAGAAATGATAAGATGAAGAAAAGCGAGCAAAACCCGTTAATCAAGGGCAAAATGGTCAATTTGCAACTAAGAAGAGAAATTTGACTCCAAACAAGTCAAATAAGATCCACACAACCTATACTAATCATTTCATAACATTCCAAGATGTTCTAAGAACTTTGGACAAGAATCCCACAAAACGCCCCTTCCCGGTTTAAGCGAAAACCGACACTATCTCACTAAAACATGAATAACTCTCACTAAAATTTGAATCTGAGAATGGTATTTGTACCATTGGAAAGCTGACTCAAAATTCATGAATTTAGGCTCAAGAATCACCCTATTTGGGTTAGAAATGAAGGAGATATGGCCATTTGAAGTCGGAACAACAGTGCTGTTACAAAATCTGAAGGGCAGCTGAATGTGGGCTATGTTGGTCGACCGAAATAGAGTTTTAGTCGACCAAAACTGATAGAAACTTTGCTGGAATCTTGTTTTTGAGTGTTGGTTGGTTCGGTAGGCCGAATTGAGCCATCGATCGATCGAAATAAGCCATCGGTTAACCGAAATAGGCCCAAACAATGAAAATGGCTACTAGAACAGGTGTTTTTGATGCTCAATTGAATTCCAAAGGCCATTGGTCGACCGAAATGAAGAAATGGTCAACCGAAATGGCTCAATATGGTGCTGAAAGACCGTCTATGAATAAGAAATGTTGAGGCTTCACCCAAGCCTCAAACCCCGACACGAATATGGTCCAAAAACATAGTTTTAAGCTGTATAAGCATGCCAACAAATGTACTTTACATAATGAAGTGTGTTACAATGGCCCATGGCCTTATTACATTTTATTTACAAAATTTGGCATGCCAAACCTCCATAGTTGATAAAAATGCATTTCAAAGGCGAAACTTGAAGTTTACATATATATACTTGAATTTTAAAGTTTGTGGCCCTTGGCATCATGTCATATATACCAAATACATTACAAAAAGTGTACTTATATACACATTACACATTTAGAACAAAAAAACAAGTCTTCCATGTAAGGGTACAAGTCATCCAAAGAGCGATGAGCATCATGAACCAAGCCTTCATACCTGAAACAAAACGTCTATATCAAGGTGAGACTCAGGGAGCATCCTAAGCTACTCATGCAATTGAAATGAATTACGACATACAAATATACATGCTCAAGTATACTAAACAATGTCAAAATATGTTATACAACATACAAGCATACATTTCCAAGTATACTAAACCATATTAAGACAAGTCATGCAATGTCTAAGTATATTTATACAAGTATACATTTTATATGAAAATCTCATAAATCAAGTATACCGACACAAGCTGTAACAACCCGGTCATTTGCCTCCCTTTCCTTTTTCTTGAAATTTTACAAATGAATTTTTTTCGTTTAATTTTCTTTTCTGAGCTCTGTTTCGTGTCGCTTAGTGTCATCTTGAGTGCTCGGAATTGGTTTCTGAGACTCTTTCATATGAATTGACAACTTCCTTTGAGGACCAAGTCATTTTTGTATTTTCACTTTTTGGACACTGTGCGCCTTTCGTCCTTTTCCCTGTTTCGTCTTTTTCCCTATTCTGTCTTTTCCCCATTTGTCACATTGTTGGTACAACCTCACTTCTCATGCTCAGAGTTGGTGTTTAACTTTACGTGCCTTCATCTTGAGTGGTTTCCTTGAAATACGTATCTTTACTTTTGCAAGAAAGTACTCTAGTTGCTCCCGGTGTCCATAGGGGCATGGATGCACAATTCTTCATAATCTTTTTCATTTTTTGGGGTGTTTTTCATAAATATCTTTTGAAGATATTTTATTTCAGGGGTATCTAAGAAGATATTTTCATTCTGGGGTAGTTTCGTAGTTAACCCGTTTTGTAGGGGCCATTGTGCAATTAACGAAAGTTATTGCAAAATGCCTCATCTGGAGCCTGGATCCTTGTACAGGATTCATTTTCACATTTTGTAGAGTCGTGGACTCTTGGAATTTCCTTCTGGTCATATTTCTCTAGTTTCAGAGTTTCTGGACCTAGTTGCCGCCGAACTTGTTCGGGGCATAAATTTCTGCTCGGGACTCGATTTTGCGACGTCGTTTCTTCCGTTGTTCATATTTTATCATTTTGAATCTTTTTTGTTCACAATTTTTTGCCATTTGAGCGCGTTTGCTCAAATTCCACTTTTCCCGACCCAACGGGCCCCGTTTGGGCACTTTTTGAGATTTCTTTAAATGCGGGGTGAAATATTTTATTTTTCATCTTCCCCACTCTCTTTGCACGACTTGAAGCTGCCATGGATGCCCATGGAGCTGCCACCTTCTCTCTCCTCCTTTGATTTACTTTTCCTAAGTGAAAAGTCTTCGGCTTTCACGGTTTTTGTTCCGCTCGACGTGTTCTACCATTCCCCCTTATTAGAATTCATTTATGACCACTTCTTGAGTTTGGGTTTGAAGTCAAGTTGTGATTTTCATGGGGCTTCCTTTGGATTCATGTAGATCGTGTTGTTTCTATCAAAACCCTTCGATTTCGGCGAATTTGAAACACTTTTCTTCTGGTGGGGATTGGAGGTTTTCATCTCAAATTGAGGTAGGGGGTATTATAATTTACTTTCTTGCTATATTACATGCTTGTGATGCTTGTACAACTTGATTGCATGCTTGAATCACAAAATCTAGAGATTTTATTATTTATTTTTCATGTGAAGGATTTAATTTTCCCGGTTGTCCATAGCTTTGTTTAATCATGTGGCATGATAAAATATTACCCCTTGATATGTAGATTGACATATATTAAATCTAGATTATTTGGACAAGTAATGAAGATTTTATTTAATATTTATCTTGAACAAAATATTAAATCATGTGGCCTTATCTAGCTTTAAATCAACATGTGATAGCATATTATAAGAGGCCTAGCATGCTCTTCAACATAGATTAATTTGAGAGTAATCGGAGAAGTTTTGAAATCTAGTAATATTTAATTAATTAGATTAATTAAATTGCTCCGAGTGTACTATTTACTCCATTGGAATTCCGACTTGATATTCATGATGTGCATGCCCTATAGTTTCACATATATGTTATGCCTTGTTCTTGGTTTCATGTATAATTCTTACCTTGTTAATTGGAATGTCCCAATCTTGTTTTATTGCATTGATACTATATATTATCCATGATTCTATGTACTATTCTTGTCTTGTTAATTGGAGTGTCCAAACCTTGTTAAATTGCATAGATATTATGCCATGTTCTTGACTTCGTGTATTAATCCTATTGTGTTAATTGGAATGCTCCAACCATGTTAATTGCATTGATAACGAAATCCTTGTATTCTAGTATCTTTTGTTGTGCTGTATGGAATCATTCTAAATCTTGCTTAATTGTATTTGATAATGCAATTCATGTTAATCTATGTTCTAGTATCCTTCTTGTCATGATCTTGGATTATCCCAACTATGATTTGTTTCATATATGTGTATATATCATGATTCTTGTTGCTTATACTCCATGGTAGCTTAGGATGATCCCTGAGTCTAATATTTGACATAGACGTTAGGTGGCATGATCCCTTTTGAATTATATCATGTTAGTCCTAAAAATCTCTAAAGAAATCGAGTCAATGCATGCTCATTCTCTACGAGTAAACTTGTTTACTCACCCCAAAGTTACTGGGGCATTTGATCAGGTACGAAGACTTGGTTCGTGATATTCATCATTGCTTGGATGATTGTAGACTTGAAGGTTTCAATTTTTGTAAAGGTTGACTTGAAATGCCATTTGTAGCCATTTTGTCAAATGTGTATATTTGATTCCAAACTTGTATTATGTACTTAAGCACACTTTTTGGTATTCATTATATGTATATGATATGTGGCCAAGGCCAAACTTCATTTGTAATCCATGTATATTGAAAAATGTAGAATTTTACCTTTAATGAGAAAAACATGAAAACTTGGGTTTCAATATGTCAGTTTCGCACCGGTGTGTGCATTGTGTATATAATTTATCCTTTAGCATTCATTTTCCATATGTGAGGTGTGGCTAAGGGCCAAACATCATTTAGTGTTCATTTTTACATTTTAGTTGTTGCATTTTTGGGTTAAATAGTAGAAACCAAGCCTTTAAGGGTTCATTTTCAAATCGGGTGGTGTAAAGTGTGTTCCGGCACCTCTACTAGGTCTCATTAATCTTGTATGAAGTGTGCCAGGGGCCAAACGGTCATTTGAAACCATTTCTTATTTTTGGTTTTCATGTTTTTCATTTCAAGTCCATTTTTGCCTTTTTGGCTGTGGGGGGGTCGGATTTTGCATCGATAGTATTTTTAAGCCGTGGACCATTGTAGCGCATCCAAATAGGTAAATTACATTTGCGTGCATGATCATTTCCAAGAAAAACCCTTTCCTTTGTTATTTGAGCCTTATATGGACTCATTTTGAAATTTTATTGCATAATCTGATCTAGGGGCATTCTAGACTTTTTACATCAGTTTTATTTTCTTCTTTCAATATGGTCACTTAGAAAACGTGATTTTAGAAGGGGTTTCTTTTTTGTATTTTTCCAGAAAATGTCGTCTTGGTACCGGAAATCCCTCGTGAAATTTCAGCTTCCAGTTTTCATTTAGCAGCTTTATGACCCTCACGACGAGATTTCTTGGAGGGGCATTTTGGGCATTTTACAATGAGTTTTTTTCATTTCTGTCTTCAATGTTGAGTAGAAAACTCGATTTTAGGGGGGGTTTCTTCTTTGTGTTTTTGTAAAAAAGTTCATCTAGGCCTCCAAATTCAGCCTCTGTTCTGGATTTTTCTGAAAAAAAAAACACACAGTAGCTTTATGGGCTACTGCCAGCCATGTGTGCACCCAGTGCATGCTCGGCGTGCATGGACGCGCGCATGGGCGTGTGCATGGGGCTGTCATGGCCACTCATCGGGCCACCGCGACGTCAATTCTTCTTTTGGGCTTTTCTCTTTCGTCCGGACTCCGATTCAAGTGTATTTTTTTTTTGAACTTGACTAATTTTTTGCTGTCTTTCCAACAGTGTGCTCGGTTGCACCTAGATCTTTCTAGATAATTACCAGTTTACCCTTTTAGCCTTAAGTGCTCGTTTTTCTTCGTCAGGCCGTTTCTCCTTCGTCCGGACTCCGAATCATGCGATTCTTGAGTCCATCCTGATTATTTTTTTGTTGTCTTTCTAGCGGTGTGCTCAGTGGCACCCGAGTCCACAGTTTTCATAAATGACCATTTTGCCCTTAGGGTTATTTTTGTCTGATTTTCTTATAATTCGCTTCCACTACTTTCTTTTTGAGTTCCGTGACTTCATAGGAAGTCACGGATGTGTTTTGGGAATGATATACATTCTAGGGACGTCATTTTTATGTAAAAAGACCATTTTGCCCCGGGGAGGCTTATTCGTCATATTTTCGATCTGCTGCTTCTGCATCAGTTCTCATTGAGTTCCACGACCTCATGGAAGGTCACTTTGACTTCTTAGAGTCTTGTTTTCTATTTTCGCCTCCGCATTCGGATCCGTTATTGGGTCAATCTTCAGTTCATCACAAGACGCGCTGGCTTAAAAACCAGGGTCACCACACAAGCATACTAAGCAAAAAGAGATATGCCTAACGCGAGTATACACGGCACAATCATACTAAATGAAATTTAAACTCACGGAGCAAGTACATAAGTTCAAGTATACTAAATGGGATTCAAATATCCAAAGCAAGCATTAATTCTCAAGCTACAAGTAATCCATAATTAACAACTTGCAATTAAATGCGAAATCAAATAGTGGAAAGATTAGGACATGCGGTCTCTAGACCAAGCAAGTATTTTCAGGTAATTACGACCCACAAGGTACCACCTGGTGTGCACTTATGACTTAGAAGACTCTTGTCTCTGTATTAGAGCCAAACCCTAGGCATCACATAATTTATGTCTTCACAAGCTTTCCAAAATCAATAAGTTCAAAACTTATACAAAATCAAATGCAAGTTACCATATTCCATGCATAAGTAAGGTTGAATCCACCCAATTCATGTCATTTAAATCTCTAGATTTGAAAACTCATTTAAATGGCTCCAATTAATTATATAACAAGGATCAAGTGAAGGCCATGCCATATACCAAGTCAAAAGTGAATTATATGCAAGTTACAACAATCATTAATTTCTCAAATTAACATTAAAACATGCATATCACTTGTATTCCATTACAAAAGCAATTAAAATCACTTGGAAAATAAACTATAACACCACCTACCTCACTAGAGAAGAGCCTCTCTAGAATCCATGGCAAATCAACACTAAATGGCAAACCTTTCAAGGGTTATTAGGAGGAGGATGAGGAGAACAAAAAGTATTCCAAGCTTTATGGTCTAAGGTGAGTGGAAGGTCCTCAAAAACTTAAGGTCAAAGCCTAAGCATCAAGCTTCTCTAATGGTGGCTAAGGTTTATGGTGAGGAAGATAATGTTACAAATGAGATTAAGTGTGAGTGGAGGAAATAGAAATCCTCCACTCACTATGTGATCATACACTACCTCTCACACACACACCAATGCAAGACTAAATTTGGAGCCTACATTTGTCACTCATCCAAGCATCCATTGTAGGCTTAATCCTAAGCCTACACTTGTCAACCATCTAAGCTAACAAGTGCACCAATCCTAGGCCAACAAGTGGGTGAATCTCTACCCTCCACATGTCACAAGATAATGCTCCCAAGTGACTCCACCCCAATGCCAATAAGTGGCTCCATGAGAGTGTGACACTTGTCACACTTTCCAAAAATTACAAAAAGGTCCTTTTTGAAAATATCTTCCGAATTTAATTACAAAATGCTCCCTAAGACGAAAAATAATTACTTTACATAATTACACTAAAACCCCACAAGTTAAGAATATTACAAAAAAAAGTTGTGCATCCATACCCTTTACAAGAAAAGTAAACACTTAGCATGCTTTTCTAAGAAAATTGAAATACACATTTCTAAGAAATCATATATCATGAGTGCATGCAAAAATGGAAGCAAAACTGAACACTAAAAGTGAGGTTGTGCCAACAAAGTGACGAACGTGAAAAAGACAAAAAAATGAATAGTGTCAAAAAATGAAAAATGTAGAAATGACTCGATCCTTAAAGGAAGTTGTCAATCCAAAGGAAAGAGACTCAGAAACCAATCTGAACACTTGAGACGACACTAAGCAATGAGAAACTGAACCCAGACAAGAAATTTCAACGAAAAAAAATTCATCTATGAAATTTTGAGGAAAAAGAAAAGGGAGGAAATGATCGGGTCATTACAAACTCAAAGTCAATCATCGAGAGAATCCCCAAGACAACGACAAGTCAAATCATGACAGATGGCTAAGAATGATATGGCAGTACGAACAATGACCAGAACCCGCCCACACTTACTCGTCAGTAAGGTAGCATGACAGTATGAGGCACTAGTTCATAACATGCCCTCAATAGATGAACTTAGAAAGAAACTTTTTGATATAATTAACATCAACGTCGAAAATGATCATTTCCAAAAGTACTACCAGAACCAGGCATCCGCGAGAGTAGGGGTAGCTAATCCCAAAACTCTAACAACAATGTCATTGGCACCGTTATGCTTAAGGCCTTAAATCCCTAATGTTAGCATACTAACGACCCCCATATCTGAAAACACCACAACAACAGTCTCGAATCCACAGCCTGATAAGTCTGTGCCCTCAAGCCAATGGATCGGCCCGACAAAACCAAAAACCTATGCACCGATTTGAAGTAAACCTACCGTAAGGCTACATACAGAAAAAAAAATGCTGGGTCAAAATTCTTATAGTGGACAACTAAAACCTCAAAATGCAAGTCTACACTGCAGCTCACATATCTCTAACACCACAATGATTTCATCACGAAAAGATAAAAGAAAATGAGACGAAACGGTGCCTCCGTGGCCTACGCTTCATCTCGCCAGATGGAGACTACAACTCTACATTCACATGAACCCTAACGAGAAGACTCTCTGCAAGTTAAAACTATGACACTATATGCGTAAAAAGGAAATGAGATCAATAATAACATGAGTTATTATGATCGAATGCAACTCACACTATGAATGTACCAAACACAAAGCAAGATAGGGTATGCAACATATGGTCATGCTAAAGCAATCAAAGAAAGCTGTTTAAACAATTAAGCACTTAAGCAAATAAGCGTACATGTCAAAAAAAAAAGATGTTTTTAAACACATAAGCATATAAGCATAGAGACATGTCATAATATAAAATGTGTTATAAAGAAACACATAAACATGTTATAATAACGAAACATGTTAACAATTAGCATATACATATGTATAACATAGCAACAAAAAGGTGATATGCACCCAAAACCCGTCGTCCAAGGTATTCAAACCTAGGAGCTCTGATACCACCTTTGACGACCCTGGTTTTTAGGCTAGTGCGTCAGTGATGAACCAAAAGGATGATCCAGTAACGGATCCAAAATGTGAAAATGAAAACAGAAAACAAGACTCTAAGAAGTCGAAGTGACCTTCCATGAGGTTGTGGAACTCAATGAGAACTGATGCGGAAGCAAAAGATCGAAAATATGACAAATAAGCCCCTATGGGCAAAATGGTCATTTTATGTGGAAATGACGTCCTTAGAATGTATATTATTCCTGAGACACATCCATGACTTCCCGTGAGGTCACGGAACTCAAAAGAAAGTAGCGGAAGCGAATTACAAGAAAATCGAACAAAAATAGTTCTAAGGGCAAAATGGTCATTTCTGAAAATATAAATTCGGGTTCTACCGAGCACACCATTGGGAAGACAGTGAAAAATTAATCAAGTTGAACTCAAGAATCACTTGACTCGGAGTCTGGATGAAAGAGAAAAGTCAAAACAAAGTTTTGACGTCGCCGCGACCGTGAATAGTAACCTGGCAAAATGCTGAAATTCGTGTGCCGTTTTGAGGTGCTAAACGACATTTTCTGGAAAAACCCGAAGAAAAAACCCCCTCAAAATAATTTTTCCAAGCTGACCATGTTTAAAGAAAATTTTATTTTTGATGTGAAATTCCCAAAATGCCCTTACAACAGACTTGTTCAAATAGTGCAGATGCGCACAGGAAATCAGATTCGACGCGGGGTTTTTGGATCTGCGATGACATTTTCTAGAAAAATACAAAGAAGAGACCCCCCCTAAAATCAAGTTTTCTACCCTACCACATGGAAGGAAACAAAAAAAACACAATTCAAAATTCCCAAAATGCCCCTAGATCAGCACTGGACAAGAGGGCAAAAGTTGCCACAGTGACTATCCTGATTTGAGAGCAGAAACGGGCTACCAAAAGAATTTTTTTTGGAAAAACATGAAAAAGAAACCCCTCCCAAAATAAAATTTTCTACCCAGTATAATAAGGGAAAATGAAAAAAAATCACTGTAAAATGCCTAAAATGCCCCTCCATGAAATCAAGTCATGGGGGTTAAAAAGCTGCAAAAATATAAACTGAAAGCTGAACTTTGCGAGGGATTTCCGGTATCAAGATGACATTTTATGGAAAAACATGAAAAAGAAACCCCCCCCCCCCCCCCTCTAAAATCACGTTTTCTAAGTGACTTTGTGAAGACCGAAATTTATTTCCTGAAGAAAAACCCCAAAATGCCATAAAATCAAATTATGCAATAAAAATGCAAAATGAGTCCATAGAAGACTCAAATAACCAATGATCAAGTTTTTCTTGAAACGATCATGTACGCAAATGTAACTTACCTATTAGGATACACTACAATGGTCTACAGCTTAAAAATACTACCGATGCAAAATTCGATTCCCCTATAGCCAAAAAGGCAAAAATGAAATAGAAATGGGAAATTTGAAAACTTAAATTAACAAATGATTTCAACTTACCGTTTGGCCCTTGGCCACAGTTCATGCATTTTAAGTAGGTCCTAATGAATGTGCTCGAGCACACTTTGCATCACCCGATTTGGAAATGAACCCTTAAAGGTTCGGATTTTACTATTTTAGCTCAAAATGCAAAGTATGAAACTAAAGTGCAAAAAAGAAAACGAAATGATGTTTGGCCCTTGGCCATACCTCATACATATTAAATGAATTCTAGATAATGAATTTCATACCCAATGCACACTCCGGTGCATAAATGACATATTAAAACGCATAGTTTTCATTATATTCCCATTAAGGCAATTTTCAACATTTATGAATGTACAGGAATTTCAAATATGGTTTGGCCCTTGGCCACACCTCATGCATGATCATGGAGACCCTATGAAAGAAAAATAATGAAATTCCCACTCCCGATGCAAAAGTTATGAAGCAATAACTCGTGATTTTTCAATATTTTCATAATGAACCTTATCAACGAAAGTGCATAGAATACAAAATACATGTCATTGGCCTTCGGCCTTATCTCATACATGTCAAATACATTAAAAAGAGTGTACTTATGTACACATTACATAAATGGAATCAAATGTACAAGTTTTAATACATAAAGCTACACAAAAAGGATTTCATGCCAACATTTTCATGAAAATGATACTTCAAGTTTACGAAACTTCCATTGCTTAGTGTGCATCCCAAATCAAGGTCCCTGTTCCTGAAAAATGTCCCCACAATGTGGGT
The DNA here is from genome assembly GCF_030987335.1 of Cornus florida. Classification (NCBI taxonomy): domain Eukaryota; kingdom Viridiplantae; phylum Streptophyta; class Magnoliopsida; order Cornales; family Cornaceae; genus Cornus; species Cornus florida. The sequence continues at coordinate 72,708,425 of NW_026775578.1, forward strand.
GAGTAACATAAAGCTACTCGTAGGAGATGAGCGTGCATCGACCTATAATTTTACAATTATATCACCTTAAGGTGAAACATGTTAAAGGGGCTCGTACTACCTAACATCTACATCAAGATGAGGGACAATCCCCCGTACTAGAACCATGTCCTAGCCATAGTCAAACAACGATATCCCCAAGTTTCCAAAATCAATAAATTGTGCAACAACGTATATATTAACATGTATATACAAGATAATCAACTATCTACCATGCACAACCAAATTTGGAAACACATACAATACATGCTCTAAGTCCACAACTACTAAGGCATGACAAATGTCGAATCTTCAGTGTGTGATTCGTTACACGGTATGGCAATATCATTCAATATTGAAAATATAAACTCATGAATTTAATGCAAATCCAAAATCATGATTTAAACATACAACTAACGTCAAATACATGATTAAATCCTTAATACTAAAGAAACGGAAATTAATTAAACAAACTAATTAATTTCCCTAGGTTTTAATTCTCAACCAAATGATCCATAATTAATATATGTTATACCATATAACTTGATCATTACATATATCAATTCAGAAACTAAATTAGGCCATTGGAACAATAAAAAATGGAATTTAATTAAATCTTAATAATCAATTCCCTAAATTCTAAAACAACATCAAATGGTCCCAAATTAATATATGCTAGTATACATGTCTTAGTCATCACAAATATCAAGTTTAAAACTTAATTAAGCTAATGGAGCCATTAAATAGATTTTAATTATTTCTTTTGTTTAAAATCTCTAGATTTTTAAACTCATCCAAATGTTCTCAATTTCACATATGTTAGGGAACATGCCAAGGCCTATTGTAATATCACATTACAAGCTTATTTCATGCAAGTTACATCTATGTAAATTAAACTTTCACCAAAGAAAAATATTAATTAAAAGTTTCAATTCTTATTCAAATAATCCCAATTTAATATATGTGAACAACCATACTAATGCTTAATTTTCTAGCATGCCACAATTTAATTTTAAGTTGAATAGCATCATGAGAATTAAATCTTAAACATAGAAAATAATTAAATTAAATTCTAGAACTTGAACTAAAACATGCATACAAGTTGTATAACTTCTAAAATCATCAATACAACATTAATATAAACCTAAGACATCCCCTACCTCAATTTGAGATTAAAATCTCAAATCCCCACCGAAAGAAAAGTGCTCCGAATTCGACAATACTTCGGGGTTTTGTCGGGGACAACATGATGAACAAGAATCCCAAGGAAGCCCCATCAAAATCACAACTTGACTTCAAACCCGACTCAAAATTTGGCCAAAAACAGGTTCTAATAAGGGGGAAAGGTAGAGCACGACGAGGCCTACGATAAATGTTAAGGCCGAAGACTTTCTACCAAGGAAATCAAATGGGGGAGAAAAAAGAGTGAAGGTAGCCCCTTGGGCTCCCATGGCTGCTGGCCAAGAGGAGGAAGAAGGTCTGAAAAATCAGATTTTAAAATTTTGGGCAACCTATTTATAGAAATCTCAAAAAGTGCCCCAAAAGGGCCCCGCCCAGTAAAGTTGAATTTAAGGAAATACGCTCAAACAACAAAATTCCGTGAACAAAAAAGAACTAAATGAGAAAATAAGAACAAAGGAAGAAACGACGTCAAAAATCGAGTTCCAAGCAGAGAGATATGCCCCGAACAAGTTCGGCGGCAACCGGGTCAGAAACCTTGAAACTGGAGAAAAATGACCAAAAGGAAATTCTAAGAGCACTCAACTCGATGAAATGTGAAAATGAATCCTGTATGAGGATCCAGGGTAAAAACGAGGCATTTTTACAATAACTTTCATTATTTGCACAATAGCCCCTCTAAAAAGTGAAAACTGCACTAATGACCCAGAATGAAAATATCTTCCAAAAATATTTTCTTAAAAACCCCTGAAATAAAACATCTTTAAAAGATATTTATGAAAAACACCCCAAGAAAAGAAAAAGGTTCTGAAAAACTATGCATCCATACCTTTATGGACACCGGGAGCAACCAGAGTACTTTATTACTGAAGTAAAGATACGTATTTCGTGGAAACCACTTAGAATGAAGATACATAAAATCAAAAACCAATTCTGAGCACAGAAAGTGAGGTTGTGCCAAAAAGTGACAAAAGGGGAAAAGACAAAATAGGGAAAAGGACGAAAAGTGAATAGTGTCAAAAAACAAAAAATGTGGAAATGACTCGGTCCTCAAAGAAAGTTATCAGTCCAGGGGAAAAAGTCTCAAAAACCATTTTTGAGCACTCGAGATGACACTAAGTGACAAGAAACTAAACACAGAATAGAAAAGACAACGGAAATTTGTCCGTAAAATTTAAGGAAAAGGAAAGGAAGAAAATGATCGGGTCATTACATTGAAAATGGCTAGTACTCAGTAAGAGTCACCTAACTACTATCCTTTCATACAACCTATGCACCATTTTTTGTCACATGGGTGATCGATCCCAAAATTTTTGTCTTTGACACACTTTGTTCTCTAATACAAGTGAATGCCAACTAGACTTTAAGTCTATCTTCAAAGACACCGAACTTCTCTATCGGTCTAATAAGTCATCAATTCCTTAGCAACATCAAGTTGTTGCAAATTGTGACCTTAAACAATTCTTTGTAGTTATTCAAGAGCGAATAAACTTAATTCCTTCATCCACACGCAATACCAACATTCCTCATAGTGAAGTGCTTATATGAATAAGCCCCTGACTATGAAAATGCTGATTTTGAATTCTTTAGCTTATTTCCACTTAGTACCATTTCAACAGGTACTTTTACAATAAGTCAAAACATCAAAGTCTATCTTCTTACTTGGCGGCAATTCAGAAATTTCGGAGAAACCTTTTTAAACCCTTTTGTACTAAAATGCTATCGAGGAATACAATAATTCCCTTTTTAGACTACTACCTTATACATAGCAATAAGTGCTAGGATTACCCTTTGGTAGTGGCATAGCGACAAGACGTGTCATAGAATGACATAATGAGAAAGTCAAAAATCGTTGCTCAAATTTACTTAAGCAAGGTGATAGATTTTCTAATCTCTTTTAATTATCACATCATACTAATATGTGTCCAAGGCTAATAAATTGGCTAAGGATCTATGTCTACCAATCCTTGTGGCCACATGCTCTCAATTCTCACGCAGGAGTTAACACCTGATGGTGTGGGAAAAAAATACTTATTATATGAACACCTAGTTGTGTCACCACCCCACATAAAGCAACAAAGATCACAATACAAATAAAAGTAGAGCACACATATCAAATAAAAATCTACTAAATCTACAACATATAGGAATCATACCCTCTATGGCCTGAAAAATCACACATTGTGAGTCGCGACAGTCTGCACCTGGCTAAAATAAAATCTTTGCAAAGGTTGCCTTACTGATGGCGGTAATTCTGATATGTTTATATAAATCTGTCCCCAACCTTGTAGGACCTACGGAGCAAGTTTAGATAAATGTTGTCTCCGTTCTTGCTGCCCAAACTTCCTCGGAATCATCTTAGAACACTATTTGGCAGAATGCTCATATACTCCGCACTAATAACAATGTCCCATTGTCCTTAAAAAGGACCTGATTGCCCCTTCGATTGTCTAGCCTATGACTGACTCTGTCCAGTTTGTCGTGTTCCACGCCGCTGTCTACGGACTGGAACCGTTTTCATTTAAACATTCGTGAACCCAGACAATGGCACCCATATCAAAGAGACTAGCTTATTAACTATTTCAATGATCACAACACACCCTTAGCCATATCCTGATAATGGCTCCCACATCAAAACAGATATATATAGACCATGCATAAGATCAACAATATTAAAGTGAACAGTTTATGTAAGTTCCATCATTTAAATGCAAATCATAAAATTACATAAACATTTAAATCATCTCAGCTATAAATATGAATAGCTCACATACTAAATAGGATACAGATCATGTATAAGATCACATCAATAAAAATACATATGATTAAAATCATAAAACATATTATAAAATTTAATGCACAGTTAAAACATTAACCCAAATTAATTTGCAACTTATTTAGTTGAATTAATTTCCTTTATAAATCAACATGTAGTAACTTATAACACGTACACCACCAAATGAGCCAATCAAAACATTTTTCCCACTTTCCACTAAAGTGTTGGTTCTAGACCAAAAGTGGTTAAAACAAATGCTATCTAGCACGTTACACGTTATAGAATAATATATGTTTATATATAGTAATTTAACACGTAACCAATATTAAGTTATCCAAATAATTGGGCAAAATAATTAAATATAAATATATCCAATTATTTAATTTAGGAAATGACTAAAACTGACGAACCACACATAACCAATACTAAGTTATCCAAATAATTGGGCAAAATAATTAAATATAAATATATCCAATTATTTTATTTAGGAAACGACATTGGTAAAACTTACCAACCACATGAACAAAATTGGTTAAAACAAACGTTATCTAACACGTTACATGTTATACAATAATATCTGTTTTTATATAGTAATTTAACATGTAACCAATACTAAGTTGTCCAAATAATTGGGCAAAATAATTAAATATAAATGTATCCAATTATTAAATTTATGAAACGTTATCCTAATAAATTTTGGACAACAAATCTACGCGTTATAGTGGCATGGTGCACATCTATGCGTCTTTGAAAGACGAGCTTCTTGTCTTCTTGGATTCGCGGAATTCAACCAACATAGATTCATAGAATCTAGGCTCAGTAGAAAAATTGTCACACTACTTTATATGCCTTTAATTTATGGGAGGACCTTGACAACCATGGCTTCAGATATAAGAGAGTTTTATGAGCTTATTAATAAGGAATCCTATCACATAGCAAAGTTGTGCAAGGAAAATTGGTGCAAAAAGTATCCTGACATAGTGAATATCACGAAACTACTTAACCTCGTTGGATGGTGGTGTTCCGTCTCCGATTTACCAGTGCTCTGTAGTACACCCATCCTCACAATAACTTTGTCCCAACAGTACCCAATAATTATATAACACATAATTCATAAATCTAAACATCAAAACAGAGAAATTAAACATGAAATTTCAGCATTAACACCAACACATCAGCATATATATATCAGCACATACACCAGACTTTTAGGCAATAAATTCCATGATCCCAGTCAATTAAGTTATGATTTTAATCCTTTAAATCAGTCCTAAAGTGTAGCATGTGATGGTGAATTATCAGAGCCAAAGTGGCAGAATAGAAAATCAACGTGCCTCAAGGAATTCAGATTGAAACCCTAACAACTATCACTTCTAAAATAGCCTGATCTACTTCTCTAACTCCGGTAACGATGTGCTACCGTTATTCCCCAAGGTGGTGGCCACATTTCTCTCTCCATCCTCCTTCTTCTCTCCATCCTCCTTCTTCTCTCTAGCCGAATCTCCCTTCTTTTCTCTCTCTCCTCTGTGCCACTCTCAACTTCCTCTTCTATTCATGTAATAAACCCTTCGGCTTATTACGTATATAAAACTATTCTAACCTACCCTAATCCTTTTTCCCATCAGATTACTAATCTTAATACAATAATAATAATAATAATAATAATAATCCTCATACATGAAATAATATAATATATATATATATATATATATATATATATATATATATATAAATAATCACCAAATAATATATATATATATATATATATATATATGTATATTTATATGTATATACACAATATACCAATAGGCCTTTAGCCTACACCATCCAACTAGGCATAGTCCCACTTCTCCAACTAGTCCAAGGCCTATTCTTAGGCCCTAAATACATTAAGCCCAATCCATTAATAACTTAACTAAACTTAAGCAATTTAGCAAACTATTAATCAATTTAAATAAACAATCACATATTAACAATTAAATTTCAACACAAGTAAACCAACATATAATTAGAGTATCAATCACATAAGTAACACAATAAATAATTAAAATAACTTTAGTTACAAAATTAAAATACTCAATCAAATAGCCAAACAAATAAATAATTAACAAAATAACAAGTAAACAAATAAATACACTTAGCCACATAAGCAATTTAAAACAATTAAATTAATTAAAATAAATCTCTGAAAATTAGGGGTATTTCACTTTGAGGTATCATACCAGCTTTAGAGATGACCTGAATGTTGTGGGATAAAAGGTCAATAGTAATCTAGTTGTTGCCAAAAGGGGAGGAAGCTGGTATAGCAGAGGGGGGATAAGTTAACAATTTCAGAGGAGGCATAGTGGTATAGGTTGTAATGAGTGGTTGGGAATAGTGTGAGTGGTTGGTTGGTGATACAGGGGCTTCAGGGGATATAGGACTTGAGGGGAGGTGATTGTTTTCCCCATTTTTCTTCTGGTTACAATTTCCCATTTGCCATTATGGTTTTCATAGAGAGGGGATAGTGGTGCATTAATGCTTTTAAGGGTGAGAGAAAGGCAAAAGGCTTCATTATGGTAGAAGGTGCTGCATTCCTTGCAAAACAATGGAAACCATTAGTATTCAATGTTAATATCAGCAACATCTTTTGGTCCCATCTTAAGTTTGACCGAGCTTGGGAGAGTCTTGGCCATGTTAATGTCAATGCAAATTCTTGCAAACTTGAACTTGTACCTTCCCTCAGTTGCTTAGTCCGCGTAGAGGGGAACACCGACCTTACTGGCAATAAGGCTAAGGCCCTAACCTGTCCAGTAACAACGAGGGATGTTATAGAATTTGACCCATACTGGGATACATGTAGAAGAACTTGGGGGAGGGGATGATGTTTGATCCAGACATCTAAGGATGATTGGTTTGCCAGCAATAGACCATGGCCCATGTGTAAGGATGTTGTCCACTATTCTTTTGGATTTGAATCTAAACAGAAATGATCCATTTGCTCCTACAATGCAATTGGTTAGTCCATGGTGACCCCAGATCCTTTGTGCAGCAGTTTCCATTACCTTGAATGGAAGCTTTTTGTGTGGGTAAGTGCCAGAAAGATGGAGAGAAGCCCAAAATGTGGATCCTTCCTGAGTAATCCCCAAAGGTAGATCAATGATATTGGTAGTGTTATTGGTAGTGGGAGTGATATACTTAAGAAAGTATCCATCAGTGGGCTTGTTAGGGAAAGCAACATTTACCTATGATTTTCTATTAACATGATAGACATGTAGTGGTTTATTTGGGGGATATGAAGGTGGAGGAGTGGTGGAGGTGGTGGTGGTTGTGGTGGTTGCATGTGGATTTAGGTCCTCATAGGGGAGTGGGACGCTGATAGTGTGGTGGGAAAGGTCACATGTTGAGGTGATAGGTGATGTAGGGAAGTTGCTATTTTGGTGAAAGATAGGTGCAATAATAGTCTTAGGTGTGGCAGGTGTAGGCTTAAAAATGGAAAGTCTTGACTTGTCATTTGGTGGATATGTATTGAAATTTAAATTTGAATATGCATTTGTATTTATGCAGGTGATCTGACCGTTGGGATGGGAATGGGTGGTGGTGGTGCAATGCCATTTAGGTGGTGGAGATTGGCAACCAGTGTGTTCCTCTACCCTGGAGTGGTTGATGCTGATGATTTGGTCACTGAGGAGAGAGATCTTTTCCCGCACTTTAGCTTGATTCTTCACGCCATCTCTAATGATACCCCTTAGCCATTCAACCTCCTCAATGAGAAAATTGTATCTGAAGTTGCTTTTACATTCAGCAAGATCAACCCGGAGCCTAAAAATCTCACCAATCAGGGCCTATGTATTGGTAGGATTAATGTCAGTAAGAATGTTGTTGTGGTCGTCAATGAATCTTGAGGATCCAGGCTTGCGCTTGGGAGCTAGGTTGGTTACAGAGAAGGTCACTACCTTTTGCATGTAATGAGCAGACCTTAGAGCAGGGGGATGTGGGTTTGGTTTTTTGAGAATGGAGATATGTGGTTTTTTTTGGTTTGGTAAAGTTTAGTCTGGTGTAGGTGGTGGTGGGTGGTTGAGAGATGGCCTATGTAGGTGGATAGCATGGGATGAATGGGGGTTTAAGGTGATTAGGAATGAGGTTTCTGCAAGTGGGTTTACTGGTTCTTGGGGCTGTCATGGTGGGTTATTTCCTTCAATAATGCTTGTGTTGCTCCAATAGTTTATTTATGCTTGTGTCCATGAGTCCATTACATCCTATGATAAATACAACAAGGGTTGATCTTATCAATGAGGTTACTCCTCTTAGGACGTTTCAAGAAAACAAGGAAAGTGGATCTTCTTGTTGCTCAGATGAAGATCAAGGAGGTTTCCAAGCTTTTGGATGAAATTGTAATGCTAAGGCATATTCTTAAGAATCTTCAAGCCACTTCACCTCTCACTTCTCTTCTTCTTGCTATGGATGGAGAGCCGTACGAGTAGGGTGGTTCTCATACACCACTCATTCCTACTCAAAAGAGATAAAAATTAACTCCAGTGCACCTCTCACCGGACTCTATCCAGTGAGGATCCAACAGTTGAGATCAAACCCACCTTATGTCCCTTATCTTGTTAGCGCCTAATCTTTTACCACATGTACGAATACCCAATACAATATATACTCATTCGTTATACATTATACAATATATCATATACAATATTATTTTATTCCGATATACTTCACCTTTAATTTTTAGAAAAATTACAAATTATATTAAATTCTTCATCTTCTCCTCGGCGTTATTTTTATTCTAGTTGTTGTGCTTTCTTCTTCTTCCCTTGAATCTAGTATATTTCATCCAATTGTAGAGTAACCACCATAAACCCTTGATAAAAAATAATAGAATAATTTTTGGGACAGTCTCGTGTGGATGGATATTTATAGGGGAATGGAAAATAGTTGTGTCTTTTGCTGGTGTGCGTCAAAAATCAAATCCGTGACTTATGGCATTATTTTGGTCTTCCCAATTTCGTAAACACCATTGCTGGACAAGTTTTTGTTTCTCCATTGACGAAGAAGCGAATGAATTGAAACGCTATAGTCTTCTTCTGGCTTTCATTTTCCTACAATCCAAACTCATTATTTTTTTAATTTCCCCTTCTATTTTATGTAATTGAATCGTGTTTCTTTGATTAATTAATTGATTCTTTGTTTTGCATATATTTATAAGAACCATGTTGATGGCTTCTCTGCCGGTTTGGATGATGAGAGCAACATGTTTGGTCTGATGGAGTGTCACCATTATTGGATCACCTGATACTCTTTAGTTTGCATTCATCACCTTCTGTATCTGAAATCAAAGATTGTATCTTTTATCAAATTTTAATATCTTCTAAAATTGGTCTTATTACTTGTTGTTGGTGATAATTTTGGTGATTTTATTTGAGGGTTTGAGATTGTGATGATGCATGATTTTTCAAAATGGTGTACAAAATTAGTAGGTTGTTTTTTTAATTAATTGATTATAAATTGTTCTTGATCTAATAATGTTATAGCATAATTTATTTACTTTTAATTAGGCTTGTTTTATTAAATTGAATTATATAATTAGTTAGTGAGTTCACTGGTCGATTAATTTATTGTACATTGTTCTTGATCAAGCTACACATCATTTTAAAGGAGTAGATACGATGGTCTTGTTTATAATACCAATTGTAATACCTATAATTTTAAAAGGATAGTCTCGGTATATTATTTATCTTATTGCATTTATTATTGGAGTTTATTATTTTATAATTGAGTTATTTAAATTAAGTGGAATTAATTGTATTTTTGTTTTATTTTCGCTAAATGAATTAAATGCTTTATTTTGGTTTATTTGAAACTGATTAATTGGATTATTTTTGATTAATTGTATTTTTGTTTTATTTTCGCTAAATGAATTAAATGCTTTATTTTGGTTTATTTGAAACTGATTAATTGTATTATTTTTGGTTGGAATTTGCTTGTTTTATTGAAATTAAATTGGTGTAGTTATTATACTGTTCAAAGTGGGTATATTAAATTTGTGTTACGGTTATGGCTTTAAGTTAGAATACATGTTGGGCCGACTAAGTTTTGCATTAGGGCTCTGTCTTTAATTAGACATGGATTAGGGTTAGTGTCCTAAGCCTATAAATATAGCAATACTGTGGGTCAGGGTTGGAGAAAACTTAAAAACGTTATTCTGTAAACCGAGAAACAAAGGAGAAACAGAGAGAGGTAGTGAGGGAAACAGAGTAAACTGGGTGAAGGTCTAGGCTGTGGTTTAAGGGTCAACTTAGGAAAAGGGAAGGTTGAGAAGTAGGAGGTGGAGTTGACGGTAACCGGACGTCGCCGGAAAACTTAGGAAGACGGCAACAAAGTTTTGAGTCCAAAACTGCAAAGGCAAGTTCTTTTCTTCCTCTTTCCCGTTGGCTTGTGTCCTGTGCACCTAGATAGGCTCTAGGGTTTAATGAATCATAAAAATAAATCGTGCATGTTTAATATATATTAAGTTCATCATCTGTATGTATTAAACTTAATCTGGAAGTATTACTATAAGTTGGTTTCACCTTTTACTCATTGGGCATGTTGAAACGGTAGTTGCATTAATTGTTCTTTTAATGCAAATTGTGGTAAACAAAGGACTGGATGGATAACTTGATGTAATTTAAGACCCTTAGGTTCAGTTTTAACAAGAACAGAAGGGGTAGAAGTGGCCGGAGACGAAGCAGAAGGCCAGAGGAGGTTCAGGTTTGTTTTTTTAAAGATTGAGCTTGCTCTTTTTTTTTTTTTTTAATTGAGCCTGCTCAATGTGTTTGGAGCTGGCTCTTTTTTTATTTGAGCCTGCTCAATGTTGTTTGGAGCCTTTTCCTTTTTTTTTTTAAATTGAGCCTGCTCAATGTTTATTTTAGATAGACTCTCTTATATTCGTGAAATCTAGACTTTTGGGCACTATTTGGGACGAATTTGGTATTCTAAAATATTTGTGGGAATGTACTGAGGATTTTAAATGAAATTTCATGGATTATTAAAACATCATATGGCATAAATTATACCCGTAGGCTAATGGATGGAACAATAGAAAAGTATACAACTTTGCATGCTGTTAATGGTTGGAGGGAAATTAATCGCTTAGTTTAATTCGGCGAATTAATGGATTATAGCATGAGTTTAAATCTCATTTTAAATGCACAGTAAGGTTATTTATTTATCGGATTTAACCTATGCATACTCTGGATTTTAATTGCTGAAATATTTGTCTTTTTCTGCAAATTACAGGAGTTAAGGTTTGGATTGGAATTGCTGAAATATTAAACACTATTATGCATTTACCTGGGTTATGGTTTTGGACTTAAATTACTGTAACATTATTTATGGTCTGTAATTTACATGGATTTGGACTTTAATTGCTAAATTATTGTTTTAAATTTTGCCAGTTATCTAGATGTTGTGGATTGTATGCACCGGTATGGGACGGTGGCATACTAGGGATGGCTTAGCTCAGAATTCTAAGACCTACCCTAATGGCATAAAGGAATGGATTGTAAAATTGAATCCTACTTATATTTAAGTCAGATCAACTGAGTAAAGTTAAGTGACCACCTGGATTAACTATTGGTTGTTGTTAAGTCATATCAGTTGAATAAGTTGAGTGAATAACTGGATTATGAATCGTATGTCAGATCAATGAACAATTGAGTGACATACTCTGGTTTTGGATAGAGTTTATACATATGATTGTGGTACCACAATATGAGCTTAAGTCTCAGAGTCGATGGTTAGGGCGCGTATATACAGTATATGCGTAGCTGGCTATGATAGGTTGAGGTATACCCTGTTAGGCTTAGGTACTCATGCCCACTTTGGTGCATTTTGCATGTTGCCTTCTATTCAGGTTGAAACCCTCTATATAGTCCAGTGAATGTCCTTAGTGTGGATATATATATATGTATGGACTAGATAGACATTATTAAGATATCTAGGGTGTATCTGCGTATCGGGTCACTGTATGGATTACAGTTAGATTAGAACTTGTTCGTGGGCCTGACCCACTCTTATATTTTTCAGGTAACAGACGGTTCCAGTCTTAGGGCTTGTTCAGCTGAGCAGAGGCGGTCATTCACTCTACCGACGACGTAGGATTTCATTCCATGTTTTAGACTTGGTTTTATTTCTGGTTATTCAGTTTCAGTTGGAATTTTATTTAGGGGTCCACTAGATGGATTCCCGAGTTGTACTCTTGGAGGTTTTGGAAGGATTGGATTATTTAATCTTTATTGGTTGAGGATTTTTATAATTAGTATTTCTTTCAGTTTTATTATTTTATTTTCTTAGATCTATTTTTGTAATCTGTGTTCAATTTAAAATACTTTAATTGTTTGATATTTCCCTTGGGTTCGGGCTTGGTCCTGATCAACCCGTGTCTCGGATCCGAGGGGTATCACAATTGGTATTAGAGAACTCTAGGTTCAGATGTCTCTAGGATGTTTCGTATTAAGTCTTCCGCGTAGCGTTTTCTCTTGAGTAGAGCTTAAGTTAGGATTCATCGTATTCCTTTATGGTTCATTTAGAAAGTACTGATTGTCAAGTTTATTCTGTAATTTGCGAATGTTTGGCACTAGGAAAAGGATGTGGTCCGCAATGAAAGCAAAGAAGGACCCAAGGAAGAAGAAGGTTACTCCGACGATTCCCCTGCGAAGGCTGACCAAGAAGGCAGATTTGGAGACCAAGAAATTGGTTCCAATAGGAGTTGCTTCGGAGTATAAAGCAAGGAAGGTTTCGGGTGTGTGAGATTGGCCACCATATTATGGACCTAATACAACTTCAGTGGTGCTCGAAGCTGAGCCAAGCAGAGAGGAAGACCCCGAAGAAGATCAAGATGGAGGAGATACCGGAGCATTCGAGATGGAGGGTACCAGAGTTCAAGGATGATTGCTCTTTTAAGAGTACTTTTAATTACTGGTAGTAGAGGAGGTACTAGTAAAAGTGTAGTATGAATTTAATCACGTACACTAGGATTATGTTAAAGAATATTTACGATTATTTGTTTGACAGTTTATGGTTTGGAAAAGTTCTTAATAAAGTGAACTAACGGTTTTGGCTATCTTTATTATGTTTTGTGATAGCATTTTTTTTTTTGGTGATATATACACATATGGTTTTATTAGACTATATTGGGATGCGCATATTGCGATAATTGATGAATATCACAGTGGAGTGATTGGTTTTTGGACAGGGAAACAAATATTTGCTTGTGGTATATTGCATTGAGACAGGACGATTACCAATGAGTTTATGAATGAACTTGTGTAAATCAATATGGTTGGTTTGGTTTAGAAGGTTGAATTCCCAGGATAGAAGGATAGTCTAAATGGGAAGATTGCGGAGCATTTTACCTTATGTGTTTTGGCTCCATAGAGTATTCAGAAACATGGGAGTTTTATAGATTGGTTGGTGACACACATATGCAGTAGACCTCAGGATATTTTTACACCGTTATGCAACACAGCCACTTTTCATGAGAGTGATGGGCCTGTGACACTAGATATTGGTGGATTCAGATTTCTAGCCAATCTTTTGGTCTTGGACATGCACACTTATGACATGATACTTGGGATGGATTGGTTATCACTACCATGCTCAAGTTAATTATTTTGGATAGGTTTATTGTGTTCGCTATACTTGGTCAGGATAGGTACGTCATTGTTATACCACGTTCTAACGGGGTCACTAGCACTTATTTATTCCATTTGGAGGAGGAAACGGAGGAGGGGATTACTGTATCTTTAGATAGCATACTAATTATACAGGATTTTCCAGATGTATTTGAGAAGATTCCAGGGCTGCCACCTAGTTGCGAGATCGACTTTGTTATAGACTTAGCTCCAGGCACTACGCCTATTGCTAGGGCACCGTACAGGATGGCACCAGTGGAGATGAAAGAGCTGGGGATCAGATTCAGCAGCTACTTAGCCAGTATTTTATTCATAGGAGTACATCATCCTGGGGAGCACCGAGTTTGTTTGTGAAGAAGAAGGACGGTTCACTTCGGCTGTGTATAGATTATAGAGAGTTGAACAAGGTTACTATTTGTAACAAGTATCTTTTGCCCAGGATTGATGACCTATTTGATCAGTTGAAGGGAGCTACCTATTTCTCTAAGGTTGATCTGGGGTCTGGATATCATCAACTTCGGGTTCGGGAGTAGGATGTTCCGAGGACAGCATTTCTCACTAGATATGGATCTTATGAGTTTCGAATGATGCCGTTCGGGTTGACTAATGCACTAGCGGTCTTTATGGATTTAATGAACAGAGTCTTTAGGGTTTATTTGAATTAGTTTGTCATTATTTTCATTGATGATATCTTGACCTATTCTAAGTCTGAGGACGATCATGCTAGACATCTACGGATTATGTTATAGACGCTATGTGAACACTAGTTATATGTCAAGTTTGAGAAATATGCATTTTGGCAATGGGAGGTGAAGTTTCTAGGTTACGTGGTGTCAGAAAGAGGAATAGCGGTGGATCTAGCCAAAGGATCAGCAGTGGTTGAGTGGAGACAGCCCACTTTACCCACCGAGATTCGGAGTTTCCTCAGTTTAGCGGGATACTATCGTAGGTTCATCCAGGGGTTCTCCAAGATAGTGGGACCACTTACTCATTTGACTAAAAAGGGTGTACAGTTCGTATGGGATGAACATTGTCAGAAAGCTTTTGATAAGCTGAAGACTAAGTTGACTTCTGCACCGGTTTTGTCTACCCCATAGAGCGGGATAAAGTACCTCATCTACACAGATGCTTCTTTGCAAGGTCTTGGATGTGTTTTGATGCAGAAGGAGGGACCGATTTTGTATGGATCTCAGAAGCTTAAGCCTTATGAGCTTAATTATCCAACACATGATTTGGAGTTGGCAACTGTGATCTTTGCCTTACGTATTTGGAGGCATTATCTGTTGGGCGAGTCCTTTAGATTATTTAGCGATCACAAGAGTCTACAGTATTTGTTCACTCAGCGGGAGCTGAATATGAGATAGCGCAGATGGTTAGAGTTTGTAAAAGACTATCATTTCTCTATACAGTACTATCTAGGGAAAGCAAATGTGTTGGCAGATGCACTCAGTCGATGACCCTTTGCTAGTCTTTCTGCTCTATTCACCACTGAGTGGAATGTTTTGATGACGGTGGATGTGTTATCGGATGCTATCATGGCTTGCATGGTAGTTACACCTGGTATTATTCACAAGGTTTTACAGGCACAACTCACGGATCAGCATTGCATTGACAAAGTTGCAGAGATAGCTTCTGGGGAGGTCCCATTTTACTATGTTAGGACAGATGGAGGTTTGAGGTACAAGGGACGGCTAATGGTACCTTCTGCTGATGATTTGAGGAAGAATGTGATGACTGAGACTCACAACTCTGAGTTTTCTATTCATCTAGGAGGAGACAAGATGTATCAGGATATGAAGCGGCAGTTTTGGTGGGTAGGTATGAAAAAGGACATTGCTATTTTTGTCTCTTGATGTAGTACTTGTCAGATGGTCAAGAATGATCATCTATGGCCGCCAGGAGCTCCACAGCCATTGTCGATACCAGAGTGGAAATGGGAGAGCATTTCTATAGATTTCGTGGAGGGATTGCCTGAGTCCTTCAAGGATCACAATTCCATTTGGGTCATCGTGGACAGATTGATGAAATCACCTCATTTCTTGTTTATTCGCACTGACTTCACTTCAGAGCAGTTGGCAAGACTTTACATTTCAGAGATTGTAAAGCTGCATGGGATTCCATTGTCTATTATATCGGACAAGGATTTGAGTTTTGTGTCAGGATTCTAGAAGAGTTTTCAGCAGGCTTTGGGTACCGAATTACACCTTAGTACTGCTTATCATCCTCAGACTGATGGACAGACTGAGAGGGTTAATCAGATCATGGAGGATATGCTTCGGTCGTGTGTTCTTGATTTCGAGGGCCACTGAGAGGATTATTTACCGCTTGTGGAGTTTGCTTATAACAATAGTTTCCAGAAGACTATTGGGAGGGCACTATTTGAGGCGTTATATGGCCGACCGTGTCGATCGCCTGTTTGTTGGATGGAGGTTAGCGAGAGTAGATTCTTAGGTCTTGAGTTCGTTAAGGATACTTTTGAGAAGATCGCTCTTATTCGGGATCGCATGCTCACTGCTCAGAGTAGGCAGAAGAGTTATGCAGATCGTTATACATGTGCTTTGGAGTGTCAGGTTGGGGATCAGGTTCTACTCAAAGTATCACCCATGAAAGGTGTAATGCGCTTTGGGAAGAAGGGGAAATTGTCTTCACGATTTGTCGGTCTATACATGATTACGGATCGAGTTGGAGTTGTTGCTTATCGGTTGGTATTTCTGGATAATTTGGACCGCGTACACAACGTGTTTCATGTTTCCATGTTGCGAAAATTTCTACGATATGAGGATCGGTATCAGCATATCGATGTTAGGGAGATTGAGTTGAAGCCGGATGTAACTTATTTTGAGCCACCGTGTTATATTGTCGACCGTCGGGATCCAATCCTTCGTAATAAGGTTATCCCTTTGGTGCGTGTTCAGTGGAGTCATCACAATGAGGTTGAGTCTACTTGGGAACGGGAGGATGTCATTCGTTCGCAATTTCCTGAAATATTGGAAGAAGGTAAGAGCGAATTCCGAGGACAGAATTCCTTTTGTTAGGGGGGAAGAATGTAATACCCCTAATTCTAAAAGGATAGTCTCGGTATTTTATTATTTATCTTATTGCATTTATTATTCGAGTTTATTATTTTATAATTGACTTATTTGAATTAAGTGGATTATATTGTATTTTTGTTTTATTTTCGCTAAATGAATTAAATGCTTTATTTTGGTTTATTTGAAACTGATTAATTGTATTATTTTTGATTAGTTGTATTTTTGTTTTATTTTTGCTAAATGAATTAAATGCTTTATTTTGGTTTATTTGAAACTGATTAATTGTATTATTTTCGGTTGGAATTTGCTTATTTTATTGAAATTAAATTGGTGTAGTTATTATACTGTTCAAAGTGGGTTTATTAAATTTGTGTTACGGTTATAGCTTTAAGTTATAATACATGTTGGGCTGACTAAGTTTTGCATTAGGGCTCTGTCTTTAATTAGACATGGATTAGGGTTAGTGTCCTAAGCCTATAAATATAGCAATACTGTGGGTCAGGGTTGGAGAAAACTTAAAAACGTTATTCTGTAAACCGAGAAACAAAGGAGAAACAAAGAGAGGTTGTGTGGGAAACAGAGTAACCTGGGTGAAGGTCTCGGCTGTGGTTTAAGGGTCGAACTTAGGAAAAAGGAAGGCGGAGCAGTAGGAGGTGGAGTTGACGGTAACAGGATGTCGCTGGAAAACTTAGGAAGACTACAACAAAATTTTGAGTTTAAAACTGCAAAGGCAAGTTCTTTTCTTCCTCTTTCCCGTTGGCTTATGTTTTGTGCACCTAGATAGGCTATAGGGTTTAATGAATCATAAAACTGAATCGTGCATGTTTAATATATATTAAGTTCATCATCTGTATGTATTAAACTTAATCTGGAAGTGTTACTGTAAGTTGGTTTCACCTTTTACTCGTTGAGCATGTTGAAACGGTAGTTGCTTTAATTGTTCTTTTAATGCAAATTGTGGTAAACAATGGACTAGATGGATAACTGGATGTAATTTAAGACCCTTAGGTTCAGTTTTAACAAGAACAGAAGGGGTGGAAGCGACCGGAGACAAAGCAGAAGGCCGGAGGAGGTTAAGGTTTTTTTTTAAAAGATTGAGCCTGCTCTTTTTTTTAATTGAGCCTGCTCAATGTGTTTAGAGCCGGCTCTGTTTTTATTCGAGCTTGCTCCATGTTGTTTGGAACCTGCTCTTTTTTTTAATTGAGCCTGTTCAATGTTTATTTTAGATAGGCTCTCTTATATTAGTGAAATCTAGACTTTTAGGCACTGTTTGGGACGAATTTGGTATTCTAAAATATTTGTGGGAATGTACTGAGGATTTTAAATGAAATTTCATGGATTATTAAAACATCATATGGCGTAAATTATACCCGTAGGCTAATGGATGGAATAGTAAAAAAGTATACAACTTTCATGCTGTTAACGGTTGGAGGGAAATTAATCTCTTAGTTTAATTCGGCGAATTAATGGATTATAGCATGAGTTTAAATCTCATTTTAAATGCACAGTAAGGTTATTTATTTATCAGATTTAACCTACGCATACTCTGGATTTTAATTGCTGAAATATTTGTCTTTTTCTGCAAATTACATGAGTTAAGGTTTGGATTGGAATTGCTGAAATGTTAAACACTATTCTGCATTTACCTGGGTTATGGTTTTGGACTTAAATTGCTGTACTATTATTTATGGTCTGTAATTTACATGGATTTGGACTTTAATTGTTGAATTATTGTTTTAAATTCTTCCAATTATCTAGATGTTGTGGATTGTGTGCACCGGTATGGGATGGTGGTATACTGGGGATGGCTTAGCTCAGAATTCTAAGACCTACCCTGATGGAATAAGGGAATGGATTGTAAAATTGAATCCTACTTATATTTAAGCCAGATCAACTGAGTAAGTTAAGTGACCACCATAATTAACTGTTGGTTGTAGTTAAGTCATATCGGCTGAATAAGTTGAGTGACTAACTGGATTATGAATCATATGTCAGATCAATGAACAATTGAGTGACATACTCTGGTTTTGGACGGAGTTTATACATATGATTATGATACCACAATATGAGCTTGAGTCTCAGAGTCGATGGTTAGGGCGCATATATGCAGTGGATGCGTAGCTGGGTATAATAGGTTGGGGCATACCCTGTTAGGCTTAGGTACTCATGCCTACTTAGGTATGTTTTGCATGTTGCCTTCTATTCAGGTTTAAACCCCTTATATAGTCCAGTGAATGTCTTTAGTTTAGATATATATATCTGTATGGACTAGATAGATATTGTTGAGATATCTAGGGTGTATCTGCATATCGGATCACTGTATGGATTGCAGTTAGATTAGAACTTGTTCGTGGGCCTGACCCACTCTTATATTTTTTAGGTAACGGACGGTTCCAGTCTTAGGGCTTGTTCAGCTGAGCAGAGGTGGTCATTCACTCATCCGACGACGTAGGATTTCATTCCATGTTTTGGACTTGGTTTTATTTTCGATTATTCAATTTCAGTTGGAATTTTATTTAGGGGTCCACTAGATGGATTCCCGAGTTGTACTCTTAGAGGTTTTGGAAGGATTGGATTATTTAATCTTTATTGGTTGAGGATTTTATTCAATCTTTATTGGTTGAGGATTTTTATAATTAGTATTTCTTTCAGTTTTATTATTTTATTTTCTTAGATCTATTTTTGTAATATGTGTTCGATTTAAAATACTTTAATTGTTTGATATTTCCCTCGGGTTTGGGCATGGGCCTGATCAACCCGTGTCTCAGATCCGAGGGGTGTCACACCAATGGACTTGTTTATTTTTGTTAACATTTAATAATATATTTTTCCAAGAAATTTCGTTATTACTTTAAGTAAAGGATCTATGTTGAATTAGTTTTAACTTTCAATTATTTAACGTTTCACGAGAGTTTTGAATCCTTCAACTGATTATATTTCTTAAAATCAATTGTTTCAAATATGTTATGTTTAAAAATGGTTGAAACGATATAATAGTGCAATTCGTAAGCGAAGTAAAAAATAAGAATGTCACAAATATTTAACATTTAATTCATGTTATTTATTTCATTTAATCTACTACGAGAGTTTTGAATCCTTCAACTGATTATATTTCTTAAAATCAGTTTTTTCAAATATGTTTTCTTTAAAAATGATTGAAATGATATAACAGTGTAATCTATAAGCGAAGTGAAAATTAAGAATGTTACAAATATTTTACATTTAATTCATGTTACTTATTTCATTCAATGTATATGAGAAGTGTAAAATTAATCGAAGTCAAAGAAAAACCAAGCACATGTGTAGAATATATAATATTATAAGGGTTCATAATTACCATTAGAAAAAATATTCAGTTAATTTTGGAATGCATTTATAACAAATACCATAATTTATTTAAGGGTAAATTGCAATGACACCCCCTCAGGTTTGCCTAAAAGACAAATAGATACAACTTAGGTCACTTTTGGACAATGACACCTCCTAGGTTTGTAAACTTGAACAATGACAACCCATCGTATAAAAAAAAAAGCCAAACATAGCCTTAATTGACATAAAATGTCTACTATGCCCTCCAATGTATTCTTATCCTCACCTAAAATGGCCAAACTACCCTAATATACATACATGTATACACTACAACTTTACCCTCTCATCTCACCCTTTCCATCCTCTCATCTCACCCTTTCCTTCTCTGTGGCGGATAGAATATCAGTGAGAAATTGCACCGCCTCTGCCTCCACCACCACCACCACTCAACACCACAACATCCACCCTCCAACCACCATAACATCCACCCTCCAACCACCACCTACCATCGCTACGTCCAACCACCATCTACTATCACCACCTCCAACACGCCAACCCCTTTTTACTACCAACCACCATCGTCGCCGCCGCCGTTACCACCCAATCTGAGATCCATGTCACTGACACCGCCACCGCTACCACCACCACTTCTTTCACCCGATCTTAATTGAACCCATGAATAATACAATCAAACCATGATTAAACCCAATTCACCGGAATCACGACTGATTCATAATCTCATCGTCGAATCGCGACTAATTCACAATCCTCACTGCCACCCCCACTACTTCTTCCACCCGATCTCAATCGAACAAACCACGATCAAACCCAATTCACCGTTCAATCAACCCAGTCGACGAAATTGCTACTGATTCACAATCTCACCGACGTTCTATCCCCGCTGCTAGTCGCCGGAATCGCGATTGATTCACAGTTTTATCGCCGAAATCACGACTGATTCACAATCCTTACCGCTGTTTTATCCCCACTGCTAGCCGCCATCGTCGACCACACCACCTTCTCTCACGTCTGCAAGAACTTATCCTACTTTCGCGTGAACTACCTCACCCTGCTGGCCATTATGATTGGGATATCCCTCATCTCTCACCCGTTCTCTATCATCACCCTCCTCACCGCCTAGCTCTTCATCTACCTCTTCCGCCCCTCCAATCAGCCTATCGTCATCCTCAGCTGCACCTTCTCTGATCATGAAACCCTAGGTATTTTGACTGGTGAGTGGGGAGAGAAGAAGTGTGTGTATTTATATAATATATATGTGTTGGAAGAATTAGTGGTGGTGATTGGTGGCAGAGGAGGTGTTGCAATTTCTCACTGATATTTTATCTGCCATAGAGAAGGAAAGGGTGAGATGAACAAATTGAAAGAGAGAGATGTGAGGGTAAAGTTGTAGTATACAGATGTATGTATATTAGGATAGTTTGGTCATTTTAGGTGAGGATGAAATACATCGGAGGGCATATTAGACATTTTATGTCAATTAATACTGTGTTTGGCTCTTTTTATAGAATGAGGTGTCCTTGTTCAAGTTTGCAAACTTAAGGGGTGCCATTGTCCAAAAATGGCCTAAGTTGTATCTACCTGTCTTTTGGACAAACTTGAGGGGGTGTCACTACAATTTACCTTTTATTTTATTAAATATATATTTGAAATTCATAAAATAAATCAAAGTCAATGGTAAATCAATTACGTGTTTAGAATAACACCATAATGTTTTTATAACTAACATCACAAGTAAATTTAATAGTGTAGGAACACATTTGTAACAAATATCACAACTTATTTCATTCAATGTGCATGAGATTTGTAAATTTAACCAAAGTCAAAGAAAAACCAAGCACTTATTATTACTAACATCATAACGATTTAATAACTAACATCACAACTAAATTTTATATAGTGTAGGAACACATTTCTAACATAAATCACAACTTATTTCATTTAATATATATATTTATGAGATTCGTAAAATGAAATGAACTCAGGGGAAAACCAATAATGTGTTTAGAACAACATCATAATGATTTCATAATTACCGTCACAACAAAATTTCATTTAGTGTAAAAACACATTTGTTCTAATGACCCGGTCATTTCCATTCTTTTCTTTTTTCGGTAATTTTTTTTTTTTTTTGTCTTTTCCCTATTTCGTCCTTTAGTCATTTTTCATTTTTCTTTGCATAACCTCACTTTTTGCACTCGGATTTGATTCTGGATTTGCATACATCCATGATATTCTATTTCCATGATATCTACATTTTCACTTTTGTAGAAAAATATGTTAAATGTTTACTTTCCTTGTAAAGGGCATGGATGCATGACTTTATGGTAAATAATCATAACTTAAGGGGTTTTAGTGTAATTATGTAAAGTAATTATTTTTCGTCTTAGGGACCATTTTTTAATTTAATTTAAAAGCTATTTTGGAAAAGGACCTTTTTGCAATTTTTAAAAAATATGACAAGTGTCACACGCTCATGGTGCCACTTGTTGGCTTAGTTGTGAAACCACTTGGAGGGTAGGTTTGATGACACATGGAGGGTGGAGATTCACCCATTTGTTGGCCTAGGAGTGGAACACATGTTGGCTTAGATTCATGATAAGTGTAGGCTAGGGATTTAGTGTAGGAAGGAGCCTTAGATTCATGACAAGTGTAAGCACAAGATTAAGTCTTACAAGTGTGTGAGAGAGAGGTAGTGCAAGAGTGCCTCGTGAAGGGAGAATCCTACCACCTTTAACTTAGGGTTTGATTTCATTTTATTCATTTTTTATCTTTTCCTCTCAAACCCTAACTTGACCACCATTGGAGCAAAGCTTGATTCAAGGTTTAAAGCTTCATTTTGGTGCCCTTCCACTTGCCTTAGATCCTTGAGCTTGGAATACAAAAGCCTTGCCTCATCCTTCTCTTCATAACCTTACAAGGAAAACTTGAAATTTCTTTGCTTTCATTGGATTCAAGAGGGACAATCCTCTTGTGAGATAGGGGTGGTTGTATGTTTATCCTCTTAGGGTTTTATATATATTAGAGTTTGATATATATTGATTACATGCCTTTTAAATTCTTATACTAGCATGTAAATAGAGATTTTATATGTTTGACTTAGGATTTGTGGATTAAAGCATGTATATGATCATTAAATTGTATAGGTAGGTTATTGTCTAATAATTTGCCTAATACTTGTGATTTCATTGAGGACTTATTATGGATATCTTGAGATTACACTTATGATGTTAAGTAATGTAGATGTCATTGAAAACTTAGTATGAAAATCTTATGTGTGGCACTTATAATTACTTGTAGGTGGATTACTATATTGCATGATTTGCAATTATGGCCTACATTGATAGTAAGTTGATATAACATGATGTGTAGCATCATTAACTTTCCACTTTAGACATGTAACCTTAAGACATGGGTTGTGTGGTTTTACCCTACTTGTGCTTGGTAAGTAGTTTCATGCATTGAGATGGTATAATTGTCATGAACTTGTTGATCTTTGGAAGCTTGTAAGGATATGAAATGCTTGATGGCTAGGGTTTGGCTCTAGTACGGAGAATAGGAATTCTCCTAAGTCATAGTGCACACACTAGGTAGTACCTTGTGGGCCGTAATTACCCAAAATAACTTGTATAGTCTCGTGGCCACATTTGCTAGTCTTTCCATTATTTGATTTCGCATTACTTTCCAAGTTGTGGATCGTGGATTTCTTGTAGCTTGTGATTTGGAAAATCTTGGTTTAAATGCATTAGTGTACTTGTTTATGTATACTTGGATGCTATGTGTTTATCATTTCAAACAGTAGTATAGCTTGGGATGATCCCTTAGAGTGCCTTGAAAACACAGACTTTAGGTGGAATGCACCCTTGTGATGGTCTATGTTTGGTTCATATTATACTTGAAACTATAGGGTATGCGCATGCACCACATCCTACGAGTAACTTGATTACTCACCCTAGTTGTTGGGTTGTTTTTCAGGTAAAGACGCATTGTTGTGGGATACACAACACTCTTAGGATTGCTAGTCTACATGGAGTATTTTTGTTATGTTGGGATATGCGCTTGTTAGCATATCATGCTCTATTTTTGTTTATTTTGACAAAATATGTATCTAATTTTTAAACTATGTAGTGTACACTTAACTGAACTTTTTGACTCCCTTTAGATATGTATGCAATGAGGCCAATGGCCAAGGACACATATATGCCATGTATGCTACTTTATCTTTATAGTTTGTATGTGAAACTTAAGGGATTTCATCCATTGAAGGGTCATATTTTGCATATGACGTCCCATGAGGCCGTATGCCATTGTAGCGCGTCTACTTCATCATTTTATGTTTACGTGCATGTTTAAATTTCACAAAACTCTTAAACTCCAACTTTTGAACTATTTATGGATGCATTATGCAAATTTAAGCAAAAATGAATGCATTGAGGTAGCATTCAAAGCTTCATTTTGATTTAGCATGTTTTAGATGCTTGCATGAGACTAGGAAGTGTTTTGAGACTTGTTTGGATCATTTAGGAAGCATTCTTAGCCTTAGTACCAAGCCAAGCATCTTTCCCATGGACTACAGCAGGTTACAATAGCTTTTTCTGTGCTGCTAAGCCCATCAGTCGGCTGATGGCAATCATCAGTCGGCTGATGATTGTCTCACACCATTCCAGTAGCCTTTTTAGTGAAAATTAGAGTTTCAGCCGGCTGACGATTGGGTTCAGCCAGCTGATCATTGAGTTTCGGTTGGCTGATGATGGGGGTTCAGCTGGTTGATCCTCCATGAAGCATAGTTTCCTTTTAGCATCTTAGACAAATTTCTTGGGTCAACTTTAGAGGGTCATAACTCCTTCATTTCTAATCCAAATCAGGTCATTCTTAAGACTAAACTCAAGATCTTGAATTCAGCTTTCCAATGATACCAATTACACTCAAAAAATCCAACCGTAATGAGAGTTATACCAATTTTAGTAAGATAGGGTCGTGCTGTCTCTTAAACGGAGGATGCCACTTCGTTCTAAATTCATATCTTTTCCATCTGGACTCCGAATCAGGTGATTCTTGAGTCTAATTTCATTAATTTTTTGTTTTCTTTCTAATGGTATGCTTGGTAGCATCCATTTCTCAATGAAATGACCATTTTGCCCCTAGGTTTATTCTTATTTGTTTTTGTGACGTCGTTTCCGCATTCATTTTCTTTGGGTTTCGTGACTTCTTTGAGGCTCACATTGGTGTTCTATGGATGTGTTATATCTCTTAAAACCATTGTTGTACCTTTTGCTTCCGCATTCAGGATTCATCATTGGATTTACGTTCCGTTCATCTTATGACGCACTGGCCTAAAAACCAAGGCCGTCACAGGTGGTATCAGAGCTCCGAGGTTCGAAAACCTTAGGATGATGGGTTTTGGGTGCATGTCATGCTTTTATTGACTTGCTTTAATATGTGTACATAGTTCGTGATAACATGTTTTGATTTAATAACATGTTTACGTGCTTATGTGGTAGGATGTTTATGAGTGCTCCTTAACTGTTTTAGTATATTGTAAATGCTTATATGCCTTACCATTTTGTATATGCTTGTTGGGTGTTAGCATGTTGTATATGCTTATATATTTAGCATGATTGTATGTTGGATACATTTCTTGCTTATATTATGTACTACTTGCCTTGTGTATTCATGGCGTGAGTTGCATTAGGTCTTAACAACTTGCATTGTTGTTGACCTTGTCCCTTATGTGTGTAGTACCATGGTTTTGACTCGAGGAGAGTCTTCTCGTCACATTGGGGTGGATGAGCAGGTTGAGGAGCAGGTTGTGGACACTGGGCTCGCACGGGGTCCAGGGAGGCTCAGGGCTCGACCTCGTGGTGTAGATCCTAATCCACCACGAGCACTGACTTATTAAGAGCAGATTGCACAGGGAATGGCTCTGGGGATGTCAGAGTCTATTCAGGCAATGTTTCACCAGAACATGGCTGGGATACAAATTTTAGTACCGGCACCAGCACTAGCACCAGTTGCAAATTAGGCATTAGACTACTTCATGAAGTTACAGCGGGTTAAGATTGACCAGTTTGCAGGGAGTATGGATCCGCTTGCTTCGAAGGCATGTCTTGATCGAATGGTATGCAAGCTTGAAAGCATGGTAGTACCTACAGACCAATTGAGGATCTCCTTGACAACTTCTATGTTCATGGGGCAAGCCGATATCTGGTGGAGGTCCATCACCAATATCCACGATGTGGAGGTGATGACACAGGAGAAGTTTAGGACATTGTTCTTCGACCATTTCTTTCTAAGGGCTATGAGGCAGGACATGGGAGTGCAGTTCACAAGTCTCTATCAGGGTAGGATGAGTGTCATTGAGTATGAAAAATGCTTCACTTCTCTTTCCCGCTATGCACCGGAGATGGTAGCTACCAAAGAGCTCAGGGCAAGGAATTTTCAGGATGGGTTACACCTTGATATTAGGCCACGGATTTCAGTGTTGGAATTAAGGACCTACGGGGAGGTAGTACAGAAAGCTATGTTGGTTAAGGCAGAGGACCGAGATCATCTCAGGATCAAGGGTTCATATAAGCAGTCTCGTGGAGAGGCTTCATCAGTATCCAATGGGGGTTAATGGAAGAAGGCTAAGGCCGAGGACAATTCACGTACTCAGGGATAGTCACAATAGGCTCGGTCTGTTCCTACAGTTCCAGCATCTTCGAGGTCAGCCCGGGGAGTGATTTGTCACCACTGTCAGCAGCCAGGGCATATCAGGCCTCGCTGCCCATAGCTTCAACCACATGCTAATCAGTCTCAAGCTAGTAAGCCTATAGCTTCGATGAAGGGGGTTCGCGAAGCTTGTCATTATTGCAAGCAACCAGGTCACTTTAGGAAAGAGTGTCCAAAATTGTAAGGGTGAACACAGAGTGGCATAGGCTCACAGGCCACACCGGCACAGTCAGCAGTTGTGCAGTCAGGTTTCAGGGTGCCTCAGGCACCGCAGTCAGTGGCACCGATAGTTGGTTCTTATCTGAGTAGAGGTTCTACACCTACTACTTCCGGACATCAGTCGGGCCACTAGGGCAGTTCTCAGCAGTCAGGGGCTCAGGGACGAGTTTACGCACTGCCAGAGGTCGATACCTCTATAGGGACTTCTACAGTTCAAGGTATCTTTCTAGTTTTTAGTTCTTGGGCTAGAGTTCTTGTTGACATGGGTGTTTCGCATTCATTCATATCTACTTCATTTGCACATTCATTGGTTATGGAGGTCATGCAGCGGGATGGTTTCCTTTGTATTGACACACCAGTAGAGGGTCCAGTGTCCTTGGACCATATTTGTCAGGGTTATACTATTAAGATAGCTGGGCAGACTTTAGAGTTCGATTTCGTCATTTTTGACATGACAGGCTTTGACGTCATTCTCAGGATGGATTGGTTGTCTTTCTTTCGTGCCACGATCGATTGCTTCCGCGGGCGAGTGTCTGTTTGCACTCCCACGAGAGATTGTTTTCACTTCGTGGGAGATCAGAGCGATTCCCACTTGACGATGATTTTCAATATCGGTGACTGAAGTCGCCACAGGTCTTACTTGGCTAGCCTGTTAGCCGATGAGGACAGCAGTTCGGGCCGTGTTTATCTAGCAGTTAATGTGGAGTTTCTGGATGTTTTTTTAGAGGAGTTGATAGAGCTTCCTCTTCTTCGGGAAGTCGTCTTTGCCATCAACGTCGTTCCCGGTACTGTGCCAATCTCTATGGCACCGAACTGTATGGCACCGGTAGAATTGGATGAGCTGAAAGCTCAATTGGATGATTTGAAAGCTAAGGGCTTTATTCGTCCTAGTGCTTCACCCTGGGGAGCACCGGTTCTTTTTACGAAGAAGAAGGATGGGTCTTTAAGACTTTGTATCGATTATCGCAAGCTGAACTACGCTACGATCAAGAACAAGTATCCTTTGCCTAGGATTGATGACTTGTTTAATCAGTTGAAGGGAGCCACTTATTTTTTGAAGATTAATTTAAGATCGGGTTACTATCAGTTAAGGGTTAAGGATGAGGATATATGTAAGACCGCTTTTCGTACACGGTATGGCCATTATGAGTTTCTGGTGATGCCATTTGGTTTGACCAATGCTCCAGCAGCTTTTATGGACTTGATGAACCGTGTATTCAGTGACCTTCTTGATCAATTCATTGTGGTTTTGGTCGACAATATTCTCGTATACTCAACTTCAGTAGAGGAACATGAGTATCATTTAAGGACAGTATTGCAGATCCTTAGGGATAATCAGTTGTATGCCAAGTTCAAGAAATGCGAATTTTGGCTACCGGAAGTGAAGTTCCTTGGACATGTTGTGTCAGGGGGTGGTGTTGCAGTGGATCTATTGAAGATTGAAGCGGTGATGGATTGGGAGCGTCCAAAGACAGTGTTTGAGATTCGGAGTTTCCTTGGCCTAGCCGGCTACTACCGAAGATTTGTTCAGGATTTCTCTTATTTAGCGGCACCTATGACTTGACTTACCCATAAGGGGGTCAAGTTCGTATGGAACGAGGCATGTGAGTTTGCTTTTCAGGAGTTGAAGGTCAGGTTGACATCGGCTCCAGTTTTGATCATTCATGAACGTGGTTTGGGTTATGTGATCTTTTGTGATGCTTCGCGAGAAGGTTTGGGTTATGTCTTGATGCAGATAGAGTGGGTGGTTGCTTATGGGTCTCGACAATTGAAGATTCATGAGTTGAACTATCTGACACATGATTTAGAATTGGCAGCAGTTATCTTTGCCTTGAAGGGGTGGAGACACTATTTGTACGGGGAAAAGTTTGAAGTTTTCTCCGATCACAAGAGTCTCAAGTATCTCTTCTCTTAGAAGGATTTGAACTTAAGACAGCGTAGATGGGTTGAGTTCATGGAGGATTACGACTTTGAATTACAGTATCATCCGGGTAAAGCCAATGTGGTGGTCGATGCATTGAGTAGGAAGTCGCGGGGAACTCTTGCTAGCATTTTCATTCACAGATGGAAGATGCTAGAAGAGCTTGCAGATCTTAGTTTACAGTGTTATGAGGATGTTTCACCGGCTATTTTATTTAGCCTTATGGCTCAACCGATACTTATTAGTAGAGTTACTGAAGTACAGTTGGAGGATGGGGAGATGAAGGCCATCCATGATTGAATTTTAGGCGGTGAGGATGTAAAGGGTTGGATCTTACATTCAGACGGTGGTCTCAGGTACAAGAGATGATGTTTGTTCCTTTGTCTTGCCGTGAAGATATTCTTCGGGATTTTCACCACTCTCGGCTTGCAGTTCATCATGGTGGTACAAAGATGTATCACAATTTGCAGCCACAGTTTTTGTGGTAGGGCATGAAACTGGATGTTTCACAGTTTGTGGCTCGATGCCTTACTTGTCAGTAAGTGAAGGTAGAGCATCAGCGACCAGCAAGATTATTGCAACCATTACCAGTAGCTGAGTGGAAATGGGAGCATATCACTATAGACTTCGTAACGGGACTTCCGAGGTCCCAGGCAGGGAATGATGCCGTTTGGGTCATAGTTGATAGGTTGACTAGGACGGCTTACTTCTTACCCATGGCAGTGATAGACAGTGTAGAGAGATTGAGTGGACTGTATGTGAGGCATATTGTCAGGCTTCATGGAGTGCCTGTATCCATTGTTTCAGATAGGGATCTGCGGTTCACGTCTCACTTTTGGCAGAGTTTTCAGGAGGCTCTTGATACGGGGCTTTATTTTAGCACGACATTCCATCCTCAGACTGATGGTCAGTCAGAGGACACCATTCAGATATTGGAGGATATGTTACGGGCTTACATCTTGGATTTTGGGGGTAGTTGGGAGGACTACTTTCCTTTGGTTAAGTTTACCTACAACAACAGTTACCAGACCAGTATTGGAATAGCACCTTTTGAGGCGTTGTATGGCAGACCTTGCAGATCTCCAGTTTATTGGACCAAGGTCGGTGATACCATTACCTTGGGTCCTGACATTTTCATTGAGACAACAGAGAAAATCAAGTTGATTCGGCAGCGATTGGCTACTGCATAGAGTAAATAGAAGAGTTACGCTGACAGGAGGAGACGATCCTTGTCTTTTGAGGTAGGGGACCATGTCTTTCTTAAGATTTCTCCTCACAAGGGGCTTCTGAGATTTTGATAAACTGACAAGTTGTCTCCTAGATTCATTAGACCATTTGAGATTTTGGAGCGCGTCGGTGAAGTTGCTTATCGTTTGGCATTACCGCCAGACTTGGATAGGGTCCACGACGTCTTTTATGTCTCTATGTTGAGGAAGTACAAGCTGGACCCAACACATGTTTTGCGGTGGACGAATATGGTTGTTGATGAGGATGTGACTTACGAGGAAGGTCCAGTCAAGATTCTTGATTCACGGGAGCAGGTCTTGCAGACTAAGACCATTCCATTGGTTAAGGTCTTGTGGAGACACCACGGTATTAAGGAGGCTACCTGGGAGTTTGAACAGGAGGTTCACTCTCGGTACCCCTATTTGTTCTCTCTTTCAGGTATGATTCGATTTCGGGGATGAAATCCCTTTAAGAAGGGTAGGTTGTAATGACCCGGTCATTTCCATTCTTTTCTTTTTTCGGTAAATTTCTTTTTTTTTGTCTTTTCCCTATTTCGTCATTTAGTCATTTTTTATTTTTCTTTACGTAACCTCACTTTTTGCACTCAAATTTGATTCTGGCTTTGCATACATCCACGATATTCCATTTCCATGATATCTACATTTTCACTTTTGTAGAAAAGTATATTAAATATTTACTTTCCTTGTAAAGGGCATGGATGCATGACTTTTTGGTAAATATTCATAAATTGAGGGGTTATAGTCTAATTATATAAAGTAATTATTTTTCGTCTTAGGGATCATTTTGTAATTTAATTTAGAAGATATTTTGGAAAAGGACCTTTTTGCAATTTTCAGAAAATGTAACAAGTGTCACACTCTCATGGTGCCACTTGTTGGCTTAGTTGTGAAAACACTTGGAGGCTAGGTTTGATGACACATGGAGGGTGGAGATTCACCCATTTTTTGGCCTAGGAATGGAACACATGTTGGCTTAGATTCATGACAAGTTTAGGCTAGGGATTTAGTGTAGGAAGGAGCCTTAGATTCATGACAAGTGTAAGCACAAGATTAAGTCTTACAAGTGTGTGTGAGAGAGGTAATGCAAGAGCACCTAGTAAGTAGAGAATCCCACCACCTTTAACTTAGGGTTTGATTTCATTTTATTCATTTTTCATCTTTTCCTTTCAAACCCTAACTTGACCACCATTGGAGCAAAGCTTGATTCAAGGTTTAAAGCTTCATTTTGGTGCCCTTCCATTTACCTTAGATACTTGAGCTTGGAATACAAAAGCCTTCCCTTATCATTCTCTTCATAACCCTAGAAGGAAAACTTCAAATTTCTTTACTTTCATTGGATTCAAGAGGGACAATCCTCTTGTAAGGTAGGGGTGGTTGTATGTTTATCCTCTTTGGGTTTTATATACATTGGAGCTTGATATATATTGATTACATACCTTTTAAATTCTTGTACTAGCATGTAAATAGAGATTTTATATGCTTGATTTAGGATTTGTGGATTAAAGCATGTATATGATCATTAAATTGTATAGGTAGGTTATTGTCTAATAATTTGCCTAATACTTGTGATTTCATTAAGGATTTATTATAGATATCTTGAGATTACACTTATGATGTTAAGTAATGTAGATGTCATTGAAAACTTAGTATGAAAATCTTGTGTGTAGCACTTATAATTACTTGTTGGTAGATTACTATATTGCATGATTTGCAATTATGGCCTACATTAATAGTAAGTTGATATAACATGATGTGTAGTATTAATAACTTGTCACTTTAGACATGTAACCTTAAGACATGGGTTGTGTGGTTTTACCCTACTTATGCTTAGTAGGTAGTTTCATGCATTGAGATGGTATAATTGTCTTGAACTTGTTGATCTTTGGAAGCTTGTAAGGATATGAAATGCTTGATGGCTAGGTTTGGCTCTAATACGGAGAATATGAATTCTCCTAAGTTTTAGTGCGCATTAGGTAGTACCTTGTGGGTCGTAATTACCCAAAATAACTTGTATGGTCTTATGGCCACATATCCCAGTCTTTCCATTATTTGATTTCGCATTACTTTCCAAGTTGTGGATCATGGATTTCTTGTAGCTTGGGATTTGGAAAATCTTGGTTTAAATGCATTAGTGTACTTGTTTACGTATACTTGGATGCCATGTGCTTATCATTTCAAACACTTGTATAGCTTGAGATGATCCCTTAGAGTGCCTTGAAAACATAGATGTTAGGTGGAATGCACTCTTGTGATGGTCTATGTTTGGTTCACATTATACTTAAAACTATAGGGTATGCGCATGCACCACATCCTACGAGTAAATTGATTACTCATCCTAGTTGTTTAGGTTGTTTTTCAGGTAAAGAAGGATTATTGTGGGATGCACAATACTCTTAGGATTGCTAGTCTACTTAGAGCATTTTTGTTATGTTGGGATATGCACTTGTTAGCATATCATGCTCTATTTTTGTTTATTTTGACAAAACTTGTATCTAATGTTCAAACTATGTAGTGTGCAGTTAAGTGCACTTTTTGACTCTCTCTAGATATGTATGTAATGAGGCCATTGGCCAAGGACACATATATGCCATGAATGATACTTTATCTTTATAGTTTGTATGTGGAACTTAAGGGATTTCATCCATTGAAGGGTCATATTTTGCATATGACGTCCCATGAGGCCGTAGGCCATTGTAGCGCGTCTACTTCACCATTTTACGTATGCGTGCATGTTTAAATTTTATAAAACTCTTAAACTGCAACTTTTGAACTATTTATGGATGAATTATGCAAATTTAAGCAAAAATGCATGCATTGAGGTAGCATTCAAAGCTTTGTTTTGATTTAGCATGTTTTAGATGCTTGCATGAGACTAGGAAGTGTTTTAAGACTTGTTTGCATCATTTAGGAAGCATGCTTAGCCTTAGAACCAAGCCAAACATCTTTCCCATGGATCACAGTAGGTTACAGCAGCTTTTTCTACTACTGCTAAGCCCATCAATCGGCTGATGGCAATCATCAGTCGGCTGATGATTGTCTCGAACCATTCCAGTAGCCTTTTTAGTGAAAATTAGAGTTTCAACCGACTGGTGATTGGGTTCAGCCGGCTGATTATTGAGTTTTGGTCAGCTGATGATGGGGGTTCAGCTGGCTGATCCTTCCTGAAGCATAGTTTCCTTTCAGCATCTTAGATAAATTTCTTGGGTCAAATTCAGAGGACCATAACTCCTTCATTATAATCAAAGTTAGGTCATTCTTGAGTGTAAACTCAAGACATTGAAGTCAACTTTCCAATGATACCAATTACACTAAAAAACTCCATCCGTAGTGAGAGTTATACCAGTTTTAGTAAGATAGGGTCGTGCTATCTCTTAAACGGAGGATGCCACTTCGTTCTAAATTCATATCTTTTCCATCCGGACTCCGAATTAGGTGATTTTTGAGTCTAAATTCATTAATTTTTCATTGTCTTTCTAATGGCATACTTGGTAGCATCTATTTCTCTATGAAATAATCATTTTGCCCCTAGGTTCATTCTTGTTTATTTTTTAGACGTCGTTTCCGCATTCGTTTTCTTTGGGTTTCGTGACTTCTTTGAGGCTCACATTGGTGTTCTATGGATGTGTAATATCTCTTAAAACCATTGTTGTACCTTTTGCTTCCGCATTCGGGATTCATCATTGGATTTACGTTCTGTTCATTTTAGGACGCACTAGCCTAAAAACCAGGGCCGTCAGATTTGTAAAATATATCACATTTGTTGACCTAAATGTATTGACCTATGGGTAATCTAGTAACTTTGATGATTACAACCCATTAATAATGTTTAGCACTAATTTCTGCATTGAGTGCTTTACTAGATATGTTTATATTTTTAAGATTCATTTCTTTAAGTATTTTTTAATATATTCTAAAACTCACTTCTATAGGATTATGTATATCATTCATATCTCACATTTTGATTCTTATACAACCTAGAAATAGGTCATTTAAAACTCACTTCTATAGGATTATGCATATCATTCATATCACATTTTGATTCTTGTGCAACCTAGAAATAGGTCACAATTCTCCTTGATACATATGTAAATGACCTAATGAAACTCCAAGGACAAATACACCTTCAAAGTGTCTTCGATTGGCTTGGATACTAGAAGCTTTTGAGTTTGAAACTGCTACCAACTACGTGATAAATGTTGAAATTTGAATCCAACAGCTCCTTTTGTATTAAATTCACTCTCATCTACCTTTAAAAGGGAGAGTTTAAACTTTTTTATTTTTATTTTTTTATTGTTGTATTATAAAGTTCATAAATGGTGCATGTTACAATTTAATTGGAATATATCATATAATTGATATTTGAAATATGATATTTTTAAGTCACGATGTCATTTTGAAGACATGTTTGTTTAATATTACATTTGATTTATGTTACGTATTTGATACAAGTGATATAAAAATAACAAATGATACATGTTAAAAGTAAGTAGGGATGTCGCATATAATTCTCGTTTCAAACATGTTACATTTAAATTGTAATGTTTATTTGATTCCACACTTGGTTCATGTTATGTAGTTAAAATAAGTTACACAAAATTAATATGTGATACATTTTACAAGTACGTTGGGATATCGTGTATAATGCACATTTGAACATGTTACGTCAAAGTTTTACAAGTAAGTTGGGATATCACACATAATTTGCCTTTGAAACATGGTACATTAAGGTTGTAATACCGTTCGAAAAAAATATTTGTTTAATTTCACACTTGATTCATGTTCACGTAAAAGTAACATGTGATACTATTACATATAAGTTGGGATGTCGAATATAATTTGCATTTAAAACATGTTACATGTTGATGAGTACACTATCAAGTCACATGTTTTAAGTTGCTTTCCTTAGGGCAACATCCATGAAATTTTAGATATTAGTCGTCATTACAATTATAATACCTTGCCAAATTCTATTTAAATCACAATTTCATAATTTGCAAAGCTACACATGAAACACCAAAAGACTTATTATATATAATATTTGAAGAAAATTTAACATTCATCGTCTAATATTAGTATAATAACAATAATTGAGCAAGTTACTGATTATTTCAAATAAACAGAATAAAAGAACTCAAGAAACAAATCACAATGCCAACGACTTTGGACCAAACATCAAATGAGTAACTTTATGGACAACTTGTCCTTCTATTTGCTGTAGCATAGGTAATTTCAATAGCTTTCTCTGCACTCCAATTCTATCAAACGATCAGTATGACTTAATGCCCACAAAATTTTAGAACTCTTGGGTAATTGAATTCAGGTCTCATAAAAAATAGGGGATGTTGCACACAATAATACATTAAAGTATCAAATGAAAATATAATCATTCATTGTCTACATATTGGCTCATCTTATCTTGAAAATCAAATAATGAGCTAGTCACATACATGGAAAAAAAATCAGTATTAATGTATATACAAGAATAACAAATCACCCAACCTTTTACTTATTATACTTCTATTTAATAGCTTTTAGCTCACATAAGGCTTCATTTCGTTCAACCTAGTAAAGTAATTTTAAAAAGAGAAGGGACAAATTGTTCGTCCTTACTGCATAAACTTTAATCCAAAGTACATTAAGATATGAAATTTTTGTACATACAGATTCCTCTTGTCCCTTATTTAAGTTATCACACAGTTCAACAAATAAATTAAATTAAAATTAATATTCAATAATTTAGTATATAGGAGGGCACAATTTTGGTCTATTCTCAAAATTAAATCAAACAATAAATAAAATGCAAACACCCGACCAAAATAATAAGACATGTCCTCAATATGTATTGTATGTGCTACCATCCACTGTACCATAAATAGTGCCAAAAAAAAAATCATAAATGTTAATGCACCTTTTAAATCACTTTTTGTAGTTAAATGATTAAGTCTCTTTTCATACACCAAAGTTCATTTGCCATAAAAATATAACATGACTAAATAATACACTTATAAATTAATTTCTTTCATCCCAAATTTTTATTTTTATGTTTTTTCATGGTATCTGAATAAAGATATCCACCATGAAAGCAATAAATACCAAATTTATTGCTTAATATCTCTTAGAAAATATCAATAACATATGTAGTTACTAATAGAAATTACGTTTCTTACCCTTGGAAATCAATAATAGATGCATTATGAAGCAACTAAGACCATTAGAAGAGATCACGTTAAGTGATAGATCCTTGGATGCAGAAGCAGAAAATCAAATATCATTTCTAACATACATAAATTTCTTTAAAATTCTATTTTATAGACCATCATTGAGAGAGAATACAATATTAAATACAAGTTTGTACCAACAAAATAATAGACAAGAATGTCAAAGCTCCATCATATCAAGATGTAACATTTTCTAATATAGTTACCACAAAGAGATCATATATGAACTCAAAGAGGGGCATGAACCTAAGATGTGAATCTAGTGAATGAGTTTAAATATATTCTCATTGGCTCATTTGGAATAAATTGATTAAGATATTTTCATCAATAAATAAATAATGACTGATCCTAAAAATATGAAACCATAAGTTGTTTGTCTAATGATACCTAATAAAATAAGGGGTTTTGAAAAAATTCCATTAAAGATCTTGTATTAACTTGTCACACTTAAGTAATTATATATATATATATATATATAGGTAAATGCCACAACTATATTCATATATTCCCTGTCAAATTTTCGTTCTTTTCAGCTTTGCCATTTTATATTAACACTCCTAGATAAGGATACCACATTACCAACATTAATGAAAGGGAATTTTATAGCATCTGACTCCCACAAACCCCAATCTGATGAAGATTTTAGGCTTTTGTTGCTTTCCACTCCATAACCCCCAAGACAAATAGGTAAATGCTATAACCATATCTCTCATAATCCAAAATTTTTAGTGTACTTATGCTATGATAATTTCAAAGATGAGACAAAATATTCCAAAGATGGATTCTATTTCTGCTTGTTATGAGAACAACTAAAATAAGAAAATTGATTAAGTACATAGAAAAAAACAACAATAAAGGTATTATATGATGATCCACTCCATCACATGGTATGATATTGTCTGCTTTGGGCCCAAGCCCGAATGATTCTTTTCTTGAGTTTTATCCCAAAAAGCCTCATACCAATTGGAGATAAACCACCACATAAAAGTACTTCACCTTTCTTTTACCTAGATGATGTGGGACTGTGCACCTGTAGCTTACCCAGTGTGGTAGCCTGTCAGTACCTCTTGCACCCGCCCACGGCACACCCACCCATAAGGTCGTCACATTTGAGGTTATAGTTTAACTTTCATTGGAGTAAGAACTACAACTTTAGCTAAACACTCCCACACTTCTAAGAATTTATAAGAAGGTTTTCGACCTTTCCATAATTCATATGGTGTTACATTAGTTTTCTTTTGAGGTATTTTATTGAGAACATAATTTTTAGAAAGCAATGTTTTCTCCCACAAATTATGAGTTAGACTAGATCTTATTAACATAGCATTCATAATTTCTTTGAAAGTACAATTTTTGCATTTAGTAACACCCGTTGAGGTGTATAAGGAGCGGTAGTTTGATAAATGATACCATGTTCTAAACAAATATCAACACATGGTGTTTTGTATTCACCACCTCTATCATTTCTTAACACCTTGACATTTTTGCCAAATTGGTTCTTAACCTCATTTTTGTAATGTTTAAACATTTCTAAGGTTTCATTTCTGCTTCATAGCAAATATACATAACAATATCTTGTGCAAGCATTGATAAAAGAAACGAAGTAACTTTTTTCACCTCTAGTTGACACCAATTTAAGATAATATAATATATTACATAATATCATATTACAAAATTAAAATAATTAAACAAATATTGAATTATATAAATAATTCAATAATCTACTTATATAACATGATTCAATTTCACATAATATTGAACATATCTATATTTAGTATATTATCATATAATAATGTATATAACATTATTTTATTATATCTCAATTATTAGTATAATCTCTACTTGTTTATATCTTAAATAGAGGTATATAATAAAATCTACGCAAGGAATAAATTGTCTTAAGATTGTTGGTAAATATATGCTTCAAATGACATTTATAATCTGACTAACCTTACACTAATATGCCATGAGATAATTATTAATATGCTAAAAATAATTAATTAAACATGCAATTCAATATTTAATTAAACATTCAAATTAAAGCAATAAAATAATAATAAATATATAAAGAACCTGGACCGATAGTAGTATTGGATATTATGTCCTTAAGACAACTTACGCCCCATATGGTGTGGACGGACTCTGTGGCGCTTGTCTCCCGAGATACAACGGTCTACTTCCACCGGTAGCAACATTACAAACTCGTGGATACAGCGAACCTCTTCCATGTAATACTCTTTCTGACTAAAAATGCATCTATATACTATATAAATGCTGAATTGGGTGCAATCCGAATCAAATGGTTTAGACCAATTTTAATATGGCTCTGTGAAATTGGATTAGGGTCTAAATGACTCAGACCAGTTGACATATGGTTTGAACCCACTTGGGTTGGGTTCAAGTCTAGAAAGGGAGAGAGAAGAAAATAAATTGAACAAATTACAAATGGTAGCTCAATGGGGTATTTATAGAAATAAAAGTGCCTTTTTTCGGA
The DNA here is from genome assembly GCF_030987335.1 of Cornus florida. Classification (NCBI taxonomy): domain Eukaryota; kingdom Viridiplantae; phylum Streptophyta; class Magnoliopsida; order Cornales; family Cornaceae; genus Cornus; species Cornus florida. The sequence goes on from NW_026775578.1 coordinate 72,747,226, forward strand.
TTAGGTGTGTCTCTTCATCATTGGACATAACTATTTATATGTGTCACTTCATCATTAGACAAAATCATTGATATGTGTCTCTTTATCACTGGATACAACCATTTCTATGTGTCTATTCATCACTGGATATAACTATTTATATGTGTTTATTCATCACCAGACACACCCATTGCAATAGGTGACGAGCCCCTTTCTTTGTGTTTAGAAAATGAACTTTGTAATGTAAGAGGTTGCTTCGTAAGGTCAAAATATGAAATGGTTTAGGAAGCCTTTAAAAGTCAAATTTACATTTATAAAACCAGTACTACAACTAGTGAAGTATAGCGAGTAGGGATCATCCACAGAGATTAAATTTAACTTCGACTCTAGCATATCAAAAGATTGCAAAGAAGGGTTGATTGGTTGATTACTCTAGAAAACAATTAAATTAAAATGCAATTAAAGTAAACTAGTAAGAGATAAGGATTTAAGAGATATGAAGAGAGATCTTAGGGTGTTGGAATCACCACTAAGCTCATGTAATTAACCACTTGCTTTCCATTAATGCGGAATACATTATTACAATCTAGATGTGGCCACAAACATAAGCATAATTTGCATGTAAAAGTGTGAACTATCTAATGCAAGAGTGAATTATCTACCTAACTGTTGGTCATCGTCCTACCATAAGCTTAAGAGTGTGAATTTTAAGGCGAGGGCCAAGAGTTTTACATTTATAGAAGCCACTACTACATTTCACTATAAATATAGCTAGGGCGAGTAGGGATCATCCCAAGGGATTGGAGTCGTACTTGATTGTGAAATCACAATTAGGGTTAATAGGTCGAGTCATCAAACAAATGGCTGGTTGATTAATTAAACTAGAGAGTAACTAAATTAAACTAAGTAATTGAATGTAACAAAGAGTAAGTGCGAGAGAAAGAGATCTTGGGGTTTAGAGGTCACCACCAAGCAATGTTTTTCTACACTTCTAGCTAGTGACTAATGAGGGTAATGTGTGTTACAATATTGGTGTGTGTGTGCGTTTGGTTGATTCAATTAGTAAAGGTGACAAATTAAGCATACATTGTCTAATCAACATGTGAAAATCACAATATATCTAGCAATTAAGTGTATATTGTCTAAATAGCATGTGAAAAACACAACATATCTAGCAAGTCATTAATCCTTTCATTAAGCTCACAAGCCAAAAACACCACAAGGTTAGAGACATATTCTACTTGCTTTTAAAAGTATGCAACATCAAACAATTAGCATGGATTGTCCTCTCATCTAACAACTATGCGATCATTACACTACAATTAAACTAATGACATAAAATTAAACTAACTATGCTAAGGGAGAGGCATAATCCATCAAGAGATGAGTATGGACCATCTAGAAAATCACAAGAGCATTCTTTTAAGTACAATGTTTTGACAATCTATAAATCTATAGCATTAAGACACATAGATATGCCTCAATAACTTAAGAAAAAGAGGCCAACACATGAACATCTATTCTAGCATACATAGACATATGGATAGAATGAAATGATCAATCAGAAACATTAAACCACATAAATCATTGAATAAACAAGATCTATATATATCAAAATGTCAAAACATGAATTACAACACTAATCCCTCAATAATGCACAAGACTAAGATATAGAAAGCATGCTTAGGGCTAACTCTAGCCCCAAGAGGATGTGTAGCCACTCATGGTGATGTTGCTCCAACCCTCAAGGGCTAACTCCATGGAAGAGGCTTGCTCCTTGGTTGATGAAGAGTCTCCAATGGTGTCTCTAGCTTCCTCCACCTCTCAACTTCTTCTCCAAGAGATGATATGAAAATCAAATTGGCTCCCCTTATAAAAAACAATCCTTATCCTTATATAGGTAGGTCAAAATAACACCCAAAATGAGCTGGGGTCGTGCACACAATATTCCCTAATGATTGGATAAAGGACAACTTTCAATGAGATGGAAATTTAACTTTTTCGCACTGAAGGAAGTTCGATCGATCGAACCTTGGTCTTGGATCGATAGAACTAGCTCAGATCTATCGAACTTAGGCTGGATCGATCCAACTGGTTGAGCTTTTTGGGAAAAGACAAATCCGAGATATTTTGGGAGATATTTATGGGAAAAGGACAAAAGTGGTTAGTGGGTGGTACAACTGTAGATAGGATCAATAATTTGAATAAGGACAAAAGTGTTCGATCGATCGAAGGATGGTGTTGGATCGATCGAACTTTTGGACTTTATGCTTTTGGGTCCAGGCTTGGATCTATCTTGAAGTGCTAATATCGATCATTGTTCGATCGATCAAACCTTGAACTTGGATCGATCGAACTTTGCTGCTTCTCACCTTTGGCTTCATTTGCTTCATTCTTTCTCCACTTTGATCTTTTCTTTGTTTAATCCCAGAATTACTTCAATTAAGCTCTTATTTGGCTGAGTTAGCTTATTTTTGGGATAAGTGTCTGAAAATGGAAATAATACGAAATCAATCTAAAACGGTAGAGTAAGATAGATAAAGGTACTAGAATGCCTAAGCTTAAGGGGATTAAATACGCACTTTTCGGCGCTCATCACTAACCAAGAAGTAAATTAAGTGTAGAACAACCCACCAAGACAAAGGCATAATCCATCAATTAGTTAACAAATGGGTCTAATGAAAGCACACATCAATCTAGAGATTCATAGAATTTTTAATAATAAATGTGAAGTATCAAATCAAGAATAGATTGTCTACCTACCTACAAACATGAATTAAATTATAGAACAACCCATCAAGCATAAATATAATCCATCAAATCAATTAACAAACCTATTCAATGAAAACCATGTTTAGCCATCACCAAATCCTTAATTAATCACACATAAACATGCAACCAACATAGAGAATCTAGTGTAGAGATCAATTCCCAAATAATCACACATAAGACATGTAATTAAAATAGAGAATCATAAGGAAGAATTAAATCAACAATTACAAGGCTAACCACTAATCACAACAATATATATAAATCCCCAAAAATAGAAATACAAGGGTTTAGATTACACAAGACTTAGGGTTCATCCAAGCCCTAAGTGTAGATCTAGTCAATCATGGAGGAGGTGGATGTGGTTATGAAACCCTTAAGGGCAAGCTCCAAACATGGCTCCATCTTCTTCTTCCTCTTCTTCTTTGAAGCTCAAGAGATAGAGAGTATGTGGATCTAGAGATGTGTTCTTGAGATGTGCCTCCACTTCCCTCTTTTCTTCTAACCCTAATCTCTAACTTTCTAGACAGAGAAACTACAACAATATAGAAATTACAATGTAAAAATATGAATCTCCCTACAAAAATGGTTCAATACCTCTTATATACAAGGCTTTTAGAGCCCAAAAATGTGAGAACTTGGCCCTAGAATCTTTCCTTTCAAGCACAGCCCGAGTTGGTTCGAAATGAGCTTTAGATCTGTTTTTTAATAACTTACGCGAATAGTTCAATCGATCCAACCAACAATGTGAACGATCAGAGGTATGGTGTGATCGATCAGGGTTTGATCGATCCAACTTTTGTTCGATCGATCCAACTTGGCAGTTTTCAGCATCGGCCTCATTTTTGCTCCAAATCAGCCTCTTGTTGCTCTAGGTTCTCACTAAGACTTAGTTTGACTCCAAAAAGGTTGTAAGAAACCATTTTTAGCCCGTTTTAACAATTTTAACCTGAAATAGACAAAAACACAAATAAATACTAAAATAAAAAAATAAAGATAGATGAATGGACTAAAATACCCTCGTTAAGGTGCTAAAATGCATCACATTTGAGCACTCATCAATAGGTTGCAATGGTTCACATTGAATATGTTATATTTGTTGGTTTTCAGTTGCATCTTTTCATCCCACAACCAATCAGTGATCACACATGTTTAGTTAAAGGCATCTATTGATTACTGATGAAATAATTTTCATTCAAGAATTCTAACAAAAATTGAAGATAAGGCAGGTACAAACTTGTCTCTCTTCGGACGTGCTTGGAAAAGACCATCGGTGGATATGGATTATATCTTGGAGCCGTATTGGACTGCTATCACTACACATAGGGAGGCCACACAACTTTAGGTCGGTGCTCACATGCCTTTCATTATCCAAGCTAATTCTTTCTAACTTATTTTTTTGTTCTCATTTTCCTTATAGTATTCTATCAAATAATTTCTTAATGTTGTTGTGATAATAATATTGATTTATTCCATTATTCTTTTACTACATGATATTTTTTTTCATTGTTATATTCATGCTATTCAAATTGATGTATTATTCAGTTTAATTAAAATATTGCCATCTCATATTGTTATCTTATTAATCGATGTATTGTTCATATTGTTGATTCATGTGTTAATAAATTGTATGTGTTATAATTTACGTGCAAATTCTCTAACAATCTAAAGTCGCATGAATTTTCTGTCTTTTTGGGCATCATTTTAGATGGCATACTTTTACATTAAGAAAAAAAAAAAAGGGGAAGGATATCAGGAAGGAATTTCTTTATATAGCATTGGTAGTATATTTTAACAAGTAATGACCCAGTCATTTTCCTTCCTTTCCTTTTTCTCCATTTTTACGGATTAATTTTTTTCGTTGAAATTTTCCTTCGAGTAACCTAACTCTTGTGGTCGAAGTTGATTTTTGACTTCACATACTTTCATTCTTGTTGGTTTCCTTGAAAGGCGTAGCTTTACTTTTGGAGAAAACCTCGCCAGTTGTTTCTTTTTCCCGCAGGGATGTGGATGAAAAGATTCTTTAGAAACATTTTCGTTTTTTGAGGTGTTTGTTATAAATATCTTTTCAAGGTATTTTAATTTGGGATTTTTTAAGAAAATATCTTTTGGAAGATATTTTCATTTAGGTCACTTACGCAGTTATCCTTTTCTATAGGGGGCCTTTGTGCAATTAATAAAAGTTAATTACCAAGTGTCTCCTTGGGGCTCGAATCCACGTATGGGATTAACTTTCACATTTTGTCGAGTCGTGTACTCTTAGAATTCTCTTACGGTTAATCTCCCCAGTTTTTGGTCCAACATGGGCACTCTTCCCATATTGAACCGGTTCAGGTCCTGAACCGATTTAGGTTCCCTATAACCTTTTTTCTCAAGTTTAACTTGGGTCTTCTAACTTCAAACTACCATAACTCTTTCGTTTTAACTCCGAATTAGTCCGTTCTTGAGTCTAAACGGACCGCGTCAAAGTAAGATTTCCGATGGTATCAATTTTAGTTTTAGATTTTACTCCTAACCAGAGATATCCTCATTTTAGTGACAGGGTGTCAGAATTTGGTTCGAACTGGGATAGGGTTCATTTGTGATTTCTCTTCTATTAACCTTGGGACTTTATGTGAGGTTACTAAAGGATGTTTTTTTTTGGATATTTTTTATATCATTTGACTTGTTGGAAGTCAAATTCTTTCCACTTAGGTTAAAATGACCATTTTACCCTTGGTCCTTCTCTTACAGGGTTTTGATACTCTTGTCTCCGTTTTGCTTCTGTTGAGTCTTGAAACTTCTCAGAAGACCATTATTGTGTCTTAGGGATGACGTACATCTCTAAAGACTTGTCTCTGATTTGCTTCCACATTTTGGATCTGTTTCGGGTCATCACAAGACACACTGGGTTTGTAAAAATCCAAGGTTGTCATGGGTGGTATTAAAGCGTCCGGGTTCAAAAACCTTAGGACGACGGATTTTGGGTGCATATCATGCTTGTGTTGCCATGCTCTATGTGTTTAATTGCTTATTCATAATATGTGTTGATTTGATAACATGTTTACGTGCTTATATGTTTAAGTGCTTAGAAGTTACTTTAACTACCTTAGCATATTATATGTGCTTGTTTGCCTGAGTATATTGTATATGCCTGTTTGTTTTAGCGTATTGTGTGTGCTTGTTTGCCTTAGCATACCGTGTATGCTTGTTAGCTTTAGTACATTGTATATGCTGGGCTATCTTAGCTTGTTATTTTATGCTTGTCTGTTTAGCATGTTGTATATGCTTGCCTACTTTAGCGTGCTATATGTGCGTGTTCATCATAACATGGTTGTATGCAGCATATTGTCATACTTTATGTCCTTCTTTGCATACACTAACATGCCTTATATGGTTCTTTACTACTTGTGTAAGTATGTAGTCTGTTGCTATGTTGCTTAGTAGCTATTTATTTCTATGTCTTGTTTTGGTATTACAGGTTGTTCCAGCTTGGTTGGTAGAGATAGATGCTAGGGCATTATCTCTTGGGGTCTATCGTATCCCTTGTATTCACTCTTATCTTGTGGAGTTTTTTCTTTGGGTAGGAGAAATTCATTTTGTAAGTACCCCATGTAGGGAACCTTCTTGTCTGTCTTGTTGGTTGGGTGCTTCAAGACTATGGTTTGACGGTTGATGCGAGTAAGGCTTATGTGAGCGTAGAGTCGCTGTCCTTATCTGGTGGAATGAGGTGTGGGCCAATGAGGCACCGTTTCATCTTATTTTTCGTTTGTTGTTTTACAATGTGGTCGGGGAATGTCTGGGGTGTTGGTATCATCTTTTGGGGTTTTGTGATGATCTTGATGTGGCGACGTCATTGGGGTCTAGTTTTTAGCGTCATGGGATGATGAGTCGGGGTTGACTCGAGTCCTTCCTTGGGAATTAGGAGTTTTATTTTTGTGAGCCTCAATGGCAAGGTTCTCGTGTCTCTTCTTCTTAGATTGTTGATTAGGGATTTGATAGGTGTGTTGACCTAGGATATCTTCTTATGTTGCCTTGGACAGTTCATGTGAGCTAAGGTTAAGGTGTGAGTGATTTCGTGTAATTAATTGCATTTAATTGCATTAGTGCAATTAATTACTCTCCTTCGTCATCGTAGACTTGGGATTTTGTGCTAGAATTTTGATAAGATCCTATAGAGCTCCCATCGAACTCATCGGCGTTTTGAGAGGTGTTCTCTTATTGATGTCTTGTAATAGCTAGTGTTGGAACTATTTATTACATCATTGTTTGTTTTGTGTAGCGTTAGGATTCCACCTTGGGTTTGAGCTAGTCTTGGGAAAGACTTGTTGACTCTTTGTTTCAGGACCCTTAGTGTTCATTTTGGGAAATGAATTTTTTCCTCACGATGAGGGATTGGACTCATTTGGGTTTTTGGGATTCACTTTCGGTGAGTTATCTTTTGAGAGGCATTTCATCCCTTCTTGCATATGATTTTGTGGGATTGTTATTTGCATAGTCCTTCTTATATGTTTATATGCCTTGTTGTTTTAAGCATGCCTTAGAAACATATTTAGGAGATGTGACTATTTGGTAGTAATGTGCTAATATAGATGATGTGTTTTCCATTTACTATATCTATTTATCATGCCAACGTCATAGGTAATGTGTAGCATGTCTTTGATGTTTGACCCCTATGTGATAGGTAGCATATTTGATCGCGCTTGTAAACTATATGTTTAGTTATTTGGTGCATGGAGTTTCATTTACGTTTACTATACTTGTACCTAGTATGCTTGTGCGTTGTATATTTTAATTTTGTATTGGTTTAGTATACTTGAGCTTGTATACTTGTATGCCATGGATTTAGTACTGCTTAGTATACTTATAAATATATACTTGTCTATATATATCTATTGCGTTTTCTTTACGAATGTATACTTGTATATATATATATATATATATATATATATATATATACGTTTTATGACTAATTGTCTTATTTAGTTCATTTTTTTTATCATAGGTCAACTTTAGGATGGTATGGAGGATTTTGGGGAGATTATCGTATTAGGAGTCATTGTGACTAGGGCGATGGTGATGTTGTTTGATTTTGTAAAGTCTGACCCATTGGCTTAAGGGCATTGACTCGTTAAGCTTTGGATTCATGACTAGTGTGGTTAATAACGGTGTTTTGAGACTTAAGGGTTGTTAGTTTTTCAGAATTGAGGATTTAAGGCCTTAAGTGTAGCGGTGCCTATGACATTGTTTTTAGAGTTTTGGGATTGGCCAGAATGGTTTGACTATACATCTTTGGACCATATCTCAACTCTCACAAAATGCCTAGTTTCTGTGGTACTTTTGGTAATGATTATTTTGACATTGATGTCATTTGTATCGATAGATTTCACGGGTAAGCTTACTGGGGGCAGGTGATGAATTAAGGTTTTATACTGTCATTCTACCGTACAAGTTATGTGTAGTGGGTGAGTGCTAGTTACCATTGATGATACCTTGCATTACCTAGTTAGTAATATGAGTGTGGGCGAGCATTTGATGCTATCGATGCTACTATACCTTGAGTACATTGTGGGCGGGTTCTAGCCAGTATTCATGCTGCCATGTTGCTTCTGGTTGTGTTCCTTATTCTGGTGTGTAGTTGCATTGACCTTCTTTGGGTGGTTGACATTGGGTTGTATATCAATTTGTTTGGATAGGTCTCTCACAGTTCGCGGTTACGTGTCTCTTCGTTGATCTTGAGACCTTTGGAGTTATCCTTGGATACTTTATGATCCATATTTTGGTGTAACCTTGTGCACGGTCCTTGTACAGTTCTTCTGGAGATGTTCTTGCTTTCTAGGATGAAATCTCTTTAAGGAGGGTAGGTTGTAATGACCCGGTCATTTTCCTTCCGTTCCTTTTTCTCCATTTTAACGGATGAATTTTTTTTTGTTAAAATTTCCTTTCAAGTAACCTCACTCTTTGTGGTCGGAGTTGATTTTTGATTTCACATACTTTCATTCTTGTGGGTTTCCTTGAAAGGCGTAGCTTTACTTTTGGATAAAAGCTCGCCAGTTGTTTCTTTTTTCCCATAGAAACGTGGATGAAAATATTCTTAGAAACATTTTCATTTCTTGGGGTGTTTTTCATAAATATCTTTTCAAGATATTTTGATTTGGGGGTTTTTAAGAAAATATCTTTTGGAAGATATTTTCATTTGGGTCACTTGCACAGTTATCCTTTTTTATAGGGGGCCTTTGTGCAATTAATAAAAGTTAATTGCAAAGTGTCTCCTTGGGGCTTGAATCCTCGTACGGGATTCATTTTCACACTTCATCGAGTTGTGCACTCTTAGAATTCTCTTGCGGTCGTTCTCCCCAGTGTTTGGGTTTTTGACCCTAGTTGCTGCCGAACTTACTCGGGGCATATCTCTCTGCTCGGGACTTTGTTTTTGACATCGTTTCTTCCATTGTTCATTTTTTCTCATGTCAGTTATTTTTCATTCATGTTATTTTGCCGTTTGAGCACGTCTATGCAAATTCCACTTTTTCGGGCCAGGCGAGACCCGTTCGGGTCATTTTTTGAGTTTTTCTATAAATAGGGGGTGAGTGAGATATTTCATTTCATCTCCTCCCTTTCTTGGCTAGCAGCCATGGTAGCCTAAACGGTTGCCACCCTTTTTCCTCCCTTTTGGCCCTTCTCCTCTTAGATTTTTTCGGTGATGCCTTAGTTTTTAATGTTAGCCTTGGCGAGTCTTTCGATTCCAACCGACTGGAATCTCGTTTTGGACCTTTTTTGGGTTCGAGTTTGAAGCCAAGTTTAGATTTAGGTACTGCCGCCTAAGGATTTATGATTCACCTTGTTGTCCCTGACAAAACCCCGAAGTGGCGTCGCATTCGGAAAAGTTTCATTTCGATGGGATTTGAGATTTCATCTCAAATGGAGATAGGGGTTGTTGTATGTTTATTTCCTAAGTGTTTAGGTGTTTTTGGAGCTTAATATATATTGTTTACATGCTTGTTTGATCATAGTCTTATGTATATATAGAAATCCTTTGAACTGATTTAGGGTTTAATGATTAATAGCATGTTTGGTGTATATATATGTATAGCTTGCTAAATTATAGTCTATATATATATATTGTGTAGCTAAATTCATGATTTAGAGGCATGTTTAACTTATATATATATAGTGTGTAGAGATATCATGTATTTAGTAGCTTAAGAAATTATGGTATATAGCATTGTATAGCTTAATTGATATTTCGAAGCCTTGGAAGCATGTATATTTTGTCATAGGTAAATTGTTTCATTTAACAAATTATTTGATTTTAAAGACTTTTCATGTTAGGATAATAATCTTTTGAAATGCAGTACATTTGGTTACCCTATGAGCATGCTACTCGACTTGCGAAGAATTAGTGCTTGTGGCCTTTTAAAATGGTAATTGGACTTAGCATGATATAGGATATCATTGTCTTTCAAAGCTTCTTTAAATATATCATGCGTAGGTATATAGCTTGTTTAGAATATTAAAATTGATTACCTTGAAAGCTAATTACTAAATTATAGCTTATTTAGTACTTGTGGCTTAAGATGGTAATTTGGCTCAATTGTTGTAAAATATTCTTGTTTTGTGTATAAATTGCATATTAAGAGCTTAACATGTCATATGCCATTTAGACTTGAATTCTAGGACATGGTTTGTGTGGATTCAACCTTACTTGTGCATGGAAGATGGTTTTTATGCATTATTTGATTTTGTATAAGTTTGGTCTAACTTATTGATTTTGCATAAGTTTTGAACTTATTGATTTTGGAAGGCTTGCAAGGAAAATATATATGTGATGGCTAGAGTTTGGCTCTAGTACAGAGATACGAGTTTCCTAAGTCATATAAAGGGAGTATTAAGTAGTACCTTGTGGGTCGTAATTGCCCAGAATAACTTATATGTGCGCACACTAGGTAGTACCTTGTGGGTCATAATTGCCCAGAATAACTTGCTTGGCCTGTGACCACGTATTCTAGTCTTTCTGCTAATTGATTTCGCATTAAATTCCAAGTAGTTAATTATGGATTACATGTAGCTTATGAATTGGTACTTGCCTTGCATATTTAAATCTCATTTAGTATACTTGAACTTGTACACTTGCTTTATTTGTGTAAACTTCATTTTGTATATTGAACTTGTATACTTATTTCGTGTGTTTAAAATTACATTTAGATACTTGTGAATGTATACTTGTGAATAAGTATATATATTTATTACATTCCGTTTCAATATTGATTTGTGTACTTGTGGATGTATATTTGCTTATATTGATTATTTAGCTTCATATTGGTTAGTGTACATAGCACGAATACTTGTATATTGATGATGTAGCTTAGAGATAGCCTAGTATACTTGTACCGTGTATACTTGTCTTATGCGTGTTTCATTTAGCTTAGTATACTTGTGCTTGTATACTTGATTCACGAGGTTCTCTATATTAATTGTATACGTATGTATGTATGCCTAGATATTGCATATCTCATTTTATTATGGTCTAATATACTTGTAAGTGTATGCTTATATGTTGTGCATTGTGTTTCAACATTGTTTTGTATACTTGAGCATGTGTACTTGTATGTTGTCTTTTATTTAAATTACTAGCATATCTTGAGATGATCCCCTAGTTCACCTTGGAACATAGACATTAGGAGGAATGATCCCTTGTGATGATCCATGTTGAACGTGCATGGCATTTGAAACTTTAGGGTATATGCATGCATTTCTCCCTACGAGTAACTTGTTTACTCACCCTAAGTTGTTGGATTATTTTTCAGGTACGGATACCTTGGTTTGGGATGCACAACATCCCTAGGTCACCTTTTATATTTTGATATGATTTGATGTATTTTAACAAGCATGTACATGTTAGTATGCATCGTTTTGCCTTTTGAAGTTATAAAGCATAATTAGGTTAAAAACGTCATGTTTACCTTGAGACTTTTAATGTGTGCCTAAGCACACCTTTTGACATTCATTTTATGTATATGATATATGGCCAAGGGCCAAATCTTATTTGAAATCACATAAATGTAATAAATGTAGAATTTTGCCATTAATGAGAATAATATGAAAATTAATGGTTTTAGCATGTCATTTTTGCACCGAAGTGTGCATTGAGTATGTAATTTGCTATTTGGCATTCATTTAACATGTATAAGGTGTGTCCAAGGGCCAAACACCATTTTGTTTTTATTTTTGCATTTTGGTTTCATATATTGCATTTTTGGGCAATATTAGCAAAATGCGAAATTTTAGTGGTCCATTATCAAATTGGGTGGTGCAAAGTGCGCACGAGCACACTCATTACGACTCATTTAATATGCATGATGTGTGGCCAAGGGCCAAACGATCTTCTGATTGCATTTAGGTCCGGTTGTTGCATTTTTTGCCTTTAAAAGGCCTTTTCCACGCATTGCGGTTTGGATAGGTCATATTTTGCATCAGCGGTATTTTTAAGCCGTGGATCATTGTAGCGCATCCTAATAGGTAAGTTACATCTGCGTGCATGATCTTTTTCAGGAAAAACCCTTTCCTTGGTGAAATGAGCCTCCTATGGACTCATTTTGCATTTTCTATGCAAAATCTAGTTTAAGGGCATTTTGGATTTTCCTTCAGGAAATAAATTCTGGCCTTGACATGGTCACTCATAAAATGTGATTTTAGGGGGTGTTTCTTCAGGGTATGTTTCCAAAAAATATCTTCTTGGTCTCGAAAACCCCGCGTCGGTTCCATTTTTCTAGTTTTCTACTGTTTTTCCACTATCTAGGTTAGTGGAACCAGTTCAAGGGTCAATTTTGGTCCAATGTGGGCACTTTTCCCATGTTAAACCGGTTCAGGTTCCCCATAACCTTTTTTCTTCAGATTCAGCTTAGGTCTTCCTACTTCAAACTATCATAACTCTTTTGTTTTAATTTCGAATTAGTCCGTTCTTGAGTCTAAATGGACCGCGCCGAAGTAAGCTTTCCAATGGTACCAATTTTAGTTTTATATTTTACTACTAACTAAAGATATCCTTGTTTTAGTGAGAGGGTGTCAGAATTTGGTTCGAACCAGGATAGGGTTCATTTGTGATTTCTCTTCTTTTGACCATGGGACTTCATGTGAGGTCACCAAAGGATGTTTTTTTTTGGATATTTTTGATGCCATTTGACTTGTTGGAAGTCAAATTCTTTCCACTTAGGGTAAATGTCATTTTACCCTTGGTCCTTCTCTTATAGGGTTTTGATACCCTTGTCTCCATTTTGTTTCTGTTGAGTCTCAAAACTCCCCAGAAGACCATTCTTGTATCTTAAGGATGACTTACATCTCCAAAGACTTGTCTTTGTTTTACTTCCTCATTTTGGATCCATTTTGGGCCATCGTAGAACATATTGGGTTTGTAAAAATCCAGGGTCATCACATAACATATATTGTAATTTGTAATTTCTATTCTATTGGAAAAAGAAACGAATAGGTTTTATAAATAAATAGATAAATAATGGTGTCTTTTAGTGGCTGGTAGTCATTTTAGTGTTATCATACAAAAGTTACTTGTTTATTGCACAAGTTAATTTGAAAAGTTCGAGGTCAGTAAGAGTGTTATACGTACTTTGACTCTGTAATACTTTTAATTTGTACCTAATTATTACTATTTTAATTTACATCTATTACAATGATCGAATAGATTGTTACACTGGTAAATAACCTATTTATAATGTTTCGTGTCTGGATTTTATGAAGTTGTATACTGTGCGGTTTTGTATTTATGAATGCAATAAAATGGAAAAGAATGCATTTCCAATTTTAAATGTCTTTATATTAATGCATAAAGGAAAATGATATAATTGATCAATTTAATAATTCAACTAAAAATCGACTTAGATACAAATATAATGTGGTTATTCTAAAGAGTCCTACTATTTACCAACATTGGAACTAACATGATGGAAAAGTAATTGTATTTAGAAACAATAAAAAGCTAACAATCTATCTCCAAAATTTTCCAACGACGTATTATTTGGTGATAAATTATTTTGAGAAAAATAAAATAAAATAAAGGAGATAGAAAAAAGAAGGAAGTGGTAGGGTGAATAAAAAGAAAAAAGAAAGAAAACAAAATGTGGGAAAAAAAATTGTGTATTGAGAATGAAAGAGAAAAAAAAAAGAATGAAAAACCCAAGCGTTGGGTTATAAAAGAAAAAAAGACCAAAGTCTTTAACTCTAGGAGCTGAGTCCTTGAAATTAATGTTGAGTGGATGAGGTAAGCCTATAAGGGAGTTACTTATGGAAGCAACTTGTCCTTTGTGCTCAGAGATCCCATGAAGAAAGTTTTTTTTTTTTTTTTTTTTTTTTCCTAGTTGGTACTCACACACACTTGTCTCTTCTGAGACTTGAACCCCTGACCTCCCTTTGGGAAGTAAGAGGCTGATACCACTGGGTCATTGGTCTATTGGTTCCCACGAAGAAGGTTCAATGGGTAGAAACAATCCCTACTGCGTGAACTCATATGCAACACTCTATTTTGGAGGTTTCTCATGAAGATTCACTCTGTGATGACTGTGTTATCTTTTCTTTTTTTGGGATTTTTTTTTATTATTTATTGTTATGTATTTAATTATTTATTTACTTGTTTATCTTTTTTCTTAGTAGGTCTCGGTGTCCGGAACCAATTTTCGGCACCACGTACATTACGTTATTTAATCTTTTATAGCCCGCGTAAGTCTTAATTTTATTGAAAAGCATGCTTATTTATTTTTATTTTATAGGGGTAAGAATGCATAGTGATAAGTGCTGAAAAGTGCACATTTAAACCCCCTTCATCTTGAATGTTCTATGACCTTTATCTATCTTATTTTCCCGTTTTAGTCTAATTTCGTGTTATTCCCCTTTTCAGGCACTTATCTCCAAAACATGTCAAATCAGCTGAATTAGAGCATTGGAGGAAACAATCTAAAGTCTAGTTGAAGAAAGGAGCAAAGTGGAAGTAAAGTGGTGAAAAAGTCCTCTATGATCGATCGAACTAAGCCATGATCAATCGCATTGCGATCATTCCAACCATGCCATGATTGATCGAACCCCTTGTCCTTATCCTTAGAAAAATTTCCTATTCGATCGAACCAACCTTTCCTTCGATCGATTGAACCTTTTGATCATATCTTCACCAACCACTTTTATCCTTTTCCAATAAATATCTCAGCCTTTGTCCTTATCCAAATAAATGTACCGCCTTACTTCGATTGATCAGAGCAACCATGTGATCGACCAAACTGCCTCAAATTGCTTGCAAAACTGATTTCAGGTTGAATTGAAGATATGCTCGTGGTGCAATCATTTGGAGGTCCTAGTGCACGAGGTCAAACCATTGGGTGTGACATTTAAGCTACCTATATAAGGAATTTAGCTATTTTTAGTAAGGAGGTTGGTTAATTAGAGAGATATTGGCTAGAGATTAGAGAGAGAAAACATTACATTTTTTTTAGGAGAGTTCTTCATTCTTCTAGGGTTTCCACCAAGAACACAAAGGAGGAGGATGAATTCAACCATAGAGAAAGCCCTTAAGGGTTGGATAACACAAACCATGAGTGGCTAGACTATTCTCTTGGGTCTAGAGATAGCCCTTAGCATTTTTCCTAGACTTTAATGATTGTAATTAATGGGGATTTGTGTTGTAACTATTGGTTTGACCTCTTATAGGTATAAATCTTGTTTCTACATGATTGGTGTAGTTTAATACTTCCAATTGATCTTTTAATTCGATTTATATGTTTATGTATGTGGGAATGAATGGCTATGTGCTTTACATTTGATGCATGTCTATGTGTTTTAAATTGATGAGTCTAGAGTGGGTCAAGGCATGGGGCTTAGTGGATTACTCTTGTGGTTTATTTAATAGTTCATACTTATTTCTTGATGAATTATGCCACCTCCTTAGTTTAATTAGTTTAATTTTCATGTCATTAGCATAGTTGTAGTTTAATTGCCTTAATTTCCTAGATAGGTGGACATTTCATTCTTGTTGTTTGATGATCCATGCTTATGAGTACAAGTAGTATATTTTTATAGATTGTTGAGTGTGCATTGATTGTGGGCTTATGGAAGGATTAATGGTTTAATTTGATTTGTTGTGCTATTCACTTGACTGTTTAGACAATGTATGCTTACTTGGCCATCCAAGTTTATCATTTCAATCAATTGGACACACCTTGTTTATAACACATAATCCCCCTAATTTATCAAATGTTGAATGTCTAGGTAAGCAATGCTTAGTGGTAAACTCTATGTCCCAAGAACCCTTTCTCATTCTCTACATCTCACTTGTTTTACTTGTCTTACATTACACTACTTTAGTTCACCTTGTAGTATAATTAAACCAACAAAACCCCCTTTTGATCATTCGACCTACTAATCCAACATTAATTCTGGAATACCTTTTCTTTTCCTTGGGACAATCCCAACTCAGTCTTGCTACTTAATAGTTAGTAGTGGTAGTGGCATTTTACAAATTTAAGCTTCGCCACACACATTTTATCGTACACTAGTGTTTGATGCACATCAAGTTTTGGCGCCATTGCTGGGGATTGAGCAACGCTGTGATACCCCTCGATTCTAGAGCCATGGGTGATCAAGTTTGAGCACAGATCTGAGGGATACAAGACAATTAATATGTAAATGAACATGAAATACAAAAAGATTTAAGAAATAAATAATAAAGGCTGAAAAAAATTCTAATTATTAAATCCCCAAAAGTTATAAATTAATAAAATTCAAACTTTCCAAAACCTCCAATACGTACAACTCGGGAATCCATCTAGTGGATCCCTAAAAATTCCCATTATAAAGTAAAGTATGGAAATACAATCCAAAACTAAAACATGAAAGGAAATCCTACGTAGTCGAAGGAGTGAGTGACTGTCTCTGCTCAACACGATCAAGCTCTATGCCTGGAACTAACGAACACCTGAAAAATATAAGAGTGGGTCAGGCCCACTAGCAAGTTCTACTCT
Source organism: Cornus florida (assembly GCF_030987335.1). Taxonomy (NCBI): domain Eukaryota; kingdom Viridiplantae; phylum Streptophyta; class Magnoliopsida; order Cornales; family Cornaceae; genus Cornus; species Cornus florida. The sequence goes on from NW_026775578.1 coordinate 72,763,965, forward strand.
ACTACAATCCATGCAAAGACCCGATACGCAGATACATCCTAGATATCTCAGCAATAACTAAAATAGTCCATATATGTATAAGTACACACTATAGGACGCTCACTAGCCCATAAGTCTGTCTTAGCCTGAGTAGAGATAAAATGTAAATCCCACATAACGTGGGCATGTGTACCTAGACCTACCAGGGAATAACAACAATGTCCAGTTATCCATCCTAGGCGATATACGCACCCTAACCATGATCCTGAGACTTAAGCTTATATCACGACACCATAATCATATATATAAAATCCATCTAAAACAAGGTATGTCATTTAACTATTTGTTGACCTGATATAAATCTAAGTAGGACTTAACTTTTATAGTTAATCCGTTTCTTATTTCAGAATAGGTAGGACTTAGTATTTTAAACTAATCCATCCCTAGTATGCCACCGTCCCATACCGGTGCATATAATTCACAAATCAAATAGTTGAGGTAGTAAATGATAAATTTAATCATCAACCATACTCCAAAATAAGCATAAACAAAGTCTAATATGTATATGACCATATTATGCATCTATTACACAATTTACAAAACATGTTCCAGCCATTTAAATTGTTAAAACAGGACTAAACATTTAAATCCTTCAAATAGTCCAATAATTAATGCAATATACAATAAATTAAAACATCAATTAATCCAATCTAAGCATAGTTATTTTTCAGATAATCAACTGCACTTATAACACTGTAGAAACATAATTAACACCATTAAATCATGTATAGAAGATTTGTTAAATACAAGCAAGAAGTTAAATTACTCATTCAATACTCAACATGTAGGTTTTTTGTTTAACTACATGTTATTCCACTCCTAAGCATATTAACATAACTCTACTTCCAAGTATTTTTAAATGTTTAAAACAATTATTTAGACCATTTACTAAAATTTAAAACAATTTCAGAATACCCCAATCGGCCAAACAGAGCTCAAACCATAAAAAACTAAAAACTATAAAAGGAGCTGCCTCCCAAAACAAGGGAGCCAGCTCTCCCCCATGGGGAGCCGGCTCTACCCCTTATGGAGCTGGCTCCACCCTTATGAGAGCCGGCTCTCTCATCCCTAGAGCCGGCTCCCTCTTTTGGAGAGCCGGCTCTCTCTATCTGAGAGTCGTAACCTGATTCCCGATCCTCTTCCTCGTCTCTGGTGGTGTTTAAACCCTTTAGTAATATCTTACTACGATTTCAAGAAGTTCAATCTATGTCCCAAAGATCTCAAAAACTCATAAAAAATTCCAATACGTATCGTTAACAAGAAATACAACAATTAACAAAAACAATCTGTTCAAAAATCAGTTTCGATTTAACAATTTATAACATAGATTAAAGTCTAATTTAACATGCATAACAAATCCGTTTTAAAGTCTGATTAAGTCCTAAAGACTATCTGGCATGCACAGAACACTGGTCTAAGAGAAGGAGTTAGAATATGAACTTGTCTTTGGTTTCAGTTTTGAAACCTTAAACCACCATTTTTGAGTTTTCCGACAAATTCCTAAACTGCCGTCCAACACCTCCATTGCTCTTAGTTCAACCCAGAAGCAATCCCTTCCTTCCTCCTTGAGCCTTTCTGTTTTTCTCTTAAGTCCCCCTCTGTTTTCCTCTCAAGCCACTATATACGTGAATAGGGTTTTCCAACCCTAGGCAGACATATACGGTTATATTTATAGTCGTATACATCTATAACCCTAAATTCACTAAGAGAAGGAAAAAAATAAATAAAATAAAAAATACCAACAAGTCGGGAACCTGTGAAACTATATAAAACCCTAGAATTTATAATACACCTTATATAATGAATAAAATGAAAATTCAATAATTAATAATTACTAATAATTAAACTAATCCACATATACATATATACCCATATATACATGTATAAGCATCCATGGGTATTAACCGTACCTATTTAATCCATATCATCCAATCCCATCCTAAATAAAATTAAACACTTTTAATTTAAACAATTAACTTAAACATTTAATTCAAGTCACCTGTCTTATAAATTCAATTAAACGAAAAGGCAAGTTAAACAAATAAATTAATTTAAACCATTAATGAACATCTACATAAGCATAAAATGCAATTAAAACAAAGAATTCAATTAGGTAAATAAATAGTCAAACAATTTGACAAATAATCAACTAATCAAATAAAAAAATATAATAAAACAATAAAATAAATTCCGAGACTATCTTTTTAAAATTAGGGGTATTACATTCTTCCCCCCTAACAAAAAGAATTCTGTCCTCAGAATTCGCTCTTACCTTCTTCTAATATGTCAGGAAACTGTGAGCGAATGACATCCTCCCATTCCCAAGTAAACTCAGCCTCATTATGGTGACTCCACTAGACCCACACTAAAGGGATAACCTTAATACGAAGAATCTAATCCCGACGGTCAACAATACGACACGGTGGCTCCAAATATGTTACATGCAGTTGTAACTCAATCTCCCCAACATCGATATGCTGATACCGATCCTCATGTAGCAGAAATTTCTACAACATGGAAACATATAACACATTATACACGCGATCCAAATTATCTGGAAGTGCCAACCGATATGCCACAGCTCCAACTCGATCTGTAATCATGAATGTACCGACAAACCGCAGTGATAACTTCCCAATCTTTCCAAAGCGAATTACTCCTTTCATAGGAGATACTTTGAGTAGACCCTAATCCCCAACCCGAAACTCCAATACACAAGTACAACGATCGGCATAACTCTTCTGCAGACTTTGTGTAGTACCCATGCGATCCCGAATAAGAGCAATCTTTTCAGAAGTATCCTTAATGAATTCAGGACCCAAAAATCTACTTTCGCTAACCTCTAGCCAACAAACTGGGGATCGACATAGTGGGCCATACAATGCTTTAAACGGTGCCATACCAATAGTCTTCTGGAAACTATGGTTATACGCAAAATCCATAAGTGGCAAATAATCCTCCCAGTGGCCCTTGAAGTCAAGAACAGAGGAACGGAGCATATCCTCCATGATCTGATTAACCCTCTCGGTCAGACCATCTACCTAAGGATGATAAGCAGTATTAAGATGCAACTCTATACCCAAAGTCTGCTAAAAACTCTTCTAATATCCTGACACAAAGCTCGAATCCCTATCCGATATAATAGACAATGGAATGCCATATAACTTCATAATCTCTGTAATGTAAAGTCTCACCAACTGCTCCGAAGTGAAGTCAATGCGAATAGGCAAGAAATGAGCTGATTTTGTCAACCTATCAATGATGACCCAAATGGAATTGTGATCTTTAAAAGAATTTGGCAATCCCTCCACAAAATCTATAAAAATGCTCTTTCATTTCCACTCCGGTATCGGTAGTGGTTATAGAGCTCCTGGCAGCCACTGATGATCAATCTTGACCACCTGACAAGTACTACACTGAGAGACAAAAATAGCAATGTCCTTTTTCATACCTGCATACCAAAACTACCGCTTCATATCTTGATACATCTTGTCTCATCCTGGATGAACAGAGAACTCAGAATGATGAGTCCCAGTCATCGCATCCTTCCTTAAATCATCAGCAGAAGGTACTACTAAACGTTCTTTGTACCGTAAACCTCCATCAGTCCAAACATAATAGAATGGAACTTCCTCATAAGCTATCTCTGTAATTTTGTCAATGCACTGCTGATCTGTAAGTTGCGCCATCAAAACTTTGTGAATGATAGAAGGTGTAACTACCATGCAAGCCATAAAAGCATTAGACAACTCACCAACTGTTTTCAAAGTATTCCACTCAGTGGTGAATAAAGCAAAAACACTCGCATAGGGTCGACGAGTAAGTGCATCTGCCACTACATTCGCTTTCCCTAGATGGTACTGTATAGAGAAATGATAGTCCTTCACAAACTCAAACCATCGACGCTGTCTCATATTCAGCTCTTGCTGAGTAAACAAATACTGCAGACTCATGTGATCACTAAATAATCTGAAGGACTCTCCTAACAGATAATGCCTCCAAATGCGCAAGGCAAAGACCACAACTGCTAATTCCAAGTCATGTGTTGGATAATTAAGCTAATGAGGCTTAAGCTTTCGAGATTCATATAAAATCAATCGCTTCTCCTGTATTAAAACGCATCCAAGACCTTGCAAAGAAGCATATGTATAGACAAGATACTCAATCCCGCTCTGTGGAGCAAACAGAATCGGTACAAAAGTCAACTTGCTCTTTAGCTACTCAAAAGCTTTCTGACAATGTTCATCCCAAACGAACCATACACCCTTCTTAGTTAGGTGTGTTAGTGGTCTCGCTATCTTTAAGAACCCCTGGACGAATCTATGATAATATCCTACCAATCTGAGAAAACTCCGAATCTCAGTAAGCGAAGTAGGCTGTCCCCACTAACCACTGCTAAAACCTTGGCTGGATCTACCGCTATTCCCCTTTCTGACACCATGTGACCCAGAAACTTCACTTCTTACTGCTAAAATTCACACTTATCGAACTTGGCATATAACTGGTGTTCACAAAGCGTCTATAACACTATGCGAAGATGTTTGGCATGATCATCCTCCAACTTAGAATAAATCAAAATATCATCTATGAAGACAATGACAAATTAATCTAAGAAAGCCCTGAAGACTTTATTTATTAAACACATGAAGACTGCTGGTGTGTTAGTCAACCCGAACGGCATGACACGAAACTCATAAGATCCATATCTAGTGAGAAACGCTGTCTTTAGAATATCTTGCTCCCTAACCCGAAGTTGATGATATCCAGAATGCAGATTAATCTTAGAAAAGTATGTAGCTCCCTTCAATTGATAAAAAAAATCATCAATCCTGGGCAAAGGGTACTTATTGTGAATAGTAACCTTGTTCAACTCCTTATAATCTATACACAGGCGAAGTGAACCATACTTCTTCTTCACAAACAAAACCGGTGCTCCCTAAGGTGAAATACTCATACGAATAAAACCTTGGTTGAGTAATTGCTGAATCTGATCCCTCAACTCTCGCATCTCCACTGGTGCCATCCTATATGGTGCCCTATGATAAGCACCGAATATTGCATATTTAAGCGCCCTTATTTGCATTAGTTAAGTCCATTAGTTGATAATAATGTATAGTTTAGCTTTATTTGTTTGCTTTTATCCACTTTCAGGTTGGTTCCCCCGAATATGATTAAAAGAGCGGTTTTAACAATCCTTTGAAAGATTAGAGCATGCTGTTGCTGGGGACCGTTATTTAAGCCAAGTTTCCTGAGTCAACATGTGCGTGAGTTTTGCAGCCTTGCATTAAAAATGACGGCCGTGTCACCAGACCAATCTAAATGGCTAAAGTGAGGGCTGAGTGCTCTGAAGATAAGGCTCCGCGGGCACCCGTCGCGCCACCGTGGGGGCCCGCCAATCACTCTAGAATGCTGCCTTCATCTGCGGGGCCCCACAGTAATCCACGGGCCCTAGCCGCAAGCTCCGTGGCTCTCGCCGTTTTTTCCAATAGACACCTTCGGGATGCAAGCACCCGCAGGCTCCCGCCAGTGCCCCACGGGTGCCCGCCGATCTACAGAGAGCAGATTACCTGCTCCTGATTTCTTGCTGCATTTGGTTCCCTAGTGACTTTCTGTGGTTCTCCTTCCACCTAGGGTAGTTGGAGCTCGGGATTAAGTGGTTAGAGGAAGGATTTTGGCTAGATAAGAGGGGAAAAGCTTGTATTTTTAGGATATCTCATATTTTTGCTAAGTTTTATAGAGAGAAAGTAGAGTTCTTGAGGGTTTGTGTATTTTGGGTCCTTTAGGTGCGAAAATGGAAGGCTTCCTCACTTCTTCTCCTTCCTCCATTGCTCCTATGGGTAACTAACTCCCTATCTAGAGAGGTGATGAAACCCTTCCTCGTAAGCATGTTTAAAGTTTGATTTATTTTGGGGAATGTATGTATGTATGGACCAAGTTTCATAATCTAGAGCACTTTACAATGTGTAATGAATATTATTTTGTATAAATGATCATATTGAATCAATTACTCTTGCCTTAGATTAATTTTTCTCATGGTTGTATGGCTAGCATTTTCATAGTGACAATGGAAATAAGATTATGAAATGGTTTTAATGGCATGGTTTTTGAGAAATTTGTTAAGCCATAGCTTAAGGCTTCCTTTTGATGGGTTAATCTTGTCTCTTGACTCCATATGCTTTTAACATTAGATTGAGGGCTTGATAATCTCTAACTTAGTAAGCATGTCTAAGGCTACACCCTAGTTTAGGTAGTTCAAGCATGTGAAGCTTTGATAGGTTATTCTTGCCTTGTGATTTAATGAATTTCTTGAAGATATTGTAGTAACCATGTGTTGCTATATATCATGGTTACATATATATATTATTTCCCCAAATCAATCATATATTTAGCATGTGTAAGGGGTTGGAGTGGATTCACTTCCCTAGTCCTCTCTATCTAAATTCCGTTTCTCTAAAGTTTTTGCGAATTATTGTTTTATGCACTCTTTAATTCCTAGTTTTAAGTGACAAATCAAACATAACTCTTTACACCCTTCTTCATTCTAAAAGTGATTTAAAGACCTCGCTTGCCATAAACTAGCAGTCCCAGTGGTTCGACTTACCCGACCAATAGCCCTATTTTACAATGATTTATGCTATTACAAAGGTTGATTTATAATTGACAATCGATCACCCTAGCTATAGGCGTAGTGCCTGGAGCTAAGTCAATCACAAAATCTATCTCTCGACTAGGTGGCAATCCTGGAATCTCCTGAAAAACAATCCAGAAATTTTAGTACAATTGGTATACTATCCAATTACACAGTAATTTCCTCCTCTGTTTCCTTCTCCACATAGAACAAATACGTGCTAGTGACCCTGTTCTAACGTGGCATAGCGACGACGTACGTATCCTGACCAGGTATGGTGAATATAATAGACCTATCATAACAATTAACTTGGGCATAGTAGTGAGATAACTAATCCATCCCAAGTATCACATCATAAGTGTACATGTCCAGGACTAGTAGATTAGTTAGAAATCTGAGTCTACCAATATCTAGTGTCACAGGCCCATCACTCTTATATAAAATGGCAATATTGCCTAAAGGTGTAGAAATACCATGAGGTCTATCACATACTCACGTCGTCATCCCAGATAAAGCAACAAAAGATTTAGATACAAATGAGTGTGTAGCACCCGTATCAAATAAAACATAACCCTGGGAACTATGAATAAGAAACATACCCTCAATAGCCTGAGGTGCCTGAACATCTTGTGGCATGGGGTTGTACACCCTACCATAATGCAACTGCTGTGGTGCCTGTCCCTGAGGTTGTAGTGGTGCTGGTAAAGCTGGATATGTCTGTCACTAAATTCGTGGAACCTGTGGAGCAGGTAAAGGTACTTATGCCCTCTGTCCCTGCTGCACATGCTGTCGCTGTCCCTGTCTTGCTTTAGGACACTGGCTAGAAGTATGACCAAACTCTCCACACGTATAGCAACTACCCTGGAAAGTACCAAATGACCTCCTCTGTTGGTTAGCCTATGGCTGACCCTGTTCTGCCTGTGGTCCCCCATTCTGCTGCCTCTGAACAGGTGCCCCATCCCTATGAGCATCTGGACCACCCCTATGCTTCTTCCAAGAATGTTGTCCCTGGAATTTGCCTTCGTCATTCTATCGGTGCCCATTGCCATTTCCTTTCTCAGCTGACTGATTAGTAGAGTCTCTGTCACCCCGTTTCTCACCTTTAGCCGATCTGAAGTCCACGGTCAATTGGTACTGCTGTAGAGTGGTGTCTACCACCTGAGTATAAGTAATATAGGTTGGACTACCTGTAATAGCTCGCTTAATAGACCACGTCAGTCCCTTAACAAAACTATTACATTTTTTTTTCCTCTGTATCCACCTCATCTGGTGCAAAAAGAGACAAACGCGTGAACTGCTACTCATACTCTGCCACTATCATGTTCCCCTGTTATAGATTAAGGAACTTTATCTTCATAGCTGTCCTAACTACATAAGGAAAGTACTTCTCATTGAAGCAAGCACTGAACTGATCATAAGTCAATGAAATCCTCTCATCTGTGGTGGTAACTGACTCCCACCACTATAGTGCATCTCCAACCAGCTTGAATGTAGGAAACATCTACTTCTGCACCTCCGTGCACTGAACCTTACGAAGATGTCGCTCGATATCCTTCTGCCACTGATGAGCTGTTTTCGCATCGGTGGAACCTGTGAACTTAGGTGGGCTCCCTTTTGTGAAAGAACTCCTAGCCTTTTCCCAAGGACCAGTCAGAACCACTGGTGCTGGTACAAGTGCCTGCTGAACCTGTGGTTGATTCCAAAGTGCAGTTGTTACCCTTGCTTCTATAGCCCAAGCAATGAGGTCATTAATATGAGGAGGATATTCTGGATCTTTGCCCTGATCCAGAATCTGCTGAACTTCCTCCTGCTCTTCGTGAAACTGACCATCATCATCCTGAAAACCAGGCATTTGCTGCTCTTCCTCCATTTATTGACGCCGTAGGAGATCTTGCTGCCTACGTGCCATTTCCCTTCGCCGCTTATTATTCCGTCTGGTTCTAGCGTTAGCCATTCTATTAACACAGAAAAACAGACACCGGTAAGATTTAAACGGACCATAAAAGAATACAACGAATCCTAATCTTAAGCTATAAACAAGAGAATACGTTACGAGGAAGTATTAATACAATAGAATCCTAGAGACACTGAACCTCGAGTGCTTTGATACCAACTATGATACCCCTCAATTCTAGAGCCACAAGTGATCAAGTTCGAGCACAGATTTGAGGGATACCAGATAATTAATATGTAAATGAATAGGGAATACAAAAAGATTTAAAAAATAAATAATATAGGATGAAAAGAATTCTGATTATTAAATCCTTAAAAGTTATAAATTAATAAAATCCAAACTTTCCAAAACCTCCAATACGTACAACTCAAGAATCCATCTAGTGGACCCCTAAAAAATCCCATTATAAAGTAAAGTACAAAAATATAATCCAAAACTAAAACATGAAAGGAAATCCTACGTAGTCAGAGGAGTGAGTGACTATCCCTACTCAGCACGATCAAGCTCTACGCTTGGAACTGATGAACACCTGAAAAATATAAGAGTGGGTCAGGCCCACTAGCAAGTTCTACTCCACTACAATCCATGCAGAGACCCGATTCATAGATACATCCTAAATATCTCAGTATTAACTAAAATAGTTCATATATGTATAAGTACACACTATAGGACGCTCATTAGCCCATAAGTCTGTCTCAGCCTGAGTAGAGATAACATGCAAACCACACATAACGTGGGCATGTGTGCCTAGACCTACCAAGGAACAACAACTATGTCCAGTTATCTATCCTAGGCAATATACACAACCTAAACATGATCCTGAGAGTCAAGCTCATATCACAGCACCATAATCATATATATAAAATCCATTTAAAACAAGGTATGTCATTCAACTACTTATTGAACTGACATATATCTAACTAGGACTTAACTTTTATAGTTAATCCATTTCTTATTTCAGAATAGGTAGGACTTAGTATTTTGAACTAATCCATCCCTAGTATGCCACCGTCCCATACCGGTGCATACAATTCACAAATCAAATAGTTGATGTAGTAAATGATAAATATAATCATCAACCGTACTCCAAAATAAGCATAAACAAAGTCGAATATGTATATGACCATATTATGGATCCATTACAAGATTTACAAAAATGTTCCAGTCCTTTAACTCGTTAAAACAAGACTAAACATTTAAATCCTTCAAATAGTCCAATAATTGATGCAATATATGATAAATTTAAACATCAATTAATCCAATCTAAGCATACTAATTTTCCAAATAATTAACTACACCTATAACGCTGTTGAAACATGATTAACACCATTAAATCATGCAGAGAAGATTTGTTAAATACAAGCAAGAAGTTAAATTACTCATTCAATACTTAACATGCAGGTTTACCTGTTTAACTTCATGTTGTTCACGCTTAAGCATATTAACATAACTCTGCTTCCAAGTATTTTTAAATGTCTAAAACAATTATTTAGACCATTTACTGCAATTTAAAACAATTCCAGAATACCCTAATTGGCCAAACAGAGCTCAAACCACAAAAAACCAAAAACTGGAGAAGAAGCTACCTCCCAAAACAAGGGAGCGAGCTCTCCCCTTGGTGGAGACAGCTCTGCCCCATGGGGAGCCAGCTATACCCCTTATGGATCCAGCTCCATCCTTGTGAGAGCCGGCTCTCTCATCCCTAGAGCCGGCTCCCTCCCTTGGAGAGCCGGCTCTCTCCTTTTGAGAGTCGTAACCTGATTCTCGATCCTCGTCCTCGTCTCTGGTGGTGTTTAAACCCTTCTGTAATATCTTTTTATGGTTTCAAGAAGTTCAATTTATGTCCCAAAGATCTTAGAAATGCATAAAAATTCCAATACGGGTCATTAACAAGAAATAAAAACAATTAACAGAAACAATCTGTTCAAAAATCAGTTTTGATTTAACAATTTATAACATAGATTAAAGTCTGATTTAACTTGCATAACAAATCCGTTTTAAAGTCTGCTTAAGTCCTAGAGACTATCTGGCATGAACATAACACAGGTCTAAGAGAATGAGTTAGAATATGAACTTGTCTTCGGTTCAGTTTTGAAACCTTAAAGCACCGTCTCTGAGTTTTCTGACAAATTCCTAAATTGTCGTCCAACACCTCCATTGCTTTTGGTTCAACCCAGAAGCAATTCCTTCCTTCCTCCTTGAGCCTTTCTGTTTTTCTCTCAAGTCCCCCTTTGTTTTCCTCTCATGTCTCTCTCCATTTTCCTCTCAAGTCACTATGTATGTGAATAGGGTTTTCCAACCCTAGACAGACATATACGGTTATATTTATAGGTGTTTACATCTCTAACCCTAAATACACTAAGAGAAGGAAAACAAAAAATAAAATAAAAAATACCACCAAGTTGGCAACCCGTGAAATTATATAAAACCCTAGAATTTATAATACACCTTATATAATGAATAAAATTAATATTCAATTATTAATAATAATTACTAATAATTAAACTAATCCACATATACATATATACCCATATATACATGTATAAGCATCCATGGGTATTAATCGTACCCATTTAATCCATATTATCCAATCCCATCCTAAATAAAATTAAACACTTTAAATTAAACAATTAACTTAAACATTTAATTCAAGTCACCTATCTTATAAATTCAATTAAACAAAAAGGCAAGTGAAACAAATAAATTAATTTAAACCATTAATGAACATCCACATAAGCATAAAATGCAATTAAAACAAAGAATTCAATTAGGCAAATAAAAATCAAACAATTAGACAAATAATCAACTAATCAAATAAAAAAAAAACGTAATAAAATAGTAAAATAAATACCGAGACTATCCTTTTAAAATTAGGGGTATTACAAATGCCGTATTCAGAATTAGTTAGGAATTAGTACTCTTTTGATCTTTTCTTTACTTTATTTTATTTTGGTTACTTATTGTGTTTGTTCTTGATGAACTAGGTACTTAGAGCCAAGGAAACAAAACAAAGGAACTTCAAAGCAAAGAAGTAGGCTAAGCTAAGCAAAGCATAAAAAGCAAAAACAAACGAAAAATATTTTGCAAATCAAAGCAAGGAAAATGGCTAAAAATAATTTGAAGTTACTTAAGGACCTTTTGTGAGCTTTCATAACTCTCTTTACTTAGTTAAATCGTCAGCCCACGTGGAGGCAATTCTTATTTGCTTAGTTAAATCGTCGGCCCACATGGAGGTAATTTATTTCTTGCATTTGTTGAAAGCATGAGAGTATGGGATCAATGTATGTGGAGGATTGTTGTTTATTGCTTTGTGTTGTGAAGGATGAGTGCTTGTTTTTTGCTGTTTTTGTTGGTGTGTTGCTTGAGTTTTGTACGGTCTTTGCCTACCCTTCATCCTAGCCACTCCAATAGAAAATCTAGAGGGTAATCTTGGTCATCTAGACCCGAATTTCATGGAACATCTTCCTTTCAACCAATTTCCTCCTGGAGTTCAAGCTTCAATTCCTCCAATGATCCTTCGTGATCATTACAATTTTCATGAGTACCATGCACCAAATTATATCATGCTCCCTAATTTTGGAACCGATCAATATGAAATTAAGCCTGAGACTATTCAAATGTGTCAACTTTTCTATAGCTTAGATGATGAGGAACCATATAAACATTTTGATAAATTTCTTGAAATATGCTCCACTATGAAATACATGAATGTTCCAGAAGAAGTCCTTAGGTTGCTTCCCTTCCATTTCACTTTAAAAAATAAGGCAAAACATTAGTTCAGCAATTTGGGGGCAAATTTAATAACATCTTGGACAAAAATGAAAAATGAATTTTTAAAAAGATTTTACCCCGTGAGCTTGACCAATCCAATGAGAACCGCTATTAGAGAATTTTCTCACAGGGAGGGAGAGCTTTTGCATGAGGCTTCGGAGAGATTGAATGACTTACTACGGAAATGTCCACATCATGACATTCCAAAATGGTAAGTGGTTCAATATTTCTGTGAAAGCCTATCCGATACTCATAAGGACATAGTTGATGCTTCATGTGGAGGTTCATACTTTGGGAAACATGAAGATGATGTTTGGCACCTTTTTTAATAAATGAGTGAAAATTCTTTGCATAAATTTCTAACTTCTTGGATAGTCATCATTTTATTGGAAAAAGGAAAATTTTGAAGGTGTGTCAAGTTGAAAATCTAATGCAGATTGTACCCAAGGTCAAAACTCTCACTAAAAGACTTGATCAATTTCTATTAAGTCAAAAACCGGCTACCCAATCATCTTCTTTTCATCATCTTCATCATTCTTGTGATCCTTGCATGACATGTTCAAGTGTATTGCATATTACTTCCAATTGTCCCCATGTACATGCGCTTAATGAACACTTTGAACAAGTCAATGCCACATTTGTTCACCCTCATTCAAATGTTTATGTTCCAGTGTGGAGTGAAAATTCAAGTCATTTTCAAGCTAAAAATTTTCAAAGTCGATATGTTCTTCCTCATAAAAGACATAAAGGTTCTCAAGGATTTGTTTCTTCTTATCATCAAATAATGAACCACTATTCTCATCCTCAAGTTTATAATTCTCAAAATTGCTTTCATCATCCTTAATCACTTTTTAGTAATTCCACATTTGAAGACAAGGTTTCGGTGGCTTTGGGTAGATTGGAAGTGAACACTAAATTGTTACATTCTCATTCTCAATCGATATCAAAACTTGAATCCAAAATTGAGATGATAGCTAATTCCTTGAATGAAAGAGAGATTGGTAAACTACCTAGCCAACTTAAAAGAAACCCAAAAGCCCAATACTTAGTGGAAGCAAATCCTACATCGGGGTGCCCTTCCCAAGAGCAAGTGCAAGCCATTACTACTTTGAGAAGTGGTAAGCAAATTGAAAATAGGGTGGAAAAACCAAGTAAAGATAGTAGACTGGTGCAAACTAAAGTTAGCACCCATCCTGTAATACCCCTAATTTTAAAAGGATAGTCTCGATAGTTTATTTTATGATTTTAATGTAATTTTCGTATTTTTATGATTTTATTTGGCTGTTTGCTTATTTGTTTTAAATGTGGTTAATTGATTGAGTTAATTGCAGTATTTGTTTTATTTATTTGTTATATTTTTTAAAATTATTTAATTAAGTATTTGTTTTAATTATATATGTCTTAAATATATGTTTACGTGCAAATTTGATTTAATTGTTTTATTGTTTTTATTATAATATTTTTTTTAGGGTTTTAGGTTCTTCATGTGATACCCCTTAGATCCAAGACACGGGTTGATCAGACCCAAGCCCAAACCCGAGGGAATATCAAACAATTAATATATAAACGAACACAGATTACAAAACGAAATAAGAAATAAATAAAAGCTTAATGAATTCTAAAATAAAAACCTTTCAAATTAAATACTTAGAAAATTCAATAAACCAAAACCTCCAATAATTTAAAAAACTCGGGAATCCATCTCTAGTGGACCCCTAATAAAAATCCAAATTTAAATGAAACTACTAAAAGAGTATCTAAAGTAAACCATAGAGAGAAGTTCTACATCATCGGAAGAGTGAGTGATAGTCTCTACTCAGCATGATCAAGCCTATGACAAGAACTGTCGAACACCTGAAAAATATGGGTCAGGCCCACTAACAAGTTTTATCCTACTATGATCCAAGCAGAGACTTGATAAGCATGTACATCCTAACCAACTCAACAATAACTATATAGTCCGTAAATATATATATATATACATATATATTCACACTAAAGGACTCTCACTAGACTACAAGCCGGTCTCAATCTGAATAGAGGCAACATGCAAAATGCATCTGAAGTGGGCATGTATACCTAAGCCTAAAGGGGTACACCTCCAACCATCATAGCCAGCTATGCATCCCAATGTATAAACGCGCCCTAACCATCGATCCTAAAACACAAGCTCATAACGAGGTACCATAACAATATATTTAAAATCCATCCAAAATCCATAGTAATGCCACTCAACCATTCGTTACCTTAACACTACAAATCAATAGGATTTAACTTTTAGTTAATCCATTCCTTAATTCCATAGTAGGTAGGACCTAGCGTTTTTGAGCTAATCCCCCTAGTATGCCACCATCCCATACCGGTGCATACAATCCATCCATCCAGCAGTTGATAATACAGACAAGGAATGTAAATATCAACTAATCCATACATCTAATAATTAATAATTAAAATATCAAATATAAACATCAATTGTTCCATACTAAGCATGATAAAATTTTGTAATGTAACAGATTTATTTGGTACTACTCTACAAAGTCGAATAACTGATAATACATATTATACATGTAAACATCAATTCATTCCAAATAAGCATAAATAAATATATAAATTCACATGCTTATTTATAACACTGGAACATGATTTAAACTATAAAATCATTCCCGAAAAATTGCTAAAATAATGTTGAACAATTTTAAGCCTCCACATTTAAAACAGTTTACCAATTTGCGTAAGAATTTTATACTGTTCAAACTATAATACACGATAATTAATTATGCATTAATAAGGCCCTTGGGAGTTTTAAATAAGCTCAGGACACCTTTGAGAACCTCCAGTATAGCTTCTAATTAAACTGGAACATCAAAATCCAAGTACAAGAGTAAAATCCATCGCTGAAATTAAAAACAAATTGAAAATTCACAAAGGAGCAGGCTCCAAAAACATGTAGAGCAGGCTCCAATTTAAGGTAGAGGAGGCTCAAATTTTAGGAAAAGGAGACTCAACTTAGGTAGAGGAGGCTCAACTTTTTGGGTAGAGGAGGCTCAACTTAGGTAGAGGAGGTTCAACTTTTTGGGTAGAGGAGTCTCAACTTAGGTAGAGGAGGCTTAACCTTTTAGGTAGAGGAGGTTCAACTTAGGTAGAGGAGGCTCAACCTTTTGGGTAGAGCAGGCTCAACTCCCTTAGAGCCGCCTCTACATCATGTGGAACCGCTTCCACTCTTCCCAACCTTCGTCTTCCCCGACGCCGGCTGTTTTCTGACTTTCTAATTGTCCTTGCTAAGGTTCCTAACCCTCTGTTCTAGGTTCCAGACAGTCCCAACAATTTATTAAATTCATTTTGCATCAATTAACATCAATTAAAACATGAATTGTGCAAGGAAATTTACAAACAAGCAAACACCAATTCATGTAAAGGCATACTGCTATAATTGAAATTAACATGCGAACCAGATTAATCTTTATTGTCTATTTACTCCTAGAGTTGTGTTAGGCATGTAAAGAACATGATTCAAAGAAAGAGAGTTAGGAATAGAATTTGCCTTTGGGATTTCAGTTCAAAATCTCAACGTCGTCTTCCTAAGGTTTCCGGTGAACGCTCTATCTTCTCTTTCTGTCTTCTCATTGGTTCAACCTTCGAACACACCCCTTTAATCTCTCTTTGGTTTAGCCTTAGTCCTAGCTAAACCCTAAACAAAGTATTCTATTTCTCTTTGTTTCTCTCCGTCTTTCTGTGTACGTGAACAGGGTTTACAAACCCTTGGCATACAGTTCTATTTATAGGCTTCACTAAAAACCCTAATTCTAGTTTAATTTAGAGACGAGAAAAGAACCATTCATATTATATCTAAGTCGGCTAACCATAAAGAAACTAAAACCCTAAAAAAAAAATAATAAAACAATTAAATCAAATTTCCACGTAAACATATATTTAAGACAGAAAATAATTAAAACAAATACTCAGTTAAATAATTCAAATAAATACAACAATTAAATAAAACAAATATTGCAATTAACTCAATTAATTAACCACAATTAAAATAAATAAGTAAACAGCCAAATAAACGCATAAAAATGCAAAAATTACAATAAAACCATAAAATAAACTACCGAGATTATCCTTTTAAAAGGAATTTCGTCCCTAGAATTCTTCCCCCCTAACAAAAGGAATTTCATCCCCGGAATTCACTTTTACCTTCTTCCAATATTTCAGAAAACTGCGAGCGCTTGTTGTGATGAATTTGATCCCGACGGTCAACAATATGACAAGGTGGCTCCAAATACGTTGTATCCAGCTGCAACTCAATCTCCCCAACATCGATATATTGATACCGATCCTCATCGCGCAGAAATTTTCGCAACATTGAAACATAGAACACATTGTGTACACGATCCAAATTATCCGTAAGTGCTAACCAATAAGCTACAATACCAACTCAATCTGTAATCATGAATGGACCGAAAAACTGTGGTGACAATTTCTCTTTCTTCCCAAAGTGCATTACTCCTTTCATAAGATACACTTTGAGCAGTGATAAGCGTTGAATACTGTGTATTCAAGCGCCCTAAATTACATTAACAAAGTCCATTAATTGATTATTTTATGTAAATTAACTCCATTTGAATGTTTTTGTGCATTTTCAGGTTAAAGTGCAAAAAGGAAGCAAAAACGATGCCTTGTGGAATTTTGAACAAAAAGGGTGCCAATTCTGAATTTCTGGCAGCAGTAGAACCTGAATTTTGTCACCATTTTTGACCTAGTAAACTCAAGAACTGGACTTCCATCATAAGATGAAAGATTTAGAGCTCTGAATCAGCTTTCCAAATCTTTGAGCGGTTCGTCATTCTTAGTTTGGAGCAGAGAGTTATGATCTTCTTAATAGAGGTGCGCAGAACTGCCTGGCAGCACTGAAGTACTGTCTTTCTCCCCATTTTTGACCAACCAGACTTGAGAATTGCGTCTTCATCAAAACATGAAGTTTTTAAAGAACTGAATCGCCTCTCCAAATCTTCCAACAGATCATCATTCGGAGTTCGGGCCACAAAGTTATAGCATTTTTACTAAAGTAGGTCAGTGCTGAGCAAGAAGAGCATGTTGCACATTACACTAATTTAGAGTGCTCGAGACCACTCTTCGAGTGCTCGAAAATCAGGCAGATTGCACTCGGAAATGGCTCAATTTCAGCCACTTGCACATTGGTTTCCTCAATGCCATCTTCCTTCTTTATGAAGTGGTTGGAGGTGTTCCTTGGAGGAGGGAGAGCCTTGACTTGAGCTTGAGAAGAGAGAGGAAGTTTCTACAAGATTAGAGGAGAGAGAAGAGAGCAAAAGAGGTGTGTTCTTCAAGCTCCAAGAAGGTTGCACGAAAATGGCCATGAAGATGGAGCTTCTTCCTTCTTCTAGCTTAGCAATGGGTAACTAACTCTTTCTCTATAGAGGTGATGAAGTCCCTCCCTTGTAAGCATGTCCTAGGGTAGTCTATACTGGGGGATTGCAATGTATATTTATGGTCTTTTTCATAGCTAAGAGCACTTCATTTGGTGTAATGAATGTTTATATATGTATGGATGATTTCTTCAAGCTCATTATCTTATGTTAGGTGATGTCTTGTATTAATCTTTTTGCTTGAGTTTACATGGTGAGAATGGAAATAAGGTTCTGAAATGATTTAATGGCATGTTAATAGGTGACTTTGATAGACCATTGCTTAGGAAATCCTTTGATGGTGTATGCTTAATCTCTAGCTCCATGTGCTTCATCATTTTGTCAAGAATTTGATAGTCTTTCATTTTAGTAAACGTGTATAAGCTACACCTTAGTTAGGTAGTCTCAACATGTTTACCCTTTTGATGGATTATACTTGTTTGAGACCTAATATACCTTTTGATTACTTACATGGCAACTATGTGTTGCTATGTAGTTCTTGACCATCATATGTTGTTTTTCCCCTAATATAGGTCTAATCTAGCATGTGTATAGGGATGGAGGTGGATTCACTTCCTTAGTCTTCTTTACTCATCTTTCATCTCTTAAATTCTTGTAAGTTTTTCATTAATGCATATTTCAATTCATAGTATAAGTGACAAACCAACATAGTATAAGTGACAAACCAACAAAACTCTATATACCCCCTCATCATTCTAAAAGTAATCTAGACTCTTAGGTTGCCATAGACTAGCGCAGTCCCAGTGGTTCGACTTACCCGACCAATAGCCCTATTTTACAATGATTTGTGCTATTGCGAAGGTTGATGTATAGTTGATCAACCGATCAAGTAGAACTTGATCCCCAACCTGAAACTCCAAAGCACGAGTGTGACGATCTGCATAACTCTTCTGCCTACTCTGGGCAGTATGCATACGATCCCTAATAAGAGCGATCTTCTCCGAAGTATCCTTGACAAACTCCGGACCCAAGAATCTAATCTCGCCAACCTCTATCCAACAAATAGGCGATCGACATTTTCGGCCATATAATGCCTCAAATGGTGGCATACCAATAGTCTTTTGGAAACTATTGTTATATGAAAACTCCACAAGTGGCAAATAATCCCCCTAGTGGCCCTTGAAATCAAGAACACACGAACAAAGCATATCCTCCATGATCTGATTAACATGCTCGGTCTCACAATCTATCTGAGGATGATAAGTAGTGCTAAGGTGTAATTCTATACCCAAAGCCTGCTGAAAACTCTTCTAAAATCCTGACGCAAAGCTCGAATCCCGGTCCGATATAATAGACAACGGAATGCCATGTAACTTTACTATCTCTGTAATGTAAAGTCTCGCCAACTGCTCCGATGTGAAGTCAGTGCGAATAAGCCAAAAAATGAGTTGATTTAGTCAATCTATAGTCAATGACCCAAATGGAATTGTGATCCTTGAAAGAATTTGGCAACCTCTCCATAAAATCTGTATAAATGCTCTCCCATTTCCACTCCGGTATCAGTAGTGGCTGTAGAGCTCCTGGCGGCCTCTGATTATCAATCTTGACCATCTGACAAGTACTACTTTGAGAAACAAAAAAACAATGTCCCTTTTCATACATGCCCACCAAAACTGCCACCTTCATATCCGGATACATCTTGTCACCTCCTGGATAAACAGAAAACTCAGAATGATGAGTCTCAGTCATCACATCCTTCCTCAAATCATCAGTAGAAGGTACCACCAACTGCCCCTTGTACCTTAAACCTCCATCAGCCCCAACCTAGTAAAAGGGAACCTCCTTAGAAGTTATCTCTGTAATTTTGTCAATGCACTGTTGATCCTTAAGTTGTGTCTGCAAAACCTTGTGAATGATAGAGGGTGTAACTACCATGCAAGTCATAAAAGCATCTGAAAATTTATCAACCTTCTTCAATGCATTCCACTCAGTAGTGACTTGAGTGGAAAGACTACCAATAGGTTGGCGACTGAGTGCATCTGCCACCACATTCGTTTTCCCTGGATGGTACTATATAGAGAAATGATAGTTTTTCACAAACTCTAACCATCTGCGCTGTCTCATATTCAGCTCCCGCTCAGTGAACAAATACTGCAGACTCTTATAATCGCTAAATAATTTGAAGGACTAACCCAACAGATAATGCCTCCAAATACGTAAGGCAAAGACCACAGCTGCCAACTCCAAATCATGTGTTAGGTAATTAAGCTCAAGA
The DNA here is from genome assembly GCF_030987335.1 of Cornus florida. Classification (NCBI taxonomy): domain Eukaryota; kingdom Viridiplantae; phylum Streptophyta; class Magnoliopsida; order Cornales; family Cornaceae; genus Cornus; species Cornus florida. The sequence goes on from NW_026775578.1 coordinate 72,784,016, forward strand.
GGCTTAAGCTTCCGAGATCCATATGAAATCAGTCGCTCCTCCTGTATCAAACACATCCAAGACCTTGCAAAGAAGCATCTGTGTAGACAAGATACTCTATCCCGCTCTGTGGAGTAGACAGAACCGGTGCAGAAGTCAACTTAGTCTTTAGCTCATCAAAAGCTTGCTGACAGTGTTCATTCAACACGAACCGTACACCTTTTTTTTAGTCAAATGATTAAGTGGTCCCGCTATCTTTGAGAACCCTTGGATGAACCTACAATAGTATCCTGCCAATCCGAGGAAACTCCAAATCTCAGTAGGTGAAGTAGGTTGTCCCCACTCAACCACTGCTGGAACCTTGGCTGGATCTACCACTATTTCCCTTTCTGACACCAAGTAACTTCACTTCCCGCTGCAAAAATTCACACTTCTTGAACTTGGCATATAACTGGTGCTCACGAAGCATCTGCAACACTATACAAAGATATGTTGCATGATTGTCCTTCGACTTAGAATAAATCAGAATATCATCAATGAAGACAATGACAAACTGATCTAAATAAGCCCTGAAGACTATGTTCATCAAATCCATGAAGATTACTGGTGTGTTCATCAATCCAAACGGCATGACATGAAACTCATAAGAAAACACTGTCCGAAGAACATCCTGCTCCCTAACCCGAAGTTGATGATACCCAGAACGCAGATCAATCTTAGAGAAGTATGTAGGTCCCTTCAATTGATCAAAAAGATCATCAATCCTAGGCAAAGGATACGTATTACGAATAATAACCTTGTTCAACTCCCTGTAATCTATACATAGGCGAAGTGAACCATCCTTCTTTTTCACAAACAAAACTGGTGCTCCCCAGGGTGAAGTACTTCTACAAATAAAACCCTGGCTAAGTAATTACTAAATCTGATCCCTCAGCTCTCGTATCTCCACTGGTGCCATCCTATATGGTGCCCTAGCAATAGGCGTAGTGCCTGGAGCTAAGTCAATCATAAAGTCGATCTCTCAACTAGGTGGCAACCCTGGAATCTCCTAAAAAATATCTGAAAAGTCTTATACAATTAGTATGCAATCCAATGACACAGTAACCTCCTCTTCCGTTTCCTCCTCCACATAAAACAAATAAGTGCTATTAACACCGTTAGAACATGGCATAGCGATGATGTACAGATCCTGACCAGGTATGGTAAATACAATAGACCTATCATAACAATTAAATTGGGCGTGGTAGTGTGATAACCAGTCCATCCCAAGTAATACAATATAAGTGTGCATGTCCAGTACCACTAGATTGGCTAGAAATTCGAGCCTGCAAATATCTAGTGTCACTAACTAAACTATCCAAACCAGAATGCTGAATACTCAGGAGAGCAAAACACGAAAAAAAATATACAAAACACTCTGAAATCAACTCATAGTCAAAATATCACTCTATCCTAAGATTTCTTCCTTTAATATCAAACATACCATATTGATTTACATAAGTTCTTTAAAAAGCTTCCTGGTAATCGTCCCGTCTCAACACAACGTGCATACAAGCAAATATTTGTTTGCCTATCCAAACACTAATCACTCCACTGTAATAATCATTTATTATCGTAACAGACACATTCCAATATAGTTCAATAAAACCATATGTGTATAAATCACAAAAATGCTATCATAAAACACAATAAAGATAACCAAAACCGCTAGTTCACTTTATTAAGAACTTTTTTAAATCATAAACCTCCAAAAGAATAATTGTCAAATATTCTTCAAAATACTACTAGCGCACGTGTTTAAATTCGTACTTCACTTTTACTAATATCGCCACTACTACTAGTAATTAAATCTACTTTTTAAAAGTGTCATCCTCCTTGTGATTCGGTACCCTCCTGCTCGGATAACCCGGTATACCTTCGTCTAGGACACTGCCTGGAAGTGTGACCAGACTCTCCACAAGCATACCAAGTACCTCGAAAAGTACCAATTGGCTTCCTCTATTGGTTTGACTATGGCCGATCCCGTCCTGCCTATGGTCTCCCATTCTACTATCTCTGAGCTAACCTAGGACAATGTTTAGCTGTATGCCTATTATATCCATAAGCAAAACAATAAACTTTAAACACATTCTGCACCACTGGTATTGATTCTGGTGTCTGCTGAACGTGTGGCTGATGCTGAAATGCAGTTGTTACGCCTACAGTTACAGCCTGAGCAATGATGAAAACTAACTGAGGAGAATACTCTGGAATCCTGCCCTGATTATAAGCCTGATCCTGAGACTCCTGACTATGCTAAACTTCCTCATGCTCAATGTGTAACTGACCATCTTCCCCCTACTCCTCTTAAAACCTAGGCAGTTGTTGCTCTTTTTCCTTTAGTTGATGTTGTAGGCGATCTTACCGTCTACGTGCCGCTCTCCTTTACCGGCTGTTTCCTTATATGTTCTGTCTTCTTCTAGCGTTAACCATTCTGTAAACACAGAAAGACAGACATCAATACGATTTTAAACAGAACCGTATAGGAATATAACGAATCCTAAACTTAAGCTCTAATCAAGAGAAAACGCTACGCGAAAGTCTTATACGATATAACCCTAGAGACACTTGAACCTGGAGTGCTCTGATACCAACTGTGATAACCCTCAGATCCGAGACATGGGTTCATCAGGCCCAAGCCCAAACCTGAGACAATATCAAACAATTAATATTTAAACGAACACAGATTACAAAATGAAATAAGAAATAAATAAAAGCTGAATGAGTTCTAAAATAAAAACCTTTCAAATTAAATACTTAGAAAATCCAATAATCCAAAACCTCCAATAGTTTAAACAACTCGGGAATCCATCTCTAGTGGACCCCTAATAAAAATCCAAACTGAAATGAAACTATTAAAAGAACATCCAAAGTAAACCATGAAGAGAAGTCCTACGTCGTCGGAAGAGTGAGTGATAGTCTCTGCTCAGCACAATCAAGCCTACGACTGGAACTGTCGAACACCTGAAAAATAGAAGTGGGTCAGGCCCACTAACAAGTTCTATCCTACTACGATCCAAGCAGAGACTCGATACGCATGTACATCCCAAATAACTCAACAATAACTATATAGTCCGTAAATATATATATATATATATATATATATATTCACACTAAAGGACTCTCACTAGACTACAGGCCGGTCTTAACCTGAATAGAGGCAACATGAAAAACGCACTTAAAGTGGGCATGTATACCTACGCCTAATAGGGTACAGCTCTAACCATCATAGCCAGCTATGCATCCCAATGCATATACGCACCCTAACCATCGATCCGGAGACTCAAGCTCATATCGAGGTACCATAACAATATATTTAAAATCCATCCAGAATCCGTAGTAGTGCCGCTCAACCATTCGTTGCCTTGACACTACAAATCAATAGGATTTAACTTTTAGTTAATCCATTCCTTAATTCTATAGTACGTAGGACTTAGCGTTTTTAAGCTAATCCCCCTAATATGCCCCAACCCATGCTGGTGCATACAATCTATCCATCCAGCAGTTGATAATATAGGCAAGGAATGTAAATATTAACTAATCCATACATCTAATAATTGATAATTAAAATATCAAATACAAACATCAATTGGTCCATAATAAACATGATAAAATTCTGTAATGTAACAGAATTATTTGATACTATTCCACAAAGTCTAATAACTGATAATACATATTATACATGTAAACATCAATTCATTCAAATAAGCATAATAAAATATACAAATTCATATGCTTATTTATAACACTAGAACATGATTTAAACTATTAAAATCATTCTTGAAAAATTGCTAAAACAATGTTGAACAATTTTAAACCTCCACCTTTAAAACAATATACCAATTTGTGTAAGAATTTTATACTGTTCAAACTATAATACACAGTAATTAATTATGCATTAATAAGGCTATTGGGAGTTTTAAATAAGCTCAGGACACGTCTAAGAACCTCCAGTATAGCTTCTAATTAAACTGGAACATCAAAATCCAAGTACAAGAGCAAAATCCATCGCCGAAATAAAAAACAAATTGAAAATCCACAAAGGACTAGGCTCCAAAAAGATGTAGAGCAAGCTCCAATTTAAGGTAGAGGAGGCTCAACTTAGGTAGAGGAGGCCCAACTTTTTGGGTAGAGGAGGCCCAACTTTTTGGGTAGAGGAGGCTCAACTTTTTGGGTAGAGGAGGCTCAACTTAGGTAGAGGAGGCTCAAATTTTTGGGTAGAGGAGGCTCAACTTAGGTAGAAGAGGCTCAACCTTTTGGGTAAAGGAGGATCAACTCCCTTGGAGCCGCCTCTACATCATGTGGAGCCGCCTCCACTCTTCCCAACCTTTGTCTTCCCCGACGCTGGCTGTTTTCTGACTTTTTGATTGTCCTTGCTAAGGTTCCTAAGCCTTTGTTCTAGGTTTCAGACAGTCCTAACAATTTATTAAATTCATTATGCATCAATTAACATCAATTAAAACATGAATTATGTAAGGAAATTTACAAACAAGCAAACACTAATTCATGTAAAGGCATACTGTTATAATTGAAATTAACAGGCGAACCAGATTAATCTTTAATGTCTACTTACTCCTGGAGTTGTGTTAGGCATGTAAAGAACATGAGTCAAAGAGAGAGAGTTAGGAGTAGAACTTGCCATTGAGATTTTAGTTCAAAATCTGAGTGTTGTCTTCCTAAGGTTTCCGGCGAACGCTCTGTCTTCTCCTTGGTTCAACCCTCGAAGACACCCCTTTAATCTTTCCTTGGTTTAGCCTTAGTCCTAGCTAAACCCTAAACAAAGTATTTTATTCCTCTCTGTTTCTCTCTATCTCTCTGTATAGTGAACAGGGTTTAGAAACCCTTGGCATACAGTTCTATTTATAGGCTTCACTAAAAACCCTAATTCTAGTTTAGTTTAGAGAGGAGAAAAGAACCATTCCTATTATATCTAAGTTGGCTAACCGTGAAGAAACTAAAACCCTAAAAAAAAATAATAATAAAAATAATAAAACAATTAAATCAAATTTTCTCGTAAACATATATTTAAGATAAAAAATAATTAAAACAAATACTCAATTAAATGATTCAAATAAATATAACAATTAAATAAAATAAATACTGTAATTAACTGAATTAATTAACTACAATTAAAACAAATAAGCAAACAGCCTAATAAACCCATAAAAATGCAAAAATTACATTAAAACCATAAAATAATGTACCGAGATTATCCTTTTAAAATTAGGGGTATTACACTTCACGTTTAGCTGACTTAGATATAATATGAATGGTTCTTTTCCTATCTCTAAATTAAACTAGAATTAGGGTTTTCAGTGAAGCCTATAACTAGAACTATATGCCAAGGGTTTGTAAACCCTGTTCACGTACATAGAGAGATGGAGAGAAATAAAATACTTTGATTAGGGTTTAGGTAGGACTAAGGCTAAACCAAGGAAAGATTAAAGGGGTGTATTCGAGGGTTGAACCAAGGAGAAGACAGAGTGTTCGCCGGAAACCTTAGGAAGACAACGCTGAGATTTTGAACCGAAATCTCAAAGCCAAGTTCTATTCCTAACTCTTTTTTTTTTACTCGTGTTCTTTACATGCCTAACACAACTCCAGGAGTAAATAAACATTAAAGATTAATCTGGTTCGCATGTTGATTTCAAATATAACAGTATACCTTTACATGAATTGGTGTTTGCATGTTTGTAAATTTCCTTGCATAATTCACGTTTTAATAGATGTTAATTGATGCATAATGAATTTAATAAATTTTTGGGACTGTTTGGAACCTAGAACAGAGGGTTAGTAGCCTTACCAAAGACAATCAGAAAGTCAGAAAATAGCCGGCGTTGGGGAAGACGAAGGCTCGGAAGAGTGGAGACGGCTGCACACTTTATAGAGGTGGCGCCACTGAAGTGGAGCCGGCTCCACATGATGTAGAGGCGGCTCCAAGGGAGTTAAGCCAGCTCTACTTAAAAGTTGAGCCTCCTCTACCTAAGTTGAGCCTCTTTTACCTAAAAGTTAAGCCCACTCTACCTAAAAGTTGAGCCTCCTCTACCTAAGTTGAGCCTCCTCTATCTAAAAGTTGAGCCCCCTCTACCTAAGTTGAGCCTCCTCTGCCTAAAGGTTGAGCCTCCTCTACCTTACATTAGAGCCCGCTCTACATCTTTTTGAAGCCTGCTCCTTTGTGGATTTTCATTTTTTTTTTAATTTTTTTTTATTTTTAATTTCAGCAATGGATTTTACTCCTATACTTGGATTTTGATGTTCCAGTTTAATTAGAAGCTATACTGGAGGTTCTTAGAGGTGTCCTGAGCTTAATTAAAACTCCCAAGAGCCTTGTTAATGCATAATTAAATACCTTATGTTATAGTTTGAACAGTATAAAATTCTTACACAAATTGGTATACTGTTTTAGATGTGGTGGATTAAAATTGTTCATCATTGTTTTAGCAATTTTTTAAAAATGATTTTATAGTTTAAATCATGTTCTAGTGTTATAAATAAACATGTGAATTTATATATTCTATTATGCTTACTTGGAATTAATTGATGTTTACATGTAGGATCTGTATTATCAATTACTGGACTAGGCGGAGTTGTATCAAATAAGCCTGTTAAATTACAAGATTTTATCATGCTTAGTATGGAACAATTGATGTTTATATTTGATATTTTAATTATCAATTATTGGATGTATGGATTAGTTGATACTTGTTTGTATTATCTACTACTAGATGGATGGATTATATGCACCGGTATGGGACGGTGGCATACTAGGGGGATTAGCTCAAAAACGCTAAGTCCTACCTACTATGGAATTAAGGAATGGATTAACTAAAAGTTAAATCTTATTGATTTGTAGCGTCAAGGCAACGAATGGTTGAGCGACACTACTATGGATTCTGGATGGATTTTAAATATATTGTTATGGTACTTCGATATGAGCTTGAATCTCAGGATCGATGGTTAGGGCACGTATAGGCATTGGGATGCATAGCTGGCTATGATGGTTGGAGGTGTACCCTATTAGGCTTAGGTATACATGCCCACTTTAGGTGCGTTTTGCATGTTGCCTCTATTCAGGTTGAGACCGACCTGTAGTCCAGTGAGAGTCCTTTAGTGTGAATATATATATATATATATATATTTACAGACTATATAGTTTCTGTTGAGTTGGTTAGGATGTAGATGTGTATTGAGTCTCTGTTTGGATTGTGGTAGGATAGGACTTATTCGTGGGCCTGACCCACTTTTATTTTTTAGGTGTTTGACAGTTCTAGTCGTAGGCTTGATCGTGCTGAGCAGAGACTATCACTCACTCTTCCGACGACGTAGGACTTCTCTCCATGGTTTACTTTTGATGTTCTTTTAGTAGTTTCATTTCAGTTTGGATTTTTATTAGGGGTTCACTATAGATGGATTCCCTAGTTGTTTATGTATTGGAGGTTTTATGGAGGATTAGATTTTAATTTTATTTTATTCCAGGATTTTTAAACTTAGATTTGTTTCAGCTTTTAATTATTTATGTCTTATTTCACTTTTGTATTCCGTGTTCATTTTAAATATTAATTATTTGATATTCCCTCGAGTTTAGGCTAGGGCTTGATCAACCCGTGTCTCGGATCTGAGGGGTATCATAGTTGGTATCAAAGCACTCCAGGTTCAGTCTCTCTAGGATTCTATCGTATAAGACTTCTGCATAACGTTTTCTCTTGATTAGAGCTTAAGTTTAGGATTTATTGTATTCCTTTACGGTTCATTTAGAAATGGTACTGATGTCTGTCTTTCCATGTTAGTAGATGGTTAACGCTAGAAGAGGACAGAACATGCAAGGAACCAGAAAGGAAAGGAGAGTGGATCGTAAGCAACAATATCTCCTACGGTGTCAACAAATAGAGGAAGAGCAACAAAGGCTTGGGTTTCAAGATGATAGTCAGTTTTAGGAAGAGGAGGAAGAAGTTCAGAAGGCTTAGGATCAAGGCAAAAATCCAAAGTATCCTCCTCACATCAATAACCTTACTACTCGGGCTATAGAAGCAGGGGTAACAGTTGCACTTCAGAATCAGGCTTAGGTACAGCCAGCACAGATACCAGCACCAGTTGTTCAGATGATACTTGGGAAAAGGCTAGGAGTTCTTTTACAAAGTGGAGCCCACTAGAGTTCACAGGCTCCACCGATGTGAAAGCAACTCATCAGTGGAAGAAGGATATTGAGCGACATCTTCGTCTGGTTTAATACATGGAGGTTCAGAAGCAGATGCTTGCTACCTTCAAGCTAATTAGGGATGCACTACAGTGGTGGGAGTCAGTTACCACCACAGAGGAGAGGATGTCACTAACTTATGATCAGTTCAGTACTCGCTTTGATGAGAAGTACTTCCCTTATGCAGTCAGGGCAACTGTAAAGACAAAGTTTTTTAATCTGCAGCATCGGAACATGACAGTAGCAGAGTATGAGCAGCAGTTCAAGCTCTTATCTCTTTTTGCTTTAGATGAGGTGGATACAGAGGAGAAGAAGTGAAATAGTTTCGTTAAGGGACTGATGTGGTCTATCAGGAGAGCTATTACAGGTAGTCCAGCCTATACTACTTATGCTCAGGTTGTAGACGCCACTTTACTACAGTATTAGTTGACCGTGGACTTCAGACAGGCCAAGGGTGAGAAGCGGGGTGGCAGAGACTCTACAAGTCAGTCAACTGAGAAAGGGAATGGCAACGGTCACCGACAGAATGGCAAAGGCAAATTCCAGGGATAGCAGCCTTGGAAGAAGCACAAGGGTGGTTCAGTTGCTCATAGGGATGGGGCACTTATTCAGCGGTAGCAGATAGGGGACCACAGGCAGGACAGGGTCAGCCATAGGCTAACCGACAGAAGAGGCCATTTAGTACTTTCTAGGGTAGTTGCTACACTTGTGGAGAGTATGGTCATACTTCCAGGCAGTATCCTAAAGCAGGATAGGGACAGCATGTGCAGTAGGGACGAGGGTGCCGGTACCTTTACCCATTCCACTGGTTCCATAGATTCAGGGATAGGCATATCCAGCTTTACCAGCACCGCTATAGCCTCAGGGAAAGGCACAATAGCAGCTACATTATGGCAGGGTGTACAACCCCATGCCGCGGGATGTTCAGGCACCTCAGGCTGTTAAGGGTAAGTTTCCTATTCATGGTTCATTGGGATGTGTTTTATTTGATATGGGTGCTACACACTCATTTGTAGCAAGATCTTTTGTTACTTTATCTGGGATGATGACGCGGGTATGCGATAGACCTCAGGGTATTTCTACACCTTTGGGCAATATAGCCATTTTACATAAGAGTGATAGGCATGTGACACTAGATATTGGTAAACTCAGATTTTTAGCCAATCTACTGGTCCTGGACATGCACACTTATGATGTGATACTTGGTATGGATTTGTTATCTCACTACCATACCCAAGTTAATTGTTATGATAGGTCTGTTGTGTTTACCATACCTGGTCAGGATCTGTACGTTGTTATTATGCCATGTTCTGGTCAGGATCTGTACGTTGTTATTATGCCATGTTCTAACGGGGTTAATAGAACTTATTTGTTTCACATATAAGAGGAAATGGAAGAGGAGGTTACTGTGTCATTTGATTGCATACCAATTGTACAGGAATTTCTGGATATTTTTTAAGAGATTCCAGGGTTGCCACCTAGTCGAGATGTCGATTTTGTGATAGACTTAGCTCCAGGCACTATGCCTATTGCTAAGGCACCATATAGGATGGCATCAGTGGAGATGCGAGAGTTGAAGGATCAGATTCAGTAGCTACTAAGCCAGGGTTTTATTCGTAGGAGTACTTTACCTTGGGGAGCACCGGTTTTGTTTGTGAAGAAGAAAGATGGTTCGCTTCACCTGTGTATAGATTAGAGGGAGTTGAACAAGGTTACTATTCGTAACAAGTATCTGTTACCCAGGATTGATGATATTTTTGATCAGTTGAAGGAAGCTACATATTTCTCTAAGATTGATCTGCAGTCTGGATATCATTAGCTTCAGGTTAGGGAGCAGGATGTTCTAAGGACAACGTTTCTCACTAGATACAGATCTAATTAGTTTCGTGTGATACTGTTCAGGTTGACTAATGCACCGGTGGTCATTATGGATTTAATGAACAGAGTCTTTAGGGCTTATTTAGATCAGTTTGTCATTGTCTTCATAAATAACATTTTGATTTATTCAAGGTTAGAGGACGATCATGCTAGACATCTGCGGATAGTCTTGCAGACGTTTCGTGAGCATCAGTTATATGCCAAATTTGAGAAATGTGAATTTTGGTAGCGGGAGGTGAAATTTCTGGGTCACATGGTATTAAAAAGGGGAATAGCGGTGGATCCAGCCAAGGCTTCAGCAGTGGTTGAGTGGGGATAGCCTACTTCACCTACTGAGATTCAGAGTTTCCTTAGATTGGCAAGATACTACCCTAGGTTCATCCAGGGGTTCTCAAAGATAGTGGGACCACTCACTCATTTGACTAAAAAGGGTGTACGGTTCGTGTGGGATGAACACTGTCAAAAGGCTTTTGATGAGCTAAAATGCAAGTTGACATCTGCACCGGTTTTGTCTACCCCACAGAATGGGATAAAGTATTTTGTCTACATAGATGCTTCTTTGCAGGGTCTTGGATATGTTTTGATGCAGGAGGAGCGACCGATTTTATTTGGATCTCGTAAGCTTAAGCCTCATGAGCTTAATTATCCAACACATGATTTGGAGTTAGTAGCTGTGGTCTTTGCCTTACATATTTGGAGGCATTATTTGTTGGGCAAGTCATTCAGATTATTTAGCGATCATAAGAGCTTGCAGTATTTGTTCACTCAGCAGGAGCTGAATATGAGACAATGCCGATGGTTAGAGTTTGTAAAAGATTATCAATTCTCTATTCAGTACCTTCCAGGGAAAGTGAATGTGGTGGCAGATGCACTCAGTCGTCGACTTGGTGGTATTCTTTCCACTCTATTCACTACTGAGTGGAATACTTTGAAGATGGTGGATGAATTGTCGGATGCTTTCATGGCTTGCATAGTAGTTACACCTTCTATTATTCACAAGGTTTTGAAGGCACAACTCACGGATCAGCAGTGCATTGATAGAGTTGCAGAGACAATTTCCGGGGAGGTTCCATTTTACTATGTTGGGGCTGATGGAGGTTTGAGGTGCAAGGGACGGTTAGTAATACCTTCTGCTGATGATTTAAGAAAAGATGTGATAACTGAGACTCATCATTCTGAGTTTTCTGTTCATCCAAGAGGAGACAAGATGTGTCAGGATATGAAGCGGCAGTTTTGGTGGGCAGGTATGAAGAGGGACGTTGTTCTTTTTGCTTCTTAATGTAGTACTATTCAGATGGTCAAGATTGATCATCAGAGGCCGCCAGGAGCTCTACAGCCACTACCTATACCGGAGTGGAAATGGGAGAGCATTTTTATGGATTTTATGGAAGGATTGCCTAATTCCTTCAAGGATCACAATTTTATTTGGGTAATCATGGATAGATTGACTAAGTCAGCTCATTTCTTGCCTATTCACACTGACTTTACTTCGGAGTAGTTGGTGAGACTTTACACTACAGAGATCATGAGGTTGCATGGCATTCCATTGTCTATTGTATCGGACAGGGATTCGAGCTTTGTGTCAGGATTTTGGAAGAGCTTTTAGCAGGCTTTGGGTACAGAATTGCGTCTTAGCACTACTTATCATCCTCAAACTGATGGACAGACTGAGAGGGTGAATGATATGCTTCAGTCGTGTGTTCTTGATTTCAAGGGCCACTGGGGGATTATTTGCCACTGGTGGAGTTTGCATACAACAATAGTTTTCAAAAGACTATTGGTATGGCACCATTTGAGGCATTGTATGGCCGACCGTGTCGAAAGTCTGTTTGTTGGATGGAGGTTGGTGAGAGTAGGTTCTTGGGTCTTGAGTTCATCAAAGATACTTCAGAGAAGATTGTTCTTATTAGAGATTGCATGCGTACTGACCAGAGTAGGCAGAAGAGTTATGTCGACGTCGCACTCGTGCCTTGGAGTTTCAGGTTGGGGATCAGGTTTTACTTAAAGTGTCTCCTATGAAAGGAGTAATGTGCTTTGAGAAGAAAGGGAAGTTGTCACCGCGGTTTGTCAATCCATTCATGATTATGGATCGAGTTGGCGCTGTAGCTTATCAGTTGGCACTTCCGGATAATTTGGATCGTGTACACAATGTGTTTTATGTTTCCATGTTGCAGAAATTTCTGCCCGATGAGGATCGATATCAACATATCGATGTTAGGGGGATTGAGTTACAGCCGGATGCAACGTATTTGGAGTCACCATGTCGTATTGTCGACCGTCGAGATCAAATTCTTCGCAATAAGGTTATACCTTTGGTACGTGTTCAGTGTAGTCATCACAATGAGGCTGAGTCTACTTGGGAATGGAAGGATGTCATTTGCTCGCAGTTTCCTGAAATATTGGAAGAAGGTAAAAGCGCATTCCAAGGATGGAATTTCTTGTGTTAGGGGGGAAGAATGTAATACCCCTAATTTTAAAAGGATAGTCTCGGTAGTTTATTTTATGGTTTTATTGTAATTTTTGCATTTTTATGGGTTTATTTGGCTGTTTGCTTATTTGTTTTAATTGTGGTTAATTAATTAAGTTAATTACAGCATTTATTTTATTTATTTGTTATATTGATTTGAATTATTTAATTGAGTATTTGTTTTAATTATTTTCTGTCTTAAATATATGTTTACGTGCAAATTTGATTTATTTGTTTTATTATTTTTATTATTATATTTTTTAATGGTTTTAGGTTCTTCACGTTTAGATGACTTAGATATAATATAAATGGTTCTTTTCCCGTCTCTAAATTAAACTAGAATTAGGGTTTTTAGGGAAGCCTATTGATAAGCGCCGAATATTGCATATTCAAGCGCCTTTAGCTGCATTAATTAAATCTATTATTTGATTATTCTTTATAAATTATCTTTACTTGCACGTTTTTATATATTTTCAGGTTCATTGGCCAAAATGGAGCAAAAATGGTGTTTTATTTAATCTTTGAATAGCAATGTGCTTAAGGCTAAGTTCTGGCAGCAGTGGAATCTGACTTTGCTCGCCATTTTTTACCAATCCAAATCGAGAACTGGACTTCCATTAAAACATGACTTATTTAGAGCTTTGAAGTAACTTTCTAAATCTTCAAACGGTTTGTCATTTGGAGTTCGGAGAAGAAAGTTATGGCTGTTCTACCAAAGTAATGCAAAGTAGGTCAAGAGGAATGAGTATACTGCTCTAACTTCGAGCGCTGGTAGGTTGGTCAATTAACATCAACCTTTGCAATAGCACGAATCATTGTAAAATAGGGCTATTGGTCGGGTAAGTTGAACCACTGGGACTGCGCTAGTCTATGGCAACCTAAGTGTCTAGATTGTTCTTAGAATGATAAGGGGTAATAAGGGTTCGTTGATTGGTTTATCACTAAGCTAGTAATTGAAGTGTGCATAAAATAAGAATGCTAGTAAATGAGAGTTAGAGATAATAAAAGGGGAAACTAGGGAAGTGAATCCACCTACGCCCTAAATACATGCTAAATCAAGACTAAATTAGGGATAAACACTATATAAGTAATGATCAAGAATTATGTAGCAACACATAGTTGCTTCATAACCAATAAAAAGTTCATGAAATTAAAACAAGAATGGTCTATCAAAAGACAACGCATTTGAACTACCTAGACTAGGGTGTAGTATCAAATACATTAACTTAAGCAAAAGACCATCAAGCATTCAATCAAATGATGAAGCACATGAAGGTAAGAATCAAGCATAGTCCATCAAAGGAGGTACCTAAGCAATGGAATATCAAGTTTAAAAATCAACATGCCTTGAAAACCATTCATAGTTAATATCTTCATTGTCACTATGAAAATAAAAGCAATAAGACTAATGTAAGAATCATCAAGACAAGCTAAATAACTCACATCAATCATTTAAACATGAATATTCATTACAAGAAGTAATAAGCTCTTAAACTATGAAAAAACCAAATTTTATACATTATAATCCCCAAAATAGAACCTAATCTAGAACATAAACAAAAGGGGAGGCTTCATCACCTCCCTAGATTGAGGTTTAACTCTCCATTAATACAAAAATAGAAGAAGAAGAAGAATAATCCATCTCCATTTTCGAGCTCCTACTGTAGCACTCAAGAACACCACCCTCTTTGCTCTCTTCTCTCCCCTCTAATCTTCTCTAAAAAAATGAAGGATAGGATATATGTGGCCTTTGGTTGCCTAATATCCTTCAACAAAGTCCTCTCTCTCCTCCAAAAACATTCCCAACCACTTCATAAAAGAGGGAGATTCAAATTAAGGAAATGAATGAAGCAAGTGGCTGAAAATGAGGAGTCCTGAGCTGCATTCTGCCTGGATTTTGAGTGCTCGAAGTTAGGCCTTCGAGCACTCAAAAATGGAGCAGATTGCTCCTTGCTTGCTTTGCTTTGCTCGGACCTATTTTGGTAAAACAGCTATAACTTTGTGCTCCAAATTCTGAATGACAAACTGTTTGAAGATTTGGAAAGCTGATTTAGAGCTTTAAAAACTTTATGTTTTGGTGGAGATCCAATTCTCAAGTCTGGCTGGTTGAAATTGAAGATCAAGGTAGAAACTCATTGCTGCCAGGCAGTTCTGAGCACCTCTAATAAGAAGATCATAACTCTCTGCTCCAAACTCCGAATGATGAACTGCTTGAAGATTTGGAAAACTGATTCAGAGCTCTAAATCTTTTATGTTATGATAGAAGTCCAGTTATTGAGTTTGCTCGGTCAAAAAATGGCGACAAAAGTCAGGTTCCACTGCTGCCAAGCTTCAGCATTGAGCACTTTGCATTCAAAATTTCAACAAAAACATCATTCTTGCTTCTTTTAAGCCAATGAACCTGAAAATAAACAAAAATGCACAAATGAAGATAATCTGCATAATAAAATCAAATAATGGACTTAACTAATGCAATTTAGGGCGCTTGAATATGCAATATTCGGCGCTTATCACACCCCCAAACTTACATTTTGCTAGTCCCTTAGCAAAACCAGAATGAAAAACTTGATGGAATGAAAAACATGGGAATGCTAAAACAAAAATATCAACCATGGCAAAAATAAATATATACATAGCTCAAATACAACTTGAAACAGACAAAGAGCTGGAGACGTGGTCATTGGGAAAACTACCATGCATGCATCAACATCATCGTCCATATAAATAACTCAGTTGTCATCTCTTAAATGGAAATCAACTCTACTTCAGTGACAGTGAATTGGATGCTCAACATGCGGCTTTTACTTTCTTTTCCAATTCCAAGGCACAAGTTTTCAAATAATTGAATTCCCCTTTAAATGAAGTCCCTAAGGCATGATTTTATTTACAAGACAACTTTTGTTGCCTGCTGACAATTTATTAAAGCTCAAAAACGAAACATAGAATGGTTGTGCAGTGCTGAAATCCATTAAGCTTTCTAACCAACCTATGTAGTAAGCGTTAGGCCAACAACTCCCAAACCAGATGGCTTTAGGGTGCTAAGTGTAGAAACACTCCATAGGGCTTAATAGCTCAAGTTGGAAAGGCTACAAACTCCAACAAACCATGTTTATTACAAAAAAAAAAATTTTGAATGACCGTGCAATGTTTAAATCCTTTAAGATTTCTAACCAACCCATATAGCAAGCGTTAGGCCAACAACTCCCAAACCAGACGGCTTTAGGGTGCTAAGTGTAGAGACACTCCAAAGGGCTTAATAGCTCGAGTTGGAAAGGCTACGAACTTCAACTGGTCATTATTTTCTATCTTTCTCAATTTTTTTTTTTTTTTTTTTTTTTTTTTTTTTTTTTAAGAATCATGCCAAAGATATTCATCCATTAGGTTCATCAAATCAGATTAACTAGGCCAAGATCAAGGTCAATCAAGTTGCATGCCTCACAGTTATGTTTCTAATGTATATCTGTGCATTGTGAAGCTTATAAGAGTGTAAAGTCCAGCAAGAATCTAATTGAGACATTTATATAGATTAATTTGAATTCACATGATCATTTCAACTCAAATTTTTCTTTATTTTCAAAAATGTCAATTGCTTCTATACACAAAGTTTTAAACATATGCTTCATCTCCAACAAGTTCCAAGTTACACTATCATTGCTTTACAAAAATATGATACCAAAACTATGCCAAGAATACAATAATGCACCCCCAAACTTGAACGACACAGTGTCCTCAATGTGGGACATGGATTAAAGTTAAAGACCAAAATGACAAAGAGTAAAAAGGAACAAAAATACCCAGGGGGAGGAAAAGGCATGGTGAGACAAAACCCCCAAACTTGAAATGGACTGCGCCACTTGGATAGGGACATGAAGAAAAAGCAGAACAGCAACAAAAATAGTAACAAACTGTAAAATATGGACGAAAAATGTCGAAAAAGAAGATAACAGAAAAGCTAAAGTATTTTTATTCATAAAAACATGATTACAAAAGGAACTGAGAGTCAATCATGTTGAACAGAGCAACTTGTGCATAGCACAACCCTAAAGGTGAAAAGTAAAAGAAAAACAGAAAGGAAACATACACAAGTACGAAACAAAATGAAAAAGTCCAACATTGGCAACTAGCTACGGGGCCGGGGGAAAATGGGCGAGGATAGCATTGAGGAGGGATTGAGTCTCACGCCAATCCTCCTGAGCCATGCGACGGTCTTTCGCCACAACACGGCGGTCGTCGGCAGCAAGGCGACGGTCTTCTTCAGCACGGAAGTAGTCCTCCCACACAGTCCGAGTGTAGTCGGCTAAAGAAAGCTCAAAACGATCCATCCGCTCATGAAGACGGGCAAGACTATCCCGGAAGAAGGCTTGGTTGGGCGGAAGATCAACAGGAGGCTCGTCCCTTGCAGCGTCCTCCGCCATGGGGTCATCCTCAGATAAAGGAGGAGATGGAGAGTGGGGCAAAGGAGGAGCAGCGAGCCGAGGGTTCTGAGAATGGCTGAGAACATTGGTCCACCGGCGGAGAGTAAAAGTTTGAATCTTTTTGCCCCTTGGTTCATGAGGGGGAACCATGAACCCCTTGTACTTCAAGAGCTTGATAACAAAAAAGGGTAATGGCAAAGGCCAATTTTAAGACGCTACTGCTGTGCGTTGATACACTCGTCCCAAAACCATATGAATGTGTCCCAAATGAGTTCGGGGACAGAGAACCATTTGCCTTGGTCCATAGCATACAAGGATTGCAACATTAGGCCTCGGCGCTATGCGCCAAAGGGTAAACATTATGCTTGAGAACGGAGTCAAGGAACCAAACTCGCTCCGAAAGGGTGGATTTGAGGGTAAAGCTCCAAGGGCGATGAGGGTCATCCACGTTGCAAATGGCAGCGACAACCTGCTCCACAGTTAATGTATCCGGCTCCTCATATAAAGGGAGATTCTCACGATTGACAATGTCATCGGGGCACTCCAGAGGACAGCCAGAGACGGCCACCATGTCCGCAAGAGTGAAGGAAAAAGGGATGCCATCAATGGATGTGGTGAGAGTGACCGGCGGCTCTTCAGGGCAATTAAGATTCTGGAAGAAGAGCCGCACCACACGGGGGTAGGTGACCTTGGAAACAGGTTGGCAAATGTGCTGAAGACGCCGGTTAATTAGCTCGGTGACAGCCCATGAAGTGGTGGGATGAGTGTCAAAGACACCCGTGAGCGGGAAGAGAAGCTCATAATTGAGCTCCTTATCGAGCCAAGGGGCATGGGGCTGTTCATAAGGAACGACGAGAACATCCTCAGAGGGTCTAGGACGACGGGAAGGTCCTGCACGAGACATATGGAGAGGCAAACTTGGTTGGGGAATTTCAGCGAACACCTGGTATGCATAAAGAAAGAAATGATGTGAGAATGAGAGGAAGCTATGAAGAAACCCAAAAAATTTCAGACACAATGCTCTCTATGATAGAGCATAGCAACAAGCACAAATAAACTCCAAAGATTTGATGCCCATACTCCTCAAATGTAAGAAGAAAACACAAAGATTAAAGAGAAAGAGGGAAGAGACATACCTTGGAAGAAGAGTAGAGAAATGCAACGGTGGAATGAGGAGGAATGATGGGGGTGAGGGGCATATATAAAGGGATGGATGAAGAACAAGGAGAGGAGTGGGATGTGTGTATGAGTTAATGGAGAAAGAGAGGAAGGTGGAAAGGTGGAGGTTGTGGGTGATGGAGGGAGTGGGGGAGGTAGGAGAGAAGTAATGGGAGAGAGAAAAGGTGGAAATGGAGTGTGGAGGTCTTGGGTTAGGGAGTTAGAAAGACGCGGGAGAGGGAGAGTCGGTTTTTAAAAACTAGGGAATGGGGGTTCGAGGGCTCGAAGTTAGGCCTTCGAGCGTTCGAACTTGAGGCAGTGAGTTTCGAGCGCTCGAAGTGTGCACTTCGAGCGCTCGAAGTTCAGGCAGTGAGCTTCGATGGATTTTCGAGCGCTCAAAGTAAGGACTTCGAGTGCTCGAACTTGAGACAGTAGGCTCAGAAAGATAGTGAAAATTTGCATGCAGATTCGAGCACTTGAAACTTGGCCTTTGAGCGCTTGAAATGAGGTCAGTGAGCATGTTATGCAACATTATGGAACCATTGAAATGGAATTTGCAATGTGAGCAACTAATGCAACATTGAAATGGAATTTGCCTTGGGAAAAAAAAATGGAAACTCCACAACATGAAGCCAAACAAAGAAAAAAATGAAAAATTTTCAAACTTGGCATTATATTCCCATGCATGGAAAAACGCATGGATTGAATTTTAAACTTGGCATGGATGGAAAAAAAATCTTAAACTTTGCATGCATGGAAAAATCTTCAGCCCCAAGCATGGAAAATGTTGCAATTTTTCTCGAATGCATGGGAAATGTTTTTTTTTTTTTTTTTTTTTTTTTTTTAAACTATGTAATTGTTCTAATGCATGGAAAATTTCTAACTTTTGAACTTCATTTCATTTCAATGCATGGATGAAAAAATTTCAAACTTTGCACTTCATTTCTAATGCATGGAAAAATTTAAACGGTGCAAGAATTTGGGAAAATTTTCGAACTTTTACAACACCATGCATGGATGGGATTTTTGGAACCATGGTCCAACAATGCATTGAAGATGAGAGGCTATGCATATGAGTAGCATGCCAAAGATCCGATGAAATTGCTTGAAAGAGGTTGAAATTTCCGGGAATGAAAAATTAAAGTGGAGAAGGTCTAAGAAGCCAGTCTAAAATTTTGGAACACAACTGAAGAGCGTTCTAGAAAAATCAAACTTTTGGCTTTTCGAAACCATTTCCCAGAAAATTGCAAGGCTCAGACAATGGAAAGGAGGTAGGGAAGCTTGGAACATCGAAAGAATTTATTCCCTTGCTTTGCTAAATTTAATGTCGATAGCTAGACGAAGTTAGAGTTGGCACTAATCCTCACAAATTGGGTCCGTCAAGAGGACTTCCTCAACTTTTCTGGTTGGGATTGTGCCATCAATGCAAGGCTTAAGCCGTTGGCCATTAACCTTGAAGAGTAATCCTTTTGCAAGATCATGAAGTTCGATTGCTCCATGAGGAAAGACAGTAGTGACAATGTATGGACCATCCCATCTTGACCGGAGTTTACCGGGAAAGAGTTTCAAGCGGGAATTGAAAAGCCAAACCTTTTGTCCGGGGGCAAAAGACTTCTTGACGATGTGTTTGTCATGAAAAGCTTTAGTCTTTGCCTTGTAGATTTTTGCACTTTCATACGCGTCATTACGTAATTCCTTAAGTTCATTTAATTGCAACGCACGATTAGAGCCGGCTTGTTTGAGATCAAAATTGAACCTTTTTATGGCCCAATAAGCACGGTGCTCTAATTCTACCGGGAGATGACATGCTTTGCCAAAGACAAGTCGATATGCTGACATACCAATGGGTGTCTTATAAGCTGTCCGGTAAGCCCAAAGCGCATCGTTTAGCCTTAATGACCAATCTTTGCTGTCCGGTCTAACCGTTTTTTCCAAAATGTGCTTAATCTCCCAGTTAGAAATCTCTACTTGACCACTCGTTTGAGGGTGGTAAGGTGTAGCAACCTTATGAATGACGGAATACTTGGTAAGGACGGATTTTGAGATAACGATTTCGAAAATGAGATCCGCCATCACTAATGATTGCTCGGGGTGTACCAAAACAACTAAAGATATGAGACTGAATGAATTGGATCACGACTTTATGATCATCGGTTTTGGTAGCCCCAGCTTCAACCCATTTAGACATATAATCCACCGCTACAAGGATGTACTCATAGCCATAAGAAGATGGAAATGGTCCCATGAAGTCAATCCCCCATACATCAAAAATTTCAACAATTAAAATGTTAGTGAGGGGCATCATGTCTCTTCGGGACATGGATCCAAGTTTTTGACATCGTTCACACGATTTGCAAAAATTGTATGCATCCCGAAACAAGGTAAGCCAAAAGAATCCGCTTTGAAGGACTTTGTTAGCGGTCTTTTTGGCACTGAAATGGCCTCCACAAGCAAGAGTATGGCAAAAATTTAGAATGCTTAAGGCCTCGGTTTCAGGAATACATCGCCGGATGATTTGGTTCAGGCAATACTTGAATAGTTCCGGATCTTCCAAAAAGAAATGCTTGACTTGGGAGAAAAACCGGTCCTTCTCTTGTTTGGACCAATGAGTTGGAATTTTGCCAATCGCAAGATATTTGACAATATCCGCAAACCATGGAAGATTGGAATGTGAAACTTGAAGAAGTTGCTCATCCGGAAAAGAATCACGGATGGTTGCGAATTCGGAAGATTTTTCAATAAACAAGCAAGAGAGATGATCGGCGACAACATTGTCGGTCCCTTTTTTGTCCCGGATGTCAATGTCAAACTCTTGAAGTAAGAGGATCCATCGAATTAAACGGGGTTTTGTCTCTTTTTTCGCTAACAAATGCCTAAGAGCGGCATGATCCGAAAAGACGATGACCTTGGAACCAAGAAGATAAAAGCGAAATTTTTCCAAGGCGTACACAACAGCTAGCAATTCTTTTTCAATGGTGGTGTAGTTCAATTGGGCATCGCAGAGAGTCTTGCTGGCATAATAAATGACATGCGGAAGTTTATCCACACGTTGGCCCAAAACCGCCCCTAATGCATAGTCGGATGCATCACACATGATCTCAAAAGGAAGAGACCAATTAGGCGGTTTCATGATTGGGGCGGATGAGAGAAGAGTGCGAAGTTTAATGAAAGCTTCCATGCAAGCGTCATCAAAATTGAACGGAACATCCTTGGCTAAGAGATTACACAAGGGCCGTGAGATTTTGCTAAAATCTTTAAGCGACGATAGAATCCGGCATGGCCAAGAAAAGAACGGATTTGATAGACGGAATTCGGAGGAGGAAGATTAGAGATCAACTCAACTTTTGCCTTGTCTACCTCGATTCCCCGTTTAGAAATGACATGTCCTAAAACAATGCCTTCTTGGACCATAAAGTGGCTTTTCTCCCAACTTAGAATGAGATTCGTCTCTTTGCATCTTTGGAGCACCAGAGACAAATTTTTGAGACACGCGTCAAAGGAGAAGCCAAATACCGAAAAATCATCCATGAAATCTTTCAAGAACTTTTCAACCATATCCGAGAATATAGACATCATACACCTTTGGAACGTTGCCGGCGCATTGCAAAGCCCAAAAGGCATGCGTCGATAGGCAAACGTTCCAAAGGGACATGTGAATGTTGTTTTCTCTTGATCTTGGGGGGCGATTGCCACTTGGTTATAGCCAGAATAACCATCAAGGAAACAATAGAAGCTTTGGCCGGCTAGCCTTTCTAGGATTTGATCAATAAATAGGAGTGGGAAATGATCCTTCCTAGTTGATGAATTGAGTTTTCGGTAGTCAATGCACACACGCCACCCGGTGGTAGTTCGTTGTGGCACGAGCTCACCCGCCGAATTTTCAACAACGGTGAGACCGGATTTCTTGGGAACAACTTGTGTGGGGCTCACCCACTTGCTATCAGAGATAGGGTAGATGATTCCCGCATCTAGCAATTTGATCACCTCTTTAATGACCACTTCCTTCATATTTGGATTTAACCGGCGTTGGACCTCTCTAGTAGGCTTTTTCGTCATCCTCCATATGAATGCGGTGCATACAAATGGAGGGGTCAATTCCTTTCAATTCTGCCACTGTCCAACCAATAGCTTCTTCATGCTCTTGGAGCACCGCTAAAAGGTTGGTCTCTTGGTCTTTTTGAAGGTCCGAGGCAATGATGACCGGAAGGGTTTGCTTTGGACCAAGGAACACATACTTGAGATGGGCCGGGAGTGGCTTAAGCTCAAGTTGTGGCGAAGATAGCAATGATGGGACCGGAGGAGTAGTGGAAAGTTGGGGAAGTGGTTCTTTCGGAATTTTCCAAGGAGGTACATCCATGATAGCATTAATATCAAGCAAGAAATTGATTTCTTGAATGGCTTGATCAACATCAAAGTTTGAGAAGTCAAAATGGGACATGCAAGTTTCAAGAGGATCTTTGCTTAGAATGAAGGGGAGAGATTCTTCGACCACTTCATCAATGACATCCACAAGAAAACAATCATCCTCATTGGAGGGATGTTGAGTTGCATGAAAGATGTGGAGTTTGATATTATGTTTCCAAAAGCAATGTCCATCACCCCGGTTCGGCAATTAATTGATGCATTAGCTGTAGCTAAAAATGGCCTACCAAGGATCACGGGAATGTGCTTTTTTGGGTCATGGACCGGTTCCGTATCAAGAACCACAAAATCTACCGGGAAGTAGAATTTGTCCACTTTGATGATAACGTCCTCGAGAATACCTCGTGGATGCTTGACCGATCTATCGGTAAGTTACAAAACCACGGAAGTCGGCTTAAGATCTCCTAAACCAAGTTGTAGGTAGACTGAATATGGAATTAAATTCACACTAGCTCCTAAGTCAAGGAGGGCCCTCTCGATTTTTCTGTCACCAATGACACAAGAGATTGTGGGGGCACCCGGATCCTTATACTTCGAAGGAGTGCTGTGCTGAATGATAGCACTAACATTTTCAGTCAACCTCACCTTTTTTGGCAAATGATTTTTAGAACTGCGCTTTTTAGTGCACAAATCTTTGAGAAATTTTGCATAGGGAGGGATTTGCTTGATAGCATCCAAGAGGGGCAAGTTAATCTTCACTTGCTTGAAAACTTCCCACATGTCTTGAATTTTACAATTCTTGTTCCCAAAATGTGTCGACTCTTGAAGACGTTGAGAAAACAGAGCTTTTGGCTTACAAGTAGTTTCCACATTTGGGGTGACATGTGTGGGATTTCCGTGAATGGTATTTGGACAAGAATGTGGATTGGAAGAGCTTGGATTTGGATTAGAAGAGCTTGGATTTGGATTTTTCAAAGGAGAAACTTCCTCACTTTTGTCTCCATCGACCTTGTTGTTGACCACTTTACCACTCCGAAGGGTAGTGATAGCTTGAACATGCTCAAGACTCGGCCCACTCGGAGAAGGGGTTTCGTCAATTGCATGAATCCCTCTAGGATTTTCAAATGGTTGAGCTTGAAGCTTACCCTTGTCCTTTTGGAGCAATTGGTTCACCGAATTAGCTATTTGGCCCACTTGATTTTCGAGCTTAGCTATGGATTGAGTATGGGAGTGAACCATTTGGAGAGTAGGTTGCAAAGATGTCAAGAGTTGCTTATTGGAATCCATGATTTGCTTGTTCAATGATTCCATCATTTACTTGTTTGCAGCTACTATCTCGTCAGTTGGACACACAGGAGGTTGATTAGAAACATTTGGATTGTAAGGAGGACGGTAGCTTGAAGAGGCTTGGAAAGACCTACCTTGATATTGAGAAGAGGGCTGATTTTGAGGCCCTTGATTTTGAAATTGGGAATTTTGTGGGGCTTGTTGCCTCCATGAAAAATTCGGATGGTCCCTCCAACCCGGATTATATGTATTGGAATACGGGTTATGCCCGGGCCTTAAGAACATGGCATTAGCTTGCTCTTGGTTGGGATTGGGAAATTACTCAGGTGTGGGGCAATCTTCCGAGAGATGAAATGGACTAGTACATGAAGCACAAACTGAACTTACCGAATTTTGAGACAACGAAAGAGGAAGATGTGGTGCCATCAATTGGTAGAATTTATGAGCTATGGCATCCACTTGAGATGATTCCTCCCTTATTGATTTTGGTTGACAAGGGTTGGTGTTCTTTGCAATGGTTGAGGTTGGAGCCCTACGAGAATTATATTGAAGTGAATTTTCGCTTAAATTCTCAAGTAAGGTCCAAGCCTCATCCGCATTCTTGGACATGAACATCCCACCACAAGAAGAATCAACCATGAATCTATGGGTTTCGGTCAAGCCGGCATAGAAAGCTTGCACTAATTGCCATTTTGGGATCAAATGATGAGGACATTTCAGAAGAAGATCTTGTAGCCTTTCCCAAGTCTCATGGAGTTGTTCTCCATCAATTTGAGAAAAGCTTAGAATGGAACGCCTCATTTGGTTGGTTTTACTCACCGGATAATACTTCTTAAGGAATTCCTGTTGCAATTGAGCCCAAGAAGTAATGGAATTGGGAGCGAGGGAGTTCAACCAATATTTTGCCCTATCCTTTAGGGAGAATGGGAAAAGATGGAGATGGAGTGCATTGTCCGGAAAACCTCTCAACCGGATGGTCGAACAGATTTCAAGGAACTCATCAAGATGCTTATATGGATCTTCATTATCAAAGCCATGAAATGATGGAAGCATTTGGATGGTGCTTGATTTGATCTCATATTGAGCTGCATCGATGTTTGGTATTACTATGCAAGAAGGAGAAGCATAGGTGGTAGGGATGAAATGATCTTTAAGAGTCATTGCTCGATATTAGGAATTTCAGCCCTTTCAATCCCCGGATTTCCTATATTATCTCCCATTGTATTAAATTTAGTTTCAAGATCCCTTGTAAGAGTAGATTCCCTAAGGTTTCTTCTAAGAGTTCTTTCAAGAGAATTGATATCAATGGGCGAATCGATTGTGGGTAGAGAGAGTGACCTATGACCGAACATCAACAGCACAGCATATAATCAACAAAGCAATTCATTATCCACAACTCCACATACGATGTTCCCTTTCCCCTCAATTATCAAGACAGAAAATAAATGGCCACGACAAGGACCGATGCTTGAACACGAAATTAAAACAATAATATAGCCTCAACAAGGGCTTGCAAATAAATTAACTACTTCTAAGCTTAATACATGCACAATATATAATAATGCGAAACTAAAAGGTCAAGAAGCTTACCTAGGGTCCTCTAGACTTACACTTTGCTAGCGTTCCCACGGCGAGAGTCGAGTCCCTAGAATCTTACAACATAAAAATGGTTAAACCACATGAGAAATATGCACAAAACACAATATTAACAATCACACTAAGTTTAACCCTAAAACTTTGGTTGCTAAACCGTATGCAAGTCCTCGGCAAAGGCGCCAAAAATTGATCGGTTGGTCAATTAACATCAACCTTCGCAATAGCACGAATCATTGTAAAATAGGGCTATTGGTCAGGTAAGTCGAACCACTGGGACTGCGCTAGTCTATGGCAACCTAAGTGTCTAGAATTGTTCTTAGAATGATAAGGGGTAATAAGGGTTTGTTGATTGGTTTGTCACTAAGCTAGTAATTGAAGTGTGCATAAAACAAGAATGCTAGTAAATGAGAGTTAGAGATAATAAAAGGGGAAACTAGGGAAGTGAATCCACCTACGCCCTAAATACTTGCTAAATCAAGACTAAATTGGGGATAAACACTATATAAGTAATGATCAAGAATTATGTAGCAACACATAGTTGCTTCATAACCAATAAAAAGTTCATGAAATTAAAACAAGAATGGTCTATCAAAAGACAACACATTTGAACTACCTAGACTAGGGTGTAGTATCAAATACATTAACTTAAGCAAAAGACCATCAAGCATTCAATCAAATAATGAAGCACATGAAGGTAAGAATCAAGCATAGTCCATCAAAGGAGGTACCTAAGCAATGGAATATCAAGTTTCAAAATCAACATGCCTTGAAAACCATTCATAGTTAATATCTTCATTGTCACTATGAAAATAAAAGCAATAAGACTAATGTAAGAATCATCAAGACAAGCTAAATAACTCACATCAATCATTTAAACATGAATATTCATTACAAGAAGTAATAAGCTCTTAAACTATGAAAAGACCAAAGTTTATACATTATAATACCCAAAATAGAACCTAATCTAGAACATGAGCAAAAGGGGAGGCTTCATCACCTCCCTAGATGGAGGTTTAGCTCTCCATTGATACAAAAATAGAAGAAGAAGAAGAATAATCCATCTCCATTTTCGAGCTCCTACTGTAGAACTCAAGAACACCACCCTCTTTACTCTCTTCTCTCCCCTCTAATCTTCTCAAAAAAATGAAGGATAGCATATGTGTGGCCTCTGGTTGCCTAATATCCTTCAACAAAGTCCTCTCTCTCCTCTAAAAACATTCCCAACCACTTCATAAAAGAGGGAGATTCAAATTGAGGAAACCAAAGAAGAAAGTGGCTGAAAATGAGGAGTCCCGAGCTGCATTCTGCCTGGATTTCGAGTGCTCGAAGTTAGGCCTTCGAGCACTCAAAAATGGAGCAGATTGCTCCTTGCTTGCTTTGCTTTGCTCGGACCTACTTTGGTAAAATGGCTATAACTTTGTGCTCTGAACTCCGAATGACAAAACGTTTGAAGATTTGGAAAGCTGATTTAGAGCTATAAAAACTTTATGTTTTAATGAAGATCCAATTGTCAAGTCTGATTGGTCGAAATTGAAGATCAAGGCAGAAACTCATTGCTGCCAGGCAGTTCTGAGCACCTCTAATAAGAAGATCATAACTCTCTGCTCCGAACTCCGAATGACGAACCGCTTGAAGATTTGGAACTCTGATTCGGAGCTCTAAATCTTTTATGTTATGATGGAAGTCCAGTTCTTGAGTTTTCTAGGTCAAAAAATGGCGACAAAAGTCAGGTTCCATTGCTGCCAAGCTTCAGCATTGAGCACTTTGCATTCAAAATTTCAACAAAAACATCATTCTTGCTTCTTTTAAGCCAATGAACCTGAAAATAAACAAAAATGCACAAATGAAGATAATCTGCATAATAAAATCAAATAATGGACTTAACTAATGCAATTTAGAGCGCTTGAATATGCAATATTCGGCGCTTATCAAGCGCTCGAAGTGCTTAGTTCGAGCGCTCGAACTATGGGCAGACTACTCTCCGGGAACCATCACTTCAGCCCACTTGCACCTTGTTTCCCTCATCTCTGATTTCCATCTTTATGGGTTGGTTGGAGATGTCTTTTGGTGGGGTTTTGAGCCTTGTTTAGTGGAGAGGAATGTCTACAAAAGGAAGAGGACCACACATAACATCATATCTCACATTGTTAGATTTCTAGAGAGAGAAAGAGGAGGAGAAGAGAGAGTTCTTGAAGCTACAACAAAGGAGCTTGAAAATGGAGGTTGCATCCAAGCTTCTTCCTTCTTCTAAAGCTCCCACGGGTAACTAAACCTCTATCTAGGGAGGTGATGAGGCCCCTCCCTTGTAAGCATGTTCTAATTTAGGCTATCTTTTGGGGATTAAAATGTATATTCTATGGTCTTTTCATAACCAAGAGCACTTCATTTCTTGTAATGAATGTTGATATATGTATGGATGATTTCTGTAAGTTGATTATCTTACTTTAGATGATGTCTTATATTAATCATATTGCTTAAGTTTTCATGGTGAGAATGGAAGCAAGGTTATGAAATGGTTTAATGGCATGTTGAATAAGGACTTTCATAGATCATTGCTTAGGTGAAACCTTTGATGATTTATGCTTATTTCTTACCGTCATGTGCTTCATCATTTTATCTAGGGCTTGATAGTTTTTCATTCAAGTAAATGTGGTTAAGCTACACCTTAGTTAGGTAGTCTAAACATGTTAACCTTTGATGGATTATGCTTGCTTCAGATTTAATGAACTTCTTGAGGATATTATAGCAACCAAGTGTTGTTATGTACCATGACCATAGTATATATTGTTTTTCCCCCAATTTAGCTCTAACCTAGCATGTGTATAGGGATGGAGCCGGATTCACTTCCCTAGTCCTCTTTACTTGTATTTCATCTCCCTTAAATTCTTGCAAACTTTTAATTTATGCACCTTAATTTCATAGCTTAAGTGACAACCAACAAATCTTCTATGAACACCCCTATCATTCTAAAAAGACTCTAGACACTTAGGTTGCCATAGATTAGCGCAGTCCCAGTGGTTCGACTTACCCGACCAATAGCCCTATTTTACAATGATTCGTGCTATTGCAAAGGTTGATTTATAATTGTAATCGACTCAACCGATCACCTATAAATAGAACTGTATGCTAAAGGTTTGTAAACCCTGTTTATGTACACAGAGAGACAGAGAGAAATAGAGAGGAACAAAATACTTTGATTAGGGTTTAGCTAGGACTAAGGCTAAACCATGGAAAGATTAAAAGGGGCGTATTTGAGGGTTGACCCAAGGAGAAGACAGAGAGAAAAGACAGAGCATTCGCCGAAAATCTAGGAAGACGACACTGAGATTTTGAACCGAAATCTCTAAGGCAAGTTCTATTCCTAACTCTTTCTCTTTGACTCGTGTTCTTTACATGCCTAACACAACTCCAGGAGTAAATAAACATTAAAAATTAATCTGGTTCGCATGTTGATTTCAATTATAACAGTATGCCTTTACATGAATTAGTGTTTGTTTGTTTGTAAATTTCCTTGCATAATTTATGTTTAAATTGATATTAATTGATGCATAATGAATTTAATAAATTGTTGGAACTATCTGAAACCTAGAATAGAGGGTTAGGAACCTTAGCAAGAATAATCAGAAAGTCAGAAAATAGCCGGCGTCGGGGAAGACGAAGGCTGGGAAGAGTAGAAGCGGCTACACCCTTCAATGGAGGCGACTCTATTGAAGTGGAGCAGGTTTCACATGATATAGAGGCAGCTCCAAGGGAGTTGAGCTTGCTCTACCTAAGTTGAGCCTCCTCTACCTAAAAGTTGAGCCCCCTCTACCTAAAATTTGAGCCTCCTCTACCTAAGTTGAGCCTCCTCTACCTAAAAGTTGAGCCCCCTCTACCTAAGTTGAGCTTCCTCTACCTAAAAGTTGAGCCTCCTCTACCTTACATTGGAGCCTACTCTACATCTTTTTGAAGCCTGGTCCTTTGTGGATTTTCACTTTGTTTTTTTTAATTTCAGCGATGGATTTTACTCCTATACTTGGATTTTGATGTTCCAGTTTAATTAGAAGCTATACTGGAGGTTCTCAGAGGTGTCCTGAGCTTAATTAAAACTCCCAAGAGCCTTGTTAGTGCATAATTAATTACCTTGTATTATAGTTTGAATAGTATAAAATTCTTACACAAATTGGTATACTGTTTTAGATGTGGTGGATTAAAATTGTTCATCATTATTTTAGGAATTTTTTAAAAATGATTTTATAGTTTAAATCATGTTCCAGTGTTATAAATAAGCATTTGAATTTATATATTCTATTATGCTTACTTGGAATTAATTGATTTTTACATATAGGATCTATACTATCAATTATTGGACTGTGCGGAGTTGTATCAAATAGGCCTGTTAAATTACGGGACTTTATCATGCTTAGTATGGAACAATTGATGTTTATATTTGATATTTTAATTATCAATTATTGGATGTATGGATCAGTTGATATTTACATTCCTTGTCTGTATTATTAATTGCTGGATGGATGGATTGTATGCACCGGTATGGGACGGTGGCATACTAGGGGGATTAGCTCAAAAACGCTAAGTTCTACCTACTATGGAATTAAGGAATGGATTAACTAAAAGTTAAATCCTATTGATTTGTAGTGTCAAGGCAACAAATGGTTAAGCAGCACTACTATGGATTCTGGATGGATTTTAAATATATTGCTATGGTACCTCGATATGAGCTTGAGTCTCAGGATCAATGCTTAAGGCGCGTATATGCATTGGGATGTATAGCTGGCTATGATGGTTGGAGGTGTACCCTACTGGGCTTAGGTGTACATGCTCACTTCAGGTGCTTTTTGCATGTTGCCTCTATTCAGGTTGAGACTGGCCTATAGTCCAGTGAGAGTCCTTTAGTGTGAATATACATATATATTTACGGACTATATAGTTATTATTGAGTTGGATAGGATATACATGCGTATTGAGTCTCTGCTTGGATTGTTGTAGGATAGAACTTGTTCGTGGGCCTGACCCACTTCTATTTTTCAGGTTTTTGACAGTTCCAGTTTTAGGCTTGATCGTGCTGAGCAGAGACTATCACTCACTCTTCCGATGACGTAGGACTTCTCTCCATGGTTTACTTTTGATGTTCTTTTAGTAGTTTCATTTTAGTTTGGATTTTTATTAGGGGTCCACTAGAGATGGATTCCCGAGTTGTTTAATTATTGGACGCTTTATGGAGGATTGGAAATCTAGATTTTAATTTTATTTTATTCAAGGATTTTTAAACTTAGATTTCTTTCAGCTCTTAATTATTTATGTCGTATTTCACTTTTGTATTCCGTGTTCGTTTTAAATATTAATTGTTTGGTATTCGCTCGGCTTTGGGCTTGAGCCTGATCAACCCATGTCTCAGATCTGAGGGGTATCACACGTCCCATTTCCAATCCTATTCCTACTTCCTTGGATGAAACTAGTCCTAATGAGAATTCTCAATCTTCTTCCTCATCTCCTCAAGTTGCAAAGTCCTATGATCCAAAAGATCCATTTCCATATGCTTTGAGAGAGACTTCACCTTTTGGGAAGCAAGAGGGAAAAATCCATGATATGATGGAGGTGTTTAAACAAGTTAATATAAATCTTCCTCTTTTAGATGCAATTAGGCAAATTCCACCTTATGCAAAAATTTTAAAAGACCTTTGCACACAAAAGAGAAAGAACAAGGGATAAAGCCCTAAAAAAGTGTTTCTCACGGAACAAGTGAGCTCCATCATTTAATATAACAATCCACCTAAGTTCAAAGATCCCGGTGCTCCGACCATCTCACGTGTGATTGGAAACCATGAAGTTCGTAAAGCTTTTCTTAACTTAGGAGCGAGTGTCAATTTGATTACCTACTCCGTGTATGTCCAACTAGGGTTGAATGATTTGAAACCAACCTCGGTGGTGCTTCAATTAGCCGATAGATCCATCAAAACACCTAGGGGCATGGTTAAGGACGATACCGAACCGGTTGCTAACCCTACCAACCACATCCCAATCATCTTTGGAAGGCCATTACTTGCCACCACAAATGCAACCATCAATTGTAGATCCAGGGTTATAGACTTTTCTTTTGGTAATACGATGGTTAAGCTTAATGTCTTCAATGCAAGTCGACATCCTATCGATGAAAACAAGTGTTGTTTTATAGATGTCTTGGATGAAGTTGTTGAGGAGTCCATTCCTTCCATGATTTTGAAAAAA
Organism: Cornus florida; assembly: GCF_030987335.1. Taxonomy (NCBI): domain Eukaryota; kingdom Viridiplantae; phylum Streptophyta; class Magnoliopsida; order Cornales; family Cornaceae; genus Cornus; species Cornus florida. Next base: position 72,815,616 of record NW_026775578.1, read on the forward strand.
CCGACTCAGGATAATCTTTTATCCCCCATTTCTAATTATCCTCTTGCATCTTGTCTCCTTGAAATGTATAGAAATTATGGGTTTGACAATAAAGGATCAATGAGTGAAATAAGCAATTTAATGGAATCCGTTGCAAGCTTGGATTTTCTACCTTCGAAAACTCCGAAAGAACCTCTTCCTCCACTCTTTAGCACTCCACCGGTTCCATCTTTAATCTCCCCACCCACTCTTGAGCTTAAAACTCTTCCTTCTAATCTTAAGTATGCCTTTTTAGGCCCTAAAGAGACTCTTCTGGTCATCATTTCTTCAAATCTTGAAGAGGACCAAGAAAATGATCTTTTAAATGTGCTTAAAGAAAATAAGGAAGTTATTGGATGGAGTGTCTGATCTAAAGGGAATTGACCCTTTCATTTGCATACATCGCATTCTTATAGAAGAGGATGAAAAACCTTTTAGAGATGCCCAAAGGAGATTGAACCCAAACATGAAAGAGGTGGTTAAGAAGGAAGTTGTTAAGCTTCTAGATGCTGGTATCATTTATCCAATCTCTGATAGCAAATGGGTGAGTCTAACCCAAGTAGTTACCAAGAAGTCGGGGATTACAGTGGTTGAAAATTCAAAGGGTGAAGCAATTTCTCAGCGTACCGCCAACTCATGGCGCGTATGCATTGATTACCGAAAGTTAAATGCCGCCACTAGAAAATATCACTTTTCTTTGCTATTCCTTGATTAAATTCTAGAGAGATTGATCGGGCAATAATATTACTATTTTATTGATGGATATTCTGGTTACAATCAAGTAGCCCTTGACCCCTTAGACCAAGAGAAAACCACCTTTACTTGTCCTTTTGGCACATTTGCCTATAGACGGATGCCATTTGGTTTGTGCAATGCCCCCGCTACATTTCAAAAGGTGTATGAAGTCAATTTTCTCAGACATAATGGAAAAGTATCTAGAAGTTTTTATTGATGATTTTTTAGTCTTTGGGTCTTCATTTAATGTATGCCTTAAAAATCTATCTTTGGTGCTTAAAAGATGTTATGAAACAAACCTTGTTCTTAGTTGATAAAGCAAAAGTTCAGCTTATTTCTGAATTGCCTCCACCTTCTACGGTAAGAGAAATCCGCTCCTTTCTAGGTCATGTTGGCTTCTATTGTCGCTTCATCAAAGATTTTAGCAAAATTGCTAGACCCTTGTGTAATCTTCTTGCCAAGGAGACTCCATTTGTCTTTGATCAATATGCGCCTTGATGCTTTTCATACACTTCGTGGTTTATTGTCTTCTGCTCTTATTATGCAACCTCCCAATTAGTCATTACTTTTTGAAATCATGTGTGATGCATCTGACAATGCAATGGGAGGAGTTTTGGGACAAAAGGTAGGAAAACTTCCATACACCGTATACTATACAAGCAAAACTTTCTCGGGAGCTCAATTGAATTACTCTACTACCAAGAAAGAATTACTTGACATAGTGTATGCTCTTGATAAATTCTGGTCCTACCTCTTAGGGTCAAAAGTCATTATTTATTCTGATCATGCTGCTCTGAGGTATCTTTTGACCAAGAAAGAAACAAAACCTCATTTGATAAGATGGATTTTGCTCCTTTAAGAATTTGATTTTGAAATTAAGGATAAGAATGGCACCAAAAATGTGGTTACCTTCCATCTTTCAAGGTTAATGGTAGAATTTTCCCCAAGCCCACCAATTCATGATTTATTTTCGGATGAACAACTCTTTCAAATTTCCAATAGAAAAATGCCTTGGTTCGCTGACATTGTGAACTATCTTGTAATTGGCAAGCTTTTAACCAATTGGTCAAGGCAAGAAAAGAACCATTTCATTGCTAACATCCGGAAATACTATTAGGAAGATCCCATTTTGTTTCGGTATTGCCCGGATCAAATTGTGAAAAGATGTATTCCGAAGAGCGAGCTTCCAAGTGTCCTTGTGTTTTGCCATACCCTTGCATGTGGTGGACATTTTAATGTAAAGAAGACCGCCTTGAAGGTTCTTCAAAGTGTGCTATTTTGGCCCACCATCTATAGAGATGCCTATAATTTTTGTAAGGAGTGTAATCGATGTCAAAAAATAGGATCGATGTCAAGGACAGACATGATGCCCTTGACAAATATTCTCTTTGTGGAAATTTTTGATACATGGGGCATTAATTTCATGGGTCCTTTTCCTATGTCCTATGGCTTTCAATACATTTTACTTGCCGTTGATTATGTTTTTAAGTGGGTGGAAGCTTGTGCTACCAAAACAAATGACCACTCCGTGGTTATTCAATTCATTAAATCGAATATTTTCACTCGTTTTGGTATGCCAAGAGCAATGATTAGTGATGGAGGAAAGCATTTTTGTAATCAATTCTTGAAGCAATTATTTCTAAAGTACTCCATCACTCATAAAGTCACCACCACTTATTATCCTCAAATAAGTGGGCAAGTAGGAGTTTTAAACCGAGAAATTAAACAAATTCTTGAGAAAACGGTGAACACAACCCGGAAAGATTGGTCACAAAAATTGAATGATGCTTTGTGGGCATACCGGACGGCATATAAGACTCCTATTGTCATGTCTCCTTACAGACTTGTATATAAAAAGCCTTGCCACCTTCCGGTTGAACTAGAACACAAAGCTATATGGGCAGTTAAAAAGCTCAATCTTGACCTTGATAAAGCCGGAGAGAATCGTCACCTTTAATTGAATGAATTGGAAGAGTTAAGACAGATTGCTTATGATAATGCCAAACTTTACAAAGAAAGGACCAAAGCTTTTCATGGTGCACATATTCTGAAAAAATCCTTTGAACCCAAACTAAAAGCATGACTCTTTATTTGTAGACTTAAACTCTTTATCGGAAAGTTACGTACCAAATGGGAAGGCCGATATGAAATCATTTTTGTTGTGCCTCATGGGGCAGTTGAGATAAAGAGTTTAAAAAATGGCAACACATTCAAAGAAAATAGGCAAAGGTTAAAGCCCTATATTGAAGGGAAAGTTTTTCAAAGGCACATGGAAGCCACCCTTTTGGTGGATCCTATATATGATGAAGAGTGATGATGAATTTGACGTCAACTAAGGATGTTAAATATGGTTCTCTTAAAGCCCCACTCACTATTTTTGTTGTCATCACTTAAAACTTGCATGCATTATTTGTGCTCTAATCTCATGAAGAAGCATTCCATCTCTATTCAATCGATCACAAGGCTCTTCCGATCGATCGAAGCTCTCTGCAGTCAATTCTTTGCAAATTTTTAGGTCTCTGTACCATCGTGCAAAATTTTCTTCAGGTTTTTAACTCTCTATCTATCATTCGAACTTCCTATTTGATCATTCCAAGCAACATTCGATCAATCCTGGTACCCCTCATGATCGATCGAGATTCCATACGTAGAAAAATTATGGGCCTAAACTCTCTGTCCAATCGTTCGAGTTTCTCTGCATATTTCAATTCTCTGTTCATCGTTTCAACATTTGGATCGATCAAAAGTTTTGATCGTTCATAGTATGATCGATCAGAAACTAAAAAAAAAAACAATCTTTCAAAGTGGAATTCTGCCTAGCAGAGACGTTAAACTTAGCAATCATTGTGCATATTTATTGCATATTTGTTTCCTTACATGTTTTCATCTAAAATATATATATATATATTGTGCCATTTAGTGTAGTCATGCATACTTTATGAGTTTTATCTTTGGCTTGATCTCATATATCTCTTCTATCTTATGCCATATTGCATTAGAATGCTAGACTTACTTATCCTATCCCATTTGTTATTTGATATGAGTTTGCTAATGTGGTTATTCAAAGTAGGTTTATCTTAGGCTTGATCTCATATATCTCTTCTATCTTATGCCATATTGCATTAGAATGCTAGACTTACTTATCCTATCCCATTTGTTATTTGATGTGAGTTTGCTAATGTGGTTATTTAAAGTAGGTTGTTGATTCCAAGTTTGGGGGTGCACTTTTTCCCAATTGATCACTTTCGGGCTTCATTTCTTTACCACCATAGGATATTCTTTCCATCTTTTCCATTATTCTCATTGCACATTGAGGACATTGTGCCGTTTAAGTTTGGAGGTAATGTGTGTTCTTTGCATTCAATTCAAGATTTTGAGCATGACATGTGTATTTAAGGGGTTTTCTATGATTGGTCCATGATTAGCTATGATTTTGATCTTTTGAGGCCTCTATTGCTTAGAATTTAAAAATTGCTTGACTTGAGAATCCAATACTCCTTGTATGCCTTGTGGATGCCATTTAGGAGTACATTTTTCGAAAGATTGATATCTTGCTTGCATTTATGGTCCATATCATCTTGATTTTGTGGTTATTTTGAGATTTACTATAGGATTCTACACTAGCATAGGCGCACACTAGCATTCATTTGTGGGGTACATGCTTTGTTGATTATTGATTTGCTTATATCCCTATTGAACTAGTAATGCATTAAAAAATTTCATTCTTTACAAAGGTGGATAACAAACCCTTTTCACTAAGTAGCGGGATTCTAGCCTCATCAAGCACTGAATTTCTTGCGCCGAAAGGTGGAGGGCCCAAATTATAGGTTAATAACTTAAATAAATAAATAAATGAATAATAAAAAAATAAGTTACGAAAGCAAATAAAAAAGTGAAGACTTCTCCCAAAAGGTGGGAAGTGGGAAATGATTAGATGGAGGTTGTTTTGATTTGTAGCCTAGTTGATTTGAGCTTGTAAGTCCATAGGGGTGTTTAAACACCTAATGCCTTAAAGCCGTCCAGTTTGGGAGTCATTGACCTAACACTCGACCTCATGGATCGTTAAAAAGCTTAATAGATCAACACATTGCACTATACTTCCATCTTTGATCCTTAGGGCTAAAAAAAAAATTAAAAAAAAAAAAAAATCAAGTGGAAAGAATAAGTGCACCTAGATGAATAAAGCTTTAATAAAAGGTTCATTCTTTGTCTTGATAATCGGTACTATATTTGTGTGCTAGCTTGAGACTAGATGTGATCATTTCTTTAGTTGGCTTAGATAGTAACATATTTGATAACAATCCACTTAAAAAGGATTCTGGAGTTGTTTTGATTTGCATGATCTTTGTCTTGATGTGTGGATGGCCATACTTGCTTCCCTGATTTTGAAATGTTGGGAGATTGCTTAGAAATGGTTGAAAAATTGAATACTTTAGGTAGTTTTCTTCCAATGGTTGTTTGAAATATTGGTGCCTCTTTAGTGAGAAAGAGCTTAATGTTTGTGGGTATTATTTCTAGAAACCCTCATGAGACTTCACTTGTCTACTAGGGGTTACCTAGGAGGTAAAAGGCTTGTTGCATATGTTAAATGCAATCTTGTTCCCTACGAAAGTGGCGTTATCCATTTATTGCTTTCTAGTTTATAGTTGTTTAGTTGTTTGTTTCATTTCTTTACTTCGTAGTTCATTGCTAGGGACTAGCAATATTTAAGTTTGAGGGTGTGATAAGCACTGAAAAGTGTGCATTTAAACCCCTTAATCTTGAATATTCTAGGACCTTTATCTATCTTATTTTTCTGTTTTAGTCTAATTTTGTGTTATTCCCTTTTTCAGGCACTTATCTCCAAAACATATCAAATCAGCTGAATTAGAACATTGGAGGAAGAAATCTAAAAAAGGAGCAAAGTAGAAGTAATGTGGAGAAAACGTCCTTTATGATCGATCGAACCAAGCCATGATCGATTGCATTGCGATCGTTCCAACCATACCATGATGGATCGAACCCCTTGTCCTTATCCTTAAAAAATCTTCCTATTCAATCGATCCAACCTTTCCTTCGATCGATCGAACCTTTTGATCTTATCTTCACCAACCATTTTTGTCTTTTTCTTATAAATATCTCAGCCTTTGTCCTTATCCAAATAAATGTGCTGCCTTACTTCGATCAATCAGAGCAACCTTTCCTGTGATCGATCGAACTACCTCAAATTGCTTGCAAAACAGATTTCAAGCTGAATTGAAGGTGTGCTCGTGGTACAATCATTTGGAAGTCCTAGTGCACGAGGTCTTACCATTGGGTGTAACATATGAGCTATCTGTATAAGGAATTTAGCTATTTTTAGTAAGGAGTTTGGTTAGTTAGAGAGATATTGGCTAGAGATTAGAGAGAGAAAATATTACATTTTTTTTTTAGGAGAGTTCTTCATTCTTTTAGGGTTTCCACTAAGAATACAAAGGAGGAGGATAAATTCAACCATGGAGAAAGCCCTTGAGGGTTAGATGACACAAACCATGAGTGGCTAGACTATTCTCTTGGAGCTAGAAATAACCCTAAGCATGTTTCCTAGACTTTGATGATTGTAATTAATGGGGATTTGTGTCGTAACTATTGTTTTGACCTTTTATATATATAAATCTTGTTTCTACATGATTTGTGTAGTTTAATGATTCCAATTGATCTTTTAATTCTATTCATATGTCTATGTATGTTGGAATGAATGGTCATATGCTTTACACTTGATTCTTTACATTTAATGCATGTCTATGTGTGTTAAATTGATGAGTTTAGTGTGGGTCAAGGCATAGTGCTTAATGGATTACTCTTGTGGTTTATATTATGGTTCATACTTATTTCTTGATGGATTGTGCCACCTCCGTAGTCTAATTAGTTTAATTTTTATGTCATTGGCAAAGTTGTAGTTTAATTGCCTTAATTTCCTAAATAAGTGGACATTCCATTCTTGTTGTTTGATGATCCATGGTTATGAGTACAAGTAGTATATTTCTCTAGATTGTTGAGTATACATTATGATGACCACTGAATATTGCATATTCGAGCCCCTAAATATACGTATGTTAAGACCTAAAGTGATATATCTATCCTGTTTTATACTGATTTATGTTTATTTCTTGTTTTTAGGTGATTTCCCAAAGAAGCAGTTAAAACCGGGCTTTTATAATGAAAAGAATGACAATGAAGTTTACCGCATTATTGCTGGTCATCAGAAGCAAGCCGAGAGTTAAAATGGTGAATTTCGGAAGAGTTTAAGTTTAGAAGCTCGAGCCTCAATTTTAAGGCCTGACCATAAAATACGAAATTCCAATAAGGCGTTGAAGCTCAAGCCTTGCACCTTCAGGCTCGAGCCTAAATAAAGGGTGCTCGAGCCCTACCATAGGGTGCTTGAGCCTTGACCCTTAAGCTCGACCACAAGGTGTCAAAATTTGAAGGAATTGATTTCCAAGCTCCCAGAGCTCGTGCCAAGCCTCAGGGATCGAGCACTAACACCTAAAGCTCGAGCCCAACACCTTGGGATCGAGCACCATGAAGAGAGGATCAAGCACCATTAATAAAAAGACATTCTGGACAAAATTTGCTCCCAAAGCTCAAGCCCGAGCTTTAAGGCTCAAGCACGAAATCAAAAAGCTCGAGCACCAACACTTCGGGCTCGAGCATGGACGAAAACTTTAAACCTACTTTAGTATTTTGGCTATAACTTTGGACTCAAAACTCTAAATTTAGAAAACTCAGCAACTCTGGAAAGAAGACACAAAGCCCAATGTTTTTGTCTCTAATAGCTATCTCTAAATTCGCACTCTAAATGGGATAAAATCGTGTTACAAAGTCAGAACAAGTTGCTGGCAGGTGATGCTCGAGCCTGAACCTCAAAGCTTGAGCTTGGGACTCTAAAGCTCAAGCCTGGACGTCCTGGAAGTTGTAAATACATGCACGAATTACCAAAAATCATATTTCTTGATTTCCTTATGGGCCCAATGGTTACCAACAGCTATAAAACCAATCCAAAAGGGATTGGGACTAAATTTCTCCTATAAAAGAAGAGGAGAAGACCACAAAAAATATATCTCTCATCCGTTTTCTCATATCTCTCTCACGGCGGCTTTTAGGGTTTTGAAGAAGAAGATCCAAAAGGAGTTTTGGCGATCCAAAGCAATGAAGACCACAATAACACAAATGATATCTTGCGTCGTCATGAGTAGCTAATTCCTATCTTAGGGCATTGATGTAGCCCAAAACCGAATATTATGGTTTGATTGTTCTATACTTTGGGAATTTAATATATTATGTGATGAGCGCTAAAAAGTGCGCATTTAAACCCCTTAAGCTTGAATATTCTAGGACCTTTATCTATCTTATTTTTCCACTTTAGATTGACTTCGTATTATTTCTATTTTCAGGTACTTATCCCCAAAATAAGCTAACTCAGCCAAATAAGAGTAGAAATGAAGCAATTCTGGGATGAATCAAATAAAGGAGAAAAGTAGAGCAAAAGGAAACAAAGGGTGGAATTTCAGCAACTTCGATCGATCTCAAGGAAAGTTTGATCGATCTAACTTTCATCAATCTCAGTACTTCCAGATGGATCTAAGCCATGTTTGTTCCTATTCAAAGATCTCAAAGTTCGATCGATCCAACTTCATTCTCTAATCGATCGAACCATCTTGTCCTTATCCAAATGATTGATCTTATCCAGCTGTACCACCCTACCAACCACTTTTGTCCTTTTCCTAAAAATATCTTTAAAATATCTCAGATTTGTTTTTATCCAAAAAGGCGCCACCATAGAGGATCGATCCAACTTCAGTTTGATAGATCTCAGCCATGTTCGATCGATCCAAGGTCAAGGTTCGATCGATCGAACTTCCTCCAGTGCAAAAAAAGTTAAATTACCAGGTCATAAAAAGTTGTCCTCTATCTAATCATTGGGAGAATATTGGAGTATGCGCCAGCTCATTTTTGGGTGTCACCTAACCTACCAAAAAGGAGGATTTAAGCAACTTTTGAGGGGGGATACACACACAACCATAGGGGGAGATTTGGAGAGAATTCTTAGTGAGGAAGCAAAGGAGAAGAGGAGGCTAGAGACACCATTGGAGGTTCTTCATCAATCAAGGAGCAAATTTCTTCCATGGAGCTTGCCCTTAAGGGTTGGAAGACATCATCCATGAGTGGCTAGACATCCTCTTGGGGCTAGAGTTAGCCCTAAGCATGCTTTCTACATCTTGATTTATGTATTTTTAAGGAGATTTGTATTGTGATACATGTTTTGATACTTTTATATATATAGATCTTGTTTATTCAATGATTTATGTGGTTTAATGCTTCCAATTGATCATTTCATTCTATCCATATGTCTATGTATGCTATAATAGATGTTCATGTGTTTGTCTCTATTTCTTGTGCTATTGATGTATGTCTAAGTGTATTAATGCTATAGATTTAGAAATTGTCAAGACATAGTGCTTAATGGAATGTTCTTATGGTTTATTTGATGGTTCATACTCATTTCTTGATGGATTGTAACTCTCCCTTAGTTTAATTAGTTTAATTTCATGTCATTAGCTTAATTGTAGTGTAGTTATAGTTTAGATGTTAAATGGGAAGACAATTTATGCTTGTTATTGATGTTCCATACTTGTGAAAGCAAGTAACATATATCTCTAACCTTGTGATGTGTTTGGTTATAAGTTTAAAGAAAGGATTAATGACTTAATTTGATATGTTGTGTTATCCACCATGTTGCTTAGACAATATATGCTTAATTTGTCATCCATGCTTGTTGAAACAACCATACACACATACTTTATTGCAATACATGTATTTCCCCCTCATTAATCATTCATGAAGGGTGTAGAAAAGCTATGCTTAGTGGTGATCTCTAAACCCCAAAATCTCTCTCTTACTTTCTCTCCATTACATTTAATTACTTACTTTAGTTTAAATTGCATTTTAGTGTAATTCAACCACCAATCAATCTTTTGATCACTCGGCTTACTAACCCTAATCTTGATTCCTTAACCTAGTATAACTCATTAATCCCTTGGGACGATCCCTACTTGCCCTAGCTATATTTTTAGTGAAAGGTAGTAGTGGCAATTTCTAAATATAAAACTTGGCCACATTCATCATAACTCTATACCAATATCTTTTGGTATCACACAAACTGTTAGGTTTTGGGAGTGACGACCCGGGACTACACCAAGTTTTTGGCGCCGTTGCCGGGGATTGATTGAATGCAACGTCGTATTTGTGGAATCCATTAGGAATTAGTACTCTTTTGATCGTGTCTTTATTTTGCTTTTTACTTTTCTTTTAATTACTCATTATGTTTGTTCTTGTTTGACAAGGAGTATTGATCTAGGAAGCAAGCAAAGGAGTATTCCAAGTAAGGAGCTAAGCAAAAGAAGGAAAAAGCTAAAAATCTAAAAATTTGTAAAGCTAAAATTGGAGTTGAAGTGCTAAAGGACCTTTGTGAGCTTTTCTTTCTCAACCCTTAGTTAAATCGTCAGCACGCGTGGAGGTTTGTATTTCAATTCTTAGATAAATCGTGAGCCCACGTGGAGGCAATTTACTTTTCTTGCATATTGTTGATAGCATGGCAGCATGGGAACATTGTATGTGGAGGAAGTTTGTTGATTGTTGATTTGTTATGAAGGTGAAGTGTTTGTCATTATTGCTTATTGTGTTGTATTGTGTATGCATGGTCGTAGATCATTGAGACCCACTCTTGTCTCTTTAAATTTTCATCTTGAATCCATTGTTCAAAACCCTAGGGGAAAAGGAAATTCTAGTCAATCCATTTCATCAATGGAAGGACATAATGAGGACCATGTGGAGGACCTTGGTCACATAGACCAACAAGGCATCCTCCACCCCAATGTGCATCATGATAACATGCAAGTATCGTTAGGCATGCCAAGACCATTCATTCACCAACCACAACAACAAGGCCAAGTTTCATTGGGAATGCCAAGGCCAATCTATGCTCGACCACCTCCCATCATTCAAGGCAATCAAGGTACCCATGTTGCACCTCTAATTGCTAATCCTTTCCTTGCTTTAAGAGATTATTATGTGCCTAATGAATATAATTCATCCACATGCATTCAATTGCCACCATTTAGAGCACACCACTATGAAATTAAGCCACAAACGATACAAATGCTTCCTAATTATCATGGACTTCCAAGTGAAGAACCTTACAAGCATTTGGATGAGTTTTCTGAAGTATGTTCCACCGTAAGATACACGGACATGCCGGAAGAGGTCTTAAGGCTTAAACTTTTTCCATTCACCCTTAAAGACGAGGCAAAATATTGGTTTAATAATCTTAGGCCTTTTTCAATAACTTCTTGGGTAGAAATGCAACAAGAGTTCTTGAAGAAGTATTATCCGGTTTCTAAGACCAATGCCATGAGAACTTCAATTAGGGAATTTTCACATGGGGATGGGGAAACATTTTATGAGGCATGGGACGCTTTAATGAATTGCTTAGGAAGTGTCCACATCATGACATACCCAATGCCATTAGTTTAATATTTCTTTGAGAGCTTATCGGATAATTACAAGGACATGGTTGATGCTTCCATGGGTGGTTCTTACATTGATAGGCATGAGGATAACGTGTGGCGTCTTTATGAGAGCATGAGTGAAAATTGATGAGCACTGAAAGTGCGTATTTAAACCCCTTAAGCTTAGGCATTCTAGTACCTTTATCTATCTTACTTTACCATTTTAGATTGATTTCGTATTATTTCTATTTTTAGGCACTTATCCCGAAAATAAGCTAACTCAGCCAAATAAAAGCAAAAATGAAGCAATTCTGGGATGAATCAAGGAAAGGAAGTGGAAGCAAAAGGAAGAAAAAGGTGGAAATCAACATCTTCGATCGATCTCAGATCAAAGTTCGATCGATTCAACATGATCGATCTTAGCACTTCAAGATGGATCAGAGCCATGATGACATTTTCAGAGATCTCAAAAGTTCGATCGATCCAACATCATTCTTCGATCAATCGAATTGTTTTGTCCTTATCCAAATGATTGATCTTATCTAGTTGTACCACCCTACCAACCACTTTTGTCCTTTTCCCAAAAATATCTCCAAAATATCTCAGATTTATCTTTATCCAAAAAGCGCCACCATTGAGGATCGATCCAACTTCAGTTCGATAGATCTCAGCCATGTTCGATCGATCTAAGTCCAAGGTTCGATCGATCGAACTTCCTCCAGTGCGAAAAAGTTAAACTTCCAGCTTATTGAAAGTTATCCTTTATCCAATCATTGGGGAATATTTTGTGCACGACCCCAGCTCATTTTGTGTGCCCTTTGTGGGACGGCCCAAGTTTTGTAAACCCGGTGTGTCAGTGATGACCAAAAGATGACCCGATAACGGATCCGAAATGTGGAAGCGAAAGGTGAAACAACGGTCTCTAGAGATACAATGCGTCTCTAAGACACCAATGTGACCCTCAATAAGGTCATGGAACCTAAAGGAAAACAAATGCGGAAGTGTCGTTCCAAAAAAGGACAAAAAGGAACCTAAGGGCAAAATGGTCATTTTATAAAATTTGGATTCAAGTGCTATCGAGACGCCACTGGGAAGACAATGAAAATCTAATCATGATGGACTCAAGAATTTCGTTATTCGGATTCCGGATGAAGGAGAAACGACAAAACAAAAAAAATAAGCAATAAAGCTAAAAGGGTAAACTGGTAATTATCCAGAAATATCTGGGTGCAACCGAGCACACCGTTGGATAGACAATGAAAAATTAATCAATTTTTTTTAAAAAAATTCACTTGATTTGGAGTCCGGATAAGGGAGAAAGGTCAAAAACAAAATCGACGTCGCGGCGACCCAACGAAGGCCGTGACAGCTACAGTGCCATCAACCCACTACTGCTGCAACTGAGAGTAAAAATAGGCATCTAAACGGACTTTTCTGGAAAAACTCAAAGAAGAAACCCCCCCTAAAATCAAGTTTCCTACCCCGATATTGGACCGAAATAAAAAAATGCATTGTAAAATGCCCAGAATGCCCCCAAGAAAATCTAGTTAAGGGGGTAAAAATTTCTCCGAGCTACTGCTCAAAGAAAGGAAATAGGGCTTCGGGAGGTTTTAAAATTGCCTAAATTGAAATGAAATCTTAAAATACACCCACAAGACCCCTGGAAGTTTTGGATCGGTCGTCACACTTTTCAAAAAAAGTCGATGAATACTACCAAGTACATTTGCACTAAAAATCTGCAAAACCTGGCAGCAAGGATTTTCCGGACAAATATGGATTTTTGAGGGCCAAGATGGAATTTCCTGGAAAAACACAAAGAAGAAACCCCCCTCAAAATTGAGTTTTCTATGTGACTCATAAGGAAAAAGGAAAAAAACACATTTTCAAATATCCAAAATGCCCCTAGAACATAATAGGGTAAAACTCCCTAAAAATGCTACTTAGAGTTTTTGTTTCATCAAGGATGGTGTTGTTTGCCAAAGTGAGTATGCAAGGGCATGAAATATGATAAAATAGATGTACCAATATGGCCTAAAGCCTCTTTACATTCAATTAACAAGTTTTAGCATACAAAGCCTCCATTTCTCACAAATAAGCTACAATAGCAATACTTGAGTTTTAGAGGAAACATACTTGTAACCTTTCAAGTTAATGGCCCTTGGCCTCATGTCATACATGTAAAACGAACACTTTAAAATGTACTTAGATACTTATTACAAAAAGGAAGCCATCTTAGCTTCTAAAATATCATACATCCATGACATACGAAATATAACATCTAAAAGATAGAACATGTTAAACAAGTGCATGTCCATATACAAAAATGTTTCAAGTACTCATAAGCCCTTATGGGTGATGAGCATCCACAAATATTGTCTCCTTACCTATAAAATAACCCATACAACTAGGGTGAGTAATCATGTTACTCGTAGGATGTGGTGCATGCGCATACCCTATAGTTTCAAGTATAACGTGAACCAAATATAGATCATCACAAGGGTGCATTCCACCTAATGTCTAAGTTTTCAAGGTACTCTAAGGGATCATCTCAAGCTATACAAATATTTGAAATGACAACCGCATAACATTCAAGTATACATAAACAAGTACACTAACCGCATTGAAACTAAAATCACCAAATCACAAGATACAAGAAATCCATGATTTATAACTTGGAATATAATGCAAATCAAATAATGGAAAGACTAGGATATGTGGCCACGAGACCATACAAGTTATTTTAGGTAATTACGACCCCCAAGGTACTACCTAGTGCGCACTATGACTTAGGAGAATTCCTATCCTCTGTACTAGAGCCAAACCCTAGCCATCAACATCTCATATCGTTACAAGCTTCCAAAAATCAACAAGTTCATAACATCTATGCAACCTCAATGCATGAAACTACCTACCAAGCATAACTAGGGTAAAACCAAACAACCCATGTCTTGAGGTTACATGTCTAAAGTGGCAAGTTAATGGTATTACACATCATGTTATATAAATTTACTATCAATATAAGCCATAAGTGCAAATCATGAAACATAGTAATCTACCTACGAGTAATTATAAGTGCCACACACAACATTTTCATACTAAGCTTTCAATGAAATCTATATTACTTAACATCATAAATGTAATCTCAAGATATCCATAATAAAACCTCAATGGAATCGTAAGTATTAGGCAATTTATTAGACAATAGCCTAGCTATACAATTTAATAGTCACATACATGCTTTAATCTTCAAATCCTAAGTCAAGCATAAAAAATCTTTATTTACATGCTAGTACAAGAATTTAAAAAGGCATGTAATCAATATATATTAAGCTCCAATATATATAAAACCCAAAGAAGAAAAACATACAACCACCCCTACCTCAATAGAGAATTGAATCTCTATAATCCAAGCAACCAAGCTCAAAATGGAAAACAAGTTTAGGGTTAATGAGGAGTGGAGTGAGAGGAAGCTTTTGTTTTCCAAGGTTTTATGTCTAAGCTGAGTGGAAGGAGGCTAAAATGAAGAAGAAAGCTATTAACCAAGCTTTTCTCCAATGGTGGCTAGGTTATGGTTCTTGAAGACAAGTGAAAATGAAGATGATAAAGTGTAAAATGGTGAGTGGAAGGGCTAGAAATCCTCCACTCACTATGTGTTCTTACACTAACTCTCACATACACACAATGCAAGACTAAATGGTGAGCGTACACTTGTTATGAATCTATAGTTCATTCCTAGGCTTAATCTCGAGCCTACACTTGTCACCATCCTATATAAACTTCCAAGACTTAATATTGAACCTACATTTGTCAACCATCCATGCTAACAAGTGTACCAATCCTAGGCCAACAAGTGGGTGAATCTCCACCCTTCACATGTCATTATCGAAGGCATCAAAGTGTTTCCACACAAATGTCAACAAGTGGACCAATGAGAGTGTGACACTTGTCACACTTTCCGAAAATTGCAAACAAGTCCTTTTTAAAATATCTTCCAAATTAAATTGCAAAGTGTCCCTAAGGCGAAAAATAATTACTTTGCATAATTACACTAAAACCCCTCAAGTTTAGGTTAATTACACATTCATGCCCTTTACAAGAAAAGTACTAATCTAGCATGCTTTTCAAGAAAAGTAAAATACCAATGTCATGGAAATCAAATACCATGAATGTATGCAAAACCAGAATCAAATCCGAGCACAACAAGTAAGGTTATGCAAGGAAAAACGAAAAAATGGGAAAAAGACGAAATAGGGAAAAGACAGAAGTGAATAGTGACGAAAAATGAAAAATGTGAAAATGACTCGGTCCTTAAAGGAAGTTGTCAATCCCAAGAAAAAAGTCTCAGAAACCATTTTCGAGTACTTGAGACGACACTAAGTGATAAGAAATCGAACCTAGAAAAGAAATTTCAACGAAAAACATTTATCCGTAAAATTTGAGGAAGAAGGAAAGGAATGAGAATGATCAGGTCATTACAACCTTCCCACCTTAAAGGGATTTCATTCCCGAAATCCAGCCCCAACAAACAAAAGGTGAAACTAGGATAAGTACAAAGTACATCTTCGAGTATCCCACACAACATGCTACGAAAGTAAACCTAAAACTAGATAATAACATACAACCATTGTCATTCGCACCCATGTGCCCACGACAGGAAAACCTCTCAAAAGAAAAGTGACCTCATGGCCACACGACAAGTCAAAGTCACACACAGAACCTAAGGTCAGATAAAGGAAAGGAAGACAACAACTGTAAGCATTCCTCCTGGTGAACCATCATGCCGATCCAAAATAACCACCAAAAGAACTCCAAGATAATCACATATCAAATCAAGGTACTGAACAAGGACAACGTGGTAGTACGAATAGCGGCCAGAACTCGCCCATTGATGTACTCAAATGTGTGGTAGCAATGACAGTACCTAGTGCCCACCCATACTTACTCGTTAGTAAGGTAGCATCGACGGCAACTAGCACTCACCCACAACACACAACTTTGTATGGTAGCATGACAGTATAAGGCACTTGTTCATAACCTGCCCCCACTAGGCCTACCCATAAAACCTCTCGATACAAATGACATCAATGTCGTGAATCATCATTACCAAAAGCACTACGGGAACCAGGCATCTTGTGAGAGTTGGGGTAGCAAATCCCAAAACTCTGACAACAATGTCATAGGCACCGCTACGCTTAAGGCCTTAAATCCTCAATACAACCAAACCAACAACTCCAACACCTCAAAACACTCCTATTAATAACATTAATCAAGAATCCAAAGCCCAACAAGCAAAACAACATCTCTAAAATCCTAGACATCATCCTAAAACAGATCAACTACAAGACCACTCATCGTAATCAAACATCGGATCAAAATCCCTATCACAGATAACTAAATCTTAAAAAAAAAAAAAATAATAAGTCCATCACATGGCACACACATCAAAATCCTGACTATCAAGGTTACATAATGAATCTCCCAAAACCGTGCTTGGCATTGCCAAGTTAAATCAAAATTCCTCAATTTCAATCCATAACCAATCACTAGAACTACGATTTCCCCAAAACTACGCCTAGCCATAACTAGGACGAGAAAACTTCACAACAAGCCAAATCCAACAGCAATTTCCTAAAACCTTTCTTAAGAGTCAATCACATCCAAGTCTTCTAAACTGAAACAAGTCTCTAAAAGACATTCTTAAAAGAGCATTGAGCTAACCTTGCGAATCAAGCAAATCCTCAATGATATGGACATAAGTCCCAAAAAAAAAGATGTCAAACCAATCCACTCACTCTGAGCACCACAACTCCATCAACAACCACGGTAAAAACTCCCCAAGGGAAGGCACAAAAGAAGGGGAACCACCAGTCCTAAGAACAAAAACACTACGACTCCACCTCTGAAATGAAAAATAACAAGGTCAAAGACTTCGCCCCCTACATGGGAGTAAGTCGGCCAAAATCCAACATATCGTCACCAAGGACTCAAGACAATAACGGCGATCCTCACGGACCAACCAACCCCAAAACCGTGCACAAGGCAACAAAGAGAAGAGACTCACTCCTTGTGAAGTCCCTAACACAAACCAAGAAAAGGAGGAGAAAACCTATTCTCCCATAAGTGTCAACACGACAAACACGAAAATGGAGCATTCTTCCCACCTTAGGGAAATTGACAGCTCAAGACAAAACAAATGTGATAACTCCTCTACAAGGAATCTCACAACGAAACTATACACACTATGTGCAACTGAAGGAAACAGAAAGGAAAACCAAACATGGAAGTCATGCATATGACAAGGAATACAACTACCAAATAAGTAAATCTACTCACATAGATAAAGTCAAGAGTACATGCAGCACGTCTCCACGTAACACAAAAGCATGTCATTAAAGCATAGTAACAACATGGCATCTCTAAACCTATATGTAAGGCATGCTAATGTCACACAACAAGAAGATAAATGTGGATAGACCTCCACCTACTCATGCATCACAATTATATAAATCATACTACTAACATGGTAGTAAACGAAACTGCAGAAGATAAAATGATGCAACAATGAACCCTATGGACATCATGTCCTAGAGTGTCTAGGTAAAAGGAAAACAAGTCCTAGCCACAATCTGACTCCAAAAACCAATGTGACAACAATCTGTCTTAAAACAAACGTAAGCCCTCACCACAGTGGTAAGACTCTAACAATCCATCTCTAAATCTAAAGGTGACACTATGAGTGACACTAATAATGCAATGCTCTCACCAACCCAAAACATTGATCAATCGACTTGACCACAAAAGCGTCATTATGCAAGGAGCACTTAAAGAAAATGGCAACTATAGCCATACCATCAACAACCAAATCAATCTCAACAATCGTCCCTACAACGACCATCAATCACTGACCAAAAGGACTATGCGTATCGAAATAAAAACTAACGCCGATTCTATCTGAACTGCACTCGTAGCCAGCCAGTACGGTAGCATGACAGTGCCATGCCCCCGCCCACAAACGTACCCGCCCACAAAAATTGCAATCTCAAAGGAACCTTCTAAAATAACCAAGGATCCTAAGAGGTTTATAACCTCATCATAGCCCAAAACCAACAAATCCATCCATACTGCTACGCTCAATGACTCAACTCACGAGAGCCTAAAAAAAAAGTGTCTCTCCACCTACCTCAAAACAGATGCTAGATCAACAACGACCTAAACTACAATGAAACTATGACTACAATCACCATCAATCTTAACTCGTGCCTCAATGACCAATCCCGTGTCTTGCCAAATATGCAAAACAGTTATGCATATACAAATTTAACCTAGCATACATCATATGTCATGCTCTTTACAATGGAATACAATCATACAAAACAAACGGCATACCACATGTAGCACGTAAGCACATAAACATGTTATCAAACCAAAACATGTTATCATGAAGCATATAAACAAGTAAAACAAAGCAACAAAATGTGATATGCACCAAAACCCGTCGTCCTAAGGTTTTAGAACCTAAGAGCTCAGATACCACTTGTGACTGCCCAAGTTTTGTAAACCCGGTGCGTCAGTGATGACCAAAAGATGACCCGATAACCGATCCGAAATGTAGAAGCGAAAGGTGAAACAACGGTCTCTAGAGATACAATGCATCTCTAAGACACCAATGTGACCCTCAATGAGGTCATGGAACCTAAAGGAAAACAAATGCGGAAGTGTCATTTCAAAAACGGACAAAAAGGAACCTAGGGGCAAAATGGTCATTTTACAAAAAAGTGGATTCAAGTGCTATCGAGCACACCATTGGGAAGACAATGAAAAACTAATCATGATGGACTCAAGAATTTCAATATTCAGAATCTGGACGAAGGAGAAACAACAAAACAAAAAAAAAACGAGCAATAAAGCTAAAAGGGTAAACTGGTAATTATGCAGAAATATCTGGGTGCAATCGAGCATACTTTTAGATAGACAATGAAAAATTAATCAATTTCAAAAAAAAAATTCACTTGATTTGGAGTTCGGATGAGGGAGAAAGGTCAAAAACAAAATCGACGTCGCGGCGGCCCGATGAAGGCCGTGACAGCTACAATGCCGTCAACCCACTACTGCTGTAACTGAGACTAAAAACGGGCATCTAAACGGACTTTTCTGGAAAAACTCAAAGAAGAAACCCCACCTAAAATCAAGTGTCCTACCCCAATCATGGACCGAAACAAAAAAAAAATGCATTGTAAAATACTCAGAATGCCCCTAAAAAAATCTGGTCAAGGGGGTAAAAATTTCTCCGAGCTACTGCC